>NC_080019.1:192589501-193839501 GCF_030020395.1 Manis pentadactyla
AAGCATCCACAATAGTTCAGCTAGTTATTGGGGAAACCAGGCTTCAAACTCAGGTCTGTCTCATAACCCTAAAACTGAAGAAACTTAGAGTTTCTCCCAGCTGGACTGGGGAGAGAATGAGGCAGGAAATGTACAGTCAGGATCTGACTCTTTGCAAAATGTGACTTTCTGGTTTCATCAGGCTGGCACAGGGTTTTCCCACTGCTAAGAGGGCCCAGTGGGCACCCATGCCCTTCAGGGTACCCTGGAATCTGGAAACATAGGCCTTTCCTAGAAACAGATGGAAATGCATTCACATTGGTAATTCATAGCTCACTCTCTCACTTTACTCTGTTTTAGATATTAACAAGAGTATCTTCAGATTAATAGCATTTATTTCTTTTAGTTTTCCCTTTAAAAATAAAAACAAGTAATTCAGTCCAAAGTCTTTCAAGTCCAAAGTCCATATTCTCCTCTAAGGAAACTGTGAACAGTAATTTATTTGATCTTCTTATTTTTAATTCCCTGATCCCGTATGCTGGTGAGATTAGCAAATACCAGTGAAATGTGGTTGAGTCACAAGGTGATTGCTTTAGACAAATATCATTCCTTAGTTTAGAATTATAGTCCTAAATCCAGTTTTTAACCCTCCTTTACCCTGTCAAGCCGTCCCTGGACTCGCTATATAGTCCTGGGGACCACAAAGCAACTCATTCATAAATTGGTTCTGATATGTATGTGCCAATGGCTGATTTCATGTTCAAATCCAAATCTTTAGGTCAGACATAAGCGAAAAGAGATGAATCAGTATGAACAATAGCATTTAAATTATGAGAATGTCTAGTCAAACAGTGTACATCAAAACCACCACAAATGTTTTCACTGCCACTTTCAGTTTGTAGGTGTTTTATTTTCTTTTTTTGTGCCAAAATGGGATAAAACACACACAAAAAATTCATACTCTCACACATAAACACTTCAGATCCAGAAACCAGGATAACATTTCCAGCAAGAAGGAACAAGAGCAAAACATTGCTAGGTTATATGTCACAACCTTATACGTAGTAAACATAAAACCATGGTAACAATCCCCAGGAAGTGGTTTTAAAATGCACTAAGCATAGCAAGAGAGATAGCAATGTGGGAAAATAGATATGGGCAAACATAATAAATATTTCAGGGATTTCCAGTCATTGGGATTCTGTACATATCCCAGGCATGTGCGATAAGATCCAGAGAAAGGCAATCTCTGCTTAGATAGCATGCAGCTTTACTCATAAATACTTATTAGAGGTTGAAGTGGTGTCCTGGACATTGCTTAACTGGAAGTAAAATGTCAGTGTTTAGAATACAGTGCTCCAGATTTGGAAGAAAGCGTAAATGAACAGAATCCACACCCTGGGCCAGCTGTGGCAAGAGCCGTAACATGGAGTGACCAGCCATCAGCAACAACAGGAGTACCTTCATGGAGACTGCACGCCAGCATCTAAGCAATGGGAGAGCGTTGCCAGTATTTGAAACAGACTATTAAAGTCCCAACTAAGGGAAAGAATAAAATTAAATAAACCACAAAAGTTTAGAGAGCAATAAAATAAGAGAACAAGACCAAGGACAACGGACTTTGGATGAACTACTGAAGAAGGACCACTTCAGAATTTAGAAAAGCACAAGATGAAATCATAAAAGGATGTGCATAAAATGAATACAGTTGACCCCTGAACAACATGGGGATTAGGGGTGCCAACACCCTGTGCAGTTGTAAGTCTATGTATAACTTTGGACTCCCCAAAAACTCAGCTACTAATAGCCTACAGTTGACCAGAAGCCTTATCAATAACATAGTTGATTAACACCTATTTTCTATGTTATATGTATTATATACTGTATGCTTACAATCAAATGATTTTTCAAATTTTGGCAAATCTCCAAAACATTTTCCAATACATTCATTGGAAAAACCTATGCAGTTCAAACCTGTGTTGTTCAAGAATCACCTGTACTGTATTTTCCAAGGGACCCATTTTATAAGTGGAATGCAATGGTATGTAATGGGTCCAGTCAGCAATGCAAAGGGCTACTGGGGCAAGCACACACTGCACCATCTCTAAAGCATTTTCTGGTTTCTAGGTTGAGGACAGATGATATTACCAATTCCAGGCTGGGTTGGATTTCCAGTGATTTAATGTTTGGTCAATTCAACTCCCAGAGAGTCACATTTGTGGCATATCAACTTTCAGAACTATGAGCCACCAATGAACCCACAGACACGAATCTGCTTCTGAGTGTGAATGGAGGGACTGTGAACTCTCCCTTTGCCTCCTTTCCTCCACCACACCCCTGCACCTGCCTCAGCTGAGCCCGTGCCCCTTCACAGCATCACCCAAATCCTGCGGGTCCTCACACGAACCAGGGCAGTGGGCAGGAGGAAATGGATAACTGTGAAGAGCAAGAGGATATCCTCTTCTTAAAAAATGTGAATTTCTTTTTGGCTGGCCAACTGGCTCTAAAGGAAATTCCCTGAGTCTTTCAAAATTTTCAGTGAAACCAATATAATAATTCAGCTTGTCTCAGAATACTGAAGAACTGTGCTCATGTGCATGCATCATGAATGAGCTGTCAAACAGAGCCCAGAAGACAGAATATAGAATATTCTACTGTGTCATTTTGTGATACAGATGATGGAGCTAAATCCCAGAAATGTTGACTGATCTGGGCTCTGTCTTCTCACGTAGTGTCTTGTGTAACTGATTAGTATGGTCAGTGATGGAAAAAAAGCTCTCTTTCATGCAGAAGAAAATCAGCTCATTTGTGAAAACAAATCACCAATTTAAGTAAAAAAAATGTTCTCATCCCCTCATGGTCCTCCCTCCATTCCATTCTTGAGGAAGGTTGTAGGCTCAAGTGGCTTGGAGCAGTGTTTGCAGATCCCATGAGCAAAGTCATTGAGCTTGGGATTCATGTTCAAAGCGAGTGCCAACCATCTCAAGTGTGACCATCGGGCATTGCTCTGGGCTTGAAAAACAGCAAGTAAAGGATCAAAGGGGAGAAAAATTCAGTGATGAAAGAGCTTTTCTGTGTCTTGAAAGGCAAGATTACTATGCATTAAGAAATGGGGCAAAATTGCTAGGGTGGATGGAATTATGCCTCAGGAAAATTTAGAGGAAAAATAATTCTGTATCAGTCAGAGAAGACCTACCACTTGATCCCCACTGCCCTCTTGCAGAGAGAAATCAGTAAGGAAAGGAGCACAGGAAATTCGCCTTTCCTTTCCTGTGCCCTGCTGGGGGTGCCTTTCCGCGATGGGATGTGGGGGTGGGCACAGCTCAACCGAGGCACCAAGGCTGCATGTAACCCTCAGTGTGTGGGACCTGGGGGTGGGGGCCACTGGGTTAGGCCTGGGCAATAAATGAATGATTTCTGCAAGTCAGATGAAAGACAATTTGGAATTAACTCAAGGCACCAAGCCAGAGTGCTATAATGTCAAGGACTGAAGTCAACTCCTGTCTCAGAAGCGCCAGCCAGAGGTGCTGGGCAAAGGACGGACCTGTGAAATCAGCAAGAGATGCAGAATGAAAGGGAAAGGCCCAGGGTGCCCATGGCAACGCGCAGCCCGTGGGCGGACTGTGAAGTATGTTTACATGCACCAGTGCTAGCGACTCTCACTCCATCTCACTCAACGACGGAATGGGGGCTCTGACAAGTCAGGTCAGTAGGCCTCAAACAGGGCAGATCACCAGCCTCCCCAAAAGCTTTTCACAAGGACCAACGTCAGGGGCCCCGTGCTCCAAGGCCAGCCCTGGAGGTGGGAACGTGGGAACTGCGAACCTGGCATTGTCAAAAGCCTGTCTTGGTGGTGGTGACAATCCACAGGGATAAGAACACAAGGGTCAGAGGCCTGGGAAGCATCCAGCCCATTAGATCCATGAAGAAATGCTATTAAATGTTAAGAAAAATGCTTAAAAGGACCTATATTCAATAAATTACTAGTATTAATACATCCAGGTTTTTTTTTTCCGTGTGTCAATACAATAGCAAGAAACACGGCTGACTTCAAAGCAGTTTTTCCTTCTTTAATGCTAAAGGAAAAAAATGCCATGCACCTTTCATCAGTCATCCTGATGAATGAGAGGGTCGGTTTGATTGTTCCGTGTCCCAGAGGCAGGCCTGATTAAAGAGAACACGGAAATGCACCCTAGAGAGGGCATTCAGAAACGACCGGCCCAAGGTTGGTAGGAAGGACAAGGACATTTTAGCCCAGTGCTTCTCAGACTTCAGCGTGTGTAAGAAGCGCTTGAGGATTTGTTCAAGTGCCGGCTCTGATTCGGGGAGTCTGGGGCAGGGTCTGAGGGTCAGCCTTCTGACCAACCGCCAGGTGGCGCTGACGGCCACGGGCGGCCTTGCTGGGGAGCAAGCTTTGTGGCCACACTGCGAAGATACTTGCCTGGAAGGTGGACAAAGACCCACGTGCGGTCAAAAACCCAGTGATCGCTGCAGAAAGAAGCCTTGTCTCCTCATTTGTTTCTGAAGCAAATCTCTGAACCTAACAATCCCATATTCCAATCACAAAAATCATAAAATTGAAGAAAACTGGACTCTAAATGGCAGCAAAGATGATGTCTGGGGCCATAACTACATTACATGACATCTAGAAAGAAAAACAAGGCATTGATGCCTTAATACACACACAAAAAAGAGCAGACACATGATTCAAAGTGTCCATTAAAGGACACACTCTTTTTCAAAAATTGAAAAAAATCTAGTAAAGTAATTCTGCATTAAAAAAATAAACCAAATAATAATAATACACACAAAATGGAGAATGATAACTTTGGGGACAAATTAACTACAACAGCTGTAATAACCTCACCAACGAACAAGAATCCATTGGAACAGAAATGGGAGAGACCACAGGCTGCAGACCTTTAATTAGAAACTACCTTGAAATCATCTGATCTTTATCTACCCATTTTTCTGACCAGAAAGTCAGGGCCATGTCTGAGCCTGAAATTCATAGATGTCATGAAAAAACCTGGGCTAATACCTCATATAATTACATATTTTTCCCAGTATAAACTAATCCTCACGTTGATTTTTTAAAATAAGGCACTCACAATTATAGATTAATTGTAACATGTATTCATGTTGGAAAATGTTTTCCATGTTTAGCAAGTTTTATATAATATTTATTAGCATCAGTTAACTAAAGAAAAAAGATGATGTATAGTCCATAACTGGCTGCATTACCAAGAGTGAGAATACACGATCTGTATCCAAAAGATTACATTTGTCATTTGATAAAACCTTCCCAAATCCTCAAAAACCTTGACATAACATTATGTCTAATTCACAGTTATCTATCAATGAATTCTTATTAAAATAATCATCAGCTACATAACTAAAAAAAAGTTTAACATGTTGCAATTTAAGTTTCAGTCTATTCAAATTGGAATGAATACTCTGTAAAAATCAACATTTTCTGATTTACAAGCCAGGGCTTTTGGAGCTCTTGCAAAGCCTTTGGGCGTGAGCTTGAGTCGAAAGTGAAACATCTATTTGCATTTGGTTTAGGAAATCCTTGTCACCTTCCCATGAAATTTCAGCTGTTTCAGTGGATCTGGTGAAGATCAAAGCCTCAACAGCCAGTGAGCCTCGGTTTTTAAATCCCTGCCAACAGTCAATCATTCGATTCTCAAGTACAAAGAGCTACCCCTGGCACAGTGCTGCCCACACACTTATGATTCCTACCATCTTGTTTTCACCTGCTTTCATTCAATGGGAGGCATGGATTCCAAGGACAGCAGAGACTTTGCAAAATTGATACAAGGAGAATCTAAAATGCAGCCTCATGCTCAGAACTCAGTCACAGGAAACGTGGTGGAAGCCTTTCCCTTCTCTTCCTGCCCCATGAGCAACCCCGTGGTGAGAGCTTCCAGGTGTGGGCTTCCATCCCTCCTGGTCCCTGTACCTGGGTAGACAATCCATTCTACCCAGGGACTTTGCCAGGCCTCTTGGCCACTCCAGGAAGAGATAGGGTCCACCTGACATCAAGTCCACATTTTTTTCAAATACATTATGTAACCTCATGATATTATGTATTGTCATGTGTTCAGGGAAAATTACTTTGTAAATATTACTTGGCCACAGGCAACATTGCACAGAACCTCTTTAAACAGGAGGAAAACACACTTGTAATTCATCTCAAACGGGAACCAGGATGGTAAAAACTTTTATGGACAGAGTGAATGCCTTAATTTTCAGATAGAAGTAATGGGGAAAAAGTGCAGTGAGACTGTCATCTTTAGAGCAATACATTCTCTTTGTTGTATTTTTAGTTTTATTTTAATACAGATTCATAAAAAAGGATTGATAAAAATGACTGATCAGCAAAGAAATAAAAATGACAATTTAAAATATATTGTTATAGTATAGAAAGCTCCCGAATATTCTAGTCTTCCATTCTCCCGTGAACTAGAAAAAGAAATTGGACATTTTTTTCTGGGTATACTATTCAAATGATGCTATTCTACATGTAGAAAAATGTTCAGCAAGAAAAGTAACTGAATAAGAACAGGAAATTATTTTGACTGAGGGAGAAGAAAAACTTTATTCTCCTAGAAAAGGAAGTGAAGGTATTTATGTGGATAAAACAAAATCACGATCAGTTATTATTATTCTGGAGTCTTATTTTCAAGAGCTGAGTTTTCCATCTTCATAATTAGGAACTCAAGACTATATTAATATGGGGGAGAAAATAGGCAAGTTATTTCACATGCCACACCACTGCTCTGTAGGACAGCCCTCTCCACTTCTCTGCGTTCTTTTTCAAAGATCATAAAAATAATGATTATTCACAATGGAATTGCAATCTATCAACAAGTCACTTTTTCCAAGGAGTAATCAATGAAGAAAGAGCAATCTACCCTGAAGCTCTCACTTCCTTAATAAAATGTCTATAAGTTGGCAGCCAACGGAATACAATTAATGTTTTATTCATGCTTCCTCGCCAAACAAAATGAAAAAGAAAACAAAGCTAATGGATGACCATCCTTTTAACACGTAAGGCAGCCCCCAGAGGGAAGTTGAAGAAGCTATTTTTGAAATCAGCAGCAGCAAAGAACATGACATGATCAAATGTCTACAAAAGACGAAGTTCAGAGCTTGCAGCCGGGCACCTACAATCATGGCAAACCATTCTCATTCCTGAACTTCTGAATATAAACTATTTAAAAAATAATAGATGCATATAGCCCTGTGTCCTCTAGTAGCTTATGTCTAGATAATATGGCCAAAATTTCCATACAGATGAACTGGCTCTCTTTTATATTTTAATCCACCACTGTAAATTAACCTACCCCTCTCCTCCACCTACAAGTTTTTTAAGGATGCAAAAATAAACCTAAATATGTAACTCTGCTTCCCCAGAATTGGGTTGATAGGGGCTGGCAGGCAGTTTCTGCCATTTGTAAGGAAGCTCGGATACTTGATCTCAGGCCCTAGCAAACCTAAGAAATAGACCAAAAGTGAAGCAATATTTGTACACAAAGAGCAAGCCTGTGGTCAAAGGCCTAGATTCACATACTGAGTCCACAGCTTATTGAAAATATATAAATACAGAATATTAATATAATGCAGACAATGGCACTTTGACAAATGTGCATTTCTAATATCCCATATTTGGTGCTCTGCCATCACACCCACTCCCCTCACCCAGGCCTGGGCACATTAATGGCTCATGGGGTCACCACGAGGCTCCCACTCAATGCATAGGAGACTTGGGATCAAATCCTAACTCTCCCATTTTGCTAAATGCATCAACACTGGGAAGTTATTCTTCCAGACATTAGACTTTTCATTTATAAAATGTGTGTGGTGGGGGACACCTGCTGGTTCTTGTTGGGCTTGGGGGAGTGGGCAATAACCATCCTGGGTTCACAGAGTAATTGAGCAGAGTACCTGATACAATAAATTCAAAAGACTCAGTGTAGTGCTGGGATAGCAACCCACCAACAGGTGGTACTGCTGGCAAAACCAGTAATAACGTCAGTGATTAGTACTTTGAAAAATATATCTTTACGTAAAGAAAATACTGAAAAACTAAGAAGGGGCTATAACTACTGTCTTCCTTTTTAAATAAAACTCTGAATACTATCTCGTCCTGGAAGTCCCGTACAAATGCCAGCAGCCCATTTTCTGCTGAGGAAAACACTTTTGAAGGTTCCTCCTGTCTTGTCCGAGTGGTCCTTTCTCCTTGCCTCTGCCTCTGAGAGATGCATTCTCAACCACCTTTCAGGAAGTGGTGGTAACGCACATGAAGCTGTCACCCAGCCGTCACTGATCTTACATGATGACAGAGCACCTGCTCCAACCAGCCACTCTTCCGGGGGGGACACTGCAGAGAGCAAAGTGGAGCAGGTCCCTGTCCCCAAGGAGCTTCCCTCCAAGAGAAGATAGTTAGACTCACAAAGATGCAGCAGGTAAGCCTGGAAGTTATCACTGCAGGACGGAGAAGGACAAGACAAAGAGTGACAGGTGCTGGCAGCCAGGGCACAGACGGGGGTGCCAAGGACTGAGCGAGACTCGAGTGAAGCCATGGCTTTGCACAGGTAAGAGAAAAGTTTGGGGTCAATTTTCCAGTTCTTTCAATATGTCCTTTCAGGTAGTTTTCCAAGTTTGCCTGTTCTTTGACAACATTCTCAATGCCACGAGTGGGGCGTGGAGAAATAGAATCCTGGGGTTTTGACAAGTAGTGTATCACTGGGGAAAAGGTGTGGCCACCTGCTGGTCCAGTGGCCCTGGCTTCAAAGTCAGCCCTCTTGACTGCAAACTGGACAAGTGAAGTCACCTCACGTGTGCCTGGGATGGATCCTTCTAGCCCCAGGTTCAGGGCTGGAACTTGAGTCTCTGGACTTCTGATTGCTGCCTGGTTCATTTTTCATCTTGCCTATAAAGGTAAAGATCTCTCACATAGGTAAGAATGCTGACCGTGAAACATAGATTCCTTCCTCACAGCCCAGGAGGACAGTAGCTGAAGCCCGATTTCAACAAATTTATTCCCACAGGAAGAAAAAACACAACTACAAAATATTAAAGAAAGCAACTGCTGACAGGGGCGAGGTGGGATGGTGGCTGACCTTAGTCAGCCAGGACCCTGCCTCACAGCCCGGCACCCCATTTAAGAAGGTCTACACCACCCAGGAAGGGGTTGGATGATATTCCAATAGAGTTTTAGCTCTGAATGTCATTTTTGGTTTTGGTTTTTTTAAATCTGACTTCTGGATACATCAATTATATACTTTTCAACACGGAATTACCACTAAAACATGACTATCCCCCAAGAAATTCTGATGTTTTTCCTAAGTCAGGGTAGTGGTAAGACTATTCCAAAAGCATAGGAATCACCACCTAGAGAGGCAGACAAAAAACTCCATTAACTAAACATCAGTCAAACATCACCCGGTTGCATATGGGCTTGTGCAGCTTAATGACATTTTTAATAAGCTGAAGAGACTCAAATTGGCAGCAAAAGGGCAAACTGTTTCTTGTTTTGGGCAATGGTCTCCTGTTGCAATTAAAATAAAATGCAAACCCCCTGCCTTGGCTGGCCTCTCCTGTTCCACCTTCCAAGCATCCTCCGTGAAGCAAACATTGTCTGCCCGCCTGGTACACCCAGCCCCTTCCTGCCTCTGTGTGCCTGCTGATGCGGTTCCCTCTGCCTGGCTTCCTCCTTCTCATTCAGGTCTTAATAGAGTGTCATTGCTCAGAGAACTCCTGGCAGCCAACCCCTCCATCACCCCGACCCTGGGGCCTCTGTACTGCCCACCCCAGGTCATACTCTCTAGTACCCGCTTTGGTTGTATGTTTATTGTCTTGTCTTCCTCACAGAATGCAAGTCCCACGAAGACACAGGTCTGATTCTTACAGAGTGCTGTCCCCAGCCCTTCAAAGAGTTCCTAGGAACTCATCATAAGCACTCAATAAATATTTGTTGAGTCAATGAACTGCAGATAACATGTTAGTGATTAAACTGAATAAGGGTGGGAAACATACAAACCAAAATATGTCTCACTAGTTTACACACTTAAAGAACCAAAATAGGCCCTGAATTTTTGTTCCCAAATTAACACAAAAAATATTTTCTGCCCCAAACTGAAATTTGGAACTACCATCAAAACTTTTTGATTAATGTTAAACTATACTGAATATTTATGAGTTAAGGTGTGTGCTGGCCTATCACACAAAATAACTTGTCATTTTATTTTAAGCCTCTGCCATTTAACAATTTTTAAAATTATTGGCCCATGGAATAAAGTTCAAATCCCTAGCCTATGTCAGGGTTTGGTAGTGTCACCTGTCAATCCTGCAATCTCCACCCTCTTCTGATTATACTTCAATATTATGAAAGTACTTGAAATGCTATGAAATCATCATTCAGTGTCCTCCCCTAGGAAGGGAAAACTTGAAATGACCAATGAAAAGGACTGTGTTTTGTCCATGACCACTGGTTAGGCAAAGGTGAAGCAAGGATTAGAACCCTCTTCGGGGCTGACTGCACAAGCATGTTTTTCCACCAGCAGGGTTGCCCTGGAGCTTCATGCAGTGCAGGGGAGAAACAGATGACCTTGAAGGTAGAATACATACTCCCTGGCATTCCAAGAATGGGAATGATGATGGGGACCATGCAGGCACGGTCAGGGATATGTGGAGAAACTAGATGGAGGGAACAGCAATGTGGTAAAGCAGCGATGAGTTAATGTGTCCAGGGTGAGTGGAGAGAAAGGGATGTGCACCAGGCACATGGCTTCTGGGCTGCTGTCAGTGTTCTGTTAACTTCCAGTGGCTTGAGAACCTGTACTTATTTAACTTGCTAGCTCGCCTCACAACTGCACCACCCTCATGAGAGTTTTTAATTGTCAATGAACTATTCAGAGCTTGAACTCCTTGAAGAGGGATCTGAGCAGAGTTAGCACCCTCTGAGTACCTGACAAAAGAACTGAATTTCCAGGTAACCTCTTACTGATGTTCATCAGTAAGTTGGACGGAGCTCTTACACAGCTGCTGACATTTGGTACCTCTCTGCAAATGTTTTCCACTGAACTTAAGGTGTAGTATTATCTGCTGGTCTGTTTTTTGTTTTGTTCACAAAATCACTTCAGTTCATGCAAATATCACACAATATATGATACAAAGTTCTGCCCTCTCTCCTATGTCCCTTTTCAGTTAAACATGAGTGCTATAATATCGAAAACTGCTGAAAATTATTTCTATCTGCAAAGCCTAAAGAAAAATGCCCCTTCCCAAAAAATGACTGAAATAAGGTCAAGAAAGGGTCACCTTCTACAAGGCTAAAGCAGGAAATAGTGACCAAGTCTAGATCTGGAACAATAATCCACTGCACAGTGGAATCTGGGAGTATGTGGTTGGGGGATGCTCTGCCGGGCCATGAGTCCCTAGGAAGTGACCAGCACATGCATGTGCTTCACAGCATGGCACAGGCTGGCAGGACCCCATGGCAGATGGGAGTCTGGGATGGGAGTCAGCTCTCATGGGTATTGAGCCTGGCTCTGTCCTGCCCTGAGAATGACCTTGGGCAAGAGACTTGTATCTTTAAATCCCACTTTCTATCATCTGAAAAACAAAACCACAAATGACTATGTCATGAGATTGTCACGAATGTTAAGTGAAATGACATTTGTTGGGCCGTGGGCACATTATTGGTCAAAGGGTGGGGGGCGAATAAGTAGGAGCTTCTGTGGTAACATGAGATGAAAATGCATCAACAAGGTGGAACAGTAGCTGAGACCAGGGCGCCATGTTTCCCCTAGTAACCAGCCACCCACAGTATGCAGATGTGCTATTTCAGCAGGCTGCAGCGACAGACACCAAGGGGAGAGGACAAATCCTGTGCCAGGGGTGCCCAGGGGATGTCAAGAAAGCACCCACAGTCCTCCGGGAGGGCATGTCACGTACAGGAGGGAACTCACATGAACTTCCTGCTTGTGGCCGTAAGTGTGCGCTTTCAGATGGGCCTGGGCAGGTGAGGTGCCTGATACTCGCACCTCTTGAAACCTCCCCATGGCAGGCTGCAGGGAGCACACCTTTTCTGGTACCACCACATCACCGTGTTCACTGATTTTTACCACCCATTATTCATCACTTTCCACAGCCATCCCTCCACCTTGTATGGACCAAAAGTTGCCTTTCTTCAAAATTTAATCTGAAACACCACCTGACCCCTGGCAGGTGTAGCACAAGGGATAAAGAGACGAATGAATGGTTACATTTGCCTTCTCTGCAGTAAAACCTGGACCGGAAGGGCACACAGCAGGGTTTTAAGAACCATCCCCATTCAAAGGCAGGCACAGGTTCATGTGGCTAACTGCTCAGCTATGCTCCCGCGCACAGCACAGAGCCAGCAGGTTCAGGCTGGCTGAGGAGCATGTACGTGCCCTTTCCTGGAATCAGGACGCTCTTCAGAATGCCCCCACCTAGTACACTCTTCCTGACAATTTGCACCATAAACACTAGAACCACTCCTTGTTTTCTCCCTCAGGATTTGGCATAAACCTTCTTTTGGGGTAAGTCCAAATATGTTAGTGAACGCAAGTGAAATTTCTTCCTTGCTGTTAAAGACCTCTAATGCCGACAGAATATATAAAGACCCAGTACTCTTTGATATATTTGGAACAAGGTTATTTTAAATAGATTGAGCTTCTGTGTGTACTTGCTCATATTGGAATAATAGCATGCACTTGCTAAAAATCCTTTAAGACCTAGAAAAATGTAAATTTGTTGACTTCCGTCTAATCCATACCAAGTGTAATTTCACAGGTACTTCTTAAGTGAAACGGCTCCTTTCTTTGGGAGGAAAGCTTTCAATATTTTGCTTATCAGATCAGCTAATGTTTAATTCATTGCTGCTTCTACCAACTCAAGTTAAAGGAAGAACACTTATCAACAGAGAAGAGGATGTGAAAGTCAGCCACATTCTGGTTGCAGGTTCTAAGAATCTGGACCAGATCCAAATCCTGTTGAAGGTCATACCGAAAGGAATGTCTGATAACACAATATTCCTAACAGAAAGAAAAGAAGAAAGGAAGCAGGTAGGGTGCGGCATAACAGCACTCCCGGGGCCAATGGGATGCATGTTGGAGAAATTGTGGCCACTTCGTTGTGTGTGTGTGTGTGTGTGTGTGTGTGTGTGTGTGTGTGTGTGTGGCCTTTTTTTAAATTTCCCAGATAGTTTTACTTTACAAAGACTCCAAAGTGGAGCCCCCAGAGCAACCCTTTCTTAGTGCAGTGGTTTGCTGAGCCCATGGACTTGGGACAAGCCAGGAGCATGGAACGAGAGATACCCTAATACTGTATCAGCACAGTTGACTCACTTGTTCTGTAAAAATATATAGCTACTACTTAGAAAAGTGGGTATTTTAGAAAGATTGCCAAAGTAACTTCATATCCACAGGATTAGTAACACTATCAACCTTTCTGCTACTTCCTTTCAAACACAAAAATGGCCCATCTTGAATGACAGCCTTTTAAGGAAGCATTGGCTTTAAAGCTTATTAAAGCCAATATTCTGATATTCACTGGTAGGTGGGAATTAATGAATCTGAGGCCACTCAGAGGCTCTTGATGCTCATTCATTGTCAAAGAGTTTATTGAATTTTTCCATTATTAATTTATTTAGTTCAGATGAAAAAAGAAAGCCCTTTTCTCTTCAAAGTTCTGTCATACAAGGAACCAAGGAGTTTTTATTGGAGAGGTTGGAGTCAATATTCTGCATGCTCGACAGGCAAATGTCTTAGGGCAAAAAGCCAACAACAACAAAATAAAGCAGAATACAGAATTACAGTGATGCTTTGCAGCAGGAAAATGTTCTTGAACATTAGCCCCCAAAACAATCTGGGTGATACTATGTGTATATATATATATTAAAAAAACTATTGAACTCTAGTCAGACAATTTTTAAGGGAAATATAATGCTTTTTCTGTGATTTAAGGTCTGGCTTACATTAGAGTTATATAGCTGAAAATCAGTCTTGAGGAAAAATAAAATAACTCATGTATGCCTCATTTCCTGAGTGCATCATGTAAATATATGTGTGTGTGTGTGTGTGTGTGTGTGTGTGTGTATGTTCATGTTCCTCTGTGTTCCAGACTCCACCAAAAGATAATAGGTAAGTCAATGTAATACTATATTAAAAATGAAATAAACAGCATCATCTTCTGAATTTGTCCTTGTGCTTAAAACAAAACACTTTATAATTCTCTTTGTAATTAAGGTTCTTCTTTTTCTTCTATTTTTTTGGATACTTTTTGCTAACTAGTTTTTTAAACCAATCCTGGTCATTTAACATGTTTTAAGAATACACAAGCAAATAACACAATGAATGACCCTTTAATACATTGTAAGCACTCACAACACGCAGTGTATTTATGCCACTGTTTCTAAATGGGTTTGGCTGTTGCTGGCTTAAACTAGCTTCCATCTGGTAAGATGTCACCTTATGTCTCAAGTGTAAGTAGTATATAGAGCAAATCAAAATAATCTACCTTCCCAAAATAAAATGACATTGTATATTTTATATTGAAGTCTAATTTCTGGGGAAAATGTCCTCTCCAAACAAATGAAAAGTCTCTTCTGTTGGTTTGATTACAGAAATGGAATACTGAGCATCTCATAGAGTTTTAAGATGAATGGTTCATGGCTCTAGACCAAGGCTGGCAAACTGTTTTTTCAGCTATCTTTTTCAAATTAATAGGCTTTATTTTTTGAACACTTGAAGATATGTAGAAAAATTGTGCAGACAGTAACTTTTACATATCACTCCCCTATTCCCACCACAATTTCCTCTTATTAACATCCTGAGTCAGTGTGGCAAATTTGTTACAACTGAAGAGCCTCTATTGATACGTTATTATTCACTAAAGTCTGTTTTATTAAATTCTTTTTCTTGTACATTCTATGTGTTTTTACAAATCCATAATGTCATGTGTTTACTACAGTATCACACAGAATAGTTTCACTGCCCTAAAAACCCTCTGTGTTTCATCTATTCATATTTCTCTGTCCTCTACCCACAAAACCCGACCTTTTTATTGTCTCTCTCATTTTGACTTTTCCAGAACATCAGACAGTTGGAATCATACAGTACATAACATTTTAAGACAGGCTGTCTTCATTTGGCAAAATGCATTTAAGGTCCCTCTGTGTCTTTTTGTAATTTGATAGCTCATTTCTTTTTATTACTGTATAATATTCCACTGTATGACTATACCACAGCTTGCTTATCCATTCAATTATTGAAGGACATTTTGGTTTGTTCCAGTTTGCAATCACTTCTGAATACAGTTTCTATAAACATTTGTGTTCAGATTTTTGTGTGGAATAAATATTCAACTCATTCGGGTAAGTACCTAGGAGCATAGTTAATAGATTGTATGGTAAGACTGTGTTTATTTTGAAAGAAACTGCCAACCAACCTTAGGAAGTAGTTCTATCATTTTGTATTCCTGCCAGCAATGAAAGAAAGTTTCCTGTTGCTCCATCTCCTCTTCAGAATTTGATATTATCAGTGTTTTTTTCTTTTTTTTTTAGCCATTTTAATAGATATATAGTAGTATTTTACTGTTATTTTAATTTATAAGTCCTTAATGATACATAATAAGGAGCATCTTTTCATATGTTCATTTGCTATCTATGTATATGTTCTTTGGTGAATTGCCTAATCATATCTTTTGTCCTTTATAAATTAGATTTTCATACTAAGTTTTAAAGGTTTTTTGTATATTTTGGATACAAGTCTTTTGCAGATAGGTGTTTTGCAAAGATTTTTTGCCCAGTCTGTGGCTTGTCTTTGATGATTTTAACAGTGCCTTTTGCAGAGCAGAACTTTTTAATTTCAGAGAAGCCCAACATTAACTTTTTCATTCATGGATTGTGTTTGTGTGACTCTACACAAAAAGTCATAACCAAATCCAAAGTCACATAAATTTTCTTCTATATTGTCTTCTAGAAATTATATAGTTTTGCACTTCATATATAAGTCTATAATTCATTTTGAGTTTGGGTGAAAGTAAATTTTGTAAAATTTTTGTTCAGCTTTTGTTGTCTATATTCATTTTTTTGCTTATGGATTCCCAATTATGTTCAACACCATTTGTTAAAAAGGGTACCTTTTCCTCATTGAATTGTCATTGCTCTTTTGTCAAAAATCAGCTGAATATATTTGTGTAGGTCTATTTCTGAGCTCCTCATTTTGTTCCATTAATCTATTTATTTATTTATTTGCTAAGAGAAATGATGCTGTATTTTAAATTTCAAATTTCAATTGTTTACTGTTGTTATGTAGGAAAGTAATTGATTTTGTATATTAACTTTGCATCCTGAAAACCTGTCATAACTGCTTATTAGTTCAGGAGTTTTATTATGAACTTCTGGAATTTTCTAAATTATATAATCTGTAAACAAAGAGTTTGTTTCTCCCTTTCCAAACTGTGTTCCTTTCATTTCCTTTTCTTATCTTATTACATTAGCTATGATTTCTGGTATGATTGTGAATAGGAATCATAAGAGAGGAAATCTTCACCTTGTTACCAATCTTAAAGAGAAAGTACTTGGTTTCTCATCATTAAGTACATTTGCAATAGTTTTTTTTAGATATTCTTTATCAAGATGAAAAGGTTCCCCTGTATTCTTAAATGTCTTGGAGGTTTTTATCATGAATGGGTATTGGTTTTATCAAATGTTTTTCTGCATATATTGTTATCATATGATTTTTTTTCTTTACCTTGTTAATCATGATGGACTATATTTGTTGATTTTCAAATTGAACCAGACTTCCATACCTGTAATAAATCAGCTTGGTTGTGGTGTATAATTCTTTTTATACATTGTTAGATTGGATCCACTAACATTTCACTGAGGACATTTTTATCTATGTCCATGGGAGATGTTGTTCTGTAGTTTTCTCATAATATTTTTTATCTGGTTTTGGTATGTAATATGGGTCTCCTAGAATGAGTTAGGAAATATTTCCTCTGAAAATTTTTAGTTAGAAACTATAGAGAATTGGTATTATTTCTTCCTTAAGTGGTTGGTAGAACTCACCAGTAAAATGATCTTGGCCTGCTGCTATTTTGGAAGGTTATTAATTGCTGACTCAATTTCTTTAGTATTATTAAATAAACATAAGATGATCTTTCTCTCTGTGTGAATTTTGTTAGTTTGTATACTCCAGGAAATTCAGTTCATCTAAGTTACCAAATTTGTGAGCATACTTTTAAAATAATATTCCTTTATTATCCTTTCAATGTCCATGGGTTCATTAGTGATGATGCCTTTGTTTCTGTTACTAGTAATGTGTCTTCACCTTTTTCTCCTGGTAACCTAACTGGAGGTTTACCAATTTTATTGATCTTTATAAAGAATGAGATTTTAGGTGGGCTGATTTTTTTTTCTTTTGGCCTCCTGCTTTCAACTTTATTTTTGCTATCATTTTTATTATTTCCTTTATTTTTGCTCATATTGCCCCTCTTTTTCTAGTTCCTGAAGTTGGAAGTTTATATGCTTGGTTTCAGAATTTCTCTCTTTTCTAATATTTGCACTCAGTGCTGTAAGTTTCTGTTGAAGCAATGCTTTCATTGCATCTCACAAACTTTTTAAGTTATATTTTCATATTCATTTAATTCAAAGTGTCTTTTAAATTTCCTTAGAGACCTTTTATTTGATTCTTGTGTTATTTAGAAGTGGTTTTCATTCTTCAAGTATTTAGAGATTTTCTGTCTATATTTCTGTTATTGAATCAAATGTAATTCCATTGTAGTTTAATTCTATTGTAGTATGAGACCATGTTTTGTGATTTCTATGATTCTCAATTTCTTGAAGCATGCTTTGGCCCAAGAAGTGTGCTTGGTTAATATTCCATTTGAAAAGAATATATATTCTGCTGTAATTGCTGAAGTATTCTATAAATATCAATTAGATTCAGTTGTTTGATGGTAATGTTCAGGCCAACTATGTCCTTACTGATTTTTTGTCTGCTGACTGTCAATAACTGATGGAGAGGTGTTAAGATCTGTATAATAGTGAATTGGTCTATTCTACATTGTAAATTTTATTTTTCAATAATTTATTCCATGGTAGTCCTCCCTATTTTATGTAGATCTGAGTTTCTGACATGTCATTTTCCTTCTCTCCAAAGAATTTTCTTAACAAGGCAGGTCACTGGTAGTGAATTCCCTCAGTTTTTGTTCATCTAAGAAAATATTTGTCCTTCACTTTTTTGTTGTTGTTGTTGTTATCATTCATCTACAATTACCTGAAGAACATTATGTTTACTAGGCTCTCTCCTACCCCAAGTCCCCCCCACAAACCCCATTACAGTCACTGTCCATCAGCATCGTAAGATGTTGTAGAATCACTACTTGTCTTCTCTGTGTTGCACAGCCCTCCCCTTTCCCCCACCCCCCACATTATACATGCTAATCATAATACCCCCTTTCTTCTTCCCCACCCTTATCCCTCCCTACCCTCCCATTCTCCCCAGTGTCTTTCCCTTTGGTACCTGTTAGTCCATTCTTGGGTTCTGTGATTCTGCTGCTGTTTTGTTCCTTCAGTTTTTCTTTTGTTCTTATACTCCACAGATGAGTGAAATCATTTCGTATTTGTCTTTTTCCGCTTGGCTTATTTCACTGAGCATAATACCCTCCAGCTCCATCCATGTTGTTGCAAATGGTAGGATTTGTTTTCTTCTTATGGCTGAGTAATATTCCATTGTGTATATATATCAAATCTTCTTTATCCATTCATCTACTGATAGACACTTAGGTTGCTTCCATTTCTTGGCTATTGTAAATAGTGCTGTGATAAACATAGGGGTGCATATGTCTTTTTCAAACTGGAGTGCTGCATCCTTAGGGTAAATTCCTAGAAGTGGAATTCCTGGGTCAAATGGTATGTCTATTTTGAGCATTTTGAGGGACCTCCATACTGCTTTCCACAATGGTTGAACTAACTTACATTCCCACCAACAGTGCAGGAGGGTTCCCCTTTCTCCACAGCCTCGCCAACATTTGTTGTTGTTTGTCTTATGGATGGTGGCCATCCTTACTGGTGTGAGGTGATATCTCATTGTGGTTTTAATTTGCATTTCTCTGATAACTAGTGATATGGAGCATCTTTTCATGTGTCTGTTGGTTGTCCTTCACTTTTGAGGAATTATTGTGTTGGTTACAGAATTCTACATTGGTAGTTTTTCTTTCTTTCAAAAAACTACATATTTCATTCCACTCTCTTGCTTGTATGGTTTGAGGTAAAAAGTCCAATGTAATTCTTATCCTAATTCCTTTATAGGTAAGGATCCCACCTCCAGCTACTTTCAGAATTTTCATTTCCTTTGGTTTTCAGCAATCTAAGTATGATATGTTCAGGTGTAGAATTTTGGGGCATTTACCCAGGTTACTGTCCTCTGAGACTCTTGGATCTGTGATTTGGTAGCTGTCATTAACTTTGGAAAATTTTCAGCTATCAGTTCTTCAAATGTGTCTCCTGTACCTTTTTCTTTCTTCTCCTCTGGCATTCATATTATGCATATGTTAGACCTTCTGTAATTTTCCCACAGTTCTCCATACTCAGAACAAAGAGTTTTTCCTCTGATTTCCATGTGAAACATGAGATTTCTTGAGGCAAAACCTAGGAAAGTATATGGTGACTCCTAGAAATGT
This sequence comes from Manis pentadactyla, assembly GCF_030020395.1. Taxonomy (NCBI): domain Eukaryota; kingdom Metazoa; phylum Chordata; class Mammalia; order Pholidota; family Manidae; genus Manis; species Manis pentadactyla. The sequence continues at coordinate 192,609,206 of NC_080019.1, forward strand.
TAGTTCTCATGCCACACACACTAAGCTACCAGGACTTTCTCAAATTTTCACTTAAGTGTTCTCACCACTTCTGCTCCCAATAAGCTGATATTGGCTGTCACTCATTGTTTTGGCCTATCTTTCCAGATTTCACAGTGGCAGTGTGCCCTGTGACTTCAATTCTCTGAGGGATCTAAGAAAAGTCACTGATTTTCACCTTGTCCAACATTTGTCTTATTGTGAAGGCTTGAATAATACCTTCCAAACTCTAAAGTCAAAGCTGAAACTGAAAGTCAGCGAACTTTTTCAGTAAAGAGTCAAATAATAAATAGCTTTGCTTTCTCTAGATATAGACTTCATTGCAGCTATTTGAGTCTGCAGTTGGAACATGAAGGCAGCAACATCTAATATGCAAATGAGTGGGCATGGCCATGTCCCAATAAAACTTTATTTACAAAAACAGGTGGTAGGATGAATTTTGCCTGTGGACAACAGTTTGCCATCCACTACTCTTGACTAAAGGCCACAAATTGAAATGCCATCAGGGGCCAAGATGCAGATACCATGAGTGAAGTAGATGGGTCATCAATAAAAGAGTAAAATACTGTTTACTTGTATATTAAATGCATATTATTTATTTTCACAAAAAAGCCATATTCATTTTTCTTGAAGTAAATCTTTTACTTTGGGTAGAGATGTGGGTGCCATAGACTACTTAATATTTCTAAATTACTGTGAGCACACAGGTGCACATTGTGAATTGGTGAGTGGTACCTTGTCTCAGTGCAGGGACCCCTGGGGGTGGCGGGGATGTAGATGAACTGAAGAGGACAGTGCTAGAACCACAGCCAGCTGCTGCCCAGAGGGGAGTATCTTCATCCCGTATGTGAGTTTCCAAGGGTAATATTAATAATCCTCAGGCTTACGCTCCTAAGTAGCTTTTAAAAATCAACTATATAATTGTTTCATGTTTTTTCAAAGAGCACAATTATATTTCACTTAATCACCAAAGAACTAATAGAACAATCACAATCATGTTTGTGCTGTGAAATCACAGCAGGATAAATTGTTCCCATCAGGTTCAGGAAGTCTGCAGAGAACATCTTATTCCAAAAATGTTCTTCACGTTTTCTGGATCCCACTTCTCTGTGCCACACAGTCCTGTTTAATTCCGAATCGGTCTAGAAAAATAATTTATCTTCCTAGGGATTTCAGATTACTAGAAAGCAATATTAAGAATTTTAGGGGCAAAATGAAAACAAGCCAATGGTTAGAACAGCCTCACCCTGACAGGTCTCATTCACCGCGCACCATTGCAGATGGAGTAGGAACCTGGTGCAGAAGGGCAGGGCCTTTACAGAGGCTTTACAGAGGCTGGACATGAATATGAAGGAACTGTGAGGAGAGGAACTTTCAGCTGCAGACCTGCAGCGGGTCCCAGGCTTGCACACACTGTCCCCCACTCTACATCCTTTGATTTGAGGCTCTTCAAAATAGAGAAGGATAAACTCTACAAGGCACCAGACATGGCAGGAAGAACCAATTCCGAACTACATGCAACCATAATGAACTCAACAGAAAGACTGTCGTATCAACAGCAGGAAAAGAATTATCCTAAATACCTGGTGACATCACAGCAGGTTTCACTGCTATAATTTCGGAATGTTGTCGATGCATTTTTTAATGGAATTAGATGTAAGGACTGATCATCAAAAATATATTTTGGGCTGGAACGGACAACAAACTATTCTGCCATTAAATGCAGTCAATAAAATTAGGACGAGATGGCTAGGTCTGCTGAGCAAAGTAACAAAAATAGGAATGATCTTATCGCACATCAGACATCAGCGTATATTTCATCACTTCCTAAATGGGTATTCTAAGGAAAAATAAGAGGTATGGCTCAAAACAAATTGTTTTGTGCCCAAATAGGTTCTGAAAATGCAGCTTTGAGTTAAACAGGTATTCTTACTATAAAAATCTCTCAGCCCTTTTACTATGCTTGCATACATTGTGCTCTCAACAGGAGATGTCTGCTGTGAATTAATTTGAAATCTGTTGACCGTCATAGCCTGTGTTCAAATGCACAAGCTCCAAATTCTCCCCAAGAAGTGTTTAGTGGGAAATTTGGGAAATACATATGTATTTTATTTTTTGGCAAATTGAAATAATAACTTTAAATGTGAAGATATTAAATTTGATATTTTCTTCAATGATGCAGCAGTTTGGTTATAAGGCTACCAGGCCCCCTTTTCTTCTCTCCTTCCTTAAATTTGGGGTTTCAGTTCTAGGAGCTACCCCTGGCTCACACCTAGGACAATCCCCATGTCCTTTCTGTATACACTACTTTGAACATAATGAATTGCTTCAGATTTCTAAAATCAGTGTTCTCTTCCATTTGGGTCTAGGAAAGAGTTAAAATATGCACATCACATGAAATTTTCGATGCTGGAAGAAGCAATTAAGCAAAACTGTCGTCATAAAATTTATACTGAAGAGAGATAGAACACCTGGTTAGTTGTCAATTAATACCTTTTTATTATGTTCTGCCTGGCTTTCTTCCTTCTTATGTGAGATGATACTTGGGCTGGGTTATTTATGATTTATAGCAAGGATGGCAATTAAGATTTATGCTCATAGGAAATGCTTTGCATCTCTGCTCTGTGCAGAAAGACACAACACAATGTTCCTTCTAATCACACAGCAGGGAGGGGAGATGAACCTCAGGCAGGGAAGGGAAGATGGGGAGCTTTGCCAGGGAAGGGGGCAGAAATGACCTGTGAGGGGAAGGAGAACTCTATAGGGAAACACCATACTGGGATTAGGTGGTAACAGGAGGCCGGTATTGGTTTGACAAAGAGGGTGGGCAGGCCTTGCCTAGAAAAGGCTGGTCCCAGGATGAGCAGGAGGCTGTGACCCCATCAATGGGTTTCCCTGGTTGGAATTTGTATCCCTCAGCACTCTTGCATAAAAATGATTCTGAAAACCGTCCATCAAAGAGGGTTACAGTAGTCTGGGGAATAATTTATAAGGTGCTTCAGTTGGTAGGGGGAGTTGGGTGATGTCCTAGGCTGAAAGGGCCCTAGAACACCTTTCACGAGGACCTAACACTTTAAACCGAAAGCAGGGTACAGGAGCCTCTTTGCCCCCCAGTGGCAATCTGCAGGAGTCTGTGTTGAGAAATGGCACATTTACAAGTCTTGTCTTTCCCATCGAGAACAAAGTTTGGAATACCCACCATTTATGGTAGAAAGAATAAAAATGCCACTATTTCTGGCAGCCAGCTCAAGGGACTCGCAGGATGCTATGGCACTGGTGAAGGTCTGCATTTCTTTCCTCTAGTCCCCACCTCTCCAACACTCCTCTCCGCACACATCATCTCCCTGAAGCCATATGCTACTGCTGGTTTGCCCCATCCACAAACTAAAGCAAACTAGAGAAATAAACCAAGAAAATCCCAGACCTCTGTGGAGAGTCCTGTGGGGGCTACTCAAACCCTGAGGCCAGTGATGCTCGGTCCCCTGAGAGAGGATGTGACTTCCAGCACCCAGGGGAGCATTCACGTTTTGTGAGATTTCATGCAAGGGGTTGGACTCCCTGGGAGGGTCCTAGAATCTGTCTTTCTTCTGTATGTCCCCCCACCCCAACCCAGCCCCCCAAAGGGAGGCCCTTCGTTAGGCTCTGCTGCTAATTTCTGCGAGGACATTCCTATTACGGGAGCCAGGCCCACGGCTTCAGGGCCAGGTGTCCCCGCAGCACGCACCACCCAGCTTCCCTAAGTGTGTTTCATGGAAGAACTCAACAGTGTGCTGAAAAGAATGGAATCTGTGCATGATCAACTCCCTTCAAAAAACACTGGCTTAAAGTGCCGGCAGCACTTTGAAGGGCCTTGGGAGTGCTCATTATAAACTTTCCCAAAAATGAGCATGTGTGTGGCATTTCTTCAAGTGTATTTCACCACAGAATCCTCTGTCTAGAGCAGCATCATTCAACAGGAATCAGGTGACCCAAAAATGAGAGCCACTTACATGATTTTAGATTTTAGGAAAGTCACATTAAAAATGTAAAAGCACACAAGTGAGATTAATTTTCATAATATAGTTCAGTAAACTCAGCATATCAAAACTAGTATCATTTTAACTTGTAACCTATATAATAAAATATTGCTCATGAGATCACAAGTATTTTTCTGTTGTGCTAAGTCACATGATTAACATAAACAACACTGGGCACTGAGAAAAGATAAGACAGACGGTCTGGCTGAGAGAAGTGAAGGCTCCCCCAGCACGCAGCATTTAAGTGGATGGAGACCTGGGAGATACTTTGGCTTTAACTAGGCAAAGAGAAGGACACACAATTGTAGTCTGACGAAATAAAGGAAATTTGGAAGGCTGACGTACAGACAGCAGAAGCTGGGAGGGCCCTTCTCTGCGGTGAGCCTGGCCTGCAGGAACGTGCAGGGGGTTTCAGGGGGTTTTATCTGAAAGGTAATGGGAAGCTTTGGAGGGTTTTAAGCTAGAGAATGACACAGTCCGTTGTGGTTTTGTGAGAAATTACAGATGGATGCAAATTCTTTGTTACACCCTCATCTAGAGTTGGAATCTAATTCTGCTCCTTGAATTCAAGTGGTCTTGGTGATATGCATGACTTAGAGCATTTGGTGGCTGTGAGAGTCTGGGATTCCCAAGGCCGAGGCGAGACACCTTGCGGTTTCACCCTGACCATGGGGAACACTCACCTCGGAGCCCTGAACCACCATATGAGCAGTCAAATTACTCTGAGAGCCACACCAGAGATACTGTGGGAGAAAGACACACGGCAGTCGGCTGAAGAGGAGAGGGAAGGATAGAGGTCAGCCCATGAATGAGAACAGTCTCGACAAGTCCCTCTATCAGCTTTGCCCCAAGAAGAGACCAGATTTTTATCCTACTGGCTATCATGCCATCCCTGCTTTGCTCCAAGCATCTTGGAGCAGAGATGAGATGCCCCACTGAGCCCTGCCCGAACCTCATGCTCATGAACAAGGTAAATGGCAGTTATTTCAAGCCTCCAGGTTGGGGGATGCATGTTACCCAGCAATGGATGGTTTGACACACATGCCTTGGCTGCAGAGGAGATGGACCACAGGGGAGCAGGACACATGTGGAAAGGAGTGGTTGAGGCAGACTGCGGCCATGGGTAAGGAGGGCAGCGGCGGTGGCAGGGAGAACGGAAAACCCTGTCTGCCTTGCTGGGAAGGGGAGGCTGGACACCATGTGTTATTTTCTTCATATTTGTTTTCTTCTCCATCATATTTTTCTTACAGCACCAGAGAACTAAGGTATCCACCTTTAATTCTCTTCCCTTTGCCACCTTTCCCTGTTTTCAGGGGCTCAAGAGTGTCTGTGGCCACCTGACCATGAAAATTACACTTGGAAGTTGAGAGACACCTCGGAAAGACAAGTCTGCATTTACTGCAAACTGGACATCTGTGGGCATGTGGCTTAAGAAATAATGAAATTAATGAAGAAAAAATGTGAGCATTTACCTTCACTTCAAGTAAAAACAAATATCACTAATGGTGAAAAGAGTGGAAAGAGGGAAAGAGTTCCAACCACTGACTGTCCATTGGGTAAATCTGCCAGGGGTTGGCGCACCAATGCAAAGTCAGCTCCTGCCACCCTTCTGGAAAATACAAGTACTGGAATTTTGTTTAATTGGGCCATTTCACAGGGATAGTTCCATCTGTATCTATCTATAATGATTTTAGATTCTTAATTCTTAAAGAAGCTTTTCCATGGTGAAATCGAGGCTAAAGTAAACAAGAAACTCTCTGAAGTCTATAAGAAAACCTCTGTGTCAATGAAGGCCATGGTTTTTAATTCATCCATGTAATGCAAGTTAATCGCAATCACATTTTTGCAGGAAAATGGTTAGAATAGAGATGGGGATGTAAAACTGGCCCTCGCAGGCAGTACCACCGAGAAGAGATGTTATGGCCCACTTTTCCACTTCACATTTGGGGAATCTGTAGCTATTATTTCTTATTTAGGAAGTAAAATTGGCTGCACCTGGGCATATTATTAGCTGCTCACCATGGGGAATCCATACTGATGGGCTATAATTTAGCAGAGAAGGGAAAAATAGGCAAGCCAATTAAAATGGAGCACATCACTTGGTGCCCATCCCTGATTGTCAGAATTTATTATCTGATCTTGAACAAATAAGGGATAATTAGAAAAAGAATACATGTGACATAACCAAAATGCTTCTCCTGCACCTGAAGAAAGTGTCTCTGAGTCCTCAAAATCAGTCCTACCCACCGGGGAAAGCACACTGACCGAGGCCCCACAAGATTCAGGGGGGCTTAAGGGGAATCCCATCAACGAGGGCCTGATCCCAGAACCCAAAGCTGCCCTGCTGGCATGCACACATCTGGCCTGCTCAGCGGCCCACAGGGCCCGGGCCCCAAATGGGGACAGCTGGCCCCTGACCATGAGAGTCCAGGAAGTCCAGGCTCTAGGCCACCCTCGTGGTTTCTTTAGGATCAAGAAACTGGTCTATTTAGTTTTCTTCTTCACATTATTTGATAAATTTGAACAGGCTGACATCCCGATACAGAAAGAAGCCAATGAGGTTTCATTTAAAAGCCTAGTGAAAAGCTATTTGTGCACACCAAACTGCTCAGATGCAAAAGAAAAAGAAATTATAATCACTAAGATCAGTAAGCTTGTGAGAGAAGGGGGCCGCAGTGTGAAATCTGGAGCAAGTTTAAGGAGGACAACTGGCTGAAAGCTTCAATTGTTTAGAAAAATGTGCACACCCTTTAATTCAGCAATACCACCAATATGAATATAGTCTTGAGGGAAAATTATATGTGCACTTGGATTTTGATGAAAGGTTTTCACTGCAGCATGACATGTGTCTGCAACCAGTGGGAACAGCCGTATGTCCAACGACGGTGGCACTAACTATGGTGTAACCATATACAATGGAGGGAAAGTGACGAGGCCATTTGACATCCCTCAACCACGTGAAAGACTTACTGTTGACACAGTGTCATTGAAACAAAGCACACATTACAGAAGAACGTCAATGGGATCCAAATGAGATAAATTGTATGTAAATTAAAACTAAGTGTATGCATATTCCTAGACACATTTAAGGATACATATATACATCTCCATGCACATATATACACACACACGTACAATCCCCCATGTGTGTGGGTATGCCTTAGAAGTGCATGGGAATATTATACACTAACATGTTAACAGTTTTCTCTGAATAATGGAATTATGAATTATTTTTATGGTCAGTTTGACATCTTCCTGTGTTTTTGTATTTTTACTAATAACTCTGCATTATTTTTATAATCTGAAAAGAAAGAAAAATGAGTATTTTCTGAGCAGTCTCATCATGGTTATCTTTAATCACTTTGAAAGAGACAGTGAGCTTTAGTGTGTAAGAAGGTCAGGTAACATGGCCAAACACGCCGAGTCTCCACATTTCACACTGAGTGTTGGCGCTATTTTGAGTGATAATGTTGCTTTCCTTGGGGATTATGAGCCTTATGTACATGAGCTATATTTAATGTATACAGAAGCAAATCTGGCGCCTTTAGCCACGACCGTGCAGACCTGTACAGAAGCATGAATAGTAATGCACAGGACAACTGAAGTCCCCCTACACAAGGAGCTACACAGTGACCAAGGCCCAAAATGTGATATGGCGACACCTCTGCAAGTGTGCTGGGCTCTGTCTCTTTAAAAAGGAGAAAGAAAATACTTTGAATAATATGTTTAAAAACCAGAGGGAGATAAACGTGACTGCCTATTACACTTTCCCTATAGACTCATGTATGACTGTCAATACAGTCTTCAAAAAGCTCACTTTCCGATGGAAATGATAAAGGTAACTGCTTGAAATAACATACACACACAAACACTGCAAAACACAAAAGTTGTCTTGGTGGTTATTTCTGGGATTATACCATGTGTGTGCCAGTCCTGGCTGTTGGTTAAAGGCAGCAATGAGCTCCATCTAACTGAAGCAGAAAGGGCTTAAACAAAGCCTCCTGGGGCTGCACAGGCTCACTGGCGGGTGCTGATGATTGCAGCGTACGGAGAGCTGGAAGCCTGACGTTGCTCACCTCACACATCTTCAGGGACCTGCTTGCATAAGGGACCTTGGCCCTAGCCCTCGAAATCTTCCCTATGCTACTAATGAATCAGGTGGGTTTTGTACACCAGGGGCCCCGAGCCTGCTGCACAAGCTCATCTGGTTGTTTGTGCCAACAACGTGCCTTGGGGTGGTCACGGCTGGCCGTCTGTGACTAGGGTCCAGGATTTCGTGGCTCCCCAGGGAAGCTCATGTCTCCTGGGGCTGGGCTGGAGGCATCAGCATGCTCTGGGCACCACTTAGGGAGGAATGTGGAGACCGGTGGCAGGTCTCCGCCAGACTGCCCAATGTGTCTCTCTCCTTAGTGACCCTGCTGTACATTGTCTCAGTGTAACAAATTCCTCTGGGTCTTCATGTGAGTGACTGAACTTGAGCTGCCCTGGGAGCCCAGAAGTAGACAAAGAAGTCCCAGTGGAAGTCAGGACCCAGGATCAAAGAGAGTCACAGACCAGCCGAGGGGACACCACTGCGAGTGTCACTGAACGCCAGCATCACTGCCCCTCCCAGGCCCTGCTAACGCCAGCACTGCTCACGGAGACCCCATGGCTCTCATCCCATCCCTGCCCTGGACACCCCTTGGCCTGCAACCAGGATGGGCCAACGGCCCCTACTTCGGGACTGCACAGGCTCCCAAGCACTGGGACACAGAGCAGGGCTTCTCAGCCTCGGCACCGTGGGGTCAGCTGATTCTCTGTGGTGGGAACACTCTGTGCACCATAGGATGGTCAGCCGAACCCTTCCCCTTCCCCTACCCACCAGGCGCCAGTAGCTCCCTCCCAGCCACATCACAAGTATCATCTGGCTTTGCCACAGGACTTCTGGGGGCAAAAGTGCCCCTGACTGAGGACCCCTGACCTAGACGAGGCTGGGTCAGGGGTCAGATAGTAGCTGCATGCACATCTGGACAGAGACTCGGCTGACTCAGCTTCTATTTCCTCCCTCTCACCAAAACCCAGATGGCAGACAAGTCCCCACAGAGAGGAAGGGTGTTCAGAGGTGAGGCCTCTGTCCACTTGGCTGCACCACCAGAGTGTGTGGCTGCCTTCATTAAAGTAAAGAGTCAAAGGCAATAGGAAGTATTATGTCTGCTTTTTAAAGAATGTTTCTTTACTCACTTTCTGGATCCCAAATTAAAAGCTGTGTGGGACAGATTAAAATATGGCATTGCATTCAGAAATTAAAGCATCGTGTTTCAATAACATCTCTGATAAGAAGAAAATTTCTAGTTACTGCACATAAAGTCAGTAGGCTTCCTGACACCTTTCAAAATGTGTACCCTATTTCCAAAGAATCTAAACAAAGAATGAAGAAATGCATTTTAAAAAGTTGTCCAATGAAATTCACGCACGAACCTTCTGTAGTCTTTGTCCCGATGGAGCTTCCTCTCACGTGAGCTAAGGAGGGATGGGGGTGTGGGGTGACTGGCCGGGGCCGATGCACCGTGCAGGACGGCCCCAAAGGCTGCCCAGTAATGCCGTGCTCAGCATGTGCCACCTTAAACTTCACATCTGTGGCTGGGGAAGAGCCCATTGGAGGGGGGACCATAAACCTATGTACTGGACATCCGGGTTCATTCTGCCTAAGGTTTTTCTGTACATTTGTACTCTGTCAGACATAATCTACAGGACACTTAGTAAATTCTGGATAACAATTTGAATATCATCAGTGAGTAAGTTATATTGAGTTAAGAATATCCTTCTAGGTGGACAGACTCAAAAAAGTCAATATTTGGGAATAATATTTTTTCCATACAGTATAAGTCACTCTAATTTTATTGTTATGCAGTCCACATTTCTCAATTTTGTTCAGTTATGAAACAGAATATTATATTTATTAAATATCCTCATACACAACTTAATTAACTCATCAAAAAGAAAAAATCAGGTCTCTTTGGCATAACTATTCTTAATGAGGGATTCTGTTGATTACCTTTTTATTTACTATCTACTCCTAAAGGATCTACAAAATAATCTGTTCCAGAACTTCGTTTTCCCATCATGTCCACAGGCACTGTAAATACGCCAATCTATAGTTTCTAGACTTAATGAGTCCTTCTTCGGTGAAAGATAAAATCTGAATTGGAAAGCTATTTTTAAGAAAGTCCACTCAAGAAGATGTGGTACACATGTACCATACACAATGGAATATTATTCAGCCAGAAGAAGGAAACAAATTCTACCATTTGCAACAACATGGATGGAGCTAGAGGGTATTATGCTCAGTGAAATAAGCCTGGCAGAGAAAGACAAGTACCAAATGATTTCACTCATCTGTGGAGTATAAGAACAAAGGAAAACTGAAGGAACAAAACAGCAGCAGAATCACAGAGCAGCAGAATCTCAAGAATGGACTAACAGTTACCAAAGGGAAAGGGTCTGGGGAGAATTGGTGGGAAGGGAGGGATAAGGGGAGTAAGGGGCATTACGATTAGCACGCATAATGTGGGGGGGTAGAGCATGGGGAGGGCTGTACAACACAGAGAAGACAAGTAGTGACTCTATAGCATCTTACTACGCAGATGGACAGTGACTGTAATGGGGTATGTGGGGGGGACTTGGTGATGGGGGGAGTCTAGTAACCATATTGTTGCTCATGTAATTGTATATTAATGATACCAAAAAAAATATTTGAAGTTACTTGAATAAAGAAAATATACAAATAGCAAATAAGCACATGGGAAAAACATTCCAACCTATTAATCATTAAGAAAATGTGATTTTAATCATGTGAGACAATACTACACCACCTATTGGAATGGCAACATAAGGAGGAGGGAGGGGCGGTGGGAGGGAGCAAACTGACAATACAATTCTGGTGAGATTTGAGGAGGTGAAGCAACTGGGACTCTCAGGCATTGCTGGTGGGAATTCAAAATGAATTAGCCATTTTAGAAAACAATTTGACAGTTTCCTATAGAGGTAAAACACAGAAAACTCTACAACACAGAAAATCCACTCCTAGGTGTTTACCCAAGTCAAATAAAAATGTATGTTCACACAGAAACCTGTAAATGAATGTTTGTAATGGTTGTATTCATAATCTCCCATAACTAAAAACAACCCAAACGTGCATCCCCAAGTGAGGTAATGAGAACCCGTACACCTGCACAAGGGGATCACCGGGCAGCTGGTACGAGGTTGACTGTACCGCTGCATACAGTGGCGTGGACAGACCTCAAGTGCATCATGAGAGGAAGAAGCCAGGCACAAGGGCCACCAGCCTGGGGCTCATGGGGGTGGGGGTCCCTGACCACAATGGGGGCTCTGTATCAGTGTGCTACAGCTGCCTGTAGCAATGCTTACATAACAAGCCCACTGGAGCAGCTAGGAGCTGCTCTTTAGGAGGGCCTGAGGCACAGAAAGGGGGACCAGGGGTCACATGGGGATGGGCGCTGAAGGAAGTCCTGGCTCAGCCACAGAAATGGCCAAGCCTAGGGTAAGCGGAAGGAAAGGAAAGTCATGTCTCACATCAGGTACAACAATGACAAAATCTCTACAAAAGATTTTTAAATACCCAGTTGGCAGGTTGCTGATTTTAGGCTGAATTTCTTTTGCAAACCCTGATGCTATTAGGAATCTACCATGATCGCTTTCCCCCTCTTTTCTTACCCCTTAACCTTTACCTGGTCTCCTATGTCAGGGTGCTTTCCTAACTTTAAAGCCAAATAAAGGATTGAGTATCAGTACCCTGTGGGAGGTGTAGAAAAAAAGGTGCTTCAGTGGAAATCTGAAAGGGGTGCTTGCCACCGCATTCTGGGTTTGCATGACTTTTGGCCTATCTCACAATCCTCTGTGGGTAATGGGGAGACATAGATGCTGCCCTGTCTGGTAGAGGTTCGACGACCTTCCTTCCACCCCTCACCCTCCATCCCCATGCTTTGTCCCCAACTGCATGGCTGGTCAATATTCCTGATGAACACATGATTCTGTTCCAATTCCCTTTTGACCTGGTTGAAACATCTCTGCTCTTTAATTGAATAAGCTACCTGAAATCTTTAACACATGTTCCCTTTTACATCTGTGTGCGGGGCTGGAGTGGAGGTGCAGGCAGACTCCTTTAGGCTGAGATAGGACTTGACCAAGCCAGCTCTGTCCTTCTGGAAGGGCTTTCGACTGAGCTGGCTCACAGCCCACCCTCAGGAAGTATTTGCACAGCATTGAAAGCACTTCACACTGATTTGAATGCACCCAATCCAAAAAGCAACATTAGGACTATAGTGGGCTCACTCCTTGTAATACAAGTGGACCTAATAGAGAAACTTCTCATTAGTTATTGTGAGTAAATTTCCATTTATTACCAAATTAATAGCTATCATCACATACATCAAATACTGTCTACACTTTCCTGGAAGCGCATGCCATCCACAAATGTAACCCAATTAAATAATTAATTGAAGTCAAATGACTCTTGTCCAACAGAACAGATATCAGACATGTTTCCTCACTCCATCAATCCCTGTTCTTCCACATCACACCGTTTTCTGAGAAGGAGACCTGAAGGCTCTTTCAATGAAGACTGCATAAAATATTTTGAACTTATTCAGAGGGAATACACTAAAAAAACCTTTCATACTGGAGGTTAAGCGGCACAAGTCTTTACAGAGAAAAGCCCCCTTTGTTTCGTATGCTATTTCCTGAGTGCAGTGAACTTATCAGGCACTTTGATGTAGCAAAAATTGTGATGTGCATATGTACAAATGATCCAAACAGCAAAAAGCAGCGAAAAAAAATCAATAAAGCAGCTTTTTAACAAATGCATTCTGAACTGGATCAAAGAGATAGCCTCGCAGCTACATGCTGCTGATCTAACATTCATTAGATTTTCATTTCAAGGAAACATCTTTTGCAACGGCAAGGTGAAGTCTATCTGTAATGAACTTCTTCTAAGGCAAGAGGAAAGCTTCTTGTCAAATAAGAGGCTAAATAAATACAGGGCCTACGTGGCTCGCCTTCGAAACAGAGGCTTCTAGAAAACAACTAGGATGCCCAGGTTGAGCTCTGCAATCATTTTCCATCTTCTTCCTCCCCCATGTTAACAGAATTAACATGGAAATAACATGGCCAAGAGGAAACACCGGCCTAGAGAGAGTGAGTCCTTTGTTTCGTTGTGTTGTTGTTTAGAGTAAACAGTGGACACTGGGGATCTCTGGAAGCTGACCTCGTTCTGATCACATAGCCGTGTGCACCACACATCCTACAGCCCAAGGGATGCTCTCCACTCAGATTTTTTAAGACTTAGGATTTTTCAAATGCGTTTACTCAGGATTGTGGGTTTTCTAATATCCATGTCCAGCTGGGCCGTGAGGGCGATTCTGGGCTCCGTGTTCGCAATATGCACACCCATTCCGAATGGTGTCACCCAAGGCTGCCTGCCTAATACAGCAGCATGCCGTCCTAACAAAACACCAGGCCTCTTGGTTCCGTCTGGACCCCTCAGCTTACGCACACCTCATTTTCCATTTCACAAACATGGAAAATCATCCTTGCCTATATTGCTGGACTAAAATGAAATAAAACAGAACTGACTCCCAGTTCACTTCTGGCAATACTCTACAAGTAGGAAATAGATGAATAAGGCACAGAGATATAAAATCTTTTTACAGATCTGTCTTATCTCAACACCTATCTGGGATCATATGTCCCCAGCATCACTATAAGATGAGATTGAAAAAACAAGATTTTTCATCTTTTGTCCCCAGGCCCTTGGAATGGAGGCAGAGGATCCCAGAAACTAGAGAAAGGTAAGAGCCTCACCTGCAGATGGGGTAGTGGGCACCCAAATAGCATGACCACAGTCAAGATGCACAGAAGCAGGTCTCATGGAATACCGAACACTCTTCCAGTGAAAGGAAGCAAGTCCAGAGGAAGATGAATGTCAATACTAGTGACTTTTGTGCTCTTGACCAGTGGCCTGCCAGAGAGCTCAGGTGCTGTGTGGGGCAGTGAGGCCAGAGGGCCACGGTAGCTGAAGAAGCTTCTAGTTTGCTTTCTTGTTGGCTATATTTTATGACCATGGGTTTTTATTGACTCAATAGATAGTTTTGTATTCCAAGGACATGTTCGATTCAGAAAGAGTCTTTGTATGCACACATACATTCATGCATGCTGACCTTCTGGGTAAGTACAAATTATGAAATATTTCAAATGTATTTTGGAAAAGATGAGAACATACAATTAATTGAACACTGTTCCAAACAGCTTAGTCCTACCAATCACTTCATACGCAACCTAGAAAAGCAATCTTTCATTAAATAAATTAGAATGAGCTTTTATAATCTAAGATATGTTTATGTTAGTTGTTGTTTTAATATATATCATACAAATACATTCTTACTACAAAAGATGCTAGTAACATATGCATTTGAAAGCACATTTTTACTTTAAATCTTTATTTTTTAGGTATCCCAATTTGACAAAATGAACACTTACACAATTTCTGAAAAAGGAATGAATGACCTGGAAAAATGAAAGATGTTTATGAAACTCAACAGATATACAATGCAAAGTACAATTAACATAGAAATGAGAAACCAGAGATATGTTTTTTCCAGTTTTTCCAAAAGGAAATAAAAATTCTTGGGAAATAAGAGAAAAATATTATATAAGATGCATTATGAAGCAAGTTGCTTTCTATAGCCTCAAAATGTGATTTCCAGTTCCTTATCTCTGCCTGCTCTCCTACAAGCTCTCCCAGGCTGTTCCCACTCTTTCTCTGAGCAGAAACCTCATGTTAAACAACCTCATTTAGAATCTCCCTGGACTCCACACCCAGTCGCTCTCTTGTGGCAGATGCACCTGCTGGGGTGCTGGGGCCCCTACCCTACATCTCTCATGAGGACCTCATTCCTTCTGTTTTCTTCTCTTCCTGTGACTGCCTCTCAATTTCTTATCTTCTACTGGTTCATTGTCTCCATCATGCAGACCTGCTTGCTCTATCTCCTCTTTCTAAAAACACATAAGCAAATAACAATAAAACCAAATGCCCTTTACTACACATTCTCCTTTATTGCTGCCCGATTTTTCTGCTTCTCATGATAATCACATTTCTCAGAGGACTAGACCACATATTCATCCTCACATCCTCACCAGCCATTTACCATGAACCTCTTCAATACGGCTCCTGCCCCACAACTCTGCTGTCCAGGGATCTGACGGCACCAGAACCAATGGCTACTTCACGCATCCCATCTTGACCCCTTAGCAGCATTCAGTACAGTGAAAGCTTCCCATCGTTCTTCTGTTGGTGTCAAGACCACATTCCTACGTTTCTTCCTAACCCACTGCATGCTCCATTGAGGTCTCCTCATTTTTTTGTCTGATCTCTAAATGCTTTGGGAATTCATCCTGGGCTCTCCTTTCTTTTCTGCATATAGTAGTTCATTCACCCAATGACCTTAAGATACAATTACGTAGTCGATGACTCACAGATTCATGGGGCCAGACCAAATGCATATATACAACTGCCAACCTGGCTCTTCCACATGAGTGTCAATGATACTTAAAACTTACCCTTTTTAAAGGCATGCTTGATTTCCCCCATACAACCTTCCTCACATTTCCTTCTCTAGGAACTGGAACTGCCATTAACCCAATTCCTCAACCCAGGAATCACTCTTGATTTCACCATCCTCCTGACTTAGAGCTCCTGCTGCCCTGCCAGCCCACATCAGCACATCCTTCTGCAGATCCTATTTCTTCTATCTCCAAAATGTATCTCAAATCTGCCCATTTACCTCCACCTCCAGTCCATGTGGCCATCAGCTATCAGGTGGACATTAAATAGACCCCTAACCCTCTGTGTCCACATTTTCTCCTATACAAATCATTCTTCTTTACATTCATTAGTAAGTGACTCCCCTAACCCAGTGTTGGATCCTGTCATGTTCCTGGTTAAAATCCTTCCCCAAATTCGCACTGAACTTAGAATCAAATCAAAACTTCCCTTGCCTCCAGCCTCTGGGTGGTCCAGGCCACCTCTCTCTGTGACCTTGCCTCCTTTTCCATCTCACTTGGTTCCAGCCACACTGTCTTCATGCATTCTTCATGGATGTCACCTCTGCTCCTCCTGCAGCTGGCTCATGCCATTCCTCAGGACACAGAGAGACTTCCCCACGACCTTAACTTACAATAGGAGCTAACAGCCTTTCTCAGAATCTCACTCTCCCTTTCTTAGTTTCTTTAGAACATTTCTAACCATCTGTAATTATTTCTAATTATTACATGTTTCACTTATTGTTTTCTTCCCTATCTTTCCTCACTAGACTGTAAGCTCCTTGAAGGCAGGAATTCATGGCTCTAGAATTTGCCATTCTATCTCCAGAATGCTCCTTACACAGTAGATGCTCAGTAAGTATTTGTTGCTAGAATGATGAAGAATGAGGAGGCGAGGGGAAATAAAACCTCCCAAGGAAGTCAAAACAAAGCCAATTCTGTTGAAGTTGAAAACTTTACTCATATAAAGACATCCTGAGTTGTTAGATTATTTCTTTACATTCCAGGAAAACAATAAGCAAAATAAATTGCACATCTGGATTCCAGACCTTCAGCAAAGCAAGAAAGGAGAAAGAGTTCCTGTCACTCCCAAAATCATCCCCGTCTTAGCCGGGAAGAGAGAGACATCTGGGAAGTGAGGACAGGAGCCGTGTCTATGTCATATTTCATGGCTTTGTTTCCCTAACAGCTACCTTGCCTGACCCATAGCAGGCAACTGCGTATTTGTTGATTAATGAATAAGAAACGAACTCTAGTAACCTCTGATTAATAGCAGTAAATACAAAAGACTAGAGAAGGACAGATGAATCAGGGACAAACGTTCCTGGGAGATCATCACCACCGAGGGAACCACGTCTTGAAAGTTCCGTGGTTTTACAACAAGCAGAAAAGGCAAGAAGGTGCTCCACGCAAGGGGATCCACAGGAGCAAAGCTGACTGCTTCTACCGCCACTTTCTGGGTGAAGATGCTCTTTTTGGATCCTGGACAATTCTGAGTCTTCCAGAAAATCACATGAGATTTAAAGAGCTGGTAATTTTCCTTAAACGAATACAAGCAATTTGCAATTAAACAACTAGATTGCAGTTACTATCTATTTGGAGGCTTCTTTCTCTGTATGCCATCAACCACACTTCAGTCACCTAGAAATACAGGAAAAGCAGAAGCCCAGCCCTGCGGCCAGCGAAGGCAAGGATCCCTCACATGTGTATGGGGTGTTCCAATTACTGAAGATTTCCATTTGCCTAAACTCCTCTATTATTCCCAGCACCCCTGTGAGTAGATAGCTTATCTTCATTTTTCAGTTTTCTAAGAAGGCTCAGATTTACAGAGGCATGGTGACTTGTGCCTGGTCACGCAGCAGAACCGCCTGCTTCATTTGGTCACAGCCCTCCTAGCTGGCTGTCCCAACTCCCACCATACCACGACCCTCCCTCATTCTTGGACAGTTTCGCTGCTGCGTTTTTGCCTTTTATTCTACCCTGGTGGGGAGGCACTGGAAAGAAACCTGAAGGCCCCCCAAGCTGTGCATTGTCAGAGTGACAGAAATCATTCAGGTGGTTCATTTTTACCACTTTGTACACTACCCAGGTCTGTATCGAGTAACTTAACCTGGGCACACAGTGCCAGCACCACAGAAGCTTGAATAACTTGTCTTTGCTGAGGTGGTAAAAAGGATCACCCATTAAAAGGGCAAAGGTATTCCCCATAAAAAGGGATGGGAAGCCATACCTTTTTTTCTGATTTATAATTTGATAGCCTTTCTGAATCCCCCAGAGCAGTGCCACCAGAGAAACCATACATCCTGATGGCTAGGGACACAGACCCTAGAGCCAGAGTGCCTCATCAAAGCCTCACACCCCCCACCCAGCAGCTGGCTGACCTCCTGTAAGCTATAGCACCTCTCTGACTCTCAGCCTCTTTATCTATAAAATGAGAACAAGAGGATTGTCATAGGAAAAAAACAAGTTAATATAGGGCTCAACAAACTATAGCCCATGAAGCAAACCAGCTCACAGCCTGTTTGTGTAGACAAATCTGTGTTGAGACACAGCCATGCTCATGTGTTTACACAGGGCCTGAGGCTGCTTCTGCACTATCATGGCAAAGTTGTGTAGTTGTGACAGACATATCATGGCCCACAAAAGCTAAAGTATTTAGTATCTATCCCTTTACAAGAGTTCGCTGATGCTTGAGTAAACATAAGTAAAATACTTAGAACAGTCCCTGGCATGTAGTAAGTATTTCACCTATCTATCTATCTATCTATTTACCTACCTATCATCTATCTGTCTATCTGTGTGTGTGTGTCATATTACCTGGTCTGTGGGTAGTACTAGGGCATAGATGGCTCTGCTTGCTCTGAAATAATTCAGCCCCTGCCCCCACACAGAGGTCCAGGGGTTGAAAACCATGGGTGACATTCCTAGAATCGGATGAGATTGTCCTTATACACTTCCTTGAGCCCATTGGTTCTGAGAAAATCAAAATTAAACTGAAATAATATTAACAGAATTTACTTCTTCAGAAGGACTGAGTCTTATGAAGACGTGTATTTTTTGTGTAGACTGCATATCCAGCCTTTGGGGAATATTATATACCCATAACCTGCTAATGACAGGACTGTCCATGTAACTTCTTTGGCCAATGACGCAGTATTACCAGAAAGTGGACAGATAATCACAACATAATTTGTTTTTTAACCAGGGTGTTTAGAGGGCATTCAGTTGACAAATGATGAGGACACAGTCCATGGTCTCTGACCATCTGTAGGAGGAAGATGAGTGAGTGGTCAGTGTTAGTGGGCCCTGGGGATACAGGATGCCTGAAAGTCAGATAAAAGAAATGGGTTTTAGAGGCCATCCAGGGAGAGAAGCCCCTGCAGAGAACCTGGGTCAAGGTGCTGACAGAATAAAACCCCAGGAGGTGAAGCATCTTTGTAATAAATCTGGAAAATAAAAGTATATCACATTCCAAAATAAGATAGCATAAGTCTCCCCAAGGCCCCCGGATGTTATGGACAGTAAATAATGACATCATTGAGTAGATGAACCTCCCTCTGTCAAGTCACGCAGGGTTATTTGCCAAGCTCAGCCCCCAATGCCACCCCACGCCCTCTCACGTGGCTCAGAGGCTCTGCCCACTGGCCCCACCTGCTGGTCAGCTGCACCTCGCCAGGTGCCCCATGCCACCTCCTTTGTCTCCCATCCTTCTTACAAGTTTCTCTACTTGGTCATTAAACCAGTTACTTATCTGCTCTGCTAGCTCACATTCCCCTCCCGACATTCCGATCACCTCTAGTAAATGGCTCCTGTGGCTGGCTCATCAACCACCTTTGTTACCTCTTCGCACTAAGGTTTGCCAGCTTTCCTGGGCATGGTGAGTGGGCGGGGTTCTGGGCCCCCGTGGCACTCAGGGCTCGCCTGGGTGGCTCAATTTTCTCTGGCTGACTGGGCTCCTTTGTGACCCCAGAATTGCTTCTCCCTCCATCCTGCCTCTGGTGCCCTATAATAATGGGGTGGGGGGAGGGCTTCACACGCTGCAATCTGCCATTAAAACAGATAATGGTTGTGTTCACTCAGGCCCTATTTAGGTGGTTTTCCTATTTACCCCAGCAAACCTGAATGATGAAACCTCAGAATGGGGGTGGGGTGGGCAGGGAAGTCATCAGTTATCATCCCTGCCCCCAACTCAGAATTTATGCACCAACAACATGGAATCGCTCAGCCTGTGGGCCCCTCACTCTCCGCCAGGCCTTCCAGGCTGACATGAGATGCAGGCTTATGCTGCAGAAGGAAAAATAAATGCAGAATTCCCAGGGGGAGACCTGGGTCTGATGCCATCCCTGCAACTGCAGGCAAGTTCTTCAAACCCTCTGCTTCTTAGGGTCTTGCTTGTAAGACAAGGATGATGGAAATGCCAGCACGGTCCCCTCAACCCCCCCAGGCTCTTGCACTGGAAGTTTCCATAGAGCCTTTGGAAGCACACGTTCATGCAGCAGAAGAGGGCGTGTCTTTCCAGGTTTGAGTTGGCAGGGCGGCCCCTCCATGTGCAGGCTTCCAAGGAGCTGCACCAGCTTCCAGAACACGGCCAGTCTGTGGCTGTCCTAACCACCCTAACCACTGTGAGGGCCACGGGGACACAGGAAGGCAAAAATAATAAAGACAAGCACCCCAAAACGAGGCCGCTGTTGCAGCCCGCTAATGGCATTTGTCTGTGCCTGGCTGTGTTCATATTATCATTCCATAACCAAACGAAGCTGTAGAGAAAGCCCTTCACAAGATTAAAAGGAAGTCTAGCAAGGGGGTGGGAGAGAAGGGGCCCAGAGAAAGAGAGGAGGACCAGAGAGGGGGCTGCTAGTGGGAGTGGGGCCCTGCGTTGAGCTCCCCAGCAGGGCTGTCCAGGAAGGGGGGTAAGGCCAGGAGCAGCTGGTCCGGACCTTCAGGAGCAGCACGTCCTCTGGGGCTCGGGAAGCCCCTGCCTGAGGCTAGCCCAGGGGCCAGCGGAGCCCAACCGGCCCAGAGAGGGCACCATCTGTCAGCATCCTGGGGTCAGAGGGCAGGGAGGCTGAGGGCCGGGGAGCGCTGAGTGGCCAAGGAGGCAGCAGTGGGGCACTCTCCTTCAGTCACCTCTGACGACGCCTCTTGGGTTGGTCAGAGAGACAGTTTGCCTTTCTGGCCACATTTAATTAGATACCGTAAAGAGAGAAAATCTACCTACTTCTACAGTGGCCCATGGGCCTTGCCCATATAGAGAGGTGAAGTACGATTTCTACAGACTTGGGTGGGGAGTTCCCAGGGCACCCACAGTTCCCCACTATGAAAACATGGGCAAGTGGGTTCCCCATCTGTAAAATGGAAGAATAAAAATGCCTTCTCAGGAAGACACTTTAACACACACAGGCTGTCTTACGTATGTGTGCACATGTGTACATGCATATATATGTGTGTGTGTGTGTATATATATACAATCACCTATGCATGTACAATATATGCATGTACAATATACATTTGCCAAAGGTTATGTTATAAATGCACATACACAGAAAACCTATATATATATATATGTGTGCACACATATATTAAAAGGCATACATATATGTGCATATATTAAAGGTTTGTTTTATACACACACATATTAAAGTGTCTTTTCTGTACAGATGCACACACAAGTTGTCTTATGGTACATTAAAGAGTTGTTTTACACACACACATTAAAGAGGCAAAATAGGTCTTGTTAGCTCACCACGATATGCGTTATGATAACCACCCTTAAGATATCAAATACTGAGTCCCAAATGCAGTGAGGTGCCGTGCCTGGCTGGAAAGACAGGATCACATTACAGCACTGAATGCTCAGCTGGAATCAGCAAGGGGCTCACTCACTCTGTGTCTAAACCTGTGGGTTGTAGTCAGTCATGATTCTATGTAGCCCTTTCAGAAAGAAGGAGCCACACAATTGCACTGGGTTGACACGAAGCCCAGCAACTCTGGAACTTAAAGGACGTGGCACGTGGCAGCGTGCGTCCCCTTCCAGGGCTGTGTGTTCCCCTTGCACTCTGTGATGCCATACATGCTGGAGTCACTGTGGGTACAAGCACGCGGATCATCTGCTTATGGTTTTCATCACTGTTTCATTTTACATGTCCTAAGGGAATTTATTCCCAGAGCTTTGGGACAACAGCATGGAGAAGACGTACTTATCCATTTCCTGGTCACTGCCTACTCTCACTGTTCCATATTGATTTGCTATCCAAAACCACCCTAGAAATTGTTTATTGATAGTCTTCTCAGTCTGTGGTTCTCCCTTATTTAATAGACCATCATCAGAGAATAAAAAGAGATGCTGAATGACAGTTGGTTTAATTAACAGATTCCACCTCTGAATGTGATACTTGGGTTTTGGAAGTAAAAGGTAACTGCCTGAAATGACATTTTCCATAGCATCTGTCACAGGCCACGGAGGAAAGGAATGCAAAACCCACACTATCAAGCAGTGGGAGCCCTCAGATGGGAGGCACGTGATGACCCCACAAGACCCACCTGCACACCACTGCCAGGGGTGCAGGCCCCTGCCCCTCAGACGCAGCAGGGCGACCATAATTCCAAACATGCTCCCTCTCCATCTCCTGGTAATCCCTGTTCTTGGCAAATAGCATCTGAAATAATCAAGTAAGCAATCAGTAAAATAAAATAAGCATAAATCAGTTATTTGGAAAATCCCAAGTTAAACAAATATATTAGTTTATATTAGTTTAAGGCCATATATCCATTTTTATGCCCTTAGCATGTATAAATGCAGATTTTTCTATTTGGGCAATTAACTGAGTGGGAGGGAAGGAGGGGCTTAGCCAGAAACTGGGGAGAAGACCATTCCCCATAAAGGGCATGAGTTAGGACTGCAGGGTAAAAATAATTTGATGGCAACAAAAAGAGCAGAAACCCAGGGCCCGGGAGAGCTGCTGGGGGAAGTGTTCGGTGGTGCATGGGGTCTGACGGTGTAACTTGGACAGAACCACATACAGAAAATACAAGCTCTCTCACAGGAAGGACATGATGAATTTTTCATTTCTTTTTCTTAACTCAGACACATGAACTAATTTTTTTAAAGTGAGAAAACCTCACAGCTACTTCTTACGTATATTGGGATATATTCCTTAAAAAGGTCTCCAGGGTGCAAAAACGCAACAAGCCTCTCTACCTAACGATTGCTGGAGAAGGGCCACCTCCTTGCACGGCCCATGACCGAGAGGTCCGCTGTTGGCGGGGTACATGAGCCTGACTCCAGCCTTCCCTCCCACACAGCGGGTCCTCATGACTGCAGCTTCCCATGCTCAGGGTCTGCACTCCACAGCCACAGGACCTTTGGTGGCTTCTATTAAAATACAATAGTCTTAATTTTCTCCTTTGTGCTGCCAGAAGCCTCTTCCTCCAAATACACTGGCATCCTTTCCCTGAGTTCAGTTGCCCACCTCTCCAAGAGGCCTCACCTAGCATCATCTCAAGCATCCAACAGCCTACAGCTCTTACCCTATCCTGACTTACTTTTCTCTCCAGCACATGTCAGCAAGCGGATGTTTCTTGCACATTTATCTGAATAGTGGTCTGTCTTCCTCCCCCTGCAGCGCAAGCTCCCTGAAGTCAGGCACATCTGTCTTTTTCATTCTCTATCAGTTTCCCAGTCCCCAGAACAGCACCCAGGACATCCATCTGCAGGCTCAGTACAGGTTTAGGGAAGGAACGAATGAATGATCGTCAGGAGATCACTCTTTAAGGCAGCAGGAACAAGAGGAATCCCATTAACAGGAAGGGAAGGGGAAAATACAAAAGATAAAAGGAGAGAAATGGAGGAGAGCGAGGGAGGGTAGGCTCCCAAGAGAAAAAGATTCACAGCAACAATGCCAAATGCTATACAGCTAGAGCTCCAAAGTGTTATGAGTATCAGATTTGAAAATTACACATTGTTAGTGACCTTCAAGAAAACAGTTTCAGTATAGAATGCTCCAGGCTGCAAATTGCCAAGGAGTTAAAGGGAAGGTTTAGAAAATGGAGCTAATGATAAAAAATAATCCAATTAAGAAAGAAAGAGGGAGTGAGGCAGGCAGGCAGGCCAGTCAATCCTAGCTGAGCAGAATCTGAAATCTTCTATAATAGGTGTTGTGTGCGTGTGTGTGTCCAAGTGTATGTGTTGGTTGAGAGGGTGGTGGACAATCCAGGACTAGTCCTTTGATCTACATGAAAGCTAATTTCACCATGTTTTCTTTTGAAAGTAAGTGGAAAACATTAACATGGAATTGAAATGTCATTGACACTGGGAATTTTAGTTTCTTTATTTCAATTCCAGGAGATAAGATGTCACAATGCCCACACTTCAATTGTTCAGGACCTTTTTAGATAACTTTATGATGGCACAGAATTAAGTCTCCAAGTCAAAAGAATTGATCTAACCATATGCTGTTGACTCCAACAGAGAACAGAAGGAATGAAGTAGAAAAAAAAAAATTCCCTGCATAAAAAAAGTTAAAACAAATGTAAAGCCCTATAGGACCCAAAGACAGAAGCAAAATGAGTTCTCTGAAGGGGAAAATACATTTCATTCAATATTCTCTTAATAGATTTTTTAAAACATGATAAGAAGATTGAAAGAAACCTGGGTAACTCTAGATAGATTATGCAAATATGCATTTCATTTCTCCGCTTTTGGGTGAAGTGTTGGCACCATTTTTAAAGCTGTAAACCCCCAACTTTCCCTATCTCTTCTCCCCAGCTGCCGAGCACAACGAAAGGATTATGCATAATGCGCTCGTGATCCTGGGCAATAAGAACATTTATGTGGAGTGCAAAAGAATCTGGGATACTGCCGTTCTCAGGGGCTTAGAATGAATATTTTTTAAATATAGTTCCATGATTTTCACTAGCTTATCTCAACCAAGAGGTTAAATATTCTCTCTTCTGCAGACAGAGAGAGGGGAATACGTTGTTCCTGCAGCTCGGAATGGAAATGACTTTGATTCCTTGCTTTTAGATTATCTAATAACAACTAAGGCTTTCCCTCACCTCCCCTCTCTCTGAAAGTCTGAGGCTTACACTGATGAATATTCCACACCAAATTTTACCATAACCATTCTTCTTACAGGGTTGCATCTCTAAGATGGAAAAATATGCTTTGCTATCACATTGGCTAAGAGGAACAAACTGAACGTAGTATACTACATTTCCATTGCCTCCTCTTCTATATCTCAAATGACTTGACTTGCTAAGAAAAGAAATACTGCTCCAGTCTGAGTATTTTAGTCTAGGGTTCTCATGAGCTCTTTTCACAGCATCTCATTCTGCCAATACTCTCTAGCTTGAGAAGACGCCCCTCAAATAAATGTTCCTGTCATCGGTGTTCCCAGGTCAGAGGCCTGTGGAAAGTTAGGTTTCATGAAGGATGCCTGCGGAACCCGGTGATCAATACACAATCAAGCCTACCTTGCTCACACCAACACTGTCTTTGTCTGAAGGGAATTATAGTTACATTTTGACCCAAACAGGGATCCAAATAGAATTAACCCCCCAAAACTGACTCTTATTAGAATACTCCAAGAGAAAGGTATCTAATAGTCTCATTTTTTTTATGAGAACATAAGCAAACCTAGTCTTTCTTAAGTGACCCTCAGAGATGAGATGATATATTATTAGGAGAATAAATAAACTGCAGCTTTATTTGCCTTATAATGCTCTGGTTTGTATTAAACAGAAATGACCAAGAAAGATTCTTTTCTATATTTGCTCTGCTGTATCATATGTACTGTCAGGGGTTGACTACCTGCATGTAATCCTGAACGTTCAAAAGGAATTTGCTTGATAACAAGATGTTAACATAACCTTAACGCATCCTGTGTATAAATGAATTGTATATGATACAAAGGATGGTAGTCTGCTCGGATCATTTCTAGCAAAAATGATCTCATGAGTTCATCACTGGAAATGGATTCAAGACTATTAGCCTAAAAATAAATTATAATTACAAGTACTTCAGTTTAATATTGGGGTGGCCAGGGAACCTGGAGTTTATAAAATTCAAATTAAATAGACAGTCAGAATCCCGTGCAGTCAGGGTTAATTCAGACCATTTTTTCCACTCTCATGTTCCCTGATTTCAAGCTCGGAAAAGCTGGGCTGTAATTAGGGAACGGGTAGTTTTCACTGTTCACCAGTTGGGTGTAAGCTTTAAACTAATAACTCAGCAATTACGAGAAAAATGAGCAGTAATTACACCCATTTCACTCGCGGCTAGACAGATGGAACATTTTCTCCTCGTTATTGGCAAACTGTCACCACATTTATTTCATTTTTCTGTTTACTATTTGTTGTACTTTGATTAAGAGTAATTACAGGCTAGGAAAATATGAAAACCATGAATGCTGGGTATTTTTTTTTTAATAGGAGGAGGCCCTTCTCACAGTCTGTATTGATAGGACTCTCATTTTGATGAAACGATATCCGCATTTTCAAAAGACCTAGCGGCAGCCTTCATTTCTGAAAAGGCTTTCAGCAGGGTTTTCCATGTTGACTAGTTATCAGGAGCGTCCCAGCCCAGGGGGTACCCCGATTTGTTCCCTTGCAGTGGTCCTCAAGTCCCTCACCCTCCTCAACTCTTTTGTGTTCAAGGAAAGCAGAGATTCACCTATGCCTGGAATAAAACAAATAATGCAAAAATATATCACTACTATTCCATTTCCTTCCCATCATTGTAAAATAGTTTCATGTACATCATCCAGCAAACAGTGATTTTGAGTTCCCTAACAAAATTTCCCTCCAAAGCCCCTGACTATAAATGACATCAATTCTAGTATCTGACAAGCAGAAGCAGCATTCCTAACCCAAGTGAAAAAATATACTTGAATTCATTTTCACGAACTATATTTCTAGCCGGTATTACTAATTTTTAATTTATGTGGGATAGAAAATTGCACTATTTTAAAAGAAATGTTAATGAAAAAGCAAATACAGAATTATCATTCATTGAACATAGATTTTAGCTACTATAAAAACATTACCTACGTTAGAGTAAGCCCCTGCATGTAAAAAAATGCATTCTGCATTTGTGTGCTTCTTTGCGATGGTTTGGGAAAAAAAAATGTGAATCATGATTACCAAGGGTACAGGTCCAAATTCTAAATCCTGGATGACACAGTCTTGGGGAGAAATAAAAGACATCATGTCACCGTCCACAACTGACCCACACGAGAGCATAAGTTCTCAAGAAAAGAAAGTGTTTTCCCTCTTCCTAAAAGGCATACTTGAAAATATCTGAAAAGTTGTTTCTGGCATCCGTTTTTCTTCATAGAAGAAGAGAAGACCCACGCCTTGTTCTACATGAGCTCTATATTGATTCCTGGACATGCCATGTGTTAATGCACCGCCTCGCTAATGGCACTGCCTGTGGGGTAATCTGCTGTGCTCGCACAATGCACGGAATTGATTAGTTCCCTTAATGAGCCTTAGATTGTGCTGCTGCTGGTATGCAGAACGCAGAGCAGGGGTGAGTGCATGGCTGGAGAAAACCCGCCCCAGAGCAGCCATCAAGAGGGAAGCCAAGAAGGGCAAGAGGCAGAAAACCAGGGCAGGGCTAGGCCTGCAGTGGGAGCTGCAGGCAGGATGCCTTTTCTCTTTAGAGAAGCTGCTGCAGGTTCTATCCCAGCTTTCCCCCAGGATACCTGGAGAACAGGGGGGTGTTGCGCAGACCCCACTCGGCAGCAGTAAGCTTGTGCAGCCCCCAAACCAGCTAGAGTCACACAGACCTGGAGGGGACTCTTGTCTCTGCTCCTTACCATTTGTGTAGCCTAAGCCTCCCTGGGCCCTGGGAAAGGGGAATCATGCAGGCACCCCACCTTCCTTTGGGTGTCAGCTGCAGCATAAAATTTTAGCTAGAAATGGACTAGAGAAAGTAAATAATAGAAAGCTGTTAAGACCATCAGTTCAGTTCATGGATAGCCAATGACTGATGAATGGATAAGTGGGAGAGGTGGAGGGACAAATATTTTAGGGAGCCCATCATTAAAGCAAAGAGGAGCATCGGGAAGAGAGAAAGGAGGTGTGGATAGGAGAGGTGTCTAGACTCAATTCATATATGCATGGGTACAACCTGCTATTGGTCGTTTGTGTAAATGTCCTAAAAGTTTAATAGACAAAGGAAGAAGCCAGAAAAAGAATAACAGAAACAAATAGCTCCACCTTTCCCCAGGCCCTTCCTCCCCATGCCACGCACACACACACACACACACACACACACACACACACACACATGAAAAACATGACACACAACACACACACACAACACAAAACACATACACACAAATACAGCACACACACAACACATGCAAACACACATACAATACACAAACACAAACCAACACACACATATATGCACAACACACATATAAAACAACACACACACACACACATACACTCCGGTATAGAAAGCAATGTTAGATAAGCTGCTAAGAACTTCTGCAACTTTTTAGAGCAGTATGTGAAAGCAGTTTAGGAAAGCATTTCTATTTCCAGAAAGAAATATAAAGTGACACAACTACCGCTCCACTGTGTCCATGTCAGAGAGACAAACTGTGCACAAGCCCTACAGCCATGGGAGGAGAAATCCCCCCACTCCAATCAATGCATAAGGGGGCATGCACCGTGAAATTTTGTATGTGTAAGTCGCTGTTCATATTTCCTCTTGCCTTCATTAAACACGAAAGGGTTTTCCTAATGAGATGAGCAGAGTGTGCGGCAGCATGGGTGAGATGCATCTGGTGAGCCACGTTCCAGTCTCGTAGCTGCATCAGTGTGGTCTGGCTGGTGGACGTTTGAACTTACATCACGGCTCAGCACAGGAGCCAGGAATGGCAAAGGGCAGACAGAAAAGGCACATCAGCTGACTGCAGGAAAAGGGTACCAGATTAAGGGTTCCAGGATGCTTCCTTTTCCTCTGGATGCTCAGAGGGGCTTTGTTTTGTGTATTAATGCCCATTTGATGGATCATATGATGTCAAGCAGACAGTCATTTGAATGAAAAAAAACCAAATGCTTTTCTCTTTTTAGTTGTTTCATTTTGATAATCAGAGGCCACTGGCTTTCAAAAGAAGCATTCTTTTTCCTTTCTTTTAAATATGTGATACAGAAGACTTAATATGATTGAAAATATCTGTGAAGAAGTTCTAGAACACCCTAATCTTAAGACTTCAGGTAAGAATGTATTTGGTTCCAATTCAGAGGATTTATTGGCTCCGAAATGGAGATACTTAGAGATTGATCAAAGCCAGGTCAATAACATTTCAAAGATGTGCAGCAGCAAAAAGTAATAATTTAGTTGAATCACTGCTTTGGCCCTTGTGAAGTATAAGCAACAGCTTCAGTTTCCAAAGCACACCCACATGTTATAAGGCATCAACCGATGAAGGGTGTGGTACAAAGTGAACTGGAAAGGCGAGCACACCTCAGAAAGAGGGGTTCCCGGTGCTAGTGCTGTCACGTTATGGCCGTTACTGTATCTTCCAGAGACATCACAGGGCGAGTCACTTTAACAGTGTAAGCTAAACAGACACTGTGAGAACAACCAGGAGGTGCGGAATTTCTCCTTTAAATGAATTTATAATATACTTGGAAAAAGATGGCCAGTTTTCACAATTTTTTTTTTAATGGTTCAACTTTTTTTGTTGTTAATTTTTTTGTGTGTTGGCAGGGGGCATGGTTCAAGTTCTTTTGAATTAGAAAATAACAGAAGGCAGTAAAATGCAATCCTGGCACAGATCATGGTAGAAGGTGTCATTTCCTGGGGACCTCCTAGGTGCCAATATTCCACAGGATGATTTATGAATGCTCTCTCATTTAGCCTTATGGCATCTTCACAATAAAAGAACTACTATCCATGCTTTGGTTCTGAGATGGGGAAGTGGAGGCTCAGAGAGGTGAGGTAATTGGTCCAGGGCCACACATCTTGTCATGATGCAGCTGACCCCTGGCGTCAGACTCCACAACCCAGAAGGAACTTAGAGGTGAAAATACCAGTATTGGCTTTAGCCGAAGTAGGGGCCCAAGCTGGTTCACAGAATGAAGAAAGGCCAGAGGAGGGGAGCCCTGCAGTGGAGGCAAATGGCAGGGAATGACTGACCTGGGTCACAGCTGAACGCACCCACTACAAGTACGGAGGTGGAACGGGAAAGTGCCATGGTCTAGAGCTCTGGTGCGCAACCCAGCTGCCCCAGAACCACCTGGACAGCTTTTGAAAGATGAATATTTCTGCCCCCAATTACAGGAGATTTTGCTTCTGGAGGTGAATGATGAATTTAGGGAGAAGCCAATTTATGAGCTCCTCTATGGCTGTGGAAATCATGGTCCAGAGGACCCCTCCTCCAGTGAGGTAGGGGCTCTGTATTTGCTCTGACTTGAGCCTGGAGCCTTGACTCGACTCGGTGATGGCAGAGGTTGGGCTGCTGTGTTTCTAGCACTCAGCACAGTATCCGAAGCAGAATAAAATGTTTTCCAGTGGATGCGTGAGTTAAGTGTGGATAGGGAACTGTAAAGAGTAATAGGATAAAATTCTTCTTGAATGCAGCTCATGCCTGCAGGAGTTGGATTTGTGTGATGGCTACTGCCTGTACATAGACACTTAAAAATGTGCAATATCTTGAATTGAGTAAGACAGGTTGAAATTCTCATCTAACTCACACTTGGTTGGCCTTCCATCAGGGGACAGACTTCTTGTTTTGTTTTCTCCAACTTGGAAGGACAACACATTTTAAAGTGAGCAACATGTTAGCAACAGGACTTTTGCAAACATTGGAGCATGATGGTCCAGGAAGCTTGGGACACCCTGGGTTAAATTCAGTTACACAAGCCTCCTTGGGAGGAATTCTCGGAGCCTGAGCTGAACTCTCCCAGGTGAGAAAAACATCTCCACAGAACACCTACCAGCATCTCACAGAGCAGCTGTGGATGCACCAGCTGGGGTGGCCAAGGGTCAGCTAACTGGGCCACTTCAGTCAAGGGTGGACTCTTTTGCCCTGATACGGGCTGAACTCTGCCCACCCCACCCCCAATTCATGTAACAAAGTCCTGACCCCCAGTCTCTCAGGATGCGAGTGCATTTGGAGACAGATGCCTTAAGGAGGCGATTAAGTTAAAATAAGGCTATTAGGGTTGGACCTAACACAATCTGATCGGTGTCCCTATAGTAAGAGGACATTTGGACACGTGGAGAGATACTAAGGGCACATACACAGAACAGGCCATGTGAGGACTCACTGGAAGGAGGCTGTCTGTAAGCCCAGGAGAGAGACCTCAGGTGAAACCAACTCTGCTGACACCTCGGCCTCAGACTTCCAGCCTCCAGACCGAGACAATGCATTTCTGTTTGAGCCCTTGGCCAATACTATCTTGCTATGACAGCCCACACTGACTGATACACACTCCATTTCCTCCACACCTGCTCTCCTGAGACAATCAGGCTCACCGTGTATGAGTATCACTGGGGCCAGAGGAGGAATTGGAGGAAGGTGAACAAAAGATAGAAACTTCCAGTTCTGAGATAAACAGTCCCAGAGGTGGTATGCACAACACGATGACTGTAGTTGCCACCACTGTGTGGTATATAGGAAAGCTGTTAAGAGGGTAGATCTGAAGAGTTCTCATCACAAGGGAGTTTTTTTCTTGCTTTTCTTTCTACTGCCTCTGTATGAGATGACGGATGTTAATTAAACCTGTGTGGGAATCATTTCACAATATATATAAATCAAACCATCATGTTGTATACCTTAAACTTTACAGTAATGTGTCAATTATTTCTCAATAAAAGTGGAGCAAAAATAAAGTGAAAATGAGTCATTATAGACTTTGTTAAATTCCCAACTTCTCAAGGCCCAGCCAAGAGATTCTGATTTGGTTGATACAATAGAATCATCCCATTGAGTAGTTTCAGAACCCCACTCAGGTGTCACAGCATGGCAGAGGGAGAAAAACCAGCATATAGCACCTGCTGAAGAACTGGATGAATGAATTTCCTGGATGGATGAATGAACTAACCCTGTAATAAGACCATAAAGCCAAACTCAGATTTTTATAACATTCCTCACTTCAGCAATTAGTGTTCTGGGAAGGAGCGAGGCGATTTACCTGCAGGTAGGACCCTCATTTGCATATGTGCAAATATGAAAAGCCAGGGACATGAAAGAGTGGATGTGCGATTTTAAAAACTGAGGGGATCTACAATATTTTTTCTTTTAAAAGTAGATTTAAAAAACTAAAACTGAAAGATTTTTAAAATTATATTTGAAGTAACTAGAATCTCAGCATACACACATGTGAAAAAAAGCTTCTCTTTGTTCCAGTTTCGCCACAGAAGCATCCACAGGGAGCTGCCACAGCTGTGACGTTCTCCTGGACTAACAGGGTAATGGGCTATTAAGTGAAGAATTCATATACTAGCCTCCTGTATTTTTTCCACTAATATTGTCCTTTCTTTCTTCTGTGGTGGTTATTTGGTGTCTTGGAAGCTGCTACAATGAAGGAAAACATTCCCGGGCACAGGAAAAGCAAAAAGTATGCTTCTACTGGTATTGATGATTTCATGTGCTACATAGGCATCCCACTCCACAATGTTGAGTAGCTGAATGTGAAGTCCCTGATAAGACCAGTGTAATCATGAATCAAGAACCAAAGATTTTATTAGAGGTGATGATGTGGAAATATGAAGTTCAGCTGGAGTGTAGGAGCCTGTTAGTTGAGTTATGGGAAAGCAGTGAGAATGGAAATGAATCATGTATATAAGAGAGTCCTTTTAAGGCATTCACTTGTGAATCCTATATCCATGGGTAGTAGGAAGACGCATCTCCAGATCTCGTGGCCAGTCAGCCTCCATCCTGTTTTATGTGACAAGCATGTGTTCTCTGTCCACGGTACACACTTTCCTAATATGCAAAACACTGTCACATCTGGTGCTATGGGTCAAGGGCCTTAAACACCATGTGGACATTATAGCTATTTTATACCATTCACTTGCAAATCCAACTCAATTTAGCAAAGGGAAAAATGGGACCTTTTAACATGAAAGTGTATCTATCATGGTTTCTTCATAATGTAAAGGAAATTCATGAGGAAGAGAAAGACGGGTGGAGGAAAAAAGGGAAGAAATCCTATTTAGGCTGGAAAATATTTTGTTTTGTACATGGAATATTCCAAAGCAATGGACTATCTAAACAGTCTTGTGACATTAAAGATATTTCCTCTATAAAGTGTAATGGGTGCAGGATGGATAATGCCTGGTGAAAAGTACTCAGTATCTATTACAACCCTGGATGCTTTGGGCCATAAAATGAGCATCATTAACTAGAGAGATACCCTTGTGGGGAGGAGGCAGGGGTAAAGGGCCGTTCTACTGTTCCAACCAGTGAAGGAAATCAGCTGGGCTACCAGGACCAAAAACAGAGAAATGTGCATGGAACATAAAGCCTAGACCTTAATTTCTCTGAAAATGCCTTTGAGTGTTCACCTGATATCCCGACTTCTGATTTTTTTTTCCCCAAAGAGAAGTAAAGAGTCACAGATCCATCCAGAGTCAGCTCTGCTGCCCACTGAACAAACACAGTTCATCTTAGCGTTTCTCCTCAGCTGAACTAGTTAGAGGTGATGCAAATACCAGCCTCAAACATAAAGAATCTAAGAGGAAAGATGAGCAGGCAGAGAGGATTACAGGAGAAAACAGACACAAACAAAGACCTCACGCTTGTCACATTAAACAGGATGGAGGCTGACTGGCCACGAGATCTGGAGATGCGTCTTCCTACTACCCATGGATATAGGATTCACAAGTGAATGCCTTAAAAGGACTCTCTTATATACATGATTCATTTCCATTCTCACTGCTTTCCCATAACTCAACTAACAGGCTCCTACACTCCAGCTGAACTTCATATTTCCACATCATCACCTCTAATAAAATCTTTGGTTCTTGATTCATGATTACACTGGTCTTTATCAGGGACTTCACATTCAGCTACTCAACATTGTGGAGTGGGATGCCTATGTAGCACACTAAATCATCAATAGCAGTAGAAGCATACTTTTTGCTTTTCCTGTGCCCGGGAATGTTTTCCTTCATTGTAGCAGCTTCCTAGACACCAAATAACCAGGGAGCTCCTCTGAAGAGGGCGCCCAACAGCTTTGACTCTTCCTTCCAAGCTCTTCTGGGGTCTCCAGGGCCCCTGGTTGTCCCCCCAACCCTGAAGCCCATCAGAGCTTCTGAGCAGCCCATTTCCCCTTCTGAGCATGCATCACCACACATACCTGGGATGGGGAGCTGCACGCCCACCCAGCCCCCAGGTCCACCTCCAGTATTTTCTTACAAAGCTTCTCTTTACTCCTAACTATGACACTGCATTTCTGTTCAGAATCCATAACATTGTACAGACACAAAGTTGCTTAAATTTGTTCTGGGTTCTTAAAGGAAGAAAAATTCAAGCCATGAATATTCACTGGGCTATGCTAATTTATCACTGTGAGGATTTTTCCAATCCTATCATCATCACTTTATTGGGATCTGCATTGTAGGACTTGTTAAAATTCACAAGACTGACATCAGCCAAATCTTACTGTAAAGATGTATACACCACAATTATAGCTTAGAAAGGCTCTTAAATTATAAATGCAATAATCTCTGCCTTAGCCCCTATGTGTACAAGTGCTGTTTCTCTGATAATTATATTTATAACCCTATTTCTGCAAAGTATCTTTGAATTTTCTGTATTGTTTCATTATCAACCATGTTTGAGAGGATAACTATAAATAGCATATTATATATTCCAAATCTAACAGTTTAAAAAAATCTGATTAAACCTCAGTTTTAAGATTTATGATCCAAAGTATCATTAATCCATCATTTGATGAATGGTGGTAAATTTTATATAAGTTTTTATTATTATTAAATAAATTTGACTGACCTACAAGAAATTCCATTATATAAACCATAGTCCAAAGTCTGGTTCCCCTGTCAAAAATGGCAAAATGACAAATACTTAAAGTGCCAGCATAGGTTTAAGACAAAAACTTTGGCATAGTTAGAATATAAACTCTGTATCACTTGAGAAGTCATGTCTGTTCAAAATATTCCTTCTGCAACTATTTACCTTCAAGACTCATCAGATTATAGCGGCAGCTATTTTTCATTTTATGACTCAGAAAGCCTCAGACTTTCAACAAGAACAAAAATGTGGCTGCTTTATATTATCACACATCTGCATGAAAAGTAAGACCCTGAATGCCACCCAGCTGTTTCTAAACATCCAGATCCCCTAGAACAATCCACCCACATGTCCTGCACATTGAGAGTGCCAAATCATGATGTTCAGTGGGCAATGAGGTCCTGCACAGGGGGAGGGAAAGACGTCCACATCAGTGAGAGAAATAATGAGTTAAGCTGGTACACACAAGAGAATGGTACAGATTGACCAGAAAAATAAAGAGAAGACAAAGATGGGAAAACCGGTACGTTTTGCATTCTTACAACAATAAAAAAAAACAGATTTTGAAAAAGTAGGAAAAGGGGTCAGTAGCTCTTGCACTGGAGCCTTGGGGACAGGCACCAGAGGAGCCAGCAGTCCCACCCCCCCAGTCTGGCTGCTGTTCTCTAGGCCCACAATTCCCAGGGAGTTGGTGGCATTCTTTCTTCAGGGGTAGACTTACAGCAAGTTGGAGGGCAGAGGTCAGACTATTTCTGGTCATGAGCATCAGCCTTTGTCCCGCACCTTTCAGGCACTCATCGAAGGAATGAACAATGGATGCCAGAGGCTCTGTGACCAGCCCCAGCCAGTCTCTCCCACCCCAGACTGAGTGACGAGCCACGGTCTGGAAGCGGGGACCCTGGGGGTGACTCTGAGAAGAGGACCCGCCCACAGGAGCCCTGTCTGATGACAGAAGAGGACATGCATGGGCAACCACACGCAGGTGCCTGTGTTCAGTAAAGGGCTCACACACCAGGCGTGGTACTGTTGGAAGCCTGCCCACGCCCAAGAAAGGACTCGCCCTTGACTGACTCCTGGGCAATAACCTCTAAGCCCTTGGACAACCCCTCCCAAAATAGCACCTTTGTATACATGGGGGTAGTTTATGCTAAGGATGTGATTTAGGGGGAGTGCCTGTGTTGGTTCTTCTGGGTCCCTGGGCCACACTGCATCAGTTTGAGCCCTGGGTCAGGGAGGCTGGAGACTGAGCAGCCCAGTTCAGTGATATGACAACTCTGTATCTCTATGAGGGACCCCCAGTGAAATCCCTGGACACAAGGCCCAGGTGAGCACCCCTGGCTGGCAGGGCTCTGCAGTGACATCGCACACTGCTGCTGAGAGGACAGCTGTCCCTGTGACTGGGAGGGGACAGCTGGAAGCTTCCTCCTTCAGAAGGGACAGAAAGGAGAGAACTGCTCCCCCCTCTGGCCACTGCCCTGTCGGCCTACGCTTCCCCAGCGAGCTGGTGGCATTCTCTCCTCTCCACTACGTGTCTTTCCTTTGCTATTTTCATCTGCATCCTCTCACCGTAATGAACTAAAACCATGAGTATAGCAGCTCTTCAGAGTTGCATGAGTCCTTCAGTGAATCATGAAATCTAGGGTCCCCCTGACAGCATGGCTCGGGAGCAGGGCAGAAGGATGCTGCTCTCCTGTACCTGGTTGGGACGGACCCACGGAGCAATTACTCTAGCAGGTGTGGTGAGCAACCGAGCATTTTCAGGGTCCCCAAGAGCGTCACTGCAGCTGCTGAGAGAACCCTTTTGAGAGGGGCCTTGCATTAGCAGGGAGACCTCAGGAGGCCACAGGGAATCCATGCAGACCGATGGGGCACAGGAACTCCTATGCTGCTGCCACTGATCATGACTGACGTCCTGATGGAGGGAGGACCACACCCCCTCTCCTGTTCTGACACTTCCACCCAGGTTAGATGGCTGGAAGTAGTGGAAACTCCCCAGAGACAGGCTAGGAAAGGCCCTAAATTGACTATGATCATCATGAACTAAATAAATTTAGACCACACCACCCAGTGTCATGAGGTTTATATTACAAATTAAGGAGCTACCCAGAAATACCAATTCTAACACATGATGTGTGCATGGCTTCATACCCATTAACACCTAAAACTATGTAAGCTTTTCAACCCAATCCCCTATGCAATAATCCTAAGGTTGGTAAAAATCTTTTCAGTTTTCCTTAAATATCATTTTGACTTCCAGGGGAATGAACAGAGACACCAGATGTGCAAACCAAACTCGCCTTTAACAACTTAGAAACAGAGCCCTAGGTTGAGCTCACGGCAGTATATTTTCTACTTTCCAGGGCTGGTTTCATGGTGCTGCCTAGATCTTGGCCCGGCTTATGGGTAGCGGGGGATCCATCCCATTTTGGTTGCTTACTGTACGTGTTTCCTATGGGTGCTGCAAAAATCACCACAACCTTTGTGGCTTAAGACAGCACAAATGTACTGTCTTATGGACTTCGAGATCAGACTCCTAAACGGCTCGCGCTGGGCTAAAGCCAAGGTGTTGGTGTGGCTGGGTTCCTGCTGGAGCTCCAGAACAACGTCGGGTCCCTGCCTCTCCCAGCTTCCGGAGGCAGCCGGCTTCCCTGGCGCACGGCCCCTTCACCCTCTTTGCAGCCAGCAACGGTGGGTGAGTCTTTCCACCTCAGGCCCCTCTGAGTCTGGCCCTCCTGCCTGTCTTCCCCTTACAAAGCCCCTTGTGCTGCCAGGGGCCCACCCAGGTAAGCCAGGTCCTCTCCCCAGCTCAGGAGCCTTATTCTCATCTGCAAAGTCCCTTCTGCCTTGTCAGTTGACAGAACCACAGGTCCTGAAATGAGGACGTGGGCATCTTTGGGACCAATGATTCTGCTGACCACACTCAGTACGTACCAGATACAGCCATGAATTAAAACATCATCTGTGCCATCAAGGCGCTCCGAGTTCGGACAGGGAGATAAACATGGAAATGCATGTTTACACTATGTGATCCCTGGTTTAGGCAGGTTCTGAAGCAGCTAGAGGGGGAGAGGGACCCTAGCACCTGCTTTCTTGCCGTGCGCCCTCCAAGGCCTGGGACACGTACAGCCATCCTGCCAGAGGATCACCCTGCCCTCTGCTTTCCCATCTCAGGAAGCCGAAATACCACTCGTTTCATTTCGTCATCACCCTCCCTCCACTTTTAAAGGGTACCTTCTATCTTTCTTAGACTTCCTATTTCATTTTTACACACAAATGCTAATGACCTCCAAGTGCCTCATGAGTCCCTTTAAGATCCTTTTGTGAATAACTGTCATCTATTTTTGCGGACCTCAGAGCCACGCCCTGCTGTGCGTGAGCAAAAGCTATTGTTACTTGCTCCATCAGTAGCCACACTGCCAAACAAGCTCATGTATTATTCTTTTGCTCTGGCCTCAAGCTGACAGGGAAAAAAGCTGAAATGCACTCTTAGACACTTCCTACAAAGAGCACAAGCCTGAGATGTTCTTCTCTTTTGAAAGAACAAGAAGGATCATTTTGCACGGTCACTGCCACATTTCTGCCTCACTGCTGTTATGGCTTCTACTCAGGACCATGACTTGCAATAAGATGATTTTTCTCCTAGCTGTCTTTGACATTGGCACTTTAAAGGCTGGAGTCTAATTACACATGACATGTGGCCAAAAATGGCCATTCCCAGTAATTTCAGGCCCACAGTGAGGACAGCAAGACACAGAAACCAACAGAATCCTATGAGCTCAGGTGGAATAAGGGTGTGATGGAGGCACGCACCTTATTCCATCTTAGCCAGCATAGGTCACAGTTGAGGATGTGCATGTTGAGTACTAAGCGCCAACTCCCTAGGAAGCCCAGGGCGACAGTAATTAGTGCAGGTAGGGTACCCCTCACCCCCAGATTTGAAGTTTATCAAAAAAATAAGCAATTGTTTTAAAAACTAAAATACATGTTTAATAAAGATTTTTAAAGGTTTCTGAATGACTATTCAAACAAATCTTGTATTATAAGAAAGCTTTGTGCAGGAGTGCCTTGATTTGCAATCTATATTCTACACACGGGTGGCTATCTTTCTGGACCATAATGAAGAGTATACATCACCTTGGCATGATGATGGGTGGAGGGACTGAAGCTCACAGGGTCACAAGCAGCCTTTGTTCATCGCAGAAGTTATATCAAAAATTAGCCCTTAAAGAAGCGATTCTCTGTTAGCCTAATTATTCAGGCCATTTTCACAGACAATAAAAGCAAATAAACTACAGCACAACTCTTTTTTTTTTTTAATGTAAGAGGAGTTAAAAGTAACATCAGGGGTCTAGTTCAAGTGATTTTCAAGCTGTAAGAAAAAGAAAGTGAAATGGAACGGGTCCAGGGCTCTGTTTTCAGCAGAGGACAGGAGAGCCAGCGAGGTGCTTAGAAGTGGCTGATGACCTGCCACAGTCACTATTCCCTGAGAATCACAAGGATTTTCTTACTGCCTGGGATGTTTGGAGATATGGGAGAAACATAGATTCTAGAATGTGCCAGTGAGATGGGAATGTTCAGCAGAGAACCAACACTGTGTTGATTCAGTGAGCACCAGCGTACAAAGGGAAACGCTCTTACTGTTTGCTCACACAGAGTTTCAGGAAGGACAGATAACAAACGAATAACATAGGTACCTACTGGAGGGTGGGGTAGGCAGCCCCAAGAATAATGGGGTGAGGAGCCACGGTGGTACTAGAATTTTCTCTACATTCTCTTTTTATACTTTTGACTTTGGGATTATGAATGGATATCCTATTTCCAAAGTAAATAAAATGACAGGAGCCAGTCAACAGCGCTCTCCAGTTCAGAATGCACTGCTCGTGGGAACAGACTGGCAGGCTGGTAATCCGCCCATTTGGAGCTGTCGAGGCAGGGCTGCCCATGAGGAAGAAGCCCATTTCGGCTCAACCTGAGATTCTAGCGGGCACAAAGCCAACCGCAACAGAGAAAACATAACAAAGGCAGTCCCACAGATGTCACCTCCTCCCAGGTTCAGGGCACTCGTGTCTAATCCCTCAACCTCCCAGGACCTGCAAAGACAATGACCTTCTCAGTTCCGTCAAAGCCCTCTGGGCAAACATGCTCTCAGGCCGCTTCTGCCAAGGCTTTAAAATGATCGAATATGTGGTGTGCATTTCGTGTAAGTAAACATCATGTTGCCATTGAGCCAAACTGACACTCTAATAGGTCACAGTGAGCTGAGAAGGAATTTTATTGCCAATCCTCACCATGGGGCATCACGGGAATTCTACAAGAATCTTCATATTCATGAAGCTTAATTACAGCAAAATTGCCAATCTGTAAAATACGGCTGCATTTGAATACTACTTTCAAGTCGGAAACATGAACAAGAAGACTGCGGGCCCCTCGAGACACCCCTGCAGTCTGTGCGGAGAAACCCAAGTGAACAGGAATTAGGGGGAGAAAGTGAGACAAGCGCAGACAGATCAAGAGGCACTCTGTTTACCCAGGAAAATGGCAATGCCAACCACAGAAAGGGTCTTATTATGCATTTGCAATCATCCATAATATTCAAATTGGTGAATAAAGAATCAAATGAAATCACAAATTTAAGACATTAGTCCCAAAGATAATACAGATTTTCGTTCCTGGGATGAATAGAAATTTGCACAGGCAGCACACATGCCCGTCTGTCTGTAACAGGCCCCACGAGGCTCTGTCCTTCAGCCCCTGCAGTGCTCAACTTAAAACCCTAACTGCTCCTTTGGAGAGGAGGGCAAGTGTCTTGACATAACCTAGACTGAGGGGCTTCAGCAGCAAGGGCACAGAACCACCGTAAGAAACGCTTTGCCCGCAGAGATACGCCAGTGTGACTGCCGGGATTAAAAATACATGCATGTTTCCATTCGATAAAAAATGAGGCAATTAAACTCTGGCAGGGCTATGATTTCCTAGCAAAGAAATAATCTCTACCGTATGAATCCTTCCCTTTCCACACACAGATTCTCTGGTGTGCTCTGGTCCGTAGTCAGTGCAGAATCCCACGCTCTTTCATGGCACTTCCTGTCCA
The DNA here is from genome assembly GCF_030020395.1 of Manis pentadactyla. NCBI lineage: Eukaryota > Metazoa > Chordata > Mammalia > Pholidota > Manidae > Manis > Manis pentadactyla. The sequence continues at coordinate 192,649,924 of NC_080019.1, forward strand.
CAACAATTGGGGTTCAGATGAATGTCTGCCTGCTTATCCATCCATCTATCCATCTATCCATCCATCCATCACCTCTTTATCATCCATGTCTGTCTATCAACTACCTGTCATTTATCTATCCATCTATAACCCCAGGGCCCTGCAGTCAGGCCCCACACATGGTCAGGCATGGCTATACGTAACATACCCTCAGATAACATTAAAACTAAGGCTGATGAAGATAACCACAGTGGATGATATTTTTATTCAGGTACTGCCACATCATTTACATGTAAGCAGAGATGAAACGCACTTCACAATTAAAAAAGATACATGTGGACAAATCCATTATTTAAAAGAGAACAGAAAATGTAGTGGGTCAGTGCACAGCATGACAACAGCCGCAGTAAGAGCAGCTGTCATTCACGGAGTGCTTATTATATGCCGAGAACCATGTCACATGTTCTCACACCCACCACCTCTGTCTTCACAACACCCCCCAGGAGGCAGATGTGATGATTCTCCCAGGGCTCAAGCCCCAGGAGCTTCATGGAAGAGTGACGTGGGACAGTGACCACGCAGGAAGGAGCAGCAGAAACAGAACGTGGCCACAGATCTGCCTGACCTGAAATTCCTGAGTCCTTCAAGACCATCCCCTGCTACCTCTCTCCACATCCTGATGAAATGACCAAAGGGGAGGTGGAAGGCAGGGAGGGAGGGAGGAAATGGAGTCCGTTGGAAAAATACACTGATGCCTTCACTAGCCAGAAAGTGTAAGAATTCGTAATGGAATAATAATTATAAATATCTATAGTCTCTTCCCTGCAATCCCAAAATTGAAAAATATCTATAAACTGAAAAAGTATTTTCATAGTCCACTTGCCAGCAGAACCTGGCCTGAACTGACAGAAGACTGTACTTAGTCCTTGCTTATCCCACTCAGAATAAAAATTCCAAAGTTCTGCTGCAAAAATATGAGTAGTGCTTCTTCCCCATGCTCCTCCAGGGCAGGGAGGTTTGTGGGGTGGGGGTGGGGGTGCAGGAGTAAGTGCAGAACGCTTTCAGAATATGCACAATATTACCTGCCTAAAATCTGAGAAATGCTGAAATGCACTTGGGCTCCAAGGTTTGGATGAGGGCTGAGAGCATGCGGTGTCTGCAGACCCAAAGGATCCCTTTGCTAGGAAATGTCCTGAGGAGCAAAGCCACCGGAGAGCAGCTTGTGGTCAAAGCCCAGCTCTCAATGACGGCAACTTAACGAAAAGAAAACGCACATCTCAGAAACCCGGAAAGGGCAGCCTGCTCTATGCAAGGAGAGCCCGTGGCCATGTTATCCCATTAAGATCGGACATCATCCTCTCTCTCCCCCAGGCTAATTTCATAACCCAGTTTAGTTTGAGTCCAATGACAGCCCCTGCTGGACCCTGATTTCATTTGTACCCCACAAGGCATGCCAACTCTTGACAAGGAAATAGAATATTTCTGCGCACAGTTTCTGTAGAAAAATAAGGAGGGCTTGGAGAAATGAATTATAAGAAACTAAACAGGAATGTTTACATGTATGATAACATTTGTATATATTTTAAAACCCAGCAAGTAATAGCTTCTGTAGTTTATGGATTTATAAATAAATGGTGAAGGTATCAAAATATGCACACAAAATATGAATGGGACTTCAGTGCAATTTAACATTATTTTTGAAAACAATGAATAAAACGTGGCAATACATAAACACTGCTGGATTTAAGTGCCTGTTTTCTCTTTCTTTTTCTGTTTATTTGAAATGCATTCATTCATTCAACATTTGTTTCAACACACACAGTCTTTCCTGAGTGCCTCCTCTGTGCCAGGCACAGAACGAGATGGGGGAGAAAACAGACAGAATCCCTATTTGAAAGGTCCCTTAACTGAACTGAAAATTATATTCTTTACTGTGTCTTCTTAGGACTAGGAAACAAACTGGCTTTTCTTAGGATAAATAAGAATGGTGGTGATTTGCTTATTTGCCTCTATTGGAGTTTAGATTCATAAACTAATTAATCATAATATATTTCCTTAACAAAGAGGACATACCCTCAAACTATGGAAGAACATCAGGGTATTATCAGGAAAGGCAAGGAGACTGCTGAGCTCCAGGCTGTCAGCTGGAGCTCTGCCTTAGAGTATACCCGAGGGACAAAAGGTGGGAGGAAAACAGATGACCGACCCCACTGTCCAAAATGGGGCCAGTTTCTTTGAGTAAAAATTCCTTGTTTGGCAAATAAATGTAAACAATAGAGTAAATAAATATTTGAAGAAATAAAACTCTAATACTGAGATCTTATTACTTTAGGATATTTCTGCCAAGATATTCTTATTGTTTCAAAGTATTTACTGTACACACATGATTAGAGCACAAAATCAAGAAACCAGTCTCAGTAGCCTGTAGAGTTTGAAGCATGGTACCTGTTACCCTGATGGTATAAATGTGGTATAAATGTATAAAGCATGGTATACAAGATACCCTGGTATAAATGTGAGTGTGTTAAGTTGTAAATATATATATATATATATATATATATATATAGAGAGAGAGAGAGAGAGAGAGAGAGAGAGAGTAATGAGACAGAGCACTAGAGTTCATGAACATCTACATTTACATAAAAAGCAAATGTCTAAAATGAATTCACCGTTGGTAATTCTTTCTCAAAAGGTATAACCTGGCTGTCTTTTATCCTTCAATTTTACAGGTTTCTTTCCCTTTGATTTATCATTTATCAAAATGAGTCTCATGACAGTTACATCAATCTAAACATGCACTTTTCTCTAACATAATGAGATGAGTCCTGCTTTAGTTTGAGTAGCATATTTGAATCTGGGAGCAGACAAGGTGAGTCCAAGGTGAGTCCGAGGTCCCAATCTTACCTCCAAATGTACCTTTGGAGAACAGATACCAGGCACAGTCCTCTCCGAGTTTTGCTTTACCCCAATATACCACTAGGTTGAATAGGAAATAAATAAAAGGGGCAGAGTCCTGGGGCCCATTAGAAGCCCAACTTTAGGAGGCTCAGGAAACACACAGGGCTTTCTATGGTTGTCAGTGATGTGTGTGTGTGTGTGTGTGTGTGTGTGTGTGTGTGTGTGTGTACGGCCTGTGGACATGAGTGCTCACGGCCTCCCGCCATGTACCCCATCCCACACACCGTGGAATTGTCCACATTGCCAACATGCCCCTCACATGCCTTATGAACTGTGTTATGGACACCATAAACATCTGCCATTTTTGTCTCAAGGCATCCATTTCCCCCTCTCAAGGAAAGAGCACCTGGGCTTTCTGGGGAGTAGCCTCCATCACTGCATGGGGACCAAGGTCACCCCCCTGTTCCCTAGACTCAGCGAATAGTCCACAGGCGGCATGTGACATGAGCCCATCTCAAGGATGGTGAAGAAAGACAGTTCAAGGTGCTGAGCTGCTGCTGTTGGTAAGCAGTGTGCTCTACCTGCCTGCCGAAGGGCCAGCCTAACCCAGGGGACACCCCAGTGCAGAGAGACTGACACCCAGAGTGAAATGTGCTCCTATTACAGCTGTTTCTTGAACACCTTGATCCAGCTGGACCTGAAGGCAGTTACTCCTGGAATTTTCAGTTATGGGAGCCAAAAAATCCTCTTTGGTTGTTGCTTGTCACCTGCCATCAAAAAAGTCCTGACTAATACATATCATTGCTAATAGAAATCCTGAACTCAGTTTATTGCTGCAAAAATAAATTATAATGCTTCTGAATTAGAAGTTTACAACATGCTTGTAACTATGTATTCTGATGTCCATCTCCCCAAGTACTGTCACATTACAGTATATGCGCAAATTATATATTCATATTTAAAAGCCAGTGCTCCCCTCAAGCATCTGTCTGCACCAGAAAATGACCTCCTTGCTCACAACTTGAGATAAAAGAAGAGGATTCCTCTAACTGGCTGGGAAACCCCTCCCCATGCCGTCCCACGTATTTAGAACCAGCCTGCACTTCTGAGGGAGAAAATGGGGTCCTTCCACCAGGCTCCCTGGTTTTCTCATGTTTGTAAAAACCTGGTCACTCTCTATACATCTAGTCACCATGGCCTGTGTTCTTTCTGCATGAGTTTGTTTCCTTGCATCATTAGCCACTGAGGAAGCAGATTGTGGCTATTTCCCCCCTGGTGTAGGTGCAGACTCCCTGGACTGCGATCCTGCTTCTGAGAACTGAAATCATCCCTGTCAGCCTGTCAGGGGGCAGGGGAGGGGACAGAGCAGCACCCGCCTTGAGGCCCCCTCTGGAGAGAGGCGTTTTCCACCCAGGGCCTGCCATGCATGGAGAGTGAACTCGGGTGGAATGTCTGCAGGTTGCAGATGCAGGCTGAGACGGCAAGCCCCCAGCCCTTCCAGTCCGGCCCACCCCTGACTCGTGCTTTGCAGGCTCAGTTCCCAAAATAAGTGACCTAAACCAGCCAAGCAGCAGAAGCAAGGCAGCCCTATGCAGAAGCACCCCACAGCCTCATTCTGTGTATTTGACCTGTGAGTGGAGGCATAGTTTTTGTTGTTATATTACTGAAACTTTGGCCATACCAGGAACCTGTCCATCATTCCTCAACATTCCATGAATGGTGAGTGTTACTGGGTGCCAGGCACTGCTCTGGATGCAGGGTGGCATACTGGACACCACAAAGCACCTACTCCAAGGGCTTCCTTTCAAAAAAGGGGTGGCAGGTGGTAAGCAAGGGAAGCCTTAAGTGGAGGGAGAGGAATCCCAATCAATGGTAATGGCTGCAGAGAAAACTGGAGCGAGGCTGGGCCCGGGGGACAGCGGACACAGAGTGAACAGGCAGATGAGCCTCCTCGGTGGGTGTGCTCTGAGCCCCACCTGAATGCAAGGTGGGACCAGCCGGGCCCTGAGAATGCCTGGGGACTGAATATTCTGGGAGGAGTCAGCAGGAGAGGGAATCCCAAAGCGGGAACAAGGGGACATGACTGGGCTCAGTGAACAGAATGGGGCCGTTGCTTACTCAGTGATGCCACGGCAGGCTCTGGCTTCACACCTCCTACCTCAGGGTCCTCACACATGCTGTTCCCCCTGCCTGGAATGTTCCCTTCCCCCCTGCATCTCTCCCCACCTAACCAACTGTTCGCCACTCTCTAGGAGACACAGGCCTTCTCTCCCCAGGCCAGTCCCCATGACTCCCTCTTACAGCTCCCCGCCAACACCACCCACAGCACGTCTCACAATTATAACCGAGCAGTTATTCACACAGTTACTCCAGGCTCCCAGGACCCCAGGCTGCTGTGTACAGGAGCCCTGGAGATTTCGTTCCCTATTCCAGCCTGTACACCATCTATGCAGTGCCTGCTCCACGGCCATGCCCATCACGTGCTCTGCAGATGGACAGATCAGCAAACTCCGCCTGACATGTGCTGGCCTTTCTCTGAAGGACAGAGCATGTTGGTGGCCAGGCACTGGATGGGGAGATTTCAGAATGCTGTGCTCCCCTGAGCATCTGTGTCAGCCGCCCCGTCCCTTGGCCCCAGAGGGAGTCAGGTGTGGGGCCCTCCCCACTGCTCTGGCTGCCCACTCCTGCCCACCCAGGGCCTGGGGCCCGCAGGCACTTGTGCAGACGCTGGGGACCTCCAGGCACACAACAGTGACCTGAGGAGAACTACCACCCACAGAGACTGCCCAGTACGGGAGCCAGGGGCCTTTCCCCGACCCCGTGTCCAACCCAGACCCTGGTGACAAATGACAGCCAAGCAGGCAAAGCGTCCCATTGAGGAAGATGCTGATGGCTGCACCCACACACAGGGGGGCATTTCCATGCAAAATCTCATTTAATCCTTCAAACAACCTCAAAGAAGGGCAGGGGCATCATCACTGTTTCCCAGAGGAGCAGCCTAAGGTGCAGAGAGGCTAAGGGACTGGCCCAGGGTCACACAACAAGGGAGTGGTGGGCCCGGACTGCAGGTGGCCAGGCACAGAGCATGGCTCTCTGACCCTGGCGGGACACTGCCCAGCTCCTGACCCTGACCCTGACCCTGACCGGGGCTCCCATCCATTCTCACCTTCCCTTCGTCCCCCTGAACTCACAGCGGCTCTTCTGCCCCTGTCAGGACAGCCAAGCTTCCACGCACACTGGTTCCTTGTTACAAGCACATGGAACCCGGGGCAGGTGTTTCCCTGTTGCTTTTGTCCCCAGCACTCCCGCTGGGGCAGGGCTCTGTCCCTCCACTCCTGCGTCGACAGCAGGTCTGCAGGCTGACTGCAGCGGGACGGAACAACAGGACATACGCTGACCACATGCTCCAAGCGTCGGAGCAAGGACCCCGTGGGCTATTTCAGAGTGATGTGCGCCCAGGCACAAGCATTTCCAAAGGCTCTCAGCCAGGTGCCTCTCTTTCCACCTCAGTGCCTTCCTGTGAGCCGCTTCCTTGTGGGGCCTCAAAGCTTTAGCCCCAGCATCAGGGACCAGCAGGTGTTTTGTGAGCCGCACGCAGCCTTGAGAGGAGCTTTCCTAGAGGAGCCCTCTGTCCTCAGAGGCCCCTCACCTGGTCCCCCGCAAAGCCATGCAGGCAGTGGATTCTCTTGCTGACCCTGAGCCTCCCAAAGAAGCAGGCCAGCCAAGGAAAACGTCTCCCAACATGTGTATCAGGAACATAATTAAGAAGACAGACCACATGAAAGCTACTTCCTGTGTGGGTCTTACAGTGCAATAAAAATAGTAGCTCAGAAAAATGCCAGACAGCGCTTTCTGCTCAAATGGAAAATGCCACGTTCTCCCCTCTGGCCAAATAGTGAGGTCAGGCCTCTTTGAGAGTCTCCTGTGGGCTCTGAAGGGCATGGACAGAACCCAAGAAGAGTCCTTAGCAAGAGAAAACATATTTTCATGCAGAAGCTATATTTTTAAGCCTTGATTTCTATTTTTATTTAAAGAAACTATTGAAAAATAAATGCTTGTTTATTTTGTTGACTTTCTCGAAACTACATGCCTGTAGTATACATCAGCGGCTTCAGAATTAGCCCCACAAAGCCCCACCATCGATTTATTCCTCTCTATTCTGAAGTGTGTATCTTTGTCCTTCTTCTATCCATCTATCACCTATCTATCACAGATATAAACTTATTTTTCCACTGCCTTCGTTTCAATACCCTCTCCAGGTTTTATCGTGGAGCACAGGTCCCTTTCTCCCTTCATTAGTTCAGGGGCTGGGGCGCTGCCCCGCAGAGGGGTCAAGTCCCCAGCCAGAATCTACCCTGTCTGAAAATGGCCCCTCACTTGCCCAGCAAACACAGTCTGAAGCCCCGTTCCTGGGCTGGGTGCTGTCTGCAGATGATTTCCCCAGCATCTTTAACAACCTTCCGTGCACCCCTACAAGACACTGTCATGCACTGATTCACATCAGTGGATTCTGTTGCCCAGGATGACAGACAAGTGCCTAGCATGCTTGTGCAGGGCGGTGTCTTTGGTGCTGGCAGCACATTACACTTCAAAATATGGACGCTGGGGCCAAGCTCAGGCCAATTAAAGTGAACCTCTAAGAACAGAGCATCAGTGTTTATGAAACTCCACCCAGGGGGCTGTAACATACAGCCAGGGCCTTACCACTCACGGTGCAGCCCTTGGACCAGACTGGGTAGCACCTGGTCACTGGTTAGAAATGCAGAGTCTCAGGTGCTGCCCAGAACCACTGAATCAAAATCTGTTGTAATAAGATCCCCAGGTGATTCATGGGCACATCACAGTTCAAGAAACACTGTTCTAAGAGATGAGAAGATAAAACCATATTTGTTGAATTAATCGATTGCATTATAGTAGGCTGCCAATCGGATCATTTTCAGAAACTAATAACTGTATAACAACGTGTCTGTAAGATGTAGATCACTTCAGACCACCCAGACAGACCAAAGGGCCATACTTTCTTTCTTTAGGATAATCCCACTAAAAGACTGATTGCAAAAAAATTACGAAGTACAAAAGTCAGGGCTAAATTGAGGCCATGTTACAGAGGGGAGGGAACACCAAGCTCAGGAAGTTACCATCTCCCCTCTCCACATGCCAGGTTATCAGCTGCTCGAACGCAGGGATGGAGCATCTCTTCTCCATGGACGCATTCACAAAGTCACACCCGGGCCTGCACACGCAGTGGGCTCACCAAATCAGCCTGCCTAAGACTCCCGACCAGAGAACAGCTCTGCTGCCCCCTCATTCTGAGACAACAGACCAATCTCTGCACCCTCTGTTTTCAGAGGTTTCATCCGCATGACCTGCTTACATCATTTACTTGGAAACAGAAAATACTTAGCAACAGAAGTTAAGTATTACATGATGAATGGATACAGGAGTCTCATTACATCTATAAGCACTTCATCAAGGGCCTCCTCTCCCGCATACCACACGCTCAAGTGGCCATGACAAGATACCCTGGACATGCACTCATTTAACAAATATTCACTGAATTTACACTGTGGGCCAACTAGTATTCTACACATTCACATACAGATCAAAATCCTTGCTTTCTTATGGCTTATTACCCCAGTTGGATATTATTCAGGCAACCACAGTGTTGAAAAAATACTTTTAAAATTACTATCATATTTTCCCACAAATGTTATTACAATTTCCAACTCTACTTGTTTTTCATTTTTGAAGGGCTTTTCCCCACATGTGGGTATAATAAAGAAATTTCAAACCCAATGTTTTCACAATATTTAAAAAAATACTAGGACAAAATAATTCTTATGATAATTTTTGAAGCTGTTTATAAAGTACAATGTCATGCATACTTCTTCAAGTTACTTCACCTGGGTCTTTATGAATGAAATCAATTTTCTGTTTGATTATTGAAAGGAAAAAAAATGCAACAATTTATTTAAATTTTTCATTGTGGTTAAGTAGGTATAACATAAAACTTCTCATTTTAACCATTTCTAAGAGTACAGTAAGGAGGGTCAAGTATATTCGCATTATTGTTCAACCAATCTCCAGAACTTGGCGTCTTGCAAAACTGACTCTCCAGAGTCCCCTCTCTTCCTCCCCCAGCCCTTTGGCACCCACCATTTCACTTTCTGTGTCTATGAATGTGATTTCTCTAGGGACCTTATATCAGTGGAATCCTATGGTATTTGTCTTTTTGAGACTGGCTTCTTTCACTCAGCATCATGTCATCAAGGTTCATCCATGTTGTAGCCTGTGTCAGAATTTTCTTTCTTTTTAAGGCTGGATAACATTCTCTTTCCTGTATATACCACAGTCGGTTTATCCAGTCATCTGCCAATGGACACTTGGGTTGCTTCCATCTTTTGGTTGTCGTGAATAATGCTGCCGTGCATGTGGGTGTACAAATATCTCCTTGACATTTCAGTTCTAAAAATTAGTCTCCAGTTGCTTTTGCTTAAGTGACTCAACATTCCTACTTAACACAGAATCAGTTAGAACAAAGAGAAGACAAGTCAAATGTGTATTTTTCATGAAGCTTGTATGAGAGAAAATACTTGGTCTTCATCAAATAGAATTCTATTCCATGATGAGAAAACACATCCTGACTTAAAGGTAGACGCTCAGAACTAAAGAACATTACTCGGCTATACAAAAACACGATGCAGGTCAAAAAGGGCGTGATTCATATCCGAGTTCTAATTCAAAACACAAGCACATAAAGTTTCTCTGAAGAAACTCGATTATAGTCTTTGACCACCTTTACTTTCTTGAGGAGATATAAAAGTTTATTTTCCTCACAGCATGACTTCAGAAGAAAATTTATACACTGTTCTTAATGGAGGAATATTTGGAGAGAGATCAGAGAGCAAAGAAAATGACCAAAGATTGGATATTATAAAACTTACAAGGAAAGGCTAAAATAATTTCTCCCAAAGAAGAGAAGGCCAAGCAAGAAGCCCAGGGGGTAAAAAAAAGAAGTCTCCACATACTAAATAAGAATAAAGATGGGAATGCCTATGGGAAGGTGGAACCACAGTTTACACTTATAAAGATGAACTGAAATCAGATGGCTCAGAAGCTCAATGGAAATGGAACACAGGAGAAGGTAAGACAGCACATCTCCAAGAAACCACCTTCGGACACATGAGCAGAGGTGCTCTCCACGCTTTTACACTGAGCTTAAATAAATTAAGCAAAACTGAACAGTGACTGATACAACTGTGGGATGTCAGCAGCTGTACCCATAGTCTCAGGGGAGGGCAGGGAAGCAGAGGAGCCCACATCTCCCTCTTCGTCTCAAATGCCCAAACCATCCACTTTCCTTTATCTGGACTGACCTGAAGTCAGTTATGCAGTCTGAATGTAGTGAAGTCAGTGGTGAGGCGGTCAGAGCAGGTCAGATACACAGCCTGCACTGACACAGAATACAGAGAAGGGTGTGGGCAAAGCCAGCAGGCAGAAAGAGCATGTCTTGTGAAAAGCACATGCCAAGCCAGCTTCAGAAAGACATTTCTGGGGAGTTGAAGGGGCTGGCAGGACTCTCTCCCCCAGACCAAGAAGGCAGCTCCCGAAGGGCTCTGCCTGCTACTGAAGCAATTCAACTTCTGAACGATAAAATTAGACAATGAAGTTTCCCCACCTCTTCCTTGCACCATCCTCCAATAAATTCCTTCAGCCAAACACTTGAGTCATCCTGATGCCCATCTTTCCTGCATCCCACACCCCATGTACCAGCCAACATATCAGATCTTCCCCAGACATTTCCCAAATCTGTGCCCTTTCCCTGTCCACATGTCTGCTACTACAACCAAGCCCAGAGAATCTCGTAATCACTCACCCAATAGCACCTTTCGGCCCCATTCTTCTCCACACGGCCTCCACAGTCACATGCCCCCTCCCCTGATCCCCACAGTTGCCCACTGTCCCTACAAAAAATTCCAAACTCCTTGACTGGGCCAACAAGGCCCTGTACACACGGGCCCCATGCACCTCTCAGGAACCCCCCCACACCCCTTAGGGGCCCTGCACACACGGGTCCCATGCACCTCTCAGGAACCCCGACACACCCCTTAGGGGACCTGCACACACAGGCCCCATGCACCTCTCAGGAACCTCCACACACTCCTTAGGGGCCCTGCACACACAGGCTCCATGCACCTCTCAGGAACCCTCACATACCCCTTAGGGGCCCTGCACACACAGGCTCCATGCACCTCTCAGGAACCCCCACACACTCCTTAGGGGTCTTTGGCCCCCAAGGCCCACACATGGCTGGTTCCCTGTGCTGTTTCATGTCGGCATGACCACACGCCCTTTCCTCCACCTCCACACCAAGCCATGATGGTGTCATGCTTTAGAGGGGTAGGATGAAAATGAAGCCCAAAAAGGTACAAAGTAGAATTCAAATCTGATAAAACCTGAGACAGCTATAAACTAGATCCTACAAAGAATGTTCAGATTTGTTCTATCCATAGTGGCATTTGGTCCTATGAAAATATGCAGCCAGTACTTAACATTAAATCACTGAATTCAAGGCTTAAAAGAACACTACTTTTATATAAATCAGCTTTAGAGGCCTTAAATTCTAATGCATTATTTCCCAAATTGTATTCTAACGAATATCACAGATGGTTTTAGGAGACAGAAGTAATTAAGAATAAAAATTACCATAGCCACTTAGGATTCATGATGCATGGTCCTATAGGAAAGAACTGTTTTGCTATTGTTTAATATGTTCTTTCCTAAATTTTTTTGAAACCAGAATCCACATGACCTTTTTCCTATACTCAACCTCTCCATGGACACAGCTTGGGAAATGCTAATCAAAAATAATCCCATTTTATTAACTGGGAAGGAACACTCTCAACTTGGAGAAGCATCACTAATCTTAAAGGACATTTTTTAATGGTCCTAGTGCTGTCCCGGAACCTCAGAGCTCATAACCAGCAGGAAAACAACACTTCACCTAATGTATCATTAATTTTTAAAATATGACATTCATAATCTGCCTACTCCTGGCTTGATGATATGCCAATTGTTCATGTTGAACTATGTACTCTGAAGGATCAAATAAAAAGTAATATGGTTTGTTACACAGGTGTTTTTTTCCTCATCTTTTCATGTACAATATTTTAAACATACACAAAAGATAAAAAGGAATATAAGGAACCTCCAGGTACCCATCATCCATTTCAACGATGATCAGCTATTGCCACACACACCCCCACAAGCAGATTAAGAGGAAGCAAACCCCAGATATCATAAAAGCATTTGAAGAACTAAATGTTGGCTAATGTTTGTTTGTTACTAGGACTACAAAGGCCACAACTCACACCCCACCATTTATACGTAACCTAGACACACAATGCACATTAGTTACAACACATAATTCCAGCTGCTTCTGATTTTCAGCTGGCATGGAATGTTATTCTCTGATTATTTATTTATTTACTCTCTGATTGTATTTCATGGCACGGCGTAGGAAGGTGTGTTCATGGCTCTCTCGTGCGTTCAGTTACTATCAATAAGGAACAGTGAAAAATAAAATATTTGTTCCAGACCATGGGGACTAATCTGAGAGCACGCTTTTCCCTGTCAGATCCGTCTGATCCACACAGACCCGCCGACCACAGCAGGTCAGCAGGCTGGAGCAGAGAAGGGAAAAAAATCAATAAACCGTTGAATTAATCATGCAGCCGTCATGGCGAATGTGGGCGTACGGGCTGACGTGTGCGTGCTGGGCCGGCCTGCTTGGTTTTTCTTCCAGCCATTCTTTCATTTCCACCTGATGTCCGTCCCGCCTGCCGGATTCCCACTCCAATAACCTCACCTCTGCACCTCAACTCACACAGTGTCCCAGACTTAGAGATTCTGTCCCACCTAATTCCTTTTTTTAAAAAAGGATTCGAGACTGAAGATAAATGAGCCAAATTTAAATGAAAGGAAAAAGTGCATTCTAAATTGCTTTTTCCTACCAGTCTTTAAATTCTGGTCACAAATGATATTTATTAGTGAACGTCTCTGCTAAGTTGGGGTTTGCGTCCTGGGTAATAACCTGACATACACAAAGAATTTTACTGGACCCTGACATAGGTTCCGCCTCTCATCCCTCGAATAGCCTTGCTTACACACAGGTTTCGAGTATTTGACACGCAGGCTGCCGCGTTTAACGGACCCTCCAAAACAGAAACAGCCGAAATTACACGTCTGCAGGCCTTCCTAGTCTACCTCTGGTCAACCATTTCACAAGGGTACATAGAAAAGACTGCTACATCAATAGCTATCATTCTTAAAAAGTAGCTTAATCTTATATCCTGAACTTAAAATAGAAACAACTATGGATATATTTTTCCCCACGCACAGCAAACAGGTACAAAATTTGAGATTATCAGTGATGATGAATATACAATAAAAGTGTATTTTAAGTACATGAAATTATTTTCCAGCTCCACTTTTTTTCCTTAAAAGATAGTAATTACTCATGCACTTACCATCTCCAAAGGATTTCTTTTTTAAAATCTCAATATAAAATTAAAGACATTTAAAATAAAAATGTTGGTAATTGTGATAAAGGAAGAGAAGGATTATATGCATTCATCTTTGGTATCAACAATCAAACCCAGTAAACAAAGAGCAGGAGATTCAAGAAAATAAACCTGTACTCACGTGTTTGGAACAATAAATAAATCATGCAGGGAGGCCAGGAAATCATTTCTCAGGCCTCAGAGAAACCAGAGGCTCTGTGTCTCTCACAGAGAATACAGACTTCACAGTGTTGTGTAAACCTTTTCCTGGAGAATCACTGAAAGCATGGCCAGCAATGAGATGTTTAGCTTGGCTTCCCTTTATGTTGGGATGGCAGAGAAGTCAGCAGAAGAGGAAATGACTGAAGCATATATTGGCATATTTTGTCCTCACTTACTGGCAGAAGACAGAGTAGGATTCAGCAGATGAGGGAATAATTAGGACACAGACTGACAGAAATTAATGGTATGCAAGGTTTATAGGCCCTGAATAATTTTTGTGGATCATTAAAGAAAATACCCTTTTATATACTTTACTTCAACATTTGATTATTCTGGGTAGGAATCTGTAATCCAGACAGGTTTTCAAAATCCTCGGTCCCCAGATAATTTTTTAAAGAACAAATGATCTAACTCTGTAATGGGAGCTGTAGAAATGGGTCACGTGCACCCAGATGGCGTGTGCTCCGGCTTTCCCTGGAGGGCTCAAGCCCGGCTGTGTTCCCTTTTGGGAAATGGCCCTCCTCAATTTCAAGTTCGGTTGGCTTTTTCAATGATAGGGTTTCAATTCAAACAGATAACAATGCCAAGAACTAAAAAATTCACCATCTAATTAGGGAGCGGGGAGCTCAGTCTGGCCTTTCTTTCCTAAAATCATCTGTGGTTTGAAAATGACTTGATGAAGGCTCTTTATAAAAACCCCTTACTTTTCCTGGTACAAGAACAATGGCCATGAAAGTTACTGGTACAATGCAATTGGCACAGGAGAGAAAAATGTGTGGATAACAAAGGGAGAAGAGGATGCCAGAGAAATAAGAGGTCAGAAAAAGGGGGAGGTGTAAGATTCCAACATGAAACTCAGTCCAAAAAGAAGAAAGAGAGATATCTACACACCCAGATCAGTGTCAGGGGGTTTCAGCTGGTGTGAATACCCAGTTAATGCAGGTTAGGGGAAGTGAGCAAGGGTTGGGAGGGCACAGATGGGCTGCAGGTTTCAAGGGAAGTAAACAAGACCTGGAACCCACACAGGCTGGCGAGCTTAGGTGTCTATCTGGGGTTCTACTACTTGGGGCTCCACTCTCCCCAGTCATCATTACCTCCTCAGCACATCCCTACTCCGAAAGAAGCCAAGGAACATTGATCTAAGGTCACTCTTCTAGAAAGGAATATTTTTTCCAGAAACTACCAGTAAACATTTCCAGATATACAACACATCGTTTGCATCAAAATGCACTGTAGGTATTGATACCAAAATAAAACTCAGAAACAGAATTTTAAGTCTATTTCAAAATGGTTCATTCTGAGAAGGACAGTTTCCCATGAATTTCTTTTAAATCAATAATAAAAAGCCCTGTACGGGC
The DNA here is from genome assembly GCF_030020395.1 of Manis pentadactyla. NCBI lineage: Eukaryota > Metazoa > Chordata > Mammalia > Pholidota > Manidae > Manis > Manis pentadactyla. Next base: position 192,664,943 of record NC_080019.1, read on the forward strand.
CTCAGCAGTTCCTTCCACACAGTGACTGCACTGACTCCAGAGAAGTTATATCTATACGTCTCTGTCTCACCCAAATGGGTCATGGAATTACAAAGGGCAACTTTAAAAGCAGTGCCTTGGGCATAGCAGGGACTTAAAGGACACAAGTGAGGACATTTTAAGCTCCTCATGCAAATCAACCACAACCACGTCCCACGTTTGAGTCCCCCTTTGTCTCCTCATTGTCCAGGGGACTCCTTCTTCCCGCATGAAATAGATGTTCAGCGCAGAAGCTGATCTTGTGACAGAGGTGGAAGGATGCAGGAGGCAACCTCCCTGTCCTCATCAGGCTCACGGTGGGCCCGCCAGCCAGGCCACTGCACTTTCTGCTGCCCGCCTGTGACCTTTCCAGGGCCCCACTGTCCAGGTCAGAAGGACACTCTGACGCTCTTCCACACTGGAGGTCTACAGTTTTCAGAGCAGCATCAGTTGATGGAGTGTGCTGACCCCTACATGAGACGGCACCCCCCCACCAAAGCCACCTACAGAGCTGACTCTGTTTACCAAGCATGAGTGTGTGTGTATCTCCCTTTAGATAAATGACTAAAGTCAAATCTGACAAACAATTGTGTGTCATAAACCAAGGGCATCAAGAAATAACGCCTCTAAAGGTTTTGGCATGTAAGGATTTCTGATGTCTTGTGCATCCGCCCATTACTCACTGCTATATTTTAACAAACACTGCAGTATAAAGGTTACAAAGAGAAAATCAGTTCATGAAAATAAAAGAAGACAGTTTTTGCTTTGGAACTAATAAATATTGGGGATTTGGGGTATCAATCTAATCTCTCTTAGAAAAGCATCATTTTTTGAAAGTCAAGTGTGAAGCCCCAGGGTGCCTCTGATGTGCCTACCTTGACACTCTGCATTGGAGGAGAGAGTATGTGAAACTGTACTTTGGAATTTTTGAGAAAAATATAGGAAAATAAAAGTTTTTTAAAGCATCAAGAATTATTTGAAAGGAAATTCCATTATTCTGATGGAAAAGTTGCTCATTCAACATTCCTTCAGTAAATATTTACTAAGCTCCTACTATGTGCTAGACATCATGATGCTATACTCAAGGTCAGTGAACAAGGTCATTTGTAAATAAAATTGAAATTGAGAAAATTATTTTTATTCTAGATAGGTTCATCTATTTTGATTTTTCTTTAGTCGTGCAATGTTGTTTTAAAAAGCATGAATTTAAGCATGTTGTTCTCAAATCACATGAAATGTCCTAAATACGGCAACTCTCCAGAAGGTTAAGCCTCGCTGAGGTCGTATCATACTTAACAATGTTGCTCTTGTTTCAGTAAGACCGCCGCCCCCTGGTTCTGGCTCTCATAAGCTCTTGTCATTTGGTTGATAACTTCTGTTGACTCTTGTACACTGTGGAAAACTGAAAGTTTTTTTATTAAAGACAAAATTTCCATTTTCTGGAGAGGAAGAATTGCAAGACAAAACTGTGGGCAAGTTATTGAAGTTCTCTGGACCTCCATTTTCTCATCTGTAAAGTGGGGCTGAGAGAATGCCCACCTCTGGGATGTCGTGACACTGTTAGATACAGCCTGACATACACTGTCAGCTATTTCAGAGCCCAAATGCGTTGCAGGTGTTTTCATGTAAGTCCAAACCTTTCCTGTGAACATGTATGCTGATTCATCTGTGATGCTTAAGACAAAAAATAAGATCTTCATGCTGGTTCATCATTCATTTTACCCCACCAATTTCTGCTTAAGAAGATCTTGTAACCACTTAATAAAGTAAGTGAAGTTTATTTTGATAAACTCCAGCAGACTACTAGTTCAGCAGCAGTGCAATGCTTTTGGATTGAAATTGCAGGATTTCAGATCATTGACCCACGACTTCTTCAGCATACTCTGCGTGTTAGCATCTTTCCTAAATGGAATTACTTCTGCTTTTACTTCCTCACGAGTGCACTCAAGCAATTTCTTACTTATTTTGAAACCATGAAGTCCTAAGACCCAGTTTCTGGAGTAGGAACAGGTGAGGTAGATAGAAGATAATGATACCAGCGACAGCAATGGCACCATTTATGTCAGACCCTAGAGTTCTAAGCACCTGCCACCTAGTAACTCATTTAACCATCACAACAATCTATGTGCTGCTATTGTCACTGTTCTCATTTTGTGACTGAGGAAACTGAGGCACAGGAAGGCTCTGTGATCAGCCCCAGGTCGCAGTGTGGTCTGTGGTGGACCTGGAATGTGGACATACACATCAGCTCCAGGGTCCGTCCCTGTACCTTCAGACTAAAGAGAGGAATGCATAGCTAGACATTAAGAAGTGTCTAAGTATCTACAATTCATGAAGCACCTTCCCCAGCATTTCTAACTTTTACATAAATACTATGTCTAATTTCACAGAGAGGTAATTAATTGTTGAAGCTCTCACAACTCTGAAGTTAGGAACAAAGTTGTGTCTTTTTGAGTTCAAACCCAAACCTTCTGGCAAACTGTTAGCAAAATGTAAAGTGCACAGAAGCCTGGAACTTTCCCTGGAAGAGCAGGTGACCCAATTAGGAGATTTTTTTAAAACAGTCTATATTTGCTTTATTTATTTACTGTACTTGCTTATTAGCTTTGCCACAAAGAACATTGTGACTATCCTCTACTGCAGAATGTGCTAGAAATTTTCCACCCTTTAAACCCAATTTGGAACTGTCAATAGGGTGCACTATCACTATATTTCCAGAAACTAAACAGACTGAAACATTCTGTAAATAGTCTCATTATTTCCTCTCACGTGGACACAGGATCAGTGCAGTTTTCCACTGTGCTGAGAACCTAGTTGTAAACACTTCAATCATAAGTGATTGTCCAACAAAAATAGTTACTTTGGAATTTGGGGCACATTTTTGGGAAAAAAATTTTATTACATGTAAGTTTTCAGACTACTAGTCATTAGGGAAATCTATCATTCTTTTTTCCATAATAAATGTCCCACCCTACTTTAGAGGCAATAAACAAAGGGCTCTAAGTTACAAAAAAACCTATTGCATCTGAAAATAGAATCAAGTCGTTAAATGTGTGAGAGCTCATTGCATTATCAGATTGCTGCATGTTATATATTTATATTATATGTTTTATATATATATAAAATACAAATGCATATGTATTATGTATACATACACACATATAATACGTAATGTATCAGTGTGACCCAGGGAGTTGGGTAGGGGGGCAACGTGACATGTGGAGCTCAGAAGTTGCAGAATTAGATTTAGAAAGTGAGTTACATGTATATCATCTGTACCAGTCAGCTGCGGCTGCCATAACAAAATATCATAGACTGGGAGGCTGAAACAACTGAAATTTATCTTCCCACGGTTCTGGAAGCTGGACATCCGAGATCAGGGTGCCGGTGTGGCCGGGTTCTGGGGGCAGCCCCTTTCTTTCTTGCTGGGCGCTCTCATGTCTCTCTTTGTCTTGATAAAACCACAGTCCTACCGGATTAGGCCCAACCTTTATGACCTCATTTAACTTTAACTACCATATAAAGACTATCTCCACATGTGGTCCAGTGGTTAGGGCTTATGACTTTGGGGGGACATGCTCAGTCCACAGCATTATCTGAACTGTGAATCAAGCAGTTTGCCTACAGTGCCTGGTGTCTTGGCCCAAAGCATCTTGACCCTGCCCCCCTCCTGGCCCCCAGCCCAGTCTGACCCAGGGCGGCCCTCCACAGACTGGCGTGGACACAGCCAGCATGCAGTGTGCCGGGCAGGGCTCAGGTGCAGCCAAGGACACGGGGATGGGCGCTTCTCGGTGAGGCTTCCTGCCGTTTGTTTCCTTCTCTTTAAAATTACTTTTATTTGAGGACCTCATTTAATACACATTCATCAGATGTCTCTTCCGTTTCCAGCAGGATAGAGAATGATATAAAGTATGTGCCAGAGAGAATCAGAAGGAATTGGAAGGATTTGTTACACATGGGGTTGAACAGCATCCTTCCAAAAGTTGTGTCCTTCCCGGAACCTTGAAATGTGAGCTTATTTGGAAACAGGGTCATTTTAAGTGTAATTCGTTAAAATGAGATCATCCTGGAGTAGGGCAGACCCTTAATCCACCATGAGCCATGTCCTTATAAGAGAAGAAGAGACACAGAGACACACACAGGGGAAGATGGCCACATGAGGAAGGCAGGGACTGGGGTGCTCCATCTACCTACAACCCGAGGAGGGCCAGGGTCTGCAGGAACCACGGGAAGCCTAGACAGGGGCATGGCTGTGCTCTCCCCAGAGGCCTCAGACACTTTGATCTTGGACTTGAGCCTCCCAAACTGTGACAGGTAAGTGTCTGTTGTTTAAAGGTGCTTTTTTAAGGTGTGTTGTTTATCAATTGGATTGTGATACTTTGGAAGTGAGTGGTTATCATCTGGAAGAAAACAATAAAGTACAGCAAAGGCAGATCCATCCGCGGTCATGGGAGGTGCTGGCTCTGCGTGGTTCTGTCCTGGTGGAGGTGGCAGGAGAGGAGCAGGCAGTGGGGACAGCAAGACCAGGAGCGAAGACAGGCCTGAAGTTGGGATCCCCTTCAGAGAGGTGATGGATGAGACTCCTGGGAAGGGACGACATGACCAGTAGGGTGGTGGCTGAGGGTGTAATAGGTGAGGAATGAGCTTTGGGGTCCACTTACATTTTTGGGCAGGGAACAAAATGTAAGGAAAGAGAGTGAAGAAATAATTAGGAGAAACAATCAGCCAACCAGAACCGCGTAGTGTTCTAGTTGGAACACCAGGCAATGGATGGAACAGGAATGTCAACTGTGTAGATTCCTCAGGGGAGTCAGTGAGAACCTGCACCAAGAGACAGCCTTGGGGTTGGACATTGGGAAGTCGTGGGCAACTTTGGAAATGCACTTTTCAGGAGAACGTAAGAAGCAGAGCCCAAACCATGAATAGTAGTGAGTAGGAGGCTATTCTATCAATACGTTTTCCAGAAAAAAAGCAAATGAATGAATAAAAGCCAACAGCCATATGAAAGCTGGCAAAGGGGAAGCTTTCTTTGAAATAGGGTGCCTGAGCATCTGTGTCCGATGAAACACGGTAATTGCTAAAGAAATGATAGCACAGGAAACAGTAGGAGAACTGATGAAATGAGTCCTGGAAGAGCAAGGACTCCTGTCAACAGCACTGGTAGGAGGCAAGGGGAATGGAAGCATGGGGACAGATACAGTGTGTGAGAGAGGCAGGTCCTCAGAGAGCGCCGGCTTCAGGCTCCGGGAAGGAGAACACAGTGTCTTCTGGGAACTAGAGGACAGTCCATGAGGGGCTGGAGATGGGAGGCAAAGAACTTTTCTGAGGAAAAACTCGGGAAAACCACGTCCAGCAACACAAAGGGGCCAATGGAGACACCAAAGATGTGGAGAAACAGGGAAGGGCCAGCTCAGGCCGATTGGCATGAATGGTCAGTGTCCCCTGTTCAGCTGTCTGGTGATGCTCAGCAGGGAATGACGTGGTGGCAGCTGCCTGGACGGGGCTCCTGCTGGCAGTGGGGCTGCAGAGGCAAAGGGAGTCTCCAGAGCTGGAAGCTCTGTCATCCTGTCCTGTCTGCCCAGAATGAAGCCTCAAGGGGCTGACAGTCATCATGACCCTGCCTCGGGTTTCCTGCCTCCAACCTCCCCAGTGAGGGACTTTCAAAGGAAGCAGCCCCATGGACCCGGGCTGATCTGAGGTCTTGACCTTGAATTCACGGGGACCTCTTATTCTGAGTCAAAATTTAAGTTTTTAAGTCTTGCATCCTGCTTCCTTATGCTATAGAATGCTGCCTGAGCCAATCCTGAGTCATGACATCTGTGTTTAGACTGATGATGCTGATCATACCAACAGAATTGTTCTCCTGGCCTGATACTATTTTGTTAACAATCCTGAACATTTTTCTCTCCAATGTTACTGAAATGAAATCTCACAGGTGAACAAGAGACTAGGAAGTGCACTTGGGCCCAGATTATATCTGCTTGACTTGGCCAACTATCTGGAAAGAACCAAACTTCTCATGGAAAGAGGGCAGCAGGCAGAAGGTCCCAAAGGCTGAAGGTACAATGAAACTATGTTTGCATTAAGGTGGAGCAAGGAAAGAATCTGGCTCAATGTATTTGGGGATATTAAAAAAATTGTCGGTGAAATCTATCTAACGGCTGGGAATATAAGGATGGCAAAATCCTTACAGTATAAACTGTCTTATTCCCTTGCTTTCTCCAGCATTTGGTGCTGGACAATACACATGTTGAAAGAATGAAACAAAGTAAACTGCATCGCCGAAGAAGCTGCACATACAGAAAAGAGTTTTTTGTCATGGTAGGTCCAGGACGGCTCTCCGTAGATAGGCCTGCTTGCAAGGTTGACCCTTGGCTGGTGCCCGGGAACTGGGATTTTGGGAGGGTTCCCACCACCTCATTGTGTCTGAACTGTACAACAATCCGGCTTATTATACACCTGAACACATGCTTTCCTTCTGGGAGTCTGGAATTTTGGTACCTGCCAGGCAGACGGTGCCTACATGACCGGCCCCCAGTATATCCTTGGGCACGGAGTCTCTCATGAGCTCCCAGGTGGATGGTGTTTTACCCGGCTGTCCCTGTTCCTTGCTCAGGGGAAAAAAGGTCATCTTCTGTGCCCCATGGGGAGAAGACTCCTGGAGGTGTGTGCCCAGTTTCCTTCTGATTTCTCCCTGTACCTCTTTCCTTTACTGGAACAATAACAGCGGTGAGGACGGCTAAGTGCCCAGCCCTGAAAGTCCTCCTCGCACACCACCGGGACTCCGACACACACATAAAATAAACATTCTACGAGATTAAAAATCAAAGGAAAAAAAATTCCTTGGACAGCAGCTGGCATGAGAAATGGGGTGTCCGATTTGGAATGTTAATATTCTGCCATCTTACTGGGAGGGCACCCGTGGAACCGCCCTCACCACATGAGGAAGCCGAGGCAGAATAAACAGAGAGGCTGTTTCCCTAGCCACTCAGCTAACTAACCCGTGTCAGACCTGCAATCAGAAGCCATATTCTCCTGGAAATACCTGAAGTGGGAAATCAAGGGGCACGTTAGGCTGACCTCATGCCCAATGCCACCACAGCAGGGGGGCTGTTTCATACACAAAACCCACTCCTGAGATGCTCCTGGCCAAATTTACTACCACACTTCCCTTTCTTGTTTTTCTTTCTTTCTTTTTTAATATTATGTTAACATGTCTTTCACTATGTGTCCGCCTACTTGTCTCAGCAGTTCAGAAGTCAAAAGCATATTGTTTCAAGATAAAATCTGTAATACAGTTCCCATTTCTGAGAATGGGAATTCATCTCCTTTCCGAAGGCTGACACTTGGCAGGCTTTCTGTCTGCCCTGGATCTTTCGGGATCTCACCAGTGGGTTCTTCCTGGAATGCCAGACTTGAGCCCCGACCCCATCTAACCTGACCTTGGTTCTCAGCACCATGCAGTTTCCTCTAAATCAGCAAACATCCCTGTTTTTAATTACTTTCATGTGTCTGTGGAATAGTACGTAAGAATTAATTTAGTGATCCACAGACTTAAATGGCAAAATTTCAATCAAAAGTTGTAACTTTCTATAAACTTTCTGTTCCCTTCCTGTAAACTTTCATGTGGAGTATATTTTTCAGTTATTTCACTTCCCAAAAATACGGCCCAGTGAAAACCTTATACTTCTCTGCACCTTTCTAATTCCAGTCGGCTGCATACCCCCTTTGCTAAGGTTAATTCCCAGTGTCTGAAATGAGGTTCTTACTCGCTGAAAATCAAGATAGGTCAATAGAAGATAGATATATAGACAGATGAAATGTTCCTTTTACAGTTAGTCCTACAAATTTCTTTTCAGTGACTGTTACAGAAATGCTTCCTTAATCTGCCTCTCCCTGGCACTTTTAAAATCAAAGCTGGGGCTTTCAGGGGACCCCAAGTCTTTTCCCCAAGTCCTTTGGGTATTGCATTTGTTCCCTTCCCTCATAAGCACCTGTGGGCAGAGCTGGAGCTCAGTGCCACAGCAGCCTGAGCCGTGATGGAACAGACCGTCTCGACGATGCCCAGTGACGGAGTGAAATTACACCATGAGTGCCTCCAGAGAAGGGACATGGGCTCCAGGTCCCAGGGCCACAAACGGTGACACAACCAACCAGTGCACAATCCTTGCTGCCCCCAGCAGCTGGGCTCTCCCCTCCCAAAGAGAAGCAAGCCCATCCAACCTGCTCTGAATTTAAGTTTGCTGGGACATGCTTAAGGAAAACCTGGCCAAATTGAGTTGACTGTATCAATAATGCAATTTTTTCCCTATCCTAAGATGCCAACAAAGACTGTCTTAAAAGGCTATCTTTTTTGTGAAACCTCCCCTCCCTCCCTGGATAAATCACGCAAAGCTGTGTGTTTCTGGAGCGTTTTGCCCACACGGCTGTCAGAGCACACACACACCACACAGGGCACAGTACGCTCTCTGTGGGGCCCTGAGAGCAGAAGCCCTCCTTGCGGGGCCCCGAGAGGGGTGCACTTCTTAAAGCCCAGGTTCTGCCTTACTATGATGACCAGACCCAAATGCGGCATCTGAAATTTGCAACACATCTCATGTGAAGGGCCGGGCTGATGTCTTTGATATTTAGTGTGGGCAGAAAATTGTTCACTTTTACCCAAAAAACAGGAAGAAGATAATCATCCATGGACTTGAACTCGTGGATCCTGAGAGACAAAATTCTCCTTGAGTCATCTCTAATAGAGGTGCCCAGATGGGAAACATTGTAACTAAAAATTGGGCCAGTGCTAAAGAGGGAGGGAGATTCTCTGGGAGTAGTAAAATGTTCACTTTTTCCATTTTTCCATTTTCTAAGTTACCCTTGGGCTGTGTCTTTGATGTTAATGTAGCTGAACCCCCAGTGAGATGCTCAGAATTTTATCAGAGGAAACAGACACGCAATGCAGGCCTCTCTCTTTGCTGGCTCCCTAACAGGGAAGAAATTCACAACAGGCCATTGAGTGAAACCCAAATATAAAGCACTGATATTGTCCCTTTTCCAGGATGGGTCTGATGTACCTCTGCATTAGCAATGCCTCCCAACCATCCAAATTCCTACATTTGTATTGAGCTACGTTAATATTCTGATACTTGAAAGGCTCTCCTTTTTGCTTAGAGGAAGAGAAGTGATGCAATGTTTAACAGATGTATACAGACACTGGCACTCGCTTTTCGAGGCTCACTTTAGTTAGGGAAGGAGGCAGAAGTCGGCATCCATCACCTGAACTGAGGACACTGGATGTATGGCGTGTGCCTCTCCCGCCAGTACTTTCCCTCTACACATTTCCAAGCTTCCTATCACCCATCATGCTGGAATCTGGGAGTAAAGGTCCACCGTGTGGCACACTGGGGCCCCGCTGAGGAGCCCAGGTAGGGGGCAAAGCAGAGGGCAGCCTCAGACGTTAGGGGCCTTCCCTGTCCTGGGGAAATTACAGGATTCCCACTTGTAGGCCTGTCTTAGGCAGCTTGGGCTGCTGTAACAAAACACCATAGCCTAGAAGGCTTAAACAACAGACATTTATTTCTCACAGTCTGGGGCTGGGAGTCCAAGATGGGAGTGTTGGCGTGGGGGGCTCTGGTCAGCTCCTCTGCTGGGTTCAGATGCCGCCTTCTCTCTGTGTCCTCACACAATGGAGAGAGAGCTCCAGGGCTCCCATAGGGACACTAATCCCCTCACAGGGTCCACCCTCATGACCTCACCTAACCCTAACTGCCCCCAAAAGGCCCCCTGAGATACCACCACCTTGGGGATCAGGGTTTCCACAGAGGAGTTTTGAGGGGCACAGACATTCAGTCCATAACAAGACTATTGAAGCATTCTCTCCAAGGATGGCTCAAAATAAATGAGCTCATCACTGATCTAATGACCTCATATGACAAAGAGGCACAAGTGGATTCCTGAGTGCAGAATCAGGCCAACCCAGACCTCTGCTGCAAAGAGGTCGCTGTGTGATGCGATGTGCAATAAGCTAATGGAAGAACCGTTAGAGCAGCCAATGAAACTCCGCAGCTCACCAGATGGGGACTTCTCTCCCCTACAGGAGCAGAGCCCGGTCATTTATTTGCCCAGCCAAGATCAAGAGCAGAAAGTAGTAAGACATGCTGATAGAAACCATTTTGTTTCTTCATATAAGAATACACCAACATTTTCATTGAAAAGGAATTCCTGTACACCAAATACCCACTAACCTCAGCCAACATTTCCAAAGAGCCCTAGCCTGAAACATTGGTGTAAGCCCAGCACTCACCTCTTTACCAGCAGGCCTCGGCTGCTCTGGCCCGCCCAGGGGTGCTCTGCCCTGCAAGGCTGAGTGCTGAAACCCAAACGTGGCCCCAGAAGGCAGGCCCCAGCTCCCTGCCCTGAGCCCCGAGTGGGAGCAGTGGGCACTGATCCCTCCTAATGCCATTAGCTCCCAGCTTCCTTAAATCAGTGGCTACTACAGCTTCTATTCCTACTGTCAACTTCCAGGTCTGTTTTCACACCTGCCTTAGTTCGCTGCTTTTCTCCACAGGGACAATAAGAATGAACAGAAGTGTTCTCTGCAGAGTAGGCAAGTTTCTTGAGACCAATTTCCCTGTCATATTTACAGGAGTGTCTTGGAATTCCAGGAAGAGATGCAATGATTAACCTTAAACTAGTTCAACAAGGAGTATTCAGTTTATTTACAAAATAGAAACAAATTAAGTTTTCACAGACCATTTGCTATGCACAGGACATTTAGGAGGTCTTTCCTGGAGCTCAGGAAAAGCCACTTGGTCCATGGGACCTCTGCACTGTACAGAGGCAAGAATCCTCAGGCTTCCCCATCACTCAGCCCCTGGGGCATGGCTCAGAGCATCCCAGGCTCGTCCTGAGGCTCCCTGCCTCCCTCGTGGAACCACACTCAGGGCCCTCCCTGGCCACCAGAAAGAAATGTAATTTTTCACCTAAACCATCTGAAACTGGTATATTTATTGTGATCCCCAGTGTTTTTTAACCATTTTGTCATCTCCAGTGGCTTCACGACCTCCTCCCCTAGGCATTTTGCAGCCTCAGTGGGTACAGCTCAGGTCCCAGAAGCAGGGCCCAGCAGTAAACCAGAGCAAGTTGCACTGCAAGGCTTCGTCCCCAGATGTCCTCTCTTTCCCTCTGTGTGTGTATGTGTGTGTGTGTGTGTTATGTCTACTGTGTGAAGCATCCTGGGAATACCTTCCATTTGGTTAAATGGCTTACTTACAAATAAATAAAACTTGCTGTTGATGTATTCCCCAAGGAGATAAAAGCTGAACTCCATTGGTTTTCTGGATGCTTTTGTGAAATAAGAAAAGCCAAGTGTTTATCCATGGTAGATGCTGTTTTTAAAATTTTGCCAGAGGAGAAGCTCCAACACTTGCTTGAGGGGAGGGTATGGGAGTTATAGGTTCCTATCAGCAAGATATCAGCTCTGTGCCCGCAGACCTACATCCTCTCCATTCACCAGAGATAAAATGCCTCTTATCTGATTGAGTGGTTCAAGATCATGTTTGAATGAAAAAGTCCTATTCACATAGATGGCAAAAAGATGAAATCTTCATGTGAGTGCACACTAGTCAAATATGTCTAGGAAATATAAGAACACACACATTTTTATATAACCTATCTTAAAGACCTATAAAGAGATGAATCTTCCACATCTCTAATTATCAGGGAAATGCAAATTAAATTAAAACCACAATGAGATATCACCTCACACCAGTGAGGGTGGCCAACATCCAAAAGACAAGGAACAACAAATGCTGGCGAGGATGCGGAGAAAGGGGAACCCTCCTACACTGCTGGTGGGAATGTAAATTAGTTTAACCATTGTGGAAAGCAGTATGGAGGTTCCTCAAAAAACTAAAAATAGAAATACCATTTGACCTGGGAATCCCACTCCTAGGAATTTACCCTAAGAATGCAGCAGTCCAGTTTGAAAAAGACATATACACCCCTATGTTTATCGCAGCCCTATTTACAGTAGCCAAAAAATGGATGCAACCTAAGTGTCCATCAGTAGATGAATGGATAAAGAAGATGTGGTACATATACACAATGGAATATTATTCAGCCATAAGAAGAAAACAAATCCTACCATTTGCAACACATGGATGGAGCTAGAGAGTATTATGCTCAGTGAAATAAGCCAGGCAGAGAAAGACAAGTACCAAATGATTTCCCTCATTTGTTGAGTATAAGAACAAAGAAAAAACTGAAGGAACAAAATAGCAGCAGACTCACAGACTCCAAGAAGGGACTAACAGTTACCAAAGAGAAAGGGTGGGGAGGGAGGGAGAAGGGGATTTAGGGGCATTATGGTCAGCACACATAATGTAGGAGGGGCACAGAAAAGGCAGTAGAGCACAGAGAAGACAAGTAGTGACTCTGTAGCATCTCACTATGCTGATGGATGTGACTGCCATGGGGTGTGGGGGGTACTTTATAATATGGGTGAATGCAGTAACCACATGTCACTCATGTGAAACCTTCATAAGACTGTATATCAATGATATCTTAAAAGAAAAAGACAGAATTCCCAATCTTCCAGTACACCCCCTCTCTGAGGTAGCCCACACTCTCCTTTCTCCAAGTGTGCACCTTTTTGCCTTAAATAAAGATGTATAAAACCTCATGGAAGATATTTCCACTTCTCTCCTACCAGGCACATGTCCCACTGAAGTCAGACACGGCCATGTGTCTTCCTTTGACCAGTTAAATATGAGCAGAAATGACATTTGTTACTGCCAAGTAGAAGCAGGAGAGGCAGTCTGTAACTCTCCCCTGCTCTCTCCCTACACAGGGCAGACGGTGCAGCTGTTTGATGGCCACATTGCCCCAAATTCCCTACCCCCCTGAACCCACAAGCCCTCGCCATGTACATTTGAATGCATTCAACCAGACAGACTTGTCATAAAATCTCTCCATCTGTCATTGAGAAACTAAAATAGCCTCTAAAGGGAAGCAATTAAGAACATTACATAATCAAAATTAGCAAATAAAAATGTACGAGTGTCTCTATCCTGAGTATGGCAACCATATTTCAGTTCTTAAGCTTAGCCTTTTTCAGTACTCTAACAAATTACGATGATTAATGAACATATCAACAAGGAATTTACTGCTCAGTGAAATGCAAGGGACTTTGGAGTCACCGTAAAGATGATTTTAAGGAAAGTTGAAAACATCTATCACATCCTAGTTTAAAGTATTTTGAAGACCAAAGATTTAATTATTGATTTTGACTTTTTAGTGGTTTAATAATTTTTAATGGTCTTTGTATAGTAACCTTTACTGTCTAACAAAGCAGTAAGTTGAAACACAAAAATGCTGTGTCACCATGAGGCTTTAGTTCCAATTTCCTATGTCTATAAACTGACAAAATTTTATGGTATTCAAGGACATTAAAACCTGTCCTTGCACACACATACGTAAACATATATAAGAAAAAGCAATTGTTTATATTCTGTTACACCACACTCAATGCTCATCCCAACACTTCTCCAAAAGCAGACAGTAGTCATTACCCAAAGGTGTGCAAAACAGGAAAAGTGAACGCATGCCCACAAGCCTTTTCAGGTAAATAGCATGAACAAGAAATCAACTTACAAAGTGTGAGAAAAGAATAACCATAACTTCATAGAAGTTAAATTTCATTTGTATCACCTTCAGATCCCAAAAATAAGCCAAGAAATTATTTATATATAAATATATATATCTCTATGCTGAATATATATTCTGAATAGATCTTCAAGAAGGAGGTCGGAAATACTACAAAATTCTTAAGACATTTGAAAGGGCCAAAACAGCATCAAATCAGGGCTTCCACTTTCCAAATTATATCTTCAATCAATCAGTCCTAAATGCATCACTGAGGTCTCTCCAGATGCAACAGTCCTACATCCCTATTTCTAGGAGCAGAATATGCCAAAACATCCTCATAAAAGTAACATAATGGCAATATGTATAGTACAAGTAACTCATTTCTCTCCATCAGTCAATTCACTGAAGAATAGCTGAATCAAGCCACATAAACCAATATACAATAGTGATGTCACACAATCATAAAATAGCATCAACTTAAAGTATACTAATTCTTAATTATGATGAATACTTAGAAACCTGACTCAATATCTGAAAAGACCTCTCAGAAGAGGAGCCCAGTGCCCGGAAGCGCAAAGCCTACCTGAGATGAGTAAAACAGTGTCTTTCTCCCATGAGACGACGGTGATGTAGGCCTCCACCGAGGAGGGGATAATGCACTTGAAGACCGCAACATTGCCTCTCATGGTTTTCTGGTCCTCCACACGGACTGTATAGGGCTCCCGTAAAACTGGAAGGCAAGCACAGCACCCTTGGTGAGACACCCGGTCAATGGGCTCATTTTGGGAGAAACTTATCCAAATACACATATTGCAGTTTACATATATTAATTGCATGAAATTTATTTTTTGGACAAAAAGTTTAAGAAACCTGCATGTCATGCCTTAAAAATGTTCATACCATTAACAATAAACAACACTGTATACTAAATGGCACGAGCCTATCTAAAAAAACCAATTCATCTGCCCCCTATATTCATCTGGAATCGTGAAGTAGCTTCTTAAAAGAATGTGTGATGTTGGGAATCTGCTCTCCATCGTCCTCAGGGGAGAATTCTCTGGCTCTGAAGGAAAGAATTAAACAATTCACGAAAGGCAACTTCACCTGGGAATCCTTAAAAACTATGTGACAATTAAAATAACTCTGCATAAGTGATTTTTTTTTATGACACTTGTAAAACAATTTCTTTGCTTCCTATGGCTCAGGGAAGGATGCTGATTAGGGAGCATGCCCAAACGCTCCCAACAGCAGGAGTACCCAGAAAACCCCGAGAAGGGCCTTCCACAAACCAGATGTCTAGGTTAGAGGCAGGGGGTGCTGGGGTTCAGTGCCCAGTGGGCAAGCCCAACTGCTGGGTTCATATCCAAGCCCAACCACTTTACACAGTGAGGGAATTCTCTTACCATCTATATAGAGGGAGTTGATGACAATATCCACCACATGGGGGACTCAATGTAATGGCTCCATTGGTTAATGTGGACCAAGTTCTTAGAATGGTGCCCATCATGAGTAAGGCTACATGTACCTACAGCCAGACCTGGGTCCACACCATCCCCAGTGTGGGGAAGACCTCCATCTGCAGGGTAAGGAGAAATCAGGGCTCCGATCTAACCTCTCCAGCTTTACAAATATGGGTGCAAGCCTTATTTCTCCAAAACTTTTCCTCAAATTTCAAATGAGGGGTTGGTACAGGAAAAGTATCAAGGTCTGAATTCTGTGTCTGTGACTTTCTACAATATCCGCATATTTAAGAGTGGCACTTGCTCTGGGATATGCTGAATACTTTAGTAGTAGAGAATGTCAGTATGAGTATTGCTCCCCAGTCTCCATTTTTAATATTATCATTTAATATTTTCCCAACTTGGAGACTTTTTTCATTCGTGTCTCAAACCAGAAAGATTTTCAGAAGTTCTGGGAATCTTCTGAGACTCTCCAGTCCCTGCCCTCCATTGCAGTACGATGTCATGTACCAGGTGGCAATTACACTCCTCCTACTGGAGGTCCCCTAGGCCATCATTCAGGTACCCAAGAGCCTGACCTCAGAAACAGCATTGTTATACACAGAGGCAGGAACTGACTTTGTACAGGAAAACACCATGATCATAATACTTTGGGAAGACCGGGGCACCTGCACACACGCCATGGAGTGCCCTCTCCTCTCCGGCTGCCCGCTGGCCTCACCTGGCCAGGACCAGCAGCAGGACCACTGCAGCAGTCACAGGTTAATCTGTGACTTTTGTTCCTCCCCATTTCCCAAGCTAGCCCCAAAGAGCCTAGATTCTTCTCTAAGCAGGAATACAGCAGTGCACTGAACCCCATCCAGCTCAGAATGGGACAGGGGGCACTCCTGGCTCCCCCTGCTAGATTATTCCCTCCACAAAGTTGCAGACCACACACTAAGTCTTTAAAAAACTCACGGAAGGACTTCAGCAGTGCTTGGCAGTTAGTAGGTGCTCAATACATATTTAAAGAATTAACAAATAGAAATGTGCAGCTTGCCTTTTGCAAGTACTCCTAGAATGAAGACTTGCATACTTATCCCGAGGCCCCAGTCCAGTGGGGTGGACCTCTCACAGAGTGAGGCCCCTGGGGTCCCAGGAAGCTCCCCAACAGACCTGTGCAAATTCAGTCCTAACTGCCACTGATATTGTCATGGAGCCTGGGCTCCCCACCTCAGGTACAGGCAAGGACAAAAGATTATTTTAAATGTGACTGGTGTTTGCTTTATAAGAGAGTGTTCTCATAATGAGCTGTGTGTCCCAAGCTGGGTTCTCCCCGAAGCAGACCCAGGGTGAGAAGCTGGGTGAAGGGGGGTGATACAGATGTGGTGGCAGGAGCCCTGCAGGCTGCAGAAGTGGGCCAGGCAGGGAAAGCCCTGAGCCTGTGTGATTCAAGGGGCCCAGCCTTGCCCACCTCCCCAGGAGCTCTGATTCTAGGTCATGCTTCAGAGCATCCCCACCCTCTGCCGCTAAGCCGGGGCGTGGCAGGCTTATAGCCCAGTCTGTCACTGCGGGGCTGGTCCCAGGGCCATGCACTCCTGGGCTCTTCCCACTTGACTCTCCATAGGAAGCGGCTCCAGGACACCAGCAAGCCTCTGCAGGCCGCTGACCCTCTGCAGGCGCCGGGGGAGCTTACCTGGGGGTCCAACAGTGTCCACTGTGTCCTTTTAGTCCTCCTTAGTCACATGTACAAGCTTTGAAACCTTTCCATACGATCTAATATGGTAAGGGGAGCAGAAGAGAGAACCTCCCCAAAGCAATGGGACTTTGAAGCAAAAGCAGGCACAGTCACGGGGCAGGAGACCGCACAGCTGATGCACGCGGGAGCCTCCGCCTCCGTCTGACTTCGTGCTTCCAAGTGGAAAAAGCCACGTAAACAGTAAACAAGGAAGTCTCATTTCATATTTTACCATGAAATGAATATGCAAATTATTTAACCAAATCAGGACAACAGTGTAATTTGTGGGGCCCAGCGCAAATTTTAAACCCAGGGCCCCTTACTTGGATAGGAGAGGAAAAGTGCCACTAACGATACTAACATAGGAAACTTTTTCTTTCTCTGTGGTCTTTCTCTCCACCTGTCATGGTGTTTTTTTATTTGCCACTTAATGTCACACTCCCTAGGGCATAGGCATACTTGCTGAGCAAGGGCAGACCTCACGGGCTCCCTGGACCACGTTTCCCTCGGCACACACAGCCCACCGGCCAGGCTCTGGGCTGATGCACCATGGCCCAGCCAGGGATGGGAAAGGCAGCCACCCCTTCCCACGTGCCCCAACCACAGTGGACAGGTGACCTCTACGGGACCGCAACCTCCATGCCTGGACACCCTTGGTCTCTGGATGACAGGCAGAAGAGGCTCACCCCCGCAAACTGCTTGCCAAACACACCATGGTGCTGCTAGCTTGGTGCAGACACAGCCTCCACTGTGCCCCACTTCAGGGTGCGAGCAACCCCCCGCTGCCCACACCCAACAAAGAGTGCCTCTCCACCCCCACAGTCTGGGTGGCCGTGGTCATTGGTGGGTTAGGGACGTAGGGGCCACATGGAGCCCTGGGCACCAAGAGATGGAGGGCAGGAAGGCTGAGAACCCATCTCTAGAGGTGGTGTGAGGCAGAGCCCTGTAAAACTATGGCACCAGGCCTGCAGGGCATGCCCGGTCGCACTTCACTTATGGAACACAAAGGGAAAGAGAAAAGCATGAATGTGTCGAGTGACAACAGGCAGGCCCTAAGCCTGAGCCCAGGGACCTGCTCTGCACTAGTACCCTCCCATGAGGTCAGCCCTGATCCAAATTCTGTCCACGGGCAATCAGTGGATGGTGGAGGATGGGATAGAGGAGAAAGTTTGAAGCACCAGGCATGGCCAGAGGCATGTCCAACGGGCCCTTCCTCTCCTGACAGGCCGAATTCAGATTATCCTAACCCCTTTTATTCCTATGTCCAAAGTGACACAAATGCCCATGTGCTGGATTTCTCTGGCACACCAGAGGACTTTGGGCAGGGAGGAAGGCTGATGCTTCATGTCTTTCCTGTTTGGAAACTGGTGATCTGAGGCACAGAATGACCTCAAGTCACATCAGTTTTATAGAAACTTTTTTTGCTTGATATTTTGCAACCAATTACTTAATAAATTGAAAGATGCCTTAAGTAATCTATTACATCTTAAACACACCCTCATATAAAGCACTGTCTCAGGGACTGTGGAGATCCTAACATTTATGGAATGGTTAGCAAAGAAAGGAACATTCATATGGCAGAACAACTAGAAGAAAACAAAGACTGATGTGCATGGGACTGAGAGTGACCAAAGGTAATAGGAATTTAGGGAAGGAAGGAATGTGAGTGATTGGTGGGGAAGGAGGCATTTAAGCTGGACCTGAAGGGCAGGAGAGACTGAGAAAGCAGAGAGGAAAGAGGCTAAGAGCAAAGGTGGAAATGAGCACAGAATATTCCAGACCCTATGGGGCACTAGTCTAGTAGATTTTTTTTTTTTAGCTAAACTTGCTTCCCAGTCACAACTCCTGTGAACAGCCAGCAACAGGCTACAGAGGCCTCTTTTCCTTCATCTGAAAATGGAAATAATATCTTCCTCACATGAGTGTGCAGATTAACACAGAGACTGCCCTTAAAGTCCTTGGCAAAATGTCTAGCATATAATTACTTTATTCATTGTGTCTCTTTGACTGCTGGCAAGAGGAGAATATCTGAGCTACCTTAAATTGAAATAAAAGACATCCTTTGAAGACACTAGGAGCTCTGGAACCTTCACTGGTCCTGGGAAGGATACCATAACCTGAATCTCTCTAATTCTGGCCTCATCCTTTTCTTTTACCACAGACGGTGTCCTCTATTTTTCTGGTTCACATGGAGGAATGAGGTGCCCAGCTCACAGTCCCCAAGCACCTGAGGAAGGATGGACTGTTTCTCAGGATCTCAATGTCAAATTTAGAGATCAGAGGAACTGATGAATCAGCTTGGCTAGCTGTTCTTCCTCCATTCAATCACCTCTGACCAGAGGTTCAATATAATTTTGTGTGATATAGATGCAAGTGATGGCTAAGGGGGTCACTGTGGGCTGGTCAGAGAGGTACAGAGATGCCCTCCATAGGTGTAGGCATTATTAGCTACTGTTATTATATGAACATCGAGACAACTCTCTGAAGTAATAAGTCGGCCAAATGTTATCACTTGCTTTTTCTTAAAAAACTTTATCAAGGTGGCATACAATAAACTGAACACGTTTATCAATATACTATCCATGGTTTCAGGCATCCACTAGGTGTCTTGGAACGCACCTCTCATGGATAACGGAGGACTACTGTAGTCCATTCCTTTTCATCCAATTATATGGATAAGCCACAATGTGTTTATTAATTCATCTGTTGATGGGCCTTGACCCATTTGGGGCTGTTACAAATAAAGCTGCTATGAAAAAGCCTCTGTGTGGACATATGCTTTGGGTAAGCACCCAAGAATAGAAGAGCAGGAGTATATGGTAGGTATATGTTTATCTTTTAAATAAATCACCAAACTGGTTTCCAAAGGGTCTGTACCATTTTACATTCCGACCAGAATGAGAGGCCCAGTCACTGCACATCCTCACTAACACTTGGTCTGGCCGTTATTTTTAATTTTAGATATGTTCAAGTACCTACTGCATTGCGGTTTTACTTTGCATTTCCGTGAAGGCTAATGATGTTAAGCAGCTTTTCACGTGCTTACTAGCCACTGCATATCTTCACTGGTGCAGTGTTTCTCCAAACGTTTTACCCATTTTTAAAAATAGGATTGTTTATTTTTTACAATTTATTTTTTAGATTCCATTATATTTGGGGATAAAAGCCCTTTAGCACATATGTTTTAGAGGTATTTTGTCGAAGGCTGCAGCCTGCCTTTTTATTCTCCTAACAGTGTCTTTAAAGAATCAGAAGTTTTAAATTTTGACAAAATCCAATATAGCAGTGTGTTCTTTTATCGATTGTGCTTTTGGTGTCATATCTAAGAAAGCTTTATATAATCCCAGGTTGCAAAGACTTTATCCCATTTTTCTTCAAAAACTTATAGGTTTGTATTTAGATCTATGATCCATGTTGAGCTATTTTTTATATGGTGCCAAATGGACTGAAGCTCATTTATTGCAAATAGATATATAATTCTTCTAACCTCATTTATTTAAATGACTACTTTTTTCATTGAATTACTTTAGCACCTTTTTCAAATTTCAGTTGTCCACATATGTGTGGGTCAATACCTAAACTCTGCTCTATTACTTATGTTTATATTACTTATCTTACTAATAAGTCTATAAGTCAAATAGTGTTAGCCCTCTTCAGTTATTGTTTGTTTTTTAGGGTTATTCTGGCTATTCAGGTCCCTTGTATTTCCATATAAATTTTAGAACTGACTCACCAGTTTCTATTTCTTAAAAAAAAAAGAAAGGCTGCTGGTGTTTTCATTGGGGTTGTTTGAATCTAAACACTATTTGGGGGAGAACTGACATCTTTACAGCACTGAATCCTCCAAGCCATGAAAAAGGAAACTTCTTTTATTTACATCTTCTTTAATTTCTCTCAGCAGTGTTTGGTAATTTTCAGTGTTCACATCTTTCATGTTTTGGGTCAGATTTGTCCCTAAGTATTCCTTATTTTTTGATGCTATTATAAATAGTATTTTGTTTTAAATTGCTATCTATAGTGTGAGAGTGTGTGTGTGTGTGTGTGTGTGTGTGTGTGTGTGTGTGTGTGTGTGTGTGTTGCTCTTGTATACTGCCATTTTGAAAAACCTACTTGTTAGTTCCAGTAGCTATTCTGGTAGATTCCATCAGTCTTTCTACATCTATGATTGTCATCTACAAATAAAGACAGGTGAAATTCTTTCTTTGCAATCAGTATGCCTTTCACTTATTTTTCTTGCCCTATTGCAGTGGCTACAACCTCCAGTACAATGCTGAATAGAAGTAGTAAAAGCACACATCCTTGTACTGTTCTTCATCTTTAAGGGAAAACACTAAATCTTTCACCATTAAGTATGATCTACCAGATGATTGTTGGGAGTTGCTTTTTTATCAGTTTGAGGAAGCCTCCTTTAACTCCTTGTTTTTTGAGAGTTCTTATCATAGGTGGATGTTGTATTTTGTTGATGTTTTCCTACATCTGTTGAAATGAACACATGGTTTGTATTTCTAATAAGCTAATTTAGTGAATTACCATGATTAATTGTCAAATGTGAAATTAACCTTGCATTCTGAAGATAAGGACCACATGGTCACCATGTATTTTCCTTTTCAGATGTTGTTGGATTCAAGTTGCTAAATTTTGTTTAGAATGTTTTACATCTATATTCGTGAGACATGTTTGTCTGCACTTTTTTTTCTTCTCATGTCATGTCTTTGTCTTGTTTTAATATCAGGGTAATCCTGATCTCAAAATTACTTGGGAAGTATTCTCTCCTCTTCATTTTTCTGGAAGAAATTGTGTAGAATTTTCATTATTCATTCCCTAAATATTTGGTATAATTCAATAGTGAAGCTGTTTGAGCCCGTGATTTCACTGTAGGAAAGTTTTTATTACAAATTCAAATTATTTAATAGAAACAGGGCTTTTCATTTTATCTATTTCTTCTTGAGGCTTTGATATTTTATCTTATAAAGAATTTCTCATTTCACCTAAATTGTTGAACTTTTTGGCAAATGCTTTTTCTTAATATTCTCTTGTTATAAGGTAATATGTGTAGGATATATAGTAATATAACATTCCTCATTCTTGACATTGGTAATTTGTCTTCTTGTTTATTTTCCTTTTCATTCTGGCCAGAGGTTTATCAACCTTACTGTCTGTTTTTTGGTTTTTTTTCAAGGAATGAACTTTTGGTTTTAGAGATTTCCTTTGTTTTATAACTTAATGATTTTTCACTCTGATCTTTATTGTTTTATTCCTGCTTATTTTGGATTTGGTTTATTCTTCTTTTCTAGTTTTAAGATGGAAGCTAACTATTTAGGCCATTTTCATTTCAAATATAGATTTTTAGAGCTATAAATTTTCCTACTAAGTATTGCTTTAGTGGCATTCACAAATACTGGGCTTTCATTTTCCTTCAGTTCAAAATACTTGCTAATTTTCCTTCTATTTTTTATTTTACACAAATCATTTAGAAGTATGTTATTTGTTATTTAAATATCTGGGGATTCTCCATAGATTTTAATGTTAGTAATTCTAATTTAATTCCATTGTAGTCCAAGACCATACTATGTCATATTATATGACTTAATTTATTTTTAAATAATATGAGACTTGTTCCATTGTCCATAATATGGTTTATAGTGGTAATTGTCTGCATCTCCTTGAAAAGAATATGAATTGTGCTATTGTTGGATATAGTGGTCTTTATTTAAATATCAGTCGAGTCAAGCTGATTAATAGTGTTGCTCAAGAATTCTTTCTCCTTACTGATTTTTTGTCCACTTCTGCCACTTATTAGATCATTAGATTACTTTATTGAAATTTCCAACTCTAAATTTTGATATTCCTGTTAACCCTTGCAATTCTATCAGTTTTTACTTCATGTATTTTGAAGTTCTATTATAAGAGGCAGAAACACTTAGAATCCTCATATCCTTTTAATTAATTTACCCCATTTATAGTATGAAATGATCTTCATTAGCCCTGGGAATATTCTTTGCTTGAGAATATGCTTTGATATTAATGTAGTTACTCCAGCTTTCTTCTGATAAGATGTATTGGATTTAATCAGCATGACATAATTTCCCATCTTTTTGCCTTTAATATATTTGTGTATTTATATTTAAAATGCATTATTTTTAAGCATTGATTGAATCTAATATGGCAATTCTTGCTTTTTAATTCAGATTATTGGAACATTTACATTTAATGTGAACATTCATATGATTAAGTTTAAATCTATCTTATTTGTTTTCTATTTTCACTATCTATTCTTTGTTTCCTTCTTATTTTATTATTCTTTGTTTTTTATTATTTTTAATGATACCATATATTTTTCTCCTTTGCTGGCTTATGGGTCATAACTTCATTTTATTATTTTAGTCATTGTATTAAGTTTTATAGTATACATCTGTAACTTATCACATGTATATTGATGTGATATTATACAACTCCACATATAATAAAATAACTTACAGTATTATACTCCCAGGTCTTTACTCCAGGCCTTAATGCTACTGTTATTATACATTTTACTTAATATGTTACAAATCCCACAGACATTGTTATTACTTTTGCTTAAGTAAATAATTACATTTTAAATTATTTTAACTATCAAAAAAAAATCACTTGAAAAAACACAGATTCAATGCAATCCCCATCGAAATACCAATGACTTTTTTTTACAGAACTAGAACAAAGAATCCTAAAATCTGTGTGGAGCCACCAAACATCCTGAAGAGCCAAAGCAATCTTGAGAAGGAAGAATGAAGCAGGAGGTGTCACATTCCCTGATTTCAAACTATACTACATTTAATGC
Organism: Manis pentadactyla; assembly: GCF_030020395.1. NCBI lineage: Eukaryota > Metazoa > Chordata > Mammalia > Pholidota > Manidae > Manis > Manis pentadactyla. Next base: position 192,688,590 of record NC_080019.1, read on the forward strand.
CAGTGACCACTGGCATTAAAACAGATACACAGCTCAAGGAAATAAAGATTCTAGAAATAAACCCACACATATACAGTCAATTTATCTATAGCAAAAGAGGCAAAAATATACAATAGTGAAAAGACAGTCTCTGTAATAAGTGATGTTAAGAAAACTGGATAGCCACAAAAAAGAAAAGAAAGAAATTTGACTACTATATTATACCACATACAATATAAATTCAAAATGTATTAAAGACTTGAAGATAAGATAAGCCCTGAAACCAGAAAACTCATAGAAGAAAGCACAGGCAGTAAGCTCTTTGACACTGGTCTTAGCTATATTTGTTTGGACCAGTCTCCACAGGTAAGGGCAGCAAAAGCTAAAAGAAACACATGCCACTAAATAAACTAAAAAGCTTCTGCACAGTGAAGGAAACCATCAACAAAACAAAAAGACAAACTAACCAAATGGGAAAAGATATTTGCAAGTCATATATATGATAAGGGGTTTTTAATATACAAAATATATGAGGAATTTACATAATTACATAATAAAAAAAAACACCCCAATTAAAAAATGGGCAGAGAGCTTGAACAGACATTTTTCAAAAGAAGATGTACAGATGCCAACAGGCACATGAAAAGATCATCCACATCACTACTCATCAGGAAATGCAAATCAAAAGTACAATGAGCTGTCACCTCACACCTGTCAGATTAGCTATTATAAAAAGAAAAAATAACAACTGTTGGTGAGGATGTGGACACAAGGGACCCCTCCTACACTGTCGGCAGGGATGTAAACTGGTGTGGCTACCATGGAAAACAGTATAGGACTTTCCAAAAAAAATTTAAAATAGAACCACCATATGATCCAGCAATCCCACTTCTGGGTATTTATCTGAACACCAATTCAAACAAAGAATCCCTATGTTCATTGCAACATTAGTTATAAAAGTCAAGATATGGAAGCAACATAAAGGGCCATCAATAGATGCGCAGATGAATAAAGAAGATGTAGTATATATATACAATGGAATATTACCCAGCTACTAATAAAGGATGAAATCTTGCTATTTGCAACATGGATGGGCCTAGAGGGTATTATACTAAGTAAAATAAGTCAGAGAAGAAAGGACAAATGCCATATGATTTCACTTATATGGGGAATCTAAATAAACAAAGTAAATTAACAAACAAAACAGAACAGAAACAGACTCATAGATACAGGAAACTGTCGTTTACCAGAGGGGGAAAGGACTGGGGGCGGGGGCAGGGGAAATAGGTGAATGGGATTAGCAGCACAAGCTTCCAGTTGTAAAATAAATAAGCCACGGGGATGTAATGTACAGCATGGGGGATACAATCAGTAATACTGCAATAACTTTGTATAGTGATAGACAGGGACTAGACTTAATGTGGGGACTATAATGTATAAAAATATCAAGTCACTATGATGTACACCTGAAACTAACAGAATACTGTATTGTCACTTGAAAAATATATATGATTTATCTACCCATTTTTATTGTTCCTCCTTCCTTTGAGTAGATCCAAGATTCCATCAGATGCCATTTTTCTTCTGACTGTAGGACTTGAAGACTTCTGTTAGTGCAGGTCAGCACCTGATACATTCTTCAGCTTTTATGTGTCCAAAAGAACTTTTATCTCACCTTTGTTTCTGAAAGATACTTTCACTAGCTTTAGCTTTCTAGATTTATGGATAACTTTTCTTTCCGTGTTTCATAGATGTTTCTTCGCTGTTTCCTCACACTGGTTCTGATGAGAGATCTGTTCACATTGTCCTTGTTCCTCGGCGTGTGATTCTCTGCCATTTGGCCTTTGGACTGGTCCTGAGAAATCTGACTACAGTGTGTCCTGGAGTATTTTTCTTCATGTATCTTGTGCTCGGGTTTGTGGATCTCCTTGGATCTGTGGGTTTATGGTTGTCATCAAATCTGGAAAATTTTGACCAGTATTTCTTCAGTTTGTTTGGTTGGTTTCACCATCCACTCCTTTGGGGATGCTGTCTGCTGAGTAAGCCACTTGATGTATTTCTCAATGATTTTTTGGAATAGATTTTCTTTATTAGAGCGGCTTTAGGTTTATAGAAAGTACAGAGTTCCCATACACTCCTTCTACCCACCCCCTACATTTCCATCATTGTTAGCATCTGCATTAGTTTGGTATATTTGTTATAACTAATGAACCAATATTTATCCATCATTATTAACTAAAGTCCAGAGTTTCTAGTAAGGTTCATTCTGTACTCTACAGTTCTATGAATAATACCATGTATTCACCACCGAGGTACCATACAGAATAGTTCCACTGCCCAAACAATTTCCTGTGATCTGCTTATTCATCCTTTCTTCCTTCCCTACCAGCCCCAGGCAACCACTAATCCTTGACTTGTCACTGTAGTTTTGCATTTTCCAGAATACCATCTAGTTGAAATCAGACAGTATGTAGCCTTTTCAGATGGGCTTCTTTCATTAAGTCATTTGCATTTAAGGTCCTTCCATGTCTTCTCATAACTTGATAGCTCATTGCTTTCCACGGCTGAATAATATTCCATTGGATAGATACACCACACTTTGTTTATTGTTAAAGAAAAATTATTCTCATACTTGTTAAAATGTAAAGGAATATTTTATTCAAGACAATTGTCTTGAATAGGGGTCGTGACTATTCCAATAGGGGAAATTTTTCTCAACTCTGAATATAGCAAAGACAAGTGGAGATGTATAGCCAAAGAGCAAAGCGAGGGTTTCAGTCAATGGAAAATCACTGAGAGGAGACATCAGGCTAGGGAATCCTTGCTACAGGCAAGGCAAAGACTTATCCATGGAGGATAAGATGAGGAGCTTGATCAGATATCAAGAGTGAGTCGATATTAAAGGTCAGGGAATGACTTAGCAGGATTCTTATTAAAACTGGGCTGGGAAGGACAGACAGAGAAGGTCAAGGTCAAGGACTCATCAAGAGAAGGGATCATAGGAGCCTGACTAAAGCTGAGTCAAGGGGAGAGCGTCTCTATCCGTTAGCAAAATCACAACTAAAGATCCTATAAAAATTCCTGTGCAGGCCTATGTGTCCTCCACCTGGAAATAAGGCAATGAGCTGAGATGACCATAGGCTCGCTATTTGTTCCATTCCTCACGACAACTTTCCTTCACTACCTGTTGGCTAGTCTTGGAATCTATTTTTTTTTAATGCATGTTATCTACTTTGCTGCTTCAAATGAAAGTATAAATTTAGTCCCTGCCACTCCATGTTGGCCATAAGCAGAAGTCCCAGTCCATTTCTCTTAACTACTGTGTAATAAAAGGGAAACAGTCACTAGATTTTTTTTTTTTACTCTCAAGGTCATACTGCTGGTTATTGTTTGATAAGTAGCACCCACAGCATGGGCAACAGGAGATCCTAGCTCAGTGGACCACCTGCAATCCAGCCCTTAGAACAGAAAGAGCAAGAATTTTTACGTGGGAGGAGAACAAGGATCGCTGATTAATGAGACAGGACGGATGAACCATCCCTGTTTTGTTGACCCTTAGTCCCCGGGCAGAGTTGCTGAAAACTCTTAAGAAAAAGAATTGCCTATATCACTGAAAGGGAGATTCTGAGGCCATTTTCCCTACGGGCTCATTCCAGGAAAATCCCGACGCTGATAGGGAGGGACATGTAGACTTTTAGAATGGCCTGACGCACAGGAAGCACCCTGGAAGTTCTCATCCTGCACCAGTCCGCACAGCCACCATTGGATGACATGAATACCCCTCTCCTCTGTTCCTCTGAACGGCCATCCAGTTCTTACTGGCATCTACATAAAAATGGTGAGACCAAATTTTCAAGCATCCAACAAAAAAACTCAAAGAGATGATTATAATCATAATATGCTCATAATAAAAGTAAAATTAAGTGAGAAAAAATTTTCATTTGGGCAACGTGGCTGTCTATCTTGTAAGGTCAAACAGACACAACGATCATATATGCTGGCCTCACATTCAACAGGGCTTCCAATGGCCAGAATACCAACATGGAAACAGTGATGGTGTAACTATGTGGGAGGTAGTTGGTTGCTTAACTGCCAGACAAGATGATGCAATTTCCACCCCTCTAAGATGTTCAGTGGCATGCAAAAACAATCAGTTCCATGACAAATATTTAGAAAATAGCAGTTAAAACAGGAGTGTTTAATTCCTTTATGTGACAGGAAACCCAAGTAAAAATAGTGGATTAACACACACAAGCTTAGCTGTTTGGAGTTTTTCTCTGTGTGGTACTTGGAGATTATAAATAGGTTTCTGTAACCCATCATTAAAATTTTTAGCTTGCCAAGTAAAAGACATGCACTATATCTTCCTGCTTGTCAGGTTTAGAGGTCCCTATATAAATTGCATTTGCATTATTTTAATTACTTGGGGTATCAGTTTTTCATATCTCTGATGAAAGCTAATCTTTTTCTTCCTTTCATAAATGCATTCTTGTTCAGGACTTGGAATTCATGAGCATGTCATGTAGATCAAAATATAATTGGGAAAATGACTACCTAGCAGAATGAGTCACAGTCTAATGTTTGATTGCTTACATCAAAGAGCTCATATGCGGGGATTCAGACACATTTCATAGTTTGCTCATGTTGTGATGTCTTCAAGCAGAATCTCCTCACTTGCTGCAGAAATTATTATAAAGCTCCCCCAGCTACCTGGCGTATAAGACAACAATCAAAGTCACATTCTCTTTGCCCTGCCATTATATTATGTCAGTTTACCATGGTATTTTAAAAGCTAAGCTTAAAAAAATATACTTAGCACTGTTTGCTAACTGGAATCCAGCTGCAAGTTTGTTTTCCAGGGCTTTGTTAAATCTATAAAATGACACAGTATCTGCTGTACTTGTAACTTCTGATGTCTGTGAACCCAAGGCTACATTCCTGGTTTGACTTGAAGCAATGCAATTAAAAATATATACACAGCAGGTTAAAAGAAATATAACTAATTCAGGATTCATTCCTTGACAACATTCCAGCAACATGTGATATAGTCAAAAATATTACAATCGCCCTTTTCTTTTAAATTTCACAAGGACAGCACAAACCCTACACTGACTCTGTTTCAGCTACATTAACCCACGACGCTATGGGTTTATTCCAGTTGAACCATCTGCCTTCTTTTCCCCCGCTCTCCATGACCTGCCTCCAGGACAGGGGAGGGGCAGGGGAGGAGCAGGGGGCCAGGAAGCAAACACACTGATCTGAGACACCAGACGTTTGGGTCAGAGTATCAGTTAGTCACAATGCAATAGGTTTGGGACATAGTTTAGACCCTACCCACTAACTGGATATCACTAACTTCACATCTTAGTTCCAGCAATACAAGGCATCTTGAAACCCACCAGGGATGCTCCGCCACCTCAGAGAAGCCGCCAGCAGTGTCAGGATGAACTAATGTTGGATTTTCTTTGGTTCTCTGCCCATGGAGAACCATCTTAGACTCGCCCCACCCCACCCCAAGCAGGCAGAGGGAATAAGGCCCGAGACGCAGTACTCACCAGCCTTGATGCGGACATCCTGACTTCTAATTTTCCCTGAAGGATTTTCAGCTGTGCAATAATAAGTATTATCATGGATTAAGGTACTAAAGCTTGAAGGAGGGAAGGGGAAAATTTGGAGAGTGCCGTTGGGGTGGACGTGGCGGATCCCGGGGACATCGTAGATCTCCTCGCCCGTTGCTAGGTACCATCTGAGAGACACAGGAGGGATGCCTGCAGCGGGGCAGGGCACCAGGGTCCCCGTGGTGCTCGCAAACACTACCTCTTGCAGAGATGCATTGACAAAGTAGAGGCTGGAGTGAAGGTCCTCACTGAAAACTACAAGAAGACAACACAAGAGTCGGTCAGTAAGGCACGCCTTCTGAACTTGCCCTTCCACCAGCCTGGCCTTGGAAGGTCATTTTGAGAAATTAGCACAAGGCTTGACTAAGACAAAATGAATCAAATTCGCTCAGCCTACTATGGACAGAGCACAGGTGCTGGAGAAGAAGGCACCACCCTCATTTCATGTTTTATACACAACTGAGAAGTTATCCAGGATCTTAACTTTGAAACAGATTGCTCTTCAGCCCCACGTCCTGTTCCACTTCCATAGTACTGATCTCTATGAGAGTTTATATTATGAATTTCGTATTCACTTACTGTCTGTCTCCCCTGTGAGAACGTAAGTCCCATGAGGACAATGTCATGATTTGCTCACACGATTACCTAGAGGGCAGAGCCCACCCCTTGGTGGGCACTCAAGAAGAGAAGCTGAATGAATAACTAGACCCCGTTGCCAGCACCAGATTGCTCTGACTGGTAGGTATGTTGAGAGATAGTTTTGGATGAAACTAGTCACAATGTTTTAATTAAAACTGAAGATCATACATAAAGCTTTTTTGGAAAGCAAAATTGGTTTTCTGAAAATAGGGTCAAATCCACAATGCAGTTTTTATTAACAATACATAGCAATAATAAAGAGAACTTTGACAGAAGTACCATTCAATTCCCCCAGCCTGTGACAGTTTCTGTTTTGATTTTTATATTTTCTCTTTTGGTCCATCTGCCTATTTGCCTCACCTACCTAATTATACTATGTTAAAATGCACATACATAAAATATGCAGTTGTTATAGACTGTGCTTCATTCTCTTAACCTTATTTCACATACATAATTCCCCGTTCCTGTATGGACGTTGCAAAGAAAAAGTAGTGGATGCACATTTCATATCATATGACTTTCTAGCCTATTTTCCTGGTCTTAGTTATTTATACTGTTTCTGCTTTCATTACTACAGAAAAAATATCTACAAACCTTTTTAATTCATTTCCTGAATGCCTACACTGCACTCAGTAACAAATAGCTATGGGGTGTCATTTACATGAACAAGGAAAATCAACTTCTAGAATCCAAAAATCCAGCAAGATTTATAAATGCCACAAAGCTCTACTTCTTAGACATCTGTGCTTATATATGATTTCTAACCACAAATGCATACCCAGTCACATGTTCACAAGAGAGAAAAGAAGCCCTAGATATTAACTAGGAATTAACCTCTCTGGGCAGAGATGAGAATAACATTAACTAAGGACCTGTTCCATACTAGGCAATGAATGTCATGACACTAGAGGTGTTATTTCATGTGGTCATGTGAATAGCAGCTTCCAGCTAAGTGTGAGCTGCACTTTGCAGAAGACAGCCTGGAAATACAGAGGGGTTTTCACTGATGATGGATTCAGAACTGGAAGGTCACAGAGGCAAGATTCAGTTTTTCTTATGAAGATTTTATTTCATCATAGGGCTTCCTGTATTCTGTAAAGCCAATTCTTGGGAAAGTCATGCTCAAGAGACTTAATGTCCTCCGGATATCTTACATGAACATGTACCCACTTCCTCTTGAGGTCTAACCCTGGTCCACTCTGGGGTCAGCACTGACTATCTCTGAGCTGGGAAGCAGAGTGAATGCCATTTGTCAAAAGATGGTCAGTGGGTGGGAATGTAAGCTAGTTCAACCATTGTGGAAAGCAATATGGATGTTCCTCAAAAAACTAAAAATAGAAATACCATTTGATCCTGGAATCCCACTCCTTGGAATTTACCCAAAGAATACAACTTGCCAGATTCAAAAAGACATATGCACCCCTATGTTTATCGCAGCACTTCTTACAATAGCCAAGATATGGAAGCAACCTAAGGGTCTATCAGTAGATGAATGGATAAAGAAGATGTGATACACATACACAATGGAATACTATTCAGTCATAAGAAGAAAACAAATCCTACCATTTGCAACAACATGGATGGAGCTGGAGGACATTATGCTCAGTGAAATAAGCGAGGCAGAGAAAGACAAATGCCAAATGATTTCCCTCATTTGTGGAGTACAACAATGAAGCAAAACTGAAGGAACAGGAACAAAACAGCAGCAGATTCAGAGACTCCACGAATGAACTAGTGGTTACCAAAGGGGAGGGGTGTGGGAGGGCAGGTGGGGAGGGAGGGAGAAGGGGATTGAGGGGTATTATGTTTAGTACACATGGTATGGGGGGATCACGGGGAGAACAGTATAGCACAGAGAAGGCACATAGTGAGTCTGTGGCATCTTGCTGCACTGATGGACAGTGACTGCATTGGGGTATGGGTGGGGACTTGATAATATGGGTGAATGTAGTAACCACATTGTTTTTTCATGTGAAACCTTCATAAGAATGTGTATCAATCATACCTTAATAAAAATTTTTAAAAAATAGATGGCCAAGGAAAATACACTTTGTAAAGGTGACAGATTTACTCAAACAGAAGATAGGTGGGGGTGTTCTTCTAGTGGTTTGAATGGTTTTCTCTCCTAGCCACAACTAAAGTCTAGCAACGCTCCACAAATCAGAGTACAAAAACTATTGCTAACTGAGAAACCGGTTCAGATGGGAGGCGCAGTTAATCGGTAAACACTGCAGCTTTGAATTCAAATGAAAACGCTGATAGAAGCGCCATGATTTTACATTTGCGCTTTCCAGGAACCTGACACCACTCCGAACATTGTTAGGGATAAGGAAACTGTCACTCTTTGAGGCTTATTAATTCCACCCAGGTTCTTGTTGTTGTTTTTTTTTCCTCCCCACATCACTCTTCTGTCAACTGGATTATGGGTAACCTGAGCTAAATAAAATTTTAGTGATATATGAATTCATCCTCTTGGACCAAAAAGTAGCCTTGCTAAGAGTAGCAAGACTTTGTACATGTATAATTGTGAAATCATTTAAATGACTATGAGAAAAATGTAAAATAAATATTTAATCCTAGTAGTTAAAAAGATAAGTAACCTATGGGGGATTACTGTCACTTCTCCTAACATTTCGAAGGTATTTTACATTAGTCTTTCTCTTTCACACCACTGGGTTTAATAGCGTAACATAAACTCAGTCACTGAGATACACATCATACGGCCACAGGCAAAAGAAAATTCAAACTACATTCTAACAGCTTTTGTTTCCTCTGTCTGAGGGACCATCCATCTGCTTAATTAATAGTATTTTGTTTTATAGAGCACTGCATGTGCTTTAAATAGTGCCATTTCCTCCTTTCGGGAAGGGCACAGGCAATCTTAATGTGAATTATGTGTGTGTGTGTGTGTGTGTGTGTGTCCAAATTCCTTGAAAATAACCACAGCTAAATGACAGAAAGCTAACCAAAACATTTGGCATCATCTTGCTGTGAATGTCAGGGTCCGAAATCCTGGGGTGAGCACACTGGGAGCTGAAGGAAAGGGCTTGGGGGATTGTTCCTTTGCAGATCTCTCCTTGTTTTATATCGTTATGACAGACGGTACAACCAAGGCTCCAGTGACAACCTAAAGAAAAATGTTGTGCTAAAAAGACAACTAAGTCAAAGTCAATATTGCTCCCTTTCAACTTCAAATATGGCAAGGTGAAAAGAAGAGATGACAGAGAAGCTTTACAGAAGCAGTGGAACCATCATTCATTCAGGCAACGGTATTTATTGAGCACCTGCCATGTGCCAGGCCCTGTGCAAGATCCCAGGACTGCCAGTTTGCATGAGTCACGGCACTGTTCTCAAAGACTTTTTGATCTAGAGGGTACCCTGGTCAGTAAAGACATGGAGGATAATTTCTTTGCTGAGTGTTGTGACAGAATTATTCACAAAATGGTGCAGGAGCATTGGCGATAGTGAAACTAATGCAATCTGGGGAAGGTGAGGAAAGCTTCCCAGAAGCGAAAAGGAAAGCAGGTTCTAGGACACACTGAGCTGTGACAGGTAGGAGGAAAGGGAGAAGATACTGGGTAACAAGAACTTCAGGGTAGAACCAACAGCAATGTATGATTTTGGGGAGGGAGCTTGAAGCTCTTTATATGCATTTATTCTGTAGGTACTGAGCACCCACTAATTACCTGGCATCCTGCTAAGGCCTGGAGATATACTAACAACCAAGGCTTGGAGGGTGAACTCAGAAGCTTACATTTCAGTACTTAGAAGGTCTAGATCACAAGGGGCATCAGATCTCATGCTAAAACATGTGTGCTCAATCCTGAGGCCAACAGGAGTCCTATCCCTAGGTCTATACCCAAGAGAAATGAATACATTTGTCCAGCAAAGACTTGTACACAAATGTTTAAAGCAGCATTATTCATAATAGCCAAATGTCGAAACAATTCAAGTGTCCATCACCTGAAGACCAGATAAATGAAACCTGGAATATCCATACAATGAAATTGTACTTGGCAATAAAGAGAAATGAAATGTGGATGCATGCGTAAACCTGGATGGCCCTTGATAAAATTATGCTAAGTGAATAAAGCCAGTCACCAAAACCACGTACTATATGACTCCATTCATATGAAATGTCCAGATGGGGAACTAAAGAGACCGAAAGTGAACGAGTGGCTTATTCAGCCCTGGAGGGGGTGGGAAGAGGGTAGGAGGGCAGTAGCTACAGGATGCATTTCCTTTTGAGGTGATTAAAATGGTCTAAAATTGACTTAGGGAAGGTTGTACATATCTGTGAATTTACTAAAAGCCACTGAATTGTACAAATGGGTGAACATTTCTGTATGCAAATTATATCTCAATAAAGCTATTCATGAAACAGGGAGTTAATGACAGTCTTGACATAAAGCAAGGGATTTCCCAGAATGGTTTTAGAAAGTAAACACTGGGTAGATGAGAAGCCAAGCCTAGAGGCAGGATGTCCAAGTAGGCTGCTGAGGTTGACCTAGACCTTCCTGGGCACTGGTGATGTGGGAGGAAGCCAAGCCTAGCTATACAGATATGTCTGATATGAGCCCACAAGAATCTGTGGGCAGGGGCATGGAAGTGATGAGAGTGAGAAGGAAAGTCTGTATGGCCCAAATTTAATAGCTTGTATGCCTGGTGCATAATTACACTGGGAAAGAAAATAGCGAACATACAAGGCCGAGCTGATTCAGCAGAGGAAACAACAATGCCGATTGTACTAAGGTTAAGTGAACACCCCCCTGGGACAACCGCCTCGCAAGATGGAACAGGGTCAAGACTCCAGAGAGACAGTCTACAATCAAGCTTCCAGAGAGATCAGAAGCCCATCATTGGGGAGATATGCCGGCAAAGTGTAAAGAATAAGAAAAGACAAAAACCAGTGATAGTGAATATATGAAAGGTGAGCAAAAACTACCTGACCAAGGACTTACACCCAAAATACATAATGAAACTCCTAAAAGTCAATAAGAAAAAGATAATCCAATTAAAAGAAACAGGCAAATGACTTGGATAGTCACTTCACAAAGGCCAAAATACAAATACCTAATAAGCACATGAGAAAGTATTAGCTGTCACTGGCCATCAGGGACCTGCAAACTAAAAGCACAAGGAATTACCACCACATATCCAACTGAATGACTAAAGTGGACACAGCAGAATACATTGACTTCCTCAAGAATATGGAGCCACTGGAACCTCACCTGTTGCAGGTGGGAATGTAAGTTGATAAAATCGTTGTGGAAAACTGTGCATCAGTACTGACTAAAGCTGAACATATGCATACCTATGACTTAACAGTTCACCTCCTAGGTATTTAGCCCACAGCAGTACATGCTGTGTTCACCTACAAAATACATGCTGGAATATTCATAAAAGTACTATATGTAAGAATCCCAAACTGGGAACCATTCAAACATTCATCAGTAGTAAAGTGGATAAATGTATTGTGGAATACTTACAGATCAAATCATTATATAACACTAAGAGTGAACAATCTATAACTATAAAAAATAATGTAAATCTCACAACCATAACGAAAAGCAAACAGACACAACATGGGTGTATGTTGTATTATTCCACTTATGTCAAACTTAAATATAGGAAAGGCTACTTGCAACAACATGGATGGAGCTAGAGGGTATTATGCTCAGTGAAATAAGCCAGGTGGAGAAAGACAAGTATCAAATGATTTCATTCATCTGTGGAGTATAAAAACAAAGAAAAAAACTGAAGGAACAAAACAGCAGCAGACTCACAGAACCCAACAATGGACTAACAGTTACCAAAGGGAAAGGGACTGGGGAGGATGGGTGGGAAGGGAGGGACAAGGGGGGAAAAGGGGCATTACGATTAGCACACATAATGCAGCAGAGGGGCATGGGAAGGGCTGTACAACATAGAGAAGACAAGTAGTGATTCTATAGCATCTTACTATGCTGATGGACAGTGACTGTAATGGGGTACGTGGGGGGGACTTGATGATGGGGTGAGTCTGGTAACCATAATGTTGCTCATGTAATTATAGATTAATGATACCAAAATTAAAAATTAAAAAAAATAGAAAAGGTTAATCTACGCTATTAAAAGGCAAGACAATGGTTACCGATCAGCGGGGAGGTCGGCATGGAGAATTGAAAGAGCATGAGGGGCACCCAGGCTTCTGGCTGTGTTCATTTGCTTGACTGGGGTTCTGGGTAAACTGATGTGTTCAGCTGATGAAAACTTCATTGAACTAAACTCCATGATATGTATACCTTTATGTTTATTATCTATATTTCAAAAATTAATATTTAATTTTAAATGTCAAATATTTAAAGAAATAGGAAAAGAAAGAACCATCATAAAGACAGATGAAATTATGAGATCAGTAGCCCAAATCCAGAGAGAATGATGTCCCAGAAATGAAGGACAGCATTTGGGGAAGTCAGCCAGTAGTTTCCAACAGTGTCAGTTGCTTCAGAGAGATCAAAAAACATAAGAACTAAAACAGACCATTATATATGCTAACTGGATAGGGAATATTTTGTAGGGAAATGCCATTTAGGACCGAAATACTTACATTGATTTTATAGGGATATGTGAGTGGATATGCTTAGTAAAATGAACTGCTTCTGTAAAGGTCTTCTGAAATGAAAAGGAATATAACTCAGCCTTAGGGAAATATTACCTAGAAAACATAACCTTTAGCTGATTCTGAGACTCCACAATGTTTTCATATTTGAATAAATTCTGTGGAATTTACTGTTATCTGAATTAGACAATCTGAAAGCAGATAAATAAATGGTGCAACAGTGACTTGGAAAGCATTCCAAAGTTTCAGGAAATAATTCCAAGTCAGGTTATGAAAATATACCCATATATTATAGCAATTGTGCCCTTAACTCTAATATTTTTCAACCATTCTATCTATTCCCCATCATGGAAGCAGTGGTGCAAGTGTCCTCATGAATAAGAATTGGATAAAACTTCATGATGACATAGAACTTAGAAATACAAAATTCTGTCTCTGTCCATGATAAAACAAAACAAAACAAACAACACCCAGAAACTGGATAATTCAGGCACTATAAACAGTGAACCATGGAAGAAGGAAGAAAACAAGGCAGGCCTGAGAAGTTGTGGATAAATTGAAGGTTCCCATGGCCAGGATCCTCACCTGACCCTAAACTACTTGATGATGTAACTGGCCTGCTGCTAGGCTACAGCTTCCACACCTGCAGGCAATAAGCTATTAGTGACTGAGTCACTATATAAAGAACTCTGTCCAGGGCTCTGGGTGGAGGCAGAGATGAAGGAGGATTACAGACCTGCAAACTGTTGGATGTAGACATGATTCTAGTGCTCGACCTATCACCAGGAGAACAAACCGGATAATAAACCCTTTCACCCCAAGAATGTTCCATTGTCATTCCTCAGTCTCACTGAATCCATAGTGAACTTGCCTGGGGCTGAAACCCGTTGCAAGACACAAGTGCCCATCTCACTTCCAGGAGTGAGCCTCATCTCATTCCAGAAGGAGGAAACCTAAATAGAACTTAGTGGAGTTTCTGAGTTGAGGAAACAAAATGTGAGGCTGAGGAGGCCAAGGCCACTGAGTTTACAAAGCAGAGAAAAGGAAGTCACACAGAGAGGGAGCTACAGAGGTGTGAGGAAAGTTCCCTTTGATGAACTTTAGCTGTGCACTGATATTTGCATGCCTGTGGAGAAACTATGAGTGTTTGATAAGAAATACCAGAAAGGAGCAGGTGTAGAATCCCCAAAGACCACATGGGGAAGGAACTAATTCACATCCAGCCAGGCAGAGTGGAAAGAACTAATGCATGGGGTTTCAGGTACAGCATTCAGAAGCCTATCACCACAACAGCAGGGCCAAATTAATCATAGCAAAACTTAAAAGGGAGCCCAGAATGGATCCCAGAAGGGATTAAACTGATGACAAATAACTTCATGACAAATAAACCTCAATACAAGTTAAAGAAAAAGAACAAAACCTAATAATCAATAATGTAAAATTTACAATATCTTACATCCAATAAAAAAATGGACACAAGTGGGAAAGTGTGACCTATCATCAGGAGTAAATCCATTCAGCAGGAACAGACACAGAGATGGCAGATGATAGATTTAAGTCTAACCAAATCTATGTTAACATTAAATATAAATGGCCTAAACAACCAATTAAAAGGCAGAAATTGTCAGATTGGATAAAAAATCAAGATCTAAGTATATGTTATGCAGGAGAAACCCATTTTAAATATAAAGAAGCAGGTCAATTAAAAGGATAGAAAAATAAAGCTAATCAAAAGAAAGCTGGAGTGACTATTCAATAAGGAATATTACTAGGATGGTATAGGGAAAATGGAAGTTTCCATGGCCAGGATCCTCATCTGACCCTAACTACTTGATGATGTAATTGGCCTACTGCTTGGCTAATGCTTACAAACCTGTTAGCAATAAATCAATATTTCCTGTACTGCTATATAAAGAGCTCTCCCTAGTGCTTGGGGCAGAGCAGAGGCTGCAGGGGAAGGCAAAGCCTGGAGAGGAGGCCCAGAGGCAGAGACCAGCTTGCTGGCTTGCTGCATGCAGACTGCCCCAGAGGTAGATGGGATTCTAGTGCTTGACCTGCCACCACAAGAATAAAGCTGGGTAAAAACACTTTTACCCTCAACATTCCATTGTCATTTTTTGGTCTCACCAAATCCAGAGTAAACTTGCCTGGGGGCAATCCCCCATACGCGAGACAGGTGGCTATTTCTTAATGATAAAGTGGTCAATTCATCAAAACAACCTAACAATCCTAAATGTTTATGTACCTAATAAGAGAACTTCAAAGTACATGAAGCAATTCTGCTAGAATCAGAGTGAGAAATATCAAATCCAAGAGAACTGAGAACTCGGTTTCTTTCTTTTTTAGTGCTAACTGCTATTCAAATAATATGTCGATTTTTTTGTTGAGATTTAATCTGCCTTCTTGTATTTTGATGTTAATAAATTGTGCAGAGAAAAAAAATCCCTTCTTGCCCCCCACCTATGGCTCAACAGGGTCCAGCCACACGGTCTCCTCTGTGTCTTGGGTCCCAAACCTCTTCCTACCTCCGGGTCTGAGCAGTTACTGGATCCTCTGCCTAATTGGCTGCTACTCAGCTTAAACTTCAATTCCTTAGGGATTTATTTCTGGTCTTTCACCTCCCAGATGAAACCCCCATCCTACCTGTCAGTTCCTGCACCATTCTATCCCAGCTCTGACTTTAGTTGTTGTGTGTGCCCCACCCCAAGCTATCCTGTAATCTCCAAGAGGGGCACGGCCTATAGACAATGCAGCCTTCATCCTGGTACTTAGTGCACAGACCAGTACATAATAGAAGCCCCCCAATTGTTATTGACTAAATGAATAAATGTTTAAAAGAAAAATATTATGGTTTTCATATTACATATAGCTAAAAACATTCCTTTTAAGGAACAATATTGAGTCTGTATTTCATCATCATCTATTATAATCTAAATTCCATTAATAGATGTCAAGGGACAAGCATAAGTGGCTGGGAAAAACAATTTCTCAGATATTATAAGAAGAATATGTTGAAGAGATTCTAGCAACTATGTGTAAGAATGAGAATGCTCTTTTTATCCAACATTTGTACTGATTTTGCAATAAGGAAAAAAATCTTACTCTTGCTATGTGTTTTACAAATCTCTGGAGAAAAAAAGTAAGGAAAATGTTAATGCTTTGCCCAGAAAATGTCTAAGTATTGTTTGTAATATCCTTCCAGAGAATGATTTCTGTATGTGTATAGGGAATTCATTTTAGAGATAAAGTCTCCCTGTCCCTTAGGATGGATGAAAGTCACTTTCAGTAACATTGCTGGCAGTTAAGTGTGCATTTCCAGAGAAGGATGAAGACTCTGTAATGAATAATATGTATGTGGTTTGCTATGTTCCAGCATTTACATTTTAAGCTCAAAGCTTGCAAATGGCATGAAAGTGGCTAGTGATTTGGGAGGAGCAGAAGACACTCTGGGAATCATGATCACGAGCAGTAAGGCACATGAATAAACCAATATGATGTAGAAGACTCCTCAGGATTGGGAGCACACAAATTTGGGAGCAAAAATAGAACAAGCTAATAAAGAGGCATGCATGCAGAGTCACATAAGGAATTATAAATTAAGAAAATCATCAGAAAAAGAGTGGGAAATGAAACTAACATCATAATAATGTTGACAAAGCTGTCTCCTGCTGATTACAAGGCTCGGAGAGAGGGGAAAAAATTACAAAAGAGAATATCAAAAACACAGAAGAACATAGCTAGAAACAAAGCAGCAAAGCAACAATTCAGGCTATCAAAGGGAGGGGGAGAGCGAAATCCATGGAAGCCAACTGAATCACCTCGTCCATGACTAAAGAACAAAATGAATTAAAACCAGAGGTGCCATGGTGCCTCAAATGTAAATGTAAAATTGAAGTCCAGTTCCGAAACCTTAACTCCATGCAAAGTGGAGGCACTGGAATGGGAATGATAAAGAGACACAATCTTCTTATCTCAGTTAATCTCTTTGGTCACAACCATGCTCAGCATCATTTTCTTTTGCTAGAACTTCGCCATGCTCATGGGCACTCAATCTCCCATTTTCTCTGGCCTAAGGACTTAACGTAGGTCTAATTTTTAAACTAATTTATTTTCTGAGCTAAATTTTACTCTGTGTTTCAATAATAAAATGAATGTCTGCTCTCATAACTACAAATATACCCAGAGTGGTAAGTGATGACAATCTTTTGAATTGGAAAGACTCTTAATGATTGGCTCCAGTCTAAATGTCCCTCCAGGTCACCAGCCTGAGTTAGATGCCTGCTCATTGGCTTCCTCTTATGAGACCTCCTATAACTTTCTCCAGTACATTAACCCATGGGCCACTAGTCTACTACCATAGCATGCCATGGCTGCCACAATCTCTCCTGTCTTCCTCTTTGTCCATAGGATGATGTATAACTTATCACCACTTTAATGGAGTTTCGGGGTTGGACAGGTGAACTGTAGCAGACATAGATGCTCGGTTTCCTTGGACTACAGCAATGCTTACTGTCTCCAAAGCAGCGATTGGAAAACCCATATCTGGGTTCCAGGGATGATATCCCTTCTATCTTCTCACAGAACACTGGGGAACAGTGCACAAAGCTCACCCCACTTCATCATCTGTACATTCATTCCAGATGATCCAGTCTAGCATTTCTTCCCTTGCTTCGTCAACATGCTTCTCATATATGTGGCTTTATTCATAGCTAAAACATTTGTACCTTGGGTGCAGCAAAAGGGCCACTATGGACTTTGCACACCATCCACTGAGCCAGCACTAAGCACCAAGAAGATACACTGAATGCTTAAATATAAGCTGAGGCAGGGAGGGCATGCCTCAGGGACAAACAGGGCCTTTCTCCTTGAGGTTTTCCATAGCTGAGGCCTGCTGTCAGCTGCTGATTTATGACAGCAGGGAGGCCCAGGGCCCGCTCTGTCACCTCTCTAGACGTCAGTGTGCCCATTTATAGAAAAAGACATGGGACCAACCTAGAATCCTACACCTAGAGCATCAAGCAAGTAAACAAAGACATTTTTTAGATAACGCAAAGCCAAAAATTTCACCTCTCATGCACCCTATTCAAAAAGCTACTGGACAATGAATCAAAAGACTGCAAACCAAGAAAGAGGACTATTTGACCTACAGGGAACAGAGGCTCAAACCAGGAGAATCAGGAGGGATTTCCAGGGTAACTGAAAGATTCCAGGATTACAACTGTTTAGCAGAAACTCGTCCAGACTAGTGGGGAAGAAGGCTCCCGTAGAGGGGCTGCAAAGGAAATACCAGCCCTTCAAAGCCCCCGATGAATCTGAACGTATTAAAGGAGCACTTGGTCCCCTTGGTGCGTTTGAGGGATGAATTTATTATGCAGTGAAAACTACGTAAACAAAAAGTGAGTGATTATTAATCCCCAAGAAAACACAAAGTTATAGGAGGAAGGAAAGTGCTCACAGTACACTATGTGGCTCAGTGGCAGCTAATATTTACATGGTCATGTTAATGTAAACCCTAAATACTGATTTAACCCCAAATGGTAGCATCATTACATGGAAAAACAGGAAAAGATGAGGAAGAACATTCATAGTCTGCAGATTAAATGGCTACCTAAGCCTTAAAAATTAAATGTTTTAATGTAAATAAAGAATTTGAAAATGCAGATCTAAATAATAGGAGAGAAAGAGCCCGGGTAAGAAAACAAACACAGAAAGCAAAGCCTGTAGGGGAAGGTGCTTCTGGAGAGCGTGTTTCCTCCTGGTCATGCTCCAGGGCAGCCCTCACCCACCGGCATGCATGACCACGCCTCCCAGGCGCACGGATCTGTGTGTCTGCCCTCGCCCTGTGTCAGCTCTCGAGGATGCATGTAGCCATAGAAATCCCACCTCCACAGCTTATTTGCGAGTCTCAAGCATGTAAGACTTCAGGAAAAAAACACCCTGTTGATTGGCACCTGATAAGCCATCACCCCAACTTCCTGGTGTCCTCAGTCACACCCATATCCTGGGAGCCAGCGTTCTTACCACGTCTCGTTCAAAAAGTTCTCTTACCATCCTCCACTTCCCGGCGATTCTTTTTCACTTTTGTTAACATTTCAGAAAGAGATAAATGAGAATCACACAAGGTATATAGAAAAGTACAAAAATACTCTACCGGTAAAATACTCATTTTTAAATAAAAGAGCTAACGGCCACCCATTCTCACAATTGCTCAGACCAAGCTTGGGGTCCTTTGTAGGGTCCCCGTTTTCCACATATTCACTGCATCGGAAGTCCATGAGCCGAACCTTCAGGATATACTCAGGACCAGCCACCAGCCCTCTGTCCGCCACTTCCCTGGTCCAGACCACCATCTTCTGTCCCCTGGATTTCCACGCTGGTGCTCCAGGGCTCCCTGCCTCTACCGTGACCCCTACCCACACCCTCCAACCTACCTGGCAGAGAGGTCCACTTAAATATGGCAGGCCATCTCTGCCCCCCACCCAGCACCTGCCAGGGCCCCAGGGCCCTCACATAAAAGCCAACCTTTTCCTGTGACCCACGCTCGCTGTGCCTTCTCCAATGTCACCTCCCATCCCTCCCTCGCTCATTCTCTCCAGCCTCACTGGCCCTCTTGCTGTCCCTAGACCATCCCTGCAGTTCCAGCCTCGGGGTCTTTATCTATTTATTATTGCTTTTGTTTTGGGCGTGATTGAAGAGCTGACATTTATCGAATGTGTTTTATGTCCTGGGCTATGCTGAGTACTTGAATACAAAACTTCATTCAGCCATCAAACCAATCTCGGAGGCAGCTGTTGTCGCTACTTTCATATTAGAGATGGGAAGCCATATGAACTTTGAGCTCTGAGGTGAGGAACCGAGCTGGGATTCGGTCCCAGGAGCCCTTTAAGCAGAGACTTGTGTGGGCTCAGACCCCTCAGAGGATGAGATGCAGGTCCAGGGCCCTCTGCTCAGAAGGGAGGCAAGGCACCTCCAATTCTGTGTTCAATTTCTTAAAGGCCAAAATCACCCCACTAGACACCTTTGATCTGAAGATCATTGCCCCATAATAAGTTATAATTCTTGTAATAAGATGTGCTTGGCTGGGCACACTTATTTCTTGGGGCTCATTCCAAAGTCTTATAAACTGAGTCTTTGTCATCCCTGATCTCTGTGATTTCTTACCTGTAGATAGATTAAGGCTTAGCAACGACATCCTTAAACTAGAACTGCACACACACACACACACACACACACACACACACAACCCCAGAGAAAACAGAACTCTGCCACTGAAATGTCTCTGATGACAGCACTTTTCTTGTCTGTTTTTCTTTCTTTCCTCTTTTTTTCTTTCTTTTTACTAGACAATCTTAATACTCTGCCCTGTACCACCTCTTCCCAAAATTGAAACTGTGATTAAAGACTGGAACAACCAAACCAGAACCCAGGATTTTCAGAATGGTTTTCTCTAAAGACTGCCTCTAGGCCCCCATCCCTGGTGAAAACACAGCATGTTCAAAATACACTGTGGCATTAATGCTAATTTACAACCACAGTAGGCTTTTCCCTCGAGGCACCCAACTTCAGCTGTAATTCATTACTTTTGACAGTGTGCCCATCACACTAGAATGGATTTGCTGAGTCACAGAAACTTCTCTAAAAGACAGGAATCACATTCTCCTTGCTATTAAGTATTCATAACAGACTGGAGTTTGAACATTCTCAAGGCAACTAGACACACCATTAATAACCTAGGAAATGTGGCTTGGGCTCCCACACAGTCTATCAAAGGGTGCCCGAGCACCACAAGGCTGGCATGCCCTTGAGCCCATCATGGCTGTCTCCACGTGAGAAAAACCTGGTGTGAGATGCTGGCAAGAAGGTTGCCAAAGAGCACAGCGGGCCTGGGGCTGGAACCAGACACACAGCCCTGCAGCTTCTAAATCAGCAGCATCTGCATTTGCATGCTTTGAGATGGCGATAGTATCCTATTGATAATTTAGTGCACGCAGCTGGGTCATGGTTACCAAAGCCCAACGTGGACGCCACAAGGAAAGATGAGAAAGCAATCCTATTACTATTTGAAAATTTCTGGCCAATAGAAAGTAAATCCATGATCCCAAGTAATCATCACAAGAACTATTTCCATGTTTGCATATTTGGACCAACTCTACTTCAATGCAAAATAATTTTAAAATTCTGAGATTATTTCATTAAAATATAAGCGGTCAGTAAAGTGGAAGAGTGTTTGCAGCAGCAAATCTAAACTCATTAAGGGACATACAGACAGGACCCCAGCAGCCCGACTATCCATGTCTGAAGAAGTGTTTAGGAATGGATCAAAGTCAGCCTTACAGAAATTCTGAAACATCGTGGCATTAGACTGGGGCTAGGCTTGTCTTTTTTAACACTTTTATTAGTTACTTAAAAATAATATAAAAATAGGAATATGTTATGATATAATAATACTAACAAGAAGTAACATCTGTTGCATCCTGAGCCAGACACTGTTCATCAACTCCTGTCAGGTCCCATCAGCCCCAGGGGGCGGGTGCTGCTGTCATCCTCATGCCCAGAGGGAAAGAGATGAGGCGGGGCATGGGCAGGTCACACCGTAGCAGGCACAGGGGAACAGAGCGTTTGTCTGCTCAGGCCGCCAGAGCAAAATACCACAATGGGGGCTTAAACAACGGAAGTGGATTTCTCACAGTTTTGAGGCTGCAAGTCCAAGATCAAGGTGTCAATAGGCTTGTTCTGCTTGAGGCCTCTCTCCTTGGCTTGCAGACAGCTGCCTGCTCGCTGTGTCCTCACACGATCCTTCGGCTGTGTGAGCACATCTCTGGGGTCCCTGTGTATCCAAGTCTCCTCTTCTCATAGGGACACCAGTCAGTGGATTAAAGCCTCATACTAATGGCCTCATTTTCACTGACACACAAAGGCTGTTTCTCCAATGTGGTTACCTTCTGAGAAATTAGAGCTTAGAGCTCCAACGTATGAATCTGGGGTAAGGGGCACAGTTCAGCCTATAACAGGGAAGTGAAGATGTTGGAGGCATGAGAGACAACTTGGGACAATATGAAAGAAGAATTCTGAAGGGGGCAGTGACGGCTGTTGGCAAGAGGCTGTGGCGTTCTCTGAGGCCCCATGACTCAGGAAGGAAGTTAAAGGCAGGCAGTTTGCCTCCACGTAGGGTAGAATATTCTGACGATTGGAACTGCCCAGCACTGAGGCTCGTGTTGGAATGTTTCGGTGGGGAATGATGTATCAGTGCATCCGAGGGCCTTCAAGGTCGGTTGGCCAATGTCCGCGTTCTTACATCTCCTATGAGGACACCTGAAATAACTAGAAGGATGTATATCTCTATGCCTTGGAATACATATATTGATTCTATTACTTGATCATCTTAGAAGCTCCTTTTCTGAGTGATGTGAACAAGGATCCTGTAATTAATTACATATTAGCGCTAGTTCCTAAAATAGCTTATAGAATTATTGAGACAATTTCCCATGAATGTGCTTTGTGAAGTTACTTTTTGCTAACTAGTTCTAATGAGCTGCATGTACCATATAACTGGAAGATTATAGCTTGAATCCAAGATAAAAGTATAAGAATGATGAAGAAAGAACACTTTTTGAGAGGAATCAAAACGTGAAGAAGGCAATATATGTGATTATTATCACTATTCAATGATAACTTTGTGCGAGGACTGGGCTTGGAGCCAGCACCACAGATATGACGATTACCTGCTGGTTTTCCCACTGTTTTCAGAGTCTCTGCTTTTTGTGCTGGGTAAGAACCATGCGCTTGGCAGGTCATAAAATGATTTGGGGGAATCACATTGACAGCTAAGTATTTATATGCAAAGTGTTCATATCCATTCTTCTTCCAACATCTGAAAAAATAATCTGTGAAATCAGTGCCACCCTACACACACAGGCCACACAGTGCCAAGGGCTGTCTTGGGCTCTGGGCGGGGTAGAGAGGTGCATGCGGGCACTCGAGGAAGATGAGGTCACGGAGCAGCTGCCCTGGCAGTAACCCACCCATGATGGTAATTACAAGCAGGGAGGATGGAGAGAACAGGAGGCCACATAAACGGGGAGCTGCAATAGAGCCAGAGGGCAGTGGACCGGACTGCCAGGCCCAGGGCGGGTTAGTGGGGGCACTGCTGGCAGCCTAGTCTGCAGCCCCAGTTCCCCACTCCAGGTCTCTCTCCATTCGGAGGGTCCTTATATTGGAGAAGTGGCTCTCCACTGGAGCGATTTGCCCCCGCAAGGAACATTTGGCAATGCCTGGAGATGCTGTTGTCACAGCTGAGGAGTTGGTGACACTGTGGCATCGACTGAGTAGCGGCCAGAGGTTCAGCTGAGCCCCCTACTGTGTGCAGGCAGGCCCCACCAGAAGGAATGAGCCAGCCCCACCAGCCAGTGGCAGGCAGTTGAGAAAGCCTGAATCAGTGTGCTACCCATGGACCCTCGCTCCTTCCCTGTGGCCCACCAGACAGGAGGTGAGTTTGGGAGAAGCAGGTAGCCCTTCCCACTCTCTCCCCTGTCCTGCTGGCACCTGTCTGCTCTCACCCACATGGTGCACTGAGCGCTCTGGCTCGGCCTGGCTCTGACGTCAGCAAAGAGACTTCCTCATGAAATGATGCCATTTCATCTCCAGCGGACTCCTATCAGTCTCCCCTCCTTCCCTCCCTCTCTGTCTCTTTCCTAATTGGTTCCAGGTTGGAAAGGGACCTGGGAAGTCTCAATGGCTTCCTTGAAATCCCAATATCAGTTACTCTCAAATCTAAAATATATGACAGGCCTTAACTAAATTCTCCAAATGTTAGCACTAAATCAATAGTGAGTAGGTTAAGCTCAGCAAGTATTGAATTCGCTGTGCAACAACTTGGGATTGTCTGGGGACCCACATTGCCCTGAGGAGTTCTAGAAGTGCCTGAGGATGAAATCGGGGACCCTAAACCCGAGGAAACCCTAATTCAGGGCTCTCAACTTTAACAGCTTCTAAAGAATCACGCCATAGTGCTACTACAGGATTGCCTTTAAAGTATTTTTTAAATTAAAAAATTTATGTGGTGATTGATGATAACTAGACTTGCAGTGGTGATCAGTTCACAGTACAGACATATGTTGGATCATGTTGTACACCTGAAATTAAAATAAGTCATCTATCTCAATTTTTTAAATTAAAGTTTAAAAACTATTTTTTTAACGATCCATCACCATTTTGGAAAAGGCCTCTTTTAGAGACAATAGGCAGAGCCCAGGGTCAACCATGCATCCAGTCCTTTCCATCTCTGGGACAGGACATATGTAAGCCACACTCTTTCTTTTCACTTTATTGTCCTGTGAGCCTGACCTGCCTCTGTGAATGTAAACAGAATTGTTTGCAAAGTCTGCAGAGGTACAGGCAGCCTTGTCTGATAATTCAAGTAAGCCCACCACCCACCACTGCAGTCTGAGAGCTCCAAGCGCTGCATTCACACTGACTTCCCTTGACCTGCTTCACACCAACCATTTCCCAGGAACATGGGAGCAGACGAGGGAGGTTGTTCTCTGCTTGCGTGCTGTGCGCCCCCTCTGCCCTCCTCTGGCCTCACCAGCTCCACCTCCTGGGGTCCCAGAGAGGCAGGCACTGCCTCACGTACTTATGAAGAAGGAAAATTGCCAGACCACGCTTTTACAGATGAAGAGAGCAGACAAAATAAGAGAATCTGGGGCTTTTACTCATCATCGTTACTTGCACCTATGACACGAAATAGAAATGCTTATAGGTTTGAAATTTAAGCTGGTCAACTATTCACAAATCAATTTAAAAATTACTGAGGCATCCAGAGATAAAGGGGCAAAGGGATTAATCCCTCTCTCCTCTTCCCTTTCTGTGTGCCTGGCATTGTGTTTCACACTGAGTCGTCAGGATTCCTGGGCTTGTCCTTCTCCACAACTAGGAAGTTCCAGAGGCAAGGACTGTGTCCCAATCACCCTGCATTCCTAATGCCAAAGTGCCGGACTGACCCAAGCCAGATACTCCGTAATTGTTTACTGAATATAATTTAATTCAAAGGACACAGGAGCAGACAAGCCACAGAGGAAATCATAGTAGTTAAGGAACATATAGACTTTATAGCAATTAAAGAAATGCCACAATAGCCATGGTGTTTACAAGGCACTTGCATTCATTTGAAGTGAAAGTGTACACACCTTTTAGAAAGCAAATAGTCATAGGTATCAAGATCCTGAAAAGTGTTACAATCTATCATCCAATATTTCTGCTTTGAGGAGCCTAGTTTATAATACTAACTGTGCCACTGATGAAGTACTTAACCACAAACCTGCTGAGAAACTAACTGTCCCTGGATTCTTAATCCTCAAAAAGCGACAAGGATGACAATTTTATGGGGAGACAGCAGTCCCATTTTAAGAACAAGAAACAGAGGTTCCTAGACATCAGCTAAAATATAGGAGGCTGTGAGACCAGGTGACTGGACAGGGGCAGAACCAGTTCTGTTCAGAACCATATCAGTTCAAACCAGATCTATGTGCTTCCCTTTGTGTAATGCATGCTGAGGTTGTGATCTTAAATAGCATATATGTTTTCTGCCTCAAGTTGTTGTTTTCAACCTTGTATGAAATTCTAGAAAGTTAGAAATTACCTAAATAAACCATAAGAAGAAAATGACTGTGAAGCATTAGCTCAGTGGACTACTATGGATCAAAGTTATATTTTAAAGGACTATGAAGTACTATAGAAAATATTTAAGATACAATGTTAAGCAAAAGCAAATATTTTGCATTTTTTTATTGCACCATGACTTCAACTAGAAAAACAAGATTATATGTAGGAAAAAGGCTGTAAGGAATATTCTAGAATTAGGACTATGAGAGATAGTTTCCGTTATTCTAGTTTCTTATATTTACTAATAGATTTCTTGAATTCTGACTGTTATAAAGGTAGATTTTGATTTCACTGTAAGACAGAAATGATGTGTAGGATCACACACTTGCTAAAAAGAGAGACACAGCTTTACAAGGAAATAAGTCAACGCTTACCCTGCTACTGGGGAAGTCTGCGTTTAAAAGCTCCGCAACCTCTCTGAGTAGTGATTCCTATGCCATGGATCAACAACTAATTATAAGGCTGATGGCACTAAATCCCGAGGCAGACAGGAACAATCCTGGGTCAGTGTCGGGTTGGTCTCCTCTGGTGAATGGAAAAGCCAGGACTAAGGAGAGAGGAGAGAGCCTGGGGCACCTTCTTCCCAATTGCATTTGCTGGACCTGACATTTACGGTACTGAATAACTTCTTGCTGAAGTTTATGGACCATCCTGTTGCTAGGTGGTTCTGTTTGATCACTGTTTAGCTTAAAAGCAATGGGACTTAAGGCAAATTAATTTATCCAAGCCTCAATTGGTTTTTCACTAAAATGGGATAATAGCAACTGGTTTGTATTTATGTAAACCACTTCATATACCTTCTGGCCAGTAAATGTTCAATGAAGAGTAGTTACTATTATTATCATTAATGTAGTAGCAATAAAGAAAACAATATTGATATAATATAGCCACCTAATTAAAAATGAGTACTGAGTACATTTTCAATGGGTGCGATGCTACTGATGGATGTTATTTATCAGCAGGAGTCCATTTCTAGCTCTTTTTCCCCTCCCTCCATTTAAAGAAAAGGGAATCTTTCTGCCCATCTGTTCATATCTTTGGTTACCCAAAAACACACACCCTGATTCCTTCTACGAGACCGCAGACAATGGTGGTAAAGAATGTTCCAGAACTAGACACCAAGGTTTGCGTCTTGGCTCTATCCTACTTCAACCACGTGACTGTGGGCAAGGTAATGGCCTGGGTGCCTCTCTTTTTTGTCCTTAAAATTGAGGTAACAACAGAACTGACTTTGAGGAGTTACACAGCCATCACGTGGGCAAGCATGAGGAAGCACTCAGAATGGTGCGGGCATGTCGCATGTGGTTTGTCGACACTGTCTTTCATCTTTGTCAAGATGCTGACCGTTATAACAAGGAGACAGCCTGCAGTGGTTAGAAAGTCTTCACTTAAATCACTTTGACAAAAAAAAAGGGAACAAAAATAAAAGAATACAAGAAGCCTGTGATGGTTAATTTTATATGCCAACTTGGCTAGGCCACCATACCCAGATATTTAGTTAAACATTACTCTGGATGTTTCTGTTAAAGTGTTTCTTGGATGAGGTGAACATTTAAATCAGTGTACTTTGAGTCAAGCAGATTACCCTCCATAATGTGGGTGGGCCTCATCCAATCACTTGAAGGTCTTAATAGAACAAAAGGTCAAACTTCCCTGAGCAAAAAAGGGATTCTGCCAGCAGGTGACCTTTGGATTTGAAATGCAATTCTCCTTGGGTCTCCAGCCTGCTAACCTGCTCTGCATATATACTTACAAGCCTCCACAGTCACATGGACTGATTCCTTAAAACAAATCTCTATCTCTATCTCTACACACACATCCCCCTGGTTCTGTGTCTCTGCATAAACTTCACTGATACAAAACTCAAAATCAGCTTGACTTACAAAAGACAGATGGGATCTTGTCCAATGCTAGCAGCCTAGTCCTGAGCTCACGGGCTCGCCTTTCTGCACCTTGGCGCAGGAGAACACCTCATAAGGATCAGCCCCTGGAAGGCAGCAACACTCTGCCAGTCTCTCTGAGGCTTCTTGTGGTCACTTGTCACCTAATCCAATGGCTCTCAAACTGGAGGATGATCGAGATCCCCTGAGGGTCTGGTAAAAGGCAGACTGCTGAGCCCCACCCCAGAGTGTCTGCTTCAGTAGGTCAGGGGTGGGCACTGATCCCCACGTGGAACTGCTGCTACTGGTCGAGGCGCCACACTGAGAACCAGTACCCTAAATCCAGCCAGCAGAGGAGCAAGAGGGCTGCAGAAACCACCTCCTGCCTAACTACCAAGGCCCAGAGGTGACATCAGTTCAGTTCACTCTCCAGCAGCTGGGTCTGGTCACGTGGACCTCCCCTCCCCTGGGCTGGGCCAGCAGGAAACATGGTCTATGGCAGGGCAGCTGCTTGCCAGCACCAACTCTGTGGGCTGGAAGGGGCAGGAGACCTGGACAGGAGGGAACCACCTCTGCTACTGTCTACCTCCTTCCATGGATGTTCTTGTCATGGATCCTCCTGGAAGCTCACGTTCTCCTGCTCTGGACCACATGTCAAGTGTTTGCTGTGCACACTTATGCTGGGGGGAGGACTACATTCACCCCTCTTGTCAGCTTTATCTTAGCCACTGACAAAGATGAAAGAAGAGTGCAGCCAGATCTAGACAGGGGAGGGGAGGGTGGGCCCTGCCACTGAGGACCTAGTGGAGAAATCCCACCTACAGGGGGCAGGGCAGCGATTGGGAGGAGCTGCAGAGGAAGGGGTATGTGTTCACTGCCACTTCCTGCCTTGTTATTTATTTAATCTGAGTGTATCACTTTGCTCAGGCCGCCAAGCAGGGTGCTACAGATGAGGCAGCTTAACAGAGATCTATTCCCTCATGGTTCTGGAGGTGAAAGTCCAACATCAGGAATATGGGCTGGGCTCCTCCCAAGGCCTCTCTCCCGGGTGTGCAGATGGCCGTCCTCTCCCTTTGTCCTCACAGGGTCATCCTTCTGTGTGTCTGTCCTATTCTCTTTATTTTTTTATGAGGACACATCATATTGGAGTAGGGTCCAGCCTAACTGCCTCATTTGTACTTGATCAGACCTTTTTACATCCAGTCCCATGTTGCGGTGCTGGGGCTCAGGGCTTCCACATAAAAATTGGTGGGGGAAACACAATTCAGCCCATAACACTGAGGATAAAATACAGCTTTTATTTCCCACAGTCACTGTGTCACTCACAACGTGGATTAAAGTTTTTTCCAGCAAAGGAATTCTGCTAAATACAACAGGTTGCTTAGTCTCAGCCACTTATTTCACTTCAGTTTACAGTTTTCAGATGTGATTTTCAACAGCCAGCCCAGTGTTCCAACTGGAGACATTTGTCAGGAAAGACCACCTCTGGGAAACACAGGTAAAGGCTTTTTTTGCCAACATCTGAACCAAGAGCCACAGCCAACCTTGACTGAGCAAACTTTGACCAGTCACTATACAGCTGACAACCCTTTACAGCAGCTGCTTGAAAGCACCTCAAACAGTGCTCTATACATTTTGATAAAAAGGAAACTTAAAGCCCTTGTAGGGAGAAAAAAACTACTACAGAAGGCCTTCCAGACTTAAGATGTGAAGTTTCAAATATGCACAGTTGGCTTGGAGTCATGCCAGCCTCCTTGCAAAACTACAGGGAGTGGAAGGCAAGGATGGTTTGGTCAGACACCTAAAGCTGTGCATTTAGTCCCTGCCAGACAGACCGAGGGTCCATATATGGAGGTCAGGAAATTGTCCACGGCATGTGCTATCCACAGGTGCACCCTGCCCCATGTATTCCCATGGATGAGAGTCAATGCAAGCTCCACTTTAAAATTCAAGACATTTACATCTGCAAATTTAATCTTACAATCTTCTGCACTGAGGGCTGCTGTGTGTTTCAAGAATGGATAAAGTGGATGGAAGGGCAGTTTGGGATCCATCTGGGGAGGGTCAAGGTCTTTGACCCGAGCAAGGCAAGCTGGGTACCACAGGCTCCTGGATGGTAGGGACACCAGGGATTACTGGGGTCTCAGAAAGACAGGGCGGGCAGCCAGCAAGGAGTGACTCCTTTGAAAGTTCACCTGAAGGCTATGAGGTAAGTCTCATGGCCTGGAAAATGTCTTCTGTCCTAGGCAAGGTCCTAGTCAAAATATCAGAGGTTGAGGAAGATGCTAAGTTCAGCAAATCTCCAGTAAGTGTCATTCCCTAAGTCTATGCTAGCCAGCAAGCAGTCTCTCTGTTCTGGTTGATTCAAAGATATCTTAGCTAAGTAGCCACTTTGTGCCATGGAGGAAGGACAAAGGATGTTCCACTTACACAGAAGTTAGGGGTGGGAATGGGATAAACTCCAGGGACCTAGTCCTAGCAGCACCTAAGGTAAGTGCAGGGACAGTGATCAGAAGAGGAGACAGAGGGTGAGCACAATAATGAAATGGTCTCTACTCTTGTGGAGGATATGACTTTGTGACATACTAAAAAGATCAAGCATGGAGTGAGCAACATTATTTACCTCTCAGGTTTTCTAGTTTGGCAGCTAAAATACTGAAGATTAAATATGTCTTCCTTGAAAGGCCTTAATAAAATGCACAGAGTAGGTGCCTGACATCTTTTATATCTATATAAACATGGATTCACCCACTCTTCCAGAAAGAAGCCCCCAACTCTTTGCCCCTATGCATACTGACAGGACATATCTACTAGCCTTCAGAGCAGGGGTTCTCAGGTGGTTCTCCACATCAGTAGCATCAGCCTTACCTGGGAGATTGCTGGAAATGCACACATCACCCCTCAAACCCAGACCCAAGGACTCAGAAAACCTGTGGTTTTAATGAGTTCTCCAGATGATTCTAATGTGTGCTGAGGTTTGAGAACCACAATTCTAGGCCAGTGGTTAGCTACCTGCCTGCACAGTAGATTCACCTGGGCTATTTCTAAGATGACTCATACCATGGCCCTGCTCAGACCAAATAAATCACAATCTCCATGAATAGGATGCAGGCCTGGAGTTTCTTTTTTAAGGTCTCCTGCACATGATTTTAATGTGCAGCCAACAGTAAGAAACCACTCTTGCGGGTACCACCACTGAGGGGTTACTTGAAGGTTCTCATATCGAATACCCATCTGTTCATTGCCTTCTTCCCTAAATAGGAATGCCTACTCTACGCCAAGAACTGCAGCAGGTAACGGGGGTGTGGGACAGAATGTGGGCCACACATTTCTGGAATCTGGAGTCTGATGGGCACCACAAAAAGTCCACCATTTACAGCCACATAGTTGTGCACTGCACAGCTCTAGGGGGTGCCCTCCACTTTATACAACCTGTAAAGCCACATACACATATGACATCTGAGGTGGAAACCCAAGATGGTCCTGACACCTTAAAATGGAGGGATTATAACTTCCAAGCATCTTTAGTCTATTCCTGGCCCCGCCAAAGCCTCCATGGGGAGCTCCAGCAGGACCAAGACCAGTGCACTGATTTCCTATCACTCTGTTATGTACAACATTACATTGATCAATTAAGGAGGGACATCATGTAGCACATGACTTTGCTGAGCATGGTGGTTTTATTTTTGTAATAAAGTGGTACCAAAATTAAGTGATTGACTTTTGAATTTACTTTACTCTTATGTGGTAGGCTGAAAAATGACCCCAAAGGCATGCAGGTCTTAATCCCTGGGACCAGAGAACATTTCCTCATTTGGCACCAAGGACTTTGTAGGTGAGATTATGTTAAAGATCTTCAGATGGGGCGACTGTCTTGGATTATCTGGGTGGACCATAAATACCATCACAAATGTCCTTAGAAAAGAGGCAGAGGGTTGCCAGTTAGAGAAGAATAAAACAATGTGAGCACTGAAACAAGATGCTACCCTGCTGGCTTTAAAGGTGGAGGAAGGGGCTGGGAGCCGCAGCAAACGAGGAGCGCAGCCCTGGAGCTGGGGACACGGGGAGTGGACTAGTGGACTCTCCCCCATGGCCTCTGGAGGTACACGGTCCTCCCAACACATCGATTTTGGCTCAGCAAAACTGATTTTGAACATTTGACCTCCAGAACTAAGAGAGTTAAATGTGTGTTTGTGATTATTTGCTGCAGCAGCAATCTAAAACTGCACACTTGTAGGTACACAAACAAAGAAAATTCAGAATAGAGTTAGAAGTTTGGAAGAGAAGTTAAGGGCAGTTGAAATGTAATGAACTCCCCTTAGTGGGCTGGGTGCTGTGCTGGTTAGGTCTCAACCGCCTAACAATCATGGGAGAGAGGTGACATCCTCATCTTCACCATCTTCATGACACGTCTCGGCACCCCCACCCTCACCATCCCCACCACCACTGCCACCATGATCATCCCACCATTACGTTTGTCATTAGCATCATCCACATCATTATCATTAACATTTTCATCATTTCAGCTTTAAAGAGAAGGAAATGAAATTACAAAAAAAGTTAAGTATAAAGTTAAGTATTTCCTCCCAGTCACCCACCTGGTAAGCAGCAGTCAGAATTTGAACCCATGTCTGTTTGACTCAAAGGTACAATTTCCAAAAGGCACTTTGAAATTAATGCTTAATACCACTGAAGAAAGCTTTTGCACTGAGTCATAAAATTCTACTCTAATTGGAATTATCAG
Source organism: Manis pentadactyla (assembly GCF_030020395.1). NCBI lineage: Eukaryota > Metazoa > Chordata > Mammalia > Pholidota > Manidae > Manis > Manis pentadactyla. The sequence continues at coordinate 192,720,711 of NC_080019.1, forward strand.
TTAATGATCTTCATTGCCTGAAAGCAGAGTGACTGAAGCAACCACTTCCGAAGGGCTACAGAGCAAATTTTCTGACAGCAGCCTGCAAACGGCAGCCCATCCTACAAACGAAGGTGCTGGGTGTCCCCAAAGACATGGTCCATACAGAAATCAACATGGTAAGGCACCACCAATACAGGCCCATTCAAGGCCATCTCGCTCAAAATAAACTGTTTCTGCAGCACTTCTGCTGTATCTGAGTTGCCTTTCTCACAATAACGACCTTTTATTCCACTTGAGGCCCATCACCCGAAATAAATATGATCTTTACAAGTCTCAGGAAATGAGAGAATTTTCTCCATGAACTATGCTTTTCTGAACTTGTTCTCTACCCTGACATAATACAAGAGGTAACCTGCTGGAGAGGCTGAATTTCACATCCCCCAAACACACAATGAGGATTTGCTCATATAGAAAGGGAAAAATCCAATTTACATAAAAATGTAAAATCAGAGATGAAAAAACACTTTTAAATAATAAATACATTTTATAAATTTTATTTTATCTTTTACAATTTTATAAACAAAACTTCTTCGTGACACAGAGAATTGCTCGGATCTGATATTTCTGCCTAGGCAAAGGTCTCAAGATCTCTTACAAGTCCTTGATCTGAGAAAATCTCCCTTTCATCCCTTAAAATTTGTCTTTGTTCCTGTGATATAAAGAGGCCAAAATTCCCTAAACTGATCAATCAATTGCACATAACATCCAACAAAAAATAATCATCATGACCAGTTACTCTTCCATAGCGATTCCCATGCACCAGGCGATGCTCCTGGGCAGCGTGGGCGGTGAACTCTCCAGTCCCCCCGTTATGGGGAGGTACTTTCAGCAGCCCTGTCTTGCAGCCGAGGAAGCCGAGGCACAAAGCTAGTCAGAAGTGGAGCCAGAATTCTGTGCTAAGCACTTGGCACCAGAGTCTGCCTGCTCAAGCACAATGTCACCACGTCCCGTCAAAATTCTAAAAGGACTATCGGAGAAACTTGAATATCTTGAAAACTTGCATAAAAATCTAAAGAGGCAAGAAGAGCAAGGGCTTGTCCTACCAGAAAATGAGACTCATTATAAAACTGTGGTCATGGAGCCATTTTTCCTTTTCTCTTAAGTTATCACATTTCCCTTCTCTGCTACATCCTCCCTGCAAGCATGTAAACCTGAATTGCGGTCATTTCTCCCGACCTTCCCTCTCCTCCCAAATTCTTCCTTGGCCCAGGCCCATTTCCCCCTGAGCACCACTCCACCCAAACGGCTTCCCTACGAGTCACCAGTGACCACGTGCCACCTCGGCAGGGATACTGGACACCAGCAGTCAGGCCTGGCTCCCCTCATTTCTTGATCCCACATTTCGAAGTGTCCCAGCCCTCAGTCCTGGCCTCTCCTCTTCCCTGCATACACACTCCCCGGATGATCACACCCACTGGAAAGTTTGTAATGGTATCTCTTGCCTGGCATCTCCTAAATTTCTATTTCTAGCCCAAACCTCTCATCTGAACTCCAAATTGTGCACTCAGCCCTCTGTTCCCAGGTCTGCCAGGATGTGGGATTTCCATCACAGACTGAGCACCTCCTAACTGAGTCCCTGGCCTTGCCCTTCTCCCTGTCCTCCCGGCTTCTCTCTGTCTCTGTCACCAGCACCTGTTACAGGAGGAAGCAGGAGGCCCAAATCCTGGGGCCTGCACTACGGGGGAGGGTTCTCGGCTATGCACAGGACAGACACGCAATGCAAGCCGGGTGCAGGACGAGGCAGATTTATTAGGAGCTGGAATGCACAGGCCATGCGGCCACTGGAGGTGGTCTCTGTCCCAGTGGCAGAGCGGCCCCATTGGGGGTCTGTTGGCCCTTTTGTTGGAAGGACAATGCGTATGCAAAATAGGGGTCAGACTATTGGTGATTTCTCTGGGGGATCTCAGAAGGGGGTTGCCTTTCCTTATTAGGTCTCTTCCTGGGTTTGTCATGTCAGTGGTAAATTGTAATTGTCATGGTGCTGATGGGCCTGATTTTACTAGGTAAGTGATATTTTAATGAAGTGAGAGGTCTATTCCCGGTCAAACTGGATGTCATCTTGGCTCGGCCCAGTTCCAGCCAGTTCCTGCCCTGTGTTGCCTCCCAGCCTCCGGCCACCCTGCCTGCTAGTCCCTGACCTGGCTGGTCAAGCCGGCTCAGGCCCTTTGTCTGTTTCTTGCTGCCACCCCTCTTTCTGACCTCTCCTCGCTGTCCTGATTGCTCAGCACTCCAGTTTGAAAAAGACAGATGCACCCCTATGTTTATCGCTGCACTGTTTACAATAGCCAAGATATGGAAGCAACCTAAATGTCCATCAGTAGATGAATGGATAAAGAAGATGTGGTACATATACACAATGGAATATTACTCAGCCATAAGAAAAAAACAGATCCTACCATTTGCAACAACATGGATGGAGCTAGAGGGTATTATGCTCAGTGAAATAAGCCAGGCAGAGAAAGACAAGTACCAAATGATTTCACTCATATGTGGAGTATAAGAACAAAGGAAAACTGAAGGAACAAAACAGCAGCAGAATCACAGAACTCAAGAATAGACTAATAGTTACCAAAGGGAAAGGGACTGGGGAGGATGGGAGGGAAGGGAGGGATAAGGGTGGGGAAAAAGAAAGAGGGCATTATGATTAGCATGTATAGTGCGTGGGGGGTACGGGAAGGGCTGTGCAACACAGAGAAGACAAGTAGTGATTTTACAGCAATTTTACAATCTCCCCTCCCAAGAGGCTACGGTGTGGTGGGAATGGCAGAACTTGAGGGCGTGTAGGACAGGGCTGGGTAGCACTGCAGCTCCCCACGGCCTGGGGTGGTGTGTAGTGGAGCTCAGCATTCCTGTGTGAGCTCCCAACACACACACACACACACACACACTACACACACACATTAGCTGACTTGCAAGTTCAAGAGCAACAAGAGCTTAGTGAACACGCAGAGCTTATATTTAGCAGTTGCATTATGTCAGTACTGCACTGGATGATTTTCCTATTTTAACTCATTTAATCCTCATCGACCACATCCCTGGGAGGGGAGTTTCATTCCCATTTCACAGATGAGAAAACAGGCACAGAAGCAGGTTGGTCAAAGGCCAACAGTTTGTATGTCTTGGAGCTGGAATTGCAACCCAAGTGATGTAACTCACAAGCCTGTGCAATTAAGTTCTAGAACATTCTACAGCTTTGTAAGAAAAGCAACCCCCTATGTGACAATATGTACATATTTTCATTCTACTACATGTACAAGAAACCACATCCCTCAACTTCTAGGCAGTGTATTTGTGAAAAAAGGCTGCACTAAATTCTCCCTTTGTGATGTGACTGCTGTTCCTTCCGGGAAGCCGTGAGTCTGGGTCTCCATTCCCTGCATCTGGGCTGGGCACGTGACTTGCTTTCATCAGAGGGATACTGACAAATGTGATGTGGGCAGAGGCCCGGAAGTGCTCATGCATGGGGACTGCTAGACACATGGGATGGCGCCCTGTGGACAAGTCCGGCCAGACCACTGGAGGTAAGAAACAGAGACAGGGGTCCAGCTGTCCCAGACATCCCACCGGAGGCCCACACAGGCAGCAGGGTCCAGTTCCCAACAGAGCCTGCGCTTACCACAGGGACTGCCTGGCTGACCCACGGAACCATGAGAAATCACGCTGTTTGCTTCTGTAAGCCACTGAGTCCTGGCGCGGCTCGGTCCACCACCGTGAATATCTGATACAACTCCTGAAACTTCTCAGACCCCACTATCTGGCCTCAGCCTTATCATTCCTGACCTTCCAGGGGTCAGCCCACCCTTCCAGGGTTGCCTTCCTCCTTACGTTCTGCCCAGACACAGTCTCGCCGCTGTTTCCCAAGTACACCTGTGCTTCCAGCCTTGGCTCCTGGCCCCAGGATGATCTCCCAGCCTAGAGATCTCCTTTGACCAGACAACCCTACCCAGCTGTGGTTGGCTGAAGGATGGCCCCTAAAGATGAGCACACCCTGATTCCCAGACCCTGGGAAAATGTGACCTAACATTTTAGGTCAGTTAGATTTTGAGAAGGGAAGCTCATCGTGGATTGCCCAGGTAGGTCCTATATGCTCACAAGGGTCCTTTTAAGAAGGAAGCAGGAGCGTCAGCGTCAGAGGAGATGTGACAATGGTAGAGGTCACGTGGATACGTCTGCCAGGGGCCCATGGCCACGGGATGCAGGCGGCCGCCGTGGCTGGGAACAGCAAGGGACAGATCCTCCCCGAGTTCCCAGAGAGGAACACAGGCCTGCTGAAACCTTGATTTTAGCCCAATAAAACCTCTTCTCAGATTTCTGATCTCCAGAATTGGAAGGTCAAACATGTGTATTGTTTTAAGCCACTAAATCTGTGGTAATTTGTTACAGCAACAATAGGAAATGAATGCCCTATCTGCTCCGTGCACCCACCTCTAGTTCTGAGGATCAGAGGCGATGGCTCCTTCTGGGCACTCACGCCTGCACTCTGCTTCAGCTTCAGCTGGTAGCCTTGATCTGGGGTGTGTAACACACCCGGGCCTTGACATCGCTCAGCATGCATAGACAGGAAGCCTCAGTTCCTGGCCCAGCCCTGCCCCCAGTGTCGAGGGACCAGGAAAGTCAAATCATCTCTCAGAGCCTTAGTTTCTTCATCTGTAAAATGAGATCATGCTCACGGTGGAATAACCCTTTTTATTATTAAATTTACCAAATTTACCTTGAATCATCTTATACATGAATAATTGTTTCTATAATTCAAAGTAAATAGTGTGGTCTTGACTGAGAAGAGTCACAGGTAAAGGGCTCACACATGCCCAGGGAAAAGCATGGCCGTTGACAGTGAGGGTTAGGTGCTGGGGCCAAGCCAGGATGGCTCAAGGAACAAACGCAAATCCTACAAAGTTTTAAAACTGCCGATGCCTCTAGATGGAAGTTCAGAGGCTAATCTGCAAATGAAAGGGCAGGAAATTCCCAGACTCTCACAGAGATATTTAAAATACCTATACTTTGAACTAAGGTCTAACCGAGCGGTCCCACCGCCCACTGAGCAGAAAGCCAGACATTTGCTTGAGCGGTGCCAAAGCCTTGCTCAGGAAGACAGGGGGCTGCACCAGGAGGCTGGGAAGGCACCTGCGCTGGGTGGGGAGCCACGGTGTCCAGGGGGCATTTTCCAAAATGACTTTTCCATATCTGCCTTGGTAACAGACATTTATTCACAAAACCTTTTATTTAAACCAAGTGGTTGAGAATGTCCTACGACACTGTCTCTGCAGCTTTCTAATGCCTGGTCTCTGACCCTGCGCTCAGCAAGGCCGGTGGAGCCCTAGTTTTGTGTGGAGTGTGTGGGGTGTGGTGGGCAGTACCGGGCCCCCAAAAGGTATGTTCAAGCCCTAATCCCCAGTACCTGGGAATGCGACCTTATTTGGAAATAAGGTCTTTGTAGATATACCCAATGATCCAGAGACGCAGAGACAGACACACCAGGAGAATGCTATGAGGTGCCAGAGAGATGCAGCCAGAAGCCAAGGGTGGCCAGCACCCACCGGAAGCTGGGATTGAGGCCTGGGAGAGATTCCAGAAGGAACCACCCTGCCCACACGTTGATGTCAGATTTGTAGCCTCAGGACTGTGAGATGATCAATTTCTGTGTTTTAGGCTGCTCCATTTGTGGTACTCTGTCCCAGCAGCCCTAGGAAACTATCATGTATATATAGATACAGATAGATATATAACATATAATATGTAATAGAACATACTACATATTTTATGTATATATATTCATTCTGGGAGACAGAGAAAAGGCCTGGGGAGGGAAGGAAAACAAGCACACAGCACGAACCAGAGCCGAGATGCAGGGTCGGGGCGCAGGGACTCCTGGCGTGGAGTGAAGCACATGGGTCACCCCTCTTCATCTTTGGGCCAATTCTGGCTTTGCAGTCAGCTGTGTACTTGCGTAACACCTAAGAGGGCCAGCTCAGTTGCCCTGAGAAAGCAAGATGCTGACCCAGCTCCTGAAACAGCCTTCGCCCTGAAACTTTGCATGCTAAGTGGTCTTGTCTTCTCCCAGCCAAGACAGACCCAGCGGAGATTCAGAGAAGCAGGCTACTTCCAAGGGCCTCGTGAGCACACGCTCCCCCCCAGCAGATGTGCGAAGGAAGCGTCTTTTTCGCTCTTCATCTGACTTGCATCCGCAAGTTACCCAAACCAAAAACCCAGATGCGCTTATGACATTCTGCAGAGTGGGTGGTCTAAGCCTCACAGGGCAGCCTGAATGGAGTGCTGGGGTGCAGGGGGGATGGAACCATTTGGGAGAGAGGGTGGGCAGAGAGGGGACAGAGACGGGCAGCGGAAACACAGTGCTGCTCCCCAGCCCACCTCCCTAGGGTTGAGTCTTCCTGGAAAGGAACAAGAACTAACTGTCCAGATGGACCCCAGGCTCAATGCCACACTCCTCAGGCTTTTGACACCCCCCCCAGACTCTAATCTTGTGTGTCCCCTCTGGCCTCCCACCGCTGCACAATCCCCATCGGCCAGGCCTCCCCACAGCCCTGACTCTTCCAGCACCATGGCCACCCATAAGCCAGCTGCGTTCCACGTTCCGTGTTCCTCTTCGCCCTCTGGACTCTGTGGGTTGGAGCTTATCTTTTGGAAGCCTGAATAAGTGTATGTGTCTCCTCCCTGCCCCTCCAGCCACTGACAAATGCCATGATCTTCAGAGCAGCCTGCTGGCCAACTGGCCTCACCTGCCCCTGTTCTAGTTAAGGAACACAACCCCCTTCAATGCTTCCTTCAGTAGAGGCCCAGTCAGGCTCACAGGTTGCTGTGTCATTTGTTGGGCTGGTGGCTCCAGGACACTTGCTAAGTGAGCATGACAGCTGCTGTCGCTGGCTCAAATCCCAGGGTTTGAAGCCAACCCACATCCCTTCCCCCCCATCCCTGTGAGACTGCTCCCTAGTGGTGGCCGTCCACGGCATGGGTGACTTCTGCCTTCCACATGGCCCTGGCTGCTTCCAGGCTCCTTCTTAGCATCACTGTCCCAGACATAAGTCCAGAAATCGTACCTCCAAGGATAAAGGTGGTGAGTGGTGACATTCACCTTCTGAAACCCCACTAGGAAGCAGGCACTGCATCTGACACAGTCAAATCCATCAATTCCATTGGTCCTTGCCTCAGTCCTGCTCCAAAATGGCAGGATTAGGCCCACTTTTTAGATGAGGCCTCTGAGGCTGAGAGCGCTGCTGTAGCTTGCCCAAAATTCGTGATGACACAGAATAGAACTTGGGTTTCCTTCCCCACCAGTCTTACCCCAGAGACAACACTCTTCCTGTCAGACCACAGCGGCCCTGGCTGCAGGCTATTCATAGAGTAACAAAGTGCCACTTGCAGATGCACAAAGCCACCAGAGGTATCACTGCATTACTGCAGGCAGGCAGGCAGAGCTGGAGAAGTCACTGCAGCTGTGGCATTTTGCCACAGAGGTGGAGGAACCTTGCTTTTCTACCAGTCCTCTCCTGTCCCCACCGGCCAATGCCTTGCCTGTGTCCCCTGCCTGTTCCTGGGAAACTGGATGCAGCTCCTGGGCCCAGCTGGCCTGGCCAGTGCCCCGGCCCTCCAGCATGTCTGCCCCCTGCGCTGACCCCCAGCCGCCCTTCTCATCCATCCCCATCCTCCCAGCTGGAGCCCCTGGCGTGATTAGGACAGTGTTCCCCAAGACAGCCACAGGGGGTGTGACCCTTGGAGCCTGGGGCTGCCTTTAGAAGGGGTGGAAGGACTTACTTCAAGTCTGAGATTCCTGGATCCCAGCTCAGGATTCAGCTCCTCTCCCTTCTCGTGGGATGCAGGAACTGCGGCTGCATTTCCACCTACCAGCTTCTATGCCTCCATCCTGGCTGCCACCAGCTAACTCCCTGGGCGACAAGCTGATCTGCCATGTGAACTGAACGGACCTAAGCAGGGGCTTGGAAATTGCCCGTGAGTGACTGAGTAAAGCATAGACTTTGTCCGTGCTTTTTTCAAGGAGTGGGCTTTGTCTTCCTTTACTCTGCGCAGTTTTGTTAAACTCAATACAGCTTGGGGCTCTACCAAGTTCACCAGCTTGGTAGACACCTTAGTTCCCTCTTCTATTGTAACCACAGACTTAGTGGCTTTATTATCTGGCAGTTCTAGAGGTCAGAAGACCAAAGGGCTCGGCGGTTACAGTCCTCCCAAGGCTGTAGAGGAAAATCTGGCCGTTGCAAGCTCCTAGAGGCTGCCCGCAGTCTCGCCTGTGGCCGCGGCACCCGTCTCCCTGCTCTCTCTCTCTTTCTCTCCCCCCACCTTTCCTCCCTCCTGCTTCCCTCTTATCAGGACCCTGTGATCACAGTGGGCACACCCCATCTCAAGATCCTTAACCTAGTCACAAAGTCCCTTTGCCATGTAAGGTGCCATATTCACAGCCTCCAGAATAGGCACATGGATGCTTTGGGGGTCCACCAGGCAACCTGCCACACTGCCCACATGTGCCATGACCCACAGAGGGCTGTGTGGACTCTAAGGGTAGCAGTGTATCCTCTAAAGGATTGTATCTTACAGGCCCTTGTCCTTGATGGCCACTGGCCATGTGGCTCTTGGATAAACGAATAGGTACAGGTGTGGGCTGAATTGCATCCCTTCTAAATTCATATTTGTCATATTACGTCCTAACCCCCATTTACTCAGAATGGACCTCATTTGAAGACAGGATCTTTGCAGAAGTAATCAAAGTAAAATGAGGTCACTGGGGTGGGCTCTAATCCAAAAGGCTGGTGTCTTTGTAAGAAGGGAAAATCTGGACACAGACATGCACAGAGGGACGGCCATGTGACCTTAAAGATGGTATTTACCAGCCAAGGAGAAAGGCCTGGGGCAGGGTTTTTCCTCTCGGCCTCAGAAGGAACTGACACCTGACGTCTGTTGGTTAAGCCATCCAGCTTAGCAAACCGATACAGAGAATAAAGCTCCTAATTAAAGCGTCCCAGTACATTGAAAGTCAGATTGTTTTTTAAATGCACTTGTCGGAAGATTCTGTGCTACCAAAAATATTTTACCCTAATAGTTTGGAAGGCAGGGGGTGGGGAGGGCCATCTGCCAGTATGCAGAGATTAAGTGAAGATGGACAGCCATCTGCCCCTCCCCCAGGGAGGAGGCCGGGCAGCAGCAGAGGATGCTGCCCCTGGGGCCCCGACTCCTACCTGCGCAGAGCTCAGCCAGGCTGGAGGCAAAGTGCGATGGAGCAGCCGGGCCCCTTCCTGCTCCTCCTGCAGCTCTGTGGGACCTCCAGGCCTCCACCACACCGCATGCCCGGTGTCAGGCGTAACCCTCCCTCCAGCCCTCCAGGCCTCCAGCCCCGAGTTCTGTGTGAGCCATCGCACCTTTACTATGGCTTGTTTATTCCCCAGAGTGTCTGTGGTCACAAGTGACATCTCCAGTCAAGAACAACAGCAAAACTGTGCCCTGAGAAAGAAGTTTAAGGCAATGGAGAATTGGGGGGTAGGATTTAGGGGTATCAAATCACTGCAAGTAGGGGACAAGACCAACCTTGACACCTTGTACGATTTGCCAAAAGGCGTTCCCTCCAGAAGAAATTAACTGGAGGTCATTCTGCTAGAAATAGGCTAAGTACCTGCTTGCAGGCTACCAGGAAGATATGTGTGCATTTGTTTTGAGGTTTATGCCCAGAGCTGACCCCGTCACTGCACGGACAATGCATTTGATTCGAAGCAGCTGAGGGTCTTCATCTCTGGCTCCCCTTTTTCTTCTTCAGATGCCCCCTCATTTCTCATCCTACCACCACTGGTCAATTGCAGGGAAAATAATTAGCTCCTTCGACCCTGTGCTAATTGTGGAGAGCATCATTTACCCAGCCCCACGCACGCGCTCACGGCAGCCCACCTCCGCCCTGCTTTCCCAGACCCACGGGGAGGCAGACGGCAAGCGTGTTCCGGCAGCAGCTGGCAAGCCAGCCTCTGGGAATAAAACATTTTAGCACTTCATAAATTTCTAACAAGGTTTCAAATTGCCGCCATTTCCCTCCTCTCAGCTCTGTCAACTAGCAAAAGGGAGGGGAAAAAAGAACTAATTAAATCTACAGTGGGAAAGCGCCACTGGTGAGATTGCTGCTTATTAAAAATAATGAACTGTTAGGACCAAATTGCAGAATAAGGTAAAATTCTCCCCATTTCCCTCGTATATAGTAATAGAAAATGTATCCTTCCAACTTTATACATATTTGGTATTTATGGATACATATCAAAGAACTGAATACATAGCAGAACAGAATGTCTGATACATGACATTCTTACACCTAATGGGAAGTGACACCTAATGAATGAAAATGTTAGACTGTATAACAAATCAAGCTTGATATCATTTATAAAGTTAGGTCATTCCAATTTCTTTTCCTGTATGATCTTTACTGCAAGGAAATTGTTGCTGGTGAGACATCAACTGGAGAGAAACATAGCATTGAAAACCTCACTGAAGTGATGCTTCCCAGGTTTTGATCACCATCACTAAATTTTAGAAGTAACACCAATAAAACCTCTTAATTCTTTTACACTCCATTTTGAAAGGAAAGATGCTCCCCTGGAATAAGTAACAGTTATGGGCAGGAGGAGCTGTGGAGAGGGAGAGAGAATGGGAAGTGGTTCACAAAGATGTTTCGCTGCTCACTAGAACAAGCTAGCAGCCCGGTGGGAGGGGAGTTCAGGAAAACAAAAGATCAGATTCTCAAGAATCTCACTCTGAGAAAAGCAACATTCCTTCCTCGATGAGCACAAGCAAGTAAGCAGGGCTGCCTGCCGTCTGTAGGTGTTATCTCAGCTAACAGCTACTGGGCCTGAAGTGAGGGGACAGAGTCAGGCAGAGCCAGGGTACTGCTGACAGAGCCTGCTGGAAAGTCAGGGTCCACCCTCTCTGAGCAAGCATGGGGCCCAGCAGGTGCCAGGCGATGAGCAGCTGTGAGGCCACTGACGCCCCCAACACCCACCAGAGGCGTGCCTGGCACTCCCTACACACGTGCTGGCCCACCGCACCCAAGCCTGCTTTCCCCTCCAGCACCAGCAGACTGGTCTTCAGGAGGACACATGTAAGTAAGCTTCTGCAGCTGGCGTGGGAGGAAAACGCAAGGGACGTGCACCCTGTCTACACCTGAGAATATAAACACTCCTGTCAAGTGTTGGCCTAGCTGATAGTCAGAAGAGCAGCCTCAGGATCACACATTCACAAGGGCTCCTGAATGAGTCTCACATGCAAACAATCACTTGTTACCAATTCCAGCCTTGCTAATATTCGGTCCTGGGCATCACAGGTCAGTGACGGGGTGAACTGCCACTTCTGCCAATGGTGGCCCCTGTGGCATTTGGGATCTTTTGAGCAATAGCACCCACAGCGACGTGACATGGCCAGTTTGCCAATTATGATCCTGGATACACAGCTCACCATTCTATCTCCTCTCACCTCTTCCTCCCCCCTCTGTGTGTGTGAGCGTGTGTAGTTGCACTAAGAGATTGATCACACTGTATTTCCTCACATAAACCGAGGTTTGGGGAGAGGACCAAAAAGAGAAAAATCAAGAATAAAGTGTGATCAAGTGGAAAACTACTGATACAACACTCTGATGCTGACGAATAATGGCAAACAATGTAAGAGTGGATTTTAGACAAAATTCATCCAGGCTTTTAACACACAGGCTGTGGCTTCACTAAAAGAAACAAGGTTGCCCAGGCCCACTCTGCACAGACTGCTGCCCTGGGCCATTAGAGGGGACCCGCTCACCTGCCCCTGTCCTTCACAGTCACTCCCCCTGAAGGCTGCAGCGTGACCATTCAGTGACAGGCACAACCTAGATTTGTCCTGCACTTCTATGCAAGTTTCCAAGTGATTTTACAGGCTTTATCTGATCCAACGCTTGCCACCTTGCATTTTGTCTTCCAACAATGGAAACAGTTCTTGTCTGTCCCTTCCAGCAATTCCCACAGGGCATAACTGGGAAGGACAAGGCCCGGGCCAGCCAGTATCTTGGACTTAATGAATATACGCATCCTGAGTCTATTCTCAGCATACTCAATTTCCATTTGCAGGTGTTTGTGGCTCAGTGAATGTCACGGGAAGGCCTTTCCTTGGTAAATTTAGAAGCCCGGCTGCTGCTAGAGGCACGGTGCACTTTGATCGTCTGATTGGAAGTGTTTGAGAATACAGGCAGGCTTCCCAAGGATGGTGTTGACTGTAACCAGAGTGAAGCTGGAAGTTACCAGGAAGAGAGGTTGAGGTCTGAGGCATGGGCATGGCCTAGGGGTGGGAGCTTGGGAGAGGAAGCGAACACGCTTTGCCTCTGGTGGGGGAAGGGGAGGTCTCCTGGGATGCTGCCGAAGTTTATTCAAAAGAGGATGATACCGGAGGGATTATATTAAATACAGCACATAGAGACTTCCTTCAATGTCAGAATCAAGTAGTTTTGGGGCTAAAACTTAGACCAGTCTCCAGAGGTCAGATGAAGGGTATTTGCTCATATGCAGTCACTGGAATCTGCGGCTCAAAGCTCTGGGGCTCCTCTAGCACCATGAGCAGCCGTGATCAGTGCCAGATGCCCCTCCCAATCCAGGGAACATTCCAGAACCAGTCACATTTATATCTCTGTGATAAACTACTTGTTCACCTATAAATACTCTTAACAGTTTGAATTTTCTGAGCAGCCTTCTAGAAAAGATGTAGCACCTTAAATGTACAGAATGTTGGGGATGGGCCATCCTGGCCAGAGACTCGTGGATGACCTCAGGTAGAAGGGGTGAGCCCTGCATGCCCAGGGCCCTGGGTGGGCATCCCAGCATCAGTGTGACCCAGCGAGACTCAGGGTGCTGAAGCCCAGCCGGCCCTCCTTCCGTCACCCTGAAAGGGAGGCCTCGAGGCTTCACAGGCATCCTGTGTTTAGCCACATGGAACCCTAAATTATATTCACTCTCTTCCTCACAATAAAAGGGAGCTGTCACTTAACTGGTCTTCATTATCCCCAGAAACAAAACAAGAATGGCCTCTAACATTTCTTGAAAGACTCCATTTTTTCAGTTTCTCCTCATACTTACTGAATCATGAAAACCAAACTCAGAATCAACTCCCCACTCTCCCCAACATGTTTTTCTCTCCAGGCACAGTAGGGTCACAGCATCACAGTGGCATGTAGGGACTCAGCTCCTGCGTGCAGGACATGGGTAAACTTGTGCACAAGTCCAGGACCATGGAACACAGAGGGTCATGCACCAACGTTAAAACTCACCCATAAGCACTTGTTATTTGAATGTTCTCTTGACATCGGAGTACAATACCGTCTGTCACGGTTGTGGCCACTTCAGGGCGTGAAGCCCTCTGCATCTTCTCAGCACAGTTAGAGAGATGGAAGAAGAAAGCAACATGCACGGCCTAACTGGCCAGACGTTGCTCTAAACCTTTAGAGTGCATGAACGCAGAGCAGCCCCACAGGAGGCAGATGCTATGATTATCCCCACTTTCTAGGTGAGAAACCAAAACACAGATGGGTGCAGGCAGCGAGCTGTCCAAACCATACAGCTGGGAAGAAGGGGAAGAGAGCTTCAAACCCTGACATATTTACAGCCTAATTAGGAGCTTTTTAAAGCACTTCCTAAGAAGCAAAGCATGCTGAGGGTATAAGTAAAGTATGAAAAATTAAAGAAGGCATCAAAATTTGCCAAGTTGAGGAGAACAAAAACACCTAGGGAACCTTTTCTTCTGGAAACTCCCAGAAAGATTTAGAATGTCTGGAAAGGGAAAAGCCAGCCACGGAACAAGGGGAATGGGACATAGACATATAAGGTGGCTTGGGGACAGGCGTGGACAGCCGAAGCCCCCAGGCTGGCTCACTGCTGAGGGCACCTTCTAGGTGGCTGCAGAGCATCACCCATGATTGGAGCTGAGCAGGTGGACAGGTGTAGACTTGATGCTGTAGCAAAGTGCCAGCCAGGTATGCTGAGGACAGGAGGGGCAGAGGCTGCTTGAAGAAATGTGTCTTTGTCAGCACAAGAACCATGTAGCACGTTTTCCCAGGTGTCCCCTTTGAGCAGGCACAGGGCTGTGTGTCCTTCAAGGGCCTCAGCGTACACTCACGCTGCTGACCTAGAGGAGACCAGGTAGACGGGGTGGTACTGGGGACAGAAAAGATTGAAGGTCATCTCAAACACCCGTGTGCCTTTTGAAATTTTTCTGAAATGCAGAGATTTAAAAGCAGAGCTCTAAAATGTGTACCATGTGTGCTACTCCCTAGAACTGTGAGCGAGTGATCTCTTGGCACCTACACCTGGGAGACAGGGCACCTCCTTGACCCCATTTCTGCAAGGCACACAGCTGTGATTCAGGGAGGCAAGCACCAGAACCAGATCAGCCTGCTTTCTCTGTCCCTCAGTGCCTGGTTTATTTCCACCTGAGCTGTGCCTCTGTGTAAATCAAGCACAAGATAAAGAAAGCATGAAGACATGATGGGGAACCCCGAGCAATACAGGTTTCATTCTCAATTACTTCAGGCAAAACTCTAAAACCAATTTGTTTGATTTGTGATGCTATTGTTACTGCCTCAAAAAATGTTTTTGATTTGGAATGACATTCCAGGTAGGTACACCAAGAGCACAACCTAAAATAACCTGGTTAATTTAATTTCATCTGCACATTTTATTTCTAGGAGAAATGCATATGTTGCACACAAAGGAGAGGGAACAAAAATGGAGACTGGAGTTTCTGATGTCATCTTTATGTGAGTGTTCTTTATTATTACGTAAAATGTGACCTTGTTAATGAGAAAGAGGCCATGAAAAATATTCACTTTTGGTACACATGCTGATAACCGCCAAGTAAGATGGACAGGAACTGATACAGAATTTTCCTAACAAGGGTTGATACAATGTCCCTTGTGTCAACACACATTCACTTCCTAGTTTTTCTTATTAAATGTTTTGCAATAGATGAAAAAGCAATTTAGTGGTTATTGCTGCCTTGCCTGAGGGCTTCAGCCCTGGGCAAGTTCACTGTGGATTCAGTGAGACCAAGAAATGACAGTGGGACATTCTTGAGGTAAAAGGGTTTATACACAGCTTTATTCTCCCAGCAGTAGGTCAAGCACTAGAATCATGTCTGCATTCAGCAGTCTTCAAGTCTATAGTCCACCTCTATCTCTGCCTCCACCCAGAGCACTGGACAGAGCTGTTTATATAGTGACTCAGTCAATGATAGCTCATTGCCTACGGTTGTGGAAGCAGTAGCCTAGCAGTAGGCCAATTATATGATCAAGCAGTTTAGGGTTAGGTGAGGATCCTGGCCATAGGAACTTGCATTTTCCCTATAATTGCCTCTTTCCTCTCGGAGAGAGGTATTTCAGACCTGCAGCTGGCACCTTCCAGTGTTGATGATTCTGTACAGAGCCCAGCCAGCCCAGAGAATGGCCCAGCCTGCCCGTCTCCAGCTGCCTCTGTGGGCTTAGGAGCCTCTCCAACCAAATTCCCTGTGCCTCTAAAGCATGCAACTTCCCCCTTCCTGGCTGCAGAGACCTAGAGGAGTGGTGGGCATCTGATGTGCTGTGCAACACAGCACCCTTCGTGGGTGTCTCCTGGCACACAAAGTGGTTGCCACTTGTCCCACTCCAGGACCTATAGTAAATTCCACAATATCATAGGATTTGGATTAAGACATATCATTGGCATTATAGAAGCTGTGGTATCCCAGCTCAGAGCCCTTTTCCAAGCTGATGTACCCATCTCCTAGCCACTATGAGTGTTACAGCTAATGCCTCTAGCTTCGCCGCCCCCTCATCCCAGAGAATTGTCTCTGCCAAATGAGAACCAGCTCACCCTGGAGGATACCCCCTTCTTTCTTGCAGCCCACATTTAAGAGCAGGCTGAGCTAGGGTTCAAAGGTTGGCCCCGCTGCCACAGGTGCAGCAAATCCTGCAGGACTTGTTCCCGCCTGTGAGGTCATGGGGGCCCAGGGTCCAGCTGGAACCTCCCCCTGGCTCACTGGCTTCTCATGCTGCCCTCCTGCAATCCATCCTCCCACCAAGAGGCAGGATTCCCCAGCTCGGTTCCACTTTTGGGGAACCAGCTGTATCAGGTTCCCAGGGCTGCCATGACAAGTGAGCGCAGACCAGGCAGCTGAGAACGACAGGAGTTTGCTCTCCTGCAGTGTGGGAGCCCAGGTCTGGAACTCCCGTGTGGGCAGGGTTGGCTTTCTGGGGACTCTGAGGAAGGAACCCCCTCTGCCATTCCAACATCTGATGGATGTCAGCAGTCCTCGGTGAGCCGCAGCTCAACACATCATTCTGACACCTGCCTCCATTGTCACATGGCCTTTTTCTTAGTGTCTCTTTGTCTAAATCTCCCTCTACTTTCATATATAAGAACAACAGTTCACCCTAAATCCAAGATGACTTCATCTCCATATCCGTACTGGGTCTGGAGACCCTATTTTCAAATAAGGTCACATCCTGAGACTCCAGGAGAACATGGGTTTGGGGGAACATTATTCAACACACTGACCAAACTAAGACATGTGAGCAAAGTACCTAGAGGCCAAAGTTAGCAAGATAAGGCACAGGTGACCTAATCTTCACTCTGACCCCACAGAAAGGCACCTGGGCCAGGACACTGTGATGGGCATGCAGTGTGGCTGTGAATTCCAGAAAGGGTACCCTGCGCTCTGCTCCTCTCCCTTCCTGTAAGCATGAGGGCCATCCTGTAAGCAAGGGATCAGGCTGCCAGGGCACAAAGCAGTGTGGGTTCATATACCAGCTGTGAGCAGCAGTTGTCTGGGAAGGCTAGATGCCCAGCATGTAGGGACCTTGGGGATCCATGGGAAGCTGGCTGGGCTCAGGGGCACCCCAGAATAGTAAGGGGACCACTGGTCCCACAGGAAGCTGAAATTGGGTTGAGCCCCCCAACTGGGAACAAGGGACACATGCCCAATGAGACCCAGTTGAGCACGCAGGAGAGAGCTTCCAGAGCTCCCAGAGACACCACCTCTGGCAGGGACACAGCCGCCTGCCCCTTGGTCACTGTGATGGCTTTGCCATAAGACCATCTTTTCTCTCCCAGAGGCTCTACTAGGAAACACAGACTCAAAGAGCACCAATGTGATAAGGAGAAAGAGCAAGTGCACTTCACAGTGGGCAGTAAAATAGAAGACACGTGGACAAAGGCAGGTTTGCTCAGAACCTCACTGCATGGAGTTAGTGGTAGGCACCAGAGTGAAGGACCCTGAGCTGCGCATGGAGGCCGATGAGGCCACACGGACTCCAGAGCTGCCTAGGAGCCTCTCCACCTCCAGCTCTAGTGTCCAGAAGGCCTGCCTGGGTGGCCATTCCTTTTCTTCCCTGGTGCCTGTCACACAGCAGAGCACCCCAGCATGCTCACTCCCAAATGCACCCTTTATGATAAGCTCTCATCACCTGCAGTGACATGAGTCAGCCTGATTCCAGCACACAAAAATGAGCCAACCCCATATCCCACAAAGTTAAAAAGATAAAATTAGTCCAATTATGTGACACCACATTAAAAACCTTAGACATAAATAAAGCATCTTTGCACTGGAAGCCACATTAATCATTACTTACTCTCACGTGTATTTCAGAAGAGTCTGAGATTCAGTTTAGTTAAATGTCTCACCATGATCATTCAACAGGCGCAACTCAAGAGTTCCTAAAATAGCCTCAGAAAACAGGCTGGAATAGACCCTCCAGGGTCCCTTGCTGCTATTCCTCATCTATCATTCAGGAGAGCATTTGCTCTCTCAATAGAGACCAGGGAATAAAATGGTGAGCCAAGTCAGACGTACTTACAACCATTATGGCACTTACATTTCTGGGTGAGACAGATTTAAACAAATGATTGTAAAAGGAAAAATCACATCTCCGATAAGTGCTGCAAAGAATATATGATGCTAGGAGGCTATTTACAAGGGTAATTCTCTACTCTGGAATTGTGAGAGTGGCTCAGGGCTTGAAAGATCCACAGGGAGATGAAGCCCTTTCAGACAGAGAGTATAGGATGTGTGCAAATCCCTGAGACACCAAAGGAAGCCAAAAGAGCTCTGAAGTCAAAATGGAGTGTGATTTAAGATTGGGCTAAAAATTCATCTGGAAAAAAAGCTGTTTAGAACCTTGGAGATCAAGGTAATTAAGGGTCTGGTCTTTGTTCTTTGGGCAATTAGCATGCTTTAAGCACGAGATTAATATGATGAGACTCTTCTTTAAAAAAAAAATCATACTGGTGTTTTAAACTCAAGATGGCAGAATAAGGGTACTCACATACCCTCTTCTCCCCTAATACTTCCTTTGAATAAGAGGAATGGACTAAGAAAAAGGGTAAAACATGTCATTATTGTCAAAAAATAGAGCTATCAGCAACTGAGATTGCAGTAGATGCTGAAGTGCACATCCCTCTCACCTCAAGCAAAGAAGCTTAATCTATAAGCCTGACCACTTACATAATACTCCCCATTTCTCTTCCTATTTGCCCAATCTTGAATATATATAGGCAACCAACAGCCATCAGATATTCAAGGAAAGCTCACATCATAAAAGAGTAAGACCAAGATAAGGAAAATATTAACCTTGGATGAGACATAAAAGAATACAAAAATTAAGATCATCATCATCTCTAATAAATATCCAGCAAGGAATTCTAGAATATAACTTACTTATAAGATAAGTAATAACAGAGCAGTGATGGAGAATACGAGAGACATTAAGAAAAGCAAAGAATAGAACAGTAAGACCAGTTATCTATCTGGAACTTCAGGAACATAAAAATAACTGGGAGAAAATAATTACAAAGAAAGTGATGGTAAAAGTTACTGGACGGACAGAAAGCATGGGTCAAAAGTCCCCAAAGTACAATATACTAAGTTAAATGAAAGTAGGGTATAGGAAAAGAAATTCATATCTAAGCACACTTTGATAAAATTACAGAATATTAAATACCAAGAAAAGATTTTAAGTGCAGACAGAGAAAAAGGACAAATTACCAACGGAAAAGGAACAATTTATATGGCATATTCCAATAGCACTATGAAAAGCCAGGGATAGTGATAGAGTATCCTCAAAGTGCAGAGGGAAAATTGTGGTCATGTGGAACTGTATTCCCAGCCAAGTTCTTTCAGGTAAAGGATGAAATAAGGACAGTTAGAGGTAACATAAACTAAGAGAGTTTACTGCCAAGGGACCTGAGATAAAGGAAAGTCTAAAGGATAGACTTCAAGAGAAAGGACCACGATTCTCCTAGGGTGGCCTGAGATCCAGGGAGGAATGAACAAATGAACTGATACAACTGTAGGTAAATCCAAACAAATACCATCTGAGTAAGGTCGTAATAAAGTAATGCCTCATTTCCAGATTAATTTCTGCAGAAGTGCATAAAACAGGACAATGTACATCCTGAGATGGGTGACCAAAATGAAAGCACTCCAAAGCCCTACTCCCATAGATCAGGCTTCTCTAACATGATACCATAGACTGGGTGGCTTATAAACAACAGACACTTATTTCTCAGAGCTTGGGAGGCTGCTGTCTGAGATCAAGGCATCGGCAGATTTGGTGGAACTTGATTCTGGGTTCAAACGGGCCTCCTCACTGTGTCCTTGCACAGGGGTAGGGGTGAGGGACCTTTCTGGGGTCTCTCTCATAAGAGCACTAATCCCCTTCACAGGGCTCCACCCTCATGACCCAATCACCACCCACTGGCCCCACCTCCAAACACCATCATACTGGGGGTTCAGTTTCAACATATGAATTTGGTGGGTGGAGGCACAAATATTCAGTCCATAGCATTTGTTTTGTTCTGTTTTTCTTTTTCATAGAAGAGGGTGGCTAGGTTATTATTTAACTGTAGACTTCTGCTAGTTTAATGTGCATGGCACAATTCCAGGCTAACATTTAAATATATAGAAATAGAAAACATAAATCCTAAAAAGGAAAAAAGAAAAACTTATCATGCAGAAAGAATGGAGAAAATTTAAATAAAGTAAAAAAAGTAAATTAGGAAAAAGAAGTTCAGTATGGCAATCATCACAATGAATATAAGCAGACTTAACTTGAGTTTGGATAATCCTGTCCTAAAAGGGCTCAGGAGAGATGGGACAGCAACTATTGTTTTTCCACATACTAGACTTTAACTTTTCATCCATGATCATTTTGATAAGAGTATATTTTAAAGGGAAAAAAATATTCTTGGCATAAGTAAGAAAAAAAAGAATGGAGAGATGCAAGACTGGCTAGCAGGATGTTATTACAGCCGTCTAAGTGAATGATGATAAACATACTCGAAGAAAACTTTTTGAGGACATCCTCAGCTATGTCCACAGAATAGATTCTGAGGAAGAAAACTTTTGAAATCAAACAGAGGCAACTATTCATAATTTTTAGTAGGCACTCTCAAGGTTTCCTCCAGGAAGCTTGCACCCTTCAATGCTGCTACACTATTTATAAATATTTTTGTTAAATTTCCTATTGCATATAAACCAAGAGCAGGTGCTTCCCTAGATCATAGTAGGGAATGAAAGAGACACAATCCCCACCCTGTGGATCTACCATTCCCTGCAAGAAGGAAAGGAAGGTAAATAGTATAAAAAGTAAATCAGCAAATAATAATTTCAGATAACACAGAGTAAGGAGGAAAATAAAATAGGTGAGTTGATGGGCAGTGACTTCGAAGCACAGAGCCAGCATAGGCCTCCCTGAGCCAGGACTTGAGGAACAGGAGGAAGAGCTTCTCTAGCAGAGGGATGGCTGCATGGAGCTGTGAAAGGGAACTCCCCAGGCATGGCCACTGAATGGAAAACCGCCACTGGCCAGGGCTTGATAAGGGCTCAGTGGGCGGTTCTTTCAGAGGGATGGCTAAGATTTATATACACCATGCCTTTGTGGAGCAGGGGGCCATAGATAGCTGGTGTGCAGATCAGGCCCCTAAGCGTGTCTTCCTTCACCCAGGTAGAGGTCTCACCTTTAGTGAGCATTACTACATGCTTGGGACTTTAAATACACCAGCTCTTCAATTATAACAACATCAGATGAGGACAACATCACCACCATTTTACGCTGATGACACAGGGTCTGAATGAGACAAGTCACATGGCTTGTAAGCAGCAGAGTCTAGATTTAAACCCAAGTTGTGCTGACTCCAAAGTTCGTATTCTCTCCACCATGAGCAAAGGGACATCGACTTGCACAGAGACATTGGGATGAGGCTTAAGAAACTGACATAAAGCCTCTTGAGCTTGTAAAATTTATAAAAGTGACATGGTTTTTGTGACTTTACTACTGACAATTTTATGGACTGCTTGTTTCCAAATTATACATAAGAATTATAATACATATGTACATATACACAATTTATTATACAACTTACATGTAAATTAATAATAAATATTTTGATAAGCTAGTGAGCAGAGAAAAATAAGTATGGCAGCAGCCTAGGGTGAATCAGTCATTACAAGTAAGAACTGAATTAGTGGCAGTAAACCATTGTCTCATCTGTGCTCAAACTAAATATTCTTGCATCTGATAAGTCTTGCTACCTCATGTAATAATAAACTATGATTGTACTAATTACCCACTCATCTTTAAATCCAGAATAATACTAGTAGTGACTATCTCATAGTAAGTTTTTAAAGAGAAAATTGTGCTCCTTTTAGGTAATTCTGAAGTTTTATATTTAGTTGTAGTCCTTCTAGAGGTCATATATGTAACTGTATATAATATTAAATATTCACTACTGTGTTGAGTGATTTTGAGTGGTGTCTCTTACCTTTATTTCTCCTCACCTCTAGTTTAATATGTATTATTCCACAGTTTCACATTTAAAACATTTAAATTTTATAACTGTAACTCTGCAGTCATGGAGCCTTAAAAGCTCACCAACACTTCTCTCACCATTGCACCGTTGCACCTCCTGCCCTGAGTTCTTTTGGATTCTGTCTTAGTTGACTGGGTTTTAGCAACAGTCTGCTTCTCTCTACATTTGGCAGAGATGGGAATGTTCCTGAGGTTTTTCAAAACTTTGCCCATCAAACTTCCCTGGTCCTATAGCTTGGGGTAGAGGTTATTTCCTGGGATAGAGTGCCTCTCCTTACCAGAGAGGACCCACTTTTGGAGCATCAGTCCACTACCTGCTGCCTCATGGTCAGCTGGTGCCCACACACACTTTACTGTGCTTAGTGCAAACAGGTTTAGGAGTGGGAGGTTCTGTGACCCAGACTCATTTTACTGTCTTAACCCAGATCTCATCTCTGGTTTAACTACTCTGAAGTGTCAGTGAAATTTAAGAAACATATAAGCACATACACAGAGTTAGACCTGAGCCCTGGTTGCATTCATTTAATGTGTTTTTAAGAAATCTTCTCAGACATGTTTGTCCAGGCGAGGGATAAAGATGCCATTCTCCTAAGTGCACAGACTCAGTTTAGGATGTTGGTGACAAAAATTCATTAGTTGTAGGATGTAAAATCTCAAAAGGTAATCCTCACAAGTCAAGAAACATTAATAGGAATCATGCTTTCTTGCAGGACTTAGCACATATTACATATGTGAGTACTAGAATGTTCCAGAAGGTCTGAAACATCAAGGTGAGGCATTATGCCAATAGACAACTATTAATAGTGGCCAAAATGTATGTAGCCCTTACTATGTGCAATTACTGTTCTAAGTGCTCTAAATATTTATTCATTTAATAATCACAACAGCCATATCAGAGAGAATTACTATTACTAACCCCCTTTTACAGACAGAGGACCTGAAGCACAGAGAGATTCAGTAACTTGCCCAACATCATCCAGCTTCTCAGTGAGATGTCCAGGATTTGAAGCCAGGCATACTGGCTCAAGGGCCCCTGTTCTCTACTGCCATGCTGTGAGGTCTCCTGAATAACAGTGGGGTGAGGGGTGAGTTTTGTAGGAACTCTTCCATTTGTACACAGAATGACCTAAGCATGCTCTGATCACAGCTGCCACCTGTCATCCACCTCAAGCCTGGGCTGGGCCTGTTCAGATAATGATGGAACACTGCCTAATGTACCACAGAATTAGGCTGGGAGGAGTTCCAATTGGCTTCCATCATCCATCTGCATTTCTTATGTAAGAAGTCAGAGGTCTCAGCTTAAATATGCAGCATGCATTATTTATACCAAATGCACACATTAACCCAATAGAGTTGTAGAAATAGCAGAGTGGAAGCAGATCAAATTACCAGGTTTGCTCTCACGGCCTGTGAGAGTATGGACAGGTGATCTGTCATCCCTCTGCCACCCTTTGGGCTGCTTAGAGGAGAAGGCACCAAGGAGCAGAGGGTTCTATTTGTGGCCTTTTGGATGGATGGCTTTCTTGACTTGGAAAGACTGAGTTCAGAAAACATTCTTTGGTCTTTCAAAAATGGAACACTGGTTTTCATCGTCAAGTATTAATGTTGGCTAAAACATGAGATGCACAGTAGACTTTTTTTCTATTTGAAGGGAGATTAAAGAGTGGAGGGGAGTGAAGAAAAAGAGAATGAGGAAAACTCCAAATGCACAACCTCAGTTTATAACAATTTGATTTCCTATGTATTTGCTCTTCAATATGGAACCAGCTTCCCAGAGGTGAACACAGGAGCGTGTTTGGTAGTAATCAATCCTTACCTAACAGTTCCATCCGAAGCAGTGGGGAGATGACTGACCAGGGGCTGGAGCTCCAACTGGGACAGCAAGCCAGGCAACCCGCTCGAACACCAGGTGGCCTTCTGCTCTGTGCCCAGAGGAGGAAGTAAAGGGGCTGCTTCCCTGATCCCATAGAAAGACCAGACATGTTACATGAAAGTCAAGAATGAATTCCAGATACCCATATTCAGACTGACCTTCACAGAGGAGACTTTTCCCCAAAATGAGTGCTTTGACTTCATCATCACAGTCCAAGGTAGGAACATATAAGGTCCACCAGGCTAATGGCTTCTTCACACCAACAATTCACTTTCTGTCAACATTTCAGGCAATGAAAAGCCAAATATGTGGAGTGCTATGGACAGATTTATGCCCTCTCAAAATTTACATGTTGAAGTCCTGACCTCCAGGACCTTAAACTATAACTGTATTTGTAGATACAGCCTTTAAAGAGGTGACTGAGGTAAAACGGATTCACCAGACTGGGTCCTAATCTGATCTGATTGGTGTCCTTATATGAAGAGGAGATCAGGACACAGACACACAGAGGAATGACCCTGTGAGGACACAGGGAGAAGACAGCTGTCTACACTACAAGGAGAGAGGCCTTGGGAGAAACAAATCCTCCTCCTTCCACCTTCAAGAACTATGAGCAAATAAATTTCTGTTTCTAAGCCACCCGGTGTATGGTACTTGTTTATGCCAGCCCTCATAGACTAATACATGGAGCATGTATATATTTGATGTGCTATACAGTATTGGAATACAGCTGAGTCCAATTTTAAGGTAATTTTCTTAAATTCTACAAAAACAAAATAGGTTGTCAAACATGTATCTTTTCAATTATTTTCAGTGTTTTAAAAATAACTCAATAGGGACATTTTCTGCTTATTTTTGTACGCTACATCTTCACTGAGGATGCAGGTGGGACACAAGTTAACCTTGCTGCCCCACAGCTGAACATGGCTGCCATTAAGTCACCTGCCTTCCTGAAACACGTGTGAAAGGTTCAGACCATGTTGCTTATGCCCTGAATCTGTCAGGAAAGTATCTGGTGGTTTTATTGGTATTGTTCTCTATCCTCTTGACAAACAGTGTAACCAAATTACTGCAAGAAAAGAGAGAGGAGGAGGAGAAAGTGGGCCTTGGAGAAAGCCCAATGCAATAACAGTGTTCTAGTGAACGAGTCAGAAACTGCTGAGACTGTCACAGGGACTCATAAGCAGTTCCCAGTTCTCACTCCAGGGAGGCAGTCTATCCTAAGCCCAACGTTGATTTACAACTTAAAAGAAGTGGCTCCTTGTCCTTCTACTTTTGACCTACACAAGTCATTGCAGTAACAACCTGCAGTAACACCTCTATTTGTTATTATAAAGCTGTAACCATGCATTTGTTAAGCAATAGGCAGGGTGAGATTAGATATTGCGTACTTAGCTTTAAACTAAGTAGTGTGTGTGTGTGTGTGTGTGTGTGTGTGTGTGTGTGTGTGTGTGTGTGTGTGTGTGTGTTTATGAGAGAGACACAGAGAGAGAGAAAACCATTAAAAGTTTTCAATTCTGATCTTGGAGAAGGGTCACTCTTTAAGAGGACTCTCAGTGGGAGGCAAGGACACTCATGGAGTCACGTGGAACATAACCAGCAAAGAACACTGAAGGGCCAAAGGCTTCTTCAGTGGCTTATGGCAAACTGGCACAACTGACTGGATGAACCAGGATGATGCAACTCTTGGATGGCACTTTTAACCAAGCACACACGAAGTGGCATAAAAATGCTCTCCACATGCCCATGAGCACTACATTGTTGAAGCAAATATTGTGATGTATTAAGGATTCTCAATTTGAAGGCTGGCTTTCTACTGATGTCTTTTGGGGGATCATATCTCAAAATAACTAAAAATTGTTAAAACTGCTTTCCCTCTTTCTTCTCAGACACCCCTTCAAAATAATGGGAAGACCAAACTTGAATCTGTACATCATCTAATGGGCATGCAATACTTGGGGAGTTAAGGAACAATTTTGTCTTAAGGTAAGTTTTTTTTTTTTTGAGAGGGCATCTCTCATATTTATTGATCAAATGGTTAACAACAATTAAGGTAAGTTTTTTTTTAATAACTCATGTGCCATATTTTATGAGACAATACACAAAACATGCTTTGGACTAATGTCTAGAAATAAGTCAGCATTTATTTGAATCACTTTTGCATAAACATACTCATTCTAGAAAAGGCCATATCATGGCATATTTTATTAGGTTGATGCTTTTAGTTAACCACTTAAAATATACTATTTAGCCCTCTAGTTCATAAAGTCTCAATGCACAGAAAGACAATTTCCATATAAACTGAATGGTTCAGTATTTTTTTGGATGTAGAGACCAATGCAATTAAAGTGGGAATAATTTACATTAGGGCAGAGAAAGTTTTTTTGAGCTACAGACATCAACTGTATTCGGGGAGGTTCAAAGCTGTGAGCAGGAACCTGCCCCATACTTGGGAGCAATCTGTGGGGAATTTCGACCTGAGGCCTTCCCCAGTTGATTGTTTATTGTCCTGCAGGTGTCATGATAACATCATGCAGGGGACCAGAGCAGAAGTGAAGGGGCCCATTCAAGACCCTTCCAGGGGCTCACCGTGGAATTACACTCAGAAAACTGCCTTTGTGGGCTCACCTCTTCCCGGCGCTCCTGAAGTTGCCTAAAAGAAAGAGCATGAATGGCCTCCACAGGCCAGCACTCGTATCAGAAGAATATTAGTAAAGATCTTTAACTGACAGAAAATAGAGAATAGTGTCACCAAATGACTTATGGAAGTAATGCTTTTGTTATGTCACCAAAATCATAATCACGTCTATGTCTTTCAGTTGCCATAGTCTGGCTTTCCCCCAGTTCCTTGGGTGTGGCATCTAATGCCCAGGAAAAAAGGCTCAGAGTCCTTTCATTCATTCATTCATTCATTCATTCACTCATTCACTCACTCACTCATTCATCCAGTCATCCCATTCATTCATCTGTTCATTCATTCACTCCTTCAATATGCAATGATCCGCCTGTGTGATGCCGAGAGAAGCAGCAGGCACTGGAGACACAATGGTGTGAAAACCAGAATGTTCCTCCCCAGGGAGCTTCGCTGAAGGGGGAGAGACAGTCACGCGCAATCGTGACTCAGGAGCCCTGTCCCCGCCATTCCTGTCGTTGTCTTCCCCTGAGATGTCATTCTGTCCCTACACAGATAGAGGATTATTTCATCTTAAAAATCTTTAATAAACACTTTAGGAATGCAGTTACAGTCTCCACATGCTGAGGCCTTGCTCCCTACCCTGAGGCCCACAAGCCAGCAGCGTCAGCACTGCCTGGGAGCTGCTCGGAAACAGACTGGAGCCTACCCTGGACCTAATGAATCAGAATCTGTACGGCAACAAGACTCCCAAGAGAGCTGTTTGCACGTTACATTTGGAGAAGCAATTCTCTAAGATGCCTTTCCCAAAATGTGTCCCAGGGAACACTGCATCCGGGTACTAGGTGAAAAATGAGATTTTTGGTCAAATAACATGGGGAACATTTGGTAGCAAATCACCAATTACTTCACCATGGGGTTTAGGAGTCTTTGATGTTCATTTTAAATACTCAGGAGGAATAAATCACTAGCAATTGTAGCAATGATACTAATAAAGATAGTGATAACTAGTACTTGTGGAGTAACTATAGGTAACTATAGGCTCTGTACTCGATACAGCTATAAATATTATACATATACATGGAATCATATTAATCCTCAAACAAACCTAAAAAATCAGGTATTATTGTTTTCTCTTTTAAATGGGGAGTATGAAGCTCAGAGAAGCTAAGAATTTCCCCAATTTGACATAGCTAGCAATTTGCCCACTAGGAATAGAACCTAGCCCTGACTGATTCCAAAGACCAAGGACTCAGTTTGAAACTTACAGCAGTTTTCTAAATATATTTGAACACTGAACTTCTCCCAACATGGATACAGCTGTTTTCTATTCTGTAAAGATCATATAGACCCATTCCATGAAAAACAGTTCAGGAAAGTCACAGAAACAAAATTTGCCACAGTGTGTCAGACTCATGCCCCAGGGGGAGAAGACCCCAGCGACGTGAGGTCAGAGAACCATCAAAGGCAACATCGTTTTAAATGTGAGGCCTGCATTCCAGCCACTCAGCAGGTCACAAAACAACTTAAGGGTTTCCTCCAGACATGGCACATCGGTTGCATCCTGCCAAATCATCCGTCTTTATTTGCAGGCCACTATTATGTATAAGAGAAACATCACACATGGCCTAGTCCTGATACATAGCGGACTTCTGTAATCTCTTCCCACCACTGCCAAGTAGCTGGTGCAGGGGGATCCACCACTCGCACATGCCCTGCTTGGGACCTATACCCCCACCATTCCTCACTCAGCCGCACACCACCACCTTCCTTATGTCAAAACACTTGGGTTGTCTTCTATTGTTAAAAATTGAATGGTGGCTCATCTTAGAGTCCACTCAGTCATGGTGTATTCATAGGTATCCACTGTTAAGCATCCCTTCTTAAACCTATTTACTGGGTTCCTGCTTTGTGCCAAGAAGCAATTCAACATAACAAGGGGCTCTTCACATTTACAACTATGATCTACCCAACTGAAAATCAGTGCACCTCAACAATGGCAGATATTCAAGCATATTCTGATACAACATTCTACCCATGGGCAGACACAGGATGTGTGGAAGGGTCAGGAGGCAAGGTCAGACACAGACGATACTAGGGGAAAGCAGCTCAATGTTCATCTTCCCCACTCCTGCAATTTTATGGTGAGGAAATCAGTTTATAACAATCGTTAACAGCAAACTGGAAGTAGGAGAAGAAGCTACAGAAAAATGGACATTACGGCATGCAAGCAAGGAAGGAAAATCCCCCCTCAGGCTGGCAAAGTTGGCCCAGGGGTGAGGGTTTGTTTTGCTCTACAGAAAGCTGCCTGTCATCTGTGTGCAACACCAAGCGAGCTGACACCAGAATCAAAAACGCCTTCTACTCCCCTCACCTCCCTTCCAAGAACCCTAAAATACCCACAATAAACTAAATGTGCTTAGTTCTTCAAGGGACACATGCTATTCACTAAGAGAGCATGATCACCCCAATGGACCTGGATTTTTTTCTAAATGTGTGTTTCTGTGTTCTGGATAAAACTAACGTTGAACGAGCACACATTTCTTTGTAATCTAAAAGGACAGCATTACAAATATTCAGGTGATAAGGACGTGACCCTGCCTACCCTACTGTGTTGGTGAGTAGATCTGGTTCCCCTTTGGGGTAAAGTGTGACTCTGGTTGGTGGGACAAAGAACCTTCATTTTGCAGCTTCACTGGAGGACCCACGTTGCGTGGTGGTCCTGGGCGACAGGGGAACAGGCCCACAACTGTGGGAGCCCCGTGCATCTCTCACGTCTGCTGTGTCAGTGTTTTGGGATCACTGGTTCTTGTCTTCAAACTCCCCTGCCCCAGAGCTAGTAATATTCAGTGATTTCAAACAGTAGCTATTTTTAACCACTTTCTCCAAACTGTGTTTAATGTCCTATAAATCCAGGGATTTGGGCACATGATCTGTATAACCCCCTAAAGAACATCACATGTGGATTTCATTTAAATATTAGAATCCATAATGATTTACATCTAAAGTCATAATTCAACTTTTAATTTAAGCCACATCAGAAAAGCATGCAGTAATCAATTGAAAAGATTAATTTAGCGATTTATCTCTTTACACTGTTTTATGGTATAATGTAAAAAGAGCTGTGCCATGGTTTTACATTTGACCATTGAAAGAATTGTGTTCTACTTAGCCATCAGAATACAGGTCTAGAATTTCTAGAAGAATATTAATATTTTTAGGTGATTGCTTGGCACATAGCTGCCCCTCGTGAAAGCTGAAACAATAACAACATATGGCTAAAGACCTACAGAAAGTATTTTATCGTAAGTGCTTCATTTTATCCTTTGGGATAACTAGAAAATATTACACACCCATCTTCTGGAAGAATATCAGTAGAGCAGTGAGTCTGATAAGACTTTAAGAGGCCATAATGAAACCAGAGAAGGACTGAGACAATCAAAAAGCTGAGGAGAGGCAGCTGACGGCAGAAGATAGCTGACATAAAAATGGGTGCCACTTTTAGAGAAAAACTCAAATCTCAGTCCTTAGGCTTCAGAGGAAAAGGGACAGAGATGAATCAATAATCTGAGCTGGACAGTAAATCAGGCCCAACACCTGCTCTAGAACCGAAGCATGCTGGATGTGACAAGGACAATATTTAAGTAGCAGTGCAGCTTTTTAAATAATTGGGACAAAAATTCCATAATCCTAGCAGCTGCTTCATTATGTCCTAATAAGCTGCCTAGGTAATTAAAATGTCACACATGATGCAGAAGAGTAGATTGATTTTTCTGCTCTACTTCTTAAAGTCAGACGTTCATTCCCAGCCTCAGCGCTGGGAGCCTGGACAAGCTCGCACTGTCCCCACGGCTCGGGTTGGTGTCCCAGCCACTGCAGCGCCAGTAGGTCTTGTATTGCCCAAATAGGGCTGAGCCCTCAGTACACGGATGGGTGATTCATATTCCTCCCCACTATCAGAGGTTCATAAGCCACTGTCCAGAACTCATAGGTGCCTCAAACCTTTTAGTTAAAAAGCCCCCAACCCGAGGATGTAAATGTTTACCTTTTTACATAAAGGTAATATAATAAAATACTTTTTACATAAAAGCTCATCATAAACAGCTTTTCTCATAGGCCCTGATTAAGTCCAATTTATCTTACACATAATGGAACTCATACTGGTCCTGACAGCTTGCTTTGGTTTCTTCAAAGGAATTGCTTCAAGGAATTGCTAGAATTCCTTACCCTTCCCTGTGCTTGAAATTCATACAACGCTACATGGGATAAATCCATGCCAATCATTTCTGTCAAGGCTTTCTGCTGCTTATATTCCCATCACCTGATATATGGAATCACCTGAATAGGCACTGGGGTTGGCTGGCTCTTGGAGAGATGAATCTTGTATGCGTGCATGAGCGTGTGTGCATGTATGAGCACACAGGTGCATGCAGGCATGTGAGTACACTGTCTCTGGTGCAATAAAGCATCAAAGACATCTAGATGCCATAGGATAGAGCACAACAAATAACCTAAATAAGAACTTATAAAATGTTCTAAGCATCATATAACAAATAAATTGGATATTCCACTCATATTTCTCATATTTGTTATTTGCCCAGACTGTACATTTTGATGCTTCAGATGACAGGGAAAACATCTTTATGCAAATCTGTGTAGCACTGACTGGTTGATGGAAGCAAGAGCCTTTACACGTGCTCACACAGATGGATGGAGGGTGGGATGCATTTATATCTATCTTCTAAGAGGCCCTAATAAATCAAGGAGAGAAACAGATAGTACGCAATACTTGGACAATATCTTCTTAAGTAGTCACAGCATTGCTAGTTATTTGCATAATAAATAGAATAATAAAATAGCAAAATATGTCATTTTTATTCTTGGAGTCAGGATACAGTGAAATGGTTTCTTGTCCATTCCTAAGAAGCTACATAATCGTTTGAGCTCCAAATACCTGTGCGTGTCCTCACAATCCCAACCTCTGGAACCCAGGCCATGGGGCAGAAAACTGCAGGCATCGCCCCAGCTCACTGCATGTGGGCTGGCTTGGGCCTGCTTTCCAAGGTGTTCTGTCCCTCTACCCCTTACAACACTCAGCTAAGGGAACTGAATAATGCATCTTTCATGAACACAAATCAGAAAGGCAAACTACGCACTCATTGCATGTGTGGCTTATTTGATTCCCTTTCGAGTTACAGAGGATTCTTACTGAACAGTTAGTTGTTCAGTACACATTTCAGCATGTGCTGTGGGTTGAATTATGCCCCCAAAATTCATATGTTGAAGTCCTAACCCTGGTCCCTCAGAGTGTGACCTTGTTTGGAAATCAGATTGTTGCAAATGTAACTAGTTATGATGAGGTCATACCAGGGTACAGTGAGCCCTTAACCCAACATGACTGGTGTCCTTATAAAAAGTGGAAATGGAGACACAGAGGTATGCAAACAGGGAGAATGCCGTGTAAACATGAAGGCTGAGACCTGCAAGCCGAGGCCGGAACTGCCAGCAAACCACCAGAAGGCAGGAAGCCGGATTCTCCTTAGAGCCCTCAGGAGGTGCTGGCCCTGCCGACACCTTGATCTTGGAATCCCAACCTCCAGACCGTGAGACAAGACATCCCTGTGGTTTAAGTCCCATCTGTGGCACTTGGCCATGGCAGCAGAGCAAACTGACAAAACGTGTCTGTTCCTGGTTGATTTAATTATGATACAATAACCACCTTCGACCAGATGACCCCTTGCGGCTTTGGCCTTTCGCTCCTTACAAGTTTAAGAGCAACATTATTACTGCTGATAAAAAACAGGTTCTTCACATTAGTGAAACTGAGGCAACACACTGATCTTGCAAAGGCAAGTATTTCCTCCTAAAAAGAGAGATTGACCTTCAAACAGAAGGCCAAATGCCAGATTGCAAAGGGTCAGAATTATTCGATGAGGAAAACCATTGTTAAAATGAGACTTGTCTAAAACTGGGAATTTGGAAAACCTTTCTTTGGTTCATGCCTGATATTATATGGGGTCAATCCTATTATTAAGCCCACCAGAAACCAAAACACATTTTAACTTTATATATGGACACAAACACACAAACATATATTCATGGGCGAATGTGTGTGTGTGTGTGTGTGTGTGTGTGTGTGTGTGTGTGTTTCTGTTGAATAGCCTGCTAACCATGCCCTTATCATGAATCAAGCAGAGCAAAGAAATGCCACCAGCACATGAGGCTGACAGGCAAAAATAACAAGTAAAATTAAAGCTTTACTGAAGTCTCTGGGAGCATGCCAGAGGGCAATTACACTCGTTATACAAAGTCAGAAAAAATTTAGAGTCCTCCTTCTCCCTCACGGCCCCCAACACTCACACACACACATACACAGCAGCTCTGCAAACAAACGAACGGCCTCCAGCCCAGCCACACAGGCCTCCCCAGTCCTCTCCCCTTTCTATAGGGTTCTTCTCCACCTACAGCCCTGCCTTTCCCGGGTATAAAACACCCTAGATTTCTGGGTCCTCTAACTTTTGCTTTATTTTGCCCAGGCCACCCCCAAAAACTTCAAGTCAACATCTTCTTGTCCAACACAGGCATTTCCTGAGCCAGCAGAGAGAAGGAGGCAGGGGGCTTGGGGAAAGGAATGCAATTGCTTTTAATCCCTTATCTTTTCCTTTGACCCTGCCCAACATTCAAAGTAAAAATGTTGTCACCCTTTCAAAAAAATCCGGTTTCATGCAAGAAGCCCTGAGGTCTTTTAGATTTTCAGGTGGGACCCTGGTTGCGCAGGCATCAACTGGTTCTTTAGACCCTGTGAAAAAGAGAGAAATGTGGGGATATTCTCAGGGGTGAGCCCCCGTGCAGGCCCCCAGCCCAGCTCTGGGCCGAGCTTCCCGCGTCCCGCCCAACCTCAGGGCTGGGGCAGGCATCTGAGTTGGCCAGCGGCCCGCCCAGGTACCACAGCCAGGCCGCTCAAAGGCCCACTCCTCACAGCCCTGAGGCTGCAAGTCCAGGTCAAGGAGCCGGGAGGCTGGTTTCCCCCGAGGCCTCCCCCTGGGCCTGTGGATGGCCATGTTCTATGCCCTCAGCTGGCCCTGCTCACGCACAACCCTGGTGTCTGTTCCTCTCTTGTAAGGACACCAGTCCTACGGGTCAAGCCTCTCCCTTAGGTCGGACCTCATTTAACCTAAGTCACCTCCTTAAAGGCTTCTCCTCAAAACCCGTCACACTGTGAGGTTAGGGCTCCACCCTGGGAATTCAGGGAGGACCCACTTCAGTCCGCGACAGGGTGAATGGGCAGGGATTAGAACCAGGAAGGACAGCCTGCTGCAAGGAGCCACAGAGCCCACTGCCCCCGACGCCACCAGGGTCACGGCAGTGGGCCATGCAGGAGCCCAGGCCGTCCGGGGAGCAGGGGGCCCACACACAGGCAAACTGAAGGAACAGGAAGTAGACACTCCGCTGGCCGAACAAAACACATCTGTGGGCTGACGACTAAGTTTCCAACCCATCGTAGATTGTCTGGCAACTTTTAACATTCAGTGAAAACTGCCTGGACTGCCATGGGTGGCCCAGACACTTGCTTCATGAGTGCTTTTGCTGGGTGATGAGCATTCCATCAGGTCTGAGGTGGAGAGTGTTAGGCTGGAGAAAGGAAAAACAAGGACATGCAAACAGAACAGAGAGATGCCATAGGGGGAGAGCAGACCAGACCCCAAAGTCTGTGCCGTATATGGAAAGGGGACAGCTCTCCCTGAATTCCATCCTGATGTGCCAACTAAGACCCGGATGTCAGCCTCCTCCCTCTTGGAAGGAAAAAAGTTTCTAATTGTCTATTATGTCACCTTTAGCCAATCATACCTCTCCACACCCCCTAGGATAGCTTGCCCATTCCTCCCCCTCCTAATCCCTTATAAGCCCCCCACCTACCCAACTGGGTGTGACTTCTCTGGCCTGTGACAAGAAGGCCACAGAACCTCACCCGGGGGTATTCAAATAAATTACCTGGCCCTTTGTTGCCTCTCTTTGCCTGCTTATTCCAGCTACAATTTATCTTACAGAGAGTAGACGGGAAGCTGATTCTAAGCACATGTTTAGTCCCCTCGGAGGTATATGTAGGTATGAAAGGAAAGGTATGTATCTCCCTTAAAAATTGAGTTCTGCCCCTTATTGTCATTGTCATATATAGGTTTTATATATATAAAAAGGCAGACAAATCTTAGTGTGTCAGACAGAGGTTGAGCCTTAGTCCTTCAGGTCCTCAGACAGGCAGGGAGGTTTCATGCCACGTGCCTGTTCTGATCATCTGGCCATGACAGTGCAGAGTCCTGGGATGAGAAGGATTCTGAGGATTAGACTGAACACAGAAAAGACAGTGCCTTGGTCAACTAGCCACATCTCTCAGGAAGGGCAGAGGGAGGGCTTTGCAGCACCAGAACAGGGAAGCAGAGAAATCAAACCAACTTCCTAGGATCCTCTGGTCTTGGTGAGGTCCAGGGTGGCTTCAGCCAGCCTGAGCCCAAGCTTTACAGGTGCAGCAAATGGGAAAGTTCTCTGCTGACTTCCAGGAGGCCAACACACCCAGAATGTACATCTCCTTGGGCACAGAAGAAAATTAAGACCATGTGAAATGTAAGCACACAGCGACCCTTTGACTTTAGTGAGACCCAGAGAAACAAATGTTTGTTTATTTTGTTGTCTGGGAGGTTGGGGTGATCAGTATTTTGTGGTTTTGATTTTTTTTTAATTATCTTTGGAATACGCCTATTGATTTTTTTCCCCCTAAAATAAGCAATATTCTGTGGGAAAAGGCCAGCCTTTCTTGGCACTACCTCTTTTTTCTGGAGGTTATTAATTTCTATTTAATAGACCTCATCTTGCAAAATCAAATTTTTATATCACAAAGGGATTCACATTTATCTTGAACTGAACACTCCCTGTCGTCTATCAAACTGAGTTTAAGTTTCTAATTGAAATAATTTTTCAAGTGTTGAGCAATAAAGAGGCAATAAGTGATATATTTAAATTATTTATTCATCTTATTTATAATTAATTCGGTTTTGTTCTTTGCTGCCCAGTGAGGCTAACCCGATCCCTTTGATTTTCAAATCTTTTCTGTCATTAGGCGACAACAGAAGTGGCTGCTTTTTCCACCCCACTTAGGTTTCATTGGTCTCTGGGGATTTAGGCAACATCAATTTAAATCATAGTTAAATTTAATGCATTAACTTTGTTTTGCAACACGCAGCTCCAAGAACAGAGTTGCAGACACGTGTGCCTATTCTAAGTCAAGCTGGAAAAAAAAATCAGTTACTTGGTAAGATGAGCCATTGCATTAACAAAGATCTCATCCTCCACTAAGGACCCATATGCCTGGGTCTACATTCTTCCTTCTATAGACTAAGAGGGATATATCTTTAACATGTATTATGTCTTGGGTCCTAAGTGGTTTGTAGACAATCAGAAACCATTTTTCGATATCTCAACTCAAACTCATGCTGCAAATTGGATGTATCATTTCCTCACTCACCTAAACCTTTTTCCTAATTGCAATTCCTCTTTCTCATTATGACATCATGATCAGCTTCAGAGGGTCGCGGTCATTGGTCACTTCCTTCTCCCACATCCACACCTATCCCAGCCCTGTTCACTCCACCTCTCTCTGGCCCACACCTCTATAATCTCTCCCTCCCCCAAGTTCTCAATCACCAGACACTTCTACAGCCCACACATACTACCCAACTTTTTTACCTGAAAGCCCAGGTAATATACCTGCCCTGCTCTCAAACCAGGATGATCCCCCTTAGCTCAGGGAATATGCCCAAGCATCCCAGATTCCCATTTATTCAGGCTGGATTCCCCCTTTGCAGCCTCATCCTCCACCACCTGGCAGTTTGACAGTAATCAACAAGGGCTTCCATGGAACAGACACCTGAAAGCCTTTATTCGGTGGGTTTTTTATATTTAAATTTATAGGTTTCTTTGCTCCTCATACAACATCTGCATACTGTATACTCATAAATACCTGCAGAATAAATTATCAAAAAATGGGTCATAAGACAAAATAAGAGAATAGGCCAAGAGAAATCAAGCGATCTGAAATGCAGCCAAAAACTCAGAAAAATGTGATGGGCAAGAAGATGAAGCCATTGCCTAAAATTATTTGGAAACTGATTGTGTGATAGCCCAGCCATCAAGAACTGCAGGTGAGTGCCTGACTGACCAAATGTCCCAAGTGGCCTGATTGCTGGGTCCGTGGTGGACCTCCACAGGTGCCACGTATCCTGACAGGCAAGCAGAGGGAATTTCCTCAGCCCAGAAGATGCAGCAACTCGGCAAGGAGAATCAGGGTGAGATTCAGGAACAAAAACAATACTGCTTATGATTACATTTACTGAACCCCTCCTATGTGTCAGGTGCCAGGTGCTATCCATTTCAGCTCATTCAGTCCTGAAAACCATCCTGTGGAAAGAGCAGGAATGCACAGCTGCTGAGGCTGTGGAAGACTGTGCTCCTGAGCCTCCTGTCCACTCCATCCTGCAGGGGCAATGCATCCCCACCTGCCCCTTGTGGGAGGAGCCTACTTCCCTGCCTGCTGACGTCAGGCTCTTTGATTTGCTCTGGCCATTCGCAAGTAAGCAGCCAGGAAGTATGCAAACCTGAATAGCAATTTTAAGAGTCACTGCAGGTTCCCACCAGATGTGGAGAAATGGCATACCCAAGATGAGGCTGCCTTCAGCATGGTCGGGACGAGAGCAGAGCTGTGGCTAACACCCAGCCTGACACATCATGCAAGCAGAAAATAAACCTCTGCTGTTGTCGGCCACTGAGCCGTCAGGGTCGAGGGTTGTAGCACACGCTTAGCGATAGCAAAGGCAGGATTCACACCCAGAGCCTATACTTTTATCCATTGCACTCTTTACACTCTCAGCCCTCTTCAGCTCATGCCCTGTTATTAGAAGAGGCCCCACATCTCCCTCTGTTCCCTCCATTCTGCAAGCTGGAATCAGCAGGCCACTCAAGGGATAGCCCAGGGGCCTGCAACGCTGTGAGCTACACCTGGGACATGGTTAGAGGCAGAGAGTCCCAGCCTCTCACTACAGAATCTACAGTGTACCAAAATCCCCAGGTGATGCATGTTCATGGTAAAGCATGAGAAGTGTCAGAGTGACACATGGGCATGAATGTCCCCTCACGAGGGGGTTAGACCAGAGGGCCATGAATCAGAAATGGAAAGGCACAAGCACCCACTTAGTTTCCTTGCCCGTTAGAGATCAGAGGGGGGCTCATGCGCTGCAGCCACCATGATATTACTGGAGTGCATTCTGGTACTTGCCGTAGCTACCCAATAATGCCCTCGGGTGGAACATCTCACTCACTGCTGGCAATTCTGACTCTCGTTCACAGCCCAATGGCTTGTTTATTGAACAAATAAACATAAGAGCCTATTAGTCCTCATTAGGGGCTGTTAGCATGTAAAAAAAAAAAAAATGACACATTGTGCTTATCTTCACCCCTCTGTTCCAAGATCCCATTATTGGTTTATCACCCTTTTGATGAGTGACACTGACCGTGAGCTGTAACAGCTAACACCATGACTTCCCAAGCACAAGCAATCACCGTGATTCGAAGAGGACTATAGCCCTTACCTGGGGCTACACGGCTGAGAACTCAGTGTCATGGTCCCTCTCCGCGCAGCCCTAAAACCCAGGGGCAGGGAGCTGGAACTTCCAAGCAGCCAAGGAAACAAGTGATGATCTTTCAAGATGGCTGATGACACCGGTGGAGCATCGAGCCATGCATCCGAGACACATTCTCCCCGGGGAAAGTTAGGTTTTTGACAGCCTAGTTTATGAATAAATTCATGACATGAGACATTTCCAAAATGTCTGTTAAGAACCGTTTCAAAATGAAGTCATCAAAATTACTGCGAAATGTATACTTTAAATTCAAACAGCCGGGAGAAAGAGTGTGCTTGTTATGTAGAATTCATTATCAGTATTTCGGAGTGCAGCCTCTATAAACATTTGTTTAGGATTGCTTTTATGCAATTGTTTGGAACATAAGCAGAGAAAGAGCTGAATGGGAAATTCCAGAAGCCCAGCACTTATCCAGCTTGGTGTCTCTCCTGCCTTGTTAGAAAGACATCATTTCTTTTTCTTCAAATTTTAATGCAATTGGAAGGGTCTGATTTTTTTTCCAGTTTTGTGTTACAAGTAGGGACATCACTTTAATGCAGGAAATGGAAACCACGTACTAGGGATTTGCTCATTCAAATAAAAAAGACCCATCTTTAGATGCAAATCACTTTTCATAGGTATTGAAGTCACAATGTAAGCATGTGCACATTCACAGGCCCCCATAGTACTGATTCCTGTAGATTCTGAAGTCAGGTTGGAGGTGCTAAAAGATGAGATTACATGGTCAAACAATCAAATTAGCCAACAGAAGAGATTTGGGGTTGAAAATATGCTAAAGGAAAAGAAAACTATTAAAAAATGAACT
The DNA here is from genome assembly GCF_030020395.1 of Manis pentadactyla. Lineage (NCBI taxonomy): Eukaryota > Metazoa > Chordata > Mammalia > Pholidota > Manidae > Manis > Manis pentadactyla. The sequence goes on from NC_080019.1 coordinate 192,759,600, forward strand.
AAGTGGTTAGTTAAGGATTAGAAACGCTACTGCTCCACCACAAAGAGGGAAAGTCGCATTTGATCTAAGAGGAGAAGCCTGCTAAGATCTGGACTGCCGTCAGATTTAAGAAAACCAATCTGTAAATAACACAGAATAGAAATCACTACAGACCCTCCCAAATCGGAAAAGCCAAATAGTTTAGAGCACATCAAATTCAATAATATTTCTACATCAAAAAAGATCACTGCAAACAAAACTGAAGTGCAGTGACATTCAAAATTGGACATATCTATTTAAAAAAAAAAACTTATATACAACAAAAAAAGTTTCTAAACCTATTTTTCAAAAAACATACAAAAAAATGGGCAAAGCACGGGAATAGGTGACAATAAATTCCAAGGACAAACTAAATGCACAGTAATGGGGAGATTAGCTAAGTAAATGGTGGGTGATGCATATAATAAAATAGAACACTGCCATTATAAAGCCATAGCATAGAAAAATATATACTGATGTGAGGAAATGTTCAGGAGCAGTAAACAAAAAAACAATTTAGCCAAACACTTAATTCTGAATATCTGATAAAAAAAATACCCCATCATATGAACAGTATCTACCTCTACAATGTAGAACTAAAAATGGTTTCTTGTCTTTTTGGCTTGTGCACTTCAAGTGTTTAACAGATTTTAAACATTCAGTATAAATTGTTTTTCAATTATAAAAAATAATCAACATTATCAAAAATTTTAAAGGATTTAAAGCTGGAGAAGTTTTTAAATCAAAGGATTGTTTTCATGCAATGGTTTAGAACATAAGCAGAGAAAGAGCTGATTGGGAAATTCCGGGAGCCCCGAGCTTCTGGAAATCAAAGAAACTAAAGACTTTAGCATAAGTGAGAGGGAAAAATTCTTCCCAATCCCATAAATTTATAGCCTAAACCACTGAAATATCTGACCTCCAAGAGCAAACTGGCATATCATGGACAATTGTCCTTATCCCTCACTGACATTTTCAGATCCGCAGCTGTGTTTCAGGCAGAGGACAATGTTGAGTCACATAAGTAAGGAGAAAGCTTGGACCGAAAGGAGAATTCCAAGTCCCTAATTCAGTCTGTGTTTGCACTATTGGTGACTCTCTTGCCGGACCATCTGCAGTGTTCTGGAGTGAGCCGGGTTGATGGGTCCAGACTGTGGGGGCTCTAGATGGATGGTGCTCCCCACCGTCTTGGCACCTGCACTGCCAGTAGGTAGAGACTGGAGCAATCCGTTCATGTTCACGGCTTGCATCACCTCCCGTAACCAGGAAAACCAACCATGTAAATACATCAAGGCAGCTGATCATGGACCACAAGGGAAAAAACCCTCAAAATAAATTACCCTACAGATTTAGTTTCTTGTTGCCACTGTAGCAAGCTAACACACCGATGGCTTAACACAACACAAATTTATTGTCTTTCAGTCCTGGGGACCAGAAGTCCAAGATCAGTTTCAGGGGGCTGAAGTCAAGGTGTGAGCAGCTTGGATCCCCCGCTGGAGGCCCCAGGGGAGCCCCTCTTCCCGGCTCTCCCTGCTCCTTGAGGCCATCCACACACCTGACTCATGCCCTTCCTCACACTCCTCCCTGCTCTCAGTCCGTCACCACGCCTGAGGACCCTCTGCTCTCTTGCCTACATCTTAGAGGATTCTTCTGCTTATATCAAGCCTAGTAGATAATCCAGGATAATCTCTGTCCAGAGACTTAATTTAAATCCATATACAAAATCTCTGTGGCCACATAAGACCATGTGCACCCATTCTGGGGGAGGAGAGGGACATCTGGGGACATGGTGAGATGGTCCGCCTACCACACCCGCCAAGCCTCCTGGCAAGGCCCGCCCTACAGACTCCCCTCCCTAGAGCAGCAACTTGGCACAGTGCTGTTAATATATGAAAATCACAAGAAACTCTGATTCTCCTCAGACGTACTAGCCGGAAGGAAGTCAGATGCGAGGGTTTCTAAGAGGAAAAGGAACATGGATTCTTCAATCGCTTGTTCTTTCCCCAGGTCTCCAATGAGTACCGTGCAGCTGAGAACTCATATGTTTTTAAAAACAGTTATGGCACATCTGCCATATGGTAGATACAGATGTGATCAGCAGCTTCTGCTTTACAAATGCAAACGGCTTGCACATGGCCTCTCTCTGCTGAGAAGGCATGAAATGATGAGGAGGGCGCCCTCCACGTGAGCCCTTGTGTGTCACCCTGGTCACCTGCCCCAAGGCCAAGGAGACCACGAAGGACAACTAAAGCGATTCACAGATGGGGCTGAAAATCTGTTCGAGGAAAACAAAACCTTCAGGTTCTTCCATGTGGTGGGGCCGTGGCACACAGGCTGATCACCTGGACACATTCTACATTGCGACAGATCTCAGGTCCCCACCCCAGCCTTCTCCCTCTTCTGGTGAGTTCAGCAGCTGTAAAGTGACAGACATGTGTTTGTACGATCACTAAACCCCTGAGTTATGTAGTGAGTTAGTAATTGCTAGAATATATAGACACTGAAATACTAAACTCCAGTTTGGACAGATTAGGAAGGAAGGGACAGAAGGGAAGGGGATGGGAAAAGCCTCCCTCGTGCCCACATCGGGACCCTTGAGTGCTGTTGGTGAAGATCACTCAGCCCGGGAGATCTGCAACATGGCAAACACACAGTCCCTAACCTGCATGGCCCCCACATCTCCAGGGAGTGACCCTGTCCTGCCCTCCAAATCGGCCCTTCCACCTGCTCTAAGCTCCCCGAGCCTCAGACCCCGGCTCTCAGGGGCCAGTCTCCCCTCCTGTTTTATAGAGGAAAGGAAAAAAGAATCAAAATTCCCTTTTGCCATCTTGCTGCCACCACACATCTGTGCCTGAGTCTCAGGGGTCCTGCCTCCCTGGGGTCCGGGTGGGGAGCAGAGTGGTTTGGTGTCCGCGCATCCCCGCTGTGTCTCCGGGGCTGGGGGCCCAGGCCTCCTGGAGCTCTGAGGTTCATATGATCTTGCTGGTGCTGAGCTTGGCTCAGAGCCAGGGGAGCCCCAACTCTGCAAGCCTTTAAGGGGGAACCCAGATCATTCATCCAGAACGTCGGGCGACTTGGGGTGAACGCTGGGCAGCTGGCCCAGCTTGTTCCTCATGCCAGCCTGTCTCTCGATTATCTATTTCCTCTTGGACCTTGTCCGCTCAGTTGCCATTGCTTCTCTGCCGACGCTGCCCACCACGTAAGCATGCTCTGGGCCACTCACTGGACAGGCCTCCCCTAAGTGCACCACCCTCCTGCTGCTGCCTGGGGTCTCCTCCGGCCCCACAAGCCCCCAGGGCAGGTGCAAGCCCCCCAGGCTCACGTCCCCATTTCTGCCTCTCCGCAGCCCGGAGCACCTGACTTCCTCCTGTCCTTCTGGATTTGCTGCCATTTATAGCCATTGCTTCCCATCTTCGCTGAGTCCTCTTTCTCTGTCCAGTCCCCTAATGCTGGCCTTTTTAGGGCTTCTGACCTAGGCCTTCTCACTTCACTCTACCCTTCCCCTGCAGAGACCTAGCCACACCCATGGCTAGATGAGCACAGAAGAGTCAGCAGCCCGCTCTACCCGGACCCGTCTGCGGAGTCGCACAGCTGCCCTTCCAGCCGCTAGTGATGCCGCACTTGAGTGTCCCCATGGACCAGGGCCATGCCCGCACTCACGCTTTCTCCCTCCTCACTCCCAAACTTCTCCGCCTCCGATGTTCCCCACGTCAGAGAAAGGCATGTCACCCAGCCGTCCAGACCAGGCTCTCCTGATACCCCTCAGCTGGTGCACTGCTGCCCAGCCCCACTGCCGGCCCCAGTCCAAGCTCCTGTTATCTCTCCTCGTGAGCTGGAAGGACCTCCTAAACGACCTTCCAGGATCCACTTGCCGCTCTTGAGCCTGTCCTCTACTCTGCTACCTTGTAACCTTTCTATAACAATATGATCATATCGCTGCCCTGCTTAAATGCTTCAATAACTGCACAGGAGGCTCTGAATAAAACTAAACCCTTCAAATGAGCCGACCGTCCCTGCAGTCTGGCCACACCCATTTCCCCAGTCCTGTCTGCATCAGTCTCCCTCTCCGGGAAGATCCCTTCTGTTTCCTCATCTGGGTCCCTCTCCAGCCTGGCCCCTGGGACTGACCAGAATTGGCTGCAGCAGTGAGCTGCCCATGCGCTCTGCCTTCTGGTGGACTCGGCTAGATTAGGTCTGCAGCTACGTGCTCCCAATATGCGGTGTGCTTGGCTGCAAAGGCACTCTGAACTGCTGCCATTATTGACATATCTCTTTAAAGTCAGCTCCACGAGGGCAGGGACCACGTGGGTGGCACCCAATTCTCCCAGTGCCTGGTGCCCTGGGGGCCCTCAATAAATACGTGCTGACCAACGCACTCATTTCTCTGACTCTACCTAGTGGAATCTGGTGATATTTAATGTTTCCTTCTAGCTCTTGTATTAGACATGCAGAAAAAGCTACATACACACACGGCTTTGGATGACCTTGGGTAAAAAATGACATCATTTCCTTCCAAATCCTAGAGGTATTCAAAACTCATCCTTCATTTTGACAGTCACAAGGTCCAAAAAAATTTATGAACGTGACGATATGTACAAATACATTTGAGGGCAGACTCCCATTAGTTTCACCATTCTAAGAAATTAGTCTGGCCTAGCAGACCCAAGGTAATATATAATGGAAAGCATTCTAAATATTTGATCAGTGGTTTATTCTTACTGAACTCTGTTGCAGGCTGACCACCTAACCATATGGTGTCCAAACTCCTTCCCTATAAGGAAACATCTATGCCCTACAAAAAAAACCTGTGGTCTAAACTCCAGTCCTCCTTTCCACCTCCTTCCAGGTCAGCCCCCTGAGCCTTGGGATGGCCAGGTAGGACCTGGTTCTTGTCCTTGGTCTGTGGATTATCCGTAACCACCACTGACCAAAGCGCAGGCTCTTGGTCGTCCTGCCCCCACACACCTCAGGGGGACACTTCCACCCACCTCCTCTGAAAAGCTTCATCCCCTGCCTGGACCTGCTCACTCCTGACAGGTGAGCACAACACCCCTGGCTTTCTGCCAACACCCCACAAAGGGGGAAACCTTGACTTCCCCACAGTGCCTGACAGCACATGAACCCAAAGGTAACAAGAGCCTGAAAGGGTGCATCTTGCAAGTGGGCGGGGAAATAATGAGAGCAGAGCCAGAACCGCAGGGGGGCCACAGTCACAAGAGACAGCGAAGAAAGCCCTCTGGGGAAAGGGGGTGGGAGAGGGTGGCACTAAGGAGGTTTCAAAGGCTGCAGCCCCTCCCAGCCCCTCCCACCATCCATCCGAGGGCACTTTTACAAAGTTCAACATGTTGTGGTAAGAGATGTGTTGCATCTTACACACCACCAGTGCCCTTCAGCCCTGGCTTCTGTGGTCTCTGACGGATGCTGTCATCTGCTGCCCACTTCCCGCGTCATTACCCAAGCATTCATCCCGTTTCCAGGCACGCTGCCCGCTGATTGTCCACAGCCAGTGGTGGTGCGGGAACCCAACTCAGGGCAGCTTGGGATGGCTGCTCAGCTCCCGTGATGCTCCTGGGGTCCACTGGGGCTCTGGCTGCCTCTCTGAGCAGCTGTTCCTCACAGGCAGGGATTCTGAGAACACCCCCCAAATTTCTTGCAGCAAATCTTCCAGGGACTGTTTCCTGGGGGTGTAGCCAAGACATCCTCCCCCCACTGACATACAGAAGCAATGGGGGGCCCATCCTCACTGTCTTCCTTCAGCCAGTCAACCTCTCAACTCAATGGGCCTCGGGGAGATCCACAGGCCCAAATAGGCCCACCAAGATTACCTTTGACCTGAGATCCTAGGCAGGCCTGGTCTTCATACAAGCAGTGCTGTGGCCTGAAAGTAGAAAAATACTGCAGGTCACACATTCACCTGCTGTCCTCATGGGTGGGAATCATCCCCAGAGCACAGGCCATCCAGATGGCTGTCCCTCAGCCGGTGTAGTGGCATGAGGCCATCGAGTCCAGCCTCCCCAACCTGCCTCTAGCCTCTAGCTTCATCCCACGCAGTTCCCTACCCCCATCCACTCATCCTTCCCACTGTCAACCCAGCCGATCCTGAGCAATCTCTGAGCTCCCTTCCTCACTGGATGAGACCCCAGCATCAGGGTCAGTGTGCATCCACCCCGCTGCTTGCTGGGACCCGTATCAAAATGCCCAGGGTGCCTGAGGGCAGCACCTCCACAGTGGACACAGGAGGGAGCCGCTGCCACCGTGTCCCAGGGCAGGTCTGGCAGCCTGTAGGACTGGGTGAGGCGCAGCGTGCTGGCGTGGGTTCTACAGAGGCAGATCCTAATTCAAGGGTTCAAGGGCAAGGTCTCTGCTGCCCCTGCCACCCGGGGAGGGTTTGCTTTAAAGACTGCTCTCCAAGCGGGCCTGGAGCTTCATCCTGCAGGGAAGCTCTGGGAAATACTACAGATACATACCCCGGAACTGTTACTTGTGGTTTGGGGGAGCCAGGTGGTTTATACACCCACCACAATGGACTGGGTGTATGTGCCGCCCACGGTTCATATGCTGGAATCCGAGCCCAGTGTGGTGGTGTTAGGAGGGCTGGCCTTGGGGAGGCGACCTCGTCATGAGGATGGAGCTTCATGATGGCATCAGTACTGTCATAAAAGAGACCCCAGACAGCTCCCCCTCTCTTTCTGCCATGTGAAAACACAACAGGAAGACAGCAGTCTGCCACCCAGAAGACAGCCGTTGCCAGAACCTGACCACGTTGGCACCCTGACCTCAGACCTCCAGCCTCCAGACTCACGACAGATAAAAGTCTGATGCCTATAAGCCACCGTGTCTATAGTACTTTGTATAGGAACCCAAACTGACTTAGACCCACCACCACAGTCATCAGTTGTTGGGAAAGAGCAGCTATGGAGAGGTTAATCCTCTGGCACGTCCAGCCTGCCCTCTATGGACAGACCAGCCTTGTGGAAAAGCCCACAGGCAGTAGAGGGCAGGTGCTGACAGCTGGAATCCTCAGATCACACTGACACAATAAGGCCTGGACACCACGCAGGACGGGAGCACTGACAGCATCGCTAGGGGCAGGTGGCATGTTCGATGGCCAACATGCCCCGCATCCTGTCCACTGCCCCCTCTCCTGCCACGGTGAAGACCAATTAAGTCTCCATCCTGCCATGGTCAATGAGCTATGCAGGTTCTAGGATGGACTTCAACAACCAGCTTCAGAACGAGCCAGAATGTCAGGTGAGTTATATGGGTGCCGATTTCTAAAACTGATCACGCACACCTGGAGATGTGCACATTCCTCAGCTCTCTCTACAACCTTCCTTAAAAACACAGCAGGAAAAAGGGAGCCAATGATTGAGTGGATATTTCCCCTAAGAATATATACAAATGGCTAGTAAACACATCAAAAGATGCTCCACATTATGTCTCTAAGGAAATGAAAATGAAAACCACCGTGAGATACCACTTCACACCCAGTAGAATGGATATAATAAAAAAGATAAACAATTCCAGCATTGAAAAGGATGTGGAGAAACTAGAATGCTCAAACACTACTGTTGGGAATGTAAAATTATACACTCATTAGGGAAAAGCTTGGTAGTTTCTTAAAAAGTGAAAAGTAAGTTTGCCGTGTGACCCAGCAGTTCTACTCCTAGGAATAGACCCAAGAGAAATGAAAGGATCTGTCCACCCAAAAACCTGTACATGAATTTTCATAGCAGCAATATTAACAGCAGCCAAAAATCACAAGAAATCCAAATGTCCATCAACTAGAAACTGGATAAACAAAGTGGTACATCCATACAATAGAATATTACTTGACAATCAAAAGGAATGAAGCCTGACACAGGCTACGAACTGGAAGAACCACGGTAACATATGGTTGACGAAGCAGATGGTGAGTGAAAGCAGCAGTCAATAGACCACAGACTATATGTTTCCATTTATATGAAACAGACAGAAAAGGCCAATCTATAAAGAGAGTAGAGGTTGTTGCCCAAAGCTCAGAGTTGGGGTGGGGGTGGGGGTGGGGAGTCACTGCAAATAGGCATGAGGGATATTGCTGGGTGGTGGAGAAATATTTTGGGGTAGTTCTAAAACTGGACTGTGATTATACTTGTACAACTCCACAAACACTAAAATTCAATGAATTGTACCTTTGAAGCCAGTGAATCCTACATTATATAAAGTATGCCTCAATAAAGTTGTTAAAAATCTAAAAATAAAATTAAAACACATATCACTGGCCCACACACCAGGCCTTGTAATCAGCCAGCACAGACCCACCTGCCTTGGACTGGAGTTTGTTGATCCATGTCTGTGTTCCCCAGAGGATCTCAGCTTCCTGTCAACTGGCATTCTCATCTTTGTTAAGAGTCACAGCACAGTCCCTTGCCTATCACCATTATTCAATAGTCATTTGTTGAACTGAGCTCTAGTGGAAGGGGAAAATGGGCATTTTTCTGGATATCAAAATAATGCTTTAAAAAAGGTTTCACAAAATCCATTCTTCAAACGGCTCCTCATTAAGTGACTCACAAGCTCCAGTCTAGAAAAAGTGTGATGACGCAGGTATGAGCCACAGCTGTGACATTTAGCTCAAGACCCAGCAAACTAGTCTTTGGGAAAAAAAATATCAGCAGAGAACATGGTGTGGCCTCCTGATTTCAGGCCAGCTGACAGTGGCCCTCCAGAAGGGACAGCCATCCGTCTGCTGCTTCGCAGTGCCAGAAGCTTCTGGCTCTTCTGCTAAAGCTGTCAGGTCATGGCACATGGCTGAGCTTGTGCCTCCTTTCAGTCTAAATGCTGCTGTGCATCTTCTTGCAGAGCATCAACGAACATCGCCGCCATCCTGATGGCCTCTGTCCCTGGGCTGTCAGAAGTTTCTGAGCGGCACCCCAGGACTGCACACAGAGGGGTGGCACAGTCATATTCAGAGGGAAGTGTTCTTGGAAGAATATAAGTTGTTTTTCTCTGGGGGTTTGCTGGAAAGCGGTATAAAACTTACATCAAAAGAGAAGGATCCACAGGAAGCTTTTCTGGGCCCAGGAGGCCAGCCTACTCTGATGGGTGGTCTTTGAACCAGGAATGTAAGTGGGTGGTAGAGTGGTTAGGCTTTGGGGTGGGAGAGATCTGGGCTTGGATCCTGACCGCAGCAGTTACTAGCTGCCCGCCCTAACCTCCCTGACCTTGGTTTTCTCACCTATGCAGCTGAAATAAGAATAGACTCTTCTACACAGATCACTGGAGAGTTGAAATGAGAGGATGTGCCATGACTGTCTCCAATGTGTGGGGACAGCTCGGGGTCATACCCCCCAGGGACAAGCATGCCATTAAGTCAAATGAAAACAGGTCCTGGCAAAGCTGGACATCAAACAGAACAGAAGGCTCAGTGTGCCCTTGGTTGGGGTTTCCAAAGTCCTTTCCAGGGGGCATCTGCCAGGGAAGGGAGTCTGACCTCATCATTTTCATGCCATGATATGCAGACTCAAGGAGGGAGAGAAAGAGCCCCTGGTGATGTGTGAGACACAGACTGACTCCCTGAAGGTATTATATCTTAGCCAGAACCCCAAAATCAGTACATGTACCTCTGCAGTTTAGAGAGCCGTCGCTTCAGCAAGCTTTTCTTTTTGAAACTCTTACCCACTAAGAATAAATCCTGGCTGCGCTCAGTCACTTGACTGATACCTACCAAATGCTTAATAACACCTGCAGGATTTTAATCGGCAGATTACTCCCACAGGTTCACCAACGTGAAGCCTGAGGAACAAGCACACTATAAAGAGATTTAAATTCACCCAAAGATGGACCCAAGCACGGACATATTCTTTTCTCCAGGAACTGGGAAGGGGGCCCTAGGACTACACGGCCAGTGGCCCACACCAGAGAAGCAGCTGAAAGAGGTCAGCAGAGACAGAATGAGTCCGAGACTCACAGGAACTGGGCGGGCGCCGTGGGAACCTGGAGACCGAGAGAGCAGCCAGCTCAGCTCTGGGTGGTGTTCAGGTCTGGCCTTATGCTCTTGTCTTGGGGAATCTGTATCTCCCACATAACCTCCCTCTGGGCTGAGCCAGGCTACACAGATGTCTTGAAGATGCACAAGGGACCCCATGTAGGACAGGCCCCTGGGACCACTGCCAGCCCAACTTGCTCTGGGTTCTGCTCTTTCTCACTTCTTACCTGCTGTTGATGTGATTCCCAAGCACCATGTTCTCCATGTGAGGCACTGGTGCTCCAGTGGAAAGAGACTATTCCTTCTCCATCCTCCAACCTCCTGGTACTGGAGAGTGGAAGACATGGCTTAGGAGAAGGACAATACACTGGTAAAAGCTCTGACAATTACAGGGAAAATGTCATTGAAAAAATGGAGAGTAACTTTTCCTTAGATGGGGGAAAATACCCGAGAAGGGGCAAGAAGCGGTACCAGAGTGATCTACCGAAACAGGTGGCAGGCAGAGACCTGCCCCACAAACTCCCCACCCGCAATGACCACACTGAGGAAGGACAAGCCCTTTCACCTCCACTGCAGGCGCTCCCATCCGAGGCCTTCCTACCAGAGCCAGGGAAGGAAGGCGATGGCCAGCCTTCCCAGGCAGCCTCCTGGTGCTCACACCGGCAGCTCAGCAGCCACGGGCCCCCGCACTGCCTCGGCAGTCAGACAACCACCCCTGCCACGTGGCTCTTGCCAGACAACCACACCCGCAGCTGCCCTGACCCTGAATTCCATCCCACCTTCTGTGATCTCTGTACGAATACGTCCAAACAGTTCTTACCCACTCCCTTCTAGCCTGGCTATTTGGTGGGGGGATGGCAGAGGGAGAAGATGGAATTGGGTTCAGCCTATTAGCTGTAGATGTGACTCTGAAAGCTCCAAGTGGATACATCTAGATAATTGACTATACAGGTCTGCAATGCACAGTAGGACCAGAAGTAGTAAGTTATGGGCATGCATTTTATCACCCCAAAGCAAAGTTGAGAATAAAGATAGAGCTTAGGGTCGAGCCTTAAGGAATTCTAACACCAAGAGGCCATGCACGATCTGGCAAAGATGACCAAGGTAGAGGCAAGGAAAACAGGAGAAAGCAGGAAAGTGAGGGACATAGCAAGCCAAGGAGGAGACTGTTTGCCTCGGAGGGGAATGGTCACCGTGTTGAGAACTACTGCGAGGACTAAAACTGCCCACTGAATTTGGCAACATGGAAGTCATTTGTGGTCTCAGTCAGCTTTTTTAGTGATGGGCAAGGGCTCACTGGAGTTAACAGACTGGGTATTGAGTGAGTACAAGGTAAGGATACGGGTAAGTGAGTGTAGACATGTATTTAGAGAAATCTGGCTTTGTAGTGTAAGGAAAGAGAGAACAATAGAAAGTGAAGTAAACAACAAAGGGCAAATTTGCATGAAAATATATACTATTTACAGGTATTTAGACAGCCAAACATATCCTAACGAATGTATCAGATGATGACAGAATGAGCAAGCTGAAGCAGCATTCTGCAATGGGCTGGGGGACAGGCTGGTCACATTTGAACCCACACTTCTTTGACATAAAGACCATAGTTGAGCAAGAGAACAGAAGCCGATGAGACCAAACATATGGTTACTAATCTCAATAACTGTGGCACATGAAGACAGGGCTATGAGGTGGGCCTGACTCCCTGAATCTTTTGGTCACTTGAAATTTTCCAGTGGTTGCACAGATACAGTTGAAATTCACAGCTGCCGCCCAGGAACCACATAATACTCAAGAGGAAGCAGAGAAAAGGTGCCATTAAGCCTATGCGACCAGAATGACTGCAGCAGGCTGAAAACAGGTTTTTGTGCCCCCCAACCCAGGGGCTGGGTGTGCCGACCATGCTATTTTCACTCACATAGAATCCACAGAACCCTACTGTCTCTCCAGCTAGTATACCTCCAGTGGCACCTTTCAGAACCCTAGAAAATGTTTTCAATATTTAAACTCAAGCTGAAATGCCTAAAACTTCACTAGTGTTGTCACTGGAAATCTTAAGAACAATCAGTGTGACAGCCCTACCTCTTAACATAGCAGAGAAAGGATCAAAGTTAGACGTGCTGAAATCTCTCCTGAAGAGACACGCTATGAAAAAGGGCAGTATTACTTTTGCTCAGTTACATCTAATAGCTATTTTAAAAGCTCACACAAAGAAGTGCATGGATGAGGAATGGAGCTGTTTATCTCCATTGTGTTGGTACTAAAGACTTAGCAGCAACACTGAGAAATAAATAGTTCATTGACATTGAGAGATTTTAGTTAATCTTAGGGAAGAGAGGGGAAAGGATGTAATGTTGACCTGCAGATGTGACTGGCCCACAGAACCATGTTGTTATTTTTAAAGCAACACAGAGGGCTGTCTTCAGAACAACCCTATTTCTTGAGAATATATGCCCTGAGTCTTGAGAATATGTATTGGTATTATTTTACTTTTTGCACACTCAAATAATGTTTCTGAGTGTTTGACCGCGCTAAGATCTTCACAGGATATAACCAGAATATGTCCAGGAGAAGAAAATAAAAAAAAAAACAAAAATCTATGCACGCTTCCCTGCCCTGCTCCCTTTGGAATGTCTGTAGTACATCTGATGCTGAACATTGGAGGTGAACTTGACAGCACTTGAAATCAGGACATTTGCCGATGCAATGGGTAAGGACTGAAATCTGGCACGGCCAAAGAATGGGTTATACTTATTTAAAGATATGCAAAGAATTAGATTTTTTTTTCCTGGTGCCAACAATTAGGAATGCATACTTCCTGTTTCTGAGCAATTTCAGGTTTAATTAGGATTCTCTGAGCCCCATTTGTCTTAACAATTTGACAGCTCCGGCTTCCCCTTCCACACCCACACTTTCCCTTTTTTTATACATTTCCCTATTTATAGTATTTTATTCCACAGAAATGCCAGGAGGGAACAGGAAGCAAGTGGAAGCGCAAATCAGATCACTTGTTTCTTCTCTGAACATGCCACTTTCAAGGCACCTTTGATAAAAGGTTATTTTCCCTTGACTGGCAATTATCTCTAAGCTAATTACTAAAGCATCTATTAAAATGTGCCTGTTTGAGGGGCTTCCATGAGAGGCGGCGATGAAGCCCTGCAAGAAGAATGTGACATCACAGGACTTCAGTGCAGGGGAGAGCCCTGTTTGTCCATTTAAATTAGTTTCATCATCCATTACAGGTGTTTAAAAAGCAGAAAAGCAAGCGTGATGCATAATGCTCTGTGTCATGATGCATAATAATTAGGCTTCTCCCTGCCATCCCAGCTCCCAATACTCAAAAATCTCTCTGAGTGAGCATTGTGGTCTAAAAGCTTTGACAAAAATGCCATCTGGGGACTTTCAAAGTTTCAGCTAGGCAATTTGTCATCATTTATATGAGAGGGAAGAAGGTAAAAGGGATAGAATGCCAAGCAGATCATCACTTTGCAAACCTCTGAGACCTCCCCAGGCCACACGCTGGAGGAAGGGCAGGCACCTGTCAGGGCAGGACAGCATGCATGCAGACCCTCCCCATGCAATTCACTGCTTTTCTTTCTAAAAAATGATAAAGCCACATAAGACATTTATCCCACGCTCAGACATGAGCAGGAGGATTTGCTCTTGAATAGCCAAACTCAACTGAATGTTTGCAAATAAATCCCAATTCGATATATATGCTCCTCCAATTCTTTAAGCCTGGAGTTGAGGGGGGATGGCATTAAATACGTTCCTTATTCTAAAGTATCATTTTTCAAAGGCATGATAAAATCTAAGGTAACTCTAAGTGAAACTCATTAGGAAAAAGGAAAACAGATGTTCTTTGAAATGAGATATTGTTACTTTAAAATGACCAATTATTTTATAAGAAAGAGCTTTTTCTAGATTTGAAATAAATTTAGATCTGAAGTAGGAATGTGCTATTCCTTGTTGAAATAGAAAAAGAAATCAGGATATGTGCTCTAGTAAGCCTTATATAGCATGTTTTCCTTCTACCCATTCGCTCCATACCAAGCACCTAATGTGTTAGATTCTTTACCCAATACCCAGGGCTATTTGTCAAGAAAACTAAATGAGGAATAACAGAACAGTAAGATGTCTAAAAGCTGTTTATTTTAGGATTACTAAGAAAGGGTTAATGTAAAGGATTTAATGAGGGAATGATTAATGGAGTCCAAAAGGCAAACTCAAGTAACCAGAAAAATTCTGTTTCAGCTAATTTAACATTTTACCATAATTGAACACAGATCGCCTTGAGCCACAGTGTTGTGCAGGGCTGCACACAGGGGTGGGCATTCTCCAGCCCTGGCTTAATCTATCCAAGACAATAGGGGTAGTCCTTGTTGTTAAAACATCTTCCCGGACTTTCCCAAAAGATATCTAGTCCTTGGAGAAAATGCAAGGACCTGTTTCCAATTGCAGCCATATTTAGCATTCATTAACCCATGATTTTAGAAGCACGGAGCTAATGCCATGTAATTACTAATCCTCACACACTTTTAGTGTGAAGAACCCACCTCAGTCCACCAAGCAGATCGTCACCGGCCAAGCCGTTACAGGAGGTGATGAGATACAGCATGCACATACTGATCTGCTTGGACCTCTACTCCTCTTTCCAATTCCTCCAATGTCTTTCCCATGCATGCATTTGGCCGGATGGAAATTATCTAGGGCTGGGAGACAAGCCTTGGTTTGAATCCTAGTTCTGTCCAAATCACCTTGTTTCTTATGATAGAAGCCAATTCACATCTTTGGTCCTCACTGCCCTCTTGTCCCTGAAACAAAAGTTTGACGGGTGGTGGCCAAAGTCTCTTCCCTCTCTCACCACCAGTAATTCTAGGACTTGGATGTCACTGTCACAAAGGTAGTGGGGGAAGGTGAAAATTTGCTCAGGTAGATAATGTGTGTTGAGAAATATCAATGAAGACTCCCTTCATGTGACCAGAAAGATAAAATGCCTCTTGTGTAAAAGACTGGAGCCATAAATATATATTGAGAAAAAAACGAAACATTATTTTGAAGTTGAACTCATAACCCTGAGGAAAGACACAAAGGAAAAACAACAGGAGGGTCTCACGTTGAGGAGCCCAGCATGGCTGGAGTCCAAGTCTATCCTGGGTTGGTGCGAATCTCCATGTCAACCTATGACCTCACAGGTTTGAGTGTGGGAATTAGCATTGATTTCTTTATTAAACAAAAACTTCTCTAGCGCCTACTAATATATATTGTAGTTTCTGGTGCCTTTAACCTAGTAAATTGCTTTAAAATCTACTATCAATAAACTAGTGTCTTTACCCAACATTGCAAACTCATTTACTCCAATTTCTTGAATCAACTCCACTGTTTTGCTTTTGTCAAGTTGTCATTTCTGACTTTTCACTCTTATGAGTCAGGACATTTTCCATTTTAGCTCCTATCTTCCTTGCAATGATCATGACTCAGCGCAGACCTCATCTTCTCATGCCACTGGCTGTTACAGCGTTCACCCAGCTAAGTTTTCTCCTTCAAGCCTTCCTATGGTTCAATCATTCCTTTACACCACTTCCAGACTATTTCTACAAAAACGCCATTCAACGAGTCACCACAATAGAAATAGAAGAAGTAGAAAAATCACTCTCTTTAAGAAGGGAAAATATGAAGTATGAAAGTTAAGTCTTTAGGAAGTGAGTCTACTTTAACTAAAGGAAAACTGCAACACATCATTTGGCCATTCAGATGTGCTGGAAGCTAAAAGACATTGTGCATTTAGAAGTCAGAGAACTAAAGTATAAATCTTTTTTGCTGATTGAAACAGTTACAGTGAAGGTCTCACGTAAGACTAAATTTGACTAGGTTTTAACTATGGTCAATAGTTACAGATGACTTTTTTCCCTGACACTCTTCATGTAGGGGGATGAGGATCTTCTCCTGGTCACCCCATCTTAGCACAGACTTCACCTTTAATCATTCTGTCTGCAATATAAACCTCTACATGTGCACAGACATCAAAGTTTGTGAAACATGTTTTAGATAGTTATGGAATCATAAAACAAGGCTGATGTTAGAATACTAAGAGGTCATAAATTTCACCTTTTATAAATCTTTTCATTTGTAACTGATAGGGAACTCAGCTAGGTTTTTCTTATTTAATTTCTTCCATTCATCTTTTCCTGCCTTAAACTAAAACCCTCTGCTTTACATGTTGTAAAAATTTAGTGCCAATTCTGAGTTTGAAACAGCTATAGTCATTGCTGCCTCCATATCGCAGCTGTTTTGCCACAAACGCAAAGCTCATGGAAGTGCTTCTGACCATCTCTGAATGCCTCAGTACAATGTGAAACTGAGTTTTCTGTACACAACCTTGATCTGAGAGTCTTGGAGAGCTTCGTGCTGCAGGCTGATTTTTGTTCCTTAACTTCCTACAGCCCTGAAGACCAGTCTCCAGGTTTATATTACCCACCCCTACTTCTAGGCCTGCAAGCTGCACGCACATAAACATACACATTGTTGTCAACACCCATTCCTCAAACTGCTGTCCAGGCCCGGTAGGATTCTGCTGAAGTTATTCCTCTTCCATGAAGCCTTCCCTGATTTCAGTTAACAAGGCTTGCTCCCTTCTCTATTTTTAAATTTAATGTCTTTTCTGAACCACCAGCAACATAGTTTTTAATCTAACTATATTACCCAGTTTATCTTATTTTATTAGTTTATAATATCTTGGCTTTAAAAAGATCATGTTTCCTTGTACTTGTATGTCATTATTTCCCAATGAAATGGCCATCTCTTCAAGGACAGAAATCATCTTTACACTTTTCTTATCTTATATCATATTCCCAAAGGAAATAAAATAAGCACAGTAAATATTTTAAGGTTAATTAAGAAACACTATCCTTCTAAGAAAGCCCATTGGTGCATTTATGTTGGTTTCATAATCAGTCATTAGTAACATTAGTAACATTGTGTTACAAATGATCAGTCAATTTAACATGATCTGTACCATGTGGAGACATATATTTATATACACAGGTAACACTTGAACAAGGTTAACTTATACACAGATTTTTTTCACTAAATGTGTTGGAAGATTTTCTGGACAATTTTTAAATTTGTGATAATTTTAAAAAACATCTTTTCTCTAGCTTACTTTATTATAAGAATTCAGTTTATAATACATATACAAAATATTTATGTTGTCAGTGAGGCTTCTGGTTAACCATAGGTTATTAGTAGTTAAGATTTGGGAGAGTCAAAAGTTATACGTGGATTTTCAACTGCACAGGGCATCAGCATCCCTAATTGCTGTGCTGTTCAAGGGTCAACTGTATGTACAGATACAGATATCTGTGTGTGTGTGTGCATGTCTGTCTGTCTGTCCCCTAACCCCTTATCTCAATTTTGAAAATACAACTCTTTATCACTAAATACAAAAACAAAGGAATTTTTAATAAACTTATTATAAAAATAATGTTTAATCTAAAGACACACAGATTGCATGCATGAACAAGTGTGGAGGTGAGAAGAGAAAGGAAGAGAGAAAAGAGGATGAAAAAAACATAAGTCATAAAAGAAACCCTATAAGTTACACCACAAAAAAATTGAGACCACAATGCGGAATATGAACGGAGTTGTAAATTATTTTGAGGTTGAAGTTATAACTGAGTTGAATTCTGCTAAATTATTCTGACTTGTTTAAACACAGAGGGACTTTGGAAATGGACAACATAGAATATTTAACTTAAAATTTTTAAGTCAATTAAAATTTATTTCTATGGAGCCATATAATATATGTAGATTTCTATGGCATCATAGAGTACATAAACAAGTGAAAATGGGTGTTCAGGTGATGACACTTTAAACTGGTGCATCTTAAAGTTAATTTAGTTATATTACATGACAAAAATTAAAAGTCTTCATACCTTTGCTTAACTCTTCCTTTTCTGCTGCCAATAAAACCCAAATAGGCTCACATTAAAGGGAACCAAAATTTAGCCCAATTATCTATAAAATAATAGGTGGTGATTGCTACAGTGGAACTTTAATGCAAACTGTCAATATTAAAATTTTGTACACTGCTTTCAAGAGAAATACAGAAACTAAAAGAAATTTAAATTGTTATGACTTGATTTACATTGATTAGTCAATATTGCAGGGGGTGC
Organism: Manis pentadactyla; assembly: GCF_030020395.1. Taxonomy (NCBI): domain Eukaryota; kingdom Metazoa; phylum Chordata; class Mammalia; order Pholidota; family Manidae; genus Manis; species Manis pentadactyla. The sequence goes on from NC_080019.1 coordinate 192,777,756, forward strand.
CCTCTGACCTGTGCATGCTGGAGTCCAGCCGCAGCACCTCTTGGGTTATGCTGTGATGACTAATACAGAGTAACTCTCACCAGGTGCTACAAGATCCTGCCCATGATCCCATTCCAGCACAGCTTGCAGGCAGGTGAATTTCATAGAGGCTCAAAAAACAAACAAAAAAATGGATTCAAAGAAAGTAGAAGGGGCAGTAATAAGTATAGAAAGCTACAAACCCGTTCATGCCTTTAGTTTACCTGTAAATTCAAACTAAGATGCTCCCACGGGGCTAACTGAGCCCTGACCTTACCCGCGTCAAGCTTGGGATATCCTCGCCCACCACACCCCCATCAGTGCCCAGTCATCAACCATCACCCTGGGAGCAGACCGCCCCCTGCCCGCACCACTGAGGCGGCCTCGGTTTGGTCACACTTCCACCAGTTGTCTTGGCTCTGCAAAATCTCCGGTGTGCCACAGCCAAAACACAGCATTGAGTGCTCACCTGACTTCGAAATTATCATTTTAACACATAAACCTTAAACTCAAACTTAATGTGAATTTGAATTAAAACACCTCCATATTCTCCCCCAACTCCATTTTTAGACGTATCTTCCCCTATGGCTTTGCACAGAAGCTTAAGGGAGCGACATGCCTCCCCCTCCGCATCTAGGAGCTTCCCTACCTGTCCCCTCCACTCCTGCCAATCTTTGCTGCCCACCTTGTCCAATCAAAAACATACACATCCTTAAAAACCAACTTATGAAACCTACTTCTTCTTGAAGCACTTTTTGAATAGGCCAGTCAGGTGTTTCCACTTCCATAAGCACTCGGAACTTTCTCTGTATGTCCCACGGCCACATCATCACACCCAGCCTTTCTGTGGTGTGAGATTCTCCTCTCTTCCTGGGACTTACCCATGAACTTTCAAGAAGGAATGTTCTTATTTTTTGCACACCCCTCAATATAGTGCTTCTCCCTCATTTAGCCATTCAATACCTGCTTGTGGAGAGCCTGCATGGCCCTACCCTAGGATTTGGGGGCACTGAGATGGCAGCACAAACTCCCGCCCTCTTGAAGCACATGGTTTAATGCATATCACAGGTCCCTGATAAACATGTGCTAGAAAATTGCTGAGCCAACTATCCTTGTATTCCCCAAGTTATGCATGATATTTCTATAATGACACAGATATTCAATGAAGATTTTTTGAATTAAGGTGTTTTTATTGCTATGCCACCAGGAACAGATCAGAGTTGAAATTCTAGGGCACAAGAATTGTCACCTTTCAATCAATATGCATGTGTCCAGCTCATCCACAAGAAGAAAGTCCTGGTGTCTAGGGACATGAAGTCACCCCATCAGGAAAAAAATAAAGTAGAATAAAATGAGAGAGCGATGTCATCAGCCCCCGAGAGTTACACCCTATAAACTGCATTCACTGGTTTCATCGTTCCATCAGCCTGTCCTCATGGGGCCCCTGAAGGGGTCAGCAGCTCTCCCAGGAGCCCGAGGCACAGACATGAGCCCCACAGGTCCCTGCTCCCCAGGTGGAGGAGACAAAGGTAAGTATGTTATTCCAGGTCCCCACGACTACTATGAAGAAACATGAAGCATGGCAAGGAGAAACAGAGCTTCAAAGAAGCCACTTTATTTAGATCAAGTGGTCTTGGGAGGGCTTCCTTAAAAGATATTTAGGCAGAAAACCAATGAAGTAGAAAAGCAGAGCATGAAAAGGTCCAGGGTAGTGCATTCAAGGAAGAAAAAGCAGTCAGTGAAAAGTTGCTAAGCATGTGCAAATCCAGCATGTTAAAGACACACCGGGAAGGCCAGTGTGGCTGACACGGAAGCAGCATGGCGTGGCCAGCTAAGCCAGATCGCTCCACCTTGAGGGTGCACTGAGGAATGTTGGGTTTACTTAAGGGAGAATGGGTGCTGCTACAGGCTCAGAGCCAGGGGGACACGGTCTGATTGCTGATTTAAGCAGGTCCTTGGGTGGAAATCCAACTGTAAAGGGAAGAGTGGATGCAGAGAGACCTGTCGGTGGATTTTCTTGAGACCCGCAGGAGAGGGGAGTAGCCGCACCGAAGTAGGGGCGGAAGCAGTGGGTGTGCTCTGGAAGTAGCATCTACAGGACGTGCAGATGATTGTGAGATGGGAGGGAGGAGGGCCGTCAGGGACTATTCCAAAGCTTTTGTCCCAAGCTGCGGATGACAGCAATGCCCTGCTTGCTGACAGAGACCTAGGATGGAAGCTGGGGAGGGGGAAAGTTCAGGAGGTCTTTTTCAGACAGGTCAACGCTTGACAGGCTTGTAAGATTTCTAAGGAGAGATGTTGAGTAGGCAATCGGATTTGAGGGTCTGAGGGGAAGTCAAGGACAGCGACAAAAACGTGGGGCTCGTCAGCATGTAGCTGGCACTGAATGACTCAGCCTAGAGTAAATCATATAGCGTCAGTGGGGACCGGAAGCAGAAGGGACGGGAAGGAGCCCTGGGCTATCACCCTTGACCGGAGGGGAAGTAGCAAAGACGACAGGATGGAGAAACCAGTGAGGCGGAGAGCGAACCTCGTCTGGGAGACCTGGAACCCAAGGGCAGCTGTTTCAAGAAGGAAAGAGCATCTCTGGGTCAAAAGCTGCTGAGAGTTCAAACCAGATGAAGACCAGACATAGGGGGCCATCTATGTGGTCTCAGTGGAGCTGTGAGGGAGACACTGACTGGAGAATAGTTAAGAGAGAGTGAGGGACGAGGATGTACAGTGAGTTCAGACAGCCCTGCTCAGAATGTGCACAGAATTATTCAAACAAACCCACCGCACCCTACTATGGGAACCCACCCCAACCTCTTGTTCCTACACAGCCTGCCTTCCACACACCTGTTGTTTCCTCTGTTCCCAAGCGCACCCCCAGTGGCCCTGCGTGGCATGGATGTCCCCTCCCCTGAGCTGCAAGTGGCGTGGCTAACAAACTATGTAGGTCTCAGCTGTCCGGTGGCGGGTGTGCACTCAGCCCCATGACCAAACCCCTTCCTCACCAATGGGAGGGACACATGACACACACTTACAGAAGGGTGCACTTAGTGTGTTGGGGGACAGGATATAGCCCAAGTTCATGTGATCCTTAAGGGTTCTTGCTAAAAGAAAATAAATGAGGTCACTTACTGGGTGTCTGGACAGGGAAGGGGAGTCTGGAGTCTGGGGAGGAGGGAGGTGCGCTCTGCAGTCAAACCACTCTGACGGCAGCTTCGAGGCCGGCTTGGGTTTAGTCAGGTGTAGGCTGAAGGCTGAAGTCTCTGAGACAGGGGACTTGAGGGTGCATGAGACCCTGGCGACGTGGGCCAAAGGCAAAGCATGCTGGAAATGGGCATGCCGCACTGCCAGCTGTTGGGCAATGTGCAGGCAAGGCCTGGAGGTCGCCACCCAGCACTGCCTACCAAAATCTGGAGGGTTTAAATTTTGACCCAAACATCACAGAAATAGATATGAGAAGCTATGGGATACGTGCTACAGGTTGGAAAGTGGAGGTCAGTGGTACTCAGTACAGGAAAGCCAGCATGTGCTTGTCAATATTTTGGTGACCAAATATCCTTGGCTCAGGAATAAGCTGAGATTCTAGAAATGTGATTAAAACAAACAAAAAAAAGAAACTCTGAAACCCCAAACTGCCTGCATTGCCACATTTTTCCAGCATCTTCCTTCAAGAAAACTTAAGAAAGCAATGATTGCTGTGAGGCCCACCCCAACTCTCTGGTGCAACTCTTATCTCCAGTTCTCCAGATAAGTACTGCCACTTAAAACAGTGCATATGCTCGAGCCAGCCCAGATCCCAGGAGTTCGATAACGGATGAGTATACCCGGTGGTCAAGTGCAGAGTTGTGGAATTAGACTGCCCAGGCTCAAATCCTGCCTTCACCACTAGCTGGATATATGACTTTAAGGAAGTCACTGCCCCTCTGTATGCCTTGATTTCCCCCAAGTAGAAAATGGGGATCACATGAGTATCTCAGACTTGTCTGAAGATGAATGAGATGATGCAACAAAGCACTTATTAGCACAGTGCCCGGCACAGAGTGGAGGTCAATAAGCATTAGCAATTATTAGAAATAGGCCATTCAGCACTCCATAAAACAGTAACTCTGTAGACGTAATCATACCCATGAACTTTCGGCTGCTTAGCCAGGAGAAAGGATGCCAAACATGTTTTCTTCTCTCTACAGTCCTGCCCTCCATGCAACCACTACCCAAGGTTTGTGAGATGGCCTGCTGGGTAGGAATGAAGTTAAACTTCGGGGTAGGGCCCCAGCTGGGGTACCCAGGCCATGGCTCTCTCAGGACCTCATACTAGCAAGCTGCAGGCAGGTGTGTGTAATGCCAAGAGACCATCCAGACAATACAGGAGCCCCACTACTTTGCAGCCACTGGCTAGGCTCTGAGCACAGACAGAGCTGGGCTATTCTCATCACATCCAACAATGGAGTTTCCCATCTCCATACAAGGCAAGTATATCGTATACAAGTAATTCATTTAAGCATTACCCAAAGGTCAGAGGACAATAGGAATGTCCTGTGTGTACACACACACACAGGCATGCACACACTTATATTATTCTTACTTATTAACAAGAGCTTTCATTCAAGCTCGGTAAGTGAGAATGTCTAGATAGTATTTTCTAAACTCTTCAAGAAGTATATCCTGTGGTAAAATAATTTAGCTGCAGTGGTAAGGTGCAGACTTACGTGCACAAAACTGATTTGTGTTTTTTTTGTAAGAGCCCCAAGTAATATGAAACTCACATCCACTTTCAGCCTCCAATTACCAGCTTTAAAAAATATTTATATTCTAATATTTTGGCACTGAGAAAATGAACGGTCAGATCAGGATGAGAGAAATACAAAGACAGATGCACAATTTAAACCTGGGGATCGGGAAGACCCCATCATGCAACACAAACGTAACACAAATGACATCCGTCATCAGATGTCACTCTGAAACACACTCACAAGAGAATACGCCATCAGAAATAGTTCTACCAGTAGAAATGGATAAAAGTTAATTAGCCTGTCTCCCACTTACTTAACTCTAGTGAATAAATGGGGATTGACAAGGAAAAGTAAATGAATTTTCCCCCTTTATATACTGGTTCTTAAAAGCTGATATTTCACATTCTCAAAGCCACTCTTCATTGCTCAACTTTAAAGCAAATTTAATGTCATCATTTTCAAAGTTTAAAAAGGGCAAATGAACAAATGTGGCTTTGCTTGGAAGATTTGAGGCTGCTCATGACATGGAGAAAACGAAGTCCCCGACCACAGGTCCCATCTGACCACAGGCTGATGTCCGCATCTCCAAAGCCTGCTCTCATATTCTGTAGAGTTGAGATTAAAAATACGTACTCGTCCGACCATTTGAGGACATACAGTCATGTGCATTGGTAAGCAGACCTGAGCTTAGCCCATGCCCTTCACTTAACAGCACATTTGTTCGCACCTATTTACAATGGTGACAGTAATAATACATACCTCCCAGCTGTGAGCACTACAGGGAAGACCTTGAACTTAACATGATACCTTGCATCTAGCAACACATAATGCCAGCTGTTATTACTGCCATCATAGTCACTATTATTACTGATGAGCATATACTACAGAAACCATGTGCCTGCATACTTCAGATGCTCAATAAATGTGAGTTTCCTTTCACTCACATTCTGTTTTTATGGGAAGACTTATAAGGATTTCTTTCTTCAAAAAAAAAAACCAAGAAATTTTAATCTCTACAAATGACATTGCACAATTTGAGAGTGGGGAAGATGTGAAAATCTGAACAGATATTTAATCCCTATGTTGTCATTAATTCTGTGACCCAGTGGTTCTCAGGTTGAGCTATGCAGGACCAATGACATAGAGAGATGACCCTTCAACAATATGGGTTAATGTTGTGCAGGGATCCACTTACATGCAGATTTTCTTTCAATAAATACATTGAAAAATTTTTTTGGAGATTTGCAATGATTTGAAAAAGCATTTTCTTTTCTCTACCTTACTCTATTGTAAAAATATATACATTCATGTATATACATATAACAAAATATGTGTTAATCAGCTACTTATATTGCCAATAAGGCTTCTAGTCAACAGTAGGCTATAAGGAGTTAAACTTTTGGGGAGTCAAAAGTTAACTGTGGATTTCTGACTGTGTGGGGAGGCGTCTCTGTTCCAGGGTCACCTGTAGTACCATCCTGTGGCCTGTTCTCCAGTTAACGATGCCATAAGTTCCAGAGAAATCAAAACACATGCACATTTTAATTTTAAAAAATTCCTATACTAAATATTCACATTTCTGGTAATCAGATTATTCCATTGTGCTAATGTAACAGGAAAAAAAAATGAGGGATGTAAAGACAAATCCAATCACTGTTGAGCAACCTGAACTACAAAATCAGCCATGGTAACCCCTCATCCCATAGTAGAAAACCATTAATAACAGCACTACCAGCAATGCTTTCACTCGCATTCTTTTCTCCACATTCTCAATTTGCTTATATCTGAAAGCATTCATAAGCATTTAGCTCAGCAAAGCTCAAAGTCATCCAGACAGAAGTGCCCAGCCTGGAAAGGCAAACTCACAAACTGGAAAGAGGGCTGAACCCCAACACCTTCAGCCATGCTGTCAATGAAGAAAACACACAAAAACAAAATGGTGGAATGCTTTTTAAGGACATACACACTTGAAATAAGCACAGAGAACACGCTTTCACGACCACCCCCAGACACAAGAAGCTTGTGCTTACATGGCCTTCAGAAGGGAGGGATTCATATCCTGGGAAGCTGCCTCCAGAGCAAAAAGCATGCAGCCCTTGGGGCCAGGCAGCTCCCTCTGCATGGGGAAAGCCAGTCCAGCATTTCTCTGCATCATTTCCAATAACTGATACTTGCTAACCAGGTTTCCATATTTCCCAGAGGCCTCTGCAGTCCAGCCCGTGCCTGGGAGAACAGGTTACAAAAATATCATCCCTCCTTTTAAGAGGATGTGCAGTGCTTTGAAAACAGGAACCCACATCCTCAGGAAGAGCAGGCTTCCATCAGCCTGCAGAACAGGATGCTCCAGGCACAAGGTAACCAGGCAAAAGAAAATGCATTCCCAGCACTTAGCACACAGGATTAATCAAATTATGATTTAACTATCTGATCAAACACTAATTAGCATAATCACCTAAGGGAAAAATGGCTGGAGGAACCCAGGAACAACTCAGCACTCATGTTCTTAGTGACAGTACAGAAAAGGGGTGCAGATTTGGGGATTTTTCTTTCTATTCATGAAAAAATGAAAAAGAAAACAAAGCTTCATCAATGACAAGCATTACCAGCTATGACTTTTTGTAGCCAAAGGAATCACAATTCAGATTCAGAACATCTTCCTTCTTGCTTTCTCTCCAGGACCAGTCTGTCATCATCCCTGCAGAAGGGCAAAACTGACACTATGTTGTAACAACAAAGCTCCAGACTGTTTAACTTGGGGTTTCTCACCCTCAGCACCATTAACATTTGGGACCAGATATTCTTTGTCATGGGGGGCTGCTTGGCACACTGCCAGGAGCACCCCTCCTCCACGTTTGTGAGAACTGTGACAACTAAAAATGTTCCCAGATAGTGCCCAATATCCCCTGGGGGGTAACATTGCCCCTGGTTAGATCCACTGGCTTAACTGAAAAATGCAATTTGTCAGAAGCATATCTCTTTTTTAAATGATCAAATCACAAAAGGGGGTAGTAGGGAGCCTTATTTGCACCTGCCAAAAATAATGCATCTAAAATAAGTTGCATGGAGTTGCATGGAGTTTACTGTATAAACTCAAGCTTCTGTTTAGAGCTTTATAAAAACCTGTAACACCTATGCTTGCACACTTCAGAAAAAAATAATTAAACACCAGCTTCCCCCATTCAAAGACTTCTAGAGAGTCACACCAGACTGCCAGGAGCAACCGAGAGGGGGCACTCACAGGCCAAAAGGATTCTGCCCCTTGCTTCCAGGCTTCAGGTGAGGGGGTCACAGCAGGTACCCCCATCTGCCCACATGGAGCAAACCCCTGTGAGGAGGATATCTAGAGCCTGCAAAGGCCTCCAGGGGAAGCACATGAACAGTTCTGCTATTTGCTCCCAGGCTCCAAGGCAGGAGGAAGAACAGAGAGGGTAAGGCCAAGAAACTAAATAAATAAGGCCCGTGCATTCCTTGCACATTGATCTCCAACACAGCAGATTCACTGCCTCATCCCAAACTTCCTGGCCACTAGTCAGACTGTACCTAATAATGCTCATTCTTATAGGGAGATGCCAGAGCCTATGGAAAAACCCCCAACACTTACTAAAGCATGTACTAAATATTTCCTATGGGTGAAAGTGATTTGTTCTAATAATAAGCCTGAGTCACACAATCTCTCATTTTTATTTTTTCTAAGGAAGGTTTAACCATTTACAATTATTCACAGGTCTCTCAGAGGTTATTAAATTTGATGATGGAAACACATTGCCCTTTCCATGCGGGAGAGATGAAGAAAGGTTGACCTACTCTGCTGCAAAATTTAAAAGAGAACAGTCAGTACAACGCTGTGCAGGTTATGAAAACTCCAAATCAGAGAGGAATTGTGAGCTATTTTAAACTGATACTGTCTTCTACAAACTCCCTCGGCAGAGCTTGTGACTTCTTAACACAATGCCGCACCCCCCCTTTAAAGGAACACAGGTATGGGAGCCTACTGGTGCAAAGAACCTACCCTGATGTATGTAGCTATGAGTAAGCAGAAAGTACATGTCGTCAGCCTACAAAGCCTTTCATACCGTCTTCTTCTAAAGCTAAAACTCAAAACAGCCACTCTGAAAAATGTCTGTAGTAGATCACAGCAAAATCGCCAAAGCATTTTAATATCAAACTTGCTTGAGATGCCTATGAGGGAAAGCTATTTTTAATATTGTCTAAAATAAGATCTCAGGACACAAAAAAGATATTTTTTAAGGTTCTGAATTTAGGCCTCTTTCCAACCACACATTCAAGTCTATTTTAGTTCAAAAATCAAGGACATGGTCTTTTGAAAGGATTATTTTGCCGCTAATAACTGTCCTCAATTTTAGCATCTATGTGACAAGGTCTAAAGTGCATGTATGTCCTTATACTCTTTTTGTGACAACTTAGAGTAACGACACACACTTTGTATAATAAATACAGTCAACTTGGGGTGATTTACCTAAAAGAAGGAAGCAGAGGCCAAGGAAATCCCAAAGAGCAAATGATTCCCAAGTCACTTCTATGTGGCTTTGGAAGGAGCCCGTGCACGGCTCTTTGGATGAAGGCACGTGCCATGTTCCTGGGTTGGCATCAAAGTAAAACCTCCAGATGCAAAAAGATCTACTCTTCTTCCGGTCTTCTGCCCTTCCTCATCTCTGCATCTTATTCAACTTAGTAACCCAAACGATTTCCCACTATCGACCTCTTCCCTGGAGCAGCGCTATTGCATTTAGGTTTAAAAGGGCCTCTCTGCTATGTCTCCAGCTGCTGGTAAAGAAGGGGTCAGTGTGGGGATATCATGTATATATGTGTATCAGAATAATATCCTTATGTACACACATATATTTAGATGCTAATTGACATAGATATTAGATATTATATAGATGATCCTCAAGCCACCAGCATCCAATTAGAAGCATCCCTGCTGGGATCACATCTCCCTCTGCTCAGGGTCTTCCTTGTTACCAACCCCAGTGCCAGCTTTCCCCAAACCTGTCCAGATCCTCATGGCAGTCAGTGATTACCTAGCCCCACACATAAATCACCACCCAGTACAGAGTGCCCCAAACGATGCGTTGGCATCCACTTAAAACTTTATTGGGTTGGCTTTCCAATGAGTCTGATCTTCTACCTCAAAGTGGGGCCAGGCAGCCCCTTTTCAAGTGTGTGTTTTCCCAGAGGTGAATCATGGAACACCTAGATCAGAATAACAATGCAGATTCCCAGGCCAAGGGCTGCAGAACCGGACTCTGGTGCTCAGAGCTGAGAAACTATACAAACTGTACAAGCTGTCAGGTGAGTCGTGGGCACATCAAGCTGAAGGGCCCCAGTGGGGCTGGAGAGGAAGATGACAAAGGTACCTGTAGGAATTAGGAGAGGCTTTACAATCCACGGCCCATTCCTGAAAGGTTCTGCATCAGAATCCCCAGGGGGAGGCTCATGAGCGGGGAGCTCTCCAGGAAATTTCCGCAACTGCTTTCTTGCTGGCCCAGCCCACCTGCACATTGACAACCCGTGGCCCAGATCCATCCGTACCTGGGAGGCCCAGACAGAGACACATTACCTAGAACAGGGTTCAGGGTGTCAACGGCTGTGGCCCAGGGCAGCCTGTATCCTTCCGGCTCCATCTCTCGTGTTCCTGTCATCCTGATGTGGGGCTTGCTGCAGCCCCCTCCTCCACACTCGGTCCCATGACCTTTCCTGCCGTTGCCTCGGAGCCTCTGATACCACAACACCTGACAGCATATTCTCACACTCCTGTCCCCTGTGATGGGGCAATGGGGGCAGCAGGGAGTTCCAGGGGTCTCTTATGATTAGAACAACATATGGGGGGGCAGTAAGGGTTGGCTGCGATGTGAGAACTCACAAGCATGGATGAGCTGCCCTCCAATCAAAGCAATTACCCAAAACAAATACCAAGATCACATCTAGATCAAAATTTTTCTACCCAGGTTTCTATATAAATATGCATCCAGCCTATTGTAAAAGACTGGCCACCAAAGATTTAACATCTCTTGATATGGTGAGTCATATGCTCACACACATCTGGTAATTAACCACAACCACTTGCTTTCTGCTATCATGTCAACGTACCAGAGACGGCTAACTCCTGTTTTACCAACCTGAATACTTTATGAAAGAAGAATTCTGTTCCCTAGAGAGCTTTTCGCACTTTTTACGCACTTGCTTTTTCCTGGCCAATGGACTAGACAGATGACTACCATCTGCAGGAACCACTCCAGTAGGTGACAAATAACTCCGCACCCTCATCACAGTGTCAAGCTGCCCGTTTCCCTAGTAAAGCCAGTTGCTGTTGTAGTTGAGGGGGAAGGGGAGGTCTCAGCTCCTCCCTGAAGCCTCACATGTAATGTTACAAAGCCTTGTTATTTCTACCCTGGCAGATACAAATGAGTTATTAAAAATGCTCTATAGCTGATATTAAGAAATAAACACTGTAATTAAGCAGACTGGGATTTGGGGTTTTCAGTGTCCTAGGGGAACCCAGGATCAAATCACGTCACATGGAGAGAAGAAATGAATCTCAAGTTTCTCTAATGAGAAAGAATGTTTTCAAAAGTTTCCACAGCATAGCTCAAATCCTTTAGGTAGAAGGAGAGAGAATACACTTTAAAAACACAAGGAATCGCAGTGCTTCTAATTATCTTCGCACTTTGCCTTTGTCTTAGGATATAATTGTAGAAAATCTGCCATCACCCTGAAGTTCACGCTGTGGGTGAGAACACAGGACCCGGGGGAAAACCAAGGCTTTACTCACTATCAGGAAACCAAATCAGTGATGGGGGTCTCCACTGCCCCCAGCCACGTCAAATGGCGTGGCTCCTTGGCGTGTGACACAGGCTACCTAAGTCAGCATCCTGTGCGCCTGAGGCAGCCCATCCGCGCCGGTTCTCACCCCAGCTTACAGTGATCATCCTCGCGGCCCCAGGAGGGGGCAGAAGGCCCCTGGGGTCCCTCAGGTCAGCAGGTTCTCCCCTAGGAATGTCATGCCCCCTGCTGTTTTGCAGAAGCATTCCATAATTTGAGAGTTTGGGTGTTTAGAGATAGTTATAAACTGACTTTCAGTGTATTTTTGCACAATGTGCAAGAAGCACTGCTTCTCTTCAATATAAAACTAAGCTACAGACAGTTTTCTGATTCCTCATTTAATATTAAAAGAGCCAAGACTCACATGAATCTAAATCCATAATTAAATGGCACAAACCTCTTTCCTCCACCTTATCAAACACGCCCATTCTGTGGTCTGGCCAGACTGGCTAGAAAATGACCCATTTTACAGATGGTTTTTCATTAAGGTAAAAGGCAAGTGGTTTTCAGAGCCTCAAGTTCAGGGGTAGGTCAGGAACTGGCTTTTGTCCAAATTCCCAACCTGTAAACCAGCAGTATTTCCATACAAATTCAGGGATTGCACTCTTAATGGAAAATAAAGTCCACTTGGGACTAGTAAAACCAAAATGTTACAACAAACAGATGCAGTCTTAGAAAGAAAAACTACTTCATTTTTTAAGAGCAAATGTGTTTTTTCTTTGTCCAGTAACATTTATGTCAATCCAGCAGCCTGTGGCAACTAACTGCCTGCCCCATCTGCACAGGGCAATTAGAAGAGCATATAACACAATGGAAATCTCCAGAATTCATTTCTGGTTAACATGAGGAAACTGTGATAGTCCCAAATTCCTAAATCTGCACCCTTTTCTCAGCAATTGCTCTACTATATGTATGTGTAGTACATATAGTACTACATGTATGTGGATTCTGCTCTCCTACTTTCTGCTGTTGAATATCTTCAGGAAAGGCAACACTTATTGCCAAATAAATATTTGTAGTATGGCTGCACATTTCACAACCTCCTTCACTTTGCATCCCCTCTTCAGAGCTACCCAAACCCAGTTTCCAAATTATATATATAAAAGCTCCTCACCCCCATCTCTCAAGTCTGACATGGAACTTCAACCCTGAGAGTGTTTCTAGAATATTCTGCAGAGTACCCAGTGATTCCGCAATATTTCAGCAAGTGTTGGTATGCCTTTTTCTCTCCTCCCCAAATTCTGTAGGGTGCTGGGAAGCTGGGGGAAGCCGGCGTTTCATATGGAAGTGATCTCTCACATTTTCAATCCTTTCTTCTGTGCTCTCAGCTGCTGCATTTAAAAACAGCTTTCTATAAATAGGACTGCTTGCTCACTCTTAAATCTTACTGTCTTCTGCATAAAAATAACTTAAATAGGGATGCAGGTGGGATTCATTAATCCCTGTCCTTCTGTCTCTCTATGCAGTGGCCTTGGACCTTCCTCTTATTTCAACATATATCTTGTCAACAACATTCATCCTCCCTGTTAAGCCAGGATGTATGCACGTGTCCAGGGGTTTAAACACCAAAAATTAATCCAATTGAACGATTTTTTAATATCATAAGTATTGACAACATAGAATGGATACAGATCTCCAAAAGTCAGATGATAAATATTGTGAGCTGAAGACACCTAATCTGACTCTTGTATTAGAATAAAAATCAAAATTTCAACAGTGATTACAATGTATTCTTTTCAAGTTACTTTGATGAGGGTTCTGCTGCAAAATAAGAAAAAAAGAATACTGAGAAGCCAATAAATCGGTAAGATACTTAAGGAAATAGTAAAATGTTTTTTTTCTTTTAAAGATGATGAAGGCCTCAGAAACTGAGCTTTGTTTTAATGTCCTGGGTGGCTCTTTGATGAAGAAATGAGTTCCCAGGAATCCCTGGGGAAGCGTAATGTGTCAGTCTGATGCTTCTGACTGGGATCTCAGAATGCAACAGGGCATTAGACATTGTGTAGGATTTTCGAATCAGACCACTTGGCAGATTCCCTTGAAAACAAGGGGTCTGGGCATTTTACGAACTTACTTTCTGTGATGTCGGTCCAACCTGATCCACTTCAGGAACAGCACCTAGAGCAACTGTGTCACCATAATGTAACCGTGATGATGTTTCATCACACACTCCAACCGAGTCCATTTTGGAAAGGAAAAGAAAATGCCACAGCATTTCTGGACAATAAACACTTCAACCGACATCAAGTCAGTGTGTTAGGATGAGATCACAGGAGCCAAGGGACCCTCACAGTTTCTCCCGAGCATTTCTCACCAAGGTTTGTACATTAGGATTAGAGACTGGGGCCCAGAAGGAGCAGCCGCAGCAAGGAAGGATAAGAGAGAGGCAGGCGGCCAGGGAGGGAGGAGGGCTCTTTCATGGATCCCTTCTTCCACGCAGTCCAACATCTGTTGCCGCCACTCTGTGCACGCGTCTGCACGTGTCTAAGGACACTCTCGAGTATCGCACAAGTCTCAGGGAGGCAGCCAGTAGCCAAATAAGTACTCGATAATAGGGTTACACGTTGCTCTAGGCACTGTCAGGGGCCCATCCAAGGTCTTAGGAGAGAGGATAATGCAGGAATCTGATCTGGAGGGCAGGTCTCCGAATGCAGCCCTTCCCAACATCCTGGTCAGAAGCTATCTAACCTCTGAACCAAAAACAGGTTATCTGCACTGACGTGGCGGAGCCCCCTTCCGCTGCCCTGGTGGATGGCATGGCACCTGCAAAAGGCACCCCGTGTGCTGCGCCCTGGGAATTCAGAACTGCACAGCGGGTTGCTGGAATCTTCCATTCCCACTGTCTGATCTTAACCCACGAACTTGGCTCTGAAAATGCAACTTGCAATTTTCTCGTATTTTCAAAACACTGAAGAACATAAATACGGGGCGGGAGCCATAAGATGAGGCTGGCTGAGTCAGCCCTCTGGAATGTGAAGTTACCGCGGGGCCAGGTGAGCAAGTGCTGCCCAATTTGCCGGCCGCAAGGCGGCCGGCCTGCAGCCCAGCAGCAGCGTCACCGGGTCCCCAGCGGCAGGGGAAGCCAGCGGCGCCTCCTGGAATGACATTGGAAGGTCAGCCAATCAGGCGCAGGGCTGCTGGCAGCTGCCACCCCCGCGCGGCACACGCCTGGGCCACCCGGCTGCTCCGAATGGGGTCGCGAGGCCCCCTCGCCCGCCCGCCAGCCCCAGAGACGCCTTCTTTCCCTTTCTGTGCACCTTTCCGATTGGAAAAGATGGCTGGACGCGTGGTCCCCTCTGTAAAACCGGACACCAGGCTGGGCGGCCCCACCCCCCGCGCGGCCCGCCCCCGGCCGAGCCTCCAGCCGCTCGGTCCGCGGGGCCTGCGGGGCGGAGAGCCCCGGGCGGGCGCGCGGACCTCGGGGGCGGTGCCTCCGCCGGCTCTGCCCAGGCTCGCTGCGCCAGCCAAGTGAGGTTTGCCGCCCACTAGTGTCCCGTGACAGGGATGCAACTGACGTGCAGGTAGCACCACCTCTCTCCCTCCGGGCCGCCGATGAGCCTGTCCCCAGCAGCCAGCGCGCCTCCAGGGCGGCCGCCGCCGAAGTGCCCAGACTCGGCGCGCGCCAGCCACACCTGCCCGCCCTGTCGGACCAGGGCCGGGATATGCTCGGGGGCGGCGGCCTGGGGCTCCCCGGGCGCTGCTAACCTGATGCGAGAGCTCGGGTGTTTCCCTATTAATTATTTATGAGCACATTCATAATCCCACCCGTACAGTTCTGCTAATTGGGCGAAATTTGGGTGTCATACGGTATGGAAATGCACCCACTGAGAAACCCATCGTTTCGGTTTTGAAACACAAATTTCCGGGCTCTTGCAGTGTTCCTGGGCCTCTCTACAGAATGACCTTCCCCATCTCCCTCCCTCTGCCTCCCTCTCTACCCCCCTCTCTCCCCTTTACGGGAGTTTCTGGGCACATTGCATCAAGTCTCTTTAGGAAATACGAACTGCACCTCATTCCAGACACATCCATGATAAAACACTTGGACAGTTACATGGAGGTCCAGGAATTAAGGATTCAGACAGGCAATTTTTTTCCGTCAAAATGATTCCCTACCAGTGTGCGCTATTGTCCTGGTTCTGCCCAGTGAGTCACTGATTCCCCGAGGCAGAACCAACTGTGATCACACCACAGTGGCATCCAGGAGGGAGTCCAGCAGGGGAAGAAGGATCGCCTGGCATTTATTAAAGGTCTGCATGGCATTTTTGTTGTCCTACAGAGGACATCTTGCAGGAGCATACAGTTTAAGAGACTTAGAAATTTTCGATGAACCCTGAAATTCTGGGAGAGAATTTGAATCCGCTTAAGAAAATAGGGAGGGAGAGGAGGAAGGAGGCCTGAAATAATTCACCTGATGGCATTTTTTTTTTACTTACATGTATTTCCATGCATTAAAAATCATCTTGAAAGCCCTCAATGTGCATTTATTTGTACTCACAAAGGTCTGCTTCTAAACTGAAATAAATACTAAGCTTGGAATATGTAATCCTTGTCAAGATGAACTGGTGATGCATGCAAGGCACTAAGCACCCCACTTTCTCTTTGATGAGCACCCTTCTCTCTCCCACAACCTCACACTCACTAATCTCCACAAGTTCCCTGAAAAGAGCAAAGCAGCAGAGGTCAAGATTGCAGGGCTCGGGGAAAGATGGAGCCGGGGACACACGTGCACGTAAAGGCAGAGAAGCAAGGATATTAGCAAAACGTATCCTATATAATGAATCTGCTCATTATTCATTATTCTGCTTATATGGAGGCCCACCTTTGCTTTCAACAAAAGTTCCAAGCTAGAAAATACTCTGCAGGGTTAAAACCAAGAGAAATTGTGGTCAAGCACAATGCAGTATGATCCTATCCTAAGGAAACATCCAGGGTCGTGTGTCTGCACATATACAGACCCCGTTTCCTTGCACTGTAACCGAAGGTCTCCCATGAGTATTTCCAGAACATTGCAGAACAAGCCAGCTGCTTTAAACACCATGGCTGCACCTGATCAGGTGAGGTAATTCACTCAAGGGTTTAACCCCTGAAAGGACGGCTCCCTGACTTCTGTTTTTCACCCCAAATACTGTCTGTAAGTCTATCCAGCAACCATGCTTTTATTAAGAAATAAATGTACATCCCATTACATCAGTAGATAAAATACTGTTAAAATGCAGATATTTCATGGGCTTACTTTGCTAGCACCCCAAGATATCAAGCTGCATAATTTTTCACAAATGGATTTTTTTTTAAGTCATGTCAGACATTTTGATGTTTGAGGCCCAGTGGTAATCAGTTTAGGCATTAGAATTCATAATCTCTTATCACACATATTAAGAATTTTTCAAAATTAAGGTAGACCACAATATGACAGTTGTTGAAAAAATATATATTTCTACATTTTTTTTTAAGTCTCTTTCAGATGGGCAGGAACCATTTAATTTCACATCTTTCAAATGTGGTACTCTGAACAGGCAGCACTGCCAATTGGACCCCTATTTTATTTGACATGACTATGCATTTTATGATCCTTAGCACAGTATGCATTGATCATTCATTGAAAGGGTCTTTAAAGCTAGTTTTCCCACAAATGAAGGAGCCCAAAGCTCTATAGTTGGGCCTTCTTTTTTTTTTTTTTTCTTTTAATGCTTGGTCACATAAAGAGAAAGCCATTTTTATATAAGAGAGTTCCATAGCCTTCTGGTAGATGGGGTCAGAACACATAATACAGTAATGTAAAATATTCATTTGCAGGTACAGTCTATATCTTATACTGTGAAATCTATCTGAAGTCATCAACAGTACCAATATTGGTGATTATCAATCAACTTGAAAGATCTTGAAAAAGGTGTACAAAGATAACGCTCACAGGATTCACTATGTATACACATATGTTTTGCATTATATTTCCCACATGGAATATTCTACTTTTCTCAATATACATGATTCCTTTATGATTATTTTAGGATGAAAAACTGATTTAGAAAAGAAGTCACATACATTTATAGCATCTCTGTATCAGAGACTGTACAGATATTCTTCCATACTATTTTTGTCATATGTAACTGTGAAACTGTAAAATAGGTATTGATTGACAAGCAGTAGCACAGCCTCTGTCGTCATCGTGAAATACATACTTCCCAACAGGATGGAAATTTTATTCCATCCTATGATCCAGGCCTTTCCGAGGAGTCCAGACATGTACACCCTGACAGGTGAGACAGGCCGTCAAGGCTTTGTGGCACTGGAACATGTATGTGAGCATTTTTACATTTTCTCTGGGTTCACATTAGCAGAGCAGCATAAAGGGCTGACTTTCCTGATGCATCACCACACATTAGCTAAAGCAGAGCTATCCCCCAAGGTAAGTTTCCCCGAGGCTGCAGAAGAGGTATAGTGCCCTCTGGGGAAGATGGGTGTCATGTCAGAACTTGTTGCAATTCTTTCCTGCTAGGAAATCTCTGAATGAAAGTTTCAAACACTTTGCTTTAGGTTATATTAGAGAGCAAAGTATCATCTTAATGCTGATTTGTGGGATTCCTTCTTTCAGCTCTACCTTTTCTTAATCATCTTTTTTTTCAATTATATAAAGTTTATGCATTTCCTCCGGTCTGTCTGGTGTGTTGATTCTTTAAGTACCTTCTAGAGAGGCAAAGAAAATACACTCCTATGCAGCTAACACTCAGAGCTTCCCTGTGCTTCCTCCAGGAAAATCTTAGAGCCTCCCCTTGGCTTCTGGTATTTTCTCACAAGGGCCAGATTTCCTTCCTCCATCTCCCTCTCCCTCTGTCCCTCTCTCCCTCTCTCTCTCTTTGAATTTCTCTCTTTCCCCTGGATAGGGGGTTCTGCTTAATGGTTTAATTTTAACTGTCAGCAAGTCATACATTTTATGCAGGTTTGTGTTCCACAATTTGAAATGGGAATTTAAGCTGTAGCTACTCCCAGGCAATGCCAAATGATGACAGTTCCCTCCGGTTCCCAAATGAGAGGAAGCCATTCATACATGTAAGTTCATATTTACACGATGACAGGCAAACTGAGGTGCAGTCACACTTATTAACTGGGTCTGATTCAGTCAAGAGCAATAGCTTTGCAAATACCCAGGAATAAAGCATTTCAAAATGTAATGTTGGATGGGCATGAGGAAAAGAATGCTATTTACAATATTCACTGATTTCATTTTCACAATTATACAGGTGCTTTAAAAAATTTATCAACATTTCAGATGATGTAATGCTTATGAGTGCATATTTTTACATAAATGACTGTGAGGGATATGTAGTACTAAGGGGTGTGGGGAGGTCAGATCTTTCTTAAAGGCTTCATTGCTGCTGGAGATGAATTGTAGTAGAATTAGAAGCACATGTTTTAAAAGCTCAGGAGCTGTAAATCTAAAGGTAAACGCTCCTAATTGACCCCTCCACCTGTCTGCACTTGGAATGTCATGTCCCTTTGAGGCTGTAATGTGTCAAAGTGGCGATGTTCCCAACTCACCTCCTCTCTCCAAACCTGATTTATTCTGAATGAGGTAGCTATCTGGTACTGGAGTTAGCTCAGAGCTGTCACTTTGCTAGGTAAGCGCCTTTAAATGATTACAGAGCAATTTTCCCCCCGGCCTCTCTTCATTGCCTCCTCTCCTCCCCCCAGAAAATAAAAATATTTTTTAAAAAATACAAGCATGAAATTCTAAGCACAGATAGGGGAGAAAAGGGAAAGACTTCTCCCACGCATCCGATCCCCCCCACACACACACACTCCAGTCAATACAAGCAATGAAATTCATCACAAACCGTAAGGCTCACCATTCGCGAAGCTCTGGAACAAGGAGAGAGCCAGTATCCACATGCCCCTGCTGCTCCCCGGCCTCCCGCGAGCGACGCGCCGGCCTCGCCCCCCGCGCTCCGCCCGGCTCGGCTCGCCCGCCACCTGCCCGGGGGCCGCCGCCCGCCCGCCGCCGCCGCTGCTGCCGAGCCGCCCCGGCACGCGGCGCGGCCGGGCTCCGGGGCGAGGGCTGCGCTGGCCGCGCGCCGCGCTCCTGCACACCTGCTCCCGCGCGCCGCGCCCAACGCCGCAGCCAGAGCGGGCCGACGGGGCTGCAGCCCAGGGGCGCCGTCGGTCAGCGGGCCGCCCGCCGGTCGGCAGGTGCACAGGGCGGCAGACGCGGGCGTGAGCTCATCCCGGGCAGCCGGCGCCCGAATGCGCAGCGAGCGGCCTCCCGTGCGCCAGCCTCAGCCTCCACATCCAGGCAGCAGGCGGGCGGCCAGGCTCATCGTGCCTCTCCTGCGGCCGGATCACACTGATCCCTCGCTCACCTCCCTGCCTGGGAGGCGGGCGGCGGGCGGGCGGGCGCGGAGCGAGCGAGCGGAGCGGAGGCGAGCGGGCCCCCTCCCCTGCCTCTGGCCGCTGGGGCGCTCTGCAGTCTTAAAGCAGCAGCGGAGAAGTGGAGCCGAACTGGAGGCAGGACCGGCGAGAGCGCGGCCACCGCACAGTCACGCACAGTCATCGGGACGCATTCTTAGAGGCTTAAATAATCATTTCAACAGTCGATTATTTTTAGTGATTTTTCTTGCCGGTTGCTAATAAGATATGGCCAGGGTGACTATTCCGGAAGGTTGACAGCTAAGCAGAGGTGACCATGAGATGTTAGCAGTTTTAATAAGACGTGCAGCTGGATTCAGATTTCATATTTACTCTCATAAAAGTCCAGTTCATTTGCCTGTAGGGAAATGCCGCCTCCAAATTCTTGCTGCTACTATAAAGATTTCTATGGTTTCACGGGCTAATTTTTAATTAACTCAAATACATTGCAGAATACAAACATAGGATATCCTAATTTTGCTTTCTGAATGGTGAAAAAAAACCAACCCTGATTAAAATTGCTGATATTTTGAGTAATTCTGAATATATAACCCTTTTCACATTACTGTTGAAAAGCCAGTATAACATTTCCTGAGCGTTCTGTATGGTTGGTGAAGTCATAATAATATTCAAAGAA
Organism: Manis pentadactyla; assembly: GCF_030020395.1. NCBI lineage: Eukaryota > Metazoa > Chordata > Mammalia > Pholidota > Manidae > Manis > Manis pentadactyla. The sequence goes on from NC_080019.1 coordinate 192,798,372, forward strand.
GAGCTTTAAAAAGGGCATGAATCCAATTTCACGTCTTTGCAAAATAGTGACCCACAGAGCTGGAATGCACCCCAATTTAGGATCCAAGATGGAATGCCCAGAGGCAGGGCAAGTAAGACTGAGGAGAAGCACTTGGTGGGGGTGGGTCTCATGGGAAGTGAGTGCCTCCCTGGGCACAGCACATCTTCTACCCAGCTCCAGGTGCCTCTCCAAATGCAAAAGGGGGAGGAAGCACACCTCCAAAAAATAACAGGAAAAGCAAATGGTGAGGCAGAAACAAAATGGTGCTTTACCAGAGTCAGGCACAAGATGGCCAGGCCCTGCATACAAGGAAGGGCCAGCTGAGCCAGGGATGCGCGCTCTCCATTGCTCTGCAGCTGCGGGTGGTCACGTGCGGTCACGTGCGCCGGCCCCGTCTGCCCTGCCGCGCAGCCCAGTGTCCTCTGGTTTGCATGCCGAGTGCCCACTCACTGGTCTTTCCTAAATGCAGCCCAGGAAGGCAGGTGATGGCTGTGATTTCTGTTCCCGTATCCAGCTCCTCCACCCACTCATTCGGTTCAAAATTCTTAACTGCACACCAGCCCCGGGCAAAGCACCACTCAACCTTAATATTAGGCGTCCAAGCGCTGGGGTTAGACCCACCCAGGGTCAGAGCACAGCTTGGCCACTCATCTGATGCGGGGCCTGTGAATGTTATCTGTGCTCCAATGTCCCACATATTTACAGAATGAGGTTTCCAACTCGTACAGTTGTGAAGATCCAATGGCATATTCTTAACACATGTAGTCACTGTAATAGATGATGGTTCTGGGTATTTCTGGGTTTGGGAGCAGGACTGGCGACATCATTTGCAGGGTTCAGTGCCAAACGAAAATGGGGAGGCCTTTTTTCAAAGAGAAAAGAAGCGCCATTAAAGGCACAAAAATATAAAATGTTTCCCTTTTTTTCTAAGCCTTTTTATTTGCAGTTTCGGGTCACCCTCCCTTGGGCATGGGGATAGTCCCAGGTGAGCGCATTTCACTGAGGGCGGCACCCATGCCCACATCTGCCACCCTCCACAGGACCAGTACTCTGTGCCCCAGCCCTGGGGTGGGGAGAAGTCAAGCTCCCTTTCCTGAGGGCCCTTGCACGGTGGACCGGCAATCCCCAAGGGGCTGCAGGCTTCATGCTGGGAAGATCATACCTAGATCAGAAGTGGCCAGAGGCTCCTCTTGCTCCAGTGTTTGGAATATGCAAGGAAGCCTGGGGCAGGGACAGTCACCGCTGTGGCCACGCCCTAAAAACACCACGGTGATACGTGATGCGCATGCCTAAACTCAATACTCCCAGCAGACAGGCCCAGGCCCCCACCAGGTGGACACAGGACAACAGAACCCAGGCCTCCTCTTCCAACACGATCCAGTTGCCACCGTACTGGAAAGCAGCAGCGATTGCAGGATGGACAAGTGGAGGCTGGTCATGGGCCAGGGCACCATGGAGTAGGGCAGCAGGGTGTGGGCAGCCAAGAACTCCCCAGCAGGTGGCAGGAGCCAGGATGGGGCAGGAGCCATAAATGTAGGAGTAAAATTAACTTTAAAAATAAACAAAAATTCAAAATGGCAACTATAGGGCATTTAACCTCCTTCTCCCTCCGTGCAGGCCCATGGGAGAAGTGGGGTCCCAGGGCAAATGCATCAGCCCCACCCCCTGAAAGCCAGCCTCTGGAATTGTTGATCTAATGCTCTGCCACAGACTGAACTGGTTAATGATCTGGAGTGGGCCTAACAGAGCCCCAAGCTTTCTTTTCACAAATCGTTTTCGAACATACTTCCTTACAGACACATACTTGTAGCGCATGCAACTGTGAGTAACATGAGATCAGACAGTGCATCTCTCCTGTTCAAGAAGCTGTCCCCAGTATGTCACGGTGCCTAGCACATGTACATACTCAGTGAACATCCCAGCAATGGAAGGCAAACCCATAATGCGGGTAGCAAGGATACCTGCTCTGAAATATTTACACATGAAGTGCTGTGGAAATTTAGGAGAGAAAAAGCGGTTAATACTCACCCTCAGAGAAGTCTTTTGGAGGAAATGGTCATCTAGCTGAGCCTGATTCAAGTTCAGTTAAGATACCAATGTGCCAAGTGGAAGCAAGGAAAGGGACCATTCTACCCTGATGGAGTAGATATCAGAAAAAGCCACCTTATCAGAAACACTCTGGTTGTTAGTGTGTGGTGGTTCAAAACCTCCTTGGGAGTTCCCTGGGATGAGGTTGGGAACTGGCTGCTGGCACATGCAGGGTGAGGAGAGACGTAAGAGAGAGGCAGGCCAGGCCGGACTGGTAGGTGGCAGGTGTGATAAGCAAGGAAACTCACTTGCTCCGGTGGCAGCAAGACAAAGGGAACGCAGCACACACCAGAATCTTCAAAGTTCCTGTGGCAATCCGGACAGGGTTCAGCTGTGTACACCACCCGGTCCCAGTGATCTCAGCCATGCCCTGCTCTCTCCAGGTTGCATCTCAAGGGTTCATCCTTGAAGGAGCTCCTAGGAGGGGAAGGCTGGGGGGCTGGGGGCAGGGAAGGAGCCTCTGAGTGCCTGGGTTCAGCTTGCCAGGCAGCTGGTGCTCATGTCCTCTCGATGGCCTCTCCCAACAATATAATTGTTTTTTATTCCTAATTACATGGCCTCCTGAAGATCAACATTTGACCTGAAACAACTCCCTGTGGAATTGCCCTCCCACCCCAGCTCCGTCTTCCTACTGCTCTGAGGCAGCCTTCCCAGCCAAACAGGGGCAGCCGGAGAGGTTTCCTTGTACCCACCTTGTGACGCTGCGCAGGAAACAAGCACCTCGGGGAGCAGCACCATCCCGTGACCTCGCCTCTCAGTCCTCAGTTGTCTGCTGAAGGACCAGCAGAGCCTCTCGGCAGCGGTGGCGGTGGAGCCGTGCTCTCCAGGAGGGCTTGGGGCTGCATGTGGCTGGTGAGGAGTGAGGAGGGCATTTATTTCGGTGGAATGGTTCAAGGGGCTACAAAGGAAGGCTCGCCCCTTTCTGACCAAGGGGATATGTAGTTGCCCAAACGGGACCTATGTTAGTGTCATTGGGCTGCTGAAATGAGGTCTATAAACCAGATGACATAAGACCACAGCAATGTGCTGTTTCACAGTTGCAGAGTTCCAAAGTCCAAAATCAAGGCATCAGCAAGACTACACTCCTGACACGTGTGAGAAGAATCTTCTATGTCTCTTCCGGCTTCTGCTGGTGGCCGGCTGCCTCCATGTCCCTTAGCTTGCCAGTGGGTCCCTCCACTCTTCACACGGCCTTCTCCCTCTGTGTGTGTCTGTGTGTCTTCTCCTCTTTGTCTAAGGTCAGCAGTCATAGTCAGTGAGGGACTCACCTTCATCCAGCATGTCCTCATCTTAACTAATTATATCTACAATTTGTAGTGACCCTCCTTCCAAATAAGGTCACATTCTGAAACACTCGGGGTTAGGATTTCAATATATTACTTGAGGAATACACAATTCTACCCATAACAGGACCCAAGATGCCTGCAATCAAAAGGCAAGAGGCAGGGGAAGGGTTTTCCGGAGATAAATGAATGTGGACTTGGATGAGGACTCCAGAAACTTGGCCCACATACACCAGAGGCCCATTCAAGGTGCATATGCACAGTGAAGGAGTCCAGACTGGACCCTGGAGTCTTGGCCTCTTCCCTCTTCTCTTGGGAAATGGAGTAATCAGACCCACATGTCTTATCTTAAAAGATTGTTGAGATGATCAAAAGAGAGATGGGAATTGGTTTTGATAAGGATCACCCAGACAACAACTACCTGCAATCATTACTGTCGATAACTGGGCCTCTAGGAACATTTTGAGTAAATTTATCACTTGACAAAGCCTCACTGTGGCTGCTGTGTTTTGATTCAACTGAAATCAGGCACTGCTACACGTCTGGTCTCAACCACCAAGGGCAGAAATGGTCAAGAGTGTGAGCAGTGGCCCATCTGTTTCTTCCTCCGATGGGAGATGGAGGAACGGATGAGACCTTCCACACGTATCTGGAGCATGTCTGCTGCCTACCAGTCACTACAGTAGCTCTGGAACTTAAAGGCGAGTAAGTATGGATGGGAAGGATGCCTGGGGAAGTTACAAGGATACATACACATAGAAAACCTCATCAAGCTGGGCACTTAACATTAATGCACTTTACACACTTCAGTGTATGTGAAAAAGAACAAGATGACTAAGACACTGTCCTTATCAATCTCACAACTTAGCAGGAGATCAGATCATAGTTAAAATAATTTGATGAGATTAATTCTACAATCTGGGGGTGGCATATCTAACTCAGCAACCTGGTGCGTGTGTGTGTGTGTGTGTGTGTGTGTGTGTGTGTGTGTGTGTGTGTGATAGAGCAGGTGTGGCAGGTAAAGGAATGGGAACGGAAGGAATGGTGCACTTTATCCTAAAAGCAAGAGGACACCTGCATGTATAGTAAGCAGGAAGTGACCCAATCAGATTTATGTTTTGGAAACAAGTCCATGCCACATGCTGTGCCTGCGCACCAGATTCACTGCTCATCTGTGAGGCAGGTGCTCCTACGGCCAGCCCACACCTCGACGGGAAGTCGGGGCTCAGAGAGGCCCAGAAACTTGCTCTGGAGCAGTGACGGTGCCTGCCGTCGAAGTCGAACAGTCTGAAGGGGAGGCGTGGAGCTGAATATATGTACAACTCACTCTGAGAGGACTCCCCACGTTTGGGCGCCTGATGTAGTGTGCCACTCATCTTGTTTGGGTGAAATGAGAGAACAAAAAACACAGACAACACAGACAGACAGACAACGGCTGCAGCCCCGATGTGGTGCAGCACCTTCATTTTTATACTGCCTTTCTCGGACCTCAGCCAAGTGCTATACTCATCTTTCCCTTCTCAGGGGGGCAGGCCAGAAGCAGGGGCAGTGTTTTCACACATCCTCAAGGTCTCCCTATTTTCAGAGTGAGGAGTCTTGGCTCATCTTCAAGGACAAGATATGTTTTTGTGGGCAGATAACTTCCAAGGACTGCACCGGTTGTTCTCAAGCTTGTGCTTTCCCGTGCTGCGTTCAGACCTGGGGGAAGGTGCTTTCCCATTCTGCCTACAAACATGTGAGAAGACAAAGGCCGTCCCCAACAGAGCAGCCAGCCAGCAAGGGGCAGAGCCTGACCTGAATCCAAGACAACACTCAGGACTGGTAAGGACTGCCTCCTCTGACAGGAAGGAGAAGAGAAGGAGGCATTGAGAGATAAGGAGGAGGTGATGAGATAAGGAGGAGGTGGTGGGAAATAGGGAAGAGATGGTGAGAGATAGGGAGGAAATGACGAGAGATAAGGAGGAGATGATGAGAAATGAGGAGGAGGTGATAAGGTATGGGCAGGAAGAGGTGAGAGATAAGGAGGAAGTGGTGAGAGATGGTCAGGAGGTGGTGAGAGATGGGCAGGAAGTTGTGAGAGATGAGGAGGTGATGAAAAATGGGCAGGACATGGTGAGAGATGAGGGGGAGGTGATAAAAGATGAGCAGGAGATGGGGAGAGATGGGCAGGAAGTGGGGAGAGATGGGGAGGACACCAAGAGGACTCCCGGGGTTCCATCTGGAAAGCTGGGTGGACAGAGGTGCTGCTGACCAAAAACTGGGCCACTGTTATCTCTCAGAGGCTTTTCATGTTCCTTTCCATTCCCACCCTCACACCCAGTCTACTCTCTGTGGAGCAGCCAGCATGACCTTCTACTACATGCTCACCCCCCAGATCACAGGAGGCCCTGTCCACAACTCTGATCTCTCACTGCACAAAATCCAAAGTCCTTCCGTGGCCAGGGTCCTGTGCCCTCCGCTGCCACCACCCCTCTGACGCATAGGTCTCCAGCTCCCCCCACTTGCACATTCAACCCTGCCTTCCTTTATGTTCCTCCAGGACAGCTGGCATGTTCCCACCCTCCACACATGACCCTTCTGCCAGATGCCCCATGGCCGCTGCCTTCAGCCACACTGGCTCCAACGCCTGCTCCCAGAGAGCCCTTCCCGGAGCTGCCCCACCCACAGCTGTTCCACCTTGTCTCTGGGCATTCTCGATGTCCTTTATAAACCCACATGCCCATTAACTGGCCCACCCCCTTGGAACACTGGGGATGCCCTTCTCTCACCAGCGCACTGGGGATGCCCTTCTCTCACCAGCGCAGCCACCACACCCCCAGCACTGCTTCACAGGCAGTGGGCACTCAGTGAACACCTGCTGAATGAGGGAAAAGAAAGACTAGGTCTTCAAGGGAAAGTTCATATGAGCTAAACCTTACAGACCATCAGTTCCATCTCCTCCATTCCACGTCCTTGGGGGCATCTAGAACCAGAAGAGCAAAAATGACATGGCATTGAGGGGGAGGGACAAGCATCTCCCATGTCAAATCATCTCAACTTGCATAAACATTTCATCAAAATAAATATTTCTTTACTCCCACTGGGCAGGTGGTTTGCTAATAGGCACTCTAACAAGTTATTTTTCAAATGAAGGGAGTTACCGAGTCTAAAGATTTGAATTCTAATAGAAGGTCAAGGCGGGGTTCATATAAATCGCATTTAGAAGCAGAGAACACTTCAAAGGGAAACAAGCCCATGGGGAGCAATCGCCCGGCCTTGGGGACAGAGTGCAGTGGGGGGGGACAGGGCTGGCCCCAGCCAGGAGGGGAGCAGGTCGCATTGCCTGAGGGACCCGAGTTCCAGCCAGCCCCTGCGTCTGCCTGGTCTGAAACCAGGAGAGCCCACTGGCCCCTCTTGAGAGCCAAGAATTCACATAAAATTCCCAGAGACTGAGAAGTTCAAGGCAGCTGGACGTGGGGCCTCAGTACAGCAGATGCCCCAGTTCTGAATGGGGAAAAGGAATCCATCCTTCTGGGTTTAGCTCGGGGCTTGGGCATCGTGACATGACCTGCTGGGACACTGAGGGCAGCAATAGGGGAAGTGGCCCAGTGGCCAGGTGACCCCTGCGGCTCAGCTCTGTGGCTTCCTGGACAGCATAGCGGATACCACTGGAAAGAGCGCTGATGAAACGCCTCAGGGCCACCACCATGATGGGGGTTACTGGGCAGGCAGGGACAGCGCCCCAGAACGAGGGGAGCAAGCCTCGTGTCCCATGATGCTATTGGGTCGGGACCGCGGTGGTTAGAACAGAGAGTCAGGCCTGGCCCGGCACCCCCTGCTGTGTCCCCTGGGCTGGTGTGACACTGGGCAGTAGTTTAGCCTGTGGCCTCCAAAGGCTGCTCTGTTAACCCTACTTATGCCACAAGACTGCCGGGCAGAACAGATGAGCTAAAACGTGTGAAGTGCCTAGAGCAATGCCTGGTGCACAGAGAGCAAACTGTCCAGGAAGTGTAGATAATTACTGTAAGATAAATTCTAACCAAAATAAGCAGACGACAAGAGGCAACAAAGGGCCAGGCAGTTTATTTGAGCGCAATTCCTGGGTGAGGTTCGCCAGTCTGCAGGAACGCAGGCTGGGGAAGTCGTGCCCAGCAGGGGAGGCGGGGAGTTTTTAAAGAAGGTAGGGGGAGGCAGAGCTTAGATTTACAGCAGCGCGAGGATTGGCTAGCCTAAGGCACACATTTCAGGTAGGGAGGGGGCAGCAGCCGGGGACTTTGGCACGTCACCAGTGTCCAACGTGCTCACCCCTCCCTCTGGTGCCTCCAGCCTTACAATTACTTGTGTTGTTGTGTGCTTATTTGTTGTGTTTGTGAGGTTTCGTGGCTTGAGGCAAGGAGGAAAAGCAACAGAAGAGGGTGGGTGTCAGCGTGGAGACGACAGGAAAAGATATACAGAAAGCAGAAGGTGGTGAAAAACAGAAGGAAATTGTCTGGAGGTTTCCTTTTGATTTACATGAACCAAATTTTAATGGATTTAGAGAAGTCAGACAAACTGGGAGCAAAATAAAAGTAGATGCTTACCTCATTTCAGATATATTTAAAATGCTTATTTTAGAAACTAAACAAGAAAAAAATCATTTGAATGACAAAAAAAAAAAACTAGAAATTTAAACCAAGCAATTCAGAGAGTAGACTATCCTGGAGAAAGTGTATATGACGGAGGGGCCAGGAATACACTTGTCAACATGATGGAAACCCCAGAAGTTATAAATTAAAAGACAGTCAACTACAAGCATTTTTTGAATGGCAAAATACAGCAAAACAAAGTGGAAGACAAATGGGGGGTGAGTTTGGGGCACCTTCACCACCTACAGGGCAGCTGAAGGCCTTAGTACCAACCAAAGATTGAACACCTACCAATTGGTAACAAAAATGACAAGCCAGCTAGTGGAAAAACAGGAATTTTGCTCCCAGAATTCTGATCTGACAGGTCACAGAAGGAAACAACACAGCCAGTAAACCTGAGATGTTCAACAACATTAACAGGCAACAAAATGTAAATTTAAATGACAATTAGATAATTGCTTCTTAACTGGAAATCAAAAGGAATTTAAAGAAGTGGAAATCCTAATGTTGTCAGGATCAGGAGAGAAAGGGACCTTTCAGGGGGAGCTGGTAGCAAGGTGATGCTTTTGTAAGCTTTCTTTATTTGTAACAGATTCTGGCAATATGTATTTAAAGAAAACAAGAGGAAAAAATACACCTACCCTTCAATTTAGCAATTCTACTCCTGGGACTCTGTCCCAGTGAGGAAAAAAGCACCTAAAGCTATTTGTACTATGCTCTCCACTGCAGCAGCCTTTGCTGAGATAACAGAAAGAAAAAAGTAAAAGGGAAGAAAATCATCTGGTGTCCATAAGTGAGGGATGTGGAATAAATTTGGGGACCTGCTAACACTGTAACACTACAGTAAAAAAAAAAAAAAACCAGTGATGTGAGGACATTTCCATCACATTTGATTGAGAAAATCACAATGCAGAGGAGTACATAAAAATCCCATTTTTTCAAAAGAAACCATATCAGGAACCTTATATCTTTGTCCTTATAAATGTGTATGTACGTGTAAGCAATCTCGTAAAGGTGGAAAAATGTTGCACACCAAGTACAAATGTTTGTTTCCTGACTAGGCTGAGGTGGAGAGATGGTAAGAAAGAAGGGAGAACATAACTAAAAGGAAAAAGAAAGGAGTTTGATTTAGAAAAAACTGCACTTGTAACATGAGCCCTTTTATGTAAAAAATAAGTGTTACAATGCAAATGTTAAAGGGAACTGTCCATGTAATGGGATTTCTATTTTTTACTTGTTTTGATCCTTCTTATTCTTGATAAGAACATCTAAAATGAAATTAATAGACAATAATAAAATAAAGTCAGTGAGAAAGACTGACCATAATACACGGGCATGCATAACAAGTTCAGGTGCTGACCCTGGAAATCAATATTCTGTCTCTGATCTCCTCTCCTGACATTTTGGCCTGGCCTGGGTGAAACCCCACCACACCTTTAGGGATTGGTGCAAACCCCTGTCCTCTACCTCTGCATTCAGGTCCTGCTCTTCCCACATCATTTGTTACTTGTCCTTGTGTGGGTAAAATTGCAATATTTCCAGAATCTCTCACCCGGCCTTAGTGAATCTCCATAGGTATGTCCAAGGGATGGTGAGCAGTGGTCCATCTCCATATCAGTAGGTAATTACAAGGGGGAATGAGGGCATATATGGACCAGAGAGATTGGGTGGGGTCCCTTTTTGCAGCCAGGTCCCTAGAGACATGGGCGAGCAGAAGTGGACGACTGCTTGTTCGCAATAAACAGGTTTCACCCACTTTATTTCTTCCTTTGACTGATTTTGGCTCCAAAGGTAATTTGCCCCTGGGTGGGAACTTATTTTCCCCACAGAGTTACACCTGGTCAGCCACATCCTCATGGAGTCTGGCTGACAGGAGACTTCATTTCACACTGCAGCAAATGAATTGGCCCTTTTCTCATTCTAAAAATCCCTAAGCATCAAAGGGCTGAGCCAGGGGAGGGGGAAGGGTCAGAAGCCAAAAGCCAGAGGAAGTGACCAGAGAAAAAGAAGCCTATTTCCAGGGTTCACCTGGCACAAGCCCTTGCAGAGCTGAGCAGTTCTGGGGACAGGGAGGGATGCTGGATGGTTTTAAAAGAAAGGGCAAAGGGTGTTCATGCAGATCTGGGGCAGAAGAAGCTAGAAGTGAGAAGGCCAAATTCAAAGTCTACTAGGAAATCTTGTGCAAGATCAACGACACCTCAGATTCCACTTCTATGCCATAGTCCTGCTTGCTGCCCTGCAGAACCATTGCATGCATGATTGCAGCCAAGGGCATGATCCTCTCAGCCCAGAAAGTCCCAACTGAGCAGAGCTCTTAGTCCATGAACTGGGCAGTGATTGCTTTATCCACACCAATTTCCATGTGATTCACCAAATTTTAAGAGAAGTTTTGAAGCGCAACTCTAAGTATTTTAACTCCCTCATCATTATTTCTCTAGGGACAGTAATGGGTATTATTTCAGGAGTGGGTATAAAGCAAGTAAAAAATATTTGATTGCCACAGCTATTAATAACCTCTTTTATCTTTGACGAAGGTCACCCATTCAATCCTCAGCAGATGCTTTCCAAGGTAGGTAAGAGACCTCAGAATACAATCTACAACTAGGACATCTTGACGGGGATTTATTGAGCTCCTGCTGTGGGCTAAGATTGTGGGCATGGGAATTCATAAGTGAGTGACCACTTCTTTCATGGGCTTATAGTCAGCATTACATTATACGCATTGAATGGAATCAGTGTTCACTCTGGTTTATTTCTGAAAGCAACTCAAGGAAGAGAACTTATTAAGTCTTAGATGATTCTTACCTGGTGTCATCTTCAAGAGCTCCCTAATGCAATTTGCTATCATGGAAAATACCAACCACATACATGTGCAAAGATGTAAATGTGTGGTCATTAAAGTGATGTTTGCAATAGCAGCTCGCAGTAAAAACCAAAATGTCCACTACTGGGGGCCAGTTAAATAAGTAGTCATGTGTCTACATGGAATACTATTCAGACATTGAAAAGACAGGGCACCTTTAGAGTACATACACCAAGATTTCCAGGATGTTTTGAAGTGAAAGAAGTAGGGTAGGGAAAATAGTGGGTAATTTATGTTCCCACTTACATAATGAAATGTGCAAACAACATGTTTACACATGCACAGGCAACTCCAGGAGAGATACATAAGAAGCTATTATCCAGTGTTGCATCTCAGAAAGGGGACTAGAGTAGGATATTATTCCATATCCACTAGCAAGGGATACATGATTCCATGAAAGTATTTCCTTTCAAACAGATATTTTCTTGTTACTTTTATTTCATTTTACTGTGCATACATGTACTTCTTCAATTAAAAGTCATTAGCATAGAAAGATATCAATAGCCTTGAGACATTTTTGCCTGAAATTCTGTCCAAAATGTCAGAATCTATAAACCACTAAGTCAGAACCAATATTACAGCCAACAGCTACATGTGGCCACTTATATTTAAAAGTGAACTAATTAGTGCAGAGCCGGAGGCAGATGGTCAGAGGAGCTAAGCAGCCCCAGTAGCCATGAGTCACCTGGCTCACAGACTGACTCGCACAGTGGAGAAACCACCTCAAAAACAGAAAAGCAGAAGACAGATGGGACACATCCTGGGATTGGCTTAAAGATGGCAGTGTGAGAAGACAAAAACTTCCTCCCAAAACCACGTATGATATGAAAATATAGCAAATACAATGAATCCTGAAAGAGCTACCCGAAAGAAGCTGGCGACAGTCTGCCTACATCTGGGGTAAAGAGAAGACCTCATGGAAAAGGGTAAAGTAGCAAAGCCCTGAAATGGCAGGACCCAAGCCCTCCTCCCACTGAAGCTCACCAGTGGGAGGAAGAGAAACTGAATGAGGAGGGGTAGAAGCCCAGGACGCTGAACACCCAGCCCTGAAGATCTGCTCTGGGAGCACAAACCCACATTACATGGTGCTCTGGAGATTAGTGGGGTTGGAAAAGAGACAGGCAGAATACTCAGAGAAACTGAGATTCCAGCCACTTGTGGAAAACAGGTACCCACAACCAGCCTCTCCAGGACAAAAGAAAGGTGGGTACTTTGAAAGACTTCCCAACAGCAAGAGGGCTGCTAAAGGGGCAAAGATTACACAGAGCTTGCTGCTCAGGAGAAAGGACAGGTGGACGAAATCATCCACACACACTTAGCCCAGCAAGTTAGGAACTCTCAGGAGCTTCAGGCACTCCATCCCCCTGGCTGGTGATGTGCGCCAAGGTGCCCCACTGTGAGATTCAACCTGCCAATCCTTCCACCCAGCCAGCACCAGTTTGCAAACATGCTGCCCCTGCCATTGCACCAGGGCAGCCAGAGGCTGGCTTCGCCTATGGCAGCTACAAGGGCATAAAGCAAAGGCTCCTCTCTGTGTGCTCGGTCCACTGGCCCTGGCAGTGGAGGCAGACACTGCAGCTGGGAAGAAGGAAAGAGCTCTTTCCTCCCAACAGGCACCAGTGCTGCTCACCTGTGTCCCAAGGCATCACTCCAGGTGCTGGGCAGCTCCAAAGAGTAGAGTTTCTGGGCACTAGAGTTTCTGGGCACCACTTACACAAAGCTATTATTCCAGAGTAATCAATACAAATATGAAATGGCAAAAGAGCCTGGTACAAACCAAAATTCCACAAACACCAGAAAGAGGGCTAAGTGAAACTGAAATAATCAATCTTCCTAATAAAGATTTCAAAATAAAAATCATAAAAATGCTCATGCAGCTACAGAAAAATATTCAAGGCCTCAGGGAGGAATTCAAGAAGGAGACAGAAACCTTGAAAAATATAGTATCTGAAATGACACATATAATGGAGGGATTTAAAAGCAGATTTGATGGGGTAGAGGAGATGGTAAATGAAATAGAAATTAGAGAAGAGGAATACAAAGAAGCTGAGGCACAGAGAGAAAAAAGGACCTCTAAGAATGAAAGAATATTAAGAAAACTGTGTGACCAATCCAAATTGAACAATATTTGCATTATGGGGTACCAGAAGAAGAAGAGAGAGAAAAAGGATAGAAAGTGTCTTTGAAGGAATAACTGGTGAAAACATCCCCAATTTGGGGAAGTAAATAGTCCCCCAGGCCATGGAAATGCACAAATCTCCCAACACAAGGGACCAAGGAAGACAACACCAAGATAAATAATAATTAAAATGGAAAAGATCAAGGACAAGGATGGAGTATTAAAAGCAGCTAGAGAGAGAAATAAGATCACATTCAAAGGAAAACCCATCAGGCTATTGTCAGATTTCTCAGCAGAAACCTTACAGGCCAGAAGGGAGTGGTATGATGTATTTAATGCAATGAAACAGAAGGACGTCAAACCAAGAATAGCCTACTCAGCAAAATTATCATTTAAATTTAAAGCAGGGATTTAAAAATTTCCAGATAAGCAAAAGTTGAGGGAAGTTGCCTCCCACAAACCATCTCTACAGTTTATTTTGGAGGGACTGCTACAGACTGAAATACTCCTAAGGCTAAATAGCTGTCACCAGAGGAAAAAAACTATAGTAAAGGAAGTAGATCAATTAATTACTAAGCAATTACAAAATTAAATAACTACTCACAAAGTCAGTCAAGGGATACACAAAGAGCACAGAATACAACACCTAATATATAGAGTGGAGGAGGAAGAAAAAGAAGGTAGGGGAAAAAAAGAACTTTTAGATTGAGTTTGAAATAGCATTCTAATGAGTTACGTTAGACTGTTAGATAGTAAAAAAGCTACCCTTGAACCTTTGGTAACCAGTTATCTAAAGCCTGCAATGGCAATAAATACATATCTATCTAAAATCACCCTAAATGTAAATGGACTGAATGTACCAATCAAAAGACATAGAGTTACAGGATGGATAACAAGCAAGACCCATCTGTATGCTGCCTACAAGAGACTCACTTCAAACCCAAAGACATACACAGACTAAAAGCAAAGGGACAGAAAAAGACATTTCATGCAACCAATAGGGAGAAAAAAGCAAGCACTGAGGTACTTGTATCAGATAAAGTAGACTTTAAAACAAAGAAAGTAACAAGAGACAAAAAGGATATTATATAATGATAAAGGTGTCAGTCCAAGAGGATATAACCATTATAAATATCTATGCACCCCAACATAGGAGCACCTACTTATGTGAAACAAATACTAACAGAATTAAAGGGGGAAACAGAATGCAATGCATTCATTTTAGGAGACTTCAACATACCACTCACTCCAAAGGACAGATCAACCAGACAGAAAATAAGTAAGTACACAGAGGCACTGAACAACACACTATGACAGATGGACCTAACAGACATCTACAGAACTCTACACCAAAAGCACTTCTCAAGTGCACATGGAACATTTTCAAGAATAGATCATACACTAGGCCACAAAAAGAGCCTCAGTAAATTCAGAAGGATTGAAATTATGCCAACCAGCTTCATAGACCACAAAGGTATGAAACTAGTAATAAATTATGCAAAGAAAACAAAAAAGCCCACAAACATATGGAGGCTTCACAACATGCTCCTAAATAATCAATGGATCAATGATCAAATAAAAACAGAGATCAAGCAATATATTGAGACAAATGAAAACAATAACTCATCACCGCAAAAAATCTGTGGGATGTAGTGAAGACCATGCTAAGAGGGAAGCATATTGCAATCCAGGCCTACCTCAGGAAAGAACAATCCTGAATGAACAGTCTAAGTCACAATTAATGAAACTATAAAAAGAAGAAAAAATGAGGCCCAAAGTCAGTAAAAGGAGGGACATAATAAAGATCAGAGAAGAAATCAATGAAATAAAAAATGAAACAATAGAAAAAAGTCAGTGAAACCAGGAGCTGGTTCTTCAAGAAAATAAGCAAAATAGATACACCCCTAGCCAGACTCATCAACAAAAAAAGAGTCTACTCACATAAACAGAATCAGAAATGAGAAAGGAAACATCACTATGGATACCACAGAAATACAAAAAATTATTAGACAATATTATGAAAAATGATATGCTTACAAATTGGATAACCTAGAAGAAATGGACAGCTGGAAAATACAACCTTTCAAGGCTGACCCAGGAAGAAACAGAAAATCTGAACAGACCAATTTCCAGCAACAAAATTGAATTGATAATCAAAAAACTTCCTAGCAACAAAATTCCTGGACCAGATGGCTTCACCACTGAATTTTATCAAATGTTTAATGAAGACCTAATACCCATCCTTCTTAAAGTTTTCCAAAAATAAAAAACATGTAGAAGAGGATGGAATATTCCAAACTCACTCTCTGAGGCCAACATCACTCTAATACCAAAACCAGGCAAAGACACCACAAAAAAAAGAAAATTACAGACCAATATCCCTGACGAACATAGATGCAAAAATACTCAACAAAATATTAGCAAACCAAATTCAAAAATACATCAAAAACATCATCCATCATGATCAAGTAGGATTTATGCCAGGGATACAAGGATGGTACAACATTTGAAAATCCATCAAATCATCCACCACATCAACAAAAAGAAGGCAAAAATCATGATCATCTCCATAGATGCTGAAAAAGCATTCAACAAAATTCAACATCCATTCATGATAAAAACTTAAAAAAAAAATAGGTATAGAGGGTAAGTACTTCAACATAATAAAGGCCACATATGACAAACCCAAAGCCAACATCATACTGAAGAGTGAGAAGCTGAAAGCTTTTCCTTCAAGATTGGGAACAAGACAGGGATGCCCACTCTCCTCACTTTCATTCAACATAGTACTGGAGGTCCTAGCCATGGCAATCAGACAACACAAAGAAATAAAAGGCATACAGATCTGTAAAGAAAAAGTTAAACTGTCACTATTTGCAGATGACATGATATTGTACATAAAAAACACTAAAGAAGCCACCCCAAAACTACTAGAACTAATAATTGAATTTAGCAAAGTTGCAGGATATGAAATTAATACACAGAAATCTGTTGCATTCCTCTATAATAATGAAGAACCAGCAGAAAGAGAAATCAGGAAAACAATTTACAATTGCATCAAAAAGAATAAAATACCTAGGAATAAACCTAACCAAGAAAGTGAAAGACCTATACCCTGAAAACGACAAGACACTCATGAGAGAAATTAAAGAAGATACCAATAAATGGAAATACACTCATACACATAGATAGGAGAATTAATATTGTCAAAATGGCCATCCTGCCTAAAGCAATCTACAAATTCAATGTAATCACTATCAAAATACCAACAGCATTCCTCAACAAACTAGAACAAATAGTTCTAAAATTCATATGGAACCACAGAAGACCCCAAGTAGCCAAAGCAATCCTGAGAAGGAAGAATAAAGCTGGGGGAATTATGCTATCTGACTTCAAGCTCTACTAAAAAGCCACAGTAATCAAGACAATTTGGTACTGGCACAAGAACAGATCGATAGATCAATGGAACAGAAAAGAGAGCCCAGATATAAATCCACAAATATATGGCCAATTAATATATGAGAAAGGAGCCATGGATATACAATGGGAAAATGACAGCCTCTTCAACAACTGGCATAGGCAAAACTGGACAGCTACATGCAAGAGAATGAAACTGGAATATTGTCTAACTCCATACATAAAAGTAAACTCTAAATGGATCAAAGATCTGAATGTAAGTCATGAGACCATAAAACTCTTAGAAGAAAATATAGGCAAAAATCTCTTGAATATAAACATGAGCAACTTTTTCTGAACACATCTCCTTGGGCAAGGGAAACAAAAGCAAAAATAAACAAATAGGACTACATCAAACTAAAAACTTCTGTATAGCAAAGGAAACCATCAGCAGAACAAAAAGGCATCCTACAGTATGGGAAAATATATTTGTAAATGACTTATCTGATAAGTGGTTAACATCCAAAATATGTAAAGAACTCACAAACCTCAATACCCAAAAACTAAATAACCCGATAAAAAAAATAGGCAGAGGATATGAACAGACACTTCTCCAAAGAACAAATTCAGATGACCAACAGGCACATAAAAAGATCCTCCACATCTCTAATTATCAGGGAAATCCAAATTAAAACTACAATGAGACACCACTTCACACCAGTTAGGATGGCCAACATTGAAAAGACTAGGAACAACAAATGCTGGCGAGGATGCAGAGAAAGGGGAACCCTCCTAGACTGTTGGCTGGAATGTAAATTAGTTCAACCATTGCGGAAAGCAATATGAAGGTTCCTCAAAAAACTAAAAATAGAAATACCATTTGACCCAGGAATTCCACTCCTAGGAATTTACCCTAAGAATGCAGGATCTCAGTTTCAAAAAGACATAAGCACCCCTATGTTTATCGCAGCACTATTTACAATAGCCAAGAAATGGAAGCAACCTAAGTGTCCATCAGTAGATGAATGGATAAAGATGATGTGGTACATATTCACAATGGAATATTATTCAGCCATAAGAAGAAAACAAATCTTACATTTGCAACAACATGGATGGAGCTAGAGGGTATTATGCTCAGTGAAATAAGCCAGGCAGAGAAAGACAAGTACCAAATGATTTCCCTCATTTGTGGAGTTTAACAACAAAGCAAAACTGAAGGAACAAAACAGCAGCAGACTCACAGACTCCAAGAAGGGACTAGTGGTTACCAAAGGGGAGTGGGTGGCGAAAAGTGGGTTGGAAGGGAGGGAGAAGGGGATTGAGGAACATTATGATCAGTACACTTGGTGTGGGGGTGGGTCATGGAGAAGATAGTGTAACACCAAGAAGACAAGTAGTGACTCTGTGGCATCTTACTAGCTGATGGACAGTGACTGTGGTAGGCTGTGCGTGGGGGGGGGGGGTACTTGATAATATGGGTAAATGTAGTGACCACAATGTTTCTTATGTGAAATCTTCATAAAATTGTATATCAATGATACCTTAATAAAAATAAATAAATAAAAACGGAAGAAATCTGAGCAAAGGGGAACAAATTAAAGGTGAAAGGGCAGAGATCCTTTAAAAAGAGTGAATTAATTAAAATAAAAGAAAAATTCAGTTCCTCAGTTGCACTAACCATGTTTCTAGTGCTCTGTAGTCAAATGTGGCTTGTAGCTAGCAAAGTGACAGAGCAAACATAGAACACTTCTATTACTGCTGACAGTTATTTTGGGGGATAACAGATACTCTTCATAAACCTAGTGACAGAAAATTTTTCTTGAAATATCTATGCCTTTGTTCTTCACAGTAGAATTCATGCAAAAGAAAAATATGGAACAGGTTTTACATTATAGAACAAGATGGGCACTGCCTTCAACTTTATGTACACCTTTCTCTCACCCTCCTTAACCAGCAGGAAAGTGAGAAACTCATCCTTTCAACCTTTTGCAGGGTCATGATGTAAAGCTCTCAGTTATTTTGCATATATATTAAGTATTACAGTGTCTAGAAACTTTTGTTCCATGGCAACCTAAATCAATCAATGTTTGTTGATGCTATTTGTAAGCATAAAGTAATAAAATAAATAAGTAACAAGCCAAAAATCATCTGATTTTTTTCATTATTGTACAAATACTGGTACCTCCTCGCTTTTTCAGATCCCTCACCTTGAACTTGTTTAGGTTTCTAAGGTCCTTCTCAGTACTGAGAAGCCACACATGTGGTGGCAGCTGAGAGTCACACTTGAATTGCCTTGAGGATTGTTATCAGTTTATTTGGTTCAATAAACCAAAAGACCAACAAGTCAGTTAGGGATTGCCCCTCCATTTCTATTCTGAAAATTTAATTTGCATTTTTTAATCAGCCCAGTATGAATTTAAATCTTTCCTAGCCACTCAAACTAGGGCCTTGGTCAGTCAAATGCCAAGGAAGGAACCTCTTAAGACTTAGAAGTTTTTTCTAATTAGTGAAAGATGAATGCAGAATTAGCTCTTATCCTTTGCCCTTCAGAGTGAAAGTAGCTGATTCTAGAATGTTCTCCTAGATGCGTGGAGCTGCCTGAGTGTCCGCCCATGGACTATGAGAGCGTCATCCAGTGAAGAGGTGCTCTCCTGAGAACTCTCTGCAGAGGACACGTGCATTTCTTGGTAATCATAGTGCCTTCAACACAGAGCTCCCCCAAGCCATCTGGCCCGCTGGGGGTTTCCGTAATCACCCACTAAAGGAGAAAGGGTGAATGAATACAAAACGCTCTTTCACTCAATTTCTTTTTTACATCCTTGGACTTCCTAGAAGAAATTGCAGTGACCCACCTTAGAGAGAGCCTAGAACCTGCCCAGAAACCACAGAGTTGTGCATTTACCTGAAAGCAGATGTCCAGAATGGCCTTCTCCCTGCTATGAGAAGAATAGAAATCTCCCAATGTTGCAAGCTTCCCTTTTTCTTATTGTAGAGAAAATGAAGGCTCCTGTAGCCAGGATTCTCACCTGCCCCTGGTCAGATTGCTCACTGCACACGTGTGGGCAATACGTTATTACTAACTGTATATGAAGAGCTCCGCCCAGTGATCTGGGCTGCAGGAGAACAGAGGCTGGGGGACAGAGATGAGCCCCAGAGAAAGAGATGGGCTCGCTGCACACAGAGGAGGATGGGAGTCTATCCCTTGACCCGCCACCATGGGAACAAAATTGGGTATAAACACTTTTACCCCAAGAAAATTCCATTTGTCATTTTTTGGTCTCACTGGATCAAGAATGAACTTGCCCAGGGCTGAAACCCACTGGAGAGACACTTACTCACAGACTTTTATGAGAATCGGCTTATATTAGCAACTTGATCTAGACTCACCACACAGGAAAGTGAGGCGAAAATCAGACCCAGCCCAACTCATGAAGAACAGCCTGTCCCAGGCCAGGCGTGTCACCAGGATAGCCCAAGATAGGCCAGTAAGGGAGGATGTGGCAAAATAGCATATTTCTGCTATTCACTGTACTCAGACTATAGAAACCTGGCAAATATAACCCTGTTATAGATCTGCCTCAATTTAGAAGGTGCAAAAGAGCAACACATGATAGAATCAGTTTTATTTTTCTCTATTCATCAAAATGCCCTGAATACAAATTAAATAAGAATTGGAAATTTCATATTTGCTGGCCAATGTCCAATCCACTCGTGTGGATAATTTTTAAGTAAATACAGCAAAGGCTCATTAGTATGGTGCTGACAGGCAATGACATGTTCTTCGTAAGTGAATTTTCCAAACAAATTTGCCCTCTGTGTGAACAGAAGTGACTTCTTCAAATAGAGATTAAGATCATCAACTTCATATTTGGACAGATGAGGGCTAGAGTCTGTTCCTCCAATTACTAGTAAAGGGATGTTGAACAACTCACATCTCCCAGGGCCTCAGTTCCCTCATCTGCAAAATGGAATGTCAACAGAACATAACCTTTAAGGTTCTTGTGTGGCTGAAACAAGGCAGCATCTTGGCTTAGAGCTGAGCCCAGAATATTGTAAATCCCCAGTGTGACAATACTGGTGATTTATCGTGTCCTGCCTTCTCAAACACATGTCAGGCATCACAGAATGTTCCTGATGATGTAAGCCCATCATTATGAACATCGTGGTGCAGGTCTAACCTAGTGTTCCTGTTGCATTTGGGGAACTCCATTGTTTGGTGTTTGGGACCAGTTTCTGGCAACTCCTCCTCCTGTATTCATTTATTTCAACCTGCTATGAGCCAGGAATCCCACATAACCAAATAAGTTACCATTCTGCTTAAGTGATGTATAAATGGTCTCAGGGTCAGTGATTCTCATGTTTGAATCACCCAGAGAGATCGGTCTGGAGTGGGTGCAGGCTTCGGTATGTCACGAGTTGCCCAGATGAGTCCAATGGGCAGGTGGGAAGCATGGCTGTGTGTAAAGGTCAGTGCCCTCCTCCTCTGTGGGCATTCCAGAAAATGCTGTAGGTGACCAGCTTGCAGCCAATGTGGTTGGAAGGCAGGCTTAGGGCATCCTGTCCAACAGAAAGGCCAGAGTCACAGACTGCCTTACAAATCCAAAGCCTTCGCACAGGGAGACAGAGAGGAGCATTCTAGGCAAATTGAGTCCTTCACCCACTACTATCTGAGGTCACTATGTATGCGCCAGGTCTGCTGGACACTTAGGTTGTGTCAGTGAGTAAGACCAGACACAATCCCTCTCCTCTTCATGCAAGAGAACAATGTTGGACAAATAAAACCAATAATTGCACAAGCAATTAAATAATTGGATAATGAAATAAATCAATGCAACTAAGTAAGCTTTGGGAAAAGTATAAGCTGCTGGGAGGTATATCAGAGGAGTCAGTCCTTCCCAAGGCTGGGAGCTCAGCAAGGCATCCCTGAGCAGGACCTGAAGGGAACTGCACACGTTTGGTAAGGCCACAGTAACAAAGCACCCCACACTGGGCAGCTAAAACAACAGAAGTGTATTCCTTTACAGTTCTAGAAGGCAGAAGTCCAAAGTCAAGGTGTTAGCCAGCTGGTTTCTGTCTCTGCACTGTGAGAGCCTGCCTGTCCCAAGCATCTCTGTTAGCCTCTGGTGGTCTGATGATCATTTTTGGCATTTATTGGCTTGTATCTGTAACATCCAAATTGCTGCCTCCATGTTCACATGGTGGTCTCTCTGTGTGCATTCCTGTCTCTGTGTCTGAATTTCCCCTTTGCATAAGGACACCAGTCATATTGGATTCTCCCTAATTACCTCAACTTGACCATTTGCAAAGACCCTATCTCCAAATGAGGTCAGATTCACACATACTGGGTGATAAGACTTCAACATCTTTCCAGGGACACATTTCACCCCTTTGCTTGTGGCAAGGAATTAGACTAGGTGAAGGAGGATGGAAGAATAAAGTATCACTAGAAAAAACCTTGCGGCCAGGCTCTAAGTCAGGAGGGCTGCTGCAGTGCCTAGGCACTGCTGGGAGCCCATGGTGCTAGGGTGATGGCAGCAAGGGGAAGAGGCATGGGAAAACAGGCAGGAGCGCAACCCTGCAGGGCCTCCATAGGCTCTGTTTGAAATGTGGAAGCCAAGATGGGGACATGGAAAGTGAGGGTCATGGAAAGTGAGGTGTAGCAGAACCAGCAAGAGGGACCAGAGGGAACATCTCCTCTGCTGCTTGACCAAAGACTGAAGGCTTAACATGGAGAAGGATACACAGTCTCTGACAGCCAGCACAGTTGGAACTGGATAAAAATTGGAAAACAGGCAGTTAATGAAATGTTTATGAACTGAATGCTGAGATTCCCAAGCTTTTTCTCTACTCAGCCTCTCAAAAGTCTGACAGCCAGAGATTATCCTGCATTCTCTGTCAGTCCAAAAAAGGGCATAAAGATACTGACATGCAGATTTTCCCCCAATGAAACCATCCAAGCAGACCACCCTGTACCTTTGTTCTTCTCAAACTTTAGCATGAATTAAAATCATGAAGGGAGAGGGACATTAAAATTCAGATTCCAGGGCCCAACTGCCAGAGATTCGGATCCAGAAGGTCTGGGAGGGGCTCCAGAATATGCATTTCTAACAAGCACCTGGGAATGCTGACACTGTGGGTCCATGGACCACACTTTGAGAACCACGGCTCTAGGTGAGAGTTGATAAGCTTCCAACTGACATTTAGAATTCTTCTTTTAAACACAAACACATATTAAGTATTCCAAAGGCCCAAGACATGTGAAGAAAAACTTTATTATGAAAGACAGTGAGCAAAACAAACAGGAAAAAATTGTGTTTTACAGGAGAAAGTCTTAGCAAGAAGAAAACCTCCTTAGATCAACCACTATTCTCAGAGAGAAAAGAGATATCTATAAAAATAAGAACAGATGTCATTTTTATAAAAGGAACAAAGATCAAAATTAAAGTTCTTAGACACTAAAAATATGATAACCGAACTGAAAAATCCAAAAGTCAATAGCAAGGTTAGAAAATATTATCTAGAAAGAAAAGCAAGAATTTAAAGAAAGAAAATTAGAGAGATGATATTTTTTATTTTTTAATGAAAGGACCAGTCCATGGATCCTGACATGCAGATTAAAGGAGTTCTACAGGAGAAAAGAGCTCACGGAGGGAAGAGAGTCATCCAAGAAATAATTCAAGAAACTTCCTTCGATCCAAAAGACACAATGTTCTGGGCTGAAGGGGACCATCTACATCCAGCACAAGTGATGAAAATGGACCTACACCAAAGCATACTTCTGTGAAAATGTAGAACACAGCAGCAAAGATACTATAAAGTCCTAGTGAAAGAAAGTCAGGTTTAATACAAAAGACTGAGAATCAGCTTGGCACTGGACTTCTCAAAAATGGTATTAGAAGTAAGAACACAGAGGAACATGTCATTCAAAACTATAGGTAAAATTATTTCCAACCTAGAATTCCATGCCAGGCAGACCAACTATTAATGACTAGCATAAGTATATTTTCATAATACAAGGCCTCCAAAAATTTATCTCCCCTCCACCCTTTGTCAAGGAGTTACTGAAGGATGTGTGCCATTAAAATGAAATTGGAAACCAATAGAGAAGACATGACATGCAGGAAACAGGAGGTCTCACACAAGACAGCGATGAAGGGAGTCTCCAGGATGGTGGCGAGAACCCTGGGGTGCAGCTGTAACACCAGCCTGAAAAGCAGCAAGTCTGGACAATACCTGGTCAGAAATTCCTGGAGAGATGTCTTCCCAGAAATGAAGTTGATAGAACATCTGGGTGTTTAAATGTATTGAGAAGAGAATTACACAAATGAGAGAGAGTTTGGAATTAATAATAATTCCTAATTAAAAGGAAACTGGACAAACAAGGGAATCAAATATTAATTCTAAGAAAAACAAGTGTTTTAAAATGGGCAGAAAAAAACAAAAGTAGTGTATGGTGCAGCTCAGTTGCATGATGGTTCTCCAAAACACTGGATATTGAAAATATAAACATGAGATTTTGGTCTAATTAACATTACAATTATTTTGAAAAAGGCATGATGGAAAAATACATGTATGCGGGAAGGCTAGAGTGAAATAGAGCTCAATCTTCATCTGCCATCATGGAAAGTTAACTGATATGTCTGGATGTTTTTTTAAAGAAGATGTTCTATAAATGTTACTTCTAAACAAGGAGATAATTTTTTAAGTCAATTATAAAGAGTTGAATGGTTTTCTCCAGAGAGAAGGAAAGAGAGGGGATGGGGATAGTGTTTTTGTAGTAAACCTTGCAAATTATATGATTCTTCAAATGCAGTACATGTGTAAGTCGGAGAAAAAATTTAAAAGCCATACATATCTAAAAATCTAAGTAAAAATAAACAAATTATAACATATAGAGGAACCTTTCTGTAATGATGGTATGAGAAACTTTATGGGCCTTCTCCCAGGTGAAAAAGCCATAAATGGTGAAAATTCTCTGGAAATTGTCCTAAAAGCATACAGCAGAAATGTATGAAATGGAGAAGGATTTATTCAAGAAAATCTCAGTAAGATCAGTGAATGTTTATAGCATCTGAGCCATCCCTTCCCACCTTCCACCTTAGTATGATAGAAGCTCTCCTCCAGGTGGGTATAGCCAAGTACATGAGACTTCCACTTCCCTAAGTTCCCAACCAAGAGCTACAGTTTTTCCCTGGGGCAAGAAAATCAACAACATTTCACTTCTCATCCCCCTTTCCTCCAGCTCTGTGCTGCACAAGTTCTATTCCAGGCAAGCCCGGCCAATATGTTTGGGGCTCCCCTCCTCTACCCAGCCCCAACTCATACGATGGAAGTTCTACCCCTGGCATGCAAGGCCAAGAATACTGGGCCCTGACTGCCCTCATCCCAGTTCACTGGTAAGGTGGAGATTCCACGTCAGGAGAAGCAATCTCCTGAGATTAGAAGGAGAGACGTCTTCAAAGAAATGAAACTGATGGAATGAAACTGGGAACCAAGAATACCAGAGGCTACCACTCCTGCCTAGCACCTCACTCATAGATCAGGGGCGTCATATTGAGAGGAGCAAGTCATGTTCTTACTCCTACCTGCAGAGCAGCATTACAGAAGCTCTTCCCAGGGGTAGAGGCCGACTGTAAAAACAGAGAGCTTTGGAGCTTTCCCTAAGGGAAAGCTCCCCTAAGGGGACTGATTTTATTTAGAACAGAGCATAGGGAAATTCAAGCCAGAGGGTGCTGTTAAAAACAATGGAGATTTTGGTGGTGAGCAATTCAGAGGAGGCCAATAACTTCATTATCACAACAAGTGAAATCGGAGACAAAATAGAAGTTTCGCAGAGAGAGACCATTAAAAAGAGTCATCCCAGAGTTAGAGCAAGCCTCAAAGACTGGTTTCAAATATTATCCCTGCAAAGGTGTTCGGTATTAATTGGATAAGACTGTGGAGTAATTTATGCCCCAGCATGTTGTTAAAAACAAAAGTGATCAGCTTGCAACTAGTGGAGGCTAATAGCTGGGTATGATGCCAACAGAGGCAGAGCAGTCAGAAGCTCAACAGGGAGATCAAAAAAAGAGATGGTCAAAGACAGCCTGGCTAAAGCCACTGCCATACCTCAGGTGACTTTGCGCCTGCCCAAGGCTGTACCCCTTGAAGAGCAACATCAAAGGTGGCACATGCAGAGGCCACAGACTTTACTGAACTTACTCAGCCATGTCACTGAACAGATAAAAAGTCAAACAAGCCTCAGGGGAAGGGGGCCATATCCAGGAAGGGGGCCAATATCCAGAATTGCTACATATATTACCTGAAATGTCCATGTTTCAATAAAAAATTATGAGATTTGGGGAAAAAAAAAACAGAAACGTGGTGCATACACAGGGAAATAAAACAAAGCCTGGGCAACAAAACCTGCCTTTGGGTGCCCAGATTTAGGATTTAACAGATAAAGACTTGAAAGCAGCTCTTATTAACATGTTCAAAGAGCTAAAGGATGCCATGCTTTAAGAATTAAAGGATGGTGTGATAACAGTGTCTCATTAAATAGAGAACATCATCAAAGAGATACAAATTATTTTTAAAAATGAGAATCCTGGAGTTAAAAGTATAATAATCAAAATGAAAAACTTACTAGAAGGGTTCAACAGTAGATATAAGCTGGCAGGAGAATGTACCAATGAACTTGAACATAGGTCAAAAGAGATTATGCAATCTGAAGAACAGAGAGAAAAAAGAATGAGAAAACTGAACAAAATCTCAGTAAATGTGGGAAATCATTAAGCGCTCTAGCATAAGGGTAATGAATACATTAGAAGAGCACACAGAAAGGAGCATAGAGGATGTTTAAAAAAATGACTAAAACCTCCAAATTTGATGAAAATATTTCATCTACATATCTAAGAAGCTCAGTGAACTCCAAGTCAGATAAAAGCAAGAGCTCTAAACTTAGAGACAATATAGACAAAATGTTGAGGGCTAAAGACAGAGATGTCTTGAAAGCCAATTGTTCACATACAAAGGAACCCGAACAATATTAACAGCTGACTTCTCATTAGAAACAATGAAGGCCAAAGCAGTGGGATAACATATTCAAAACGCTAAATGATTTTTTTAAACTGTCAGCCAAGGATCTTATGTCCAGCAAGGCTATCTTTCCAAAGTGAAAGTGTAATGATATTCCTAGAAAAGACAAGATTGAGAAACTCATTGCTAGCAGACCAGCCTTATGAGAAATACTAAAGGAAGTTCTTCAGACTGAATGGAATTAACACCAGACAATAATTCAAATTCATACAAAGAGACAAGATGTATCAATAAAGGTAATCACAGAGTTAATCATAAAAGAGAGCATAATTGCATATTTCTTCTAGCTTCTCTTAACTGATTTAAAAATCAATTGTGTAAAATAATATAAATGTAATTGTGTCATTAGTCCTATAACCTATAAAATTATAATATATTTGGCAATAACAGCACAAAGGAGGCAGGTGGGAACAAAATTGTATTGGAAGAAGGAAGTGACCCAAGATGGCAACTCAATCTACAGAAAGAAATGAAGGGAATAGAAAATGGTAAATAAAGTTAAGATAACAAATCATAATTTTACAAGAAAAGAAAAAGAAGGAAAGAAGTTATATAGGGATAATGTTTCTGTAATCTCCCTCAAATTAAGATGGCATAAATCTAAAGTACATTCTGATAAAAAGATGTATATTGTAAACCCTGGAGCAATCACTAAGAAAAAAAATCCTAAGAAATATATAATGAAAAATCATTAAAGAAATTTAAATGCTGCATTAGAAAACAATCACTGTAAATGAAAAAGGAAGCAGTAAATTAAGAATAGAGAAACAAAAAAGACATGAGACATAGAAAACAAAATAAAAGGGCAGACAAATCCAAAGATACCAATAAATAACATTAAATGTGAATGAATTAAACCATCTAACCAAAAGCAGAGATTGTCAGACTGGACAAAACAAAAGCAAGATCCAACCATATGGTATCTACAGAAGACACACTTTAAATTCAGAGATATAAGTAGGTTTAAAGTGAGAGGGTGCAAAAAGAAGTATAGCAACAATATATACCAACTGGAGCAGCTCTATAAATATCAGATGAAATAGATTTTAAAACAAAAATGGTTCTAAGGATAAAAAGAGAAATTTTATAATGATAAAACTTCAATTCTTCAATAAGATATGAGTTTTAGGCATACATACCCTGACAGATCCTCAAAGTGAGTGAAGCAAAAACTGACAGAACTGAAGATAATGGATAGAACAACCAGGCAGAAGGCCACTGAAAATATAGAGGACGTAAACACCACAGATCAACTAGACTGAGTAGACATCTGTAAAGCATTCTTCCCAACAAAAGCAGATTACATATTCTTCCAAGTGCACATGGAAAATTCTCCACAGAAACCATATGTAGGGCCATAATACAAGCCTAAAAAAATTTTAAATGACTGAAATCACCCAAAGTAAGTTGCTGACCACAGTGGAATAAATTAATAATCAATAACAGAGGGAAATTTAGGAAATTGCAAATATTTGGAAATCATACACATGCTCCTAAATTACCAGTGGGTCAAAAACAAAGCAAAAGGGAAATAAGTAAATATTTTGAGATGGAATGAAAATGAAAGGCACAACATATCGATACTTATGGGATGCAGATTAAGTGGTGCTTAGAGGGAATTTTATAGCTGCTAGTGCCTATGTTAAAAAATATGAAAGATCTCAAATCAGTGACCTAAACTTCTATGTTAACATACTGGTAAAAAAAATAGCAAACTAAACCTAAAGCAAGCAGATGGCAGGAAATAATAAAGGACAGAAAGGAAATTAATGAACAGAAAATAGAAAAACAATAAAGAATATCAATAAAATAAAAAGTTATTTGAAAAGATCAACAAACCTTAATTAGATAGACTAAGAAACAAGAAAAGATTCAATTACTAAAAATAGGAAAGAAATGGGAAATTGTTGATCTACTAAAATGTGTTATAAGGGAAACTAGTAACAAATATATCCTGGTAAATTATGAAAATTAGATAAAATGGACAAATTCCTAGAAAAACACAAACTCCTCAAACTTAAAAAGTAATAGAAAATCTGACTTGACCTATTACAAGTAAAGAGATTGTATTACTAATCAAAAACCCATAAAAAAATTATCAGGCCCACAGAGTTTCACTGGTTAATTCTACCAAACATTTTAAAAATAATTAATACCAACTACTCATAAATTCTTCCAAAAATTATAAGAGGAGAGAGCACTTCCTAACTCATTGTTTTAGGCCAAGGTTAACTTGATATCAAAACCAGCCAAAGGTACCACAAGAAATAAAACTGCAGACCAATATCACTTATGAATATAGATGTAAAAAGCCTTGTCTAAATGCTAGAAACTGAGTGCAGCAACATGTAAAAATTATTGAACACCATGAGCAAATATTTATCTCAGGAATGCAAGGTTGGTTTAACATCTGGAAATCAATTAATGTAATACATGTCAATAGAATAAAGGAAAAGAAACACATATCAAATGCAACAAAAGCATTTGACAAAATCCAGTACACTTCCATTATAAAAGCACTCAAAAAACTAGGAACAGAAGGGAAATTTCTCAGTCTGATAAAGGGCATCTACAACAACCCACAGCTAGCATTAAAATTAATGGTGAAAGACTAAATACTTCCCCCCCAAGATCAAGAACATGGCAGGGATATATGCCCTTCCCATTTCTATTCAGCATTGTACTAGAAGTTCCATCCAAGCAATTGGGCATGACAAGAAATAAAAGGCATCCAGATTAGAAATAAATAAATAAATAACTACCTCTGTTTGCAAATGACATAATCTTGCATTTGGAAAATCCTGAGGAATCCATTAAAAAACTATTAGAACAAATAAACAATTTGAGCAAGATTGCAGGATACAAGGTTAATACACAAAAAATTGATGTAGTTCTATACAGTTTCAATGAACAATCCTAACATAAGAAAACAATTCCATTTACAATAATGTCAAAAGGAATAAAATACTTGGTAATATATTTAAGAAAGGAAATGCAAAACATGCACTCTGAAAACTATGAAACTTGTTAATAAAAAATAAGTAAATGGAAAAAATCCATATTCATAGACCAAAAGATAATATTATCAAGATGACAGTACTCCTCAAATTGATCTATAGATTCAATGCAATCCCATCAAAATCCTAGCAGGCTTTCTTGAAGAAATTGATAAATTAATCCTAATACTCATATGTAAATGAAAGAGACAAGAATTGTTAAAACAATCCTGAAAAGCAAGAATAAAGTTGGAAAACTCACACTTCCAGATTCCAAAACTTATGAGAAGCAGACTTGAATCTTAAAAATTCTCATCGCAAGGAAAAAAATTTGTAACTATGTGAGGTGATGGATGTCAACTTAATTTATTATGGTTATTCATTTCAACAGAAATGAAATTATTGTGGCAATCATTTTGCAATCATACATATGTCAAATCATTATGTTGTACACTCTAAGCTTATACAATGTTACATATCAGTTATATTTTAATAAAACTGTGAGCAGGGGGTAGGAGGAAATGTACTACAAAGCTACAGTTAACAAGACAGGGTCATCTGGAAATCTACTGAACAGACTTGAGAGCCCAGAAATAAACTCTTGCATTTATGATGAGTTGATTTTCAACAAGAGTGATAAGACAATTCAAGGAGGAAAGAAAGACAATTGGCTATCCATGTGCAAAAGAATGAAATTGGACCCCTTCCTCACACCACACACAAAGTTTAACTCAAAATGAATCATAGCCCTAAATATAAGAACCATAAGCATAAAATTCTTAGAAGAAAACAGGAGCAAATCTTTGCAACTTTGCATTAGGCAAAGTCTTATTGTATACATATCAAAAGCACAAGGACAAAAGAAAAATGCATATCAGACTTTACCAAAAATAAAAGTTTTTGTGCCGCAAACAACATCATCAAGAAAGTGAAAGCACGGCCCACAGAATGAAAATATTTCCAAATCATATAAGTGGTAAGGTATTTATACCCAGAACATACAAAGAACTCTTATAACACAATGATTTTTTAAAATCTAGTTTTAATAATGGGATCTGATTAGACATTTCTCCAAAGAAGATATGCAAATGGACAGTAACACATGAAGTAGCACTCAACATTATTTGTCATTAGGGAAATAGAAATCAAAAGCTCAATGAGAAACCATTTCATTAAGTATCAGTAAGAGATCATAACAAATGTTTGCAAAGATTTTAAGAAACTGAAACTCTCATTCACTGTTATTATAAATGTGAAATGGTATAGCCACCTTGGAAAACAGCTTGTCAGTTCCATACAAAAAATTAAATATAGAGTTACCTTGTGACCCAGCAATTCCACTCCTAGGAGTCTACTCAACAGAAATGAAAACTTATGTCCACACAAAAAGCTTGTGTGTGAATATTTTAGAATTATCCATGACATTAATAGACTAATAGATCAATTCAATACGAAACCTAGAGAGTATTATGCTGAGTAAAATAAGTCAAAGAGGGATACCATATGTTTTCACTTATGTGTGGAATCTGAAAAACAAAACAAATGAACAAACAAATAAAACAGAAATAGACTCATAAACACAGAGAATGGATAATTGGTTACCATGGTGGGGGGTGGGGGGTGAAACAGGTGAAGGGGATGAAGAGGTACAAACTTCGAGTTATAAAATTATTTAGTCACTGGGATGCAAGTATAACATAGGGAATATAGCTCATACTATCATAATATCTTTCTGTGGTGACAGATGGTAACTACACTTACCATGGAGAGCATTTAGTAGTGTATATAATTGATAAATCACTAGGTTGTTCATCTGAAACCAATGTAATATTGTATATAAACTAGATTTCAGTTTTAAAAGATTATAATGAAAATAATAATAAAATTGGGATAGCCATATGAAATACAATACAATAAAAAGGAAAGAAGCACTGATAAATAATTCAATTT
Organism: Manis pentadactyla; assembly: GCF_030020395.1. Lineage (NCBI taxonomy): Eukaryota > Metazoa > Chordata > Mammalia > Pholidota > Manidae > Manis > Manis pentadactyla. Next base: position 192,829,769 of record NC_080019.1, read on the forward strand.
GGATGAACCTAAAAACATGAGGTTAAGTGAGAGAAACATATGGCCAGTCACAAAGGGCCACATATTGCATGATTCCATTTCTATGAAATGTTCAGAATAGACAAATCCATAGTGAGAAAATAAATCAGTGGTTGCCTAGAGCTAGAGAAGTTTCTCTAAGGGGAGAGTGGGCACTGACTTCTAGTGAGTAAGAGGTTTCTTTGGGGGTGAAATTTAGAACAAAACTGTCCTAAAATTAGACTTGGTGATGGATATACATCTCTGTAAGTCCTAAAAACCAATGAATTGGACACTTTACATGAGTGAATTGCATGGTATATGAATTAGATCTCAACATAGCTATTTTTTTTTAAATACGTAAGCAAGAGACAAATAGAATGTTGCAGATGATATTTGCCAAAATTTCTTACCGAGCATAGAGGTTCTTTCTCATTTAATGTTTTCCAAAGCCATGATATTTTTCGAGTGAGACTAAATATTTCATAGCTCATGATCTCTTATAAATATAAGTTTAGAAATGCACTAAAAATATACATTGCAACTAATTTCTATTTATTACTTTAAGAATGGAATAAAGATGCAGATTCAATGGTACATCCGAGGCACTGTGTAGTCCGTGGTCTTCACTTAGCCCTCTGTCCTTCCCTGCACTCTGTGCCTTAAGCAGGCGACCTTCATGGCCTGCGTCACTCAGGTTCACTGATATTCTAGCTTCCAATGGGTTCAGCCAGTAGAGATATGACAGGAGACCAGATGGCAGAGGTCTGATTAAATAGGCCCCCTCCCCTCCCTAGCTCACCATGGGTTTGTTGTGCGTTCTTCGCACCACAGCCTCCAGCTGCAGCTGTGTCTCCTTACTGCCACAAGGGTCCTGTGGCAGTAAGGAGACACTTACTTGCTACTCTGATCCCTTCATTCTTAGACGAAGAGCAGCTTTCTACTGGAACCATTTCTTCATTTTGGTGCCTGCCCCTTTGTACATGGCCCTTCTCTGTGCTTCTATCTGCTTCCTGCCAGGGTTTCAGTGGAGACAGGTGTATCACATGAATTCCTTACTCAACACAACCCTCTGGGGTCAAAGGGATGAATGAGTTCCACTGTCAGACTTGTCACGTCACATTCAAGTAGCCCTGATGTGGCAGATCCACGCTGGCAGGACGGGACGCATCATGTCCCACAGGTGCCCTTTTGTTGCTGGTTTTCATTAGATTAGAGACCTTCTTGCAAGCAAGCGAGTTTTAATCTAAAAGTCAAGTTTTTCCTCCCAATGAACTACCTGTCCATAGCATCTAGGTGCCTTTTGTAGTCAGTCTCTCAAGCACAATAATAAGAACCAAAGTGATTTTTTAAAGTTAATTGTGATACACAAATTTGATATGCAAATACATAAAGCACATTGACGTGCATTTCTGAAGTAGAGACCCAAGTCTCTGGCTCCCAGTTCTGGTGCGTGAATGTGTGTGCCTCGGTGCCTCGTCTGACTGTGAAACAGCTCTCGGATCCACTGGAGGTGGCCCGGCAGCCATCTGCCATGTTTGAGCTCAGCCATAGTCAAACCTCAGTCTTTCCCCAGGATGGGTAACAATTTACCCAGTAGCAAAGCCATAGATAAGCAATACTTTGCTGACTATGCCAGATCCCTGAAGGACTGATTTAAAAACTATATTAAGTCAAATAAAATCTTGTGCTCTAAGAGCTACATTGCACTATCGTTCCCGGTTGTGTTAGCCATGGGTGGCTTACATTTGTGCCTTTCCTTCAGGTCATAGAATACCAGATCCCACCATTAACCTGCCAGCTGAAGATGTATTCAGAAGCTTCTCCTCTGTAGCAAGAAAAGGCCCTGTACAAGGACTGTCTATGGTGTCCCATTCATCAGGGGTCTGTTTCGGGCCTCCACAGAGGCCGACTTGAGAGAAGTCGGCCATGGGGATGACGTGACTGAGGCAGACTCCTCATCTGTGAATATCAGCCCCTCTACTGACTGTGCCGCAGTGACAGGGCGATCCCTCTACTCAGGGGTTTCTTTATATGTGTGTCCATGTTTGTGTGAGTGTGGGGGAAGGCACAGGCCAGCCTCCTGACATTTGCAAACTCAGGGGAAGGACTGGAAGGGATCTGGGCAGAAGAGAGATCAACCTTCTGTTTGGCATTATTTTATTTGTTGCAACAATGTGTATCAGCAAGGTAGTTCAGCATTTAATACCAAGCACTCACGAGGTAAAATGTAGTCCCATAGAATTCGTGTTCTGGGAGCACATGCTGGGAACTCCGCTTTAAACCGGTTTCCCATGGAAGTCCAGGCTCCTCCCTAGAGCACAGAGGGCCCTGGGAAATGGCACCCCAACCTGGACACCCATCCGCTCCCAGTGGTTCCAGTACTGGCATGCTGAGTGCCGGCTCCACCGCACATTCCCGGGCTCCCCAAACGCCAAATGCTCTCTGCCGCTCCCCTTCCTTCCTTCTGCCTGGGGAGAGCCCATCCTTAGCCCTTCCAGACCCACTTCACACGAAACCCCCTTCCTGCAGGCCAAGGTCTAGTGCATTTCTGGTTTCCCACGTTTCCCACATGGCTGGTGGTGGCCCATCTCACACTGGGGACCCACCTCACACTGGGGGCCAGCCAGTGCTCATGGGGCTGGATCCTACCCAGGAGTATTGGGTCTCTATTGAGCATCCTTGCCCTGCCCCCAGAAGCTCTTTTCTGGGTTCTTCCACCACCTTAGGCAATAGAGGGGATTACTTCCCATTTTAATGATTAAGAACCCCACATTTGGAAAAGTTACAGAAACCACCCAAAGTTGCATGGCTAGTGGCTGGTGCAGCCAAAGTGCTTGCCTGCCGCGCCTCCTCTGGAAGCCCTCACAGAGCCTGGGAGCCTGGCCTCCAAGCATGAGCTCCTCACGAAGTCTGCAGTGTGAGCCTCTTATCTCTATGCCCCCCGGGAGCTGGCAGGACTGCCACTTGGTAGATGTTTAATAAAGCCTAGTCTCTTATCAGGTTACCTGAGTGAGATAGCCTGTGTGATCAACCCCCAGCCAGGTAACCATACATAAAATGCCTAAAAGCATGCATGACGCTCAGCAGACTCAGCAGACGCCGTCTTTCCTCCCACAGTGCAAGGAGGTGGTTGATATATGAGGGTCTTGTGTGCAGGGAGGGCATCAGATGTAAGCCTCGCCCTGCCCCCCACTGGGATTAGCCCAGACTGAGCAGGTTATTAAATCAAGGCCATCTGACGTCACTCACTCACCAAAATGCCTGCTGTGTCCAGTCACATGTGGCTTAAGGGTTAACATACTGCCTCCAAGGGCACAGCCTCAGAATTCTCAGCAACCCAGCTCCTGTTTGTAGGTGAAAATAACCAAAACTCAGAAGGGTTCCGTGGAGAGGATGACTCCCTGGTAATGGAGTTGAGGGAACCCAGGTCTCCTGACCCCACTCCAAATCTCTCTCTCTCCTCACAGCACCCCCAGTCTGGGTGTTGTTTCCTCTCCAGAAGAGGATAATTAACAGGAAAAATGGTCTCACATGGCCTGTTACCCTCATACATATATATACACATGGCTCCATCTCTCAGCTAAAAAAACAGGTAAAGAAATAGAAGAGACTAGTACATGGGCCTCCAGGAAAAGCACCATCCTTTTCCAGACCCTCTGCCTCCTGGAAGAGGTGATCTGTGCTTCCAGTCCCGTTTGTTCTGGGCAAGCTGAGGGGATCCCATAAGGAGAGATTTTATCCAGGAGCAGATGCTAACTTTTTCCTTCAAAACCTTCCACATGATTTTTTTTTTCTTCCTTCCTCCTATTTTCTTTTTTTTATTAATTAATTTTTTTTATTAAGGTATGATTGATATACACTCTTACGAAGGTTTCACATGAAAAAACAATGTGGTTACTACATTTACTCTTATTATCAAGTCCCCACCCACACCCCAATGCAGTCACTGTCCATCAGTGCAGCAAGTTGCCAGAGACCCACTATGTGCCTTCTCTGTGATATACTGTTCCCCCGTGATCCCCCACACCACTTCCACATGATTTTTAAGAGCATGAATTCATATGGAGTTTGAGGACTAGGATTAAAGAGGATTTTATATATCAAATCAGCTCCATATATGTCTGTCTTTGGGCGTGAGGATGGGGAAACAAAGCCATTCCCTTTGTGTTAAATGAAGCAGCCCACTGTAATAAAGCAGGGCCATGGGGCCCTGGATTTTAGTCTCACCTTGGTGAATTGTATGATTTAGCATAAATCACTTAAGCCTCCTTATCCCTGATATTACGTACCTGTAAAATGGGACTAATACTGTTTTTGCTATTTTCCTCACACATTTTTTTATGATTATTCGTTTGATTTTTTTTTTAGATAATTATTTTTTATTGAAGGGTAGTTGACACACAGTATTACATTAGTTTCAGGTGTACAACACAGTGATTCAACATTTATATACATGATAATTCTAGGTACCAGCTATCACCATACCAAGTTGTTACAATATTTTGACTATATTCCTTATGCTGTACATTACATCCTGGTTACTTATTTATTTTACAATTGGAAGTGCCTCACACATTTTTTAAACAAAAAAAAATACATTTAGAAGTTTTTAAAAATTTATAAAAGCCTATGTAAATGTCAGACTATTGTTATTAATTCTCCATTTTTATTACTATGAACTAAGAATCAGAAAGAAGGAAATATGCTTTGCATATTAATACTTAAATTCTGAAGGTTAAAGTTTTTTCAAATAATAAGGCACTTTTTATTCCATGGCATTTCAGGAGCAATCACTTATTTGTTGCTCATTGAACCAAATTAAGGAAGAAGTTATGTGAATCGATTATTGCCCATCTGTGCAAATACAGATTAATATTTTACTCAGTAAAGAGGGGTCAAAACTTTTCAAATCCATACTCCTATGTGTCAATAAATCCACAAAAATAATAATGGCTCTGAGATTCCAAAAGGGCACATTCTTTCTGCTCCTCTCTTTGACGGAAGGTATTGTTTCCTGAGCTCTAAATCACTGCAACTACTCCTTTTGCACATGTCAGCTTCCTGAAGTTTATCCTCCGTTAACAATGGCTGGAAGAAGATGATTCTCCTCTGACCACCATTCAGAAGGTCAACAGCAGCCTAATGCTACGTCACAATGTCAGTGCCACTCACCTCACCCCATCTCATCCTGGTGGCATTTTATCATCTCACATCATCAGGGGAGGAAGGTTGAATACAGTACGATGAGTTATTTTGAGAGAGACAGAGACTACATTCACATAACTTCTATTACAGTCTATTGTTTTAATTGTTATATTTTATTATTACTTATTGCTGTTAATCTCTTACCATGCCTAAGTTGTAAATTAATCTTTATCATAGATATGTATGTATAGGAAAAAACATAGTGTCTATAGGGTTTGATATTATCAGCCATTTCAGACATCCACTGGGGGTGTTTGGAACGTATTTCCCTTCAGAGAAGGGGGCACTACTGTGCATTCAACATGCCCAAGTGATTGTGACCTATGGAGCTGATATTTTTTAAAAACAGCATTATTGAGAAACAATTCACATACCTTACATTTGACCTATTTTAAGTACACAGACCAACAGGTGAGCATGTATACAGAGTTGTGCAACCATTACCAAATCTAATTTTAGAGGATTTTTGTCACCCCAGGAAGAAACCTCATACCCATTCACCATCCCTTCCCATTTCCCTCCATCCTGCAGCCACAGGTACCATTCTACTCTCCTTCCCTATGTATTTGCTTATTCTGGACATTTCCTGTAAATGGAGGGAAAGGTCTGCAGGTGCCCTTTTGTGACTGGCTTCTCTCACTGAGAACAGTATTTTCAAGGCTCAACCATGGCGTAGCGTGTGTTAGTGCCTCCTTCCTTTTTATGGCTAAATAATATTTCACTGTGTGGAGATTCCACAGTTGGTTTATCTGTTCCTCAGGTGATGGGCCTCTGGGTTGTTTCCACTTTTTGACTATTATGAATAATGCTGACATGAACATTCATGTACAAGTTTTTGTGCGGAGACTTCTTTTAATTTATTTTGGCTATATACCTAGGAGTGGGATTGCTTGGCCATTGGTAACTCTATAATTGATTTTTTGAAGAAATCTAAGACTGTTTTCCAAGGTGGCTACATTCCCACCACAATGTATGAGGGTCAGGGCTGACTTTCGAAGATCCATCTGTAAGCCTTTCTCTTAGATGGCATGTGTTCAGATCCCACTGTTGTGTGACCCTGGGCATATTACCTGCCAATGACAGCTAATAGCCAACAGCTGTACCTTAAGATCCATGTGTGCATCAAATGAGCTGATACCTGTAGGGCACCACCCCAGGGCTGGGAACATACAGCAGGTGCTCAGGCAGGTGCTCTGGCAGGAAAACAAACAAAAGCGACAAAAACATATGAATTTAGCAAAACAATCAACATTACCCATTTCTCAAACAAGGCAGGCCCACCGCAGGAGGACCATTAGGCTAAAGCATAGGACTCAGGCTGACAAGAATGAGTGTTTGAATGAGGAACAGCGGCTGCCTTTCTTCTCTGCCCCAGGCACACTGCAGGGAACAGTGCAAGTCCCTCGGGAACAGCAGATTTGTTCCAAGATATTTGCCAGGGGAAATGCATTGAGTAGACTGTCCACAGAGTAGACCCAAGCCAGTCAGGCAGAACAAAGTGGTAGTCTTCTGCCAGAACTTGAAAAAACGGCTTGACCTGGATACCTTTCCCAACATTTCCTTTAAGATGCAGAAGAGCTCAAGTTTGCAGCACCGCGTGCTCCATAAAAGACCAACCTTCCTGGAGGTCCAGAAATAGTCCACGTCACTTCCTGATCTGTCCTGGAAGGACTGTTCTCTGAAGCTCTCAAGCCACCTGCAAAGGCAAACCCCAGAAATGGGTGAGAGCAGTGACGGCTGGGTGGGGCCCTAATTCACGCCCAGCATGGAGGAGAGACCCCACCAGCAGCCCCTCACCGTACTCTACCCCACGCCACCAGCAGACAGCTGAGCCCCTCCGCTCAGCCCAGCCCCAGAATCAGTGACTGTGGCCCACCGCGAGGAGTAACCTGCGGGAAGTGGAGACGCGTCTGAAATGTTCGGAGAGAGTGGACAGCTGCAGTGGCCTGCTGAGGAAATAAAAGGGACGCATGTTGGGAGTTCCCACAAGCTGCGGCTTTTCAAGCAAACCTAACTAGAAAGGTCACTTCGTTGCTTGTGGTTTACCAGCTGGTGACACAGAGAGGGGACATCGCTGAAATCCTGGTTAGGTCGATGCCCATTTTGTGGCGCTTGTGAATAAGCAGAAACGCAGCGAGCATGGCCAGCGGGGCGCCGCCCACCTAGGCGGAGCCCGGGGACAGCTGAAGGCCCGGGTGCTCGTGCCCCTGCCGCCCGGCTCGGCTCGCCCGCCACCTGCCCGGGGGCCGCCGCTGCTGCTGCCGAGCCGCCCCGGCACGCGCCGCGGCCGGGCTCCGGGGCGAGGGCTGCGCTGGCCGCGCGCCGCGCTCCTGCACACCTGCTCCCGCGCACCGCGCCCAACGCCGCGGCCAGAGCGGGCCGAGGGGGCTGCAGCCCAGGGGCGCCGTCGGTCAGCGGGCTGCCCGCCGGTCGGCAGGGGCACAGCGCGGCAGACGCGGGCGTGAGCTCAACCCGAGCAGCCGGCGCCCGAATGCACAGCGAGCGGCCTCCCGTGCGCCAGCCTCAGCCTCCACATCCAGGCAGCAGGCGGGCGGCCAGGCTCATCGTGCCTCTCCTGCGGCCGGATCACACGGATCCCTCGCTCGCCTGCCTGCCTCCGGCCCCTGAGATTTCTTGCGGTCTTGCAGCAGCGGAGAGGATGGAAGGAGGACGGACCCGCAGGAAGGTATCCAGCCCAACGCGAAAAATGTCCCTGGGGACCAGTTTCCCGCTTGATGCATCCTGATTCCTTTGTCAACATCTAGGCTGGCAACCTTGGTCATAGCAACCATTTTTCAAAAGGCTGAAGAAATACTACATTACACTCATAAATATGCCAACTTTAAGACAGGTAATCACAGCAGGCCGCATCCAGTGCAGTGCTGGCCGCTGACCTGCGTCAGCCCTCGCTGTGGCCCCTCCATCCCCGGTCACCGTGCAGTGCAGGTCTTAGCAGATGAGGCTCGTTTTCGAGAGAAGAAACAGATTGGAATAAACGAACCTTCTCACCAATAAGCCAGTGACTGACAGGTAAAGGTCCGTCTTACCGCGCAGCCTGTGTTCTACGGCCATCCTTATATTCTTGGGGTTTGTACACACCGGCCTCACGTTCCCTAACTTTATTAGGGAGCATTTTCTAACTTCCTTGTAGATGTTCCCTAAAGGGCTGAACACAAGATCCCCTCAAGAACCTCACTCAGGTGACAGAAAAATGGATTAAGAAGTCAAAAAGAAGACAAGGAGGATGGAAGGGAGGCGACCGCCGCCAACAGATGCCAATAGACTTTGCAAAGCCATGGAGGAGATGGTGTTTGCTGACTGACTTCATGAAGGAGAAGCTGGTGTCTTTGCTGGGGGCAGTCAACGAGAGGCAAGGTGACTGGGCTGTAGGGTCCTTGAATGGCGGGGGGCCTGGAGGCACCAGGTGGTCTGAAGGGAGCATCTTCAAGGAACAGGTGGAACCCCAGCTACCCCTTTCCCCAGGCAGCCTTAAGTGGGGGCTTCCTGGATCCTGGCAGGAGACAGACGTACCTCCAGAGAGCACCTGGACTCAGTCACCAGGAATCCTGTGGACTTGGGTGGGTTATCACTGTAGAAGAAAGGGAATCAGTTGAAATCAGTTGAAATAAGCCTCCCTTCCCCTGCTCAGGCTCCAGAATGTGGGCAGGCAACTTACACCGCCTGCCTGACCCCTCCTCCTCCTGCGCGGACAGAAGACGGCTCTTTGTGGGGGGTGATCTTCATGGATACTGGCACTCTGGGGCTCCCCAGTGGAAAATCCCAGGTCTCCCGCTAGTTACCCCAATCAACAAGCCTCTCCCTCCCACCCCCTCCACATGGAGTTTCCTACGAACACTTTTATTCTCTTTCTGAAACATAAATGTACAACCGAGGATTAGCAGACATTTTAGGTAAAAGACAGACAAGATTAAGTAGAAAGAAGCAGGATCTAAAGAGCAGAAGGAAAAGAAATTCTACAATTTTTTGTTGAATTGTAAAAAATTCTACAGTTAATGACCCCAAAAAAATATCCAAAACACCTCCAACTATGAAACAAGAATATCATGGTCTGCAAAGGATCATTGAACGGGGAAGAATGAGCTCTGAAGAGGGGAAAATATGCGAGCAGACACTTTAAAAAAGGAATAGAATGATGGTCAGATTAAGTTGTGAGGAAGTTTCCTAAAGAGTAGAACAAAAAGAAAAGGGATGGAAAATAGGAAGAAAAAACCAATAATTAGAACATGAACCCAGGGAATCCAATATCTGAATTATAGGAGTTTCCAAAAGATAAAATAAAGATCACAGAGAGAAAAATATTCTCAAGAAAATTACTCAAGAAAATTCCTGGAAGGAAGGACATGGGCTTTTGGAATGAAAAGGCATGTACCCAGGAAATAAATAAATTAAATTGAATAAATAACTCTAAAGCACTTCCTTATGAAATTTCTGACCTCTTGGAATGAGAACATTCTAACAGTTTCCTAAAATCTTCTGCAATAAAGGATCATGGTTCAGAAGGGCTCCTCGGTAGCAATCCCAAATGCTCAGACACAGAGGAGAAAGCTGTAAAAATCTGAGAAAGTATGGCACGCCTAATGCAGTCCCGTAGCAAAAGGAAGAATACAGGGAGACGAGGCCTTTCTTGCAAAGCTACTGGAAGACTTCCTTCACCAAACGGAGTGAGCAGGAACAAGAAAGATATTGCCCATAACCTCCCATGCCCACAGGAAGCAGTGGTCCCCTCAAGAGAAAGGCAAAGAAAATCCCCAGAAGGACCGAGAAGGCAGACCCTGGGACAAGGGCTGTCGCCATATTGGAGGTGCAGCCAGTTTGTATTGGAGCAGGGCACCGAGAGCCCCAGAGCGAGGTTTCCCAGGGAAAAAAAAAAAAACTACTGGGTGTTTCTGAGTGAATGGGGAGTGTGATAGTTCTTGAACGTGTAAGACTAACTAGTGATAGTTTTATAGGAAACAAAGCACCTGTTTATTCCCATCAGGAGTGACAGCATTTATACAAGAAAGGAAATGTCACTGTAGGACTCTAATGGCTTGTGACTGCACGGTGAGCCCTCGTGAAGCCCCTCAGACTCCTCAGGAACAAGAGGAAGCCCAGATGCTTTCATCAGTACCCAGAGTATAGGAAGCAGCCTGAGTAATTAGAGAGGAAAGAAAACAGGAGGCTGCAAACCAAGGTAAAGCACACTTAACACGCACGCAGGCCTCTGGGTTCCCCCTCAAGGCCATCAGTAAACCCCAGACTCCCATGTGCTTGAGCTGTTGTATGGGAACTTAACCCCCCACCAGATGGGCCACCTCCTGACCACAGGCACATGGACCCCAGACTGGGTGGAGCCGGAAGACTGATGACTTAGATTCCTGAAATAACCCCGTCCCCTCACCACCGATCAATCAGAAGAATGGGCACCAGCTGACCACACACCCTGCAACCCTTCCCCATAATTTCCACTTTAAAGCCAATTGCTTGTAAGCCAATGGTGAGTTGGGGACCTCATGCATCAGCCACCCATTCTCCTTTCCTGGGGCCCTGTGGTAAACACTCACCTTCTTCTATGACACCCCGTTGTCAGTGTTTGGCTTTGCTGTGCCTCAGACAAAGGGACCCAGGTTTGTCTGGTTCAGTAACAGCCTCATCAGCGACCCAGTGAGTGTTCCCATGGAAACATGGGGTTAACCAAGTCATACACAAATGTGTTGGGAGGAAGCAGGAGAGGTGAATTCTTATCACCAAGAAGGAGGTAGGTAAGGGAGAAACAACTCCTTTACCCACAGGAGGATGTCAGGGACAATTTCTCCAACTGAGCAAAATGAGGAAATCACAAAATAAGCAGATTATTGAAAAATATGAAGATACATATGATGGATGGGAGACTTAAAAATTGAAAATAGCTTCAGGGGAGCACAAGTTGGGGGTAGGTAGGAGTGGAGTAATGTATCCTTAATTTTTTAAAATCTGGAATGCTGGAGTATAATGCCACTTAAAAAATATGGTGTTTAAAATAAATCAATGGTAACAATGCAGGGTAGCATTCTTTCAAGGCTAATGAATGACCAGGGTGACCTTGCTTGCCCAGGGGGTCTGGGCCACGGCCAAACCCAGCCACATCCTTTGTGCGGTTGGGCACCACCTGGTGGCCGCTGTGTGCTCAGGATTGCCTGTGGACCGGAGGCTTGGATTACAGTCCCCAGGTTCTTGCAGGTAAGTGGCAGTTCCTGGATTCTCCTGGTGACTGGGCCCCTGGTGGAGGGAAGTTTGATCTGAGGAAGGTGAGCTGGCAGAATACTGGGAGCAAGGAGGCCCATCTTTGATCTTCACACCTTTTGAATTGGGTCTCCTGCCATTTCCTCTGCCTGCCTCAAACTTCCTTCCAAGTCCTTCCTCCCCTGGGCAGAGGAGAATCAGAGGACCAGGACTCATGTTATATCTAAATTTTCCAAAATCACTTTTTATTGCTAGCACATAATAGAATTATTATTTTTAACTGTATCTTACTCATAGTACCTATATTACTCTTAAAAATATGAGAATATTTAAGGGACAAAGTGTCATCAGCCAGAAGTAATAACTAAATATTTGAGGAAAAAGAATCAGCAACTAACCCAGCCCCAACCATCAGTCTGGTCATGCAAGGACAGAATAAAATAAAGAGCTGCAAAGTGTTACCTTCCAAGGATCCTTTCCTGGTTTCCTTTCCTACTTCCTAGCAGATTTCAGATACATTTTCTCAGCTAAAAAAAAAAAAAAAGTGACAATGTATTTTATTAGCAGCGCAAGGCAGATTGCTTGTGTTAGGGGCCAGGACTCCGGGGTTTCCCCAGAGAGCAAACCACAAGGACACGGAGATGTAAATCCAAGCAAAGTCTTTATTCAGCCAGCTAACTGGGGCCAACAGCACCTCCCCTGACACGCAGGCCGAGTCCGAGCTGCCGACCCCCAGGCAACTTTAAGTATGGATTGTATAGGGTTTTCACAGCCATTGCACCGAAGCCCGCGCATTTCTACAACCAATAATTTTAAAACACATTCTATATATTCTATATTTTAACCAATGGAGTTGAAACGAGAACACCCCGGTTACCTAACCGCCTCCCGTAATCTCTAGCTCACACAAGCGTGTCTACGTGACTTATCACGGGTTACGTCCCGAGGCTACTGCCCACCTCTGGTTATCTAACTTAGGGCAGGCGTGTTAGCTTCGGGCAGTTTCTACGAAAACTGGGTGGCTCTTGCTCTAGGGTTTAGCTAGGTTTTATTAGTTCTTTTTCCTGACTTTTGCTGCTCTTTGCACTTCTTTACATTCCCCCCTTTTCTTGATCAGACTGAGGAATCTTCCACAGCGGCACCTAGGGCCTGATACTTTTGACGAAGGACCAGAAGTTGGACGGTGTTAACCCTCTCCCGTACAAACCTAAGCAGCCTGTTTATTATGCATGGACCAATTGCAAGCAACAACAGCAGGATGACTAATGGCCCCCCAACAGCCGAGAGGAGGGTAGCGAACCAAGGCTTGTATTTGAACCAAGACTCAAACCAGCTTTCATTACTTTCATATTCTTTACGCCTCTTCTCTAGATCCGTTTTTAGTTTGGCTAAGGAATCTCTGACTGCACCTGTCTTATCTACATAGAAACAGCACTCTTCCTTTAGGGCTGCACACAGTCCACCTTCCTTTAAAACCAAGAGGTCCAGGCCCTTCAGTTTTGTAGACCCACCTCTGACAAGGAGGTGAGGGATTGCTCCAGGTCTGATATTGACTGTCGGAGTTGTTCTAGGTCCCTGTCGACTGCCAGCCTCAGGGCTGTGAGCCCTTTTTCCCGAGTTACAAGGGCTGCGACCCCAGTGCCTGCCCCTGCTATCCCTAGGGAGAAGAGGGTCCCAATGGTCAGGGCGGTAACAACCTCCCTCTTGCTCCGGTAGGGGCTCGGCCTTTCTTCCCAATAAGAAAGGAGAGATTCATGGGAATGATACATTAGGCGAGGTAGAATGGCCACCAGCACACAAAACTCACTGTTAGCATTGAACACAGAGGTGGATAGGGCCGGAGTGAGGCCTCTCTTTGAGCAGAGCCACCAGCCCGAGGAGGGTATAATCCACTTTTCCTGCTCCCACGTGGTGTAAGCGTAGGAAGAGCATAACTGGCCCTGGGCCGTCGAGACTGTGCCTACACAAGTGCCAGCGACTGAAACCTGAGCGATCGTAAGTCACCACGGTTTCCCGTCCCAGTAAGTGGGATGGGAGTTGCTGATAGTGTAGGCGCCATTTATCCCTATTGCCTCATAGAAGGGGGGTGAACCTGGGTAGCATAGCCAACAGGGATTGGTGAGGGAGGGAGTGGTGTGGTTCAGAGTCTCTGCTACTGCCTGCACCATTTCCCACAAGGGGTTATCTAACCCGGAGGGACCCAAACCCAGTCTTCCTGTGGGCTCTGGAATCAGGGCTACAGCACCTACTAGAACCAGGGCTATGGCAACCAGCAGGGCTACGGGCCAGGCTATGGCGGCTCCAATGACTCGCCCCATGGCTATTACGGCTACAGCCCCGGCTACTACTACAGGTGGGTCTGGGGCATGTGTTCCAGCGGTTGGCCGGCGGATGTGGCCGTCGGTGCCCACCAGGGTGCCCCTTGGGGAGCTGAGCCAGGCGTGAGGAGCAGGCGTATGTCCGGTCGACATTTTCTCGTCCCTTTGGCCCAGGCCCTTGTCCTGGATCAAAGGTGTCTGGGGATGTATAACCGGGTTGGGACCTATGGCAGTTCTGGGAGTTGACACGGCTAATTTGATGGTGAGGATTGAGCCTTCATGTTCCCCATGTCCCCCATATTTATAGTACTTTATCCCCCATTTTAGTCCTTTTATCTAACGCGATACCTCAGTCTTTTTGCCCGTCTCGGTGAATTGAATTTGTACCCAATCCTGGTCCCTTTGGTCACAAGCCTTATCCATAGGCACGTGACGAGGGATGCCCTGGTTGACATAAGAAAATTTGACAGCATCCTTTTTTGTAACTGGCCATCTCCGATCCCCATCATTCAAGGTCACACAGTCCCCTATGTTGGCACACCAGAAGAGCCCCCACCCACATGACTCTCCTTTACCTGCTTCTGGGCAAGCATAAAATCCATGGGAGCGAGCCAAGTTTTGAGGGACATTGGGCTGCCCCCAAAGGGTTCAGTAACCTTGGTTGATCTGTCGAAGGCAGAAAAACAGGTCAGGCCACCAGGTTCCGAGTGGCACAGTGTGTTCTGTGGTACTGATGACCTCCCCAGTTGCGCCGTTAACCAGCATCCAGGTCAGGTCCCATGGCTGAGGGGGGTTGGTGCCTTCGAGCATGGTTCCCTTGAAGGTCCATATTAAGGTGCTTATCAGCAGGATCTCCTTCATCTTCGGCTTAGGTGTAGTTTTAGGGGATTCGCAGGATGCTGCTGCACCTTCCACTCTTCCTTGGGGGCCCTGGATCTTTATGAGGCATGACCTTCCGAACGTGGGTGTGATGCACCCAGGGAGCAATACCATCAACCTTGAGAGCAGTGGGGGTGGTAAACAATACAACATAAGGTCCCTTCCACCTGGGCTCGAGAGTCCTCACTTGGTGTCTCTTGACCCATACCATATCCCCTGGGACTATGCCATGTTCCGGGCTCGGAATTTTCCCGCCCTCGTAATATGCTCTGATCAGCGGCCAGATTTCCTGCTGCACTTTAGCAAGAGCTTGCAACACATTCAGATAGTCAGGGGCCGGGTCCTCTGCACCAGGAAGCTGCACTCGCTGAGTTATGGGTGGAGGGGCCCCAAACATTATCTCAAATGGAGTTAAACCATGTACATAGGGGGAGTTCTGAGCACGGAAGATGGCTAAGGGAAGGAGGGTCACCCAGTCCCTGCCAGTCTCCAATACCAATTTAAAAAGGGTCTCCTTCAAGGTCCGATTCATTCTCTCTACCTGCCCAGAGCTTTGTGGGTTGTAAACACAATGTAACTTCCAATCTACCCCCAAAGCCAGGGCTAGTCCCTGCAGGACTTTGCTAACGAAAGCCGGGCCGTTATCAGAACCTATGGCTTCAGGGACCCCATATCTGGGGATGATCTCTTCAATTATTTTTTTTGCTACCACCTGGCTGGTCTCATGCTTGGTTGGGAAAGCCTCCACCCACCCCAAGAAGGTATCCACCATAACCAGCAAATACTTATATCCATACTTCCCTGGTTTTACTTCGGTGAAGTCTATTTCCCAATTCCTCCCTGGAGCCCTCCCCCTTTCCCGAGTACCTGCCAGGTGCAGCTCTCTTGGGGCTGGTCTTAGCATTGCACAGCTACTACATTCTTTCGTGATCTGACGAGCTGCCTCATTCTGGTGGGGAAACACCAACTGTGCAGACTGGAAAAGGCTGAGCAGCTTTTTCCAGCCTAGATGGGTGGACTTATGCAGATTAGCAAGCATATACTGTCCTAATGCTTCTGGCAGAATCAATCTACCTTCTTGGTCCCTACCCCAATTTCCTTCCCCAAACACTTTCCCCGAGACTTGTTTCCTAATCTACTCGAGGTCCTGAGGGGAATACTCAGGTTTGGGTGGCAGGGCCGGCAGTTCAGGTATGGGTATCTCAAGGGCTGCAAGTACAAGGGAGTCCGAGAGGGCAGCCCTCCTAGCTTCCGCATCAGCATGGTTGTTGCCGATGGCCTCAGGTGTCTTCTTTGGTTGGCGGCCCGGTACATGTATAACTGCTACCGCCTTTGGTTTTTCAATAGCGGCTAGTAGTCTTTGGACTTCTTGTAGATTCCTCAGTTCCTTTCCTTCCGCAGAATGGAATCCTCTTTCTCGGTAGATGGCACTGTGGATGTGGACAGTGCCAAAAGCATACCTGCTATCTGTGTAGATGTTGGCCCACTTGCCTTCGGCCCTTTCCAGGGCCTCAGCGAGAGCAATAAGTTCCGCCTTCTGTGCTGAGGTGCCAGGGGGCAGAGCTGCGCTCCAGACAACTTCCCCTTCGTGGGTCACTACCACTGCCCCTGCTCTCCTGACCCCTTCCTGCACAGAGCTGCTCCCATCTGTGTACCAATTTAGCTCACAGTTTGGTAACGGTGTGTCTTTCAGGTCTGCTCGCACCTGTATAATTTTGGAAAGGCTGTCTCTACAGTCATGGGTGGGGGTCGACAGATCTGGGTCCGGCAGAAGGGTGGCAGGATTTAGGGTCACCGAGTCAGAGAAGACAATTCATGGAGAATCTAGTAGGAGCCCTTGGTAGTGGGTGAGTCTTGTATTTGTCATCCATTTTCCTGGAGGATGCCTGAGGATCCGCTCTACAGTATGTGGGGTTGTTACCCTCAGGTTCTGGCCAAAAGTCAGCTTGTCTGCCTCTTTTACTAGTAGAGCGATGGCTGCTAGGATACACAGACAAGGTGGCCACCCAGAGGCCACTGGGTCCAGCCACATGGACAAATAGGCCACAGGTCTCTTCCATGGGCCCAGCTGCTGAGCCAGGACTCCTTTAGCCACTCCCTTCTTTTCATCTACAAACAGGATGAAGGGTTTTTCTGGGTCTGGCAGAGATAGGGCGGGGGCCCGGAGGAGGGCTTCTTTCAGTCTGTCAAAAGCCTCTTGTTGTTCTTGATTCCATTGCCAGCCCAGCCCTTCTTTGGTGGCCTCATATTGCAGTCGGGCTATTTCTGCGTATCCTGGAATCCAGAGCCTGCAGAACCCGGCTGAGCCAAGAAATTCCCTCACTCCCCGGGGTGAAGAAGGGATGGGGATAGTCAGGATAGTTTGTTTCATGGCCTGCATTAGCCACCTGGCTCCATTAGATATTTTATACCCCAGGTAGACCACTGACCTCTGACAGATGTGGGCTTTCTTGGCGCTGGCTTGATATACCAGTGCGCCTAGTTCAGCCAGCAAGTTCCCCGTGATTTTTTCGCACTCCTCACGGGTTTCTTTGGCCAGCAACAGGTCATCCACATACTGCAGCAGTGTCACGCGGGGGTGGCTCCTGCGAAAGGGCTCCAGGTCCTGGCTTAGGACTTCATTGAATAAGGTGGGAGAGTTCTTGAAGCCCTGTGGCAGTCTAGTCCAGGTAAGTTGCCCATTTCTTCCTCCCCCTGGCTCCTGCCACTCAAAGGCAAACAAAGGCTGACTAACTTCAGAGAGTGGGATACTGAAGAAGGCATCTTTCAGGTCCAGAGTAGTATACCACACATGTGAGGGTGGCAGGTGGCTGAGTAGAGTGTAAGGGTTGGGCACTGTAGGGTGGATGTCTTCTATTCTCTCATTGACCTTTCGCAAGTCCTGCACCGGTCTGTAATCCCCACTGCCAGGCTTCCTTACTGGAAGCAGGGGCGTATTCCATGCGGATCAGCAGGGTTTAAGGATTCCTGTCTCCAATAGTCTGTGGATATGGGGTGCTATCCCTTTCCTAGCCTCTTCAGGTATTGGATACTGCCGGACCCAGACGGGTAGGGCCGCGGCTTTGAGTTGAACAACAACCGGGGGCAGATGTTTGGCGAGACCAATTCCTCCGGTTTCGGCCCATGCGGAAGGGAACCTCTGCAACCAAAAGTCAATTTCTCCCTGTTCTCCCTGGCCCCCCCTCTTCTTGATCCGCCTGAAACAGGCGATGTTCATCGGCCAGGGATAGAGTCAACACATGTACCAGTTGTAAGGGCTGCCCTTCTTTGTCCATGATCTTTATCCCCTCGGGTTCAAAATGGATGCGCGCCCCGACCTTGGTTAGTAAGTCTCTGCCCAGCAATGGTGCGGGGCTCTCGGGTACAACCAGAAATGAGTGAGTGACCTGATGCCTTCCTAGGTCCACTTTTCTGTTAGTAGTCCAGGCACATCTCTTGGACCCTGTCGCTCCTTGGACTATACTTGTGTGTCCTGGGTTTAGGGGACCGTGGGCTTGGTTGAGAACTGAATACTGTGCCCCAGTATCTACCATGAACCCAATGGGAGTCCCCTCCATGCACAGGGTTACCCAGGACTCGGGGAGGGGTGCCGAGCCCCGTCCCCGTCAATTCTCCTCTCCTAGTTGTAGGGTCTTAATGGGGTTCCCTCTGCCTTGTTCCCTCCTTTTGGGGCACTCCCTCTTCCAATGCCCATATCTCTTACACAGGGCGCATTGATCTCGTCCTAGTCGAGATTGGCGGGGCCCCGTTCTTCGAGGTGATCTAGGGCTCTCCTTCACCCCGGCCAGGAATATCCTGGCCATCTCCTCCCTCTGCTTCTTATTCTCCCTCCTCTGAAATTCTCTGTCTTCTTTCCTATTTTTCTCCTGCATTACCCATTTCTCTTTCCTCAGCCTTTCCTCTCTGTCTTCCGGAGTTTCCCTAGCATTGAAGACCTTCTCTGCTTGCTGCAGCATTTCTCTAATAGATATTTCCCCCAGGTCATCCCGCTTGTGGAGTTTCCTCCGGATATCGGGGGCTGCCTGGTTGATGAATAAGAGGACTACAGCTGATCTATGTTTCTCTGCTTCTGGGTTTATGGGGGTATATTGCCTGTAAGCATCAAACAGCCTTTCCAGATACACGGCTGGGCTTTCCATTTCCCCCTGAACAATAGTTTTTACCTTAGCCAGGTTAGTGGGCTGCCTGGAGACCGGTCATCAGAGTCTGGCGGTAGACCCGGAGACGCTCCCTACCTTCTGCAGTCCTGAAGTCCCAATTCGGGCACGCAAGTGGAAACGCCTCGTCGATGATGGGCTGGAGGGTAGTGGGTCTTCCATTTTCTCCGAGGATGTTTTTCCTGGCCTCATTGAGGATACGCTCTTGCTCTTCCATTGTGAAGAGGGTGTGGAGCAATTGCTGGCAGTCGTCCCATGTGGGACAATGGGTAAACATAATGGACTCCACCAGACCTATAAGACACTTGGGGTCCTCCGAGAAGGGAGGGTTCTGAGTCCTCCAATTATAGAGGTCACTAGATGAAAAGGGCCAGTACTGATATTGTTGAGCTCCGTCCGGACTGCCTGCACTGATGGCATGCACAGGCAGGACTGGCACTGCTCCTTTTGAGGTGGAGGAGGGAGCCTCCCCTTCTTGTTCCCTGGCCCCCCGAGGCCTTAACTGCATTCCTCCCACTATCCCTGGCCTCCTGTCTTCTCTTGCTGAAGAATCTGGAGAAGCTGCGGCCGCCTGGTCCCTGCTGGGCTCCCCAACCTCATTTTCTACCCCCCCAGCAGCTTCACCCCATTCCTCCCTTGGAGCCGCATATGGGGGTGGCCGCTCAATTGGCAGAGGGGGGTAGAGGGGAGAACTGTCCGGGAGAACGGGCGGTGCACTCGGGGTTCTGGTCCTGCGATCAGAGGGCTTTAAATCTTCCCGGGCAACTAGGACAGAGGTCTTTAGTGGGTCGGTGTGAGGTTTCCCCACCAAAAAGGGCCTCAGCCAGGAAGGGGGATTCTCGGCCAAATTTTCCCAGACAAGAATATAGGGAAGTTGGTTGGAGTGGCCCTCAGGGTCTGGCCAGGAGATAATAGCTTTGACTTTGCCGATAAGATCCAAGGAAAGAGACCCCTGCATTGGCCAGCCTACTCCAAAGGAAGGCCACTCGGCCGAGCAAAGGGTGTCGAGCTTACCTTTCTTGATGCTAAGACCCATATTTAAGGCCTGTTCCTTGACCTTCGGAAAATGGGAAAGGATCAGACCTTTAGGAGTAGCCTGAGTTTGGTCCGTAGTGAGAAAGACAAAGGCGAAGGACAGAGATGCCACTTAAAACAAGATGACTGGTGTATGTGCTTGTGAACAGGTGCCTGTCGTTGCACAGTTTTTTTCTTCTGCGCGGGATGCGAATTTATCTGGGATTCGCGGCTGTGACCCCCTTATCCTGTCACGGGAGTCTTCTAGCGGCGGGTGCCCTAATGGCTCTTAATTGCCCGACCCGTGCCCGCGGGGAATGATTTAGTAGCAGAAAGGAGGAACGGAAAGAACAGGAGAACCTCAGAATAGGGGAAACTTAAAATGAAAAGCGCAGAAAGAAATATAAACCAAAACACAATAAAACAAGCAACAATAACACTAAACACACACACCACATCTGATTGCACTCGCTCAGACCAGTCCTTCTCTCACTCTGGTGCGCACCACACTCACCACTTTCAGGATCCTCAAAAACTCTCGTGATTCTCCCGAAAGGCGTCCACTCGGATTGCTGCAGGGTGGCGAGCTCAATCTTTTCCTCCTCTGGCGCCAGGTTCCTGCCAATCGGACTTGCCTTCCCAAGGCCGAATCACTCGGACCCCAGGGCCAAGATTGGTTACCTGGACTTCACCCAGGGTTGCTAACCTGGGGGCTGGGACTACCAACCCGGACTTCCTCACTCGGGGTCACTAACCCGAGACCATACATGGGATGGCGACTCCCGCTTTATAATGGGTTTATGCAGACACGAGGGGGCAACCCTCGAATTACACTGCCCCGTCCAGACAATTAGACCTTGCCTCCAGCCATCCTTTGTTCTCAGGGAAGTCACTCGGATCCCGGACGAGCCCCCAAAATGTTAGGGTCCAGGACTCTGGGGTTTCCCCAGAGAGCAAACCACATGGACACGGAGATGTAAATCCAAGCAAAGTCTTTATTCAGCCAGCTAGCTGGGGCCGACAGCACCTCCCCTGACACGCAGGCCGAGTCCTAGCTGCCGACCCCCAGGCAACTTTAGGTAGGGATTATATAGGGTTTTCACAGCCGTTGAACCGAAGCCCGCGCATTTCTACAACCAATAATTTTAAAACACATTCTATATATTCTATATTTTAACCAATGGAGTTGAAACGAAAACACCCCGGTTACCTAACCGCCTCCCGTAATCTCTAGCTCACACAAGCGTGTCTACGTGACTTATCACGGGTTACGTCCCGAGGCTACTGCCCACCTCTGGTTATCTAACTTAGGGCAGGCGTGTTAGCTTCGGGCAGTTTCTACGAAAACTGGGTGGCTCTTGCTCTAGGGTTTAGCTAGGTTTTATTAGTTCTTTTTCCTGACTTTTGCTGCTCTTTGCACTTCTTTACAGCGTGAATGTGTTTTTGTTATCAGTCTGGTACTTAAGAAATCTTTCCTTAGAGAAAACAAAAAATTTGTTCTTTTTTTCTTCCCCCAGCTCATTGTGCATAAAATGCCCTAGAGAACCTTGGGGAGGGTTTTAAAGTCGCATCCTGTCGTTCTCCTCAAGGGTTGCAGTCCAGGTGCTCTCTCCTCCCGGAGCCTGCTGTCCCGGATTTTAGGCTTTTTGGTTGACTTCTCCAGCAAATGCAGGCCTTCTGTTGCCCCTTTGGGTTGCATCCTAGTGGCCCTGGAAATGTTTGCCCTTTGTTGGAAAGGATGGCCCGTGGGTGCCATGGACATCGCATGGGCAGGAACTGGCACCTTTGTGGGCCCAGGTGTGAATACTGGTCAGGTGCCCTCCTGGACCCCCTTCTGTCACGCTAGTTGTTTCCACCCGTTGCATTTACAGTAACAATACCACCAACTGACAAAATGAAAAACTTAACCAAACTGGGTATCTGACAATGTGACTGAATTTCACTTCATTTTCTTAGAATCCAGTGAAATCATGTGCGGGGGGCACAGTCAGAGTATAGTTTCTCTCTTTCTTTTTTTTTTCCTGCTTCATTATTAGTAAAAATCAGTATTTTGAATTTATGTATTTTTTATTTTTTTTCCTTTCAAACATTTTTTCCATTTAAGATCTTAGTTCTATTTAATGTGTAAAACACTTCATATGTAACAGTTTTTTGAAAGTCGTATTATCCAGAAACCCAGAGTGGAGAAGCTCTGGGGATCCCCTGGCTCTGCATGGCCTCTGAGGTCCAGGGAGGCCCAGGCCTTGCTGAGGGTCGGTGCAGGGTGAGCTCAAAGGAGTAACCAGGGGTGAAGTCAGAAGAGCAGGTTTGAATGCCACTCCCCCCGTTTCCTAGCATGAGACCTGGGCCACGTGACTCAGCTTCTCGCTGCCTCGGTTTCCTCATCCACTAAATGATGGCGATAATGGCACCTGCCTTAAAGAGGTGCTTCCAGTCATGAATGAGACACAGAAGAAGCACACTGCCTCTATCCTGATCGGTTGGTTCCACTCACATATCAAGGACTGTGAAGGGGCTGAGACTTGAGACATTTACAAGCCAGCACATTAGCCTATTGTCATTCCACGGACGCTGGCAGAAGACACGAGACCTGGGATCTTGGGGTCTAGGCCAGGCTCCTCTCCCAACTGTGGAGATCAGCATCAAAGCCACTAGACATAATGCTTTTAAAACCATGGAGCAAGTAAAATATTGTGGCTAATGGAAATGGTTCATTTAAAATAAAAAATAAATGTTGCTGGGCATTTGGAAATTTTATAAAGCCTGTAAATCACTGAGATCTGACCAGCACATTCAGTCAACGTGGAAATGAATGGGCATGACTATGCCCCAACACTTGATCTGTGGACACAAATCTAAACTTCACATTAGTTTCACGTATCACAAATAAGCTCCTTCTGTTTTTTTCAACTATTGAAAAATGTTAAAAACACTCTTGTGGCTGGCTGGCTTTGGCCCAGGGGCTGTAGTCTGCTGACCCTCTGGGCTGATGTATTAACCACAAACATAATACTGTCAGGGAGCTGAGGATCATGGGGGCAGGAGAGGTTTAGAGTCACTGAAGGTCAAGGACTTAAGTGGACCCAGAAAGAGTTGGGGGAGGGGAGGCACCAATATCTGGACACATTCAGGAGTTTTTTAAAATGAGACAACAAATACGCAAAGACTTTGCACAAGACCTGGCGCTTCACTGATGCAGACTTTAAAAAAATCATCACCCTAGTTAAGCAGATCATTGTTTTTTAAACGCAAGAGACTGAATTGAATATCCCACACCCCAACTATTCCAATACAATTAAGTCTTTATGATTCAAAGGACATTTTCAGAATGGGACAGTAGTCTGCAACAGGGCTTCGGAGATGCAAGATCCTATTCTTGGGAGGGCTTCCCCTTCTCCAGCCCCACCAGATACTTTCTCTACAATTCAGTGGTGCCTGGAATTTCTTAATTAGTGTTTCGTTTATGTGGTTTGACCATCTATCTGCCTGCAGACGGCTCTCAATTAAGCCCAGAAGGAGTTGCATGTCACACTTTAACATATGCACTTCTTGCTATGAAAGCAGAACTTCCCTGCGAAAGGAAAGGGACTTAAGTTCTGAGGGAAAGAAAAAAAAAGAAGAAGAATTCGGAACAGAATCCTGGGAGTAGAATCCAGAAGGTCAAGTCAAGTCTCTTGCAGTCAAACTCAGGGAGCTCACCTGCTCATTCAGTAACATCATCATTTTAGACATCAGTGTTCATGGTGGAGAGTTTTTTTTTTTAAAAAGGTTAATAAAGAATTCTAGTTAAAAAAGATGTTGGACAGCTTCTTATGTCTAAAACACCAGTACTTTATAAAGCCAAGGCTGAAGATTTTGGTTTATCATACCAGAAATTTAAAATCCTATCCAAATGAATTGAAATAATAGATTAATTATTGATGATTTTCACATCTAAAAATATTTAGTTCAAAGTATTCATATTTGGACATGTTATTAAGATTATTTAATTTCATTTTAAATGGTTTAATAAGATATGTTAGGCTTCTGAATGATATAATATTAACACCAAAGATTTTTACCTCATCCCTACCTAAGATGAACATCATCTTAGAACTCATCCATTGCCAAGTAAATACAATCTTAAAAATATCCTGGAAATAGCATGCTTTGGTGTGTTATTGTCCCAATTATTACTTCAGAATCATCCCTGTACACCTTCCTTCTGATCCCATTCATTTCAGGCCACCAGCTCGCTTGATGGCTAAGAGGTCTGTCTCTGGAAGGAAGGAGAAAACGTGATGTGTAAAGAACCAAAAAGAGCTTCAATTGATTTGGAAGCCGAGTGCACTAAAATCCATAAGCCACCAAACAACTTATATCACACAGCAAACGTGGAGTGTGTAGTTTGCACAGTTCAGGTCCACTCCATCCCCTGGACTTTTTGAAGCAACGCTATTATTATGCTGAAACACATGACGTGCACTCTAAACTCTTCTAACAGATCTTCATGTTTTAACTTTGAAAACAACTTCTAAGCTGCCATTTCTGCATAGAATTTTAAGTTGAATCAGGCAGCCGTCTGTGGACCCACTCCCACTAGCACGGCTCCCCAGAGCTCCCCAGGATCCACAGCCAGGCAGACACTGTATTGCCTGCTGCTGTGATTAGTGTGTTATGACCACACCCTGATGCCATAGGTTAGAGGCACAGAAGACGCTCTTTTGACATTGCCTTTAAACTTTGTTGATGGCCTGGGGTGCAGAACTATGAATCACTGATAGATCTTTGTTAAATTCCCCTGTAAGTCAGGACATTTTGCCCAAAGACAAGAGCTTTTTATTTTATCTTTTTAGCAGATACATGGATTCAAATATGCAAAGCCGAATAAAAAAGGAACACAATAAGGTATCTTAAAACTAATATTCAGTTTTCCACTGCACTATTCCATACTATCCTCCCCATACTGTGTTTTGAAAAAGCTCCATCCCAAACTGGTTTATATTATACCAAATCCTATTTTCTCCTAAATGTAATTCATATGCTTTTGAGAACTTTTTCGTGGTTGCTGTGCTTCAGGGCTGTAGGCATGCCCCATGGACAAAAATCATGTGACTTCCAGCATTGATTTGATTTGATTATGAAAAACGTATAAATATGGGTGGGGGAGGGAAGGGACTTACAATTCAGTGATGACGGTGGTAGTGGAGGTGCCGATGGTCATGATGACAATAATAATGATAATAGTTATATTATGTGGGGTGAATCTCAAGGGCGAGTAGTTAGGCACACGGGTTTAATACTGAAGATGGTGAAAGGAAACCGAAACACTGCAGCCATAAACACCCGGGCACTGGGGCAACAATAATCGTGTCAAGGCCAAAGTGTCCGGCCACTGGAGCCAGCGCAGACATGGTGCTAGCGCTAGTCAGCCTTCAGATGTTGTAAGGCTTAGGGAACGTCTGCGCTCTTAGCGGCTAAAAGACTTTTCTGACCACAGTCTCCTTTCTTTGACTCTAAGCATCAGACTCCCAGGTGCCATGGACTCTGACCTGTGCCCCCATCCTGGATGGAACTCACTCTGGAGTGGCTATCTTTCCACTATTGTGATGTTCACAATTTCTCCATTTTCCCAACTGATTGTTGATCCCCGAGGGATTATTGATGACCCAGTTCTGTCATTTCAGCCAGGTCCCTTCTCATGCCAACCAATAAAACACCTTCTGAATAAATCAATGTCAGAACCAAACATGAATTGTACCTTGGATTTTTGACCAAATATCTCAATCAATGGCTACTTCACTATAATATGAATGATTCATGAACTACACACCAGTTTCTCATTAAGTGCAAATACAATCACTTCCATTCAATTGTATCAAAATACCTTGGCGAGGTCCCACACCCAGCCAGAGGCAAACCCGCCAGGGAGAGCAATTGGCCAGTGCAATTTCCAGCAGTCTTCATCCAGCCTCCCAGTATTGACCCGACTGCCTGTGTCTGTCCATCTGGTTTTGTTTGTGAGTCTTGTGACATCACAGCAGGTGAGGCAGTTAATGCTCGGAGCCTCAGTTTTGTCATCTGTAAAGTAGGATCATGACCTCACCTCAGTGTTCTGAGAGGACAGAGGTTGTGATGTCTCATAGCCAGGTTATGGAAGGGGCTGCCTGCCAGGAGGGTGTAATCCGGAAACAGCCTCACTTTTAATGCCCCACGATCCTCACACCTGCCTTCAAGTCTCTGTTCCACCGAGTTGGACATTGCCTCTGAGAAGCGCTTAGCTTTTCTCTTCACCTTCAGGCATGTGTAAGGCCTCATTTTGGATATTATGAAGTCAGTCTGGCCTACTTCCTCAAGGCCAATGTCTGACTTCCTTTCCCACAGTCCAGACATGACTGAGGTTTCAAATCTGCCACAAGACAGCAGGCCATCCTCTTCCCCCGATCATCTCCCTGCTGCCTCCCCCAAAGACCCCAGGATTCAATGCAAAGGAAGCCCAGGCTGGTGCTGTCCGTGGCCCTTCAGTGCCCCAGATGCTCCAATAACCAGCTCCATCCCTCCCAGCCACGGCCATGGGATTTTCAGGAACCCACTTCACACCCTCCACCACCCCTGCTGGCCAAGAAATCTGTGATGGGCACACACTGTGGCCCACCCGAACCACTGCTCGAGCTCCCGTCGGGCATTCTGGAGGCCATGGGAGCCCTTTCCTGACAACCTTGGCCCACCCTCCTACTGCAGAGAAAGCCCAGAGGGCAGGAGGCCGGGGTTCAGCCGACCTCTGCTGTCTGGGAAGCTGCCCGCCGGCCCAGGCGGACCTTGCCTCCGAGGGCATTCCTGACGTACAACAGGCAACCAGAGTATCTGCCTCACCCCAGCCTCCTGGCTGCCCTGAGGATCAGACGAGGCGGCCCACTGACGGCCTCAGCACGGCAGCCACCATACCGGGCAGTATGGTTGGGGGTTGGGAGCGGGGACAAAGCTGATGACCTGGGTTCTGGATCCCACTTACCAGTGGAACACCTAGCGCAGGTCACAAGTGGGTTGACCACTGTGTGCCTCAGTTTCTCCTTTGTACAATGGTGCTAACAGTGCTTCCAAGTCTTGTGTGTTACCACCCAATACCACACTGCCCTCAAAGTGCTCCCTACTCCCTAAGAGCAAACCCTGGAGATTCATTTCCACCCATCTGCCCATGAGTTCTGGTCAGATTCCACAAATGAGAGGCTCTCATGGGCTCTTCAGAGTTGGCCAGGGATCGGCGAAGGCAGCCGCAGGGAGTCAGCCCAGGATGGGTTGCAAGTCCACCAGGAGGTCCAAGCAGCCTCCCGAGGATCAAGCACTTCTTTGCTGCTGTCACGAGACTTCCCTGTTGTCCTGGCCTCATCCCAACTGATACGTGGCACACAGGGTGCTAAGGGGATGAAGTGAGTCTGTACCCCTAAATTGCTCAGCACACCCTGTGCTCCGTGAGGACTCAAAAATGTCAGCAGCTGAGATGCATTCATTTGCATTCTCAGCACCACTGAGCAGCGTCTGCAGGCTACTTCATCACAGCTTCACCCTCACAGAGGAATAGATATGGCAAGCCAGCCCAGCCTTCCCCAAAGGCCTGGGCAGAAGCTGCTGTGCTCACACCGCTTGCTTGGAAACATCAAAGACACTGTGAGCTCACATGCAAGTGGGGCGTGTTTGGAAACGTGGTGAGAATACGTGCAATTAACAGATGGCATGCACAGAAAAGCCAGCCGAGGTCAGACCTGTTCATCTCTCACTTCAGCTGCACAGGAGAGAAGTTCCATTAGCGAATGCAAAGGGCCCTTCCCAAAGACCCTTCACTATTTGGTACCCAAATGGGACCCACGCATGGAGGGCAAGCGTACAGATTCACCATGCTGTTGAACCATTTTTTATATTTAATTTGAGGCCACCTTATGTTGGCATAAACAAGGCAGAGAACTTGAAGTTAGATCATGGAATTACAGTCAGAGCAGAGCCCAGCTCGGAGAGCCGCCGTACTCGCCAAGTCCTGGACCAGTGACTGGGCTGCGTGTGGCTCTGCAGCCAGGACAGGACTCCAGGGCTTTTAGGATCTGCGTTCTTTGCAAAATTCCAAACTGGCTGCATTTATTTCTGCTCTGCAGGGAATTACTGAAGGGTGCTCTTTGACTGTGGTGGTGATTATATGGTTGTTTGCACCTACAAGAAGACAAACCTGCATTGAGGCTTAAAATACAAGGGAGAACAAATACACAAAGCCCTTTGTGCCACCTGGACTTTTTGCTTGCAGAGAAAGAAACTGTTTTTTTTTCCAGTAAGGCTCCTCTTGAATACACCCTCAAAACTTTTTCACTCAGTGACATTATCCCAGCTTTATTTTTGAACCCTGAGGCAGGTGTCCTTTAGGCATAATCTCTTAAAGGATTCCCAAACCTTGTATGGCAGCATCCCTCCCCTCCCCACCTCTGAAACCAGAATAAAAATAAATATTTTTATTTTGTATAACCTTATTAACCCTAGAAGGCTCTCTTTTTCTTTGAAATGTTCCAAGTCATCACCACCCCAATCCAAGGGCTCATGGCACCAGAGGCTGTTCCCTTTCCAGAATTATCATCTCCAATGAACAGATGGTTTTAGTCACCAGACACAGGCATGCATAGCATCTCCTGCTAACCCGGCATGAAAACATTCAGTTGAACAGTCATGACAGATTTGATAATGGTTACATTCTACTCTTCCCTCCATCTCTCTCATTTTTGATGACACGTTGCCAAGGGAATGGGCTCATTATTTGGGATCTGATTGGGTGCTTGAGAAAAGTAACAAACACGCACAGTTTGGGAAGAAAGAAAACAGACTATTTCTGCATATATATCTATCTCTTAATCTTCTTAATCTACTTCTCCTTTTGCCAACATCAAGTACTTTGTGACTTAGTTTACACTTCTTGATTGAATTGTCTACATTTTTTCCTAATTAAGATTGATTTCACTGTTGTCCATATTTGACCATCATATCTATTTCCATTCCTTTGGTTTCAGCATATATATATATATATTTATATGTATATATATAAACCTTTCTCAGTCCAGGAATTTCCATTTCACTGTGCAATCAAACTTCACTCAAAGTGTGGGAAACCAGGGAGAAGAAACGGTCCATCTCGTTCTGGGAGGGAGGGCCAGGACCTGCGCTGAGATAAAAAAGCCAAACCCCAAATCCGAGGGTTGGACCAAAGACAGGCCCATGCACAGGAGTGACAACGCTCGAATGGGTTGTTAATCTCTGTGCTGATATTGATGGGGTGACAGCCCGTCCTGTGTTCCTGCAGGGACCCTGCTGTGCCTGCCAGTGATTTCATCTTCTTTGAGCAAGTGTCTATGGAGCCCCAACTGGGTCTGGGGTTCCTGCTTTTATGTCTATTAGTTGCTGGTGGAAAAGACAAAATAAATGAGTGATGAGTATGATTCAAGGGAGCTGGGTGACAGGGCTCCCGAGGAAGCAGCTGGCTGTTATTAACCGGGGGCCTGGCTGGTTCAGACTAGGTGGGAAACAAGATGTTCAGAAAGGTAGGGCAGGAGACAGAACACAGCGACGGGGTCAAGGGGAACCACTGGAGCCGCAACCTGATGATACAGTTCAAAGTGCTAACGCTGCACTGGCCCCAGATACCAAGACTGCCAGCGACCTGACCTGCCAAAACTGGCCTCCGGTGTTAGTGATCCATCCACACAACATTCGTGAGTCATCGCGCCCCGTAATCACCCTGCTGAATCCAATCCATCATGTCAGAGTGCCTGAGAGGCCGTTTCCTCATGACTATGAAGTGCTTTGGTTTTACCCAAATATGCGTTTCCCACAGTGCCTTCATCCTGGAGACTGGAGAGGCTGTGCCCAGCAAGGGCCTTTGAGGAGAGCAAAGGGAAGCTACCAGTCTGGAGCCCAGCCTGTGCGTCACCCTCCTGGGATGCACCTGTTCATCTCCTGCTGCCAGTGGGGCCAGGACCGAGCCTTGTCATGGCACACAGGCACTGCCAAGACCAGAAGCGACAGGCCACTCACTAGTCACTGACCGGAAAACAAGAAGGCAAAGTGGCCTGGCCCTAAGTCACGGGCTGTGCATCAGGGAAAGCTTGGCCTCTGCGTGCCTGGGGGAGGGGGGAAGTCTCAAAGATGAAGCTCCAATGTGTTCCTTCTGCCACGGCATTGCTGGGTTGTATCCTATCATTTTGATGTGTAGTATCGAATGACACAGAAAGATGTTTAATATAAAAGGAGGTAAGCCGGTGAGGGAGGGATGTGAAAGGACCCTTATGACTTATCCACATTTATAGCTGAACGTTCATGTCGGATGTGCGCCTGACCTGGGCAGCTATCTTGCCCAAGCAGTTCTGCCTCACTTCCTACCATTCTGCTCCCATTCCTAGGGTGCCTACTCTGCCATCCCCTCCCTTGCTGTCTCTCCCCAGGCCTCCCTTTGTGGTAGGCAAGCACTGTGCCACCCTGGCAGAGTTTGGCCTCCAAGACTGGTCTCTGTGGTTTCCTTCTTTTTCTACCTAAAAAAAAATAGCCACTGCTTGGCAGCCCCTGGTCAGACTAATGGGCACTGGCAGGGTTCTGGTGCCCATCAGCTAGTCCTGGGGCCAACAGCAGCATTTACAGGCCGTATCTGGGAGGGAAATAGACGCCTTGGGAGGTCAGATGCCTGCAACCCTCCTGCCCACAATTTTCTTTAAAAATCCCCCCCACAAGGAATCCTACAGGCCACGGCCCAGGCACACCCCCACCATGAGCACCAGCCTCCATGGTGAGGCCTGCTCTCTCCCATCCTCCAGGGCCCTCTGCCACCCAGCTCTGGCCAGGCCTTCCCAGCTCGCTCCAGCCCAGACCATTGCTCCCATCCAGGATCTGCACCCTCCTGGACTGGCCACGCTGGTTGAGAGCCCTTGTACCCTCAGGAATCCATGCCTTATCTCCTTGCCCAAACTTCGAGGTCTTTACAAGCAAAGCGAAACACAGCGATGATCACATGGCAGGGACACATTTCATAATCACGTCACGTGGCAAGGCTCAGGGGATAAGGAAGTGATGCTGCCATGTTCTCACTTCTCAGGGAACTCTGCCCGATGAAGAACCAAGCAGCCTACTGGCCATTTGTCACTAGGTGTTGAAAAAAATGCATCCGCTGCCCCTTGGTATTTACCCAAAGGAGTTGAAAACTGATGAACACACAAAAACCTGCACATGACGTTTGCAGCAGCTTTATTCCTAATTGTCAAACCATGGTGTCCTCACTGAGCAACCATGCTGTCCTTCAGTAAATGAGGGGATAAATGACCTGTGGTCTGTCCAGGCAATGGGGGTTTCCATCACGTGAGAGCTGATGGGGTCCCAATCAGATGAATTAAAGGACCGTTTGGCACATGCGAACATCTGCAGCATGGCCCTGCCAGCAGTGCTCAGAACTGTACCTCAGATGACTTACGCAGAGCAGGGGCCATTTAATATAAGAGCCGAGAAAGAACTGGTTTGCTCAGGAGTCCCAGCATAGCACAGGGTTGAGACCATGAACTCTGGAGCCAGACAGCTACACGTGATCCCAGTTTGGGGGCAAGTTACCTAATATTTCCGCAATCAATTCCTTATCTGAAGATGGAGGTAATAAATAGTGCTTAGCTCAGAAGATTGTTATGAGGATTCAGGTTTAGAACAAGGCCTGGCAAGTGGTAGGTCTATGAAAATAAGTCAGGCATACAAAGCTGGTTGAGAAAAGATGCATCTGGGCCTACCAGAAAGTTCCGGAGGAATGCTATCACAAAAGAACTGGGAGGGTCCAGAGGTAGGCCGCCCGAGTGGTATGAGGCCATGAAGGCAGCTATGGTGGAGGGCGTGTACCAGACAGGGCCTGGCTGCAGGAGGCAGGCGGTGCCAGGCAGTGGGCAGCACTAGGACTCCTGAGCAGGGGGAGGCAGCACCTGCTTGGACACTGTCTCCAGAGACAAAAATGAGAGAGCCCCTGATGGAAAAACTGAGCCCATGAGACATACACAGGCCATGCACACATGTCTAAGAGCAACAGACAGCGATTAGGAGCCAGCACGCAGGCATGAAGAGAAAGTCCTGCCAAAAGCATCTGAGATAAGGGAGTGGGAGGTGAGATTACTGACCTGTTAGATCAAGAGAGTCTGTTATATTTCAGGGACCAAGATCCCAGGGGCACCGCGGCTGCATTTCAGCAAGTCCTTTGACAAAGACGTGATGTTCCTGTGGAAACAAAAATGAAGACCAGTGAGAAGAAGGATCTCTGAAGAACCGCGGGGATTGTGGCTGGTTGGACAATGGTTGCCAGCGTGCTGATGACAGGGTGTTACAGAGCTCAGTGGATTCCTCTGGGCCTATTGAAGGACCATCATCTTGACTTCCGGTGTTCATATTTTATCTAGGAAAGAGGTGAGGACCTGTACTCAATGGCTATTTGAAGTGAACTCACCAGAGGGCAGAATCCCCATTGTTAGGATGGGGATGGCATTTCAGCCGAGGAAGATGAGAACATTCTGGGGGTGGCTGGGGGTGGACACTGTACCTGATACTTACTGTCATGGAATAGTTCACAGGAAAATGGCTACAAGGGTACATTTTTTATGATGCATATTTTATATAATAAATAATAATAAATAAATATTTACTTATTTAATAAATACCACAATTAAAAATGAAAATAAAAGACTGTTACAACGAAGAGAAATAGTTTTATCATATGTAGTAACATCTAGCAGAGGGGCTAAAAGCCAGTGTGTCTTACCTCTTGCTGTGGTGTGACCAATTTTTGGTGGTAAGTTTTCAGTTCACACATGATGGGTCTTGAAACAAACACACTTCCAGAGAAGGTTTTAGGGAGATACCATTTATGTTTATGTTGGTTTGGACACACCCTGGTTGAAGTTCTGTGAAGGTATTTCACAAAAAGGGAAATTTAAACCTCATTTCAATATAAATAACACATTCAAATAAGAACCTGGTATTAAAAATAATTTTCATTAGCCAATTAATTTATAAAAAATAATTTCAACAAATAAATTATACTAACAAAACATGAATGACGTCTACTGACAAGTTTGACCATATGTATGGCTTCTTATGAATATATTTCATTTTGTATTATATTCTGAATCTGTTAACTTCATACAATCACTTTTAGTCTAATGTCTCCATGAGATTCAGAAATGTTACCTCATTATTTGTTTACAATCTCATAAAACTAGGTCCAGTGTGAACTGCTACTGTGATAGCCTGAACAATTTAATACAAATGCAATAGAATTTAGAATCATGCGAAATTAAATGAATGATCAAAATTTATTTTTTCATTTCAGTTATCTGAATTGGAATACTTTATACTATATTTCAGCATTTCAAAATTATGTCCATTTAGCTATTAAGAGATACAAAAAAGTGGAAAATTGTACTGAAGAAATAAAAGAGAAGTCAGGAAATGAAAGAATCATAGAGGGGGAAACAGATATGGTCGGATGCGGTCTAGAAAGTCTGAGACCCTGAATTTGTGCCTCAACTTCCCCCTTTGTCAAATGGCCTCGATACTCCAGGGATTGCTGTGAGAAGTAAGGCAGTATAGGTAATCACACCACACATACTGCTCAGCCCTGGGTCGTGGGAGGCAGAAAGGACTAGCTCTCTGTTGGCAGTCCTTCCTCCATCAAGACTGGAAGGGAGATGCCTTCAGCTTCTTCTCGTAGTTCTCTTTGGAAGAGTCAGTGAGAGGACCACTCCTGAGATGCAGGCAGAGAGGACGAAGCCAGGGCACCAGGGACTGATGTGAAAGCCATTTCAACCTCTCTCTCCCCTCTTGCCCTCAAATCTTTTGCCCCTGCCTCCTACTGGTGACCCCATTAGGAGCCAGAAGGCCAAGTTGCATCCATCAAGGGGAAATGCATCCATGCTGGTCAGCCTGCAGCCCCAGCAGAGCAAAGAACACCCCCAGGTGGGTCAGCCTCCAGCAACCAGCTCAGCAAACATTTGGGGCTCTCCTGTTCTCCACCAACACAGCAAGTCTCCACACCTGAGCTTCTAACGGCTTTAATTTCTTCACTGAATTGTGAAGAACCGTTACTGTGGAACCATTCTGACCTCCAGCCGGGGGGCCGCTGCGGGAAGTGTCCGGAGGCACATCGGGAGAACTAGTGCATTCAAAACATTCCCAGAAGACGGTGAACAGGTTTTTAGGGGAAATTAGGTTTCCATTGCAAAAATGTAAAGATTTAAATAAAATAAATTTGAGCTAAGTAAATACACATGTCAAGGTAAATAAATATGTTCACATCCCAGGATTCATGCTCATCTGCAGCAAACAACAGATAAACCTGTGGGAAGTGCTACGGAGATCCATGGGCTGGGTGGCCCCTGAATCAGGGTCGAGTCGGATGCAAGACGGTCACATCTCAGGCAGGAAGGTCTAGGCTGAGGCCTATTGGTGACACTGAGGCCCGGAAGCCGATGAGAGCCCGAGAGCTACAGCCAAGGGCAGAGGAGAGTTCCCGGCGTGTGTGCGCTGTGTGGTCCCCCGTCTAGACCTACCGCCTGTTCCCTGGAGAATGAAGCGGCATAGGGATGCTCTGCACACATTCTCATCCCCTGAGCCACGATCCCCGCAGTCATGACCGCCGCCCTCAGGTCAGGCCCCAGGGTCCATGGGACAGTGTTCCAGGAAGACCCCTGCACAAGCCATGCCTCCCAGCCCAGGGGCCACGGCAGGCTTCTGAACAATTGCTTCTTGTGTAGCACAACATAAGTCTACCCAGGGCCCACTGAAAAAGAAAACAAGAGCAAGAGAAGTGATTAGCCAGATGTAATGATTCACCAGGCAATGGATCTTCAATCACACCAGATCTGGGGCTTCGTGCTCCCCATCCCCCCCCGTTTCCATTGCCAACCCTGTCACTTCCTGTCAAAGGACCCACTCTCTGCCTCACTCCGTGCCTCAGCTACTGTCTGTGGGTCCTTCCAGAAAAGACCACCATGACATGGTTTTCCCTCCCTGGCACCTTCTTGAAGCCTCTACGTTTGTATTAGCCCATTCTTCCCTCTCACCATGGCCCTTTATCTGGTTTGATCCTGAATTCCTGAGAGAGGCTGGACAGAAGACTGCTCACAGCAGGGGTCAGGCACGTGATGACAGTTCAGGATGGGTTAGAGGGGAGGGGGAGGGGGCCAGCCCCGAGCTCCCACCTTCCAGGGCCCCACACCTATGTGAGAGGGTACAGGCCCATAGGGAGCAACTGCGGGCAAGCACCGCTCAGCCCACCCTTACAGAGAGCCCTGCAACAAGGAGTGTAGTTGGCTGGCAGTGCCCAGCTTTGAGATCTGCTGCAGGGTTGATCCTGAGGCAGCAAGTCCCCAGGCAGCTCTGGTGGGTACAAGAGCCAGGCCATTCCTGCCCAGTGCAGGGCTTCACTAAAGGGGCCTCTGCTCTGGGCTCCCTGCCAGCTGGAGCTGCCTCTCAGTCTGAGGCTCTTCCCACCCAGGCCTTCCCTCTCCGCACCCTCCCTGCACAGGTGGCAGACCTGCACCACGCTTGAGCCTCCCACCCCAAACCCCACCTGCCTGCTGCGCTCCTTCGCCCATTTATCCCTTGCAGACGTCCCACATTAGATGTGTGTCTAATTCTGCTGGCACAGCTTCCTGGAGGACCCCAGAGCACACAAGGACCATGGGGGACTGGAAGCTCTGAGGCATCAAGCTGGGCTAAGCACCCAGCAGGTGGGACCCGCACCTCACCTAAAGCAGAGACACCCCCTTTCCTCTGTTTATGCATCATGCTCTTTGAGACCATCTTCCTTTCTGCCCGCTGTCCCTTTCTGATAAATCCACCCTGTCTGGAGGGGCTAATGCCATCAGCAGGCTGCTCATACTGGATGAATTGCAGCAAGTGGCTCTGTGTGTGTGAAAAAATAACATGGAAATGAGGAAATGTGTGGCCCTCACCAGTCCTCATGGCCTGGGGGCTGGACCAGCCTGTGACGGTACCTTCACAGGCCACAGGCTTGACCCTTGGACACTGTAGGAAATGCCCACATGTTTCGTGGCCTGTTTCTTTACACCATGTAAGCAGAAAGCACTTCATTAGTAATTATATGCCCGTATCAGGTGAGAAGCTACACGTGACCATCAGTGACAAGCCCGGACAGCAGCTGAGGGGAGAGAAGCAGGTGAGAAGCCGCCATGACCTGCAGTGGGGAGAGAAGGTCGCGAGGAGCAGGAGCGAACCTGAGGCAGCACAGCTGAGGCTTCCGACTGCAGGGGCAGGCGGGTCGCACTGCAGCCCGGCCGGGGCAGCCACGGAGGCAGCTGGGAGGCAGTGTCCTGACTCGCAGGAAGGCTTGTAGCAGCTCTCTGCAGAAGGCCGGCCAAGCCTGACCGTTTCCATGTACTCGTTCAATTAGTAAGTACGTGTTCAGTGCCTGATCGGTTCCAGACATCCTTCTGACCCTAGGGATATTGAGACAACCAAATCTCTGCCCTGGAGAAGCTGAATTTGAGCAGTATTTCCACCAAAAGTGGATAAAAGTGCTCTGGGTGATGGCAGCTGAGCAGTGAGCTCCTGTTTTCTGGAAAATGCCCTAAAGCAGCAGACATCTTTCATGAGCTCCACCAACGAAGTGATACTGTGCTTACCCAGAGAGCAGGCTGGGAACAGGGCTGGGACGGCAGTACTGTTTCTCTCTTCCTGGGAAGGTCGCTCCTCACCCTCACTGGCGGGCACCACAGGGTGTGGAGTGGGAAGCCCTGAATGTGTGGTCAGCGATGTCAAGGGAACAAGTGGTTCTGACCGCACTGTGGTTGATGATGTTGGACATTCATACTCAGACTCAGATGCAACAGTGTCACAGAAATAAAAACTCACAAGCCATCAGTGATGCCAGTCAAAGCCCTGTTCTGCTCACAGTAGCCCCAGGGAACCAGAGCAGCAGATGTCAAGGTGTCTTTCAAGGTTACAAAAGACAGGCTCTTCCTGGGAAGGTTCTCATGGAGGGCTCCTGAGTGCAGGGGCTTCCTGATGGTGAGAAGCTCAGAGCACCTGCATGTTCAGTAGTTGGAGCTGGTCAGATTAGCTAAGATATATGTATAGGAGTAAGTGACATAAAGACTCTAAAAAAGGAGTTCATGACTTAGAAAAATGTTAATTACATAATATTTTATGAAATTAGTTATTTACAAACTAAACAACACTCTACAATATGACCCAGAATATGCCTATAGACACACACACACACACACACACACACACACACACACACACACAGGGTAGAAACAAAAGCCCATGAAAAAGAGAAAAACACCCAGATGTCAACAATGGTATGATTGCACACCTGTTATGTTATTTTCACAGTATTTAAGAGCATAGATTCTGGGGTCAGAATTTAGATTAAACTCCCACCCCGCCCCCTGATCTCAGGCCAGTGACTTATCCTCTGTGCCTGAATATCCCCATCTGAAAAAAAATTGAGGTAATAACAGTGTCTACCAACTATGTGAATGTTATGATGAATGGTCTTAAAATAGTGCCTCAATGGGGGAAGCATTCTGTGTTTATCAGAATCAACCAAAAAATAAAATTCTATATTTTTCAAATTTTCTGCAACATACACGTATTGCTGTCATCACTTAAGAAAATAGTTATTTAGATAAACTTAGAATTAAAATCTTGATAAACTACCAAACATCTTTCTCCCTGCTTCTCTGCTTCCTCTGCTGGAACTCACCTGAGAATTTCCTGGTGTGGGAGCAGAAGTCCTCTCTGGCTTGAGTGAATGAATGTGAGTCCATAGCACTCTGAAGTCAAGAAGTCAAATGTGCCAACCCCATGTGACTCTCCCACCAAAGAGCACCGTCCCAAAGAGAAAATAATTTGTCAAGAGTGGCTGTGTGGAGTTGGGAGAGGAAGGAGAAAGTGGTCATTTTTGAGTAGAAGAATTATTTTTCCTTCTTTCACTGTAAAAGGCATGTTTTAAGGACCCTTGATTGCACATAGAAAGGAAAGAGACTTTGGAA
Organism: Manis pentadactyla; assembly: GCF_030020395.1. Taxonomy (NCBI): domain Eukaryota; kingdom Metazoa; phylum Chordata; class Mammalia; order Pholidota; family Manidae; genus Manis; species Manis pentadactyla. The sequence continues at coordinate 192,867,608 of NC_080019.1, forward strand.
GTGAATCCACTTATTTGGCAAGTATTTATGGAGCACGTGCTACATGCCAGGTGCCCTTCGAAGTAAAGGTGGTAGGGCTATGAATAGAACAAATTAATGCTCTGCACACATTGGGCTCATGCTGTAGTTGAGGAGAAAAACAATGGACAATAACGCTAGTAGAAAATATTATGGCACGTGACAGTAACACCATGAGGGACAATAGAGCAAGATGAGCAACACAGATGTCCAGGTGTCTGGTCACACAGGGCAGCCAAGGGAGGCTCCCAGACGCAGTGATGTGGAGGAGAGAAGGGAGGGACTGAGCAATGCAAATGTGAGAACACTCCTGGCAGAATAAACAAGAGTAAAGGTCCTGAGGTGGATTCACGTGCCCCACCTGAGTGACAGGTGTTGGAGGGCCTAAGGGTCCCAAGGGCAGGCCGGTTGGGAACTGTAATCTCAGAATGATCAGAGAAAAGTAATAATTAAAAGAGTTGGAAAGTCTGAGATGTTCCAGGAAAGGGGCGTAGGGTCTGAGGCACGGTGTGGAGACATCACAGGCACGGTGCATGTGGATCTCAGTTGGCCTGGCCACGAAGGTGGGGCCACCAGTGGGGGGTTGCTGGTGGGCAAGGTGAACTCCAGGAGCCAAAATAAGAAATCCGGAATGTTTCTGGGTAAATATGGCTGGGTAGAGATCAGAGGAGATTAAAATGAAGGCACTTTGCGTTGATTATGGGGCCCCGTGGCAAGGATAGAGAAGATTCTGGGCTCTGCCTGCCTTCCCGGCAGGCCTGGGGCTGACAAGCACTTGCTCCGTGCAGGGGCTCTGGGACCTGGCATAGGCTGCTGTTGTGATGGGATCTGCAGAGAAGGGTTTTCTCTTGAGCTTCTCATCAGATGTACAGCTGAGCATAGGACACTCTGACCTGGAGGTCACACTGGCTCCTCAGACCAGACACGTGCGATGTCTAGCTTACCACTTTCCCCCCAAATACATCTCTTCCTCTATTTTTCATACAAAGAGCCACCAACTACCCAGTAGCTCAGTGCAGAAATCTTGGCACCTTCTGGCACTGATCAGTCATTTTCAGATGGCCTCCGTGACCTACCAGTGCAGACCCTGAAGGCCTCCCACCTGTGTCCCCACCAGTCCAAGAGAAGGAAGCCTCTCCTCCCTCATTTTATCTTAATAAAGGGAAGATTGGCAACGGAGAGAGAAACCACAGGGTGAGGGGGGTGCAGCCAAGCGCTCTTACACTGACTCTTGTCCTTGACCTTCCGGTGGGGTTTCTTTCTAACTGCCACTGCCACCCCTGTACTGGGTCCCAAGGGACACAGGCTTCCCCCATGGTTCTCCTGCTTTACATGGATGCAAAGACTTCCTCTCAATTCCATGTAGTTCAGCTGATTAAAAGCCAAACCTTGACAAGGGACTGTCACAGGGAGTAATGTGAAACCAAATCTGCCTTGTGAGAAGGGACCCTGAGGCTCTGAGACCCTCCCCATTCTGTAGCCCATGGCCCGTGGGTGCTACCAGCTCCCGGGGATTCTCCCTGCTCTGGAAAGGTTGCTTGGACACAGAGGCGCACACCAGTGAACCCCATGGTCCCATCCCCCCACACCTTTGTTCTTATTGATCAGTCCAGGGATTGGCATCAGACCCAAATAGGGGGAATCGGATTTTTCTCTAGAATTCTTTGAACTGGAAGCATGGAAGCATTGTCTGTAGCATGAAAAGCGATGCTCTGTCAGCAGCCATGTGGGCACCTGGCGGAGAAAGTGAGCACAGAAGGAAAAAGAGCAGGAAGATGGCGCTGTGCACAGGGAGCAGCAGAGAAAACAGCCAGCCAGGCGCGCAGCTGCCCTGGAGGTCCCACCTCTCGCCTCCTAGGGAACCGAAGGCAGCCTTGCCTCTCCTGGGACTTGCCAAAAGGACAGCCGGCCCCATCATCTCGGGAGCCCGACTGGGTCCCCGTGCTTTTCGGCTTCACACCCCAGGCTGTGGTGATGCATCCTGATCCCCACTTTGCCTGCTCCTTATAAGGGACCCTGCACCCTAGCGTGCTGCCCTTGAAACCCACCCCCCCAGGACAGATGGCATCCCTTCCCTGCAGGGCCCTGAGGTGGGAAGCGGTGGCCTTCCCATACTCAGTCACATGAAACCCCCAGGCTCCCTGGAACAGGTCTTTGCTCCATGCCCACCTTCCCACATCAAGCACTGGTTCACTGGAAAATACCGGTTCACCAAACTATGCGTGGTATTCATACAACATTAAAACAAGTCACAATTGGTAAGATAAAGGTCTTTAAGTATTGAGAAAGTATCAATTCTTATAACTTTTATAATTTTTAATTCTAATTTTTATTTTAAAAAATTAAATTTATTATTGTCAACAAATACTGCCAGCTGTTCTCTTCGAAGTGACAGGCTCAGCATGTTCCTTTGCACGATGTCTGCCGAGCAGCCCAGCCTGAGTCACCCTTGACTGTCTATCAGCTGTTCCTTAAGGTACAGGTGGTGTTCCATGGGGACCCAGGTGTGGCTGCCTTAACTCCCAGCCACAAGGACACACGGGGCTTTTCTGGAGGTAGACAGCACGCTGTGGCAGGCAGCCTGAGGGCCCTGTGCATCTCCTTTTCCTGCCACACAGAATATGAAGAGATGTGAACTCAGGGGTTGGGATTTAATCGAAGTAATTATTTTTATATTTTAACAAGAATATTCTTAAGGGAAACTGGCTTCCTTTCTTCCATTCATTCTTTCTTTCCTTTTTTTTTACCGTGTGTGCACACTTGTGGAGAATTCAGTAGGTAGATTCTGACCCCGTGGTCTTCATCCATGCTAAGGCACCGGCAGTTCACCCACTGTGATGGGTCATTTTAGGAGTCGACGTGGCTAAGCTATGTTTCCCAGTTGTTTCATCAAACACCAGTCTAGACATTGCTGTGAAGGTGTTTTTTTAGATGAGATCAACATTTAAATCAGGAGACTTTGAGTAAAAAAAATTATCCTCAATAAAATGGGTGGGCTTCATCCTATCAGTTGAAGGCCTTCAAAGAAAAGACAGATCCTCTGAGGAAGAGGGAACTCTGCTTCCAGACGGCCTTCGGACGCCGGCTGCAGCGCCGGCTCTTCCCTGGGTCCCGCCTGCCACCCGCCCTGCGGATGAGGAGCATGCGGGCCCCACAGTGGTGTGAGTAGGTCTATAAATCCCTCTTCCTTCCTTCCTCTCTCTCTCTCTCCCTGTCATGTGTGTACTCATTTACCTACGTGCCTACCTATCCATCTAATCCAAATCTATACTCTATATGCATGTACTGTCCCGCCGAACAGCACTGTTCCTATTTCTCTCTTTCTGCATGCTCTCACATTCACACACACACACACACACACACACACACACACACACACACACTCACACACACACACACACACACACACACACACACACACACACACACACACATCCTATGGGCTCCTTTTCTTTGGAGAACTCTAACATAACTACCATTGTTTCTGTATCACCAGCGCAAAATTCAGCCCAGTGAGAAAGACAAATAGCATCTTTGTATTATATTAAGAAAATTGTTTAAATAATACAATATTGTGAAAGTATTTTGGGGTCTCAAGATTCCCAGAGATCCACGGCCTGCACACAGAGAATCGCTGTTCCAGTCCTCTTCCTCCTGACATTTCTACAATCTTAAGTTTTCATGACGACGCACAAAAATGGACCTGAGCTGCAGGAGGAGCTTAGAGCCTGGGAGAAGAAGGCAGCAGCGCCATCCTGGAGGGCCCTGGGTGCTCTGATTCCTGGGACTAGCAAGCCTCTGGGCCTCAGTCCCCTGAACCTTGTGCTGCTCAGCCGCTCCGTCTTCCCAACACCATTTCCCCTGGGTGCCCTTGGTTGAGAAGCTTTTCCTGATGATTCTATTTGTGGACAAAGTCCTAACAATTCCTGTTCCTCTTCTTCAGGTGTAACAGCGTGCATACCTCATTCCTGTAAGTTGTGAGCAATTGAGCTATCACTGCGTGGGAACAGATCGGGACGTGTTCTGAACGCCCTTTATGTCTCCCCAAGACTCCGTGAGTGGGGGATGAGGCACGTGCTGGGCTGGGAAGGAGCTGAGCAGGTACTCCCGTTGGCTGACTGCTCAGGATGCTCTGGACCCCAGCCAGGCCACCTCAAGGAAAAAGAGAAAGGGAGAAAATCCACAGTTTGTGGCAAAATGGTCTCCTGACCGGGGAAGCGTCAGCATCCAAGTTATTAAACAAAGCAGCCCGTCTGGCAGTTGGCTATGAGAAGCAATTCATACCGTTGTAAATAGATTAGTGAAATGTAATGCTTTCCACATTTCAGTTTCAATTATTCCAAATGGGTGCACGATTTTTAACGTTCAGGAATGATTTTGAATGTCTCTAAAAATGCAAAAAGTAAGTGTGTTTCTTGCTTTGGGGCTTGAAGAAGGTTTCCCATTCTCATTCTTTAACTTACCTTAGAGTCAGGTTGACCGCCTGCCTTGTTTCATATGCAGAGGAAGATTCCTTTATGTTCACTGGCAAATAAGATTTAAAACGCCAGGAGAACTCAAAGAGGATGGTCTGTGGTGTCCCTGCCTGACACTCCCAGCTGCTGAATTCTGAGGACAGCGTGGCAATGGCTGCCCCCGGAACCTGCATTGTTGCGGATTTCCTGGGACAGGAAGTGTAGCTAACATGCAGAGTATCTCTTTGAAGCATGCTTGTGCCCTACCTGACCCTTTCTGCCATCAGTGACACAGCATGGCAGGGAACCCAAGGAGCAACTCTAGGGGTAATCATGGACCAGCGGTGAGAGTGCTTGCGGGAACCTCTGCTCATGACCCAAGGATGCGACACCTCAGGACATTCCTGCCTGCTTGGGAGCCGTTTTGCTGCAATGCATGTGTGCATTTTCATTCACATGTAGCCTCTAGCTCAAGGAGTGCCTCGATGTCCACTGTTTGCTCCCCTTCATGCCAGGAGGCTTTGTAAGGCGGCAGATAGACGACCATGAGAGTCAAGTCCAAATGCAAACATTCTGTGAATTGTAGCTTGGTAAAGTTTCCCCTTCAAATGCAGTGCTGGAGGGTGGGAGAGGAATTCCCATTTGCCCTGGGAAGTCAGGACCCCATAACTGTCATTTACTAAAGTGTCAGGAAAAAACAAAAGCCAGGCCACATAGAGAAAAGGAAGGCAGTGAGGAATCGAGCCTGTGGGATGGCACAGGCGGGGAGGAGCGGCAGCAGGGACTGCCAGGGCACGCCATCTGGGTCTCACGGACAACCAGGCAGGGGCGGGAGCAGGGGCTGACCAAGGCCAGACAAACAATGCTGCTGGTGAGGCCAGGACCACCGGTGTTTGTGTAAGTAACCACAAGAAATGGGACTTCAGGGTGGGAGGGCCTGAGATCTGACCTCCTCTCTCCACTCACACCTTTATTTATTTATTCCTATTGCATTCAAGTTGCTAGTCCTCACCACCTAATAAACCCAAATGCCCAAGGTATTGGAAATGTTACTGAGTTACATAGATCCTGGAGCCTAAATCTCTCCCAGCTCCTCAAGGAAATGTCTAGCTCAGAGGTTTCTTTTAATTATTGAAAGTCCCAGATGTTCCACATATAAAGAGATTAACATATGCTTCGAGGAACAAGGCTTACAGAAGTGCAATCTCTCTCCAGTTCATAGTCTGAGCTCATGATTTAAGCAGATTTTGAAAAGCATCTCCCGAAGCTGGAAGCAGTGACTAGGATTTTTGCCCCACCCCCCACTTCACCTCCAAATGAAAAAAGCCACTCTTACCAGCTTTCTAGCTTCAGACCAAAGGACAAAGCGGAAGGATCACACTGAGGTGATATTTTGAATGAGCATCCTGTGGGAGGGTGAAGGAAGCACCTGCACCCCATGTGTGGCAGGTGGGGGAGGCTTTCTCCTGCACGTGAGATCACCCAGAAGCATCTCAGTGGGGACCCTTCTATTTGCATTCCAGGGTCAGCCAGGGGCCTACAGTTAGGAAGATGCAGAGACACGCCTGACTGATTTATCATCACATGTCAAAGAGCCCACCAGCCTTCCAGGAAGGAATGGGGGAGAAAAATGAAGCTGAGTGTTTCAGGACTGACTTCACAGTCTGGGGTTTGATTGTCATAGTCTGGGAATGGATGGTAATGCAAATGGTGGGTGTTGAGGGAGAGACGATGAGACCCCTTCAGAGAGAGAGTAACTCATTTACAGTCAGAGCAAGGCAAAGGCCCAGGATAGTTTATGATGTTTTATCAATGTTGTCACATGATAATGATAAGAATGATATAATATAAACATTGATGATAATAGGATATAAATATGGTGAGTGTAACATTTTATTTTTATATGCCAATCTGAGCTGCCAGTGGGATTCATTTCAAGTGCACCCTTATGTCCTCACGGGGTGGGGCAGGCCGTCATCTCCACCGTCATGTGATTATCAATGACCTGTCCGGAATAAACATCATGCAGCTCAATGGTGCAGAATAGCCTCCTAAGCTGCCTTAAGTCACTTTCTTTCCCCCTTTGGTGTGTTGACTCTTTGTGTGTGTGTGTGTGTGTGTGTGTGTGTGTGTGTGTGCACTCGCACATGTTCTGTGTGTATGTTACCCAGAGCAGCAATTCTGTCCATGAGTCTGTATCCATGGTAAAGCCTTTGAGTGCTTTAAAGAGATGGTTGAGGTGCTCCAGAGATCATATAGAGTTTCTCTGAAGCTTGTAAGAACAGTTAAGCTTAGATCTTCGGTAAGCTATCACTTTATGAGATATGGTGAAACTGTAGGGTAGGTTAAGTATAGATAATGAGTAGTTGAGTAGCTTGTGAAACACAGGCAAACTGGATCGATGAGTTAAATACAGGAAGTAAGTTAGTAACCTATGAGCCGTGTCAAGGATAGATAGAATAAATCCATAAAATATGATGTGATAAAGAATATCCTGGGTTAGAGCAGGAAAGCGATGGAGAGCAGGTCATGACTGCATCCCCACTGGGCTGACGACTGCATGTCTCCCCGGATTCAGCCAGCTGTCAGACATGCATCATGATGTCGCCACAGCCCCAGTGCCCTGCCCCAGAAGCACGCGTGAAAACGGTGTCTTCTCAGCGGGCTGGTAGTGAGCTACAGCCAAGCCTACTTGACTTGAAAGAAATTAGGGAGCTAGTAGACCTTCCCTTTCTCCATGTCTCTCCACAGGAGCAGGGGTGTGCTGGTGACCCAGGGAACTTCCCATTTGTGGAGCCCACTGTTCAGACTCAACTCTAGTCCACATGACCACAGCCTCAGGGGGAAAGCTGGTGCCTCAGGAAGAGAAACAGAACCCACGAGCACCATGTCTGGAGGATTCGGGAAGTGCCCCGACTTGCCCGTTTCTCCCCATGCTTTCCTCTGTGTGTTTAGGCTGATTTAATAAACTGTCTGATTCAAGCATCCTGGCACGGCCTGTCACTGCCTCTTCTCAGGGAGAGCCCACGTAATAGTGTGCTTGGGGACTGCTGGAGCACCAGGGCTATTTTCTTCGCCATATGTTTTTTGAACCTTCTAGTTTAATTTCATTCCATTGCAACTGAAATGCTATTAATTATTTGGCATTTGTTGAATACTTTTCCTTGTGACCAAATTACATGGCCACTTTTTTGCAAATGTTCAATATGAACTTGATAAAAATGTACATCCTCCACTTTTTCAGTGCAGATTTTTTTTTTTTGGTCAATTGTGTAAATGGTATTTTTCATATCTTTTCTGATATTCAATCTTCTATCAATTTCTGATAGACTTGCATCACATTTTCTCACTAAGGTGGTGCATATGTCAACTTGTAATTTCCTGAGATAGGTGATGGAGTGAATTTTATAATTTGTTGTTTTCATATATTTTAAGTCACATATTCTTCAGAGACGTACAGGTTTGTGGGTGTTGCATGTTCTCAGGAAAATACACCTCTCTTTATCCCTAATGGTGCTTTTCACCTTAAATTCTATTTTGCTAACATTAATCCAGCATCATCAGCTTCATTTTGGAATTGACAGCTTTATCTTTTGTTCAACTTTGCTTCCAATCTTTCACCATGTTCTGGTGAGCCATGCTTATTTTCAGCATCATGTAGTTGAACTTTCAAAAATCCTTTCCCTTATTTGTTGTCTGTTAGTGAGGAAGCATAGTCCTGCTTTATAATTAAATCATAATTAGTTAACCATATGCAATGACTAGTATTCAAATATCCTTACCTAAATAATGGCAATCTCACGACATTCCACTAAATGTTTATTTGATGTGCTTGCGTTAGCACTTCCCTCCTGTTTTCTGTTTATCTCACCTTTTTCCTTTGCTTTATTTTTTTCTCCTTTTCTGCCTTTTAGCACATTGATTTCTCTATTATGTTTTCTTCACCAGCATGTATTTCCGTTGGTTAGGAAGTTACAAATTATTTTCTGTGTTTTGGTTTTCACTCTAAAATTGCTAAGGCACAAACTGTAATTCTAACAAAGTATAAAGCTCTTTCTATTTCAATAGCTCCAGCCCACCCCTTAATAAGATGAGGATGTTGCTATTGTTATCTGGTTTTAATTCCACATTTATCTACATAAACAATAGTCATTTCACAGCTCTGCATGAATTAAATGTATGTGTGGTGGCTCCACATGCTCATCATTTTTCTTGCATCTCAGGCCCTCCTAGTTCACTGCTGTTTTGCCGAAGTGTATTTGGTAGTTGCCCTTTCAGCCAGGATCTGTGGAGGAGGGGGACCAATGCCTTCGCTCTGCAGGGGCAGCAGAGAAATGTGCTCTTCCTTCAGGGCATGGTGGGCCCAGCCACGGAAGGCTTTCCCATCGGCTTAGAGGAAGGAGAGGTGCCCGATCGCAGCCCCCACCAAGCGGGTGCAGTGAGTGTGGAAGGACTGTGATGTTCATTCCGGAAAGAGGAAACAGCACCTCAAAGACGGATCCCCTGCTCATCTGAACAAGTAGAGAATAAAGCCTAAAAGAGTCACTTAGCATTCTAGGAACATCAAAAGTACAGCAACGCACGTCCCAGGACATGCTGTTTGGGCAGCAGAGCGGCATTAGCAGCATGAGACAGAGCAGCTGCTTCTGCCCCCCAGTTTATGGACTGTGCCCCCTGAAGTGCCAGTGTCAAAGCCCTACCCCTGGTATGGCTGTATTTGGAGATGGGGCCTCCAGAGAAGTCCTTAAGGCTGAGTGAGGTCCTAGGCTGGGCCCTGAGTCCATAGGATGAGTGTCCTCATGAGAGACCCTGGTGAGCACGCTCATTCTCACTCCAAGCCCAGGCCTGGAGGAAAGGCCTTGCACATGAGGATGCAGTGGGCAGTGGGAAGGTGGCCAGCGCAAGCCAGGAAGCAAGGCCCCAGCAGAAACCTAATCAGCCAGCGCCTCGATCTTGGACTTCCAGCCTCCAGCACGCTGATAAAATGAGTTTCTGTTGTCTAAGCCCTGGTCTGCGGTGCTCACCCAGGGCAGCCGAGCAGTGATGCCCAGCACTGCAGCCACAGGAGCTAGGGCGCCTGGAGAGCACTGAGCCAGCGCTTGATGCCAGCCTGTCCCTCCAAGAGCGTCTTTGACAGCAGGCCTTAGCCCAACACTTCCTTCATATGGCGAGAGGAACCCCAGTTTCCACGGAGCCGGTGGGGGGCAGAACTAGGGCGATGCTTCCTGGGGACTCATGCTAAGAGCACATTTCTGCTGGGGCTGGGATTGCAGCCCCAGCACGGCCCCCAGGTCAGCAAGATAATGAGCAGACGTTGGAACAGACACACGGTGACTGAAGGAGCAGACCCCTGGGACTGGCAGGAAGGAGAGGTCTACCCCTGGGGCTGCCCGGGATCCCAGAGCTGGCAATCTCCGCTGACTTCTTCTTCCGTAGGTGGCCAAGGGAATGGGAATCACCAGCAAGAACGAGTAACACTGGCTTGGGGCTTAAGATGCCCAAGACATCGAGTCAGCTGGCCCCCAAGGAGCTAAGCACCCTGAGTGAGTCCTCATCTGTCTCTCTTACAGAAAGCAGAGCTGTTGGACGTGATGGCCACGGCCCTTCTCAATAGTGGTATTTTGACTTCTCTCAAAATGTAAATTAGTGTGTTTCACTGGGAAGTGCTTTTCAAAGTGGGTTCTGGTAGCCGAACTCTTCATGGTCGGGGCCATCAGAACCACACGGGGCTCTGATGTAAATGAGCATGCATCTCCTGCCACGTATGTAATTACAGCTTCTTGCCCTCCATTTGGGATCTGACGAGTATTTGAAATGCTCCCGTCATCAAGGAAACTGCCTCTCGGATGTACAATGGAGGCGGGCTGGCTGCTGGTTCCACATTCACATCAGGCTTCGTCCTGGGATGTCAGGAGAGGGGCCACCTGGGTTCTGCCCTGCGGGGATAGAATTGGAGGGAGTCAGAGTAGGTAGTTACAGAGGGATAATCGCAATATACCTGTCCTCTCTGGCTGGTGCCTCATTAAAATGAACAGAGCAGGAAATGGCTAGGTGAGAAGGGCAGAGGGGACGGCCTTGCAAGAAGAGAAGGGACGCAGCATATTTAGGAGACAGAAATGTGAGTAGCACAGTTTTGAGTGATGCCCATGAGGCACCATATGCCCTGTGCGCTAAGAAATAGAGATAAGCTTGGACATCCCCTGCCAGGCCTGATCAACAGCCCTGGGGGTCCGTCTGTGTCTGGTGGGCCATTGGGGCACGGAGAGGTTTTAAGCAGGAGAGTCATATTTCAGAATCACGCTCATGAAATGTCACTGTGGCTGCTCTGAGGGCTGTAGGGCTGCCAGACTCACAGCCCAGGAGTCCTGCTGAGAGATGGTGGGATTACAAGGATGTGGGAACATGGCATTCGTGAGAGGAGGGCATTCCTGGGACTCCAGAGCTGCTCTGCACACTGCAGGTTAGGGGGGTCCTTGTGCTGTAGGAGACTCACAGCTGGGGATACATAGCTCTGCTTGGCAGCAGCTGAGTCCCAATGGGGGCAGGTCAGGTAAGTGGCCCCGCTTTGCAGGGTCGAGTGCCACCAGGTAGAAAGATGGGGGCTGAGAGCACAGAACAGATGAGAGTCATAGGAACAGAGTCTAGATGCCCGTGGGCAAAGATGCAGACGGCTGTGGCCGTGGGCACAACAATGTGGGCAAATTGCCTCCTAAAATGAGGAGAGACACATGGAACATTGCTGTTTTGTTTTTGTTAATAAAGGAGGGACTGGGTTGGTTTAAATATCATGAAAACATGTCAGTAGACAGGAGTCCCCTTGTGTCACTCTCCTGCTAAAACCATAGCCTGTCTATGAACTAAAACCATAGTTCACCAAATACACCTGCCTCAGCATGGCACTGGGGACTGTCTATATGCCAGCCTATTGTGAACTAAATGGTGTCCCCAAAAAAGATTTTTTGAAGTTCTACTTCCAGGACCTGTGAACATGGTCTTATCTGGAAATAGGGTCTTTGCAGGTATAATCTAGTTAAGATGGGGTCAGACTGGACTAGGGTGGGCCCCAAGTCCAATGACCGGTGTCTCTCTAAGAGGAGGGAAATTTGGGCAAAAGCACAAAGACACCGGGGAGATGCCACATGACAACAGAGGCAGAGATTGGAGGGTGCATTGGAGGAAGCAGGGGAACACCAAGGACTGCCGGCCACCACCAGAAGCTTGCTGAGTTTTCAGAGAGCGCACAGCCCACCAGCACCCTGACAGGATCCTCTGGCTCCCAGAAAAGCGAGGCAGTAAGAGTTCTGCTGCATAAAGCCAGCCAGGTTGTGGGAATGTCTGACAGCAGCCCCAGGGAACTGCTTCTCAGTGCTGCCTACCCTCCCTGCCCCTCTTTCCATACCTGTGGCCCCACAGCCACACTGGGCCACTCCCCACCCCGCCAAATGCCTCTGCGTGGCCCCGCCTCTGCACGCATGCTCGTTTCCTCCTTCCTGGCGTCCTTCCACCACTTCGCTGTCTTGACATTCTCCCCATCCTTCCAAACTGAATGCACGGTAAGCCTGAAGTCTCTAGAAGGGGGTCACCTCCATGCCTCACAGCACCTGTGGGTGCGGGATTGTGGCCTCACCTCATCTTGCATTGCAGGGCATCCTTTGTTGCAATGTGTCCTCAGCCACGTGGTCAACCTCTGAGAGCAAAGATGGAGCCACTTCTTATCTCTGCCTCCCTTTCCCTTTTGAAATGGTGCCCTGTCAGGGTCTAGCCAGGAAAACAAAATCTCCATCAGATAATTAAATAGAATATAATTTGGAGAATTACATACAAAGGGGTTTAGAATAGAAGGGGAAGTGAGGTAACCCAGAGATTAGCAATGCAAAGAAGCCACTGCCACCCCTGGGGCTGGAGGGACATGGGGACGGGACAAAAGCAGAATGCAGCCACCGCTGGAGGGAAGCCACAGTGGACACACAGCCGATGCCAGGAGCTCACCAGCCCACAGAGGCGATGAGAAATGCCCAGCTTCACATTTCCTCCCATGGCAGGAACTCGACCTGCACCTGGCTGGTGCCTGCGCAGCGTGGCTAGGGGGCCAGCTGCTCCGTGTTAAGGAGCAGAGCTCAAAAAGGCCAGCGAATGGATTCGAGAACAGACAGCAACCAGCCCATGTCCTAAAGGCTGCAAACATCTCAGGCAAATGAGTGAGTGACTAAAACTGATAGGTCACACCTGCTGTAAAGGCCAGGCAGGGAGGAGCAGCCTGCCGGACACGGGACACCCCTCACCATGGGGAGCTGGTGAGCCCACTGGTGGGCAGAGCAACACGGCCCCGAAGAGGTTCACATCCTAACCCCGGACCCGGTGAATGAGTCACCTTGCATGGAAGAAGACTGCAGATGTGGAAAAATAGAGGGTCTTGCAATGGGGAGATTGTCCTGGATTATCCGGGTGGGCCCAATGGGACTACGGAGGTCTGCATGAAAGGGGGACAGTAGATGTGACAGCAAGGGCGGAGGGGCCCCATGCCGGAGGATGCCAGGGGCTTCCAGAGGCCAACAAAGGCAAGTCCTTCATTAGTTAAGGCGGCTGTGCAGAGGTACACAGACTGGGGGCTGAACACCAAACACTGATTTATTTCCCCCAGTTCTGGGGCTAGAAGTCCACGACTGGGTCCCTCACGGCCAGGCTCCTGTGAGTGCCCACTTCCGGGGGCAGACGGTAGACTTGTACATACTCCACATGGCAGAGAGAGCTGGGGAGTCCTCAGGGGCCCCCGGGCCCTGATCCCCCTCGGGGGGGCTCCCCTGTCATGACTACGTCGCCCCCACCAAGGGCCCTACCTCCTAATGCCATCACCCTGGAGGCTAGGATTTCAACAAGTAATTTGGGGGAGACACAAACTTTCGAACAGAACAGCAAAGGAATAATTCTCTCCTGGGGTCCCCAGCTCTGGGCCCACCTCAATGGTAACCCATTTTTTGGACTTCTGACCTCCAGAACTGTCAGAAAATAAATTGTTGCCATTTTAAGTCACAAACCTTGTGGTAATTTGTTGCAGAAGCTATAGAGGCCCTTTGTGAAAGGGGGGTTAGACCCATAAGGAAAGGAGAAGGGTTTTCCAGATCTGAGCCAAGGGCTTGTGGTTGAAATGATGGTGGTGGGGTCGAGGGCAGGAGGAAAGACAGAAATGGAAAACAGAAGAGCCGAGACAGGAAGGAGGCTCACTGGTCAGCATGGGTGGCGTGAGGCCAGACTGGGGCGCCTGTGAACTCCCACTCAAGAGCATGGATTTTATGGGATTGCTATGACAACATGAAACTCGCAGAGCTTGGCCTGAAGTCTGACCATGCCACAGCGACCCGCCAGCTGCAGTGTGGGCTGAGGTCGACACCCAGTGATGCTGGTACAAATAACTAATCTCATGACTTTCTGCTTTAATATCAGGTCAATTGTTTTTTGTGTCCCTTCAGAGTTTTGATTTTCCACTGGAAGACTTAAGGCAAATTAGGCTTTTTCTACGGATACTGGTTAATCTCAGTCAAAACCATCACTCTTAAAAAACTCTAGGTATACTTTGCATCTTCATTTCCCTTGGTCATTTAAGTTTATGATTGTTTCAGCTGGTCCTCTCTGTGTCCCATCATTCATGTTATCACTGGGAAGCCAGCATTACGCCATGTTGGCATGTTTTGTTTGACTTTTTAAGACCACTCACTGTTGGAGACACTCCTAAAATTAACCTTGCTTTGTCTAAAATGCAGTCTAATCCACGTGGTTCTGGAAAAGCCATTGTCTCTAACTTACTTTATTTTTTTTTAAAGTACATTTGCTTTATTTTGAAAGCAAAGGCCTAATCAAATATTTCTCTAAGGGTTCAATTTGGAACCACAGTTGACAGAGACAAATGAAGGATAATTTTCACATCATAACTTCAGTGTCCTGTGAGCACACCATGCCACCATTGTTTTCGCTGGCTGATGCACCAGCCGTGGACGTCAGGTAAGTTCATTATTGCAAACAGGCCCCAATTCGTTGGCTGAATGTATTGTTACAACTGCATATAATTTTCTTAAATGTCTCTCTCCAACCATTCATTTCATTCTTTCAAAATTTAAAATGCTTTGTAACAGGCTCCCAAGGTCATCAATGAGCACAATGTACCTGAATTTTCTATTTTTCTTGCCACATTTAACCCTTTTTCTATTAGTGGCTTAAAATCTGTCGGCACTGAAATTGGCAAGTGAGTTCATATCTTAATGTTAAATCAGCTCAACCTCCTATGACCATGGTCATTATTACCACTGCTGTAGAAAAGTGGGAGAAATGAATTCAGATTTTAACAATATGCTTCCATATAAACAGGAAACTAAATGAGGCCGTCCACTGAAACAGAAAAAGGAACCGAGAAATACTGAAACAGACCGAGTCGCCAGAAGCATGGGAAGTACCGCTGGTCAAACTTGGCAACTGGTGGGAATTCAAGAAATAGTTGCCGATGCGATGGAATGAATGAAAATGTGCCGAATCAACATTAGGAAAAATAACAGAGCGTTCACAGTTTATGGGCAGCTGATCAGATGACTGACTGGTTTGCTGATATTTCAGTCTACACCTTAGAAGCACCATTTACAATTCAAAGGACACAACTGGTTAATTTTGTTCAATAGACACTGCCCAGAATAGTATAGAGCCTAATGCAGATTTTGACCCAAAAAAATCGATATATTAAATTGGGAACTACAAGGAATAATTTACTCTGGGATGAACTATTTAATTAATACCCCTCCATGAAATATTCCCTTCTATGCAGAAAGATAAAATAAAATAACGAAATAGGCTTCCTGGTACATTATGGGAGCATTCCAGCTCTATACCACATGTGGTGACCCTTTTGTTGTCTTTAACAGGAGCATATTATTGGTGATGTAGATGCAACTCTCTAAGGCGTGGTCTCCTCTGCCAGCCGGCTCCTGGCTCTCTGCTCTGGCGAGAACCAGATTTACTGAAGGGAAGGTTCAAAGGAGAACCAGAGACACAGAAAATCTGTTCCTACATATGAGCAGAGACTAACGGGTGCAGCATATCAATGAGTGCCGAGATGCGCCGAGATATATCGGAATATGTTCACAGCCATATTGTATTAGCTGAGTCTTTGTGGGTTAGACTCTCAGGATATGGAGCAGTACCACTCCTCTGAACTCTTTCTGTCCTGTAAGGAAAAGACACATAAATCAATACAAAGTTTATTGTATTGATTTGATTTGTGTTCCCACCCTGCTTGGAGGGAACATTGTTTAGATCTGCTGCAAAAGTAGCTAAATATATGCCGTATCAAACTGGGTCTTCTTGCTCTTGCCAGAAGGATCATCTCCATGTGGTGACAGTGTTAAAGAATCCCCAGTCTGGCTACCAGATAATTACTGAAATGCAATTTAAATTTTCAAATAAAGCTTTTAAAATTGCCAAAGGGAGATTCCATGCATGCTGGGCAGTGTGTAATGGTGCTTTTCTGAAATCCCCCTTTTTCTGAGTCTCTTTCTCTATTTTTTGCCCCAAATCTTTCACTTCCCTCCTAAATACCTCAAGCGGCTTCCATAACAAGTCACCACAAACTTGGTGGCTTACAACAAAAGAAATTTATTCTCTCATGGTTCCGGAGGCCAGAAGACTAAAATCAAAGCGTGGGCGTGCCGGCTCCTTGCAGAGGTAGGGGAGGATCTGCCCGGGTGTATCCAGTAACTGCTGGCGGCCTCGGGGCTCTTGGATATTCAGCTGAATCACTGGGTGTCTGCCTCCTGCGGGCCATCTTCTGCATCAGAATCTCCCTATTGGCTCCCCTTCTCTTGTCATTCATCTAGGGCCACGCTAAACTACCATGATCTCCTCTGAGATACGTAATTCCATCTGCAAGGACCCTTTTCCCAAGTAAGGTCATACTCGTGGGTTCCCACTGGACATATTCTTCAGGACCACCCTCCAGCCCCAACTCCTATTATGTAACAGATGTCCAGTGCAAAACATCTCTGATTTTTTCTCCACAGACTCCCCGAAGTTCTCCTAACATTCCCCACACTGGCTCCTTTCCTCTTCCCTAGCAAATCCCTCTTTCTGTCCTATGCGAATTGATGCAGAGCATCTGACTCCTGACAGATGCCTCTCTTCCTCAGCAGGCTTAAAAAGAGATCTCCTGCTAATAGGCTGGGGAAAGAAAAGGCAGTGGAAACCCATTCCACTCTGTTAACAGCATTGTTTTGCACATAAACAGACAAATAAATAATTCAGAAGAGCATCCTTTCTTACACTAGTGACAAGAGATATTCATACTCCAGCCCAACCGGTACAGCATTCTCCATGGTCATTGGGAGCCTCTGAATTTGAATATCAGGGTCTCAGGAATTATCATCTTTGGGATGGTCCTAGGGCTTTAATTTGAAGGCTTTCCCTGATTCCCGAAATGCAAAGATAAATGTCCAACTTGATAAACGATGGACTTTTCTTGTGTTTTGTGGCCACATTCAGATTTCAGCTCAAGTGCCCTAGAGAAATAACAGAATCAAACATTTGGGGGTTATGTGTTGTGTGTGTGTGTGTGCATATACGGATTTCCCCACTATCCAAAAGTAGAGCATTCCACAAAACCCTTCATAAGCTAAAACTGGAGTAAAGTGAAGAAGCAGTTACCATTAATTTTTATATGTATATATATTTTTTGCATTCTCAGACCCCAAAAATCACTTCTCTTAGGCTTTTCTGATACCTTAGGACATGTTTTGCTAACGGATGCACAAAACCAATCAAGATAAGGCCCAGTGCTCACCCACACTGCTCAGAGCCCTGGTCGCTTGACGCTGCACAGCTGAGTGTGATTCTGGTGGCAGGAGCTTGGTGGGGCCCCTCTGCCTGCCCAGGTATGTGCGGCCTCTATACTGGCTCACAGCAAACCAATGCTGAGTGCTATTTCTGCTTTTCTCCTTCATAAAGGCAAAATTCCCCTCTGGGATTATTTTCTTCAGTTAGCAAAAACAGGAACTAATGTAGGTCTTTTGAGAAAGCTGAGTGGTGTGTCTTGAACTTGAGAAAGGTGGGTACCTGAGTACCTGTGTACACGTGCAAGGTGTTACCAGTCTGTGGAAATCCCAACACTCATTCTTGCATTTTCCCCATATTTGGCTTAGATCCTCTTAATCTTCCAAATTTTTCTTCTCTAACATTTTTCACTCTCAAAGAGTTCCAATTTAGGGTCTAAGTGAGGAATTTAGACTCTCTTTAAAATATTGCTTAGAACAATGATGTCTGTATACTCATCCTCAATCAAGATGCTTCTGAATTTTTTTTCCTGTTGCCCTGTTAAATTTCTTGATTTCCTGCTCATTCCTCTGTTAAATTTTTATTGCTTTATTCTTAATTATGGCAATGTGTTTCCCTGATTTTAGGTGCCTCTCAATTTGCTCTTTGCCATTTATGATATTCTGTGTGAATGAACAGCTCAGTGGTCATCTTTTCAAATTTCAGAGTATATATTCAAGGATCAACCATGAATACATCTATTTTGTATCTATCTAATTTATATATGTGATATTTTATCATTTATCTCCAAACAGTGGCTCCCAAAGTGGAATTCTCAGTGATATTTTGTAATATTTTTATTCATAATATGAAATGATCCATAGTTGTGGAAAACAAATAGCAAATCCACTGCAGGGGCTTATGACTGCTGTGGTGTCCAAATTCTGTAACCACCAAAGTGAAGAAAATCATATTACTTTCCCTCCTATTATTTTCCTAAAATCAGATTTCCTGAGATCAAGTTTACTTAGGACAAATGAACACCTGTGCTCTCACTTCACTCTTTGATTTACGGACTTAAAGTCTGCAAAAGAAACATCCTAAATGGGAAATTCAATGACACTAACTTTATGATGATAATGGGATCTCAGGATGAGGGATCCCTGAATGAGCCTTCTGTCCAATGGAGTGAACCCCTCGAACATTCCTGGGAGGCCCACAAACTTCTTGAGAATTTATTTCAGCAGAAGCAATGCCCGTTTTGACCAAGAAAGAGAGAGAAAGAAATGAAAGAAGGCTGTTGGACTCCACCCCTAGAGCCCCAAATTCTACTGACAAGAAGCAGATTGGCAAAACCATTCAGCTAAAAGCAGTGCTAAGTTTCATGAGGAAGCAAATTCGACTCAGGGCAGAGCTGAGAGGCCCAGGCAGAGCTGAAGGCCACGGAAGTTTATCCCAGGTCTTGAAATCAAATAGAATTTGCCTGGCTAGATTTCAAAATTGCTTTGGACTGGGGACTTCTTACCTTTCATTTTCCACCTTCTTGAAAGGGAAAGATCTGTCATGGTTAAAGTTTGTCCCAACACTGTATGGGCAGGTAACTTGTCTGTTTAGAGCGGAATTGTATCCAGGAGCTGTACTTAGTGGATGACTCACCTGACTTACATAATGAGATTCAGCACTTGGGAACCAATGAGATTTTGGACTTTGAGTTGATGGGGTGGGACCTTCAAGGGCTTTAAAGCGTGAGGCCTGGGTGAGGTCCTGGAGACCAGAGCACAGGCTACGGCAGGCAGAACTGTGGCCCCACAGCCCCTGGTGTTAAGCCCATGAGTAGAAACACAGCAAAAGGCGATTTTCAGATGTAATTACTGGTACTAATAGCATGACCTTAAGATAGAACGATTATGCTTCATTATCCTGGCGGGCTCATTAATCACATGAGCCCTGAAAAGCAGATGAAGAAGAAGCAGCAGAGAGACTGGAAGCAGGGGAAGTATTCGCTGGGCCACTGCTGCCTCGGACGGTGGAGGGGCCATGAGCCAAAGAATGTGGAGGCCTCTGGAAATGAAGAATGACTTCTGGCCACCAGCCAGTGAGGACACAGGGACTTATGTCCTACAAATGCACAGAACTGAATTCTTCCGGGCCTGAACAAGCCCGGAGGAGTATTCATCCACAGAGCCTCCAGGTAAATGCCCAGCCTGGCCAGCGCCTTACCTTTGGCCTTTGGGGCCCCATGTAGAGGATCCAGACACTCCTTGCTGGACTTCTGTTCTACAGGCTCTGTGATAGGACAGACTGGTGTGGTGAGCCTTTGATGTCGTGCTTAATTGTCACAGCAGCTATATAAAACTAATACCTTCTCAGCCAGTGTGAAGGAAGAGGCCCTTCCTCCCATTAGTTGAGACAATTCCAGGTTTACTGGCCAGCAGAGCTGCCTTGAAAAAAAGGCTCACTTGCATAAGACACAACTTCTGTGATGTGACTGTCCTCATGCAGCCCACTGAATTCTGACTCCTTTGTTTAAAATATGTGCACTTTCAGTGACATTTTAGTCACCCTAGACATTTCCCCTTGGACATTTATCCACCATCCTAGGCATTTTCTCTCTAGCAGTTGCTGCAGGGTAACAGATTTTACTAGAAATAAAAATCAGACTGGATTTTTATTCAAATCCTTTTCACAAGCACACTGTAAGCCTGAGGATTTCACCCAGGCTGATCCTCAATGGCTCAGTGGGAACTGGGATGAAGAAAGAGAAGGGAAGTTGCCCCAGGGTGGGAACCTACCACCAAAATCAAGTGGGATGGAGTACCTGGCTTCAGAGGTGACACTAGGGATAGGCCAGAGTGGATTCCTGGGGCAATGGTATGCAGCTGTATCATTGTAAAATTTTTATTATTTTTGCTGCAAACCTGCTATCGGTCCTCTCTGGCTCCCACCCCTGCTCTATTCTCCTTCACACTTATTAATTTCCAACTCTCCAGACTATGAACTTTATGGGGAAAGGAATTCATGTCTGCTTGACCCACTGTGGCTTATCCAGCCCCTAGAATAGCACACATAGTAGGTTCTCAATAAAGTAGTCATTGAAATAAAAGGTGAATGAACAAATCTGGGTATCAAGAAGATCAGAAGGGACAAGACAAGACAGACATAAGCTAGCCCTTTAGGGGCCCGCCACAGCGGTTCATTTGAGAAATGAGAATAATTATATTAAGATAGTAAATTTTACTCTCCTAAAGGACTGTAGCTCACAATTTACAAATAACAATAAAAACATATATAATATTCTTCATCAATTCTACATAGTAAATTGATTCTCACAATGTGTTTTTGTTTACTTTGACAGAACTCTCATATCTGTAGAGAAACTGTTCTGATGAAATTTCTGACATGAATATTCATTGAGGTTTTCTTTTGCAAGAGAGACAAGAGTAAAATAATGAAGATGGATGTCAGAACTTGATGCATTGATCAATGACCTGACCTATCCCTCTGCTGAAAGTGCTAATGACTTTTGAATACTAGAAGCCTGTTTCCTCAAATTTTTGAGTTATTCTTACCATAAGGGCTAAAGGTATGACACATTTTTAAGTTTAATCCACATTATTAACATCTCCCCCAACACTTTCTTAAATCTAGACAACTAACAAAGCAAAAAAGTCAAACTGCAGGTAATAATATTTGCATTTTCATGGTGAAAATGTGGCAGATTTCAAGCTGTCAATGTGATGTCACTGAAGGCAGGGTTGGGAAGAGGTGCATGCTGGGTAGGAGTCCCATCATTCAAATAGACAAAAACAATCTCAAGAGCATAGATAATAATAAAATGTAGTCAAATACTTAGGAAATGATGGTTTCAAATACTTACTACCCTTGCTTTAGTATAATTTATCTACTTGTCAGATAATATCATTCAATTTTTAATAATAAATTTCTATAATTTGATATGTAATAACCAGCTCACAAAATTCTGGAAAATTCAACAATCAGCTGTGATGAGTCAATACAAGCCAACTCCAGTACACAATAGCACAGAAAGAGAGTGATTCTAGAAGCTTGACTTACATGACTGGGTGGGTGTCAGTCCCCCACTTAGAGAGGAAACCTGATGGAGAACACCTCAGCAAGGACAGACAGGAGAGGATGCAGTTGAGATCATGACATTAGAAACAGATATATCAAATTTGACATGTCAACAAAACTTCCAACTTGTGCCCAATTAGCAATTGGATACACAAGTCTCGAGCTCAGAGGAAGACCAGGGATGGAAAAATAAAGAGAAGTGGTGACTCACCATTGAGTGAATGATGAAGAAGCTGTGGGCCTAGGGGAGATTCCCCAAGGAGAGAAAAGAAAGGGGAAAAGGAGGAGCTAGCCTCGGCCTTAAGAAACCACATGTAATGGCCAGATGAGGACACGCCTGTGTGAGGAAGGCCCACCCGCAGGAGGAGAGGAAACCCAGACACGCGGTGCTGTGGAGGCCGAGAGCTGCCGGAAGGAGTCAGCAGACCGAGAGCTCCCAAGAGGCCTAAGCAAGACGAGAACCCTGGGTCACTGATGACTTTAATAGGAGCTGTTTCAATGTAGTGCTGGGTAGAATCCAGACCACAGAGAATTTAGGCATAAACCAAAAGTAGGGAAACAAAGAGAGACAATATGAAACTGTTTTCCTTCCAGAAGCTTGGCTATAAAAAGGTGAAAAAGTATAGACTCAGATGTGAAGGAATGTAGAGATGATGGGGGGTATTATTATTATTTTTTTTAGAAGAGCAATGTACAGGCTTTTATTTAGAGATAAAGTGAAAGGACAGAGCTCCCAGCTCACGCCAGGAGGGGACAAGAGAGTCCCTGGAGGGTACTATTTTATAAGAAATAAAAAAACTTTGCTCAAGTACAAAGCCGAAGGATAGAATCCAGTATAAAGATTGAGATCCAAGGGAAAATAAGCAGTAATGTCATAAGAACCAGGGAGGATTCCAAAAACAGATTCAAATGCACATGAGATTTTTTATATGTTTAAGGTGACATTTCACATCATAGGCAAAACTTAATAGCCATGCAGAAAAAAAATGTTATGTTATCTATACTTAGACCATGAATCAAAATAAATTTCAGAATTGTTTTTAAAAGTAGAAATGATATATTGGAACTGACTGTTTATAGTTCATAATGCATGAGCAAAACCGAAAGTTTCTGTGATGACTGCCCTTGTACTGTTCACTATGTAACTTATTCATTATGTAAGAATTTGTTCTCCATGTAAGAACTTGTTTGTTATGCCTCAGAAGATTGGAGACTGACAAAAATTAGGCTTGGGGTGGATTAATGATTGTGCATTGAGCATTGACTCCCCTATACAGAATTTTATTGTCGTTAACAACCATTTGATCAATAAATATGAGAGATGCCCTCACAAAAAAAAAAAAAAAAAAGAGGACAGACTTACAATGGTAAAATAAATAAGTAACCAGGATGTAATGTATAGCATAAGGAATATAGTCAAGATATTGTAACAGCTTGGTAGGGTGATAGCTGGAACCTAGAATTATGTATATAAATGTTTTATCACTGTGTTGTACACTTGAAACTAATGTAATGTAATACTGTGCGTCAACTACCCTTCAATAAAAAATAATTATCTAAAAAAAAAAATTAGCATATATTATTATCTCAACTCAGTAAATGCATCGAAAAAAACTAAAAATAAACTAAATTGTTTATGATGAAAACAAAAAACAAATAAAAAGTAGAAATAATAAAAAGGATCGTAAATGAGTGCGGATGAATTGTTTTAATCATCTTAAAGTTCAAAAGACCTCTTTATGTATGACACAAAACTTAGATGCCATAAAAGAGAAAGTGGATAAATTTGACTACCTAAATTTTTTTTTCAAAAATCTACATTGCAAACACATCATTAAAGTAAAATACAAGTGGAAAACTCTGAAAAAATTTTTGTAACTTATATCACAAAGGACTAACTGCCTGAAAATAGAAAAAGCACCTATAAACAAATTTTTAAAACTTACAATTTCACTCACATGTGAAATCTAATAAACAAAAGTAAAATAGACTTATAAACACAGAGAACAAGCTAATGGTTGCCATGGGGAAGGGGAGAGGGATGGGTGAACTGAATGAAGGGGTACAAATTTCCAATTAAAAAAAGCAGCAAGTCATTAGAAAAATAAGCAGAAAATGTAACAGTTCTCAGAAAAGAAAACTCAGCTCTTAACTGAAGTTCAACATACTGTTTATAAGATAAAAGTGCAAAATGAAACTACATTGACATACTATTTTCAATCTATAAGATTGAAAAAAAAATTAAATTTGTTTACACACTCATTTTGAGAAGAAGTTGGGTAATCGGCATATTCACACATTGGCTGGTACAAGTATAAATTGGCACAGTCTGGATGGGCACAGTTAAGTTTAAAAATTGCAAATAAGCCTATATTCTGAACTTCCGTTCCATTCCTGGGAGTTTATCCTGCAGCCTTGAATGACCCTATACTGTATTTTATCAATTTTAAGATGCATATTGGAAATTCAGATGAGTTTTACAATCGATGTTGTGGCATGTTTTAATTAGCAGCATTTTTTCTCTGTTAATGGCACATGAAAATAATAGGACGTCTTGTTAAGGTATCTTAGATTAGCTGATGTCAGTTTGTAGAAGATTGTTCATTATAGCAAGATTCAGGAAAAATGATGAAAGAAAAGGTATGGTTGCCATAATACATGTAAAAATTCACAATCTGTACCTGTAATCTGTCTTATTTCTATATTAATGGATGCATATATTCTATACATTTATATGCATATATGTGCACATGCATGTACATCCCAATCCACCCACACTGTTTGCTATGTATGTATATGAGATCTCTGGCAGGGGTCTGGGAACCTCAGCTGCCTGTAAGGAAGAGAGCTAAGTGGCTGGAGGATAGAACTGGAGAAAAATTTCACATTCTCTTTTGCTTTTTGTAAACATTGTGCAAATGTATTACCTAAAAATGAATATTATTAAAAACAGAAACAAATATTATTAAAAACCCACACCGTAAACCCCTGCTTTGCATTGGTCAAACTCACCTTTCACCCACTACATATACATTAGCCACTGAGCCTGGAAAGCAAGAAGGAAAGGAAATTCATGCCACAAGAATATTATTTATTCTGAGCTTAGATAGGGCAGGAGATCCTTAATTTAATAACTGAATGTCCTTTCATTCTTTCTGTAGTGTATTTATTACCATGAAATCCCTTTAAAGAGTGTGATGGGGAGGCAATTGGGCTGAAATTCTTTATAAGTGAGTCCAGTTCTAATAAATATTTTAAAAATCCTTATTACCTTTCTGATCATAAACACAGTACCTTCTCAGGAAAAATAAACTCTATAGAAATTGCTATGGTAGAAAATGGAAATACCTTTTAGCAAGGGTGGGAGTTAGAGATGTAGTCAGGTCAGGAATGCCTGTTGCAGGCAGTGTTGGGTATTTTAAGGAAGAGTGAATTTACATCTTGACAGGGTCATCACGACCCAACTATGCCAAACAGTGGCATCAAAATGCGCACCAGTCCAACAGCTGCATGGAACCGTCCTGCTTCCCATGCGCTGGTCATGCCAGGACTGGAGCCATAGGCAGGACAGGGGTCCCAGGTCGGGTTTGTAAGTTCCTTGAAGGTTTCTCTCCCATCTCATCACCAAGCTGGTTGCCTGGCACTGTGGGTGGCCAATGGTACTGACTGAAGGCAATGAAGAGGGAGCCTGATGGTGTAAACCCACCTGGGAGTCAGACCCACCTCAGACCCCAACCTCAAAGCCTACAGGCTGAGCAGTCTGGGTGGGTCACCCACTGCCTCTGGGTCCTGGTCACTGACCCATAAAGTGGCTGTGACAACACTCTTCCTCCTGTGGAAATTAAAAAGAGATCTATCCAGAGCTGGTCACACAGCTCCAGGAACAAAATCAGAGAAAATGTATTTTTTTAATTGTGACAATACTCCTTGGAAGGAACTGGGCTGATAGGCAGAGTGGGGTGCACAGCCCTGGAGATGATGCAGTGGCAGTGACAGTGTTAGGGCATGGCGACTGCGGGAGGGCTCCCCCAGCTGTCCCAGCAAATGAGCCCCACCCACCACAGGGACGCACAATGTCCAGTATCTGTTTAAACTGGGAGGACACTCCATACCTTGCCCACTGAGCACTGCTGGGGAAACTGCATACCTGCATGGTCAGGGGTGACCACATGCTCTAGGATGCCAGCTGCACCCTGCAGGTTGTGAGCCTTCTCAGACCCTCTGCTTCTAGTCTCTGCTCATGGCCACAAGACTGTTTCAAACCTTTGTCTCCCTCCTGAAAGCTGGGCCCCCACTGCTTGTCCCGTGGTTCTTAGGATACCGTCTTGCCATCTGTTTCACAGAGAAATCAGAAATTGGGTGATGGAGATGACTCACAGACCATACAATCCCCCCACTTGAAGTGTACAATTCAATCGTTTTTAGTATATTCACAGAATCGGGCAACCATCATATCCATCAGTCATAGAACATTCTCATCACTCTGAAAAAAACCTTCTGCCCACTAATCCCCTCCTTCCCCTTCTCCCCTTCCCCCACCCCCAACCTAGGCATCCAGTAATCTGTTATGTCTCCATATATTTGCCAGTTCTGGACATTTCACAAAAAAGGGATCACACATGTGGCCTTTGTGACTGGCTTTTTTCACTCACAGAATGTTTTCAGGGTGCATCTAGGTTGTACCATATGTCAGGACTTCATTCATTTTCATTGCCAAGTAATATTCCATTGCATGGATAGACCACATTTTATTTACCCATTTTCAGTTGGTAGATATGTGGGTTGTTTCCGCTTTTTGGCTCTTATGAAAAGAAAAAACTGTTGTAAACATTCTTATACAAATTTTTGTGGGGCATGTATTTTTGTTTGTCTTGGGTACATGCCTAGACATGGATCGCTGGGTTATACAGGAGCTGTGTGTTTAGCCCTGTGAGGGACTGCCAGATTGTTTGCCAAAGTGGCTGCACCATTTCACCTTCCCTCCTGCAGTGTATGAGGGTCCCAGTTCTCCTCATCTTGGCCAACACCTGTTGCCGTGTTTTGGATTCTAGCCATCTAGCTGGGGTGACACTTTATCCCACTGTGGTTTTGGTTTGCATGACTAGTCTTCAGGTTCTCAAGCCTACTTATCTCACTACTGATTTCATATAATCATATTAAGCATACCATGATTATATTTATATACTATACAAAATATAAATGAAAATAGAAATACATGACACATAGAATCTGGCAGAAAGGTAGTGGAAAAACAAGTCCTGAAGAGCTGTATTAGGAAACATGTAAATCCATTAGGACTCATTTATTTAGTAGCAGCTGTTAAGGAGGATAAGTTAGTCTCCGGCATTGACATTGGGACATCTGACAGCTTGCCAGTAAAGTCACGTGCTGGTGGCATCAGTCTCCACCAGGGCCTCTCCTTCCCAAGCAAGGAGGGTCCTTCTTTCTGAACCAGGTCCATTCAGTCTTGAGTCCTGGACCACATCCCCATTTAATAATGTCTGTACATCATTTGTATCCCTTCTTACCTGCATTGTCCGCCATAGAAACCTTTCTGCTGGTGTTTCCTCCTCAAACAAGCAATGCAGCAGAGACTGCTGGCAAGCGGCTAGAAGAACTCCAGCCCTGCAGCTCCTCTACCACTGTGCGTCTACATCTGCTCCATCATCTGTAATAATGTGACCACCACCAGGTGCAGTGGGGAACCAGGTACAGGGCATAAATCTGAAGTGCTTGGAGCCATGCCTGGCACACAGGAAATGTGCACTTTTGCTCTTATGGGCTTTAGCTTCTACATTTTACTCATAATTTGAATAAATAATATGTGCAAATGCTACAAAACCTAAAAGTGTTATCCAGTGGAATATAAGTTTCTCTCCAATCACCTTCCCATCCTGGGGCAAGTGCTGCCTGCAGATCCTCACAGAGGCAGATATTCTGTACTTAGACAAGAAAGTTGTGTGAGTGAAAATTATACACAGAATAGCCTCTTGAGCACAGTATCCTTGCTCCTGATTTTTTTCACTTCACATTTACTTTGGAGGTGTCTCAGTGTCAGTACCAGGGCTCACCTCATCCTTTGGAGCTGCCGCCACTAAAAAAATACATTATAACTGATGTATACATTCCCTGATTCAGAGATTTGAGGTTTGTTTCTTTCTTTTTCTTCTGCTAGCTTTCTATTCTTAAAAAAAAAAAAAACGGGCAGAGATTTGTACTCATGTGAATTTGAACACATGTGAACATATCTGGCTAGAAGTGGTATTTTCAAGTCAAAGGAGAGCTGGGCTGCAATTTTGTAATTAAACATTATAAATACATAATATCAAGATGTCATTAGTAAACAATATTGTTGATATGTTGTATTAAATATTATAAACATATAGTTACAAGTGTAAGTAAATATAATTTAACTAAACAGAATTAGAACCTATGATAAACATTTGCCAAATTCACCTTCCAAAGATCTACCGAGTGACAATTCCCGCCACACACAAGAGAGTGTGTCTCTTGCCCCATCTTCCCCAACAGGTGGTGCTGTTTTTGATCCCTATCAGTCTAATAGGATCAACGGCATCAGGATAGAGTTTACATTTGCATGAATCTTGAGTGAGGAGGAGCACGTTTCCCTGTGACTGGAGCTATGTGTATTTGTGTTGGGAGGGAAGTGGGAACCATCTTATATACCCTTTACCCAATTTCTAGTTTACTGTCTTTTCTCATTGGTTTGTTAGAAAATGAACCCTTTGATCATGATAAAAATCACACACACAAAAAAATGTTTTGCATGTTTTTAATTTGTTTTTGGCAAAGTTTTTCCCAGCGCAGGGCTTTATGTGTCAAATTTATCAACCCCAGTCTTGTGTGATAGTGAAAGAGGGATTCCTCATTCCTGTGTACTCTTGGGCTTTTATTATTTCTTTTTTATATACTTATGGATTGAGCTACTGAAAATTTGTTGTTTACAATTTACTTTTTCCAAACGCTTTCTGGTTATCTCCACAATCCTCACTTAATCATTAACGTTTTCCCCTCTAATTTAAGATAACATCTTACATTATTGTATCTGACTTGGTCTATACATGGGTCATTTTTCCATTTTTCTTTTCTAACACCAGCATTGCATTGAATTCATTATTTTAACTTTATTTTAAAATGTTTTTCCAGAAAGTTTGTTTATTCCTCCCTTCAAAAAAAAGCTAGTAGGTTTTTATTGCAATGATGTTAAATGAATAGATTAACCGAAGGAGAGTTGACCTTTCTATAAAGATGAGTCCCGCCCAAGCATTTTCCCATTTATGATGTCTTCACGTTCTTTCACAGTTTTAATGTTTTCTTCATCACGCTCTTCACTGCTTCTTTGTAAGTTTATCCCCAATTATGTCATGTTTTGTTGATGTTATAAAAGGCTTTTACCTTCCACTGGAACCTCCCTCTGCTGTGGATAAGACAGCAGTTGGTATCTGCATATTAATGGGTCCATTCCTACATGTTCTGGATTCTCTTGGAATTGTTTTTCAACTGTCTGCTCTTGGTTTTCTACCTTCTTCCATAGTGGAGTGTTACTTCCTCCACTTCTTTATTGAAACTGCACCGACTATCCAGATTAAGACAGCTACCTATAGAACATTAGAGGGTCTTTGGATTGAGATGAATATTTAAAAAATATCTTACCATGACCATTTTAAAACATGCAGAAAATTAGGAAGTATAGTATAATAAGTATCATAAACCCATTAACCTAGGTTCAACAGTTGCTAATAACCCATCTTATTTGTTCTATACACACACAATAGAAATACATTACGGGTCTCCAAAATACAAAGATATCCTCTACATAGACACAAATCACTATTGAACATAACAAAATTAATGATTATTATACCCAGCTCATTTTCAATTGTGTCCAGTTGACCCCAAAATGGCTTTTATGGCAAGAAATGATCAGAACTCACAGATTTCATTTGGTTTGTTATAACTTGACTTAGATATATTTCATATTGATAAGAGAGTGTATACTTATTCTTTTTCTAATAAATAATTTAGGCATTGAATTTATCAACTGTCTTTTCAGCCTCTAAGGAGGTCATCAACTTTTTCTCTTTTGCTCTATTAATGTGGTGAATTGTTACCTAAAGATTTCCTAATATTGAAGGAAATGTATATTTTGGAAACAAAACTCTCTTGGTATTATTTTTTCCAGTGTGTTGTTGCTGGAGACTAAGTGAGATCGGCCTATGGTTTTTGTGTTTCTTTTTCTTTTTTAAGCTGGAATAACAAGGCTGTGTTTCTTTCACTTAAAAAAAACAAGTATTTTATTCTTTCTCTACGCCCTGAGGTAGTTTAACTAGCATTGGAGATAGCTCTGCCTGCAGTATGATGGCTTGTCCCTGCAGAGCCACCATCCTGCTGTGATACCAACAAACCCTGGGGAAAACGTGAATTTGATTTGCCTCCCCTTGGCTACTTTCACATCGACTTCGTCTCTCTCTTACTGTCTCTTCTCTGAGCTCTTGAATATCTGATTATTTTTCTCTTTTGCTTTATGTGGCTTAATAGTGATAATTAGATTTCAAAGATTCTCTGAAGATATGCTGAGCCTCAGTCTCCACCTGTTCCATGGCAACTTCCTTCTAACGAGCATTCTTTATCAGCCATTTCTTCTCATTTATTCTTAAAGTGCTTCAAGACAGACCCTATGGTGGATTATTTTTTATTGTTCTTCTTGAATGGATGAGTTCTTCTTGAACCACCTCCTGGTAGAAGCTGCCTGTAGCGGAGGGGTCCAGACCACGTTCTAAGTGAGGAGGAATTTTCTTACTTATCTAGGGTTATGAACATGGATTATTTTAGCCTTTGTTTCTGCTCAGACAGTGGAGAGCTGAAGCCACAGGCTGCTCAAAGATGTTTCTCTTCATGGCTCTCCCTGACCCCTCCTAGGCAGGTTTCTGAATGTGCCAACTCCTGGTTTGGAATAAATCACCTACCCCAACCTGGGACTGAGTCGTGATACTCACCTTATCTGTGTACTGAGGAAAGAAGAAGAAAGACGGAAAATAACATTTCTTGACCCTCCCATATGTGCCACACAGTCTCCTAGGCTGTTTGTGTATTTTATTTGATTCTTGGAACAATTTCATCAACTATTATCCCCAGTTTTCAGATGGACACCTTGAAGGAAGAGGAGTTAGTTCCTTGGCCCAGATTACAGATCCAGGGGGTGGTGTAAGAGGATTCTGATGCCTCCCAAGTTCACCCCCAACGGGCCCCCCAGGATCGCCCCACGCTGGGTCTCCTCGGTGCTCCCTATGACTAAGTTGATCGTAATGCCAGTCAGAGAAGCTCCTGTGACCCCACAACTAGATGGTGCGCGTCTCCCCTGGCTTCTCGCCCTTCCTCCCCATGTGCCTGCCACTGCACTGCGGGTGACGTGTTCAGTGGGACGGGGCTTCAGCCTTGCCACTCTGATTAAGGCGCGGCTCTGCACCCCTGTGCAGTTTCTGGAAGCCCAGGCTCAACCTTGCCAGGGGCAATTATTTTTCTCAAGCTGGCCTCTCTGCCCTGCGCGCAGCGCGCCTCCTGGCTGGAACGTGGGGCCCAGCAGAAATGACCCCGGGCATCTGCCACCTTCTGCCGTCTGGCCGCATGCCACCGTGCCCCACCTGACCAGAGCCCCACCACGTACTGCCGAAACTTAATGAAGATGCTTTCATTTATCAGGAACAGACGTCCTAGAACAGGAGAGGTATGTTGAGCTCATGATGTGGGCAAAATGCACAGGCATTTTATTATGTTCAAAGGGCTCCGTTTCGTTCTCTTTCCCATTTGGCAAGCAAACTTAGGTACCCTCCTGAGTTAAGCTCTTCTCCCATAAAACAGGCCCTAAGCATTCATCCCGCCAATGCCTGTGGCTGTTGTGAAGCTCGAAAAGGAAAGAGATTAGAAAACTTTCTGCGGACTGTAACTCAGTATAGCCAATAAATATTATAACATACTCAATAAATATTCCCACCTATTAATAATATCATTGCAATTGATATTCAAGGGGTAAATGGGCAATAAGGGAGAGCTTCGTGGGCCACATCAAGCGGTAGCTGCCGGTCGAGGGCAGCTCGGGGCTGGTGGGGGTGGCTTCTGCAGGCCTAGCGTCTGGCTTGAATCCCAGCAACACCTTCCACTGCCTGTGTGAGCTTCACTGTCTCTGACTGTAAAATTTGGATTAGTCTGTGTATTTAACTGAGGTAAGGATGAAGGGAGATATTTCTACAATACGCAGCATGATGCTGCTCAGTGAATATCTGTTACTGTTCTTTTTTATGTCTAGTTGGACTGAGTCACTCGGCAGGATTAGGAGGAAGGCCCAAGCAGCGGACACATCCCCTCTCGCCACATGCAGGTCCAGGATCTTAACTTCAAAGGACTCAGTCTCACTATTAAATTGACAGGAGATCATTTCAAAACCAGGAAGGGATATTCTTCAGCAGCAGTTGGGGACTGAGCTTGTAGCCCCATTTGCAGGGCGCCTCCAGGCACATGGGGCTTTTCAGTGGGAAGAAAGAGGAATCAAAAGCCTGGGGAAAGCCCAAGGGCTGAGAAGGGAGGAAGGGATAGCTCCTCCTGGGGGCAGCCCCCTGCCTCCCCGGGAATGGAAATGGTCCGCCCAGGAGCAAGAGGACTGAGTTCCCAAAACCTGGGTCCTTGGCTGGCATTTCCCACAAGACATGGTCCGACCTTCCTGCCGTCACCTCAGCCCCCCGCTGCCACCTCCATTTCACCCTGCTTCCGAGCTGCACGCCGCGGCTGGTTAATTTCATCCCAGTTTTGGTCATTCATGACAGCTTGTTTTGGAACCATTTTGCAAAAGCCTCTAAACACAATGCAACGCCTAGTCCTCCTGACATTTACTGCCCCAGCAGGGACCCTCAGGTCCACCTCAGGAGAGCAAGAGAAAGACACCTCTCGTGCTCTGCATGGCTTTGTTTTTACCTGACTCTTCCATATATCAGTAATTTACTCCCCTCTTTTTTCTAAGAACATTTCCCAGTATAAATTGTAGCATGGCAAATAGTGTGCTTCCTCTGGTTCCAGAAAAGGAAAGCTGTAAATAATTTAAGTTCCTGCTGTGCAAAATTACCCAAACAGAAAGTACATTTTTTATGCTTGGCACTGAGAATGGCAAAATAAGAAATTGTGCCAATTTTCCTACAGGTGAAATTTTAGCTTCTTTATAACGTAAGCACTTTGACTCTGAAATAAGTAATGTAATGAGATTTCTTGCAAGGCATGCTAGCATTAATGTGAGGCCATAGGAGTAATGGCCCACATTTACCTTTCCCAAAAAAAAAAAAGACCAAAATCACTGCTTGAAAATCATGCCTAGAACCAATCAGCTACACCCCAGGGCTAAAAGATTGTGCTGATAGCATTTATGTCACCACAACTGTCCAGGTAATCTTACCCAACTTACATGAAAATATATTGTTTTGTAGAAAAGAGTTCTGAATTGTATGCTATTTGAACTGCTAGAAGCCATTGTATTATGAAACAGCCATGTGACCCATTTTTCACCCCTTAATTAGTCATCATAAAATGGGGCCACATCTAGTTTTGCCTGACCCTCTGTGCATTGTGATAGCCTCCAGAGACGCAGAATTTTCCTGCTTTGTGCCCAGATTTGCACTGACGCTAGCCACGCTCCATTCTTAAGAACCAGAAGATCTCAGAGCAAGGGGAGGAGGGAAGCCATGTTACTGGGTATTTTCTCCTGCACACCTGTGCTGGCAGCCTGTAGTGGAAAGGGAACCAGACTTCTGGTCTGCTGTTAAGGCTGCTTCCTGGACACTAGGCCAGGGGATCGGGTGCTGGCTAAGCGGTTCCAGGTCTCAGCCTTCCCCATCCGGAAGGGCTGGGCCATCAGGCTTTATAAAGACAAAGCCGACGATTAAGGGGCATAATAATTTGCAATCACAATATAGGTCGGTCACAGGGACAGTCGTACAGCATGGAGAATATAGTTAATGATTCTGTAACATCTTACTACATTGATAGATAGTGACCCCCCCCCCCAAAGGATTTAATACTATGGCTAACTGTTGAACCGCTGTGCTATGTATTTGAAACCAACATAAGATTGTATATCAATGATACTTTAATTTTAAAAATAAATACAGAAAGAGACAAAGCCAAGCATTTGCAGACAGGAGCCAAATACACACCAAGGAGCATAATAAAACCTGTTTGCCCACAGCTACTAAATATCATGAAACACATGGACAGCGAGAGTCCGGTCCTGGTGGTCACTCTCCACCCATCTCCCCAAGCACCGGCTTCATCCTCAGGTGCCAAACACTCCATTTCCTTACCTCCCCAGCTGAAGGTCTCTTGCAGGATGTCCAATGGATGGGCAGTTCTGAGCAGATATTGAAAGGCCAGAGGTGTGAGGAGTTAGGCTGATGTTCTCCATAGAAAAGATAAGAGAGGAAGGAAGGATGGGAAGATAGAAGGAAAAATGGAAATGTTTTTAAACACCACAGAAAGAGCTGCCTCCTGTAAATGGTCTCCACAGTTGCAATAGGAGGGATGTCAGGATTCCCTAACTGCAGGGGACAAAGACTGAATCCTCAGCTCGTTTGCCTAAGGAGTGGGCCCTTCCCAGGATCCTCACCATTGGGCATGTCCCCAGGCAGCAGCTGGCATCACAGGCCATGTGCTCGTGAGCTCGCCTTGCCCTCACGTCTCCATCCTGTCAGTGCTTCTTCAGTGACACCTTCTGTGACCCCTGAAGCAGGCCAGCTCTCTCCCATGTATATGGTGGTGGCCACCTTCTACCCATTGCTTTCTTCACTGTGCAGCCATGAGGTCCGTGGGGAAAGGGATTGATCTGTCTTGCTCATGGCCTCATGCCCTCAGCCACCTGGTCAACACTCAACAACAGTGGCTGAACCAATGAGCTCAGGGTATCTCACTGAAAATTATAAGCCCATTTACATGCAGGTGACAGGCTCTGTGTTCTCCTGAGACCAAAGAGGATATTGGCCCCTTTCTTAGATTCTCCTGGGTAGGCCATATATGCAGCTATTGCAAACGTGGCTTGGCTGGACGCTGGCATTCTTGAGGGGAGACCAGTGACCAGTCCACAGGACAGCTCCCCCGGGTGCCTGTCCTCAGCACTCTTCCCAAGCTTGATCCCAGATACTCTAAGCTTAATGGGTGGAATAGAAGAGCCGAGAGACCATCTCACCTAACAGCAACTTCAGGCAGGGCAGGTCTAAATGCTCCTGGAGACATGGAACCATTAGCCTTTTAAACTTTTCCAGAAAACATACCTCATCCTCAAACCTAAAACAATGGAAGTTCTCTGGTTGAAAATAAATCCTATGTGCAGAGGCCCAGCTTTCTCACTCAGTAACTTTTCTGCCTGTCATGGACTGGAAGTCCCCAGGAGGCAGGACCTGGGCATCAGCTGTGTAGTCATGTAACAGTCACAAGCTCCCTGAGCACCTTCAGACAACTGGTGGATGTCCTCCCTGAGCTTCAGAGCAAGGTGAATCCACTTCAAAATACACCTGCTTGTTACTTTAAGAAAATCCAGAACGAGTTCCTTGTCATGTATGAGAATCACAGAATAGAGTGCTTGAGAGTTACTCTCCACAAGTTACTGGCCTTGTCACTCTCTCTATAAAACGGGGTGTGGTGAGACAGCTACAGTCCAATGCCTCCTGAAAGATGGATTTGGACTGAGCGGGATGCCAAGCATGGATGACAGAATCTGAACTCACTTCTGATTTTTCTACTGGGTGAATACTTAAACCCCGAAACAGAGCATGTGGGATATATTTAGTATGTTTCATCTCCAAGTTTGAGTTCTTATATTGTAAACACCTGTTTTCTAGTATCTGCTAGTCAGTTGCCTCTATTCTAGGTCCTTGGTAGCAACTTAACAGCATTATTTTTTACCTCAGAAATAATTTAGAGTGCATTTACCCCCAAATAGTGCAATTTGAAAGAATTGTAGAATGACTTTCCCTTAATCTTTAGCACTGTTTTTTTTTTTTCTTAAAAATATGGAACGTTTCACGAATTTGCGTGTCATCCTTGCTCAGGGGCCATGCTAATCTTCTCTGTATTGTTCCAATTTTAGTGTATGTGCTGCCGAAGCAAGCACTTTAGCACTGTTTTTAATCATCCCCAAATGCTGAGGGTGTGTCCCCACTGTCCTTGAATAGAACCTCTGCCTGTGTGGGCCATGTGCACAGCAATGGCAGACAGAATCCAGAAGTCAGGGTTACCACGACAGGCACACTGACTGTCAGTCACTGAGGTGCGAGTGACAGTGCCCTCAAGACTGATTTCAGGAGAACTTAGAGGTATTCCTACTACCAATTAGTCTCAGGGACAAATTCCCCCTGGACATAATCGTTCAGGGGTACTGACTCCACAAGGCCCCTTCTAAACTATAAATACACCATCCGTAGAATGTCAGAAGGAACTCCTTAATCAATAGTTCTATCAAGCTCAGTAGAACTTCCCAGATGAATTTGTGGGCTGTGACTCAAGAACGCCCTCTGGTTTTCCGGGTATCAGGAGAACCTACTTTTCATGGGGTGGTCACAGAATGAAAAGTGCAGGCAGCCAAGATATTTAAATCATACCCAAGTCCCCAGAGCTCCTGGCATGGCTGAGTGCAGAGAAAATGT
The DNA here is from genome assembly GCF_030020395.1 of Manis pentadactyla. Lineage (NCBI taxonomy): Eukaryota > Metazoa > Chordata > Mammalia > Pholidota > Manidae > Manis > Manis pentadactyla. The sequence continues at coordinate 192,903,651 of NC_080019.1, forward strand.
GTGTGTGTGTGTGTGTGTGTGTGTGTGTGTGTGTGTTGGCAGTGTTGAGTTTTCTGAATAAATGTGCCTGCAAAATGGAGATCCTGGGCTCAGAGAAAGCTTAGGAAGCTAGCTCAAGACTGAGAGAACCCCAGAGAGACGTACTAACTGGACATATGGTTGTGTTTCAAGGGGAAATGAGACCTGGAAACAGAAACGTCTTGGGCCACAAAAGCTGGACACTCAGGGCTCACCGGCCTCTGAGGGGATGGTTAGAATGAGAACCCAGGATCCTTTCTCTTCCATCTCCAGGGACCAAAGGTTTCCTCCTCCCTTTGGGGATGGGAGCGGATGGCTGCCTCTTTTCCTGGGTGAAAGAGAAAATGCATCCTACACTTACATGCAGACTTTCACATTTGCATGTGTAGGACATGTGGTCTGGTTCGCATGCTATCACCCCAGGGGCACGAATCAGGCTGTGAGGATCCATGCAGTCGTTGTTTGCTTTCTAAATGAATAAAGATCCACTGTGTCTACACCAAAACTCCGGGGTAAAGCTAATAAAGATGAACGTTAAAACCTAACAGCAATGTGAAGGGGAAAAAGCAGCCCGCTTTATTTCTCCTGGAGCTCCACTTGTCTCCAAAGGGAAGGGAGAGCTAGTTGGGAGGGCAAGACTGGGGCAAGTGGAGGGGATTCTCACTTCAGATATTTTTGTGGTCTCTGCTGGCTTCTTAGCCAAATATATGGGGTTGAATCAGAGTCTTTTAAATCAGGGTTTCCCACTGTCAGCACTGGTCACAACCTGGGCTGGGTGACTCTTCACTCTGAGACTGTCCCATGCACCGTAGACGGTCATCAGCAACCTTGTATCCAGGAACCAGATGCCAATAGAAACACCCCCAGCCCTGAGCTCTGACAAATAAAAGTGTCTCTAGGTGTTGCCAGATGTCAAGTAGGAGGCAAACTCTCTCCCTTTGAGAACCTCTGTTTTATTTATAACTTTTCTATTGAGGTAAAATAGGTACATAACACTATATAAGTTTCAGGTGTACAACATACTGACTGGACATCTGCCTACACTGTGAAGGGATCCCCACGCAAGTCTAGTTATCATGGTGCAAGTGACCCCCTTACCTTACACCCACCCCTGCCCCGCAGCCCCTTGGTAACCAACCATTCTGTTCTCTGTATCTGTTAGTTTGATCTGTTTGCTAGTTTTGTTTTGTAGATGCCACATTTAAGTGAAATCATATGGGATTCCTCTTTCTTTGACTCTTTTCCCTTAGCATAATACCCTCAAGGTCCATCTGTGTTGTGGCTAACAGTGGGTGGGATTGTAGAATACAGTCTGGAGAGGTAAAGGATGTATATTAGTTCTCTGTGCCACTCCACACATTCCCCACAAGCTAAGTGGCTTAAAACACCTATAGCTTATCTGCTTCTGTGCTTCAGAACTTCCAAGCACAGCTCACCTGGGTCCTCTGCCCAGGGTCTCACATGACTGCAAAGTGTCAGCTGGGCTGTGTTCCCATCTGGAAGCTGGACTGAGGAGGGGTTCACTTCCAAGCTTCTGCAGGGGGTTGGCAGAATTCCCTGGCGGCTCATGGCTGGAGGCTGGGGGCTGTCCACAGCTCCTCAGAGCCCACAGCTCCCTGCGTGCGGCCCAGCACCTCGCAACATGGCTTCATGTTTCTTCAAGGCCTGTAGGACACCAAGAAAGAGACTGCTAGCAAAACAGGGTCTTATGTAACAGAGCAATCACAGAAGAGACATCCCACCACTTTGGCCATATTCTACTGACTAGCAGCAGGTCACAGATGTCACCCAAACCCAAGGGAAGGGGCATTTCACAAAGGCACGAGCACCAGCAGGCAGGGAGCCCTGGGGCTCACCACAGGAGGGAATGAAATAAAAAGAATTGCAGCGATTCTCCCCTGCCCCACTTGCCTGATGCTGTTTTCAGGGGACGTGGCCACCATCACTTTGCAGCAATGCTAACTATACCCCACTGAAGGGAAAGTCGAAGAGGAGGAAGTGAGCTGCAGGATGCTTTCCCCCTCTTCTGTGCAGCAGGTGACACTATGCTAGGTCTCCAGCCAGAGGGCATGGGATCCCCCCTCATCCATCCCTTTGACCTACTGACTACACTGAGTGTAGTGGGACAGGGGGAAGAAAGCCAGGCCCCTTCAGAAACCCTAATGCTGACGCGCAAATCCCTAAACTCTGGGTGGGCTGTGTCCTCCTTCTCTCCTCTTCCCCGGGCAGCACCAAAGCTCTTAGCTCAACCCCTGCTCATCGCCAACATCCTTTTTAATGAGGGGTCACGCACAGAACTTCTGCTTCTGGAAATCCAGTCAGCCCTTCCCTCATCCATCTGACCAATTTCTTTTAGATTTTGCTTGGAATTCTTTTCTAACCTTATGAAGAGTAGGTTTCTTCAGTCTACTGGTGTGCTTCCAGACCCCGTCCTTACGCACTGTGTGACTAAACACAAAATGTTTCCTTCATCAGACAAATATAATTAAGAAGCCAGTTAATTACTCAGCAAGCCCAATCATGTCTGGACCATAGGCTAAAAATGGAGGGAGAAAAAGTCCTCCCAGCTGTGGAAATGAAAGCAAATCACAGTCTAAACCTTTCTATGTGGTAACCCTTTGTCCAGGAGGAAGTAGCCACCGTTTCTCACTACCTGGAAGCACTGGGCTCCGAGTTTTCTCCTCTTTCTCCCTGACTTCCAATTTCCCGCTGCCCCCAGAGGCTTATTTGGCCTGATTGCTCAAGTTGGAATTGTGCCTCCTCTGCCTCTCCCACCCTCAAGTAGGCTCTGCTCTTCAGCAGGGCCGCAGACAAAGATGTGCATCTGGCTGGTAGCCCACTATGACCCCTGCGTGGTTTTCCTCTTATTCTCACAGAAGTCATGGTGATTTGTATTACCTCCTGTTGCAGATTACACTTGTATAGTTATTTTCTTACTTTGATCCTTTTTAAAAAAAAAAAAGCATTGCAAGGTGTTTCTTCATCTTAGACATCACGGATTCTTAGCTTTGTAAAAGTCTTCAATGATCTCAACCCCCTCATCTTAGAAATGAAGAGAGTGGCGTTGATACAGTTGATGACCTGGCCAGGGGTCACCTGGTGGCTTTGCTGTGAGCAGAATTAGATGGCACGTGAATCCTTAGATGTATCAGCGCTATGCTGGCTCGAGGGGAGGTGACAACGGAGACCTGGTCACAGCGTAGGGCCTGCATGGCTAGGTTCATTGACTGCATTGTGATTGGTGAGAAGACAGGGTCACGGCTGAACCACAACTCAGAAGAACCTGAAAGTGCCACACTCGGGGAACTGCCTCTTGGGGCTTCCCACCTGTGTCCTGCTCTGATTGCTCTTACCTGCCTAGAACCCGTGTTTTCTTGTAATACAAACACCAGCCTCCATCAGCCTCTAACTCTGCTCGCCCAGCTCTAATCAACAGTGACCCCATTCAGGCACACCCACTGCTGTCCCTCTGCCCTCAGCCTGGCATGCCAGCTGCACCTGATCATTCTTGTTCCCAGTGCACCAGGCCGTTGGGAGAGCTCTCATCCACGGTATGCCTGTCTGGTTCCGAGCATTGTGCTCAGCATTAACCACGTGTCACTTAATTTAATGACCACAAAAACCCTGTAAAGTGGACGTTACCTCCACTCTACACGCAAGGAGACTGAAGCTCAGAAAGGCAATGACTTGCTCGTGCTCAGCCATTAGTTAAATGTGGTGTCAAGATTTGAACCCGAGTCTGACCCCAGAATCCACATTCTCTCTACAGCCCCAGCACGGCATCCCAGTAAACCTTTGATTTTCCCGGACATCATTGATTTCAGATACTCTGTCTCTTGGGACTCCTTCGTACACATACACATGTGTCAGATTATTTATTCTCATTGTGTTTGGAAAGGGGAGTTTTTGTATTTGTGTGTAAAGCTACACACAATTGACACACGATTCCTCAGTCTTTGCTTTAGTGCACAGATACACACACCACAAATATATGTACACAATACTCATCCACATTTTGAGCAAGCAGACACTGCAACCCTAAGGAACCCCAGAAACAGAGATCTCTTTGCAGTCAGAGACTCACACTGTCACTAACTCCTCCACTGTCTATCTTGCCCTCCTACTAAGCTGAACTCATGCAGACTATTTGTTTCACATTTTTCTCAAAGTATTTGACAATTTACACCCTTACCAGGACTACTGAAAAATTAATCTGATGGTTTTCTGCTTTTATCCTGCAGCATGCTAACCTAATTGGCATTATATAATGTTGAAACATTTTGAAATTTTTTTAACATTAACTTCTTTTTCCTTTTGTTTCTGAGTTTCTCTCCCTTGTCTACCATTTCTAGTATAATTTTTTTTGGTATACCTCTAAGTAGTCCTTTGTGAATCTACACTGGATGTTTCCTGTTCTTTGTGTTGTTTCTAAAGAAACTGCAATTTTCTGGGTTCTAATTAAAGTGCCCCACAGGATATTCCAGTTTTCTTCTGCTTCATGTAATATTATGCTATTTTTTTCTATTGTGCTTTCTGCTCCTGTTTATGGATGCCGAATTCTCCTCTACTGTGTAGCCTTTAATGCCCACAGGAACCATAGATGGGTGTATGCTTATTATACTTCACAACGTTTGCAACACAAATACTGAATTCATCCTCTTCTTGACAGTCCAGGACTAAACCTGTGGGAGGTTACTGCATCCATCCAGCTCACTAGATGAGCCCACAGATGAGGATTAGACAGCTTTGCTGGTATCTCCACTAGAGTGGCACATAGGGGCAAATGCCAAAATGAAAGAATTCTCATTTTTCTTATTAAAAACAATGATCTACAGCTGCTGATTCCAGGTAGATATAACAGGACATGACAGACCTATGCTACCACTGAAATCTTTTATTTTCGAAGAGCTGGATAAATTACACAATTCATATTTTTAAAGGATTGAAGAGCTAGAGCAGTGATGAAGACAGGAAGAACCTAAGCCCAAGAGATAGAAGAGTCCCCCGGTGAGATGGTGCTTGCTGACTACTTCCAATGTGACTATCTCTCGGCATATTTGCCAGGTCTGAACATGATTTGCAAAATTAAGCTCAACCCCAACTGAGGGATGCTACTGGTAGGCTTTGGGCCATCACTTAGTGATGGAGTGATGGGTTGGAAACTAGGAGAGCCCCCAAATCCCAAATAGGCATGTCTTCCTTTTGAGATGTTTCCTGAGCTCTGCTGGGAACTCAGGAACCTGGACACAAACACAGGTTAAAATTTCACACAATGCTTAAGAGACTAAGTCTCATTAGAGGGAGAAACTCTGCAACAAACACAAAGCCAGCCTCCCTTTCAAGTCATCAGCTCTATTTGAACTTGTGTGAGGCAGGAGCGAAGATCAAAAACTCTGAAGGAAAAACATTCAGAGCTGAGAAAACAAAGACTTTTCAATCAAAAGTCTCGGGAAGTCATGCCTGATGAGGGGGCTTGGCATAAAGGCGTAGTGACATCTCCCTAGGCTCCCTTAGAGAACAACACCCCACAAGAAGAGGGAGAATTGCAAAAGATATATGACCTGTCAGGGCATTTGCCAGATTTCTGAACTTGTACAAAGTGAAAGGTTGAAGAACTAAGCTCCAACTCTGAAGGGTGGAACATCCTATGACAATGAGATAAAGCAAGAGCCTAGGAGCACCCCAACCCAGAAAAGGGGACGTGAGAGGTAGGAAACAAGTCTTGCTCAGAGTCCAACCCAAGATCATCTTAACTGGACTGAAGTGATCAGTGCCTTGTCCTATAGGCCCCCAAGAGAAAAAAGGAGCTTATGGAAGACATTATCAAAAGCATGTATGATTTACTTATTTTTATGCAATGCCTGGAATATAATAAAAATATGATTAGACAGGCAATGGAACCAATAACTTTTAATTTTTTTTAAATTAGAGGTAATGATTTCAGTTTGGACATGTAAAGCTTGGAAGTCAGCATCCATGCTTAAACAACAGCAAAAAACCTGGACAAACTGAAAATCAGTGATTTTTCCTTGAACTCATCAAAAAAGTTGAGGTCATGGGGTAAACCACCACCCCAAAATCTGGAGACAGGCAAATACAGGGAATTATAGCCCAGACCTGCTTATCTGGAATATAAGCCACTGGAGCCCTAAATTGGTGGGAATGTGTCAACAGCAATTTTGATGTACTGTTAGAGGCTGAAGAATAGGCTAGCTCAGGGGTGAGGAGCTCCTGGGGGTCATAGACGTAGCTGGGGTGGGGGGCACACATCTGTGTGCTTTACTTCCAGGAACCACACCAGATTCTCATGGTAAAGATTGGAGAAGGTGTTCTCCTGCCTCTGCTGAAGGAAAGGCAATCATTGGGAAATGTAAGAATCTTCGCCACACCTGAGGACTACATCCAATGGAAAAGAATTTCACAGAACCTTATCTCAGCTGCAGAAAGGACATTTCCCCCAGTCAAGCCCCATGTAGCCTTCTTATCTCACCTAAAGGGAAAGTTTTCTCCCCCCTCATCAGGGACCAAAGCTTCAATGACATAGACTTGGAACGCTGCAGCCATGGGAGAGAGAAGGCAAAAAGAAAGAGCCGAGGTCCTGCAGAAGCCATTGTGAGGGTCAGAGCCCATGGACACAGGCCCCCTAACACAGTGAGATTCAATCACAGGACTACAAAATGCTTCTGCTTTCCCACCCCGTACCACCACACCAATGGGGCTCCAGCATAAAAGCAATGGCTTGTGTCTAAAACAGCTGCAGAGTGCAGACTTAATATAGGAAGGAGTCCTTAAGGAAGCCAAAATCAACAGGGAAGACAAAACCAATGACACTCCACCCTCTGGCACCCACAACAGCAAATACCAGACACAGTCTAACTCTTGGCCAGGCTAACATAAAACCTAACATGATAGCCCTATTTACTTGAGTTCCTGTTACCTGAAAGGTCACATCCAGCTTGCAACAAAAAATTACAAGGCATCCAAAGGACAAGAAGAAGCACAAACTGAAAAGATGGGAATTTAAAAATCTAGGATTATTATGTTAATGTCTCTAAGAGACAGTGTAGGCATAGGCAAGAACAGATGAATAATGAATTGAAACTCTAAGTAAATTTTTTAAATGTTAGAAATAAAAAATACCATAAGAGAAATCAAGGCTATTTTGATGAGCTCCTCCGTCATTGTGACATCACCAAGGAATTAGTGACCCTGAAGAAAGGCCAATAAAATTTCCCAGACAAAAATACAGAGAGAAAAAATAATGGGGAAAATACAACCCAAAACAGACTACCCCAAAATTGTGGGACAATTTCAAAGGGGTGCCATATGTGCAGTTGGTATACCAGAAGATGAAGCAGAGAGCTGTGCAAAAGAAACATCTGCAATAATATGGCCAACAGTTTTCCAAAATGAGCAACAGACATTAAACCACAGACCCAGGGAGGTCAGAGAACACCAAGCGCAATAAATACCTCCTCCCAACAACTAAAAATAAATAAATACAACTTATGTAGGCATACTAAATTTCAAAGCACAGAAAATCAGACATAAAGAGGAAATCTTTAAAACACCAGAGGAAAAAATCCTCTAACTTATAGAGGAACAAGGATAATAATTACAGTAGATTCTCATCAGAAAGAATATAAATAAGAGTATGAAGTGAATTATTTTAAAAAATTAAAAATAAAAATAACTTAAAAGCCTACACAAGCAAATTAATCCTTTAAAAGTGAAGGTGAGGATAGGATATTTTACATGCTTCAAGAGACACAGAGAATATATATTAGATGTTTTCATGTCCGGAAGGGACACTCGGGAATGTGACGGCCATGTCGTGTACTTACCCAGGGCTGGCCTTGGCGCCCTCCACCGGACGAAGAAGGGAGAGTGGGAACATCACTGGGGCCCTGACGGTGCTGTGCACGGACTGGCCCTATATTTGGACTTCATGAAACTGTTCTAATACTGTAATGTTGGATACATGGCGTGATGCGTTTGTCACACAGCAGGAAACAGGAGTAATGAACTGAAAGACAGAATATTGAAAACATCCAGACTGAAATATCTTAAAAACAAAAGAATGAAATAATAATTCAAAGCATGGAAACAAGTCAGGACCTAGTCTGAAGTTCCAGTAAATGTGTAACTGAAGCCCCAGAAAGAGGGAAGACAGAGGATGGGGCAGAAAATTATTTGAAGGGACGATAGCTAAGAGTTTCTCAAAACTGATAAAAGATCTCAACCCGTGTATTGTAGAAACTCAACAAAACATAAGCAGAATAATTACCAGAAAAAAGAAAACACATACCAAAGCTCATTTGCTTAAAATACTGAAAACCAGAATGAAAGAGAAAATCTGTCCAACAAGAAAAAAGGCACATAACCTTCAAAAGAGCGATGCTGTTGACTGAACTCTACCTTTTCAATAAAATATGTACAAACCAGAAACAGTGAATTATATCTTTAAATTGCTGAGAAGAAACAAAATAACCTACCAACCTGGAATTTCATTCCTTCATACATTCATAAATATCCTTCAAAATGCATGAAATACGGATATATTTAGGAAAATAAATACTGAATTAATTTGTTGCCAGAGGTTGAAATTACAAATAATACTAAAGGATGTTCTTCAGACTGAAGGAAAATAATTCTTCATGAAAGAACTTATCAGAGGTGGTAAAGGATTCCTAAAGGTAAAAAAATTCCTAAAGTACAGCTGAAAAAATAATAAGGATATATAAACAAAAATCCAAAATAATTAAGAAAAATTAAAAATAAACTTAATACAAAAGAAATCTGGAAAGGATTAATGAAAGAACCAAAAACAAAAGAGATGAATAGAAAACAATAAGATGATGAAATTAAATTCAACTGTATTATTAATTACATGATCTATAAATGGACTAAGCAATCCAGTTAAAAAACAAAGAATTTACTTAAAACAGGGTCCGATAATCTAACGTTTGCAGAAGACAATGATATATGAAAACTGCTGTGAGAAAAGAAGAGGTGACAGTGGGTGTAACACTCAAGCATAACCAAGAGTAGCTCTGCTCTGGCTACATTAATGTCAGATTTTTAAGACAACAGTTATTATTAGAGACTAGGAAAGATCTATCATAATTATAAGTACCAATCAAACTAGAAGATGTAACGATCCCAAATTAGTATCACTTAATAGCATAACTAAAATGTGCCTAAGGCAACATCCACAGAACTAAAAGAAGAAATTAAAAAACCCACTATCAATTTTGTACCAAACCTCTCTTGGTAGCTTATAGAATATAAACCAAGCAGGAAAAATAAAATTAGTAAGGCTAGAGAGGAATTAAACATGTGATAAACTATGTCAACATGATTAGCATTTATAGAAAACTAATCCTGACAAAAAGAATACATACATTTTCAAATTTACATGAAACATTTACCAAAATAGACAATAGTATGGGCTATAAAATAGATCTTGGAAAACTTCAAAGAATTGAAGCCAAACAGATTAAGTCCTCTGACCTCAGTGAAATTAACCTAGATATCAATAGCAGAAAGACAAAAGAATATTAACAAACACTTGAAAATTAAACAACACATTCCTAAATAAACCTGAGACAAACATGAATCACCATGCAAATCAGAAACTAGATTTTCAACTGAATAATAATGAAGACTTAGCATTTCCAATTTTGTGGAATGCAGTTAAAGAGGTATTTAGAAGAAAATGTATAGCTTTGAATAAATGTGTTTAAAATAAGAAAGGTTGATTCATTATCTAAGATAAACTCTGAATAAGCTAGAAAAAAATAATTAAACCCAACAAAAATTAAAGGAGGGAAATAGTGAAGTTATGAGCAGAAGTCAGTTTAATAGAAAACAAACATTTAATAGAGAATATCAACAAAGCCAAAACTAGACACTTTGGAAGAACTAATGATATTGTTAAACCCCCTACAAGAAAAATGAGAGAAGCCGAAAATAATTATTATTATCAGTCTTTAAAAAAGAACATTACTACAAATCCTAGAAAGTATAATGTTTAAATGTTAGAAGAAATTAAGTAAAATAGTCTTCATTCACAGATGACAGAATCATATATGAAAAAGTCAAAATAAATTTACATAGGGAGTAATACTATTAAAAAGTGAATTTAGCAAATTTGCTGGACAAATGTAAATACACAAATACCAAATGCTTGATGCATTACCAATAAGGAATTAGAACATGAAAAACTTAAATATAATTTCAAATAGTATTAGAAAATGGCAAATGTAACAAAAGATATGCATGAGCTTTACACTGAAAACCAGACACTACAAAAGATTTTTTTTAAATGAAACATATATCTCTGTTGGAATACTCAATATTGTTAAAGTATCTCACAAATTTTCTATAAGTTCAATAAAATTCCTATCCAAATCTCAGCAGATATTTTTGGGAAATAACAAATTGAATTTAAAATTCATAGGGAAAGTGAAAAAATCTGGAATATTAAATCTTAAATATTAAATATCTTTAATATCTTAAATATTCAAGAGAATCATGAAAAAGAGAGCAAAGTTGGAAGATTTATGCCATAAGATAATAAGTCTTATTATAAAGCTGCAGTAACTAAGAGTGTGAAAGCAACTCAGGGATAGACCATTTGAACAATTAAAGAGAACACAGCCCAGAAGCAGACCAACACCTCTGCAAACAACTGCTTTTCGGAAAAGATGCAAGGCAATTGAGTGGAGAAAGATTATTCCTTTCAACAAATAGTGATGCAATGATTGGATAGACACATGCAAAACAAACAAACAAAACAAAACAAAAAACTTTAACTCATACCTTCTATAACCACCTGATACAGAAATTAATCTGAGATAGATATTCAACTAAATGGAAAAAGGGAGGCTATTAAACTTCTATAAACAAGACAGGAGCATATCTTCATGACCTTGGGGTAAGCAACAAAAATTTAAATGTGATGCACAAAACACTAACCATAAAGAAAAATTTCATCTTTTGGACTAAAACAATTAAGTTATGTCAATTAAAAGAACACCATTAAGAGAATAAAAGGGCAAACTCAGATTGGAAGAAAATATTTGCAATACTTGCATCTGACAAATGACTCATGTCCAGAATATTTAAAGAGATTCTAAATACCAGTAAGACAAGAAAAAACGATCCATTATTTCATTGGCAAAAGAATTGAGCAGACTCTTCTCAAGAGAGGATATCCAAATGGCTATTAAAAATACTGAGAGGTGCCTAATGTCACTGTTGGTCAGGGAAATACAAACATAGAACTCAAGGAGACACCACCACACACCGCTGAAATGGGGTACATTTGCAGTGGTTTTTAATAACTCTCAGCCTTTAACTTTTTGTAGCATCCCAGCAAACCCCAAGGAAGGTGATGGGGGCAAGGAATTCATTAACCTCTGCAATTGCAAAATGAAATTTGGTATTTGGTAATTTAACCACGTAAATAGAAAAATGTAAATATTAGAAATGTCCTTGAACTCAAAATTTTATTTGTCTATGTTATGGGAGTGGCATTTCCCATATGAGTGGCAACTTTAGGTTCTCCTATATGGCTAACCCTGGGGAAGAGAGGATTTCCAGAACTGAGACCATAGCTCCCCAGTAGCCTTGATACCACTCGCTGGTCCTCTGGAAGTGTTTTCCATGCACATCAAGCCCACTGCCGGTAAATTGGTTGGATGCTGGTCTCTTGGCGCTTATGTGAACTCCAGGGTTGATTTCTCTTCCTTCTCTTCGGGTCTCCAACCGGGAATCTCATACTCTTCTAAATGTACGTAGTAAAGTTTGTAGATTCTACAAATATAAGTACAGCTTGCATATTAAGTAGAGTATCTATGTTCTATTTGATATTTGTAAAAGGTAAGTGCAACATGAAACACATTCCTCCGATAGAGACTAATAATCACTTTTCATTTTTGTGACCTTTGACTGAATTTGTATGTGTCAGCGTAACTTTGTAGAAAAACTTTCGCATTAAAAGGCGATCTGAGCTATCATTCTCAGGCCTGCAGCAAGATGAAAAGACACCCCATAAATCATTCATTTGGAGAAGAGGACACAGAATAAGCCCTCCTAGGACGGACTCCCTCACTGTGCACTCGGCTCCGGTTCCCAGTACCGATGAGCCACTTCTTGAAGCCTCTGCCCCCACCTTGGGGAGGGAAGTACTGCCTCCACACACATCGCACACGCTCCACACACACACACTGCAAACATACTCCCGTCACTCACACACACCACGCTCGTCCCGCGCTCACACACACTCATCACGTTCACACTGACACCCACACATCACAAACACACACTCATCACACACGCGCGCACGCACTCACACACTCCCCACCGGAATGAGAAGCACGACGGCCCTGACGCGTCCCCACCACGTTGCCCTTTGGCCGCGCTTCCCCGGAGGGCTAGGGGGCGGCACTGAGCGGAGCGAGCGCGCGGGGGCGCGGGGACCGTGGCTGGGGGTCCAGCCTGGGGAGGGCGCCCCGGGACCACAGCGCCGGCCCCGCACTGAGCTGAGGGGTGGCCGGCCGCTCCCCGGCAGCAGCGGGGCAGGGGCGCTGCGGGCTGCGGCGCCCGGTGTCCATGACCCCCGTCGGGAGAGAAAGCGCGGAGAATGAGAGATGAAAAGACGGGCTTTTCTACGCCAGCAAATGGGAAGGATTCCAGGAACCCAGGGGCGTTGCCCACGAGCCCCGCAGGAGGGACGCCGGCTCAGTGTGACTGCTCAGAAGCTCTCTTTGCATCACTGTGCACAGTGCATGGTCGTAGGCAAAAACGGATTTCTCTTAAGCTTTCATTACTCTTCTTAGGAAGAACTTCACTGACTGCACCCTAGCACTGTCGGAGTCTCAGGGGTCCTTTCCTAGGTAAAAGCATCTCTCCCTGCTTGTCACAGGCCACGCATGCAGGCAACATTCCCTGAATACTCATGCAGTGCATTCCCTAGGGGCATTTTTATTGGGAAAAGTATATGGGTCAGAAAAATAATGACTCCAAATTGTGGACCCTGTTACAAGGTGCACGTGCATATCAGAAGACAGCCTTTCCAGACATCCTGGAAGTAACTAATTTTCCTCCAAAAAGAGCTACACTGGGGAAATCCTCCAGTTGCTGCTTTCCTCAAGAAACAAGGGCACACTTGTCCTTCTGCCTTCAGGTCTTCATCAGCGTGAAGAAAATAGAGGCTGCCTATGGGAACACGCAAAAAAACATTTCCTTTCTATTTCATGTGGTTGTAATTTTTCACTGATTCTTCACGGTACAGATCAGAACAGATGAAGGAGAAAACTCAAAATGTTTTGTGAATATTGGAGAACAGTGGATATTTCTATCTATTTTTCCAAACTCTGTAACTTACTATCTTTACAGTTCTAAGGAAAGGTTGTGAAGCCAGCTGTTCAATGTAATGGGTCCAGACTTACAAGGCGTTCAGTTCAGCCTGTCTGACGCAAGGGGAAGTCCCAGGCCAGCCCACACCTGTGCGGAGGGGTTTCTGCTCCATCTCCTTGAGCATGTGGAAGCTCCATAAACTATGAATTTTCTCCACAGGAGATTTGTCTAAAACTCCCATTTATTTATTTATGTATTCTATCACATAATTTGTATCAATGTAGACTCATGGATATTTAACATATATATTTATTTTGATTAAGTCATTAATATTTTTGTTATTTTTGTTGATATAAATTTTATGATAAGTATTTATTATAAGTTAAAGAGTTACAATCCAGTGTTCTGGCGTTTGAATGGTTCCCACTTTGGCCATTGGGAGTACTTTCAGTTGGCGCATGTGTCCCTTCAACAGACCCTTCTTTTTTGGCACTAGAAGATACTCCTGGCTTATCTTGTAAATTTCCTGTCCCAGTTGTAGAATTATCCATTTGTCTGAGGAGTCCTGGTTCCTTTTATTGGAGAATGGTAGTAGGAATCAAGGGACCCAGATCTGGGTTACTAGGTATGCTCATTGTTACAGGTGTTTCAGCTAACAGAGCAAGAAAATGTGCATATGTCTATAATTATTACTGTATGGAACCATCTAGGTCTGTATTAAGCTGAACGTGATTTATACTGATGACTCAAACCCTGACCCACTACCGCATGGAACACCCCAGTCTCCCCCCTCGCTTACCTCCTCCCACTTTAACAGTGACAGACCTGGCCCCCACCATCTGCCACCCACTAACCTAATTGTTCAGTTCCAGCCCACATGTAGAGCAGTTTCAGAGTCACTGATGCAAATCCCCAGGGGAATCAACTGTTATCAAGTAGAGCACAACGCTTTGGGGCTGTCCTTTGCCCTTCATTTTACAGACTTCAGTCATTTACAAGCTGCCTGGATTGACAACTTTTCCCCACACTCTCTTCATTGAAGATGTTTCATGTATTTATGGTGCAGTTAGAGTCACCTGTTACATTGTGTCCCATCCTGGGATTTCCCAAGCTTCTAATTTTTTCATTTGCATACATTAAAGTTTGCTCCTTATGATATAAAGTTTCACAGGTTTTGATCAATGGATAGTGTCATATATCCAACATTATAGTACCATGCAAAAGAGTTCTGCTGTGCAAAAAAAAATCTTCTGTAATTCACCTATTCATCCCTCCTCCCTTCCCCTGAAACTCTGGCAACTGCTGATCAGGTTACTGTTTCTATATAGTTTTGCCTTTTTTAAAAAGTCGTATAATTGGAATCACATAGTATGTAGCTTTTTCATACTGGCTTCTTTCACTTAGAAATATGCACATAAGATTCACCCAGCTCTTTGAGTGTCTTGATAACTCATTCCTTTGTATCATTGAATAAAATTCTATTACATGGATGTACATACAACACGTTGTTCATGCCTTCGCCTGTGGAAGGACATCTTGGCTACTCCCATTTCAGCAGTCAGGAACAAAGCCACTTTCAATATTTGCATACAGGTTTTTGTGTGGACATGAGTTTTCAAATCACTTGAGTAAATACACGTGTGATGGCCAATTTGTAAGGTAAGACTATGTTTACCTTTGTAAGAAACTGCTGATCTGTCTTGCAAAGGGACTGCTCTGCTGTACATTCCCACTGACAGTGTGTGACAGTTGCTGTTGCTCCACATCGTCATCAGCAATTGGTGATGTCAGTTTAGTTTTTAAGATTTTAACCATTCTAATAGGTGTGGAGTTGCATCGCACTGTTATAATCTGCTATTCCCTGATGACAAATGATGATCAGCACCTTTTCATATACTTATTTGCCATTGATCTGTGTATCTTCTTTGGTGAGACGTCTGTCCAGATATTTTGATCAATTTTTAAATTGGATTGTTTCTTTATTATGGAGTTTACAGAGTTCTTTGTATATTTTAGGTTCAAATGCTTTGGCAGAAATGCGTATTTGCTAATATTTTCTCCCAGTGTGTGTCTTTTTTCATTCCATTATTAGTAGTGTTTATAGATCAAATTGGGAGGAATTGATGTCAACAATATTAAGCTTTTGAGTCCAGGACATGCACTCTCTCTCTCTTAGATCTTTGATGTTTTTCATCAGAGATTTGTAGTTGCCCATATATAGACCCTGTACATACTTTGTTAGGTTTATACCATGGTATTTATTTTCTATTTTCCTTTTTTCAGTATCATGATGTTTTAATATCTTCAAACTACTCCAGCTCCTGTTTCTGTCCCCCTTATTGTCTTTGTGCTTCCCTAAGAACTTCTCCTTAAATAGAGTCTGTGTCTCGCAGTTCTTGCAGCTCTAAACCAATGTTAATTCACTGGAATCCTGTTGATTTGATGGCAAAATGTGGGGACAGGAAGCATGGGCATGTGCCCCAGGGCTTTGACCATCGCAGGTGTTTCTCAGCTTGTTTTGTCCCTTACATGAAGGGACAAGGGCCCTTCATGTAACAAGAAGGTTAAAGGGCCAGGGAAGCAGGGTGCTTTCTCCTCTCCCAAGCTGGGATCAGTTCTGGTCTTGTTCCTTGCTGAGTCATGGAGAAGGCCCCAAGCATATTTCAGAATGGTTCCTCGCACTCCCCTTGCCTGAGATGCAAGAGGATCTTCCTTGGCTCTTCAGTGTGAGAAGCTGGTGGCGTTCCTGAATGTAAAGCCCACAGAAGTTGGGATCCCCCGAAGACTGCTGCTTCCAGGAGTTTCTTACCCCCATTCTGGTCCATACTCAGCCTCTAGAGATTCATCCAAATTAACATTTCGGTGTTCCACCCCATGCTCGGCCCAGGTGGGTGAGTAGATCTTAACTGAGTCTCTCTAGACACACCTGTCTCTCCAGATTCCGGAGTGCCTTCCTTCCAATGTCAGTTCTCTAATGGGGCCCAAAAAGTTGCTCATTTTCAGCTTTTCTAGCTTTTTTTCTTGTTAGAAGGATAGAACTAATGACTTTCAAGCTCTTTACATTTTGAAGCTGGAACTGAAAGTCCTGGATGTATTTTTTCAGGCAAAAGAATATCCAGGCTTCCTAGGAGTTGGCAATGAGGGTGAGGGAAAGTGTATTGATTGGGAATTATTTAGCTGACAATGCCCCAAACTTGTGTTCACACTGTACAGTATCGGGGGTTTACAAACATTTCCTGATGTTAGAAGAACAGGCTATTACACATATTCCTTAGCTTGATTTTGCATTCAGAGGCCCCAAGAAGTGAAGCTGACATTATTTCCATTACAAGGTGGCCCAGTAAACACTGTGTGCTTCTAGGTTCAAAATTACTTTGCCCTTCAGACTTACCCGAGGGAAATCTTGAGAAAAATACCTCCTAAATGGATAGTTTTAACAGTGCTGTGTTGTAAATATATCCTTAACTCCAACTAAGATGCTCCACAGCCTTCCCCAGCTCACCCAGTTTGGAATATTCTCAGCTTACTCTTTGGGACTTACTTTACAAATGTCATTGACAGCATCCTCCAGACCCCAGGAACACCAAGGTGGCAGCTAACTTTCACAACTAGCATTTCATCAAGTACTTATACTCAACCCTATTATTCAGGGTCTACTTACCCATTTATGGGGCAACAGGACAAAGGGATCTAGATTTTAATCCAGTCTCTGGACAAGGATATGACTGCTTTGCCTGTTTGCATCTGTAAAATGGGTGTAGGAATAACTGCCTCACAGTTCCCATGGGGCTTACTTAGCCTGATGTATGTAACTTAAGTGCCCAAAGAATAGGAGCTCACATTTGGTGTGTTCGCAGTTGCCTGCTCCGTGGTTTAGTAAAATTTCTACCAAGGAGTATAAACATTGGTTATTCTGCTTTTAAGTTAGCCATCGCTGGGAGAGTTCCTGAGTTAAAGAAGGAGGTTTTTGCACAAGGATCTAATTAGCCGTGTGGGTCTTGGGGTCCATGACCATGGACAGTTCCTGGGTCACATGACGGGGCCTGATCAGCTGGGCTCGGGATGCCCCTTCTCTTGCCCATGCAGGTGTCCTCCTCCATGTAAGACACTTTCAAACCTCAGCCATGTGTTCTTTAGGGCTCTGTGCTGTGGTGAGTCCTACTGATACAACTGCTAATATAACAGATGTGGCCCTCCTTTCCCAGAGTTTGGAGTCTGCAGAGAAGGAAGGATTTAACACCCCAATCCCACGAGTGTTAACCATAGCAAGTGTTAGATGGACAAGACACAGTGTGTGGTCAGGAGGAGAGAGGAATCGCCCTTCAATAGTAAGCTGGGGACCAATAGTAAGCTGGGGGTCAGAAAGCCTTCCCAGAAGAAATTACATTGACTCTGAGATGCTAACGTGTGGAAAATAAGTCCAGCTGGCAGACAGGCAAGGAAAAACCTTGCACCGGGTCATCGTATAAGCAAGGTGTTGGCAAACATTTTCTCCAGAGGATTACCTAGAAAATATTTTCAGCTCTGCAGGCTGCCTCTGTCACAATCTCTCAGCTCTCCCATTGCAGCACAAGCCATAGACAATATGTAAACAAACAGGAGTTGCTGTGCTCCAAGACTTTATTTGTGGACACTGAAATTTGAATTTCACATGATTTTCATGTGTCACAAAGCATTCTTCCTTTGATGCTTTTTATCAGCCAGTTAAAATTTTAAAGGCATTCATAGCTTACAG
Source organism: Manis pentadactyla (assembly GCF_030020395.1). Taxonomy (NCBI): domain Eukaryota; kingdom Metazoa; phylum Chordata; class Mammalia; order Pholidota; family Manidae; genus Manis; species Manis pentadactyla. The sequence goes on from NC_080019.1 coordinate 192,921,769, forward strand.
GATACATAATAACAGATAGTGGGCCAGATCTGGCCCGAAGCCTGTTGTTCGTAGGCCCTTGAGGTAAGCCAAGAAGGAAGCTGTGGCCAGCAGCGCTCAGCACGGCTGACAGGCCCTCAAAAATGGGGACTAATCTGGTGAGCCATGCGTGGGAATGCTTTCTTCCTCAGAATATATGCTGCAAATCGACACTGCATTTTGTGAACTATTAAATGCTACACAAACACGAGGCATTCTATTACACTTGTTTATGATCCTGTCAGAGGTTAATGCTGGGGCCAGGAAAAAGGTATCTAAGTTACCTCATTTGCATCTAAGGAAAGCTCAGGCTGCCAGAGGTCAGGAGAGCTGTCTAAGACCAAATCATTAAGAGACCTCATTTAAACCTAGGAAGGAATAATTTCCTCTCCTTTTGTGATAAATACGACCCCCGTTCAAACTGCTTAAGAATTCATTCCCAGCTGCGAATGCATATCAGCTAGCAAACTACAGTGTATCACAAGATAGCCTTGTTTTCCTAAAGAAGGAAAGCTCAGGAAATCTTGAATACACTTTCATTAAAACCATAACTAGGTGCCAGGTAATAGTTCTGTGCTTCATTAATCCACAGTCAGCCTCACTGAACAAGAGTGAGGCTGCAGGGACGGAAGTTAGATCACAGGGGAACAGCCGACAAAAGAGGTGGTACCCCTCTCTCGGGGAACTTCCTGTTTAGAGGGGAGACAGCACTCGTTCACACAAAGTGATGATTTTCATAACGAAGGCAAGTGATATAAAGGGAATGTACTGGAAACCGTGAGACGACCCAGCAGGGCTCCTCAGTCAGGCTCCATTCTCTCTGTTGACAGGACAACTCTGAAAACCTCAACAGCAGTCCTCAGGACCACATACATAGAAAGTAAATAGTCTTAGTCTTAAGCTACGGTTACCACACCAGCAAGGGTGGATCCCACGGGAACCCCTTAGGCCGGGTGGGAGTTTGGGTTCTGTTCTTTGTGCAAAGAAGAGTCTTGGGGGGTTAGAGCAGGGGAGCAATACTCTATGATTTATATTTCAACAGAAGGATGAGTGGAGGGCAGCCATTAGTCATGAACTTTGGTTTCTCAGGCAACTAGATTCAGGGACATGTCATTGTATGTACAGCAAGGCATAAACCACTGCTCTTTGCACTGCAGGCCCTCTTCTCAGCATGTCCAGGACACTAAGAAAATGAAAGACGTTCTGGACTTGTTCATGCACCAACCAGAAGTTACACATGTGTGAAGGACCCCGAGTTGGCACTATGAGAGGCTCAAAGGTGGCTGTTATTTGCTTGCCCATCCTTGTCTGGAGCCATAGAATATTTAGGAGACAACTCCATGTTGTGAGCTTGGAACAGATACGCAGCTTGGAAAGACAACATTTAGTGTTTCAGAAGAACCCAGCAAGATATTTTATAGAAAGGCATTCTCTTTCTTCGAGAAAACAAATCAACATGGGGTTGCCCGGTTCCTTAATAAAACCTGTGAATGTTAGAACAGACTTGCTGTCTTACCTCAGTTGTTTTCTGTACACATCTTTCCTCAGCTCACTTCATTCTCAAAGACAGGACATAAAGCAAAAAGGCACCAAGTACAGAGCTGTTCTCTTTGAACCCAATGGGGTTCTTTGAATGTTATCTTCAGAACTCTGAATATCACCCTCATTTCTCTCAAAAGCAAAAGAGTGAAAAAGCCTAATTATGAATAAAGGAAGTACTATTTTTCTTATTAAAATGTACACATCATCTTTTAAAAAGTAGTTGCAGTTATTTAATAGGGAGCAAAGGATAGGGAGCATGCAATGTAAAAAATATTCTCAGTAAATGTTCTGTGCTCCTTGTCCCTCCCAAGATCCCCTAAAAGTACAGTATCTGACTCAACCTGGGAGCAGAGAAAATGCTTGCTGACGGCTCTGCCTCTACCGTTGTGCTCACTTTGGTACCTTGCACATAATGCCTCTGTTGGTTTTCTGGGGTGCTGTGACAAGGTTCCACAGCCTGGAGGCTCAAACTACAGACATCTGTTATCTCCCAGTTCTGGAGGCTGGAAGTCCCAGATCAAAGTGTTGATCCCATTTTACTCAGTTACCTCTTTAAAGACCCCCCCCATCTCCAAATGCAGTCACCCTAAGGGTTAGAGTTCAGCACATGCATTTGGGGGTGCACAATTCAGTACATGACAGTGCCCAATAAAAATGGAGGCACGTTAACATGTCAGCAGGAGGTGGCCAGACAGATAGATGCTCCCCAGGGAGCCCAGGCGAAGAAGAGGCAGAAAAGGTGCAGCAGGGCACTCCTCGGCCTCAGCCTCAAGGGTGACACCTGCACAGCCTGGGAGGGGGAGAGAGGTGAGGGGACAAAGGGCTGTGGTCGGCGCAGACTCCATCACACAAAGAGGGTGAACAGGGACTGAGTGGGGTCACTGAGCACCATGGCTGCCTGTTCCTGCCACGCTGCCCAGGGAGGAGAGAGGCTCACATCACATCCTCCTTTGTTGCTGGCAGAAATATGTGTTCCCTATCACTGTAAAGATGAGGGTTGCCTCTCAAAAGCTCTATCTCCCCCAAATACAGGTAGAAATATGTGTTTACTAACACTATAAAGATGAGGGTTGTTTCTAGAAAGTTCTATCTCCCCAAATGCAGTGTAATTCATGCAGAAAGGTCTTATAGGAACTCACATAGTTTTATAATGCACACACACTTATAATCTGAACATTTGGGGCTTGTGAAAACAAATAAGGGACACAATTGAAATGTAGAGTGCAGTTAAAAATAAATCCAAAAATATGGGGGAAAATATAATGAAAAAAATATTTAAGCTGGACACTGATTTAACAAACCCCTAAAAATGTATCAGCTCAGTTTCTCCCTGAGAAGTGTTCTCTTTCTGTTTGAGGTGACACAGCAAACCGCATCTGGTCCTTTTAGGGCCCTTGCAAGAGCTTTGGTATTTGAATTCGTTACCACTTACCCCAATCCTAAGAAGGGGCACTCCGCCATCCACATTTGCTAGCAAAAGAAACCAATTTTGCGAGGTAAGCAGTCCCCCACCCAGTAGGCGGGAAGAGCAGGTTCTGTTCAGCCCAGGCTGTGGGGCCTCCAAGGAGCCACGTACAGGGAGTGAGGCCATGCAGGACCACAACCCACCCAGCCACTCGCCGGCTCCCTGCATCCTGAGACTCGGTCTGCTCTGCTGTCACATACGGATGGATGGACAGATAGATGCGTGTGTAAAGCACTGCTCCCAGAGTCGAGTAAAATGTTGAGCAGAGCGATGCTTAGTGAATGATGAGTACATGAGAGCTCTTCCTGCTCCCGGGCAGAGCCTGAACAACACCTTCAGCTGGGCCATCGCCACCCCCCACTGTGAAAGCAGCAGTAGCAAGCAGGACCTGGGCCCAAATGGTGCACGTGGAGCCTATTACAAAGAAACAGAGCAAGACTCGAGGGGCCGGTGGCCTGGGCAGGGCCAGCTCCACGGCTCCCAGGGTCCCAAGCCTCCACCTCCCAGCCCTCCAACCGCCTCAGTGGCAGGAACCTCTTTGTTTTCACCTGTGCCAATCAGGACATCGTCTCCAGCTCTTCCCGGGAAACCTGCCATTTGGTGCAGTGTTGCTGTGAGACTCTTGGGTATGAAGGCAAATGCAGGCACCAGGCTGAGCGGCTGGCTCCACGGCACTAAATCAGCTTCTCTGTGAGGGTTTCAGAGGGAGCAAATCAGGAAAAACCGCCACCTTCGTCAGGCCAAGCCTGGGAATCACATCTAGGGCTGATTGCAGGCCTGGTCTCTCCAATCAGCTAACTGACAGGAGAATCTAGAAAGACTCCAGGGAAGGGCTCACCAGGAGGGCTAAAAATACAGAGAAGAGCCCTGAAGTTACTATTGAGAAAAGGATTGGGAATTGAGGAGTCAGCTGGGGCGTTTTGCAGATGTGGCCAAAATATAGGCAAGAATGAAAAGGCAAGGCGGGCGGTGCACCAGGGCAGCGACCCCGGAGCCAAGCCGGGAGCCCCCCTCTCGCTGCTTTACCTCTGATGGAACCAAAGCAGAGCGACCAGTCACAGCATCTCCACAAGAGATGCTCAAGCTTGATAAAGCTGTTTAATTAAAAATAAATTCACCTATACATTTAAAATGTTTTATCACATAAGATTTTCTATTTTTCTGTCAGTAAGGACCTGAAAATGCAGGCTGGGGGGGTGCTTATCACAAGGGAAAGAAGTCATTTTATTTATGTAAGCCCAAGTTCTTCAGAGGAGTTTCAAGATGTTGTTCTGGCATTTTGTTTTGTGTTTTGTTTTGTTTTGTTTCGTTTTGTTTCCATAAGAGCCAGTGAGACTGGAGCCTCTGCACAGAACCGCCCAGCCCATGGCTCTTCTGAGGTGCTGCTCCTGCTGAGGATTGCTGGTGTTGCTCTGGACTCAGTGCAGACCTCAAATCCAGGAGCAGGAGGAGGAAGGGTGGGTGCTTCCCCCAAATAAGCAGCAGAAGTCTCCATAGTTATCCTGGCCTGCTACCTGCCCCAGGAACTCAAGTCCTAATCGCCGGGAGGGAAATGACCCACAAGCAGTAATGTAGCTCTAGGTATAGATGATACAGAGACAGGATATGTGTGTGACAGAGTCCTGGGTTTATATGTATGTAAGTGTAAAACTAAATGTGTGTGTTTGCCCACGTGCATGTATATGTGCATATATATGAACACAGTACATCATTTATATGCATATATACACATTGGTATGCCTACATATGTGTGTACATACGATGGATGGATAGATAGATACAAACCATGAAGCCTGCATTCTCAGAAGCTGGGAATACAGGAGCCGGTCTATCGAGAGTAAAGGCAGAAACCACCGGAGCAAACTGAGGCGTAAGCCAAGTCAAAGTGCACGGCACGGCCAGATAAAGGCTCCTTCCGGAAACTCCAGGGGAACCCTAATACCGCAGGCCACAACCAGGGACACAGTCCAGAGCCCCAGCGAGCAGGGGAGAAGACAGATTCTGCGGTTTCAACCCCAAACGCCTGGGAGGAGGCCCTTTGCCGTCCAGCACCGCCGTGACTCTAGCATCACACTGTACCGGCAGCACCGCAGCCCCGGCACTGCCATTGCAGCCATTGCGGGGCAGGTGCGTGGCTGCCAGGTCTTCCCACTTTTAAAGGGTTTTTTTCATCTAAAATAAATTATAGAATAAATAAAATAGAACTGTTATGTAGCAATGTATATATTCCATTTGACAGCAGATGTTGGCTGCACTTCCCGTGGTGATCAGGCCCGCAGGGCGGCAAAGGAAAGTGCAGCCCAGGTACCATAGAGCTGCCAGTCGGGGAGGGAGAGAGACACGCCAGGCAGGAGAGTGTGGAAGCGGCCGGTGCCTGGCAGGGGTGTGGGCAGCTTCCCGAGGAAGCGCAGGAGGGTAGGGCAGAGGTGCAAGGCCGGGCCCAGTGCCCGTGGGATGAAGAGCGGGGTTTGGAGAGTGGGAGGGGTTCCCTGATTTTCCACCACCCACCGCGCTGCGCCAGCGTCCTCCCACTGAGCCCTGCTTCACAGACCCTGGGCTTTCTTCTACCCTGGGCCCATTTTCCTATTGTGTTTCCCCTTCTCTTCATTTCTGTAAGAGAGCAGAGCTGTGTCTGTCACCCCCGCTGCAAACACACTTCCCAAACGCCCTGCCCTTTGAGTGTTTATAAGGAGAATGTGTGTATCTATCTGCTATTCCACGGCTTTCCCATCCTCCCTGTTAACAAAGTCTGCTTACCCTTAGGACTTCTTTACAATTTTTATTGTTTTCTTAAAATCCACATTTCTTTCATCTGTCTGTAATTTATTTTTGGATATAGCCTGACTTAGGGGTCCAATGTTACTCTTTTCCAGATGGACAGCTGGCAGGTTGTTATAGCATTGCATTTCAAATGAACCAACTTTTCCAAATAAATGCCAATTCTACCTTTACCATAAATTAAAATTTCCTATATATCAGAATTGGTGGTGCTCTATTCTATTCCACATCGATTCATCTGTTATTACGCTAAAACAGTATTTCCCTCACTAGTATTCTAATTATTTTCCAAGTAACTTTCAGGTCTGCTTTCCTTCCATAGGATTATTTAATTCTGCCACACCACTGCCACCACACACACACTCCCACCACACACACACTGCCACACTCAGATGTGCACACCAACAGGCTGAATCTTAGAATGACAGAACCAGACACCTGTTCTTTGTCTTTAAGCCATAAAAGATGAAACATTCTCTGAATGGCTAACATTTCCCAGGAGCTTTCTACACCTGCATGTGTGTGCACCCATGAATCCCCATGGGTGAGGAGCTTTCTAGAGAGCTAGAACAGAGAGGGGGGGAGCAAGGAATCAGGGTGCCTGCAGGCAGTTCTGAAAGGGCTAAGACAGGAAGGATCAGGAGACGCAAGCCTGCAGTGTCTGGGCAAACCTAGTCTATTCCGTGATCTGAAGTCTCCATCTTGCCCATTGAACTCTGTCCTTATTTCACAGGGATATTGTAGTTCTTTTAGAACAGAAATCAACATACTTTCTCTAAAAGGCTGTGTAATGAATACTTTAGGCGTTGAGGACCAAGGGGCAACAGGGAGGAACTTACACAGCCATTTCAAATTCAACTATTTAAAAATGTAAAAACCACTCTTAGCATGTGGGCTGCAAGGAAACAGGTGGCTGGTAGATTTGTCCCAGAGGCTGAAGTTCTAGAACGTTCCCCAAGCTTTGTTCATGGAATTCCAGATCCGATGCTACTGTCCCACTAAAATGTTGATGATTATGCACATGAAATATTGTTTCTATAAGCAATTACGTACACACACTATACATTGGAAGCTACACATTGAGAAGGACACTGTGTTCCTGACAATTTTGACCCAGAATGACCAAGACATACCATAGTAAGGTTATGGAACTTAAAAAAATTGTTAGAGCCCCTAGCCCAAAAGAGCAAGTGCTTTCTAAGGGGGAAAGATAAGATTAACAGGTTTTTTAATAACAATGGCTTATGCTGTAAGGAAATGAAGTAAAACCTAAGATATTAAAGAAAATGGGAGTCCAAGGTTTACAGACTGGATTCCAAAAGGCACAGAGAAACTCTTACCAGCACACATGTGCGAACCAGCCGAGGAAACAACTTCAGGAAACCAAAAACCTAGAGAGGCCTTGATGGAAGCCTGGTGGAAAGCATTTCAGGTATAGTTATTTCCAGAACTAAGTCTTAGTGTGGGTTAAAAGGGAGAGAGAGCAGTGTGAATTGTCTGGGTGCTCTGACAAAGTAGATCTAATATTGTAGAAACACGGAGACCACCTGTGCAAACAGGAGGTTTAATGCTTCCAGGAATCCTACTGACAACAACAGTTTTAGCACTGCTATTCTGTGTGTGTATAAAGTGGGATTAAACAGGTGATCATGGGTGTTCTACATCTCTCATTGTCCTGGTCATTGTGAATGAGGATTCTCAGTTTAGAAGAAAGGAGACACAGATATATAGTACAGGAGAGGTCGGGTCAGCTCCCTGTCACTTATTTATTTATATTTGTTGGAAGACAAGAATCAATGAGCGGACACTGTGTGCCCCTGTGACAGAGCATCCCCCGCCACCTCTGGCCATGGCAGAGGGACCCTCCCGAAAGTCTGAGTCTCCTCTGACCTCAGGATTCAGCTCCCAGTTTGCAGGGAGATGAAAGGAACACAGACTACTGGACAGTACTGTGAGTGTGTGCTCAGCAGAACCCAGGCTGGAAAAGCCTGTAGTTCCAACATCTCACGGGCCTCAATAGGTAAACTGTAAGGGCAAGAAAAGGAGATGAAAGGGAAGGTGGGAACACCTGTAAATTAACAGACAAGGAAATTAGAAAACGTGGATGCAACTTAACGACACTGTCTAGGGACTCACAGCTGGGAGATGAAGCTCTAAAGAAATGCAGGGAGGTCATCACTACACAAGTGAGGGCAGGGACTACTTCTGGAAGATTTGGTGTAACTGGAATAGTGCACATGGAGAAGCTTCTGGATGGATGGCAGAGTACTATTTTTGCTCTGGGTATTGGTAGTAAATGTCTTCACATTATAGTGATTAATTATCTATGCATGTGTGTGGGGCAGTTTTCTGAATCTCTCATGTTTTACAATAAGAGATTTTAAAAGCAAAAAAAAAAGCAATAAACTTAGTGATCTTCAAAATTACCTTCCTCCTCAAAAAGTCAATTTGTTTCCATGTACAGGATAAAATGTTTAGGAAAATAAAAAAATGAAAGATCAGGATAGGGCTGAAGGAAGAATGTAAAGTAAAAATAATTAGCATTATGCATGCAAGGCCATGTCAAGAGAATTTCTTACAGAATCAGTTTCCTGAATTTGAAGGTTAAGATGCATGTTCAGTTAATGAGTAGTGTAAACAGCCAAAGAAGTTAAATTAAGCAGAAAGAATATTAGGGGGAAGACCATGTGAGTTTGCTAACCATATAGAGGTCATGCATTTCAAATATCAGATCACCACACATTTTAAAAGTCAGACTATATGTTCGAGAAATTTCTACCAGAATTGCTAGAAGGCTTGCACATTGGGCCTCATACTGATTAGTCCAGAGTGATTGGTCTAGATGATCAAATTAGGCCTGCCTGGGTTGTCAGGTGTCCAGATACCCATTTGATGTTCAATACTATCAATCTTGACAATCAATATTTTTGTCACATACATTTCATTTGAAATATTTGTATGAAAAGTAATCTACAATAATATTTTATTCATATATTTCTCTTAGTTGAGCAGGTGGTCTACTCATGGCTAAAGCTGAAAGGTTTGCACCCCCTATTGTCCTTTGAAAGAAGCTGGACAGCAGGACAGGCAATGTGCCTTAGTTACTAGGAATCCAGTTTACCCCATTGTCTCCTTGGAAATCAAGCATCAGCTCAGCCAGCCCAGGAGCATAGTTGAACTGAATTAGCAAGGTTATTCAAAGCCTGAAATCACTATGATGGAAGAATGTTATTCATAAGGTAATCTTATTCTTTATTTTCAATTAAACTGTTTTGTTTTCCCCAAAGAAAATTAAAATGCGTTATTAAAATAAAAGTTTAAGAAACTTCTGTTTGCAAGCATAGTACATATGCTGTAGGATTGTATTTCCTGGCTGTCCATCCAAGGCCCAGATGGAGGCATGAAGAAACAGTTTCTAGGGCCCTAGCTACCAAGAATAGTGTTGCCTCTGTCCAGATGGATTGCACACAATAGAATTCGAGGATGGAAGCAAGGACTCAAAAATATAAGGGGAAAACTGTGGAAGCAGCCAGATAAGTTAGATCATACAGTGCAGAGGACAACATTGGACAGACTTTAAGTAAACCCTTCATAAATTCTAACCAAAAAATGTGTAGGAAGGTGTACTTTCCTTAAAAGGAATTAACTTTTCAAAGCTTTTAGGTCTCAATGTAAATAAGGTTTCTGAAAAGAAATGGGAAAAGGAAGCTCAAGCTGAAGTCTCTCAAAGGTCAGAAGAATCTTAGAGGTCACCCAGGACAGCCCAGGCCGGGCCCACCCCTCCCAGGAGATATATGAATTCCTTGCACAACATCTCTGACAAGCTGTCATCCTGCTGCTGAGGAAGGACACAGAGGGAGAGACCTAGAGACTTGAAAATAAATAACCTATGAGCTGGCACTGGAAAAATGATAAATGAAGTACATCTTCATGGCTCCCTTCTTCCCTGCTCTATGCCCTTTGTCCTCTGCTGAAAATCTCTATACATTTTTATAGTCCTAGTGCTCATTTATATCCTGGATGGGCAACTGCAGTTAAGTAGAGTTCCAAAATGGGATGTGTAGCCCAATGTAATAACAAGCGCCTAGTTATGGGAAGAAACCAAGTCAAAGCCGCATGACCATGAGCCAGGGAACCAGAGCGCACTGAGTCAGCAAGTAGGAACCAGAGCGCACTGAGTCAGCAAGTAGGACTGAGGTCCTCCACCCACGCGTAGGCTGACGTCCTTATGACATTGACTGTACATATTGAAATCGATTCAACAAATCTATTTACTTTTTAGGCAAATAGGCACTGTTCTGGGCAGTACCAAGAAACGACAAGCTCAATGAGTACAAAAACCATGAATGCTTTTCACCACTCTAGACTCATCCTATTGCCTAGAACATAGTAAACGCGAAGTATTTGCTGAATGAATAAATAAATGAAGGAATCATTCACCCACAACTAAATAATTGTTCACAAAGCAGTATAATGAATTTGCTGAACCCTCAGTGCCTAAATTTTCCTAAGTGTAAAATGGGATTAATATTAACATTTAATCTCTTAGGGTTATAAGAATTAAATTTAAAAATACAAACTCCTGCTTCTTCACATGGAAAAGTAACTGAAAGTATTTTCCCTCTTGCCATTAAAAAGGGTTAGAAAAACTGGACAAAGCATATGAAATAAATATTTTAAAATATTGGATAATACACATGCAGAACTATGATTGCTGATGAAAGGGAAACAAGTGAGGTTAGCACCAGGGAGGCAATTTTCAGACCACAGATGGAGAAGGGGAACCCAAACAGATCCCAGCAATCTGCTGAACTGAAAGCATGTGGCAAGCTTTTGGAGTAGGATACCAGAAAGAAGGAAGCTACACAGATAAATAGCTCCAAAAAGCACACAGGAGTCTCTGGAATGTGAATTTACACATATCTAAGGTGAAAAGTCACAAGCCTGGGCAGAGAACAACTGCTAGGGAAAGAAAAATTATTTTGGTAACAATAGACAAAAGAATTCCCAGAGTTCACACACAGTGGAATATTCCAGTACCCACTAGGCAAAGATTATTTACTGAATACATGTAGCATTCATTACAGACACCAGAATGATTGTGCCTTAGTAGAAAAGATGAACTACTCCTAAAAATAGGCTACTCTAGACCCAGCTCATATTTCCTTAAAAAGATCTTGAAAGGATCAAGTAGATCTACAAATAACTTAGTCATTTGCTAGAACAAAATCCAATGCTCTTTTTAGAAAATCAGTAAAATCCAGCACTCAATAGCATAAAATGTAATGTCATCCCATGCTCATGGATAGGAAGAATTAATATTGTCAAAATGGCCATCCTGCCTAAAGCAACCTACAGATTCAATGCAATCCCTATCAAAATACCAATGGCATTCTCCACTGAACTAGAACAAATAGTTCTAAAATTCATATGGAACCACAAAAGACCCTGAATAGCCAAAGCAATCCTGAGAAGGAAGAATAAAGCTGTGGGGATTACACTCCCCAACTTCAAGTTCTACTACAAAGCCACAGTAATCAAGGCAATGTGATACTGGCACAAAAACAGACCCACAGTTCAATGGAATAGAATAGAGAGCCCAGATAAAAATCTACAAATATATGGTCAATTAATATATGAGAAAGGAGCCATGGATATACAATGGGGAAATGATAGCCTCTTCAACAACTGGCAGAGGCAAAACTGGACAGCTACATGTAAGAGAATGAAACTGGATTACTGTCTAACTCCAAACACAAAAGTAAATTCAAAGTGGATCAAAGACCTGAATGTAAGTCATGAAACCATAAAACTCTTAGAAGAAAACATAGGCAAAAATCTCTTGAATATAAACATGACCAACTTTTTCCTGAGCACATCTCCTTGGACAAGGGAAACAAAAGCACAAATGAACAAATGGGACTACATCAAACTAAAAAGCTTCTGTAAAGCAAAGGACACCATTAGCAGAACAAAAAGGCACCCAACAGTATGGGAGAATACATTCATAAATGACATATCCAATAAGGGGTTAACACCCAAAAATAAAACTCACATGTCTCAACACCCACAAAGCAAATAACCCAATTAAAAAATGGGCAGAGGATATGAACAGACACTTTTCCAAAGAAGAAATTCACATGGCCAACAGGCACATGAAAAGATGCTCCACATCACTAATCATCAGGGAAATGCAAATTAAAACCACAATGAGATATCACCTCACACCAGTAAGGATGGCCATCATCCAGAAGACAAGGAACAACAAATGCTGGCGAGGATGCGGAGAAAGGGAAACCCTCCTACATTGTTGGTGGGAATGTAAATTAGCTCAACCATTATAGAAAGCAATATGGAGTTTCCTCAAAAAGCTAAAAATAGAAATACCATTTGACCCAGGAATTCTACTCCTAGGAATTTACCCAAAGAAACTGAGATCACAAATTCAAAAAGACATATGCACCCCTATGTTTACTGCAGCACTATTTACAATAGCGAAGACATAGAAGCAACCTAAGTGTCCATCAATAGATGAATGGATAAAGAAGATGTGGTACATATACACAATGGAATATTATTCAGCCATAAGAAGAAAACAAATCTTACCATTTGCAACAACATGGATGGAGCTAGAGGGTATTATGCTCCATGAACTAAGCCAGGCAGAGAAAGACAAGTACCAGATGATTTCACTCATTTGTGGAGTATAACAACAAAGCAAAACTGAAGGAACAAAACAGCAGCAGACTCACAGACTCCAAGAAGGGACTAGTGGTTACCAAAGGGAAAGGGGTAGGGGGTTCTGGTGGCAAGGGAGGGAGAAGGATTAAGGGGTATTATGATTAGCATACATAATGCAGAGGAGCATGGGGAAGGCAGTATAGCACAGAGAAGACAAGCAGTGGTTCTATAGCATCTTACTATGCTGATGGACAGTAACTGTAATGGGGTGTGTGGGGGGACGTAATAATATGGGTGAATGTAGTGACCACAATGTTGCTCACGTGAAAAGTTCCTAAGATTGTATATCGCTGATATCTTAATAAGAGAAAAAAATGCCACTGGGCAATAAGAAATTATCAATAAACCCAACAGCTGTGAGGGCACTTGTGGGAATTATGCTGTTATGCTGAATGAAAAAAGCCTCTCTCCAAAAAAAAAAAAAAGCGATGTCTAACTCCAATTAAAATATTACTAAGTAGATGGACAAGCAGGAAAATGTGATCAAGAATCAAAATAAAAATATATCAACAGCAACAGATCTAGAAAAGATAGAATGAGCAGAAAAGGATATAAAAAGAATTACTACCAATATTATAAATATGTTCAAGGCTTTAAAGGAAAACATGAACATTATGAATCAAATGGAAGATGTAAATATATGAAGAGGAAATTACAAATACTTAAAAATAACAATATCTTAAATAAAAAGTTCACTGAATGGATGGGAGTGACAAGAAATTAGATACTATAGAAGAAAAGGTCAGTAAACTTGAAGACATAGAAATAGAAGCCATGCAAAATGAACCATAAAGTTCCCCAGCCAGTTAAAAGATGGAGGTTAACATGGCATACAAAGCAATGAGTTGAAATTTTCTATACAAAAAGCCACTTTAAACATAAAGACAGGTTAAAATAAAAGGACAGGAAAAGATAGATCATATTAACACTAAGCTTAAGAAATTGGGAGTCAAAACATTAATATTACTCAAGGTAGACTTCAGAACAAACAATATTACTAGACATAAAAAGAAACATTTTATAATAATAGTATTCAATTATCAAGAAAAAAATTATAATTATAAATGCATATCTATACAATAACAAGACTTCTAAATGCATGAAGGAAAAATTTTCAGAGCAGAAGGGAAACAGACAAATCCACAATATAGTTGGATATTTCAAAACTTTTCTCTCAGTAGCAGATAGATAAAGCAGACAGTAAAGACAGTAGACAGGCAAGCAGTTTAAGGACATAGGAACATTGACAAACACTATCACCCATCTTATTTCATTGACATTAATAGCATACTTCACAAAACAGCAGCAGAAAACATATTCTTTTCACATATAACATTTACCAAAATAGAGCAAATACTGGGTAAAAAAAAATTCAATACATTTATAAGGATTGAAATCATGCAGTTATATTGTCTGATCACACAGAATTAAATTTAAGGCCAATAAAACAGAAGTATATCTAGAAAAACTCAAAAGATTTGGAAATTAAAATATCACTCTTAAATAACCCATGAATCAAAGAAAAATCACAAGGAAAATTAGAAAACATCTTGAACTAAGTGAAAAATATTATAAGTGGCATCAAAACAAATGGGATGCAGCTAAAGAAATACTTAGAAATATGCAGCTTTCAATGCTTAGAGAAAAGAAAGGCCTAAAATCAATAATATAAATCCCCACTTTAAGAAACTATGAGAAGTGCAGATTAAACCCAAAGGAGGTCTACTTTCATAATTTTTATTCAATTTTGAATTAGAAGTCCTAGCTAGTGTAGTAAGGAAAGAAAAAAATATACACAGAAGGCATACAGGTAGGAAAAAATGTGAAAATGCTTTTATTTGCAGATGACATAATCATATACATAGAAAATCTGAAGAAATCTACAAAAATAGTATTGGAAATAGCAAGTAAGTTTAAGCAGATAGCATAATGCAAAGCAAATATTAAAACCTCAATTCTATTTTATACTAACAATGAATAACTGGGAGACAAAATTAAAGATACCTTGTTTTCAGTAGTATCCAAAAGTTTATAATTAAAGATAATTTAATAATTAAGTTCTATATAATTAAAGGTACAAAACATTGATGAAGGAACTTAAAGAAGAAGCCCAGGTAAATGTAGGTATATACCATGTTCAAGGACTAGAATATCAATTCTAGTTGATATTAGAATATCAGTTCTAATTTAGGATATCAATTCTATTCTCCCCAAATATATAGGTCCAATGCAAAACAAATCAAAATTGCAGCAGGTTATTTTGTAGAAATTGACAAACTGACAAATTGACAAAATGTCTTGATTGATTTTAAAACTTACTACAAAGCTACAGTAATCAATACAGTGTGATAATGACACAATAATAGACACACACACACATGCATATATGTATAATTAGAGAAGGAGAGTTAAAAAATATATAATCCCACATGTATATGGTCAGCTGACTTTCCAAAAGACACCAAGGCAATTCATTGAGGAAGAGAAGAGTATTAACAATCGGCACTGGAACAACTGTGTATCCACATCTGGGGAAAAAAGAGTCTTTACCCTCACCTAAAGCATGCCAAGAGTTAGTCTGAAATAGATCACACATCTAAACCTAATAACTAAATTTTAAAATATTATAGAAGAATAGATAGGAGAAAATTGTTGTAGGCAAGAAAATTCTTGGAGTAGGTAATGATTTTTTGGCACAAACAAAAAGAAAAAATTTATAAATTGGATGTAAAAACTTCTGTTTTCTTGCTCAGACAATGAAAAGGTAAACCATTGTTTGGGAGTAACTATTCATAACTTACATAACTTACATACCTGACAAAGAATTTGTATTCAGAATACATAAAGAACCCTTACAAATCAAATAACCCAATTAAAACATGAGCATAGGATTTGAGCAGATACATTACCAAAGCAGATTATGAATGTCCAATTCACACATTAAAAGCTATCCAAGATCATTAGTCATTAGAAATATATGCAAATTAAAACTGCAATGAGATAGCATTACAAATCCAGTAGAATGTTCAAAAATTATAAGACAATGCCAAATAGTGGCAAGGAGAGGGAGCATTTGGAACTCACCTGTGTTGCTGATGGGATAAGAAAGTGGTTCTGCCACTTTTGAAAATAGATTGGGTATTTCTTACAAAGTTAAACATATATTTATCACACAGCTCACAATTCCAATCCTAAGTATTTACCCAAATAAATATGTGTCCAAAACTTTATCCAAACAGAAACTTATACATGAATGTTCATAGCTTTATCCATAGAAACCCAAAACTGGAAACAACTCAAGTGTCCAAAATAGATGACATGTGAAGTTCTAGGAAAGCAACACTAATTTACAGTAACAGAAAGCAGGTCAGTGGCTTCCTCTGCTGCAAATAGGCAACAGGGAACTCTGTGCAGTGATGAGAACGTCTATGTCCCGATTGTGGCAGTGGTTACAGGACCATCACTAGTCAAATACCTTGAGCTCTACATTTTACAGAGGGCATTTTTTGAGGGATATAAATCATACCTCAATAAAGTTGACTTTTAAAATACATGCATAGTAAATGCTGAAGGAATGCTAGGAATAAGGAGGAGAGGGTTAGGGGAGAGGAGGAGGCAAAGAAGAGGAAGAGGAAGTCATTATTAATATTAAATATATTTAATGATAATAGTTATTTAGTAACAACTTAGTAACATAAGAATATCAAAGTTGTGATCATCAGGACATTGGTCTGCTCCTAATGAGGTCATAAACAATAGAGGGAAAGATAGGTCTGATACTATAACCCAGCTACCCCACATCTAGAGCTTCACTGCAAAGATTCCTTCCTGAAGTTTCCTTGGAAATTTATGTTTTGCCAAATCCCCAAGTTCTAGAAAAATCGGTCAAGAAATTAGGAAAACAGAGAAAAGTATTAGAATTTTAGAAGAATAAGATGAACAATTAACATAAAGATGTGATTGTTTTGAAGGAATCCATGACATCAAGTTGAGGCAGGAGCAGGAAATGCCGACATGAGGAATCGAGAGCTAAGATGAGTATTTCTGCAGACCGGGGCCAGAGCTCCTCAGGGAGAAGCCATCATGTTCTGACCATTCCTTCGTGCCCGCACCTCTTGCCATCTCATAGCAGTATGTGTTCCTGGCTGCTAACATTGGCATTCTTGGAAATAAATTATTGCCAATATGTTTGTCATATATTTACTTCACACAAATCTTATGAGTGGTGTTCCAAGGAATAATAAATGTTGAAAGCAAAGTTCCTAAATCGGCGATTTTGCAACCTGGATAGGACATCCAAGTTTTAGATTAATTTTCACTTATCTTCTCCAGCATTTCCCAGTGTTTAAATATTTGCTATAGGCTGCAATCTTTGAAAATACTGAATTTTTATTTATAAATATTTTTTAGGCATTGACAACAGTTGAGTAGAGGGATGAAAAATATTGGAAGTATTTTAAGAATAACTTATGCTCATGGGCATTCCTGAGAATTCCCCCACAGTGAGATTATTCATTCTCAAATGCCAAAGACTAACCATGTATTAGGACTTTGGAGACAACCAAAAATAACAGCTCCACAGAGAACTATGAAATGATTGATCTGCCTGGGCTTCATAAGTCAGTGGCATTTGAGCAAAGCATTACAGGTGAGCCTGGGCTGAGCAGGACACGGCTGTATGCATCAAGAGCCAGGCAGGTGGGAAGGGGCTGGGCCCAGCAGAAGTTCGCCCCCAGGTGGGCCAGGCGAGTTGAGGTGGGTGCTGAGAGGGGCTGACTCAGCCACTGGGGGCGGTCCAGTCTGCCAGGCAGGCCAACTCATCAAGCATGGCTGCATTCATTTGCGATTGAAGCAAGCTGCAGGCCATGAAGAATGAAGATGAAACACTGGGAAGGTCTGAGCATGTGCAGGACACAGCACTGGGCACACCTCCGTTCTGGCTCTGGAGCCACTGCCGTTCTCACCAGGGATGCTAGAAGGTCACAGCGGGAAGAGCAGCACCTCTGGCTGTACTCTTGTTCTGCTCAGACACCACATCCCCTGTTCATTGGAGAGGGCCCCCTCATACACCCCAAGCCAGAGTCAGGGCTCGTGGCTTCCCTTTTGGGTTCCAGTTCCCAGGACCCGGGTCTGGCCTTCCTCCAATCAACCCTCTGAGGAGCCCCAGTTCTGTACTGCGAGGCCACCCAGCCCTGGGCCTGCTCCACTCATTCCTCTCAGACCCCCTCATCCTGTCTTCCTATCCATCAGAAACCACCCCCTGGACCTCTGCACGTCACTGAGGACCCCTGACATACCCCAGCCCATCTCGTCCAGCCTGTGGACTTGAACATGGACTCCCCCTCCTATTTCAGGAGGATGACCAGCCTCCTAGCTCTCTCAGTTTCAGTCAGAAGACAGAAGTTACCACAAGTCCCAGCCCATCCTGTCCTGACCGGGAACCTGAGTTCATTTAAGAATCTGTGAGGAGTATCTTCGGGGCAGCCAGGGGACCAAGTGGGAACTTCCTCCCTAGTGCCAGACGGGAGGGTACGGCTTGGGGCAGATGTGAGAGTGGGAACCCTCATAAACCTTGATATCAGCACCCAGAAAGGGACAATCTCCAAGGGGGTGGCAGACAGGACAGCCAGCGAGGCTGCCTGGGGACGACAGACAGATGTTCCTGAGCCAGCCAAGCAAGACCGAAGGAGCAGAGCCACCGGACCTGGGGGCTTAGAGGGCATGAGGGCCCCTTCGCAGACCCCGGACAACCTCCCCAGGCCCCTGCCGGCCCTGCAGTGGGCAAAGCCAGGGCAACCCCAGGCTCGGGGGGAAGGCGCAGCCCCTTGCCCACGGGTCTGTGGACCGTGTCTCGTGGGGGTCCCTGCCTGCCTGGGCTGCTCCGTCTGCCACTCCTGTTGGCCCCGCTGAGCTCCTGCACCCACAGCTCTGGGATGATCCTCAGTGACACCTCTTTTCTCTCACTCAATATCTTTTAAAGAGGATGAATTGTATTCACGGAGAGGTGGTTGAAATTGGGTCTTGTAGCTGAAACGACCATGTCAATTGCCTGGATGGGCCACTGTGGAGACACTTCCCTTCAAGAGGCCCCACAAAGAGGGCTGCGCTGTGCCTCCCCGAGGGAGTCCGCTCCTCTGAGAGGCCAGGTGCAGCTTCCCTCGCTTGCAGTTAAGCCCTGCTTACCCCCCTGAGCCCTCTACTTCCAAAGGTAATCAGACCTCCTACCATTGTGTTGAACACGACAGGAGCTCTGGGAAAGGAAGCTGCAGAAGAAAGCGCAAAGCAGTAGGCTGCCCTGTGCCCTCCGCTGGGACCGGCGCACAGAGCTTCCGGACCGGACCTCTCTGGACCAGGGAGGCGAACATCACCAGCTCAGGCGAGACGAAAGCAGCCCCCTCAGAGGCGGGAGAGCCGGCAGCACCTGCAAACATTACCACGGGTTACAGTTCTGGAAAACTCGCCCGTGTGCACAGGCTGTCTTGAGAACATTGATTTTGCTCCTGAAGACCTGGCTGTCTCAGTGCACGGAGAGCCACCGCTCACATATACAGCTAAATAGGATGGAAATGATTTACTTTTTAATTGCAGAATTGATGCTCTTTATTCTCTTTAAAATAGTGAAGGGTTCTGTCGTTGTCCCTGAGGGGAAAGTAGATCATCGGGGCAGGATTTCACCCTGTAGTTCAGTCACCAGAAACACAGCCCTGTTGCCCAGCCCTGCCGGGATCAGTTCCTGACCCTTAACGTGGCGTGAGGATAACGGCCTCCTAGACGTGCTCACGCCCTAGTCCCCGGGCCTGGGGGCTGTTACCTCACATGGCACAAGGGAATTGCAGTCATGATAGTGATGTTACAAGAGGGAGCCGGAGGGTCGGAGACATGGAGAACTGTGGCACCAGAGACAGAGGTCCAAGGCAGAGAGGACAGAGGCCGGAAGATGCTGGGAAGCTTTTAAATGGAAGGAAAGGCCCCGAGGCCAGAAATGCAGCTGGCCCTGGAAGCTGGAGAAGACGAGGAAACAGTGTCTCCCCTAGAGACTAGACAAGGAACCAGCGCTGCTGACACCCTGACTTCAGGACCTCGGACCTCCAGAGCCGGAAGAGGGCTCCGAGACACCGGCTCTGCAGTCGTTTGCTCCAACAGCACAGGAAACTAACCCACTGGGGAGCCCAGAGGAGAGGTGCAAAGGCCCTCTTCATGTGGGCTGTCCCTGCACATGGCCACTGCCACTGCCATGTGCCCACATAAGACATGTCCTCTGCGCCGCCCACCATCCTGGCGCGTCATAGCTCCCCAGGCTTTCAGTTTTTCACCCCAAACAACATATTTTTGAAATGAGACTAGTACTCATCAGGACCAGCTAAATAGAAACTAAACTTGAGGATAACTTTAAGCTTCTAAAGGGCTATTTTTAGAAATCACATCTAAGTCTGACTGGGGGGGATATTTGGCCCTGTCTTCCAAAGCTAACTTTAAATGATACATAAACTGTTATCAGGAGGCCATGCTTTCTTCCAGCGTAAGGCTGCTAAATCAAGAGGAGGCTTTCTCTTTCCAAGGACTCAAGCCTAGAATGTACTTTCTTAAGGCTTGAGGGGATAACACAGATAACTAGAAATAAGAAAAATCCATCTTTTCAGACCCGTTTCTATGTCAACATGAGCTGTGGAGACAAACAGCTCCTTTCTCCTGTCATGTGGTTTGTGTAGGCCCCCCAGGACTCTGCTGATGCAAGAATGTGTGATAGGGAAAGCGGTTTAAAGGGGTGTGCAGACATGAATGCTGACGTGCAGGCACATCAGAGAGTCCCTTGACTGGCGCAGGTGTGTCTCTGACCCAGCCTTCCTGCTTTCTCATATTTCACAGCTGGAATAAAGCGAGGTCCCCAAGCGCCCAGCTTGCCCATCACCCACTCCCTTCCCACACTCATGGCTGACATCACTGGTGATGACAGTGCCCTTCCTTCTCAGCCTGGGAGCAGGCTCACAACCCCAACACAACTGTCCTTTACAATCCAGGCTGAATCTCAACTCTTGAGGAAATCTAATCTCCTATCCAGGGATGAAGCAGCCTTTCTACGGAAATCTCCTATGAACACGGCAAATCGTCAAAGATGTTTTATGAGTGGATATTTGCCCCTCATGGCCTTCAGTATGGTAGTCCTGCAGTGCTTGAAGAGGAGGCAGAGACACAGCCTGCGACAGGTACAGCTTGGTTCCCAGGATGCCCACTAGCAGGGTGCCAGTTGGAGACTCCTGAGTAGCTCTGACGGGGCAGGGCTGAGAGGCAAGAGGAGGGAAGAGAGAGGAGAGACAGGGGAAGGCAAAGACAGACTTCCCAACCTGGCCATGGGGCCCAGCGCCAGCTCCCCTCTGCCGGAGGAAAGGTGGGGGTCTCCTGCCTCGCGACCACAGCCGTCCTCCTTGGCCCATGGGCCCATGTGATGCCCTGTTCTAAGGGCTTGCGTAGCATTTCAGTTGCCATGGAAACCTCTGGCCTCATCTAGCAATACCATTAGGGTTGTGGTGAGATAAACAGTACGGCCTGTGGTCCGTCGGCCCTCGGGGCATCCCAGCGCTCAGAGTCTCCGCTGAAATCATGATTTTTTCATGATGATGGGTGTGCTCCCTTCTTAAGGATTCCGGCTGTGAGACAGAGCATTGATTTAAGAGCATCTCCTGTAAAGGAAAACCTGGTTGCAGGTTTCTAGAACGTGAACATCACAGTATAGTCTGAAATGTGCTCCCTGTGGCACCCCCTCCAGGTCTCAGAGAACAAAAGGCAGTGAGCTAACTGGCAACTGGACTGGGAAATCTGGAAAAGGAAAACCGAATCCCTCATCTGAAAGAGCAGACTGTGCCCACTGCATGCACGCACACTGCACTAGACTCTTATTTTTCTTTCCTTCATTATTTGCATATTTAAAGTCAAAGTAGAATTTTGGGTTGGTCATTCATAAAACTGCCATAATGCTTATCTAATTCATTTCTCACATTGGAAAACTAAATATCAAACAAGGGAACTGATGAAAATAAATTATGCAATATCCCTAAGGTTATCAGCTGCTTGCGGTCATCAGCAGTGTTGTAGAGCTCCATCCAGGGACCCCAGTGTCCCAGTGTTAAGTGGAAAGTTTGCAAAGCCATAAAACATGAAGCAATATTCAGTGGTTTGTATGTGTGTATCACAGTTGGGAACTATATAAATGAGAGAACCTAAGGATGGAGGAGGTAATGGGGGTTATTTTTTTATTTCTATTTATTTTCTTTCTTTTCTGTTAAAAAAATGCATTGCTTTTATAAAAAGGAAAAATTAAGTTCTTTAATGGTCAAAAACATTTCACAAACCTAGTAAGCCTGTTTACATTAATAAGCCTGTTTACAAACTATAGTAAGAGACGGGAGAAAAGCACCCAGCACTTTCCTTAACTAGCCAACGTTCACTGCCAGAACCAAGAGAACAATCCATCCCTTGCAAACTCAGAGAGGCATCCTTAACCCAGTGCGTCACAGTCCGCAGGGTTACCTGCGTCATCGCCACCATGCCCTCCACTCCCACCAGGATTAATTCTCTTAATAAGAGCAGCCCTCTGGCTAACGCCCATGTATTAAACACAATCACTTGGAGAAACCAGGCTATTCCCAGAAACTGTTAAGGATATGTTGTTTTGCCCAAACCTCCTCTGGCCCCAGATAGATGAGAAACAGTTACGTTTTTCCCTATTCCTCCCAACATTTAGTACTGGTACATAGGAGAGGAAAGAGAAAGATAAGAACTGTATTTCTACCTAAGTCATCATGCTCTGAAAATGAGGTACAGACAGACGACCTCAGTCCAGGAACTAGAAAAAAGCTGTGGTCCCTGTAAAGAATAGGAATAAATTGGGGGAATCTAAGATCAGTGTATTTTGGAAATCAACTGAACATTTGGTTTGAGTGCAATATATAATAAATGCACCCCAAGAGCCTTGTCTGAGATCTCAACATTTGGGGAACTGAACCCTTTTCTCAGGAGCTTGTGACATGCATGTCCATGTGTATTAAGTGAGATTCTGTTTTAAATGTTTCCAAACTCTTCATGTAAACACACATACACCGCAGTCACCTTCCTTTAAGGGAACTGACACAAAGAAATTATTCAGTGGGCAGCAGGACAATGAGCTGCCCACAGTGAGGTAACCAGATGTCCCCTTTGGGCACAGCCCTGCATACTGCTGGCCTTGGTGAATTGTCGGGGTGCCAGCCAGAGCTAAAAAACAATGGAACACAGCCCTGCCAAGCCACCCAGGCTGCTAGCAAAGGTAGCTGAATGGAGAGGCAGTCTTAAGCATGCATGAAATTGACACGGGGAACAGCCACCTTCAGATTTCGATGTGTTAGTCAAAGGCAGGAATGCTGCAGGGGAGAAATAGGGGGGATTTCAGAGCAAGAAGGGAACTGTAGTGGGAACATGCACTGGCTTTTTAAGAACATTTGCCTTTTGTGCCCGGCATTTAAATGTACCTCTGAAGTATTTGTACTCTTTACAGTGAGCATGCATATTTTGAAAGTAAACAGAAAAAATACATATTTAGATGCATATAATAGGGATACAAACCAAAGTGTGCCCCCCTCAGCTCTTTATTTCACCTCCATCTCTTCCTCATCTCCATGTCAGTGCTCATGCCCGACACCAGAAGGAGAATGGGAGGTGTTCTGAGGCCCCTCCTCCTTTGGGGAGCACTCCGCGGAATGGCCCTATCCTGCCTTCGCCATTAGAGGAAGGGGCACTTCGTGCATCCCTCAGGAGGAGGCTGCCCTTCCTCCTGACGCTCAGGCCAAGAGTTGCTTCATTCTCGTGTCTTTGGACATCACCACGCCCTGTGGTGGAGGCTGAGCAAGCGTAGACAGATTCCCACCATGGAGTCTGGATGGATGAATTCAAGGATGCCCATTTTTACTATTTGTAGAAAAGAAATTACGAGCATGATGTTTTATGCTATAGGCATATACACCTGCTTAGCCTAGAAAACACTTGTCTCAAATGCCAAGAAAGAGCATTGAATTATGCAGATGTATAAACTATGGGGGGAGTAAAAGCCAGGAACCTCCACCAACCACATTCCGCCAATGCAGAAACACAATTGCGTGTGTCAGTCAATACACCTGTGTAACCACCTCCTTTGGTTCCATTTTGAATGTGATATTTCCCAGAGGGGAGCAGTCCTCATGAATCAATACAGCATCATTAGTGACACTCAAATGCTAAAGCCAGATGTAAGCATTGGGTGCTTCCTTCAGCCCACAGCCTGCCCTCTCCATGTGGGGACAGGTGTGCACTGTGGAATATGGGGCCACCACCATAGAAGTGTCCAGGGAATGCAGGTTTTATGGGAAGTAGAGCCACAGCTAGGAAGTTGCATGGTAGAAAACAGTTAAAACAAAAAGGAAGGAGAAAGGCAGAGCCAGAATGATACCTAAAGAGATAATCACCTTGGGCAGATTCTGAGGGTGATAGCAAGGGAAATATGCCAAACAGAAACCTGTTTATTAATGCCCAAGCAGAACAACAGTTATTAGGAAGAAATGGGGACATTGCTGGAGAGCTTATAACTACAGGTGCCTATGTCCTCATTGTGCAACATTTATTAGTACACAATGGGAACACCAAGAAAATGCAGCAGTCAGAACACATTTATCTCCTTATTCTGGAACAGTACAGGAGCAATCTAGGAAATAAGACCTTGATTTTAAATCCAGGTTTAAACTCTTTCCAGACTATTAAGGTTTTGCTTTTCCATTGACAAGGTTAACAGTGTCTACACCTTATTCTGCAACCATTATTGTGATTTGTCTCTAAGTTGATTCTAAAAGGTAAAAATCTTAGTAACATAAAAAATAATGCTATAATCAATATCCCCTTTTGTGTATATTTTTTTCCTGACATATTTAGTCATCTATCATCTATCTATCTATTCACAATAATTTATCGATCATCTATCTTGTAATATCTGCTTTTATCAGATCCTTACCATCACTTAATGTTTCAAGGAGATTTTCAAATATACAGAATCCTTTTTCTTCCTTTATCTTTACTGAGCCCTTTTTCTTTAAACTAATCTCGCTCTAGTTCTATTATAGAGCTATTATCCTAGACAAAATCTATTCTTCTTGGAACTTAAGTCTTCTTCTTTGACTCACTCTCTTGTTTTGCTGGAGCACATCCTGGAAAAGGTTTACCACAATGGTTGCCTTGAAAAAAAGCCATCTGGGTTCCTATATAATTTGTCTTCACACTTAATTGATAATTTAGTTGCATATAGAATTCTAGGTTGTAAACCACTTACCTCAGAACTTACCAGACATTCCTCCTTCTCTTGTAACACTAAGCTCATAAGAATTTCATGGGCATCCTGACTCTGATTCGTTGTAGGTAAATAGTTCTTACTTTCTGAAGGCTTTCAGAATCTCCTATTAATTGGAGCATTTTGAATCTTTGTAACGATGCACCTTAATGCCATCTTTCTCATCCACTGTGCTAGGATCAGAGGGCATGTGCCTTCTTCAGCTCTAGGAAATCATCCCCTAATATTCCTTCAAAAACTTATTTTCCTATTTTCTTCGGTCTCTCTTCCTGGAAGTTCTCTTAATTGTTGGCCTTTTAATTGTCTTGTTGTCTCTTAGGTGCTTGCACATATTTCTATCCTCTTGTTTTCTTTTTGTTTTGATCCACTTTATAAATTTCCTTGATTTCGTTCTTAACTTTCTGTTGAATTTTTCAGTTGGGAAATAATTTTTTTGTTTTCCAAGAGACCATTCTTGTTCTCTGATAGTATTTAGAAAAATCCTGTTCATGTATTATGTATTTTATACCTTCTCAAATCTTTCTGAGGACACCAATTAGGGTCTTTTTAAGTATACGTTTATTCCTTGAATTACTTGCTTTCTCCTTAGTCATTTTCTCCCACTTACGTATCTTTGCCTTTCTCCTATATGGAGCAGGCTTCCCTCAGATGTCTGTGCTCCCCTGTTATTTATTCATATTTTAAAATACCCAGGGCAGAGCTGCAAGCTGTGTGTTGTGAACAAGGCCCCTTATCTGGAAGGTTTCACTCCAGCATGAGCAGGACAGACACAAGCCTTCCCCCTGGGTTCTAGAATGCATTTCTGTGGGACACCATGATTGCGGGGCCGCCACACTGCTCGTCTCAGTTTGTTCAGTTTCTCCAGTGAGGAACCCTTGGCTTTTTTGCCTGAGGGGTAAATATCTGCCTGTTGACTATTTTATGCTCAAAGGATAGGAAGGGGTTTGTCGGGGCTCAGCTCTTAGCTAGTCCTCCCACATCTCACTCCCACCCTTAAACATGTCTCTGAGTTCCAAGCCTCTGTGGAATTCTGCCAGACACACAGACACGTGCAGTTGGGGTCTCTCCTAGAACATCCCCCCTCCGGACCCTCCTCCCTGATTCATCAGTCACCATTCCTCCACCCACATCTGCCTTCAGGAAATGTATTGAAAGCTGTCTTCACCGATGGTTCCCTTCCAATTCTATTTCTGGTGGTAAGAATTCATTTTTTGCTCCCTAACTCTCTTCTTAACAGGGTCGTTGGAGAAAAAGCAAAGAAACATATTTTATCAGCCTTTTGTTTTGAATTGGAAGCCACTGTCCTGAAGTCATCAACTCCCAAAAAAGGAATGAGATTTAGTTAACTATCCCAAAAATCTATTAAAGGAAGAAAATTTTATTCAATGACATTTTCTTGATACCCTCTTTGTTCAAAGTATGGTGCTGGACTAACGGAGGGGATTTACCAAACAGGGGGACTGGGGGGGACTTGTTCCCTGCCCCAAAGGAATTCACACCCTGCTACCCACAAAAGATATTTATCAACATGCTCTAATTGTATGTTTCACTACACAATGACTTTAGAAAATAACTTAACATATCTGAATGTACCTACGTATGACTTTGAGTGCAATATTCCAATTTGGCTGCAAAAATAGCCAAAAAAAAATTCACAGGCATGAATTACCAAAAAAAAACACAAAAAACAAAAATGGAATGGCAGAAGGGCAGAAGGGCAGAAAGGGAAAGGAGGCAGCATCCCAGGGATAAAGGCTTCGGATCCTACGTGAGCAGAGGGAATTCACCACTTTTAAATCAGTCAAGGGGAATCTAATGGGGGTGGTGAGTCTACCATTCATTGTGATATTTATAGCCAATCAGAATGTTTTGCTAAAAACCATGCCTACGTACATTCAGATATATTTTGTCATTTCTTAAAATCAGTCTACAGTCAAATGTACATTGTATCCTCTTTTATAAAAAGTGTGGTTTTATTTATAAATATCAAAATACAAAAAAAAGATAGTTTATAGGCTTACTTAAAGGGGAAATAATAACTGGGAAGGCACATATGAGGGCTTTGGGTGCAGCAAATGTATTTTATTTCTTGATCTGGGTACTGCTCACATGGGTGTGTTTATGTCAGGAAACTTCCTCCAATTATATTCGTGAGTTTTCTATTATACAGCTCCACACACATCTATTTTAAAAATAAGAAGAAATAAAGGAAAGGGGGGACAAAATAGTTCAAATTCCCTTCTCTTCAGTATTTATTTTGAGGGGACAATCTAGAATACAGACCAGGAATTTCTTGGAAACAGAGGTTTTGATCATTGTATTACCAGCATCTAGCATAAATGCCTGGCCCCTGGGGAGATGCTCAATATGTTTGTGGAAAAATAAAAATAGGGAGAAAAGAAAGAATGAATAAACAATGAAAGAAAGAGAAAGAGAGAAAGAAAAGGGGAGAAGAAAGAAAGAAAAGACAGGTAGGAAGGAAGGAAGGAAGGAAGGAAGGAAGGAAGGAAGGAAGGAAGGAAGGAAGGAAGGAAGGAAGGAAGGAAGGAAGGAAGGAAGGAAGAAAGGAAGGAAGGAAGGAAGGGACAAAAAAGACAGAAAGAAAGAAGAGAGAAAGGAAGAAAGAGGTAGACAGACCTTTGTGTACCCAGCTACTGAGGTCCAGAGGCTGGGGGTTTTGTTACTGTAGCTTAGCCTCACCTCACCTGACTAACACACCTCCCATGAGCTTCCATAGTACCAGGTGAACACATCTCCCACTCACATACATCTCTCCCTCTCCTCTTGAAGTAGGGGCTGTTCTTCACACCTTAAACAGCTCTCGACTCCTAACAGGTGTTCATTAAAAGTGTGTCAAATGAAGTCATTTTTCAACCCTCCTGTTCCAAACAGAGTGGTTTGTATATGGCAGGCCCCAAACCAACAAACTGGTGACTGATTGCTGCAGGAAGTGACTGTCAAGAGAGTATAAACAGAAGAGACAAATATCAGTGATTTTCTTGGAAATTTCTTTCCATCCAATCTACCCTTGTAGCTATTGCTACTTTGAAAAAACGCAGCCTTTGAGGTCAGGACAATGAGCCGGGTAAGACTTGATCAGTTCAGTCTCATGAGTTTTCCTCAGTGACTCCCCAGAGGACTATGAATCTCACTCCCCTCCCCCTGCCAAGCTATAACAACCCCCCAGGCTGCCAACCCGTCTGCTCCGCAGGCTGGAGGACAGGAGCAGGTCTCCTGCTGGCTCACGTGGAACCGGAGACAGCTACTCAGAGAAAGAGCAGGTGTAATGGTTTCTCTGAGCAGGGAGCATCCTGGGCCTGCAGAAGTTTACAGCTTTTCTTTATGCATTTTTAATCAATTCTAAGCTACTTACAAATATGTGCAATTACTTTCTGCACTTTGCTTTGTAATAAGATTTAATGACTCTGCTGCAGTCCTCTGGGTGAACATTGATAATCTAACTCAATGATTTAAAAATTAGCTTTGGCAAAGGAGGAGGGTATAAACCTAGATGAAGCCTTTTTTAGTTTTGGGGTTTTTTTTAAAGGAAATCAGAAGTTGGAATTAAAAATTTTAACTTTCAAAATATCCCCAATAGAAGAGAACAGAATATCTCACTTATTTGGCACAAAGTGTCTGATTAAAATACAGAGAAAAAGAAAAGCTCTGGGAAAAAAAGCTGTCTTTCTTTAAAATATTTTACAGATTATTGTAAACAAAGAGGCCCAGAGGTGCCCAGAGAGGTCATCTAGCTTTGCAAGCATTTTGATATGGAATGTCCTCCAAGTGTCCCTGATGAAGAGGACATCTCCCAGTTCTCCAATCACTTGGAGGACCCCGTTTCCACCATCCAGGCAAGTGCTGGCCAAGTTGTTCTATGATGAAGAATAATAAATACAGCTTATCTCTACTGAGTGTGTGCTCCAAGCCAGCCACTGAGGACTTCCCTCTCTGCTGGACTCCAAGGGGCTGTGGGGCCTACCTGAGAAGGAGGAACATGGGCAGAAGACCAGGCCTAGTTGGCATCATCGAGTTGCTATGCAACCAGGTAGCCAATCGAGGGCTCATGTTCTTTATCTAGAAACTAAGGTGCTGAGAGAGACCCTCAAAGTTCCCCT
Organism: Manis pentadactyla; assembly: GCF_030020395.1. Classification (NCBI taxonomy): domain Eukaryota; kingdom Metazoa; phylum Chordata; class Mammalia; order Pholidota; family Manidae; genus Manis; species Manis pentadactyla. The sequence continues at coordinate 192,950,774 of NC_080019.1, forward strand.
TTCAGCTCTAACATATCTGATTTTATTTAAAGGCATTTACTGAGAGTCAACTATGTGCCAGCAATTAAAGATAACTGTGTTTTCTTCTGTGCACAAAGAAGTCTAGACGTTTTTTCTGTGCAACAGTAACCCCATGACAAAAGATGCAGGCTCAGAGCTCCTCATCAGAGACGCCCTGAAATAATGCAGATTTCTTGCTTCCCTGTTACACAGTAGAATGTCCTACAGTCAGAGGCTCCTTCCTCTTCTCACCAAGTATTCCTACCTGTGAAGAACTTGGAGATACTTCTCAGTGGAGGCCCAGACTAGCCATGGGATCTAAAGTCACTGAGCAAGTCACATCTGGCTGGGCTCTACAAGCTGTTGGGACGTACAAGCCTCTGCCCTTGCTCTGTGGCACCCACGTTACTGAGGCATTGCATGCGATCTTCAGTCTGTCTGCACCAAGGCCGTTATCTATGATGAACTACTGACGGATAACACATTGCAAAAACGGCATTTAGCTTCTGGAATGGAAATGCCAGGGCAAGCCCCTGACTCCAGGTGGCTCCAGCACCATGCAGCATCCCGTGTAAAAAGTCCCTGGAACTCACACAACTCAAGGTTTTATAAATCATGAGGAGCTTTTCTAAATTTTTTTTTCCAGAAGTGAAGCACAGTTTAATTTAATAGACAATCATTCATATCCTGAGTTGCTGAGCTTCCTATTGGAGTAATTGACTTTTTCTCTATTTTGACATTAAATCAATAGAACATAGAAAAAGAAAGTGGGGGCAATAGTTTTATAATATTGTACGTCAAACTATACTTAAAATCAATAGAACATTAATGGGGACAGGAGCTTTGGTGAGAGGGGGCTTCCCCAGCTGCGAGGCAAAGCTGAGTGTGGACAGGGAAAGGCCACTTCTGGAAGAGAGAAAGGTAGGTCCCAGTATGTCATTCCCTCGATGGACTGAGCACCCCAAATGGCACATGGAGAAGCTAAAGCCCAACAGACATTGACAGGACAAGGTGGACGGGAATAGCAAGGGCCCTGTCAGACCTGGACAAGGGTCAGCGCGGCTGAGCAGACAAATCTATTTGCAGGAAGCTTATTTTCCGTTGCCTACAACCCACCAGGAAATACAGGCTTTCAGACCATTTCCTCTGGCTCTGCAAGCAATTGTCCACCCAATGCACACTTTCCAGAAACCCTGAGGGGGTTGGAGTTTCAATTACTATGATCAAAAGGAAACCATCTACTTAGAAAAATAACTCCTGCAGAGCATTTGCTCGATACATTTAGGCACTAAGTACATCCTAAACGGTGCTCATGAAGCAGAATGCGTCTGCGAAAGGCAACAATTGGGCTCTAATAACAGCATCCTTGAAAGGAATTGCAAAAATTACAAATCAAGAAAACCTCTCGTCCCTTCCAAAAATTTGAGCACTTAAACCAGTAAGACCGATTCATTCAGGCATCTTGCAGAAAATATCCCACTTTGAAGATCTGACAAACTGATTCTCTCACTTAGAGAGAATCTCTTGCTTTACGAGGGAATGTGTGTAAAGGAACAAATAATCATCAAGTTTTCCTAGACCTTGGACCTCCAAAAGGCCTACAGCTTGCCCTACAGCTGAGCAGAGCTTGAGTATCTCTGTCTGGCCCTGACATCTAGCTGATCCTCTCAGTAACAGTGGTGGTGGAATTGTTAAAACTCCCTTTACAAGTGAGGAAACTGATGTGAGTAGAGGAACATGTCCAAAGACACAAAGCTAGTGAGTGGGAGAACTGGAACTCAAACCTAGGCTTCTAGAGCAATGAATAATTTTAAAATGAACTTTTTAAAATACTATTTATAATAAAATTAAAAAGGAAATCTAGGAATGAATCCAACAAAATCTAGGCAAAACCACAGTAGTGAAAGCTAAACTACATTATTAAGAAGTTAAAGAAGACCTAAATAAATGGAGAAATATACCACGATCGCAACAGGACAGCTGAATGCTGTGAAGATGTCTATTCTCTCCAAACTGAGCTATGGATTTAACACAATAGCGATCAAGACCCCAACAGGTGTCTTTCCCCCACTGGACACTGACAGTGATCCTAAGATGTATGTGGGACAGCGAGGGACCTAGAACCTAGAAGGGTCAACGCAACATGGAAGAAGAAGCCAATTGGAAGACTTAATTCATCAGATTTGAAGCCTCACTACAAAAGTTCATTAATTAGGGCATTATGGTGTTGTCCCAAAGAGAGACAGGTAGGTCAGTGGGACAGAATAGAGAGTCCGTAAACTGACATGCGTGCATACACAGTCGCCTGATTCACAGCACAGGTGCCACTGTAATTGTGAAGAAATTATGACTGTGCCAATAAACGGGCCTGGAGTAACTGGACATCTGTGGAGAAATAAACCTTGGCCTCCTTCCTCATATTATACACAAACATGAACTTGAGACGGATAATTATGACAGCTAAAACCTTAAAGTTTATACAAGGAAACATGTGAGAAGATCTTCATGACCTTGGCAAACATTTCTTAACTCTGACCCAATGGGCACTGACTACAAAATGGGCAACTGATAAACTGGACTTCAACGAAAGTAAGAATTTCTGTTCATCAAATAACTCCATTTAAAGGGTGAAAAACAAACCATAGAGTAAGAGGCAAAAATCCATGAGGCATACACCTAACAAAGGACCCACACATCGAGAATACTTAAAGAACACCTACAAGTATCAAATTTACAAGGTGGGAAAATGCCTTTAACAGACGCTTCCTAAAAGAAGTATCAAACTGGCCAATAAGCATGTGAAAATGTACTGAATGTGATTCCTTCTCTCCACATATATACAAACCTACAGAGGTACCCCTACATCTACCAAAAAGACTAAAATGAAAATGAATGGAACTGTCAAGTAAATGTTAGCAAGGATGTGCTCACACTTCGCTGATGGGGTGTAAATGCACAACCAATTTAGAAAATGGTTCAGCATGGTCCACACATGCAAACGGACACAGTCTTTGAAACCAGTCACTTCCCTCCCGGGTTTATATCAAGAGAAACAAATGCCTACATCCACCCGAAGAAGTGTGGGTATACAGATGTTCATAGCAGCTTTATTTAGAAGAGCCTAAAACTGGAAACATCCCAAATGCCCATCAACAGGGAAGTGGATAAAACAAACGGTAGTCTCTCTATTCATTGGAGCGCCACTCCTTAAGAAAGAGTCGATTTACTGATACAACAGCTTGGATAAATCTCATAGATGTTATATTGAGTGGGAAAGAAGTAATAATCAAGATTCCACTTATTTTGAAGTTCACAAACAGGAAAACCTAACCAGTGGTATTTGAACTCAGGGTGGTGGTCATCTCTTAGAGGAGTATTGATTAGGAAGGATCATTCTGGAGCCTTCTAGGGTGATGAACATATTCTATATCTCAACTTGGATGGCTTTACACAGTTTGTAGATGTATAAAATGTCATTCAGCTGTTCATTTAAGATTTGTGCATTATACATGCCTCATTATTTGTATTTTTTCACCTCAGGTACAAAAACCTGGCTGGGGCAGGAATGGGGAGTTAACCATTTAATAAAGAATTTCTGTTTTACAAGATGGGAACAGTTCTGGAGGTAGATGGTGGTGATGGGTGTACAAAAATGTAAATGTACTTAATGCCACTGAACAGTATGCTTAAAATAGTTAAGTGGAAATTTTTATGTTATGTATATTTTACCACAATTTTCAAATATTTTATAAAAATAACAGGATTGTCCCATGAGAGGTTATATGATGTGTATAAAGAGGAAAAGACTTCAGCTGGAGCAAGAAATGAGATCCCCTTGCCAGGTGCTGGGCACAAAATACACACCCAGGAAATGTCCATGCCCTCCTTCCTTTAGGCCCATGTGGGCTCTCCCAGCCTTGCCCACAAGTTTGTTTTGCATGCATCCCTACTGTGTGCCCTGATAACATAGGCATGAGATGATGGCTCAGAGGGACTTTGCACTGAACACAGACATGCATACAAGTAAACATGGCACAAAGTAGACAGTGGTGCATCATAGGGTGCTAAGGAATCAGAGGAGCAGTTTGGGATGGAGCAATTTTAACCCTCAGAGATGCGTTTTGCAGAGTGTGGGTAAAAGTGTAACATTTCCAGAGTATCTCGCCTAGCTTTAGTGCATTTGCATATCCCCAGGGGTGGAGAGAAGTTCATCTCCATGTCAATGGGTAATTGCCTGGGCAACCAAGAGCATGTCTGAACCTGAGAGTTTAAGGGGAGGGGCTGGCTTGCTGGCTTGCTTCTTCTGGAGCAGGGGAAGAGAGACAGCACTGGACTGCAGTTTGTAAGCAATAAACAGGTTATAAACTTTATTTCTCCCTTTGACTAATTTCAGTTTTAGAGGTATTTTGCCCCAGGATTTCCTTTCCCTGGACTTACACAGAGTTAGCATGATTCACCATCAATTTTACTGAGGAGATCCAGACCAGGGTGTGGTACACAGGCTCACTTGCTTGGCAAACCGCCCCTTGAGTAGTACACTTTCATGACCTGTGTGGTTTTCACCTCCTTTTCAGATGTGGCTGAGGAGTGCCTGGTTCCATTGCAATTACCACCACTTACAAAATCACCACTCCCCAATGTGCCCCTATACTGGACCCTGAACAGAGCAGGTGCCTTACAAACACTCGCTAAATTCCATCACCCTGTTTTTCTTCCTACGCCAACAGTGAGCTTTGAACCCAGAAATACTCCATGATCCAGCTCCGCGATAGGAAAAGATATGATTAGTTCAACATTATGCTGCTACTGCATCTCAGGGCTAGGATGAGACTACTGGGGTTCACCACCCACCGAGACCCCTGCCCGGCCCCCTGAAGCTCCACAGGTCAGGGTGACCCAGTGTTGGGCCCGATCTATGGAAGGTCTCAGGGGTGGGTTAAAGTAGAGAACCACCATGCTCTGACCTTCTATGACACATCGGTCACAGGAGCAATGAACTGTCCCCAGCACAGAGCACCGTGATTTCTGAGGTAATCCTTTAAAATGCACATGCTGGAAGGATCTTTAACTAGAGACTTGAAAAATCCTCACTCTGTTCCCAGAGGTACAATCACCCAAAATCCCCCACATGGGCTGAGAGTCCATAAACCTAGCAGAGAGTGGTTCTGAGCATCTGAGAACCCCCATTGGTATACTTCATTGAAGGTTTCAAAATGACTTGACAGAAATGAGGAGCAGTATTAACAAGTTAAATGAACGAGCCCACGCTTTGAAAGTAGAAATTATCCTTTCCATAATACCATGGAAACTTATTTAATAAAATAGAGTTTTCACATTGTGGTAAGACAAAGAAAAGCAAGATCATAGTGGTGGGAACTGCCTTTTATTCACAAAGAATAAAAGCCTGTGAAGGCTCATCTTGTTCTTATATGTACCAACAGATGAACCACATTGTACTTATCTCCCAGTGGAGCATGGAAGGGAAGTCTGGACGCCCCTTCATGAATCCCCAGAAAATTGCAATCAGCAGGCAGGCCCACAGATGCTGCTAAATGGAGGTTGTGGAGTTTTCCAACCTAATTCCATCATGAGCCGATATTTTGAATTATTGAAAACCTTCTAACACATTTACCTTTAGGTAATACATTTTTTAAATCTGGTGATTATCCTAAAGAGAATGTTTCCAAGTCGTACTCAGGCAATAAAAAATTCGATGAAGGTGATCTCACTGAGTCTTATTCTTAACTTAGTCACCCAAGATCCCATGTACCTCTGAGTGTATTTGTACTGAAGAGGCGAACTTTGTACTCAATGCTCAGAGCTGTCATTATTTTTCCAGCATATCCTTGTTCTCTGTAGCTACTAACGGATATGAAATATCTCAAGCAGAGTGAACAGGGCCTAAGAGACACATCGCATCTTGTTAGGATGGGTTGACACAGGAAGTTGGAGTCCATGTTAAAAAAGATCTGATCAATCACAAACTGAACACAACCTCAGTTCCTTTGTGCGCAGACTATTAGGAAAATCACCACATGCCATTTTAGAGGATTCTTACTCAACTTACTAAGTTTTCCTCTTTTAACAGCCTCAGATCTAATAGTAAAACTGTTTTAAAATCGGTGAGGTGCAGGCAAGAATCTTGGTATCATGTGTAGGGGGCTACACTATTCAGGACTGTGTCTCAGGTAAACTGTGAAAAGAAGATAAACAAGACAGGGGAGGTTTGGCTAGGCTGCCACTTTTACATGTATGTGCATTGCCACGGCTGTAGTGCCCAGGAGCAAACCGTTAAATGGATAGGAACCTGAAGCTCCAAAACTCTCCCAATAGCCTGGGGGTTCCTCACACTGACCTCAAACCACCCTGCCATCCGCACCTTGCTCAGTGGCTTGCTTGCCCTCCTGCCCACTCCAACAGCGAATCCTAACCCCAGGGAGAAAGGGCCCATGAATGTATGTCATGGGCAGAACTGCATCTCCCCAAAAGAGCTGAAATTCTAATCCCCCAGTACCTGTGAACATGACCTTAATCGGAAATAGAGTCTCTGGAGATGCATTCAGGTCAAAACAAGGTCATCCTGGTTTAGGAGAGCCCCAAATCCAGTGAGTGGTGGCCTTACATGGAGAGGCGAATTTGGACAGACACAGCATGGGGAGGACGTGAAGACGCACAGGGGGAGCACCCTATGATTGAAGTGACACTCCTATAAGGCAGAGAACTTCAAAGACTGCCACCCTCTCAAGCCAGGGAAGGCAAGGAAGGAGAGTCCCCCAGGGCCTTAGAGAGAACAAGGCCTCATCCACACCTTGATTTTAGACTTCCGGCCTGAAGTGTAAGAAAGCAAATACATGTTGTCTTAAGGCATCCAGCTGGTGGTAATTTGCTATGGCAGCCCCAGGAAGCTAAAACGATGTGTAAATCAGAACATGGCTCTAAGTGGCATTTGCTCTAAAAAGGATGACAAGGCTTCATTCCAAAATTCTTAATTTCTAACCATGAATTTCTAGACACTGCTTGCCCTGTCCAGTCCCCTCGCCAGGTCACTATTCATGAGGGCTTGGGCAAGTTCCTTCACCTCTCTGAGGTTTGATTTCCTCCTCAGTAAGCCGTAAATGATCATCTTCTCCCCCCAGGTCAACTGGCAGCATTCGGTGAGAAATTATACGAAAGTGCTGGGATGTAGTAGAAAGTATCCTCATCAACAGAATACCTCATTTTCTGGGTGTATCTGTGAGGGTGTTTCAGGATGAGATCAGCATTTGAATTGATAGACTGAGTAAAGCAGAGTGCTCTCCCTAATGTGGGTGGGCCTCGTCCAGTCAGTTGAAGGCCTGACTAGAACAAGGCCTGACCTCACCCCCTGAGTGGGAGGATCCTCCCACCTGACTGCCTTTGGACTGAAACACAGGCTCTTCCTGGTTCTATAGCAGCTTCGGGCCTTTGGAGGCAAACCGTGACACCCACTCTGCAGATCTGGGGCTTGCCAACCTCCATAATCACATGAGCCAATTCCTCATAATAAGCCTTCTCTCAGTAGATTAGATCGATACACACAGACATGCACACATATGTCTCCTATTGGTTCTGCTTCTCTGGAGAACCTGGACTAGTACAATAATGAGCATGGTGCTAAGCCCCAAAATCTGAGCACACATTTGTACTTTGTGCCAGTATCGTTTATGGAGGACCTACTATGTCATAAGCACCCAGGAGACAAGCATGAGCAGACAAGTTCCCATTTGCATGATGCTCATACCCTCCTTCTGTGCCCTAAGTTGTCCCTCCTCAGCCTTGAGTACTTCCATTAACAACAGCATGTTAAAATTGGATGAGGCTCACAGTACCAGTTTGCTCTGAAGTGAGGGGCTAGTACCCATGGGGCCTTGCAAAGGAGGCTTCAAAAACCATTTGCACACTTAATACAAAACTCTGTCCCAGAGAACTTCTTTGGGGAGAGGTTTTGCAACACTGTAGCATTTTTCCTACACTGCCTGCCATGAGGAAGGGTAGGAGACTGTGCTGTCCTATCACTTGAGTGTCCAATGAAGGGTCCCAAGGGGACATCTCAGAGATCTTATCACATTTCCCTTGGAACTGGGGGATCCAGAGAGCCTAGTGTCTGGGAACTGGGAACGTGTGAGTGGGGGGCTATGGTGAGGCTCTGGTGGCTAGAAAAACAGCAGTGGCCAGAGGAGGGTGGACACATGTTTCCTCTCAGACCCCCTCTTAGGTTAAGCATCCCCCAGAGCAGACCCAGAGACACGGACGTGAGGGCGAGCATTTATACAGGAGGTGCTCACAGGGAACATGTGTGGGAAGGAGAAGTTGGCCAGGGAAGGGAAGTAAGCCAGGGTGTGAGACTGAACAGCTTACTTCTGTAAGCACTGCTGGGGATCCTCAGAGAGACAGAGGGACTGACTCCCCCTGCTGCCTGAGGAATGATGAACCATCTGGCCTCTGTGAGACAGTCGCAGGTATTACCAAGATGATGAGGCCCCAGGGGACGGGGTCAGGGCTCTGAACAGCACCTGTAACATCCTTTCAAATGACTTCCACAGGGCTGAGACAAGGTCAGCAGAAAGAAGGTGGAGGGTACCACGGGAGGCAGAAGCCAAGGGAGAGGAGGCTGAGGTGTGAGAAGAGGGCCCCCATCACAGGGCCAGCACACAGATGCTCCCCGAAGAAAGCCTGAGGCTCTCTACAGGAAGGGCTCAACAATGGCGATGGTGAAGCACAGGGAGCTCCAAACCATATCTCCCCCACCCCAGCCATTGCCAGCTCCTCCCCTTCCCACCCACATCTCAGCTCCAACCCTGGAGGGGCCAGTGAGGGGGTGTGGGGAAGGTGACGGAAGACCAGAGGTGGGCAGAGGAAAGATAGGCAAAACCCCTCCATCCTCACCAGGGCTTCCCATTCTAAGGTGTTGCTAATCAGCAGTGGGGAGAAGATCCAATTTTGAATCCAGTGTGGGGTTTTGGCTACTAAACTAGATTGGACATTTTAATTACTGAATCAAGACTCCTTGGGGATCTAAAATCATCTGGAATACCTTGTTATTGTCCAATAAAGACTTAAAGAGTTATTGACTTGCTCAAGATTTCATCCAAGAGCAGGGCTGTGGAAAATGAGGCCACACTGGGCAGCAGAAGGGAAGGAAAACACATATGATTAGTTTGATTTATTCAAGTATGACATACCTTGGCAGGGACGGGAGGATAAACGCTTCTGACTTCTCAAGCCCAAACAGGCTCTGAACCAAAGCCAAGAAGCCACAGTTCTAGAATTCGAATTAATAAAAGAAATAAAACCATACAGAAATTTACTCCACCTAACATTATCAGGCTCCTATCTAACTAGAAATGAAATTTGTCCCTCTAATCAACATTGTCCCCTGCCATGCGCCTTCCTTTGATGTATTACCCAAAATTTAAACACTCAGTTTCCACCTCACTTGGTACTCTTCCATTTATGTTCCATCAAATGAAATCCACCCACTCGCAGGAGGTTTTTTAGTTCGTCACCGGCACGTGATCCGTGAGCTAGAATGGTGGTCAGGGCCGTGTCCCTCCCTTGCACTGGGGCAGCAACAGCACGTGATGGGAAAGGTCAATGTGTTACTCGGGCTGGACGGTTTACAGTTCACATAGGGGGCTTTTGTGCACATGCCAGTGGCACCAGCTACCACTGGGGCCGCAGGTCTCCTGCCCTGGCTCAGGAGGCAGCCGTCTCCTCCTGGTCCTCTACCTCTAATGATTTGCTCTCTCTTGTTTCATCTTTCTCTTCCTACCCTTAAGGGTTGGTTCTTCCCAGTCATTTGCCAGCAGCCATTCCTTTCTCCCTCTGCCTGCTCTCACTGGCTTTCAACCACATCTTTACCTGTAATGGCAGCAGAGGAGTGTATAGATGATGACTTTCTATCTGCATTTCTCCAGAAATTAAGTGTGTTGGGAGAAGGAAGTAATCATATCCTCAACATAGGTGGATTTATTGCAGATTGAAAAATTGCTCCCATCTCCTTACCAATCCTCTATTTAATAAATAAAAGTGCTTTAAAACTCCAGTATAGGCCCCCACATAAAAGAATATGGTAATGAAGTTGAACTTCACACACAAAAAATTTTTATAAACAGCAACTTCTGCCCATATAGCCAGGCAAATGCACAATCCAAATCCTGCAAAACTCTAGCTCAGGTTTGCTTTCAAAGACGCACAGGGGGAAGGGCAGCTGGCTGGAGCAGAAGGGGGCAGGGAGGCAGGGAGCAGCAAGTCTCAGGAGCATGAGGAATGTGATGCATTCCTTAGCAATAATTTTTTAATCATCTCATGACCCTATAAGAGAATAAACAGCTACTCTTAATCACATGTTTCTAAAAGACAAATACCAGCATTTACAAAATTAAAGAAACTCCAAAGATGCAAAACTGTGGCCAATTACACCAGCAAAATCCGGGGTGAATGACAATGACCAGAGGATGGATGGGTCAGCCTCTTGAAAAGGGCTGTAATAATTGAGCCACTGACAGACCCCTAACTAGGGCAGCGTGGCTGGGTGCCTCAACACCACAGTGCATTTTAATTGCTCATGCTGGCATTCCTTTGATGTGTCTGATCTAGCTTAGCATCCTTTTATAACAATCCTATTTGACCACAAATCAGGTACAAATAAAAAATCAGTCCCAACGTCCTCCCTCCTAAAGGCAATTGCATAATTTTACAGATATTTGATGTTTAAATTTTAATGAAGGTAGAACCAGGATGGAATATGAACAGAAGCACGATGAACAGAAAGGGAACTTGTTCTGGAATAAACAGGTCGACCGGAGGGAGAGGAGACTCAGGGAGATAATGAGCAGACAGGGTTAAACCTGCACACAGATGAATGGACGGAGGCTGTTTCACCATTGGCCAGAGGCTGACAGTCAGAGCAACAAGATGGCTTCGAGAACACAACAGGCAGGGTGCGAGCCTGCAGGGAAGAGCATCGCATGAAGTCATCAAGCTACACTACGTGTTCCAATATTTCACTGCATCCTAAAGCAGCCTGCTCTCCGCAGAGGCAGCCGGATCCTCTGCTCCATCGTGAGGCTATTCTCTGACTCCAGGAGGGAGCCGCACATCTCCTCTCCCACCTGCTGGCAGCTTCCTGAAATGCGGGGCGCACCTGGCCATCAGCAGAGCTTTGTCCAAATTCCACTTTACTTCCTCTCATTTGGAACTACGTGTTTACAGGTGTTTCTGGGTTGTATGCAAGAACAGGAAGTTATGGAATGGATGGTAAATATTTCATGATGTCAATGCTGCAGCAATTTTGAATGAGAACTTCCACCAAATTCCAGAAATAACTTCACTTCCTCATTAGAAACAATAGAAAGAGTCCTACTGCTGTTTGGGGCTGGGAATACACTGATGTCCAAAAAGCTCACTGTTTTGAGACACTGAGAGGGTATTCCTTCACCAGAATAGCCTTCTGGCCACACCACTGACCCTTCATGTTAGCAGCTGTGCCTTCTAGAAGCAGGTGGCAGGGCTGAGAGATGTCGAAGAAGGTGAGAACATGTGGCGTGGACACCAGTGGGCTCTCAGACCAGACAAATTAGGCTTTGAGTCTTACCTAGTCAATGAACTTGACTGGCCTTGTGTCCTGTGTCTTGACCAGTTAAGTGGATGGGATTAGCTGACTGAGGGTGGGGTGCATGTGGGGCTCCAGACTGGGGAATTTGAGGTGGAAGTTTGGTTTGAACCCAGGCATCTTAAAGAAATAGCCAAAGAGGCTCTCATAAATCAGACCCCTTCAGCCCTCAAAGAGCCAATGACATTTCAGAGTCATCAGAGAGGTTGTGGCCATAGGAGACAGGATGCGGACAGACCCCAAGTCCACACAGTGGCCTAGGTAGTTGCACACGACAGTTTTCAAAGGGACCAGCAATATTGGCGTCACCTGAGAACCTGTTAAAAAGGCAGATTCTTGGGCCCCATCCCAGACCCACTGAATGAGAAACTCTGGATGGGACCCAGCAACCTGTATTCTAACAAATACTGCAGTGACCTAGAGGCACCTCAAGTCTGCAAACCAGGGAGCACCCATCTGTGCCCCCAGCTCCTGGGTCTCGTTCCTGTTCCCACTGTCCAAGGCCGACACCTGCCCCCAGAGAAAGCAGAGAAGATGCAAACAGTCAAGACGGGCTTTTTGTCTCTGAGGAGTGAGCCTCTGTCTGGGACAGGTACCATACTAGCTGCTCCTTCCCACTGTGGAAATGCTTCCTTGTTCCCTACAGAGAGAAGCTGGGACAGCCACGTGATTGACAAAGGGAGACATGAAGGGGCAAGTGCAGGTCCTATTCCTGGCCCAGCAGGCTGCCTCCCACCATCCTCGGGAATGGGCACCCTCCGTGGGGAAGCCCTCCCTGGGAGCCCTGAGCCCTTCTGCAGGTGGGCACCCTCTCAGAGGCCCAGCAGGGTGGCCTGGGTGGGTGGGCGGGGAGCAGGGCTCACTCTGGTTGGGTGGCGTTCTTGCCTTATGCAGAGGCATCAGGGTGAGCCAAGAGCTGCAGATGGGCAGAGGGAAGCCGAGCCAGCACACAGCCCACTCCTCAGTTCCGAGCAGGGCCGGACTGGGCCACTGTGCAGAAGGGCAGGACCAGGAGCTGGGGTGCTCTGCTCACCAGGCACCATTCAGGGAGACTTGAGTGCCAGGACCCAAGCAGGGGCCTGTGTGGTGAGGCCCCGAGAGGCCAGCGGGCCACAGGCACAGCAGCGGTGACCTGCTCCAGAGCAGTTGGCGGCCAAGGCCTGCCCAAGGGCTGGTGCAGGCACCCCAGCAGACTCTTCCTCTCCAGACGCACGCCAGGGTTCCTGGGAAGGCCCGGAGGTCCTGGGGAGGCAGGAGGTGGGCTGCTCAGGCCTCCGGAAGAGCCTGCCCCAAAGAGCATTGGGAGACCCCGCGTCGGGGCTGCACCTCAGGGCTCCACCGGCACCCGCTGCCGAGCTCTCCCAGGGACCCAGCTATGCGGAGCTTGGCGGGAGTAGCAGGGAGCACCCTCCCCCAAGCCGTCTCTGGTCTGGGGCTCCCTGTACCCCAGAGGAGAATCCCCCTCAGTGACATGGCAGTCCAAGGCTCTCCCAGCCCAAATCAATTCGCTCGGGACCCCTGCTCACAGGTGGGGGTGCCGCAGGCACTGAGCCGCCATCAGGCCCTCTCCCTCGACTTCCCACCCAATCAACTTCCTGCACTTTGGCGCCACCTCAGGGGCTGTTGCCCAGGGCTGAAGGGACACATCCCGTAAGGAGAGGGGGCCCAGGAGGCCATCCTGCATCTGGCAGGGTGCCCCCCAGGCACACCCAGGCCGGCAGCAGGACGCGGCCACCCCTTCCCACCGCGCACGGCCAGAGGTACAGCACCCAGTGGGCTTACGCACCCGCCACTTCCAAAGGCCTCCCGAGCCCCCACCCATTTAATTCTTGGCACTGCCCGTGGAGGAAGCTGCTGCTATCATCTCCGTTGTTACGGATGAGAAAACTGACATGTAAGGAGATGAGCCGAGTCGCCCAACGTCCTGCGCTACTGAGCTCTGGGGGGCCTGCCGCCCCAGCGGCACCCCTCCCAGCCCCTCACTCGTTCACACATGACCTCCTGCAGGCAAGAGGCACCCCTCATCCATTCGAACACGTGCGTATCATGAGCGCCGGGTCCCCAGCCCTTGGGCGGCCACTGCCGAACTGTGAGATATCCGTGGGTCTTCTTGGCCCGAAATTGACAAAACAATTATTTCTATGTGTATGTATAATGTTTTCTAAATGTCTATAGCAACCACTGTGATGAATTAATTAAAATTCACTGTAATAGATTGGTGAGTTCATGATGGTTCTCTGTGCTGTTTCTATCACGGCAGATACTGGAAGTTTCTAGTATCAGACATCAGAACTATCAGGTGAGACACGGTGACATTTCATCACATTAAAAAAAAAGATTTGCAACTTTGGAACATGAATCAGAAGGAGGAGTAAAGAGACGAAATGCTGGAAAGAAGGATTTGGGAGGAAGAGGAGGAGAAAAAGGGTGCAGAGAACCAATCTTTGGGTAAAAACTATCATGAAAACTGCACCTCCGTCTTGTATGATATCCTGTCTGCTTCCTGTTTTTTATCCCAACAGGGCTCACATAAGAGAATTTTAATTTGATTCATCTAAGGACCGCCATCCTGATTGGCCACAGCAGATTTGAACTTGAATTGTGCTAGAAATGTCTTGAGAACCACATGCCATGTTAAAAATTATCAGATTTTCCCCACGTCGCTCTGGGACATAATTAATGAATCAGCAAGAATGGCAGCTCATGCAAGTCACCACAGGAAAAACGGGCAGAAGCAGAAATGCGATTTGCTTCCTGCATTACCAGCAATAAACAACCTTTTATATCGTAATGTAAGACCTAAAAATAGTTCACTTTAAATTTTGAGCCCTTGTACATAATGAAAGGAGTCTGTGCATAAAAGCCAGTTTTTCATTTATTCTTTACACTAAACCCTTCAACAGTAACAGCCCAATTAACAAAAAAGACCAGTGGGAAATTATACACAATACCTTTTGTTTATTACAGCACGCCTTTTCATTCATACCTCACTGCAAGGAAATTGTATACTGACATACATAACTTACCCATGGCGTTATTCCCTCTGAATGCAGGGCTCTCACGGATGACCACACAGAAAGAAATGAAATGGAAAAGTCGTGATTTTTAGAAAGATAGTGCTACTGTGTCATTAAGAGTTGTGGACAGCATTTCCCATGGCCACAGGTCAAGCCTATAACCTTGGACAGATGGGAAATTCCACAGCTGTAGTTTTTGAAGAAGCACCGGATTCATGGCTCAGGAATTCTGGATTCTAGTCCTGGTTTAGGAGGGATCATTTCTCCATAGACTGTCTTCCTACTCCTGGGAATGTTACACTCATTACCTCTCACCTCCACACTATGCCCTCATGCAGATAAGGAAACAGGATTTGTGAACTGTGGGGTCAGGGCTCTCCCACCAACTTTCTGTGACGACTTCCCACCTCGAGAAGGTATTTAAGATACCCTAAGCCTTCTTCTATATGGCCACTTCTCAAGGAGGCTGGGGGCATGCCCAGCATGCCTGATAACTACGGAGGAATAATGGACCGCATTCGCCCTTCGACATTGGAGACTGCAGCCTACTGCTCTTCCCCATGCCTGGTGGCCATGACACGTAAATCGTTAACTTTGCTGAGGTCCATGTTTGGGTGCCAGCTAGGGAGCTGGCATGTTAGAGTGAATCATTTAGCTAGGGAATGAGCCTGCCAACCAACCCCATCCCCATTTGCTTGTTCTCTGCCCCTGTCATTGTGAGCAGCTCTTATGAGTTGATTCAACTTCCTTTTCCTAGAAGAATAGATGCCACAAAAGCAAGCTGATGCCAGTGATGGGGATGGAGCAAGAAAGGCCTCAGGAAGCGCAAGTTCTCTCTCAGACTGTAGGCACAGCATATACTGAACAGCAAGGTAACCGCACAGCAGTGTGGGGTCTCTGGGGCAAGCCCACCTTATGCGCTTCACAGGTGAATTATGCTATCATTGCATTTTAGAATTGGAGTTTGGATTAAGAGCACAAAACGTGTCTTGTATGATCAAAATTGATACACTTTTTCATGTCAATTCCTCCACCTTCATTATGCCTAAAATTGCCAGAAATGAGAATGTGAGTTTTTGAAATGTGTCTTGATCATGTGGGTATGATACAATTACAGCGTTCACACAGAAAGTGGATGAGTAGCTAACTGGGGCCCCTTTCACAATTACGTAATGCTTCCAACAGCTCTTTGGAATACCCAGAATGACTAGCCAGGCCTCTTCATGTGCTGGCATTGCTAGGGCACAGCCATACAGTTCACACTGCACACACCTGGACTGGTGACAGAAGAGATGAGAAGCCAAGAGAAAGGGATAAATCTGACACCTTCCTTGGTACCAGAACACACGAACTTCCAGTGCCCCACAGGGCCTCAAGTCCCTGACAAGTTCTGAGCAGATCCAGTCTCCCAGCTGCCCCCTACTGACCCAATTCCCAGACCCCTTACCATCAGGGGAGCCGCCTCTAGGAAGAGCTGCATATGGGGATGCTGAGAGCAAAGCCCACCCTTTCAGATCAGTGGTTTCCAACATGAAGTCCCCAGAATGAGATAGATGATTAATCAGAATGTGAGAAATAAATATAACAATTTTATTTACTGTCATTTGTACTTATCATATGTATATGAATACATACATATGCATATATCATACATAAATATCTATTAATTACACATGTGTAAACATAGTAATATATTTTATACATTTTGTATTATTTTTATAATGTTTATACTAAATATTTTTTATTTATATGTAGTTTATAATATATTATAATAAATATAAACATATTGATTTTATGTAAACATATATAATATATAGATATATAAATAATATATATTTATGTAATAATATATTTTTATGTAGTATATATACAATTATATAGATTATATATTATATAATATATATTATAAATATATAAACGTATTAAAAACATAAAATGTATAAATATAAGTATAAATATATTACTCTAGTTACATATATGTAATATACGTGTGTGTATATATGTGTATATATATATATACATATGATGGTGAAATTGATACATAAAAGTAGAAAATATAACTATAGTTACATGTATATAATCACTCAAAATTGTTTGCAATAGTAGTATAGAATCAAAAATGCTCTAAAATCCTTCCCTTGAACTGGACACTGTATTTTCTTCAATTAATTTTAAGGTTGTGCTGTCAGTATTTCTCCAAATTCAGTTTGTGGTCAACTAAACAACATAGGATGTTCTTCACTTAAACTTAAGTTAAGACAGGCTGCCTTAAACTTGTATCTGTAAAAATATTTGATGAACAAAATAGCAGAATTTCCATTCATCTTTATTTGAATTTATTTTATTGATTTCTGCCCACTAATTTTGCCTGTTAGTATAATGCATGTGTTTGTTCCCAATTATGTTAAAAAAGGGAAAAGCATATAAGAAAAGGCCAGAAAGGAATATGCAAAATGTAGTCAGACGCTGTTCCAAGATGGCAGGTTTGGGTGACTTCTTACTTCTTTACACTTTTTCTTTTTTTGAAACGTTCTGCAATGATCATGTATTTCTAAGATAATAAAAAGAGAAATGTGTAAAGAAAATATTTCAATTCTATCATCCACTCTCTTCATGACTCCTGTGGCCCAAAGCCAATGGTAAATGCTCCAAGTTCATATGTCCTAAGCACAATGCAGGATTTGATCTGTAGCTTTGACTTGGTTTTCATGATTCCTTTCCACTAAAATGTCACAATTTCCAATGACAATAGCACTTAAATGTATACAAAGAATGACACTCAACCAACGTGGACAGTGCATGGTTGGCATGTCCTGTGAGGTGCCAGGCTAACCTCTCAGCAGGAGAATCTCACCTACTTGACCTGGTTTGTGTGGATCAAAGCTGGTTAGCACCTGGGGCTGGAGGCACCTTTTCCAGTGTGTCTGCCAAACACCAGGTAGCGTGTCTTATCCTGATTAATGGCTAACTAGCTTCACAAAGAATGTTTAGCAGAACCCAGTCCTTTTACCTACTACCTTTCCAGGCAGCTTGATCAAACCTGTTGTGCTGTTGTCAAGGATACCAACATTTTACCCTCATCATTTTACATGAACTTTGAGTGGAACAATATAGTTTGCCATAGTTCCAATGTTTTTATATTTTCTAGAAATGACTCAAGATGTGACTGGTGAGACTGGCCAGGGCAAAAGTGGGCAAGGCCAGTGATTCCACCTTCCACGAGCCAGCCAGCCACGCTCCCTGCTGCTCCCCTGCACAGAGTCAAGAGGGATCCCCTCACTGGGGGCAGGGATGTCACCCCCTCAGAGCTGAGGAGAAGCACAAGGTACCCTGCAGAAAACTGGAATGAGCAGAAAGTAGGCTGTGAGTGTTCTTCATTCTGAGAATGAGAGTATATGAGATAACACCAGGGCATCGGGACGTGTTTCCTGAATGCAGTAAATGCTAAGGTACATGAACATCAGTTAACTGATGACAGTGAAGGTCAATGAAATCTCAGGAAATGGAAGCAAGGGGTACCAGAAAGAATCATAGACATGTGGGCCACAGACCAGGGAGGTTTCCCTGGCAGCCCTTGATGGGTGGGCACAGCACTAGGAGAAAGAGGATATCAGCAGTTGAGAAGAAAGTAAAGCTCATATGGGGATTCAAAATTGGTTGAGAAGTATGTTATTGTGTTTCTAAAGATGCAAACAGTCGCAGCATGGATTACAAATACACAGCTGTTACCAATGATTCTGCATGAAGTGTGTTATTATCTAGATTATTAAACTAGCAGCTTAGACGAAACCATTATGAAATGATTGCACAGGAAGGATATTGCAGGATTGGAGCCTGATTAGACGGGCTACGGGAAGCCTGATGGGCAGCTGAAGCTGACAGGTGGGTCTAGGAAAGGGGTCTGGACTCAGGCCTCAGTTTGGGTCCTGGGCTTGACCACAATGTCTATAATGAAGACTATATTTTCAAACTCACATACAATGCACATGTATCACTTTGTGCAATTATAGTAGATATATTCTGTACATTTCTGAAAAATTGTGTGCAAATCATTCTTTCTGGAAAACCAAATCATCCTTTAAATGCACAAGGGGAAAGGAGGTGCATACAAGCACTTTGCAACTTTTAAGGCCCCAAAACGCCAGTGATTAGCGGTAACTAAAGTCTGCACAACTGACCCAGGACCACAGGTCTAATAGGATTTTGAAAACTTAATATGTAAAATAAGTAATGATCATCTCTTTTGTAAATGAATTCTCATGTACAAGGACACTTTTCCATCATGTTCTGCAGGTTGCATGGTTCTTCCTAAGAAGACGCATCTGGCTGCTGCACTCAGGGGGTGCCAGCCTGGAGACAAGTTGACTGCAGAGCCCAGCCCTGACTTAGGCTATGAGCCCTTGGGAGCAGAAAAGAAATGCAGGGATGCAGGGCGTACAGTGAAGAAGCAGTGAACACAGGCCCAGAATCTAGTGGCTGATTGTGTATGGGAGATAAAGACCTCTGGCATCAGAAACCAAACAAAGGGAGCCCAGGCTACTAACGGACACCGCTGTCATCACCAGAAAGCCAGCTAGTTATGAGCGGGGGCAGGCTGGAGTAGGTGGATGGGGACAGGGGACCATAACTGATTTGGTCTCCTCGGAAAACCCAGGTTTTCAGCCGGACTCATTGAAATCAGTCTTCACCTGCCGGTTTGCATACTGACCTCGCGAGAGTTCAGTGAATGTAAGGTTTCAAGAGGCTAAGGAGCCCCGCGGACTCTGATGAAATTGAGTTCCTAGATCCAGAAGGTTGGGCAGCAGAGCTGGGGTCCCCCACCAGCCTGATTCTAGGCTGTGTGCAAGATAAAGGAACCAGGTTTCTTTGCGTTCCTGACTAATTCCCACCAGCTGCCCCCAGGGAGCCTGCCCAGCCTGAACCCTCCCCCTGGACTCAGCAGCACGCCAGCGTTCAGCCCGCGTGCTTCTCAACACCCAAACACTCCCTATAACTTCCCTATTTTGCTGTTAGAAATTACAATAAAGGAGAAAAGAACCCAATTCAAAAGAGAATATTTCCAGAAAACTTACTCATTGAAGAAAATTAGCAAGTCATTACTGAGAATTCAGAGTATGGGTTATTATTCTGGTAGATACTCAAACACACACAACAATGGGAATGAAATCAGTTAAGCATTAAAGAAAAGTGTACACCCCTAAGCATTCTAAAAGAAAAATGAGATCTATGTGGGTGAAAAAAAAATATTTTTAATTCAGATTGGAACATTTAAAGATTTGGGAAGAGAAATATATTGTGTTGATGCAAGAGAGAATATTCTCTGCCATCAAGAATATGGTGACCTTTCAAAAGAATCAATGTTGCACCTTAAAGTGTTTCTAAGAAATGGAAAAATCACATATTTCCATGGCCACTCTCAACATGGATAACTTACCACTGCTTTTCAAGCCCTCTCTGTACCTTCTTACCTAAAATTCATGTAAAAACATGACCATCTGAGCTCGGGGGCTGGGTAAGAAGCCACCAACATGGCTGATGTCCACGTCACCCATATGTCGCTGTCACCTTAGCATTAGTCATGTATTTTTCAGAGCAGGAATGACACACACCAGAAGCACTAGATCACTTACATGCTAATTGCAATTACATAGCAAAACATAATGTACTGCCAAAATATTCACAGGATAATTGCCCTGTGATGACAAGATAATTCTTCCTATTCTTCCAAACCAGAATGAGATGCCCCATCTAATTGCTTTGCAATCTTCTGGGCAAAAAATTTCAGTAGGCCCCAGTCAGGCAGGTACCTTTCCATGCACAGCTTCTGTCCAGGTCTTTCATCATGTCAAAGGAAGTGTGCGAGTATATACTGGGGTCTCAGCTCAGTACCTCTAGCATATGGAGGCAGATGAGCTTTTGGTGGGGGTGGGGAGTAGGAGGCTGAAGGGGGTTGGGGTGGTGGGCGGGGGTGCAGGGGCTTCCTGTGCACTGTAGCATATTCAGCAGCACCCCGGGTTTCTACTGATTAGATGCCAACAGTTCTCCTCCATCCCCAGTTTTGACAACCACAAGTGTTGCTAGACATTGCTCAGTGAACCCTGGGGGTGCAAAACAGCCCCCTCATTGGGACCCACTGGACTATGTGCACTTGCCCAGTTGGTGGGGAGGTCCTGTTTGCAAAGCTGACCCAGGGCACACACTGGAAGTGGAGAAATGTGTCTGGTGACCCCCACCTCCTGTGGTCCTCCTCTGAATGCCTCTCCTACATCTCCAGGTGCTCAGCACCTGCTGCCCTCTTCTCACTTACAGTCCCAACTCGAAGAAACACCCAGGGCCTTCTCCCTCCAGAGTCCCAACCCCAAAATAATTCCATCTTTCTAGTCTTCCACCACCCACTCCTCACCAGCACCACCAGAACCACACAGACACCCTCTCAAAGCATCCATTTTACCACTGTTACTGACCACAGATGAGAGCAAAGAGAAAAGTGCCTTGAAAAACAAAATATAAACCCATAATATCCGTAATACTCACAGGGGTATTGGATGACATGTTAGGCAGTGTGCACGAGTGAAGGAGGAAACAATTTGAGGTCAAAAAGCTGTTTGCAGTCCTTCCTGCAGAAGCTAACCCTGCTGAGCCCTCCCTAGGCTTTGGAAAGCAGGAAATCCTTCAGATTCCAAGGACAGTCCAGCCCCCAATAAAGGGAGCACCCTAATTCTCAACCCTGTATGTATTTGGCTTAGGCTGTATCTGATTGTTTCAGGTGATAAAATTAGGAAACTTCCAACATCCTTGTAATTCGTTTTCAGATGTAATCACCAAGAGAAGATGAAATAGCCTTAGATCATGGGTCAGCAAAGATTCAATGTGAAGGTCCAGAGAGTAAATACGTCAAGCATGGTGGGCAATAGAATAGCAACTACTCAATTCTGCCTTTGTAGGGTGCCGTGGACAAAATATATGTCCACGTTCAACTGCATTCCCAATAAAACTTTATTTACAAAAACAGACTAGTGGCCAGATTTGGTCCAAGGGCCATCTTTTGGCATCCCCTGACTTAGAGAATCCCTCCTGATCAAGCATAAAGCATTGACTAAGCAGCAGAAGCTGCCTCTATGCCCGAGGTGGCCCATTCTGTTCCCCACCAGGTGGGGCTTCCTATTATGGCCACGCCCAGAGGTCATCCATCCTTCTTCTGAGGCTCCTGGGCTCATAGTTAAGTGTGGCTGCAGGTCTGAAACATCTCACCTGCAATGATTTGAACCAAATTCTTTGTCCCCCTTACCCTGCTGCAGGCCTGTGAAAGAGAAGGGCCAGAATGTAGCTGCCCGGATTTCTTTCCCTCCCACCTCTGCCACTAAGCACTTAACTCTTAACTCAACCCAGATGCATCATTAGGTTCTCCCATATTACATTAACTACATAATGTTTTCTTTGTTTTAATTTATGGACCGAACTGGAGCACTTTAGAGTTTGCAAATGTGTCTCATTCCCTAATATTTAGCAAAGCCTCGTGACGGGCTGCCCTTTGGACTGCAGAGCTGGGCTGGGATGGTATTTTACTCCTCTCTTTAGGATGGTAGCTTCCCATCTGACTTATGAGAGAGAGAACATGGAATACTACTGTTTTCCTCTGTTTTTAACTACGAAAGGTAGCAGCATTAAAAGAAGAAAGTTTATAGACAAGAAAGAAAACACTCACCCCTGGAATATTATGGGAAACATTCCATCGGCTCCGTAGCCCCGACAACAATGCTCTCATCCATCATTACAATACACATGGATCTCTGACAGTTAAAACTTCACCCATCACAAAATCCTCCAAGGATGCGCATGGAGAAAATGAACATTCTAATTTTAGTAACAAAAACATTAGGGAAGGATGGCAGTTAACAGCTTAAAGTAGTTTAAGAAGAGCAGCCGTGGCATAAAGCCGCCCAGTGCCAGGCTTCCTGGGGCCACCTGGGACAAGTCCCAACTTCATAAACAGAGAAAACACTGTGCATCCCAATGAGGGGAAGTGGAAGTTCTTTGACCTGCTTGCCTTAAAGCCTAAGGCAGCCCCATCAACCCTGCAGATGGTGTTGATGGAAACTTCATGAAAAGGGACAAAAAGATGGGGGTCAGTGCCTCAGCCTCTAGGGCATGGGACAGAGCCCAGACCTGAAACCGTTCCTTCTCCCATCATGGCCGCAGTGCCACTGAAAAGACTCACTTTACTACGAGCACTGTCAAAACAAAGTCACAGCTGGGGCCAGGATGGCTCGGCCAGCGGCCTTGCTGGTCTCGGACATGACGCACACAAAAGGCGCTGTCTGCTCGCCATCACTCTCAGCAGCTGGTCCTCATCTACAAAAGAGGCCTAGCCATCTGTAAGTTCAATCTTGTCATAGGATTAGGGCACCATGTGAGTGGGAAATTCTCATACAAGGTGTATTAGTACCTATTGCTTCTGTAATGAGTACCACAAACTTAGTGGCTTAAAACCAACCAAATTAATTCTCTCACTGTTCTGGAGTTCTGAAGTCTGAAATGAGTCTTGCAAGATTAAAATCACAGTTTCCACAGGTCTCTATCTCGGGCAGAGCCCACTTGCCTCTCTGGACTTCGGAAGCTGGCCATGCTCGGGTTTGCAGCACTTCCCACCACCTTCAACACGTGTCCCTCCAACCTCCGCCTGCTATCCCCTGTCCTTTTTGGGTTCTGACCCTCCTGCTTCCCTCTTAAAAAGACCCTGTGTCTGCCCTCCCAGAGAGTCCAGGATAATCTCCCCATTTCAACATCCTTAACTTAACCTTATCTGCAAAGCCCTTTTTGTCATATAAGGTAATAGACTCAGAGGTTTTGGGGATTAAGGTGCAGACATTTTTGAGCAGCTATTGTTCTTCCTGCCACAAAAAAGCTAGGGCACGTTCGGAATGAGCTATAGTCTATCAGAGAAGGAGTATGGAGTCCTTGGAAGTGGACTGACTAAAAATCCTGCTGGCTGGAGAAGGAGGAGAAAGGTAGAGGCTGCCAAATTTGGCCATAGAGAGCCCTTGGGCCAGGAGTGGCAGGCTGGAGTCAGGAGACCCGGTTGGAGAACAGCTCAGCTGCCACCTTTGTCCTTGACTCTGGGTCAGTGGGTGTCTTGTCAATGGGTTCCAGCCCCAGGCAAGTTCGCTATGGATTCAGTGTGAGCAAAGAAAATGACAGCAAAACGTTCTTGGGGTGAAAGGTTTATACCCAACTTTACTTCCAGGTGGCAGGTCAGTCACTAGAATCCCGTTCACTGAGAGCAAGTCTGCATGCAGCAAGCCGATCTCTGCCTCTGGGCCCCTCTGTCTGCACAGCCGTCCTCTGGGCTTCGCTGCACAGCTGTCCCGCACAGCTGTCCTCTGGGTCTCTCTGCACAGTTGTCCCGCACAGCTGTCCTCTGGTCCTCTGTCCTCAGCGCTGCCACCACTCCAGCCTCTGCTCTGCTCTCCTGCAGCCTTGCAGCTCTGCCACCATGTCATGCCCAGAGCACTGGGCGGAGCTCTTTTTATAGAGTCAACAGCCATGTATTGCCCACAGGTGTGCAGTGAGCTAGTCAATCAGGGCCAGGTGAGAATCCTGGCCACAGGAACTCTTATTTTATCCACAGTAGGTCTCAGGTCACTGGCCTTCCTGAGCTTCCTGCTGCTCTCTTCCCCAACTTCAGTGCCTCTTGCTCTGCCTCTGTACCCACAAACTCCATCTTCCCTCCTGTGAGAGCTGCTTCTGCTCACCCCTCCTTTGGGACTCTGCATCCCTGCCTCTCACCTTCACGCCGGAAGTCATCTCCCTGCTCTTACACATCCTCACACCCTCCCTTCTCCATGAGATCACACCTGTACCCATAAATGTGCTATAATACCTGTGCTCACCTCCATCTATGCCTCCTATCTCTCTTGCTCTTTATAGCAAAACTCAACAAAAGGGTGGTCTATGTGGGCTGTCTCCACCTCCTCACCTCCCATTCCTTGAACTGAAGGAATGAACTTCAACCATTCCTTGAACTTTAATAAGGGTTTGTCTCCAAGTACTCCTTTGAAATGCCATTGTCCAGAATGAAGTGACCTCCGCTTGCCAAGCCTAGCGGGCGGTTGTCTCATTGACCTCTCAGTGCACTTGACATGGGCTATCATCCCTTCCCTTTTGAACATTTTCTCTTGCCTTCCTTGACTTCAAGCCTTCTTAGTTTTCTTCCTCTCTCCCTGGTTGCACCTTCTAGCCTCATTTGCCAGTACCTGCTCTTCCTCTTTTGCCAGCATGTCAAGCTTGCAGACCCCAGACTCAGTCTTCAGACATCTTCTCTTCCTACACTTACTTTCTTGGTGAATTTACCCAGTCTTGCTGCTCTAAAAGCCCCCTGCATGCTAACAATTCTCTAACTGACATTCCCAGCTCAAACTCCCTCCCCAGCTCTGGACTCATGTGTCCAACTTCCTAGTCAATATCTCCACTTAAATGTCAAAGAGGCACCTCAAACCCAGCACCATCCCAAAGGACAATCCTTGGCTTATCAGCTCCAGCCCTGCTTTTCCCAAAGCCTCCCCCACTTCAGCCAATTCATTCTCCTGGTTGCTCAGGCTCAATTTCTAGGTGCCATCTTTGCCCCCTCTCATTCTCTGCCCCTCACATCCACCTCAACAGCAAGACCTTTTGGTTGTGTATTTGAAACACACCCAGAAGCCTTTTGGCAGTTTGCAAGCCTCCACCACAAAGACCCCCATGCCACGCCCCCATCACCCTTCATCCCAACGCTCTGTGTGGGTCCTGGCTTTCCCACCTGCTCCCGCCGCGGTCTGGTTTGATGGGCATAGCACTTTTCTTAAAATATATATATATATATATATATATATATATATATATATATATATATGTATTGGTTCTTTCTGTTCCGCTGTAGAAAACCTTCCCAGACGTCCCATCCCACTCACGCACCAACCAACCAGCAAAGAGAAAAGCCCAAGCTCCCTGAAATATTCACGTGGCATACCTGCTCTGACTCAGCCTCTCTGGCCTCATTTCCAGTGGCTCTCCCCCCACGCACTGCCCTCCAGGCCCACCGCTCCTCAGACAGAAGCCTCTTCCTTGCTAGCACTTGCTCAGCCCACCTCAGAGAATGTGGCTCCTTCAGAGCTTCCCAGGGTTCACGGCCTGAATTCATTCCTGCCTCTTCTCAAATGTCACTTTCTCAGAGAAGCCCCTCCTGGCCACCTCACCCAGCAGAGCCTTCCTGTCCCCACCCCTCTCTGCTTTCCTTTGAGGAACTGATCCCTGCCTGCAGCTGTGTCCATTCTTACTTGACCTGTTAATTCTCTGTCCCCCTACTAGAATGGAAGCTCCCTGAGGACCGGGATCTTATGGGTCTCATTCCCTGTTGCATCTCCACACCTGATAGTAGTGTCCAGCACGTAGGAGGTGCACAGTATATTTGCAGAATATTTGCAGAGTGGGTGTGTTCTCATAGCACATATGCCACCATGCTATAGTCTAATTGCTGTTGCTTCAACTGCCTCCCCAAATGGTCTGTAAGGTCCTTCTTTATCCCCAGCACCAAAGTTGTCCATATACCTTGAACACTTGGATAGAAGATGGACAGATGGATTTATTAGATTAGGTGAGTGAGAAGTATGCCTCAGACTGGCCCTGGGGTCCAAGGTTTGACAGATAAGCTGATTTGCTTTTAGAAATTAATTCATCATTTGTCTCATTGGGCCATATAAATGACATCCAAGGTGGTCATATAGACAGGAACAAGCAAAACAATTTTTGAAAAACTCTATCAATTGATTATTCCCGTTTTCCTCTAGGTTGTATTAGCACTCGGGTTACTTTCCCTTTTCAAAGCCTCCTATTAGTGCTCAAGTCCATCCCCCAGACCTGTGTCTTAAACAATAGGAGGGAATGTGCCCTGGGACCCCTCCCCCTTAGAGCAGAAAACACAAAGGCCTAAATCAAGCAAATTCCCTCCCAAATCTAATTCTAACATAATGAGCAGTAAAGACTAATGGATCCCTTTTCTTCTAGGCTCCCTACCTGATGTCCATCAGACATCAACCAGTTCTTTAAAGGCCCTGACCCAGGATCCATTTGTATGGATGATTAAACTCCCACTGTTATTTTTTTCCTCCAGAAGATTTCTTGATAATTCAGGGCTGCCCAGTAAAAGTTTAGCAATCTTGCCTTTCTTTGGTATAAAAAAATAAAAAATAATGAACTAAACCAGATAGGTTATTTAAAGAAGGGGAAGGGAGAAAATGAGGAAAGCATTTAAAATATAGATATTTTTAAAGTGCGGTTGAGAAAACTAGCATCCAAGCCATTTGTATTAGAATTATAGTATTTTCCATTTAGAGAAGTGGGACAAGTTAATTGCATAGTTACCATGAAATAAACTACATCGTAATTACACAGAAACTCCTTTAGAAACCATAGTAATTACACTGAACTGAAGCATTCTAAAATAGACCACGAGTTACCAAGTACATGTTCAAAGGAGAGTTGTCTAACCTGTACTCCGGCTCCTGGAGCTGAATGCAGCCCCGTCAATGACTTTCAATGCCAATTTTTAAAGATAATGATTTTTAAATATAGACGAATTTCTAGAAATGGTCTCTGGCACAATATTTCCTTTCAAAAAATGGGAAGAAAAGCTCAGTTAACTACTGCCAGGCAGCAAGAAAGTTCACAGTAATTTCCTGTGAAAAGAGGTGACGATCTTCAAAGAAAAATATTAACAATCTCAATTTTAGAAAGGGTTTTTTGGTGGTTGGCTCACATTTACATACTGTATGTCAAATGTGAAAGGAAACTATGTCAGAATAGAAATGGCTAAGTTGAGACGTGAATGGTACAGTATATTTTGCATAGAACAGCAATTTTCTTGGGAATTCAAAGGCCTGTTATGTAGCCAATCCCCCAAAAAGTTCAAAACAGTCTCCTTTTGTAACTCTGTTTTACACAACACCAAATTATTCAGCTGGAGAAAAAAGGGGAAGTGGTAAATATATCGATAATGGGGATTGTCAAGCCCTAAGAAACTTGGTAGAATGAATAGGCCATGGAAATAGGCTCCTGGGATTCTTGGTTCTCAGCCCTGGAGGTTTTGAAGCAACTTAGTAACCCTAGGACCTGACTTTTACAGAGGCTATGCTCTCTCTCCAGGCCTTCCTTACATGAGGCTCAGGGCTAAGGGTTCCCGAAGAAGCAAGCTGAGGGTTTCCAACCATCCCCAGAGTTCCTGTGTATGTCAGCTAGCCTCCTGCCAACCACCCACCCTACCAGGCAGAGGTCACATCGCAGGTCTACAAATAGGCGCTCAGCTCCCCGCTCCCTCCCCGTTTCCAGGCCCACCAGTTGGCTGCCACTGGTGGTTGAGACTAATTCAGGGCTGGATTTAGAACCATTGCCAAGGCCTTTGTCAATTTAATTTTATAGACATTGTTTTGATAAATTGATGCCAGGCTAGATGATGGGCATGAGAGTAAGAAATAAGATTAACGATGAGCAAAACCAGATGAAGGGGGAAAGGGACATTTCTAATTGCACATAATTTAAACCTGATTTGTGTTCAGCTCTGGCATGGCCAGGCCAGCTCTGAAGCCATGAGAAATATGTTTCCTCCCAAAATGGTTCTGTTAAACGCTGACCCAAGCTGCCTTCCACCTTTAAACACACACACACACACACACACACACAGGAATTGTATCCAGGACTGTGGACATGTCCACTGAGTCATGAGATCCTTGAAGGCAGAGAAATATCTTCTGCTTCCTCTTTGAATTTCAACTAATGTTTGTTAACTGAGCAAATGAGTGCTCAGATGCAGGCCTACCACAACAACCAAGGATTCTTATAGTGTTTCGTCAAAAAGACTTTGCATGAGACCTAGTAACTCCACTATCAGGAATTTACCCAAAGAAAACAAAAATCCCAACTCAAAAAGATAAGCACACACCTATGTTTACTGTGGCATTATTTACAGTAGCCAAGCTATGGAACCAACCTAAGTGCCCATCAATAGATGGATATATAATAAAGAAGTGGTACATATACATAATGGAATATTATTCGGCCATAAAAAAGAATGAAATCCTGCCATTTGTGCCAACATGGATGGACCTGGAGGGTACTATGCTAAGTGAAATAAGCCAAGTAGAGAAAGACAAATACCATGTGATTTCACTTATATGTGGAATCTAAACACAAAACAAAACAAAATGAACAAAACAACAGTAGGCTCATAGACACTGAGAAGTGACCAGTGGTTACCAAGGGGGAGGGGTTGGGGTAGGTGGATTAAATAGGTGAAGGAGATAAAGAAGCATAAAATCTCAATCATAATATAAATTAGTCATGGGGATGAAAATACAGCATGGAGAATATAGTCAATAGTTCTATAATGTCTTCCTATATTGATAGACAGTAGCCAAACTAGTTGGGGTGAGAACTTAATAATGCATACAACTGTTGAATCACTATGCTTATACTTGAAACCAATATAATATATTAAGTATACTTCAATTAAAAAGTACTAAAAAAAAGACTTTGCACTGTCTACGAAGGGAAGAATAGCTACAAAGTGGTTTTTTTATAGTGTATGATAATCAGAAGAGAATAAGATTGTTAAAATTAGTTTGAATTTAGAAATAAGGAACATTTTAGAGTTGTTGTAATCATTTAAATTCATGCACTGACTAGAACTTAGGATTCCAGAGTCCTCTTTCAAAATTCCTCACCATGTTGCTTAGGGCTTGACCAATATTTATGCCATGCTAATGTTTCAAATGCAATGTGTCTCAAGTCAATTTAGCCATAATTTTTGAAGAACCTATGTCTTTAGAGAAACAGGTGGTTCTGTGGGTGTCCACAGCAGGCAAAAACTAAACTGGCTTTCCTATTATCATTCTAGAGTGGTAACTAGTTAAAATTATTCACATGAAACTTTCCTCCAAACCTACCCTACAGTCAGGGAAGTATTTTTATACCAGCCACTG
Source organism: Manis pentadactyla (assembly GCF_030020395.1). Classification (NCBI taxonomy): domain Eukaryota; kingdom Metazoa; phylum Chordata; class Mammalia; order Pholidota; family Manidae; genus Manis; species Manis pentadactyla. The sequence goes on from NC_080019.1 coordinate 192,980,431, forward strand.
GATCTTTGTATTATCCAAAAATGAGTATGTTGCAACCTTAATCCCAACGTGATGGTGTTTGAATGTTGGGCCTTTGGGAGGTAATGAGGTCATGAAAGGGGGGCTCTCATGAATGGAGTTAGTGCCCTTTTAAATAGAGGCCAGGGAGCTGGCCAGCTCTCTTTCCACCATGTGAGGTCACAGACAGAAGCCACCATCTATAAACCAGGAGGAGGGCATCCACCAAGAACCCATCTAAGCTGGCACACTGAACTCAGACTCTCAGGCTTCAGAACAGTGAGAAATAAATTTCCGTTGCTTATAAGCCACCCAGTGCATGGTATTTTGTTAGAACAGCCCAAGCTGACTGCACAGCCATGCTCTTGATTATGGTTGTAAATCAATCAATACATTGCAGACTCTAGAAATATATATGCTAGATATTAGCTCTGACATCACATAAGGCTCTTGCCCCCAGGAAAGCACAGAGGAGAAGGAAAATCTTGGGGTCCTTCCCACAGCCCTGCTCCTGACTTTGCCAGGGCTGAGCCCACTGGGTACATCCACACAGGCCTGGACAGCAGGAGGCAATCGACTTAGAGACCCAGCCCAGGTCATCACTTTGAGTAGAATCCTGCCAGCCCAGGAAACACAGCCGGACCCCACAGTCTCATGGAAGCAGAGGGTTGAGTGCTGGCTTCCAGGGGCTGGAGAGAGAGAATGCATAGTTTCTATTCAATATGCATGTTTTGGCTGTGCAAGATGACAATGTTCTTTCTAGAATAGAGCTCTGCTGCAACACTGTGCTGCAGGACGCTTAAACATTTGTTAAGAGAGTAGGTCTCATGTTATGTGTATGTGCATGTGTGTTTACTATAATGAAATAAATACACAAACAAAAGGGTTTGCTGAATTCTGCATATGGGCCTCTGTATGAACAGTAGGTGTGTGGAGACCTGGGATGGACAGGCTGGCGTCATGTCAGTGCCCTGTCTCGGGACAGCGGAGGTGAGCTGGTGGCCTGAGAACATCAGCCACCGTGGCTGGAAGCTCACCACCCCCGGGTCTGATAAAGACTCTTCTGGAAGCGGACTCCATCCTTCCACTGAATCTGCCCAGGGCTCTGCCTGGGTCGTCCGCCTTTCTGTTGCTTTGTAACTAGAGCACCTAATTATTCCACTAGGAGGTCAAAGAAATGTCAGCAACCCCATTACAGAGCCCTGAGACAGTCAGACATAAGGCAATAATTTGCATAAAGAACTTATTTTCCCAGCAAGGGATAAGAAAGAAAGAGATCTGCAAAGTTCAGTGCATTTCTGCTAATATGGAAGCAAGATGACCTGGAGAATAAAGTGCAGTTCAATCAAGGATGACAAAAAATAAGGTTTTGGTGTTTGCTGTTTGGGGTTTTGTTAGTTGGTTGGTCTTTAACTCCTGAAACTGTGCATACATAAGGAGTAGTGAGTGAATGGTCAAGGAGAAAGAGTTCTTCATCTATTAGATAACTAGTTGTTTTCTTGTGAACTTTTGTTAAGGATCATGGCTTTTTTTAGCTGAATTTTTTTGTCCCTTTGTATTGAGTTTTCTTCTCAACTCATTCTAAGTTAGCAGCTTTAAAAATAATTGACCTGTCTTTTTACCTTCTTTGTTTACAATACCTGTCCATTTTTTTTTTTTTTACTATTGATATATTTTTTTTTTGAGAGGGCATCTCTCATATTTATTGATCAAATGGTTGTTAACAACAACAAAATTCTGTATAGGGGACTCAATGCACAATCATTAATCAACCCCAAGCCTAATTCTCAACAGTCTCCAATCTTCTGAAGCATAACGAACAAGTTCTTACATGGTGAACAAATTCTTACATAGTGAATAAGTTCTTACATGGTGAACAGTGCAAGGGCAGTCATCACAGAAACTTTCGGTTTTGATCACGCTTTATGAACTACAAACAATCAGGTCAAATATAAATATTTGTTTGATTTTTATACTTGATTTATATGTGAATCCCACATTTCTCCCTTATTATTATTGCTATTTTTTTTAAATAAAATGCTGAAGTGGTAGGTAGATGCAAGATAAAGGTAGAAAACATAGTTTAGTGCTGTAAGAGGGCAATTGTAGATGATCAGGTGTGTGTCTATAGACTAAGTATTAATCCAAGCTAGACAAGGGCAACAAAACATCCACAGATGCAGAAGATATCTCTCAAAACGGGGGGGGGGTGAGGTTCTAAGCCTCACCTCTGTTGATCCCCAATTTCTCAACTGATGGCCCCCCTGAGACTGTGCCTGTCTTAGGTTGTTCCTCCCTTGAGGAATCTTACCCGTCTCTGGCTAACCAGTCATCTTCCGTGGCCATACAGGGAAATGTAAAGCTGGTAAGTGAGAGAGAAGTCTTATTGTTTGACAAGGTTAGCTTTTTACTTCTTTGCATATTTATGTCCTGTGGCTTCTATGCCCAGCATTTGTCTTGAGGTATCTTTACCACTTGGAAGAATTATGATACTCGGTAAATTCGTTATGAGGCACGAATTCTACTTAAGGGTTGTAATTAGGAAGGAAGAAGAAAAGCTATAGAAGTAGCAGACAGAAAAAAACATGGGAAGATTGATTATTTCTTTGACATACCTTCTTGTAGAGTAACTTAAGCATGTATAGGTTTTAAACTACTAATTAAATTGTGCACACACATTAACATAATAGGAATACAGCTACATAACCAAAGCAGACCTACAATTACCAGCCATCTCCAATGAAACCAAGAAAACCAGTTAGGCACCCTAGGCATTTGTGAAAACTTATCAATGATATGATGGATATTGTCTAACTGAATTTGAATAGTTTGAGAAAAATCAGACAGATTAAAACAACACATTCCTGGGAACTGTTCACATCCCATATGTTCTTTTAACAGTAGAGAGTCTGTAGTCGCAAGATTTTGGAGCACTGCAACTTGCACTTCCCCCAATTCTTGACTGAGTTCTGACAGTATAGATCCAGTCAAGTTTGTTGTTTTACTGTATGCACAGGCCAGCTTAGATATCTCCTTCTTCATTCCAATGGCAAGTCCAGGAACAAGTGGGATGAATGCAGCTACAACTGCAACAGCACCAGGATCTTTGTTGAAGTTTTTTGATGAACATCTTCTGGAATGACTCTTCCAGAGGATGTTGATGTTGGAAGTTCTTCTTCATATCATATCTTAATTCGTTTTCTGGGTAGCCAAATTAGGCTTTGATCCTCTGTATAAACACAAACAAACCCTTTGCCCACACTTTTATATGACCTTTATACCATTGTGAAGACCTTATTGGAGATCACCACACAGGAACTGCTTTTTTTTTTAAGAGAAAGGAATATTATCAGAAAAATGTACTTCCATAGCTGATCATCTGACACCCTTTAAATGATCAAAATTACGGATATTTAAAGCATGCTTTAATCGTTGATTTACAGTTAGTTTTATCCTATCAGGGAGTAATCCCCCTTTTCTTTCTCTTTTTTTTGTTATCATTAATCTACAATTACATGAAGAATATTATGTTTACTAGGCTCTCCCCTATACCAGGTTCCCCCCACAAACCCCTTTACAGTCACTGTCCATCAGCATAGCAAAATGTTGTAGAATCACTACTTGTCTTCTCTGTGTTGTACAGCCCTCCCCTTTCTCCCACCCCCCCATTATGCATGCTAATCATAATACCCCCTTTCTTCTTCCCCCCCCTTATCCCTCCCTACCCACCCATCCTCCCCAGTCCCTTTCCCTTTGGTACCTGTTAGTCCATTCTTGGGTTCTGTGATTCTGCTGCTGTTTTGTTCCTTTGTTCTTATACTCCCCAGATGAGTGAAATCATTTGGTATTTCTCTTTCTCCACTTGGCTTATTTCACTGAGCATAATACCCTCTAGCTCCATCCATGTTGTTGCAAATGGTAGGATTTGTTTTCTTCTTATGGCTGAGTAATATTCCATTGTGTATATGTACCACACCTTCTTTATCAATTCATCTACTGATGGACACTTAGGTTGTTTCCAATTCTTGGCTATTGTAAATAGTGCTGTGATAAACATAGGGGTGCATCTGTCTTTTTCAAACCTGAGTGCTGCATTGTTAGGGTAAATTCCTAGGAGTGGAATTCCTGGATCAAATGGTAAGTCTATTTTGAGCATTTTGAGGAACCTCCATACTGCTTTCCACAATGGTTGAACTAATTTACATTCCCACCAGCAGTGTAGGAGGGTTCCCCTTTCTCCACAACCTTGCCAACATTTGTTGTTGTTTGTCTTTTGGATGGTGGCCATCCTTACTGGTGTGAGGTGATACCTCATTGTAGTTTTAATTTGCATTTCTCTGATAATTAGCGATGTGGAGCATCTTTTCATGTGTCTGTTGGCCATCTGTATTTCTTTTTTGGAGAACTGTCTGTTCAGTTCCTCTGCCCATTTTTTAATTGGATTATTTGATTTCTGTTTGTTGAGGCGTGTGAGCTCTTTATATATTTTGGACATCAAGCCTTTATCGGATCTGTCATTTACAAATATATTCTCCCATACTGTAGGATACCTTTTTGTTCTGTTGATGGTGTCTTTTGCTGTACAGAAGCTTTTCAGCTTAATATAGTCCCACTTGTTCATTTTTGCTGTTGTTTTCCTTGCCGGCGGAGAGATGTTCAAGAAGAGGTCACTCATGTTTATGTCTAAGAGGTTTTTGCCTATGTTTTTTTCTAAGAGTTTTATGGTTTCATGACTTACATTCAGGTCTTTGATCCATTTTGAATTTACTTTTGTGTATGGGGTTAGACAATGGTCCAGTTTCATTCTCCTACATGTAGCTGTCCAGTTTTGCCAGCACCATCTGTTGAAGAGACTGTCATTTCGCCATTGTATGTCCATGGCTCCTTTATCAAATATTAATTGACCATATATGTTTGGGTTAATGTCTGGAGTCTCTAATCTATTCCACTGGTCTGTGGCTCTGTTCTTGTGCCAGTACCAAATTGTCTTGATTACTATGACTTTGTAGTAGAGTTGGAAAGTTGGGGAGTGAGATCCCCCCTACTTTATTCTTCTTTCTCAGGATTGCTTTGGCTATTTGGGGTCTTTGGTGTTTCCATATGAATTTTTGAATTATTTGTTCCAGTTCGTTGAAGAATGTTGCTGATAATTTGATAGGGATTGCATCAAATTGGGCAGGATGGCCATTTTGACGATATTAATTCTTCCTAGCCACGAGCATGGGATGAGTTTCCATTTGTTAGTGTCCCCTTTAATTTCTCTTAAGAGTGACTTGTAGTTTTCAGAATATCCGTCCATTTTTATGTAGCTAATTGTGGCTGTAATTGCCAGGGTTTTATTTTCTAAAGAATTCTTCCCTGTACTCTGGGTAATTTGCTAAAAATGTCCTAGCTGCTGGTGGAGGAGGCTGTTCCTCATAAACTCACCCTGCAAATGCACGGGCCTCCTGCTCTGCAGAGCTGAGTCTGTTTGGGAGCTTGCAGACTGGAAGCCCTGATTTCTTTGTCTTCCCTGAGTACTGTAATGAGCAGCCTTGGTGCACAGAGAAACCTTAACAGTGGCAATTCTAGGTGTTCACATATATGCCCCACACTATTCAGGATACAAGAAATATGCACGCACACACACACACACACATTTCTCTATTTTCTCAACAGCAAATTAAACTCCACACCAACGCTGGTAACACTCTGTGAGTCACTCTCCCTGACTTGGGTAGCACTGGGTACCCCAAAACCGACCCTGGAGCTTAAAGCGCACAAATAATGCTGTGAACTGCCCTCTTCTGGGGCAAGAAGGCTCAGCCAGAAGAGAAGCGCCCTGGCAGAGAGGGGAGGGTTATTTTCCTTCCCCGATGATTTCTTTCACCAGTAAAACCTGATGAAGCGAAGTAGTTTGAACAACTGAGAAGTCGCTCCGCCCCAGCTCGGCGTGGAGGGCTTGTTGGTGAATGCACCCCACCTGCCCCCGCGGCTCCTCGGGGCTGGCGCGGCCGCAAGGGCAGTAGTGCTACCAGGCCTGGCTCGCCGGCCCCCTCTGCTGGCGTTTAGTGGGAAATGCCCTGGAGCCTGCTCCCCCGAAAGCCGCGTAGGGTCCGGTTTCCGGGAGCCCTGTACTTAAACCTCGGTTTGTTTTGACCGCCGGGCTCTGCCCGGGCACCTGCAGCGGCTGCCGCAGCGCAGGACTTGCGTTACGGAGGCGCACAGGTGGAAAAGGACGCGCACGGGATGGCGCACCTGGGACGGGCCACGGGACTGCCTACGTAAAAGTGGTTAAAATGGCACATTTACATCATGTGTATTTTATCCCCCAAAAAACTAACACGCGCCAAGGAAAAGTGGAACCAGTGAAAGCAAGTGAAATGCAGAGCGCACCGTGCCCCAGATCTGATGCGCAGCCACTCATCTACCTGAAGACCCCGAGCCCTGAACCGGGGGGTCCCGGGCGACAACCAGGAGCTGTCCCTGGCAGGGAGAGCAGTGAGGCAGCTCAAAGGGGCACCTGGCCTCAGCGGAGGGGCAGGCGTTGGTGGCCAAGGACACAGTGGGTCGGCCCCTCTGTCCCCGCCTGCATTACTTTCCACCTCAACCTGCCTCCTGACTTCCCGGGTGGAAAGGAGGTACTGGTGGTCTCCCCAGAACTGAAGCCAGGGCGGCAGAGACCCGTGCACATACAACGCCATTGTCCTAACAGGGAAAAGGGCTGACCCACCCTGAGTGGGTTGAGAGAGGAGGCTGGGGCCCTACAGGTGACCCTGCCCCAGAGTCACCTAAAATTCATCCAAACAATGAAAATTTCAAACCCCAGGGGTACAAGTTCCAAATAAAAACTGGAGCTGCGGTTCATCCAGCTACACAAGCCAGGCCTCTCCCACCCTCCATGTGTGCCCTGAGGCTTCCTGTGGGAGCACACTGCAGATCCCGGCAGATCTCAGACGCCACTTCCAACGAGGGCTGGCTCCTCCGCAGGCCCTTTACCTCCACTCCAACAGCTACGAGCCCTTTGCAACTTGGTAGTAAGAGAGAAGTGTCTCCTCTGACATGTTTTCACCTTTGGTTAGAGGCATTTATGCAACATAAAAAAGCCTCAAATTTAATTCATGAAACACGTGTTTCTAAAGAGCATTGAAGGACTCCATTTTCACTGAGATTCTTTCACTCAGGAAACGTCTACCTGAGAACGTGCCCGACCGGGGCACCAGGTCAGCCACCTGCTGAAGGCTGCTGAAACTGTTACCTACAAACCAGTCCTGGGAAAGAAGGAGCTGCCTTTGGTCCAGGCCTCGCTGCATTCTGTCCTCGGTCCAGGGAACCCGCAACAGCTGCTCGGTCCAGGTAGCAGGAAGGCGTATTCCAGGGATACCCCTCAGACCTTCACAGACCTCACCAGCTAAATGCAGTCAGTAGACTCAGGGACGTGTATGGCATCTATGTAAAGCTCTTAGTACTCTTTAATTTTCTAATTAAGTTTCAAAAGATATTTTAAGTCTTTTTAATTTTATATATGTTTAAATATTTTAAAAATCGTTACATGTTTTCCATGATTTCTCAGATATACTTTGATGCCATACTTGAGTCTTCCACTCATTCAATGTACATATTGGAGCATGGCTACCTGGTGGGTTCTCTGCAGGGAAAGAGCAGGATGGACAGAGTGCCTGACCTCAAGGGTCAGGCAAGAAAAAAAAAAATAGGCAAGTCAGTATATGGTCAGCCATAAATATTTTGGAGGAAAACAAAGGGAAAAGAGTGCTGGGCTGGGGGCCCTCACTCCTCAGGCGATGTCTGTACAGAGACATAAAGGAGTGAGTGATGGAGGCGTGGCAGCGGCACCTGACTAGCCTTTGCTTATGTCCTTCACTCTTTCAGGGACACTCCATAGGTATCTATGTTGCAGATGCATATAATTAGTCGATCACATATTGAAAGATTCAGGCACACAACAATAAATGGTGTAAGGCCTGCCCTCAGGGAGCCCACGGCGCAGCGGGAACAAGGGGCAGCAAGCGTGTGCAGCTCAGTGCAGTGTGTCCTGTGAGCATGAGCCCCAGGGGCTGGGGGAGCCCACACGTGGACATCTGACCCCAGCAGGTGGGTTCTAAATGCCAGGAATGCCTCCGTGAGCAAAGCAGACAAAAATCCCTTGTCCCCACAGAACTCCACTCTACTGAAGGCAATATCTACCTCTGTGTCTGTATTTATATCTATTTCTGTATCTCTCTCTGTATTTATAGCTCTATCGTCTATCTATCTATAACAGCCTTGGTCTTCAAGGATTATAATTTAGCAAGGGGCATAGGAACATACCTATATAGGTACATAGCCATAATTGAAAACAGAAAATACAGTCCCTCCTAAGAGAAGTAAATAAATGTAATAAGCACACAAAAGACGAAAAGCATACACTCTAAAAAGACCCTCAGGAAAGACTTAATAAAATGGAGATCAATAGAAAAGGAACTGGAGAACCAGAAAATATAAGACTGGGTTTGGAAAAAGCAAGACGCTCAGGTGGCCTCAAGCACAGGCACCTGAACTAAGATGCAAGGATGGGATGTTGTGAGGCTGGGAAGTGGGCTGGGGCTGCAGCCCTGGGACCTCCTGTCCCTCACTGGATCCAAAACACAACATTAATGACAAATGTGTAACAGACAACATCATGACTGCAGTGACCACCCTGAGATCTTGAGATAGATTTGCAGAATTTTCTGAGTGAAAAATCAGAAACTAGAGAATCTTCAGAAAGACTTAATTTCCCTGCAAAAGAATAGGAAAAAATCCTTAATACTTCTGTAGAATAATAAAACACAAGTTGTTACCACACTGTCTTTTAAAGGCAACATAAAATACATTTTTGTGGAAAAATTAGGAAATTTGCTTTTTTGCCAGAATGACACAACTTCCCAAATCAGTATTTGCTTTGTCAATATTGAGTTAATAGCGTCATAATGAAAAAATCCTAAGGACACCAAATCATACAAACCACTCCCAACCTGTCTTTTCTTAAAATAACCCTGGAAGTTTTTATGTGTCTCTCTCACCAGCATTTAGTGGAATGGCCCTTCAGGAAATGTTTGTTGTAAACGCAATGATCCAATTAGAGATGTTACGGCAATCTTTGAGACAAGTGTAAAAAGACTGAGAAATTTTGAAGAAAGCAGAAGAATTTAGAAACCATCTGGAAATCTTAAATAGATGACAGTAATTATTCAGCTGTTTAGAAACAAGTCCTTAACGAGAAAACTTGAACATGGTCTCTCATTTTCTGCTAAAATAATTGTTTGTTTTCAAATCTTACAGTTTGGGGTTTTGTACCATCACTAACAGCCAACCTCCCCTCTCCCTGTGGATAAATTCCATATGTCAAGTCACAGGGTCCACACGGAGAGATCTACATCCGGCCCCTTACCCTCAATGGGCAAAAATAAAAATCCCTCCTTGTAATGACCTGCCCTCATCCTTCAGCTTCCAAAACCTGAGCTTCTTCCCCGAGCTGCTGACCGGGTTCCGTCTCAAGCTCCCAGAGCCATGCTGTGCAGAGGGAAGGGCAGTGAAGGAGTCCCAGTTCACAGCTGATGTGGCTAGACTACTGGTCACTCCATCTCCTGGGCCTCTCCTCGGTGTCTGAACCAGAGAAGCCCCCCCTAAGAGCTCCAGAAGGAGCGTGGGCAGTGAGTGGACCTGCTGCTTGGCTCGCCAGCCTTCTTGGGCTCTCAGGCCCAAGCACGCCCTGGAGCTGTGTCTCCACTGCCAGGCCAAAGACCCCGCCCTGGGCACCCAGGCCCTGGCCCACATAGAATGACCCTTCTCCCTCACCGTCTTAATCCTTGGATCACAGTCGTGGTGTGAACAGCATTCTCTTTGCTCAGAATTCTCCAGAAGATCGCCACATCTCCTGCAGACAGAGTTTCTGACTCCACCAGCTGCCAGGGCAGCCGAGGCCAGCCACTGTCCCCCACAGTGCCTTCTCCCTTCCTCTGGCGGTGCTAGTCTCCTTCTGGTCTTTATTTCCCACCAAAGGTCCCAAAGCTTGTAGAAGGGCTAGAGGTACAAAACCTCTCAGTGGCAGAGATGTCTTCCTAAAGGTCGAAAGTACAAGTCCACCTCTGTCTTGGTCTGCCTGGGCTGCCAAACACCACAGACCAGGCGGCGTGAACCACAGAAGTTCATCAGCTCACAGGTCTAGACAGCAGAATTCCAAAATCAAGGTGTCCTGAGGGCCAGCAACTCCTGCAACCTCCATCCTTGACTTGCAGATGGCTACCTCTCCTCTGTTCCTCACACAGCCGTCCCTCTGTGCACATCCGTGCCCTAATCTCTTCTCATGAGGGCACAGCTCAGATGGGGTGCAGGCCGACTCTCATGGCCTCATTGTAACTCCATGGCCACTTCAAAGGCCCTGCCTCCAAGTGCAGTTGCATTCTCAGTAGCAGGGGTCAGAGCTTCAACATACGAATTTTTGAGGGACACGATTCAGTCCATAACAGCCCTGAGCAAACTAATAAATATATATTGTGCCATTGTCTCTACACTGGGCGGCAGCAGGAGGGTTGGGAGTACACCAACTCACAGGTGAAGGGCAGCATGGTCCCTAGAGAGCCTGTTTACTTCACGCTATGTTTCGCCTAGAAATTGGAATCATGTTTAGGAAAAGGATCCAAATTGTGAATAAAATTTTACTATTAAAACACAGGCCTTCAAAATAAAATCCGCCTTGGCCTCAGAGCAGCTGAGCCTGGATTCTCAGACACGCTACTGCCATACACTCTACTTGCTGTGTTGCACAATTATGCTGGTGGAGAAGTTTGAGGAGCCCTGAGTCCTTCTCCAAAAGGACACTCATTATCAGCTGCCCCATCTCTTAATGCATGTTATACTGAGAAGCAAAACAAAGGGTTCCCAGCTCCCTGGTGTGTAAATGCTGTTGAAGGCTTGCTGGGCTAGAAACATGCTGAAATTTTTCTACTCAGGCTGAGTTCATGTCTTAAATCATATCCCCAGGGGGCAGTTAATTTATTTTAATTGATTGGAGCTTTTGAAATGTTCTGAAGAGCTCCATCTGAGAGGGAGAGAGGAGGTGAAAGCCGGGCATGCCAGCTCTGGCTGAGAGGGACATGTTTCTACAGACATTGTGATCCACTAAGACAGAAGCTCCTCATCAAAATACATCCCCAATTTAGTTTTATTGCAGCTAGTACCTGTGCTTAAAAATATATAATTAGTTTGAGTGAATACATGATACCTTTATGAAAAAATGTTGATTATTAGTACATTATTAATCATTGGAATAAATGGAGATTTATGCCAAGCTCCTGGCATAAATTAGTATGACACAGTAGACCTAATATAGTAAATATACCAATTAATCAACTTAATAAATAGATATGCCAATTATTTCTAAATTGATCTGTATGGGCAATGCAATCATAGTCAACATTCCAGCTGGGTGTTTTATTAATTCAACGTAATGATTCGAAAATTATGTAAAGGGAGAAAGATCCAGGAAAGGCCAAACTGATCTTGAAAGTGAAGAACAAAGGTAAGCTGTAGGACAGACTTGACTTGAGAAAAGTGTTGTAATGACAGCAATATGGTTCGGGTGCAGATTGGGGCAAACAGACCAGTGGAACCCCAGAAGGAACATGGAGAGATCCCCACACCAATTTGATACATGGCAAAAGGCAACATCGCCAAGCAGTGGGAAGAAGGAATTGTTTAGTAGATGACTTGCGAGAAATTGAATTACCATGGAGAAAATAAAGCAGTACTCCCAGGCAATATCATATAAAAATGTAAAGTCCAGACAGTTTACAAACCTAAAAGTTGGAAGTAATTGTACAGATATAGGAATATCCCTTCATGACTCAAAATTAGCACAAGATTTTTAAACAAGAACCAAAAAAAAAAAAAACAATGAATCAAACTAACTACATCAAAATTAAAGCTTTTTGTTTAGTGATAAACACCACAAAGTTACTGAAGAGATGACAAACTTGGAGAAGATAAATTCTACATCAAAACCAACAGCACATTAATATCTAGAACACACAAGGACTCTTGTAAATCAGTGAGAAACAATCCTATAAAGAACTGAAACTCCACAGAAAAATAAATAAATCATAAATAAGCAGTTAAAGGAGGGTGCCTACAAATGGGTATCAAAATCACTAGTGATCAAAATAACATAAATAAAACCACAATAAGAGACCACTTCACAAACACAGTGAATAATATCAGCAGTTGGGAAAGGTTTGGGGAGATGGAAGCTTCCAGTCCCACACTTCTTGTCCCACAGCAGCGATGAGAGCGCACCGTGATCGTCTGTATCATGACCCCAACTCTGCCTGTGATAAACAAAAGCACAACATGCATGTTACCCTATGGGAATTACATACATGATTAATAGACATCAAAGACACAAAAGCTTCCTGTATTATGAGTATCAAGAGCAGCAACCTCCCAGGCGCCTTCCGGAGCACACGGGCAATCTCCATTTGCCAACCTCCTTTGCTGTTTGTTTGGGACCATCTGCTGGGCTCTGGTCAATGAACTAGGTGTAATGCCACTTCCGCCTGGCCCCTAAAGCATCTTCCGTGCTCCACCTCTCCCAGCCGTGAGGCCAAATAAAGGGCTCTAAGGTGGCAAAGCCATATGATGAAATCTCCAATCATTCTCCAATCAGCATTTGGGAAACCACCCAAGAAAGCCACTTGTCCCCATCAGACTCAGGTGAGCAAGAAGTGAACCTGTGTTAAGCTACGGGGACTCAGGAGCTGTTTGCTTTAGTAATCAGCCTTTCCAGGCTAGAACAGTACCTGTCAAACCTAGTTTGAGCTTTGCCATTGAAAATCAGTAAGGTGCATATGCTTTCCTAGCACCAAGTAAGCTTGAAATCATGAGACTCAGGTGCGAGATGATGTAGTTGAAGAGAAACTAGCGTTATGACGGTTCAGTTCTTAGGAGGTAACTTAGAAATGTTCCTTTCTTCACTCACAGAACACGGCAGCCTGCCAGTGGCCCTCCTCAGCAGAGCCCGCTCCTCCCAAGTTGACTACAAAAGCATTGGCCAAACCTGTCTTTCTCAGTAATTCCTCTCACAATCCCACAGCTTTCTCCAGAGAAGCAGAACTCCCGAAGAAATGTCAGTAGTAGGAGATACCTGAAATTTACATTTTTAGACTAAAAACACTTTTCCCTTAACAGAGTAGGTGTTTATTTCCAAAATGAAATCCATGAAGAAATGAAGATAGAAATATTTCTCTGAGAGTACTCAGAGACTGAGGCCTGGGATTACTGCATATTAATCCCACTCCCTCCTTTTCAGCTTCCCAAAAAACATGAATTCCCCTCAGATGTTAAATATCAGTGTAGACTTTCCAGATGAGATTGTAGAGACACTGGGAGAGCTTTTGTCCAGCAAGCCTACCGTGCACTCTTAGGCAACACACAGCTTTCTCCTTCCCATCCACTAACCAGGGGTACTTTTTCCCATTGTTCTCATTACCAAGCAGCACCCAGTTCCAGAAGCATCTCCACCCTCCTCTTCAGGCAAAGCACGTCTGCCTGCTCACCTTAACCCTACACTGCAAGTGAGTGCAGGCGCTCAGAACTCAGCTCCCCACCTGAGGGTTCTATCCAAACTCTCACCCACAAAGGCAGGTCTCTCCCTGGAGAGAGACTCTTACACGACCTACTAACACAATTAATTTATCATCATGTTATTGTGCTTGTGCTTTAAAAGGTTAATAATCTACCAAATCATCTTTGAAAGTTACATTCTGTAAGAAAACATCTCTTGTAGGTCATATAGCATCAGGATTTTTCCCTTATTTACTCGTATCAAAGTCATATAGATAATAATCATGTTTTTATTTGTTCCGCATCCAGAGCATGACTTTCTCTTTTGGCACCACAGGAGGCTTCTCTGGAAAGAATGATGAAATTATAAAGTTGGGTTCTGAAATTATAGAAGATAGTAAATGATTTCGGAGCTGCTAAATCACTATGGTACCTTCATGCCTCATCTAAAATTTCAAGGCTAAACTAGTGACAAGTCCTGTCCTCTCATGGTGCTTTGCATTTCGATAATAGACCATTTTATTTCATCAGTATCAAAAATTGCATCTTGCCTACCAACATCCATTCTTTGCTTTGTCCACAGAACTAGAATTACATGGGGTGATGGGAGCCAAGCCAGAGGTCATCGTATCCAGGCTCCCCTTACAGCTAGATGTGGCTGCGTGCATCTGCAGGCAGACCCAGTAGGCAGCTTCCACCTCACTTAGTTAAAGAATCAGCTACCCTGGATCCCCTCTCTCTCCCTCCACTTGAGCTAGGATATGAACCAACTTGCAGGTGAGCACAAGGCCCTTGGGGATGGTGGAGCAACAAGGTGGAAGGAACCTGCTTCCTCCCGGGAATGGTCGTGTGGAGGAAAGTTATTCTGTGTCTTAAGGATGTTACATTAGAGAAAAGTCAACTTCTATCTTCTTTAAACCATTGTGTCTGGAGATATCTTTGTTACAGCTCCTTAGCTTTCCCGTTACCTAACAGTGCCTCTCATCTAAGATAGCTATTTGTGCACACCTCCCTTATATTGTATGATCTCTGATGCCAAAGAAAGGAAAACCAAGATAGTATGAGGCATTGTTTTATATATCAGGTTTCCGCCTGATAAAATGCTTTTAATCCTGTTTTTTCCTTTCTTATTCAACATAAAACAGTGCCTCCTTTTTTCAGATGAGAAAGCAAGCTGTTTGGTTATTGGTTGCTGTGTAACAAATTATCCCCAAACTTTACAGCTTAAAGAAACCATTTTCTTATGCTGACAGATTCTTGGGTCAGGAATTAAGAAGGGACACAGCATGGAGTGTCTGCACTCCAGCATGTCTGGGTCTCAGCTGGAGGACTGAAGATCAGTGACCCAACATCTGGTGGCAGGATTCTTCTGGAAGCATCTTCACTACCTGTCTGGGGTCATTGCTGACTGCCAACTGGGGCTTCAGCTGGAGATACTGGCCAGAACACATACATGTGGCTTCCCCATGTGGTTTGAGCCTCCTCAGAGCATAGCAGCCTCAGACTTCTAAAATCTTGGCTCAGGTCTCCAAAGATGGGTGTCTAAGAAAACCAGGTGGCAGCTGCACTGCCTCTGATAACCTAGTTTGGAAAGGCATGTGGCATCATTCTGCATAATCACAAGTCCACCTACTTTCAGGGGAGGAAATATAGATACCCCCGCAACTGGGAGATGCGTCGGAGTCACGTTAAAAAAAGAGCATGAGAATGAGATTTTTTGTGTGTGGTTTAAAAACATTATCTGTCAAACAACCTCAGTGAGAAAGTATTACATTGAACTTTATGAAACTACCACTTTTAGATCAAAGTGGCTGAAAATTAACAATTTAATATGATTCAATGTATTATTTATTTTTGTCATATTTATGCCTCTCTGCCTCCTAGCTTCTAGCCCATACTTTGTATATGGTTAATTCTCAATTCACACTTTATAGAATAAGTGAATAGAAAAATATATGGTATAAAAAAAAAGAAAATACTGCCTCAGTTCCTTGACCATCTATTAGTCAGAGTATTAGGTTCCTGTGGTCACTGTAAGAAATTACCAAATCTTAGTGGCTTTAAACAACAGAAATTTATTTTCACACTGCTCTGGAGGCCAGAAATCTGGGCTCAGCATCTCTGGGGCAAAATCTCAGGGTGCTGGCAGAGCCTCACTCCCTCTGCAGTACCTAGAGCAGACTTTGCGTCTTGTCCCGCCAGCTGTTGGTGGCTGTCGGCATTCCTTGGCTTGTGGCCACATAGCTCTGGTTTCTGCCTCCATGGCCACAGGGCCTCTCCTCTTCTCTCTGTGTCAATCTCCCTCTGCCTCTCTCTTATAAGGACACTTTCAGATGTATTTGAGGCCTATCTAGGATCTGCCATATCAGGCAGCAATCACAGGTTCCAGAGATTAGGAAATGGGCATCTTGAAGGACCGTTATTCAGCCCACCAGACCCAGAATAGAAATTTCTGAGGGCACTGGAGAGACTATTTCTAGATAGAAATCATGCTACAGTAAGCCACAGTAAGACAAGCTTCGAGACAGGGCTGCCCGTAACCCCTGGGTCTCCTGCTCACACTGGGGACTCTGCTGCCCTGGCTGGCGTCTCCAGCAGCCACACCATGAAACCAGTCACTGGGCAAGAGTGTAGTGGTAGTCCTGCTTTCCTGACAGTTTGTGGGGGCTAGTTTTATTACTCAATTTTCCCACTACCTTTGTTCTGTATAAAGCTCCCTATTGTAAGCATAGAAAGACAATTGTCTATCATTAGTCTTTATTATTTGAGGAACGGTATGATGAGAAATGGTATAATAAACTGCCCAGCGCCAAGGACACGTGACAGGAAGGGGAAAAGTCAGGTGATGTGTGTTTGAATCTTCCCTTTGCTGACATTCCTGTGTCCTTTTTTTTTCCCGCCTTAATTGGCTGTTTACATTTGGCCACTTCATGCCCTCCAAATATGTATAATAGCCACCATTGTTCAGCACCCACTGTGTGCCAGGAATAACCGTATGAAGATGACTCAGACATGCTCGTGAAACCTTGATGTGCAACCGAGCATTTTGGGCCTGATGTGTGCACGCTCCCCCAGCCGTCACCGGATAGCAGCATCACACCCCCAACAAGATATGTCCAGCATCTTCAGCCCAAGAAAATGTGGCTTATATCTGACTCTGAAAGACTCTGACACCCATTCACCCACTCAGCATCCCTCAAGACTTACACAAAGGATGTGACCAAGGCTGGCTGCCCGTGATGCAGCAATCATTATAATGAAGAACTAATATTTTCCAATGAAATTTAATGAATTGTAAGAGTCTTTGCTTTCTGGGTCATGATTGTACTGATTAGAATGACAAACTTCTGAACAAGGCTTGAAAACACAAGGGATAGTGGGAAAGGTATAGAGGATTCATTTGATAATCTGAAAGGCAAGAGAGGGCCCGCTTTTACAGGGGAAACCTTGGTGGGGCTCATCAGGAAAGCCTGACGAGGCCAAGAGGGAGGCGGCTTCCTCAGGGCGGGAGGCCTGAGTGGCTGCAAGATGCTTCCTGGGTGAGGGTGCACGGGACAGAGAAGAGAGGCTAAGTGGAAACATATGGTGGTGAAAGATTAAACAGCATCCCTCTAATCCCCGATTGTCTGGCTAGCCTGCTGTAATCACATGTCATCAGATGCAAAGGCCACCAGATGTTCAGGGCCTAAGCCAGGAATTACCAGCTTGGCCACTGAGTGAGCGAGCCTCTGATCGGAAGAGCAGAGGGGCATTTAAACTGCACAAGATGGAAGCGCTTTAGATTTGTCCACAGAAGGTGAGGCATGGGGTGTGCCAGAACATTGACCATTTTCTTCCTAATGGGGGACCACAGTCTGAGGCTGCCAAGCACAGATCCAGTTACTGTGAAGGCGCGCACCCGTGGGACCCACCTGAAAACTCAGTCACCTGAGTGCTGAGCATTCCCACTCTGTTATCTTAGGGCACAAAGGCTCTTATTTTTTAACTCAGAGGTTTTTTATTTTCCTGATGCTCCAATAGTAAGTCATTTCTTCCATAGAAGTAAAAAAAAAAAAAAAAAAAAGCAGAACTCAAATTTCCTCCCTCCTTCCTTTAAATAGAAGAATATGAGATTTAGGCAATACAAAGAGACTTACCTATTCATGTTTCATTGATTTTCGTGATTGTTTCTGGGAGATGATTTAATCTGGATTCTGAGGAGAGGAAACATCTTCCCAAAAGGAAGATAGAGGCAGATCTGTATTCCTCTTGATTTCGCAATTTCAGGTCCAGGCACCCCACAAGTATATTTCAGATTCGGTGCCAGGCCACCACAGTAACAGGAATATGGAAATAAAGTGAGTTAAATGAATTGTTTAGTTTCCAGTGCATAAAAAAGTTATGTCTACACTATCCCATAGTCTGTTAAGTGTGCAATCTCATTATGTCTTTTAAAATGTGCATATTTTAATTAAACAATGCTGTATTGCTAAAAAAAAAAAAAAAATTACTAACCTCGGCCTGAGCTTTCAGTGAGTCACACTCGTTTTGCTGGGGAGGCTCTTGCCTCCAGGTGGGTGGCTGCTGACCGAGCAGGGTGGCGGCAGCTGGGTGGCTCTGGCCATTTCCTAAAATAGGACAGCAGTGAAGTTTGTCACATCGACGGACTCCTCCTTTTACAGATTTCACACAAAGACCGATCAGTACTGTATGATCCCACTTGTATGAGGTGACTAACATAGTCAAATCCACAGAGACAGAAAGAATGGTGGTTCCAGGGGCTTGAGGGAAGGGAAATTAGTTATTTTTAATGGGGGCAGACTTCCAGTTTTGCAAGAGGAAAGAGTTCTAGAGATGGACGGTGGTGGTGCTTGCACAGCGATGTGAATGTTCTTAATGCCACTGAACTGGATGCTTAGAGACGGTTAAGATGGTAATTTCGTGTTATATTTCACCACGAGTCTATACATTTTTTTTTAAAGCCGGGACCCACTGGAAGTACTCCCTGTAAAGTTAGGAAGATGACAGGGATTCCCACTATCACCACTGTTATTCAGCCTTTATCTTGAAATATTGATCAATACAACTAGAGAAATAAAAAGATCATTATTGTAAATGAGGGGGCAAAATTATGATTACTGTCTAATATCATTTATACCTAGAAAAATCAAAAGAATAACCTAAAGAAAATAACAGAATATTAAGAGAAATTAGTAGGAGTCCACAAAGTTGATCCAGCTTTCTTAGATACCCATAGAAAATATCAAAAAAGGAGAAATTCTGTGCATAATTGCCACCTAAAAGGATGACACACCTAGACAGAAACATTACAAATAACATGCTAAACAGATGTGAAAATATATTGTGTTCTACTAAGGATCATAAAAATTATCTTAGAGATTTGAAAAAAACAAAACAAAACAAATGTTTCAAATAATAAGATTGAATGCTAAAAAGCTGTTTCCCTAAATTAATCTATAAACTGAATGCAATGTCCATTACAATGCCCCCAATTTTTTTTAAATTGATGAAATGACTCTAAAGTTCATCTGGAAGAATAAATGTGCAAGAAGACACAAGAAGTGTGCAAGAAAAGAACAATGAAGAAGACGGCATCCCTGCAGCACGGAAGCATTTGCGTGGTTTCACAACTGAAGAGGAATTTCACCTCCGGATCATCCCCACCTGAGTCTTGCCCAAAGCTGACTTAGAGAACATCTAATTGAGACTTTGGACTTTAGAATTAAGAATTACAGTGGAATGAGTGGAGACTCCGGGGCCGTTGGAGTGGAATGATGAGAAGGACATGAATTTGGGGCACCAGAGTAGAAGGCTATGGATTGAATTGTGTCCCCCTCAAATTCATATACTGAAGCCCCAACGCCCAGGGTGACTCTTCAGAAATGGGGCCCATCAGGAGGTAATTAAGGTTAAATGAGGCCCTAAGGGTGGGCCTTGTCCACTAAGGCTGGTGACCCCATAAGACGAGGAGGAGACCCCAAGGCTTCCCCCCTCGCTCGGCCCTGTGTGCACAGCAAGGAGGCTGCCGTCTGCAGCCAGGAGGAGGGCTCGCGCCAGGAGCTGAATCAGCAGGCACCTTGAATTTGAGGTGCTCAGCTCCAGAACTGGAGCTATATTTTTGTTGTTGAGACTGCCCAGGCTCTGGCAGTTTGTCACAGCTGCTGCAGCTGACTGACACAGCTACTTTGTCCATGAGCCACTGAGTGGTGATGGGGTGGCTGGTGGGCTGACTGGTACCCACAGAATGCGTCACCCAGAGGCTATTGATTATTAAAACCCTCTCTGCGTTTGTTGAGGCACAAATATCTTCATGGGTTTTGCCCATTCAGAGATCTACCCACACACGTCTTCCCCAAATTCCCTTGTCACCAATTCTCTAATCATGTTCCTTCCATGTCCCTGACCATCCAGCCAAACCACTGGCCGCAGCCCATGGATCAGTCTATAATTGAATGGCTGGTCATTTCTTCTTCTAAGCAAAGTAAGTGGCAAGCGCACTGTCTAAGGAGGATCTCCTAGATCCTCAGGGGGAGGACCTCTCACCCACCATCCTCCCGGGGTGTCCCAAAGGGCTGCAGCACCATAGCTGTGCATGTTGGGTGGTGCCCATGCTTCATGCAGAACTATCCGTAAACCAGGCCCACGTTTTCTCTTCCTCAGCCAAATGTCGGTAGGGTGCTCAGGCTGGAAAGAGAGGGCAGTGTAGCAGGAGTGGGGGCCCTGGCAGGGGCCACTTCTTCATGGACCTTATGTGGGCCCTCAGGGGCTGCTTGGCCCTGACATGTATATTTACCACTTTCATTTGATGACAGAGCACTCTTGGGCATTCCCAGCTCTATGACGTGGTGGGTCAGATAACACCCAGCTCATGGCGAGCAGCTCAGGTCACATGGTAACTTGGTGGCCCTTGGTCAGGCACTCAGTCTCTACTAAGGCTCAGTAGTGGGCCAGGAGCTGTCTCTCAAAAGGAAAGTAGTTATCCACAGAGGACGGCAGGGCTGTGCTGCAAAATCTTCAGGGCCTGGCAGAGGCTACCACACCAGCAGCACGTCTCTCTGCCACTCACACTCACGCACTGCTGCCCTCCTGAACCGTGTGACCCACGTGGCAGAGCAGCTCCACAGCAGCCTGGACCTACGCGGAGCCTGCTCTTGTTGCGGGCTCCACTCAAAACTAGCAGCTTTCAGGTCGCTGAGTGAATGGGCCGGAGTAACACAGCCAATAAGAAATACGCCACCTCCAAAACCCACAGAGGCCCCTAGGAGTTGTGGCTCTCTTGTGGTTGCAAGAGGAGCTAGATGCAACAATACATTCTTCCCCGTAGAGGGGATACCCTCATGCCCTGCACCACTGGGGCCTAGACGTGTCCCCGTGGTGGGAGGCCCCTGACACACCAGTAGGTCTGTAGAAGCTGCTGCTGCTTGCCCACCAGGCCCAGTCAGCAGCGTCCTCCATGATGGGCCGGCGTGCTGTCCTGCGGAAGGGAAAGGCAATCAAGACCCTGAGATCTAAATGATGACGCAGGGCTGGAGAGTGGACAGACCCCTGAGGGAGGCCAATCCCAGACCAGCATTCCTCCAGTGCAGGAACCGGAAGGAAGCAACAGCCATTCCACCCTAGTCTACCCTCAACCTTTAGTCTAGAAAATTCCCAGGATTTCATCTGTCTCAGCTCCAGGGAGAGCCCACCACCTTGCCCAGATCCTGTATCCAGGAAGCAGCAGCCAGCGATTGACTCAGTTTGGGCAGTAAGCCCCCTCTGGCCAAAGGATGTAATGCACCATGCCTGGCAACTGGCAGGTACGTGTAATATGATGTCATAATACAATTAATCATAAGGAAACATGCTTCTCCCAAAGCAGGAATGCTAGGCAGACATGAAAAACAGACTTCTCACGGATCTCCCACCTCCTCTGCCTACCTCTCCCACATCTCCACATTCTGCTGTGTCAGGCAGGAAATCCAGCTCTAGTTTCAGATGCTAGTTGAGTGCCCAGCCAGGAAAGCTGTGCGTCCCCGATGCTCCCAGTAGAGAGGGTGAAATGCTAACAAGAATAACACAGAACTCAAGCTACCCTCTTGGGACCTCCCAATTAAGAGGAGAACCCTTGGGTTATCCCCCAAATCCAAAAAGTAGCGAAGTTCAGACCCTAAGCCCCAGAGATGGGTACCCTCCTCCACTGGACAAAGCACCATCATTTCTGACCAGAAGGGTCCCTTAATGCTTGTGGCACATTTTTCTCCTATGATGATGAGAGAACTTGTTCTTTCATATGGGAGTCATTTTTATGGCATGATTCACCCCATGTAACCCCAGATGTATATCAACACCATCTTTCCCCTTTTGCAGGTCTGTGTTGGGTTCCTACAAACTCTCCCCATGGAGCTTCTTTCCCTGGATGGACACAGCAACGACCTCTCCAAAAC
This sequence comes from Manis pentadactyla, assembly GCF_030020395.1. Taxonomy (NCBI): domain Eukaryota; kingdom Metazoa; phylum Chordata; class Mammalia; order Pholidota; family Manidae; genus Manis; species Manis pentadactyla. The sequence goes on from NC_080019.1 coordinate 193,002,432, forward strand.
AATTTCCCCTGTGGTCCCCTGTCCTTTGTCCACACCTACATCCAACTGTCAGGACATACAGATAAGGAGATGTATAATTAATAAGTGCCACTTATCAGGACTGTGAGAAAAAGATTCTACAAATTGCAATAGCCAGTATGCTATCACATAATCTGTTTGTCAATGCCTGAATATAGCCTTTGGCTGTGCCCCTGTCAGCCAGTTGCTGCAGGCACGTAGTAGTTTTGCCATGGTGTTCCTTTGCCAAGTTCACCCAGAGACTCGAACCAGCTAGGATTCTGGGTTGTTTATCCATCCATCCATCCTTGAGACAAATATCTATTTCTTTCTCTGTGTAAACTACCATGTTGGAAGCTTACAGTATGGAAGTGCCTGCAAAAGCCTCCGTTCACGGGATAACTTGCAAGGTACCCCACTCGCATGAGGCTGGGGAGGAGGCACCATGACCCGGAGGACATCCAGGAGCATGAGGCTTGGATCTGCCCAAATGTCCAAGGCAGGAAATGTTCCTAGGAAAAATCCAGCACAAGCTGGGGAAAGCAGGAAGAAGTGAGGGTACACATGGTGTTTGAGGAGCAGCAGGCAGACCGGGGATAAGCACCCTCTGGCCAGAGGGTGTAATGCACCATGCCTGGCAGCCTGGCAGGTGTGCTGCCCCATTACCCTGTGGACCACCAGCAGGACTCAGCAAGGGCCTCTGTGGGCTGTCAGTGAGCCGCTGGCCATATCTCAGAGAGAGAAAGAAATCTGGCTTTAAGTCGTGCTCCCAGCCAGCCCCTCAACCGCAGCCTTCTGTCCCCAGGCTCAGCCCTCCATGAAGGAGGCTAGTACGTAGGTCCCACCTGTGCCACACTCTGCCTGCAGACCACACACACAGCACGCAACCCCTCCGCTGGCCCCACTGCAATAGACGAGGACCACATGTAACTATGGAGACCAGGTAGAGCATTTCTGAACATTCCCACATCCAAAAAAACGTGTGTGATACGGACAAGTGTTGAAACTTCTCTCCAGTTGACCTGGAGTGTTGATGGGTGCCCTGGTGTGTTTGTCTTTTTCTATTGAAGTTCAATTATTTGCTTTTGCATATAACTTTCAGACATTCTGTATGACAACAGAAATCATGATTTTAAAAAACTCAAATGCATGCCTTTTTGACATAGTAACACTCTTGTCATCAGCTGAACCAGTCAACAAGTAACTAAATTATTTTCACTTCATTGAGATGCCAAATTCCTTATGGCCAGAGCCGGTGAGTGCTATAAACTGGCCAATATTTGGCTAAAGATATATGACATATACCTAGCCTAAGCTCTCAGGAACAATCATGAAATCTAATCTTGCAGCTCTTTGAGAGTAAGCCAGGTAATGTATGGATGATAATGTGCATGTGGCCTATCTGAAGCCAAAAACCTGAAGACAAGAAAATTCCTTTCCATATCTGGCTTTGCTGCTGCAAACCAGTGACGACAAAAACCAGCTTTGTTTTGTTTTCCTTTTGCCCAGGAGTGCACTGGAGCTGCTGAGAGTCCTCGCCGTCTCTGCACGTCTTTCTGCTGAAGAGCCATATTGCTTCTGGCACACAAGGAGGAGACCCTGTCAAGGCTGCACGTTAATGAGCTGGAGACCACGCTGCTCGTGGATGCAAGCTCATCCCTCCCCACAGAGCTAGAAGCACCGCCAGCATCAAATTCCCCAGTCTTGCCAACCTTGACGGTAACAGACGGGCACCATGAATCAAAGCTGGCCTCCTGTGAGGGAGGGTGGGGAATCCTTATCCGGGGTCTGCTGGGCCAAGAGAAACCAGTGTTGCTTCAAGTATTCATTACAGCCACTGTCTGGTTGCTGCACACTTACTTTGGTTTATAAGATTGGAACTCACTACTTTACATAAAATAGCTATTTTTGCAGCAAGTCCTTTTAAATGCAGGTTCAGAACCATCAGGAATGCATTAGCTCTGTGCAGATGGAGCCAGTGAATATGATGTATAGCAGATCATCTAAGTCACACAATGAACATTGCATACAACCCACCAGTCTTACCAACACTCCAGATCACACTGTAATATAATCACACCACTGGTCTTAAAGGGTCAGCAAATGTACAAGAAACATGCTAGTTATTAGAATCACATACTTCATAAGAGCATAAAAACATGCAGCCAAATTTATAATTCAAAGGTCAACATAAAGGATGACGGTTTTCAGGAAATAAGTAGAAATAGGATTATTGGACATCTCTCTTTTGTTTTCTCAGAAGAAAGGATTTCTTAAATTATTTTTCCATAAGCCTTGACATAGCTTTTGGATTGCTATCCATTCAGGCTTCTTGGCTAGCCTAATGTTTGAGGAGCAGCAGGCAGACCGGGGATAAGCCTGGCCTCTAATGAAACTTGTCACTAAAATCTTCTGCATACCATGAGTCTAGCTGACTTCAATGATGCGCATCAGTCAAAGATTGGCTGACAATGGAAGCAGCCTACTCCTCAGCTCAGCCAGCAGACACTTTTAGAATAATATGGAATGCATTCTTTCTTCCCTGGGTCCATACTTTCTCTCCCTCCATACACACACTGTAGTTATAAATAATATGACAATCTGGGTAGACAGTAACTTCATGAAATAATTTCCTACTGTACTTTATTTAGAAGTATTTCTAAGTCTCAGCTCACTAAAAAAAGGCAAGATTTGAGTGTATGGCTTGGGTCAGATTGTGAAGACACATCTGAAATATTACATGGCTGAGAAAGTGAATGTTAGGAGTCCAAATGTTTCTTTGGCTGCAGAAGATGGTGGCGTCAAGAGAACCTATCATCAGCAGGGCATTTTGATTCAAATCATAGAATTAAGTCATGTACATTAATAACTTTGTTCATTGAAGGTTAAAAATTATCATTCCTGTAAGACAATGGCTGAAAAAATCCTTTTCTGGAAATGAAAGATGGGAGAGATCACCTCCAGTTTGGGGAAGTGATTCTCACTGTGGGCAGAAACCCCACATGAGGAAGGGCCAGAATCATCTGGAAACAGCGGTGACAGAGGCAGCTAAACCCTTTGCCAAAGAGTGTCCCTTTCCTTCTAAACACACAGGTAGTATCCCTGTCCCCACCTCGCCTCCTAGAGATGCTGTGTCACATGGTCAGCTGTGTTAGAGGGGAAATGTATCTGAGACCCATTCCGATGGGACACCGAGGAGGACAACATGGCGCTGGGGAGCTTCTGGCTCCTAAAGCATGGCCAGAATTTGGATATAGGAAACAGGCATGATGAAAATCTTGGCAGAAGGAACAGTGTGTACAGAGACATGGAAAAGAAGAGGATTGGGGAAAAGTAGACAATGCATTCTTTTGGAGTAGTGAGTCTCAGACTTTGCCCCTGTGGTGACTGGAGATGTCTGGGCAGGTTGCGCTGGAAACCTGTGAATTCAAATGTGATAGCATTTCTCCCACTTTAAGGAAGAGAAACTAAACTAGCAAATACTTTTTAAAGAACTTTTCTCCCATTTACTTTTCTTTCTTTCTTACATTAACAAATAACTATTAAACAGAGACTATGCCTCGTGCCTAGTTCTTTTGCCGCTTGGCAACATGTAGATGTTCTCCCTGCCTCTGTGGTATTTGGAATCTAATGGGAAGGACAGACATTGAATAAATTCTTGTAATTGTGGTCATGACTGAGCAGGAGAAGGGCTGTTGGACAGAAGGGCATGTACATGGTGCAGTGATTCCCCAGGGTTTCTGTACCAGTGCTGCCAGTGGGATGACTTAGCCAACAGGAACGTACTATCCCAAGCCAGGGGGCTAGAAGGGGGCTAGACATCGAAAATCAAGGGGTTGGCAGTGCGGCTTCCCCCGGAGGCTGTGAGAGGGATTCTGCTCTAGCTCCAGGTATGGGCTGGCCCTCTTTGGGGTTCCTTGGCTTGTAGACACCTTACCCCCATCTCTGCTTCCACCTTCACATGGCGTCTCCCTGTGTGTGTCTGTGTCCACATTTCCACTTTCGGTAAGGACACCAGTCATATTGGATTAGGGGCCCATCCTACTCCATGCTGACCTCATGTTGACTAATTATGTCTGCCATGACCCTATTTCCGAATAAGGCCACATAATGAGATAAAAGGGGTGAGGACTTCAACATATGACATTGGGGGACACAATTCAGCCTACATGTGGGGAACCCCATGCCAGAGTCCAGCTCCAGCGAGTCCGGAAGTCCCTGAAGAATGGACGGCATCGGCGACTGAATGAGTGAGTGAGGACACAGACACTAGCCAAAGCTGAGCCTGGCCTCTAATGAAAAAAAGCATCTTGATTACATACTCTTAGATTACATAAAGTAAAGTACAGATATTAATCATATAATTGACACATAGCACAGTTACACGAGTTTGGAGAATGAGATTAAGTCATTTGGCAGGTCTTAGCAGTTAACCTGTTTCTAAGTAAGCCTGGTTTTTAGTTATTGCAGCCAGAAAATCTCGCAAAGGTCAGGTAGGTGCCAGACTCTTGGTTTCTTTACAAATGACTATCTAAAGTTCACTATTCGATTGTTTTTATGTAGGGCCCTCATTACTTCATAGCTATACTCCCGTTCTTCATCTCCGGTAGGACAGAAGGAGGCTCTCTCTAAAAGGACACGATGACTTTTTGGCAGGCAGGGACAAATTCTATGGACTGTGCCTTGGACCCATTTTCAGTAAGACTTACAGTAGAGATTTTTCTGATCTGGAGTTAGGTCATGCCCTGTTCTCATTTGTTTTATAGTTTGCCAGGTTGTTCTCTGACTGGCTAACCACAGAATAGCATTTGTTCTCTATACCCACCTGTTGCCATTAATGATTGGATATGTTATTTGGAGGCCACGTAGGGGCAGGGGAAGGAACCTCGACCCAGGTAAATTTCCCATATCTTTTTCCAATAAACTTGGGTTCAGTTCTCATGGGGTCTTACTTTTCCATCATCGGGGTAGTCACAGGGGCAGTAGTGGTTTTTTCCTATTTCCTTTAAGGCCAGTACCTAAAATTTTCAGGGAGAATTGGATATGGCCTCTTCCCTGAAGGGGCAGCTTGAATTGAAACCAAAATAAGCAAATTTATTAGGAGAGACATTTTGAGCAGGAGGGATATCGGGGTTGCTCCTCTGGGAAGGCTGCTGTGTGGTCCCTTCCATCCGACTTCCTGGACTGTGTCATCAAAGCAAGCAGTTTGGACTGGCTCCCAACAACCCCATAGTCTGAGGATGTCTGGGAAGACTGCTCTCAGAAAATGAGTGGGGAGGGGAAAAGGGGGCAAAAGCATTATGAGAAAAGGACACAGCACGAACAAGTTTCCTGAGGCAGGAGGAGGCGTGGCATGTCAGACACCCGCATGGTTCAACCAGAGGCTGTGCCGATAGGGAAGGCAGATATGATGGAAGAAATCGTGAATGAATAGTCCTGGCAGGAGTCTGTCAGGGCCAGCATGAGGGAGGGTCCATGGCATACACGCCACAGGCACTGGAGAGACAGACCCACTGGGCCCTGGCAACCTCTCCCTGGACCCAGGAGAGAAGGGGTTACAAATGGTCACAGGTATGGTCACGAGAGGGTTGGAAAGTGGAGGCACCACTAAAACAGGGAAAGGTGTGCATGAGCCCATTGTCCGTGATGCCAGAAGAGATGAAGACATGGGGATGATGCAATCACAAATTATCCCCATGAGAGTAAAAGAAGCTGGAAACGCACAAGAACACCAGTGTAACAACTGCCCAGTGGCCTCTTGGATACACAGACTGTAAAAGCCCCATCTCCAGGATGAAGACAACATCCCAAACCATAGCAATATTCCAGGGAAATTCCAAAAATGTGACACCCTCGGGCAAAAGATGCCCAGAAGTCAGAAGTGCAGAATGAGCACTTGTAAGAAACCTAAAAGCTTTCTTTTCCTACAGCTCTGCTGGTCAAAAAAAAAAGCGAGCCTGGGTCTACAAGGCTGGTGCTGACGTGCAGACAGCACTCAGTAAAGAGTATGTGAAGAAGAGATGGCAGGGCAAAGAAGAATAATGAATTAACATGAGCTTTTCCTTCTGAGATGACTTTCGAGGAGAGTTGATATTTGCAACCCAGTAAGTACACATATGGCCCTGGTTTGGAGCTCAGCTCCGATACTTGCCATGACCCACAACAAGCCCCTTGCTGTACGAACCTCATCTTCCTCGTCGCAGCCCTGAGACCACAGTGGAATCCATGCCATCAAATCTGCGGAGAAGATTCTGTGAGATAAGATGCTTTCTCGGTCTCTGGACGTAGAAGGAGCCTGCTGAGGCTAGTTAGGACTGCTGCCAGACCAGATGGCAGGATAAACATATCCAAGGAGCGAAGGGCCCCGAGGGGGCAAGGGGTCCATCAGAGAATCAGGACTTCTGAAATGTGGCACATCCTAGGCTGATCAGCCTCCGCCCAGGACCCTGAAATCAGGGTGAAGTCACAGGGCACCTGTTCCAGGGAGCTCAGGCACCATGACAAAGCGCCACAGGCTGGGGGACCTAAATGACAGGCATTCACTCCCTCATGGTCCTATAGGATGAAAGCCCAAGATCCAGGTTGGCAGGGCTGGTTCCTCCCCAGGCTTCTCTCCTGGGCATGGAGATGGCCGCTCTCAGTCGTGCCCGCACAGTCGTCCCTCTGTGACTGCCTGCGTCCTCATCTCCTCTGCCTATAAGGACACCAGTCAGACTGGGCTAGGGCAGCCCTAATGGCCTCATTTACCTTTTTAAAGACTATCTCCACATACAGTCGCCTTGTGGCATCCTGGTAGTCAGGACTCAACATATGAATTTGGGGGGACACACCTCAGCCCATAACAGTTCCCTGTGGTTATTTGAAGGTCTCTGGGTGGCCCCGGTGAGTGGATTTGGTATGAGGAGACTGGCCCTGGGAGCTGTCCCAGTTTTAACAAGGACAGATTCTGGAAACTACAGATGAATGAGGCTGACTTAGATCCCCAGAAAAACTGTGGGATGCACTGTTAGACACTGGCTCTGGGAGCATTTAGAAAAGGCAGTCCAGATGCCCCGAGCCAACCTGAGCTCCCAGAAGCCGTGCCCAGCTCCCATGTGACCTCCTTGCCCAGTTACGGTCTCAAGTGAGTAAACGTGTGGTGTGTGGTGCGTGGCGCTCAAGCACAGTCCCAGGAATTTACGTTCCCGCAGGAATCAGGCAGCTGGGCACGTTCACTTACCACAGGAGAGGCGCAACAAGAGAGAGACGCGCATCACAGCGCCTGCCTGGAGGGGGAGAAATCGCTTTATCTGAGGCACTGGGAGTGGGTGGCTGGTCAAAGGAAGCTTCCTAAAGAAGATGTTTGAACTGAGATTTGAAGAAATAACTATTTCCAATGGAGGAAAGGGCTTGGGGCTCCCAGGCAGATGGTGGTGGGGGGGGCGGTGTTCAGGAAGGGGTGCTGCAGGCAGGGGCAGAAGCATCAACAGATGTTCAGCACTGAGGCGACACGTGTGTATGAAACCACAGCCTGCTTGTTTTTCTCCCTCGGACATGAAGTGCAAGCAGGTGCCGCGGAAGGACACGGAGACAAAGGTCACATCAAAAAGCCTGTGTCACCCAGTGAGCCAGTCCTTTCTCTGCCAACAATGGGAAATGAAGGGGCTATTTAGAAATAAAGAGGAAACACAAAACTAACACCTATTAACCAAAAACAACCTAAAACACCAGGAAATGGTGGATGTATTGGCTCACACAGAAACAAGAACAAGGACACAGCAGAAACACCAACCCCAGGGAACTCGGGGCCCCAGACCCTCTTGCTGAGCCCTCTGGCCTCTGTTTCTCTCTTCATATCACTCTGGCCCACTTTCCTACCCCCTACTTTTGCCAGCACCTGGAAGAATGGCTTCCCATATTCTCTGGACGTGTGTCTTACAAGCCCTGCCATTCAACAAAAAGATGCTTGCCCACCCATCCAAATACAAAAAGTGCCATGAAGAGGCTCTCTCCATCCCAGCATCCGTGTGGGCAGTCAGGGCTGACTGGCTGCCTCACGGGGGCCAAGAATAGGTGTAGACAGGAGCAAGCAGCCGCAGGGACGGGCTGGGGGCTGTCACACGGATCTCATGGCTGACTCACTGGGCATTATGCGTGCCCAGCAGTTGTCCCAGCTAGAGATGAAGACATGAACAAAGGCAGGGACAACAAGAAAGGAGGAGTCCAGTATTGAGAGATATTGAAGAACCAGAATTCACAAACTTCATTAACAAGAAAAGGAGGTCGAGATAACATTCAGTCTTCTAACTTGGAAGAGTGTGTGACTGGAAAAGTCACTAACAAGGGAATCAACTGGTAAAGGTGAGAGAAGGTTTCAGGGGAAGGCAGAGTGCGATGGATGTCTTCCGATCTTCAGATGGAGATTCACTGGTGCATACAGGTTATAAGCCTTGACCAAAGCTGGAGATCTGAGACCTCCAGAGGCGGTTACAAGTACAGGAGGAGATAAGACAGCTGAAACTGTTGGGAATAGGGCATAGGGCAAGTAAGAGGCACTATGGGGGATACCTATTTTCATTCATCTCATCAATACAGGAGTTGTAATCAGGCATTTGTTTGACTATAGTCTAGGGATTAACTAGGCTGTCATCCAGGAAGGCATGACAGGAAAGTTTGCAAAACATACCATTCATGAAATGATAAAACACCAGCAATAAAATGTTTGAGATCAAGACCCCAGCCACTTCTTTTAAATATGATTGCTGCTTTCTAAGGTTGGAACCAAGGCCTGGATACAGAGGGTTATTTATTATAAAATTCCACCAGCTTTGCCTTACCCGCTTTATTTCTATTTCTGCAATTTACAGAGACTTCCTGCTCTATGCAGAATGAAATCTGAACTCTTTCACTTGGCATTTGCCAGTCTCCATAATCTAGCACCATTTTTTACCACAGCAGTTTTGCTACAGCCTGGCCCATCTGCGGGTACCTGTGAGGAGGGCCTTCACCCCACCCCAATGTCTATAAGTCTCAGCCCTTTACAGAACCAGTGCAAAGCCCCAGATCTCATCTAAATCCCATCAGACCTAAAGTCCCAAACTTCATCATCTAAATCAGGTATGGGGGAGCCCTTGGGTGTAATCCGTCCAGGGGCAGAATTCCTCTCCATGTATAGATCTTTGAAAGTAGACAAGGGGTCGGCTCCCAAAATGCAAAGAAGGGACAAGCCCAGGACTCCAGTTACAGGTATTCAGTTCAGAAGGAAGAAAACGCAAAGAACCAAGTCCCAGTCAGTTTTGAAATCCAGGTGGGCCAACTCCATTCAGCGCCAAAGCCCAGAACAGTCCTGTGGGACTCTTGGCCCCACCCTCTGAGCCATCCTTCTTTCAGGGAAAGTAGTACCAGTCACCTTATGAGCCCCTGTCTGGCCTGTGGGCTTCTGCAGGACCAACAGCCTCATGGACTGTAAAAATACTGCCTCTCTGTTTCAGTCCAAACCCACAGCGTTTTTACTTGCCCCAAAATCTCAATAAAATTGAGTCCCGTATATATCAGGGGGTTTATGGCATTAGACAAAAGTCACCTCCACAAGGTCCCTCCCGCCTTTTGGCTACTGCGGAGATGCTGCGTTCTCTGATTTATTTAGGGGGTCTCTGAGTCACACTCCTAATCTCTTCAAAGGAACTTGGGTGTCACTGAATACTCTGATCGTTTATTTTATTTTTTTTGGAGCTATTGGGAAAAGGTAAGGCCACATCCTCAGCTTTTTATCTAAAGCATATTTTCCTGACAATAATCCTCTCAATTTGAGCATGTTTTTTCATTGTCAATAGAGTGAGAACTTTCACAATCAATAAGTCCTGATTCCTTTCTGTTTAATGTTTCTTTCTGTTTAATGTCCTCAACCAATCTCATTTATCTTGAATTTCACTGTAAGCAGCAAAAAGAAACCAGCTGCACCTTCACATGCTGCGTGTCAGGGTCTCCTCGGCTAGATCTCCAAGTCGTTCTGTGCAGGCCCCGCCTTTCACACAGCTGCAGGGCACAACCCCACCAGCTTGTGGCCACTGTGTAACAAAGGTCTCCTTTCCCCCACTTCTGGAGAGCAAGCGCCTCATTTCTTTCTGAGCCCTCACAGCAGCCCCTTCAACATACGTACTTCCACCAACAGTCTCTTCATGATGGTTCATGTTTATTCTCTACCACGTTTCTCTCTCTCTCCTGAGCCCTGACAGGCAGTCCTTAAACAGCCATATTTCTGCAAACAGTGTCTTATGGTCCTCAAAATTCTTCCAGCCTTTTCCCTCTGCCACTTAACAGTTTAAAAAAGAAATACATGTGTTTTCCATGAGTACCACATTCCAAGTATCAAAGTGTGTATTAGTTTTCTATTAGTGCTGTAACAAATGACTGCAAATTTAATGAATCAGAACTGCACGAGTATATTTAGCTTATACTTCTAAAGGCCGGAAGTCCAAAATGGGTCTACGGGATTAAACTCAAGGTGTCAGCAGGGCTGAATCCTTCCGGAAGGCTCTAAGGGGGAACCTGCTCTGCTGTCCTCTCCGGCTTCTAGAGGACTTCTGTCTTCCTAGATCCTGACCCAACTGCTCCTCACTCTGGCCGTGTGTGCATAGACACTTCTTCTCGGAGTCTGACGGACTCTCTTCCAGTTTTAAGTATCCTTGTACCCATTTGGCTAAAGTAGGAAAGTCTTCCTATTTCCAGGTCGACTGACGGAGCTGGTAACATGGAGAAGGTACCAATGAGGAGCACACTAGTTCATACTAATCCCCATCTGCGGCTTCAATTCCCCTTCGCCCTGTAAGGTAACATGTTTCTAGTTTCCAGGGATTGGGAACTGAGCGCCTTCGGAGGGCCAGTGTTCTGCCAGCCGCAACCTCAAAGATGGTGGAGTCCCAGATGACTGATTGAACGGAAGGACCTACGCATCCCAAAAATCAACAGTGCTCACCTCAGATCCCCAGTGTTTTATAATGAAGTTGAGATGATACATACGTTTGCAGCAGACAGTTATTGTTTAGATCTCCCTCTTCCAGCCCTTAGGAGCAGGAGTATTCAGAAGAATGGAACTATTTAGTGTACTGGGGAAGCAAATATCTTTAAGCCTGTATACATCAATACTTCTGCTTAAATAATGCACGGTTACTTTGTGATTCTAGGAATAGACTTACTCATTCCTTGATCCTGACCCCGCGATGGCTTCACGCCGTGATGCGCTGCAGGCGGACTCGGACTTGCTGCCCCCTGTGATTTTAAAGGAAAATAAACTTCAAGGAATTCAGGCAGGGTAACATTAGAAATTCAAATACAAATATTCAAATTTGAAAAATGATACCCTCATGACCATTACCGAAGCTTTCTGTTTGTCAAATAAAGTCTAATTTCTATCTTACTTAACCACAGGAAGTAAGGCACAACCTTCACAGTGAAAGAGCCCACACTCTGGTGACGATGATGTCCTCAACGAACAGCTAGCATTTGTTAAGCACGCCGCAGGCTCTGGGAGAAGCTGTTTGTATGCATACCTTCCTTTAAAGGAGAGGTCTTTGAATGACAATATCCAATAAGAAATAAGAGACCCTGTTAAGGGGGTAGAAACTAGCACACTGCCCTGTACCTTACATGCCGTCTCATCTAGTCCTTTCAACAGCACATTAAACAATATCGTTTTGTTTATGAATAAATCCAATCAGTGAAGGAAAGCAATTTTCCTAAGTTCCCACAGCTCCACGCTGGCAGAGCTGGGTTACAAACCTAAACAGGGCTGACTTCTGATGTCTTCTGCAAAGGGCGAGGTGAGCTCTGTGCAGGACCCGAGGCGGGAGACAGCGCTGTGTGGAGGGGTTTACAGGAGGAAGTCAGAACGGGGATGGCGGAGAGTTGGAGGAAGGACATGCGTGCAGACTGACAGAGCGACCCCGGCACACACAGGAAGGACGCAGGGGGGCCCGGCCTGGGCCCGGCGGTGGGGTTGCTGTAGCTAAGGCCTGACAGAAGGCTACAGAATGCGCAATGGAAGCAAAGGGAACCCGCTAAAAAATACATGAGCAGGGAATTGATGTGATCACAGAGTGTTGCTTCCTGAAGATTCGCCTAACCACAGCGTACAGAACGGAGGAGAGGAAGAAACCGGGGCTTGGACACAAAGGAGAAGGCTGCAGCCTGGGCCCACGTGCAGGGTAAAGAGCGTCTGGATTGCAGGGATGGTAATGGGAATGGAAAAGAGAGGCCAGATGCCACAGCTGATGTGAGAGGCGGCAGCATGGGGCTTGACAGGATGTGACAGCTGATGGAATGTGGAAAACGTGAAAAGGGAGACGTTAAGTGTGTCTGACTCAGAGGTTTCTAGGCCAGGAAAGCAGGCGGCAGCTGGGGCTCAAGCTTCAGGAATGGAGATGCCAGAAAAGAAATTAGAAATGCGGTGCTGGATCTGTACACATCAGCTATACATACTGGTTTAGGAGATGTGAGTGTTAAAAGGGTGCAGAGGAGAACCTGGCGAGGGAAGGGCAGAGAACCCGGTCAAATCTTGGGCGATGCCTGCCTTGGGGGACATGAGAGCTAGCAGAGTCAGTAAAGGACACAGGAGAAGGAGCTGCAGGGACAGGAGAGGGTGGGAACACAGCTCCCTGGGTGCAAAAGAGACCTTCCAAAGGACAGAACCCCAGAAGGGCTCGGTGCTGCAGGGGGTACAGGAAGAGGCAGCTGGTCAAGGGAATGGGCATCAATTACACGCCGAGTCCTAAGAAGGGTGCTTTAGGCTGGGGACTCCTTGCAGCAACCCTACAAGCTGCAGAGCTTTACGGGGGTGGGGGGAACCCAGGCCCAGGCCCCTCGGCAGCTGGCATGGCCAGTGTGCACATACATACAGACCAAGCTGGTATGACTGTCAAGACTTCTATTACACCCTGCTGCTTCTCTAAGTCTATGCTCAGTTGATTCTTGCCTTTCACAGGGCTTTGGGCCTAGGAGTCCTAACGAGGACGTCACCGGCCACTGTATTATAGGGGCAGCGCACAGCACCTGGTAGACATGCAGAGCAGCACACAGTGCCTGGAACAAAGGCGGTGCTCACTTCCCTCCTTGTTCGCCTTCCTGCTACAGCAAGGCAGGGACGTGGCGGGGAAAGTGACACGCCGGGGAAAAGGAGGTGCCACCCCTCACACAGCCGCCATCTGAGTCCCCTCTGCCATATTCAGCAGCAGGAAACACCGAGCCGAGCCGAGAACACATAAGCACAGAAGGAAGCGAGGGAGGAAGAGCCCGGCCCTTGGCGCTGATGCTGGAGCCTGGGGGATGGATTTCCTGGCGAATGTTCTCTGCCTCTGCACCTGCCCAAAGCCTGCCACAGGGCAAATCAGATGCGTTTGTCTCCCCCGGCCTTCCTGCTCTTCCTCCCAGGCCTCCTCCCGTTCTGTATCTTCCTTCCCTTCTTTCTCCATCCTTTCCCTTCTTGTCAATAAGAAAAGATGTCTGCAAAGAAAAGCTCACTATTTTCCAGAAAAAATAGCATGGTTTCTGATCACAATGACAAAATATTCCAAATTAACACTCTCAAAGAGTCTAGTCAGTTGGAAATCTTAAGAGCAGTTTGTCCAACAGCTATGGTGTTAAAGGGGAAATTGCCATGTGAACATAGCTATCAACACCTGTAGGATGTAGCAAATTAGTAATTCAAAGGATAATTACAGGTGCATTGGAAAACTATAAAGATTGAAAATAAATGAGCTGAGCATTCAACTCAAGAAGTCAAAACAACTAAACATTAAAGTGAACCGAAAGGAAGGACTTAATGAAGATAATTTGGAAAAAAGTAAATAGAAACACCCCCTTTAAAAGTTAGCACATTGATAAATAAAATCCAGAGCTAATTCTTTGCAAAGACCGGTAAAACTGGCTAACCTCCAGCAAGTCTGAGTAACATACATAACATTAAGGATGATAAAGGAGGGTTAATTTCTGGCAATTGGCAGAACTGTGGTGCAGTTCTACCACATACTATGCAAAAATACAGGGAAAAATTGTGTGGAGATATAGACTGGGTAAAATGTATAGAAAGTTGTTTTTTGTGTTAAATACATAGCAATCTCAAAGTAAAAGAGAAATTGTCAGGTGCTAGAATGAAGGGGAAATTCTATGCCAGGAGACTATGCATGAGCCCTGGAGTTACCCTACTGTAGCCGGCAGGGTTACAGGGCACAGATGGACCCAGGGACGGGGCCTGGGGGCTAAATCTAAGCTGAGCCAAGAGATGCAGCCTTACGACCACGTGGAGGGAGGAATGGGACTTGGGACCCCACACAAACTTGGAACCTTTAGAAGTCACTCTTTCTGGGCAAACGGGATTTGAAATGCTCTGCCCACTTCTCCTGAGGCACAAGGAAGCTAACCCCAGTCCCCTGCTCCGGGTGGCTCTGTGGGAAGTAAAAACTCATGCCTGTGTTTCATATAGTTGTGAAATTCAGGTTCACACTGTCTTCATGGTATGAAACATACAGGGAAAAAAAAACAGGATGGAGAGTCAGCTATGTACATTTTAATTTTAATCAATTAAAAGTAAATAAAATTTAAAACTCCACTTCATCAGTTACAATAGCCACATTCTAAGCGCTCAATAGCCACATGTGGCTAGAGTTTACATATTGAACAGTGCAGATGTAGAATATTTCCTTAGCTGCAGAAATTTCTGTTGGACCCTGGTTTGCAGATCTTAATCAGTGCCATAAGATGGGGGTGGGAGCAGGGACTAAAAAGTATAAATATTAGAATAAAAGAAATAAAAGGGTGATCGTTTCCATATAATATCTACCTAGAAAAACTCAGTAAGTGAGCTTTAAACCTATGAGAAAACAGTAAGAGTTCATTAAGGGGACACAATATAAATAGATATATACATATATATATATAACAAATTATTAATTGCAAAATGTGAGTAAATGAAAAGGCCATACACAAGAGCAACCAAATATGTAAAATATCTAAGAATAACTGAACAACAATACACAGGACATATGAAGGAAACCACAAATGTCTTCTAAGAGATGTAAAAGAAGTTCTGAATAACTGGTGAGATTTACATTCCTCAATGAGACTTCATAACCACAGTAACAAGAAGAGTTACCCTTTACTGAGAAATTAGTATGTACTAGGCCGTTTCTATGGATCAGCCCATTTAATCCCCACTGTTATGAGCTGGGTCCGATAATGGTCCCCAACCTACAAGTGGGGAAGTGAAGGCAGAAAGAAGCTCAGGGATTTGAGCACCACCGGAAGTAGCAGAGCAGAACTCTGAGGCTGCAGCTCACATCTGTGGGGCCAGCTTGGATTCTTCTCTGAGTGGTATTGGAATAACTGGTTAATCATGTAGGTGATGAGTTAAATCTCCACCTCATATCATGGGCTGATATTATACATGGGCAAGAGACCTACATATTTTCACAATTTTGAAAGTACTAGAAAAAAAACTTTTTTTTACAAAACAATCTTAAAGTGTAGGAGGTCTTTTGCAGCAAGACACAGCTGGAAGTCATAAAGGAAAGCAAAAAAAAAAAAAAAAGCAAAATCCTACATGCCAAAAGACTGGTGGCCAAAGTTTAAAGGTGGGGCAAGTGGAGGAGCAGTCACTCATGTGTGCTTGGGGATCTGGGCTTCGCAGCAGGATTTAGGCCTCATGCAGCCAGAGAAGCAAAGGGCCCAGCAGCCAGCCCTGCTGAGCCCCTGAGCACAGCCAGCTCCCCAGTAGGGCCCCGGACGGCAGGCTGCTGTCAGGCTGTGCGGTCAGCCAGGTCCATGTGGGGAGAGGTAAGCGAGCAACAGCAGGGACTGTCTGGAGCCTGCTGGCCCCACTGCTCCAGAAGCAGACTTTAGAGGGAGTGATGGCCAAAGGCTTCATTTCTCCTCCCAAATCTCATGTAAACTCCTATTTGGCTGATTCTAACTGGAATCATACAAGGGTAGATTGGGGGATATAGAGTCTCAGCTTAACCAAGTTGACAAATGGCAGCTGGAGGAAAATATTTGCACATCTTGACTGAAAAACATGATTAAAGCAATATTAATATGTTTTGGTATGAGACTGGCATGAAATTGAAAGATGGAGAACATTTGTGTTAGTGGTGCTGTAAAGACATCATTTTCACATATACTGTTGACTACTGGTGGAGGTGTACATGGAAGCAAACATTTTACGGGGGGAACAGTGCGTGAGTTCGAAAATTTTAAATACGCACAGTCCTTTGTCAGAGCAATGCTGTTTCCTGAAGAAATAGCCGCCCATGTGCGCAAGCATAAGGGGCATCCACCGCAGCTTTGTTTGTAACTGGCGACAGGAACACTGGTAACGGAAGTAACATACACCCGTCTGGTGAGCCAAAAGGCAATTATTGCCAAAATTGATGTGTATGCGGTGATGTTGAAAGATCATTGTATTATTGAATTAATGAAAGAAAATTGTCAAGATAGATAAGTAGGTACATAGGTAAGTAGGTAGGAGGAGGAGGAGCTGGACGCTACTGAGACAGACAGAAAAGTGACAGCCATCAGAAGACCAGGCCCATCAGGGAGCTTGGAGATCAGAGAGTAAGTGGTTTAGGATGTGGTGGGAAAATCACTTTTTACTTAAACGGGAATTTGTTTGAATTCATTAGAGCAATTATGTTTGAATATTTTTAAGCAATCATGTGTTTAGGTATCTAAATCTATTTTTAAATTATGTATCTAAATTAAACAATAACTGTAAGTTTTTGTTATATTGAAGTAAAGGAATGAAGGAAAAATAAGGCATCAGGGAGGGAGGAGCTTTCTCTAAAGCTCAGATACAAATGGGTGCCCTTCATGCAACTGGCATCCAAGGAAGGTTAATTTTTCTGTAAAATAAGTTTGCAGTAGGGTAACAAAAATCAGGATTTATGTAAGTAAAACAGCCCCCACTTTTAAGTAAGAAAAGCCACCACCTAAATGTAGACATTCAACATCTAAGGAGTCACCTGTTGCTCAAAATCCCTCCCCCAGGGCACAAGGACCCCCTCCCAGGCTAGGAGACAGAGACCCCCCCTCCCAGAACTAGAAGATGGTGACCCCCCCCAGGGCTAGGAGACAGAGACCCCCTCCCAGGGCTAAGAGATAGCAACACCCCCCCAGGGCTAGGAGACAGAGACCCCCTCCCAGGGCTAGAAGATGGCGACACCCACCCCCAGGGCTAGGAGATGGTGACCCCCCCACCCCAGGGCTAGGAGACAGAGACCCCCCCCAGGGCTAGGAGAGCTCAGGGCTCAGAAGTGCAGCCGAGGCCACAGCCCCAGGCCAGCTGCGCTGCCTCCCTGGATGTGTTTCCTAGGGTCTCTTGCTCTTTTATTGCTGGAGCCGTGATGTTTCCGGCAACTTTTCAGTGGGCCCTTATCTCTTGTGACTAATCACAGAGACCTTTAAGTCATCACTTTGCTGAATGATAAATTGACCTTCCTTCAACCCCCAAGAAAACAGCCACCCCAAAAACACTTCGGCAGTTGTGTGGTCACAGTGACCAGCAGGCCGTGTATAAGCTGGATTTGCTCACTCTCGCTGACGATAATCATGATGATGGCGGTGATGACAGCCGGCATCCACCATGTGCTGATCCAGAGCCAGTCAGGGCCCCAAAAGCTCCATATGTATTAACTCACTAAACCTCACAGCTTCCCCGTGAGGTCAAAATCAATACCTTTCCAGCTTGCAGATAAGGGACCTGCAGCAACTGCTTGACCACAGTGGGAGTGGGGTGGGGAGAAGGGGGGTCTTGGAGCCCCAGTGGCTCAATTCCAAGGTCTGCAGCCTGCCTCCCTGAGTGGGAGACCCAGTGCAAGCTGTTCTCCATGCTGCTCGTCCTTCCTCTTGCAGCCAAACCCAGAAGCTGAGACACCCTGAAATGACAGATTGCTCCCCACAGCAGGTGTCTTGTGACCCCCAGGACTCCGTGCACCTGGGAGCTCCACTCCTCAGTGCCGTGCTGGCCTGCAGTTAATAGCAAAAGACTCAGTGCCCAGCACAAATCTGTTCGAAAGGACAGTGCATCCCTTCTTTCCATTCACCCTTTAAAGTGCCCTTCTGAGATGAGTAGAAATCAGCTGCTTTACAGACACGATACTGGGTGAGAAAGTATAGAAATCCATCCAAGATCAGAGAGAAGTGTTTCTCCACGTCAACCAAGCAGAATTGTGAGGCATCTTTAAACAATGTCCTAACAATGGTTAGATGTGTCTTTAAATTCCCTAAAAGTGAGTTTCACATTCCTCCTCCTGCCAGCCAGTAGCTCTGGCTCCCCGAGCCTCCTGCTGGCCCAGTGGCATCTGCAGGCGGAAAGGTCGGCCTTCGCTGGGGCCCAAGGCCACCTTCTGTGACCACCAGGGCACCTCCCAGGCACTCGTGATGCAAGGCCCCTAGTGTCTCCCTGAGCCGCAGCTGGCACACATCTTGATGTAAAACAAGGAGACATTTCCCATGGGGGACAGGAAACTGCATCCAGCCATGACTGGAACCATTTCTTCAGGGCATCTGAGCTATTGCCCCAATTGGAGGCAGGAACAGCGGTTCTGGCAGCCCGCTCCCGCAGCGACCTTCATGCACCTGCTGAGTGCCCTCTGTGGGCGGCACCGATCTCCACACTCGGGCCACATCACTGTTAGTAGTAATAATGCCATCTACCTCTTTCTTTTTATTTTTTAAAGCCACTCAATTGAGGTCTGACTGGCTTACTACACTTTTGTATGTATGTTTAACACAGGCCTACTGTTTGGAGATGAGCTTTCACCCACAAACCCAGCACTATAATCAATGCCATAAACAACATGCCCATCACCTCCAAAACTTCCCTCCTGCCTTCTTTATTCTTGTGGTGATGAGAACACTTAACGTAAGATCTGCCCTCTTAGCAAATCTTTGCGTACACAGTGCAGAATTACCTCCTATAGTCACCCCGCTGTACTGTGGATCTCTAGACCTACTCATCAAAGTATAACCAAAACTTTGAGCCTGTGACTAACACCCCACATGTCCCCACCCTCCCCTCATCCACCCCTGGTAACCACATTCCACTCTCAGCCTTAAAAAAGAGGGCGATCCTGCCGCGTGTGACAAAGTGGGTGAGCCTGGAAGATATGATGCTGAATAAGGAGCAGCCACAGGAGAAAAAATATCCCATGGTTCCCCTTGTAGGAAGGACCTAAAGGAGACCACCTACCTCCTGCACTCAAATGAGCTGGATGTGAGCCGTGTGCAAGATCCCGCTTAACTCCCACCAACTCCATGTGTTCGTTTGATAAACACTAACTAAACTAACCTGGTGATGTACTAAGCACCAAGGACAGAGCAGTGAACAAAACAGGTGACAGATTAAAGATTTAAGGTTAGAAGGGGTGCAAAAATTGAAGCACTGGTAAACTACACACAGATGCTACAAAAAGGTAAGCAGGGAGCATGTCATGTGTGAGACACAGGATTCAGTCAGTCCTGGTGGAAGGCTGATAGGAGTTGGCTCAGTCAACAAAGGACAGGGGCAAAGGGGGGCCTGGTGCCCAGGCAGGGGAAAATCTAAGGACAAAGGCTTAGCTTAGCAGTTAAGAGACAAGGCGTGGAGTGAACAAGAATGGGCACCATGCCCATGGGCTGGAAGCAGCCCACCCTCCCGCACAAGGGGCCTGACAGTCCTGCAGGTAAGAGATGATGTTGGGGAAGAAGCATGAACAAGTGCACGAGTGGCCTTTGAAAGGTTTTTGGCCACCTGAGACATCACACCTGCATCTTCGATACATCATTCTGGCTGCAGTTCAGAGTGCTCTGGGAGGGGCCGTGTCTGGAACCGCAGCTGGGAGCTGTTGAGATCGTCCAGATCCACAGTGGCAGAAGCTGCAGTTGCTGTAGAAATGGAACTAGATGCATGCAAGAGATACTTCTAGAAACATGGGGTGAAGGACTGGATGTAGGAAGTGGTGGAGAGAGAGAAAGCAGTCAAGGAAAACACCCAGGTCTCTGGCGCAGGCAACTTGGTAGAAGATGTTACTATATTCCCTGAGATAGAAATTCTAGAAGGTAAAATAGATTTAGGGGCTGGGGAATTCACTTTCATTTGGAACATGTTTGGTTTGAGAAACCCATGAAACAACGAGCGGAGGTGTCTCAGGGGCAAGGGTAGCTCCTTTGCAGAGGATCTCAGGAGGAAGGTCTAGGGTGCAGTCTCAGTTTGGGGAGGGATCAGGATGGGTTAAAATTAGAACAGTTGATGTGTCTGGGATAGTGGAGGCATTGTGCGAATCGGGAAGAGGGCCTAGGAAAGCCCCTGAGGAGCATCGATGTTCCGCATCCTAGTGCAGGGAGATGAGGCCACATGCATGGAAGGGGCAGCAGAGATGTGCGTGGGATGGAGCGAGTGAGAGAGTGCCGGAACCTGGGACGGGCAGCCTTTGAGGACAGGGAGGCCCATGGCCAGGCCGCCTGCAGGGGTGGGGGCAAATAGGAGCAGCGAGGGTTTCCTGGACTTCGTAGCCAGTTCAGGTGCAGTGGACTTCCAGCGGCAGAGGTCCAGGCGCCGAGTGCCGGGGGAGCAGAAGCCTTCAGTATGACTGGTTTTTGTCCAGGGCTGACTGTGAGGAAAGGGGGGGCGCTCCAGGAATAACAGACACGGCGGTAGAAAGGGAAGTGGACTGAGGCAGAAAGCGCTATGGAGGACAAGGCTGGAAACAGGGCTCTGAGTGGGGGTGCCAGGCCCCAGGGGCAGAGAGAGACTGTGAGTCCATGCCAAGGTCTCCTGTGATGAGGGCCGGGTGGGCAGCGGGGACAGCCAGGAGAAGGGCTGAAGGATGGCAGTGCAGGCACTGCAGCCTAAGAACCCAGGTGTGACGGGACGGGAGTACCAGTGAGGACAGGGCCCTCGGGACCCCTCCCCGGTTCCCTGCGGTCCAGGGGTGCGAGAGGAGGGTCTCCCTGTGAGAGGGCCACGGGAGGTGTCCTCAAGCAGAGGCAGGTTTCTGTGACAGCCAAGGCGGGCACAGCCACAGGGTGTTTTCACAGGGAGCAGTCAGCTGGTTCATGTCCCTGAGGGCCAGATGCACAGGTGTGTGAGGGCAGCGGGAGGTTGCACGGAGGAGCTCCGAGCAATGAGCTGAGGAGCCTTCAGAATTCCTTCACTCAGGGCACAGATTTCCACATTTTCCATGGAGAAGTCTCACTGCTAGAGAATAAAAGTTACCCCCAGGTGTCAAAGCAAACACCATAGCAGAGTTTCTTTGACAACTTAGGTTTCATCATAAAGTCACATGAGAATCTTGCATCTCTCTAGGGCTGCTGCAAAAAGTTACCACCAACTGGATGGATAATGACAGCATAACCTTATTCTCTCACAGTTCTAAAGGTCAAAAGTCCAAGGGCAAGGGGTCAGCAGGGTTGGCTCCTTCTGGCGGCTCTAGGGAAGAATCCATTCCATGCCTCTGTCCTGGCTCTTGGTGGCTTTGGCCAACCTGGGAGTTACGGGCAGACCCAGATGACGTCCAAATTCTCTAACAGGGTAATTGATCACTGTACTGGATTGTAATTGCTGGGAGAAAATCACGCAGGAGTGCATTCCACATGAGCTGATGAGCAGAGGTGAGCAGGATAAGGGGGGCCCAGACTGATTTGGAGGAGTTAGCAGGTGGCAGTCAACCCTCACCTTGATACCACGTGATTTAAACATCATCCAATGGAGATGGCAACTTCACATGTCTGTACCGGTTTCATTACTGCTTCAAGATGTGTCCTCTCTGGAGCCATTGTCCTTTCTGGGTTCAACTCCCTCACCAGTGAAACAGGAAAGTCACATCCCACCGAAGTCCCATGCCCAGGCCGGTAGCCCTTGGAGCCGTTCCTAGGTCCACAAGAGCCTTGGTGTCTGGCCTCAGCCAAGAGGTGGCAGAGGAGCTGGCTTTTGGGAAGAAGCCTGATCCCCAATGTTTAGAGCAGACAGTCAGCGTGTGCTGTTCCAGAAGCAGCTACGAGGTCTGTGGTGTGACTAAGGGGCCTCCTCAGAGAGCAGACAAGGGGCTGCTGCCTCAGGACACAGCTTTCCAGTTTGACCAGCACCATCACTTGGCTCCAACCAATGTCTCTAGTTCCCAGTCTGGTTGCCGTGGCTCCTCAGGCTTCCTCCATCTCCAACTAGTACCATAGCTTCTATCCCCTCCCTGCAACCCGTCCTGTGTGCAAATGCGTGATTAACTCTCCAGAAAGTTCTCTTAGACCAAGTCTTTCCTCCACCCAAAACCTTCAGCGTCTTGCCACGGCTTGGACAATTCCACAATCCAGGCAACCTAATGTTTAACTTTGTCTCCCACAACTGTGCACGAGCATCCTGCCCTGCAGCCAGTGAGCTGACTAGGGCTAGTGAGCAGGTGCACCAAGTTCACGCTGCACATCTGGGGTCACACGTCACAGGGGTAAGCTGCGCGAGGCATATGAAAGATGTTCGCGATGCACTCCCCTCCCACCACCACCCACCACCAAGCATGTCTTATGCCTCTCTTGTTCCAGGCTTTTGTTGAACTTTTTTCATTGTTTTGTGGTTCCGAGGATATTTTTTAATTTATGGCAAAAAATACGTAATACAGCAAATGCCCCATACTCCATTATTAAGAATTAAACAATACTCGTCACATTTGTTTTGATGTTTAATAAGATGAATAAAATATTCTGGATAGAACTGAAGTCCATTTCTTACCCAACTTTGACTCCATTCTCTCCCCTTCTTCCCAAAAGCAACCATTGTTGTGAACTTGGTGTTCTTCCAAACAAACTTTTAATACCTTTCAAAGATACATATCTGTACACAATATCAGATTGTCAGGCATCCAATAGTTGGGGGTCAGTTGCACACAGCAGAGAGCTCTCTGACTAGTTGAAGCAAGAAATAAATATATAAGAAGACTAGGTGATTCTCACTGGATTAGAAAAGCAGGCCTGGAGGAACACCACCATCAGTCATGTCCTGGGCCACCCTGGTGGGAAAAGCATGGCTTCACTGCAGGGAACAGTGGTCCCTGCCACCCGCGGTACCCTCTGAAAGTGCTGCCCCACAGGCCCAGGGGTCCCCACCCACAGCGAGGCTGAACGTAGGCAGCACTCCTGTGTTTCGGTGCAAATCTGTGGTGGGTGGGTCTGATGTTCTGACTGACAGAGCAAGGGGCTGGCTCCCAGCTGGACAAGATGCACGGGGAGGAAGAGCTGTGGTTGGAGGGTTGTTTTGTTTTATTAAAAATTCTATTAGAAATAAAGAAAACTAGGTAAGAGAAATGAGTGCAATCCATGACAGACAAGTCACAGTAACTAATTCTAACTGTAACTAGTGAAATAGTCTGGGTGAGCACCTGACTTTCTACAGCATGTCTACACTGGAGCCGGATATCACATGCCACCAATATTACTGACTCTTTTTTATATTCGCTGGACTTCCTCAAACGGCACAGCAACATGCCATCATCAAAGACTTTTTATGTGTGGCTGTTTCTTCTTCCAGATGCTCTAGGATTCCAGATCTAGGGGTTATTTTCACTCCCTCTGGGAGCACATGGACTTCTGACTGAACAAATCTGTCCACAGAATGACTATGAAAGACTCCACCATGTCAGATATAATGGTACCCAGCAGCCCAGCGAAACCTCTTCTCTGAAATGGCACTTAAGACTCGGCCACCCATCTATAGCTTGCTAATTGGTAAGTATATGTTTTATATATATATGCTAGAGACAGATGCAATTGCAGGGAACAGCCATCTCTTTATATACATCCTGGAAAATAGCAGAAACCCAGCAGTCTTTTGCGGGGCAGCATATTGCAATATGCTCAGGACTCTGCCAAATTAGAGCACAGAGACACATTCCGTAAGAGATACAATCTGTCAAAAGCTGCCATTTACATTTGTGAAGCATTCCTCAGAAGCTCAGATAAAGAAGGGAGTACCCCATGCCTGCTGCACTAACGGGTGGGGTCTGCCTTCCTCACCGACCCATAAACTGCCGGAGGTCCTGTCCTGCCAGAAGCTCATTCCCAGTCAAATGCCCACATCCCCTGCTTGGCCAGCTCTGGGCTGGAGGACGTCCAGGGCCATGAGGACTCTTCCCAGCAGAGGAGAGCTCTGCCCACACTAGGAAATGCACGAAGTCATTTGTGAAAATAGCACAGACCAGAGCCTCCATGAAAGAAATGGTACTTCTTCCCCGGATGCTTAGCCACCCAGAGAGGCACGGATTGTCCCAGTGAAGTGTCAGTTTTGGGGGATAAATATATGCTGCTCATTCCCTCTTCTCTCTGCAAAATCAGGAGATGCTGCAGCCTTGGGACATGTGGTTTTCCTACTTTATTTTCACTGTGGGTAAGTATAAATCACATAAAATCACCTTAAATGCACAGCTCAGTGGCATTAAGACCCTTCACATTGCTGTGCAACCATCACCCCCACCCATCCCCAGAACTTTCCATCTTTCCCAGCTGAAAGTCTGTCCCCATTGAACCCTAACTCCTGTTCCTCTCGCCCAGCCTCTGGCATCCACCATCCACTTCCTGCCTCTGTTAATTTCCAAGTACCTCCTGTAAGTGGAATCGTTCGGTATTTGTCCCTTTGTAACAGGCTTATTTCACTGAGCATCATGTCTTCAGGTGTCATGGTGTGGCCATGTCAGGATGGCCTTCTTTTTGAGGCTGAATACTATTCCATTATAGGCATACACCATTCTGTTTCTCCATTCATCCATTGCTATGTATATTTTGTGTCAACAAGTAAGTCTAATGGGAACAGAAAATAAAATGATGGTGTTAGGTCACACACACAGGCAAGAAAAAAATGGCTTCATTTTGCTTTATTTTGGACCAGCCTTGAGCATATATGGAAAAGTAAATCCCCTACCGAGACCCACACATAGCTCTTCTATCTGCCATGGCTGATGCCAGATACATGACTGTAGAAAATTACCTTTCTGTCCCCAGCACAACTGGGACAAGGGAACACATTAAAGCATGTGGGCCTCTGATCAGCTGGTGCAGGGCTGCTCAGCAGCCCCAGTGTCCCCTGTGACAGCTGTCAGCCAAGTGGAAATTGGTAAGATGCAAGATGTGATGGGGAGATGTGGTGGGGAAGATGTGGGGGAGTTGAGTGGTGAAACTCTTCTTAGGAGGGAAGTGCCTTAATGGAAACTTCTGTCAAAGGAGCAAAAGGGCCCGAATCACCCCTGAGAGAGGCCCACACAGGAAGCAGAGAACGAGAGGACGGAGAGTGAAGGAGGGATGTGCGAATGCCCCTCTGAGCAGCGTGGAGGGAGGCATCCTAAAGAGCCCGACGCTCTGTCTACCACAGACCCCCGCTTGAGAAGACCCAGCAACTGAGCCACAGAGAAGCTTTTATCCCCACAAAAAAAAATCTAAGAATTCTTAAGGGAATATGGTAACATAGTTTTTTAATGCACAAAATAAAATATCAACATACGTGAAGTAAGAGATTCAGTTATCAACTCATGCATATCATTTCCTTACCTATAAAATGGGAAGGGTCGGTAGGCTATGAGTGTTGGATTTTCGGGGATGCATTTTAGCATTTCCTGCTGAGCTCCTGTGCCTGGGGTGCCTTTTCTGCACATCGTCACCTGGGCTGTCCCTCCCTGACATGTAGACTTCATGGTCAATGTCACCCCTCAGAGACTACTTCCTTGACCAGTCTACCACCCCGTTTTATTCAATGCAGTACTGAACCTTAGGCAATATCTTCCTGCATATTAGTTTGTTTCTCTAATTCCTCTCTAGAATTTGAGCTGCATGAGCACAAGACCCTTGCCCATTTTGATCACTGTCCCCTCAGCACCAAGAACAGTGTCTGGCACATAGTAGGTGCTCTGTAAATATTGGACGTAGTCTAACATTTTCCAGAAGGGCCAAGTGTCAGACACATGACGAATTTCCCCATGACTTAGCATGGCAACGTTTCTATAAAGACTGGAGTAAACGTGTATGTCAGCACCAATTTATTGCCTCTCGGCAGTGAACACGTCCTTTTCTGTATTATGCTCTTTGACAACCACGGAATCCCTTTAAACATTTTTTCCTTTAAAGTGAGCACTGTGCTGAGCTTTCTCAGTAGAGGGCGCTGGAGGGACACGTAGGAAGAGGCTTCCTGCTGTTTTCAGTGTAGAAGGGGTCATGCAGGTGTGAGGATGTCCTGGGCGCCCAGGCCCAGAACTGGTCTCTCTGAGATCTTGCATCTTGGCCTGGTGACAGCCTTCCATCAGCCTTCTCCGGCAGCCCCATCCCTGAAGGCTCCTGCCCCAGACGTACCCTATCACCTGTGCTCCTGGGGGGGACTCTGGCTTCCCAGTGGCTCCAGACCCAGCAGCTCTGGCCTAGCAAACCAGCAAACACCCTGCTGCCCAGTGGCTGACCCCAACCTCCTCCAGGGAGATCTGAACTCCTGAGTCCATCCTGCCTTGGGATTCCCTGTCATCACAGATTGCATGTCTCTACCGGGCTTGCCATTTTGCCCACTGCATGGCTTCTATCTCCTCACTTGACTCAGACTTCTAACCACAAAGGTCCTGCCCGAAAGCCCTGTTCAGAAGTCATCCATCTAAGGCAAGCCTCTTGCTTTTTTCCAAATTTCAAATACAAATCTTTCAAAGAGGACATGTATTCACAATCATGTTTTTACATTAAGTTTGGGAATTAGCCCCATCAAGTGGTCAAATAAGCTGTTTCCCATCAGTTTTCCTCCCTTTGGAGGAAAGGGAGGGTACCCAATGTTTAACACCAAATAAAAGTAAGGAATTGATTTTAAGTGCTAATGAGAAATTAGCATAAATCTAGCAAAGTCAATCATCTTAGAAATAGCTCTGTTTGCTTTTTACACCCTCCAGAAATATGCCTTTGAACCTGACCAGCATCTGGTTGCTAGAGCAAGTGCTAAATTGGTATGTGTCCCTGTAAGATGCCCTTAATAAAATCTTCAGCAAAACATTTAGAAGTCAAGCACATCGAAGTATTAAAATTGCAATCCACAATCCTAACATGTGACCGGTTTTCTAAAGTTAATACTGCATCGAACACTAATTTTGTCTTTGTGACTTAATCAAGAAATACTCCACACTCTTCTCCCTTATATTTTCAATTAATGTCAGAAAAGATCTACTTGCACCCTACCAGTAGGTCTTCCCTAGTTATTCCAAGGGGGGGGGTCCGAATCTTATGTATAATATTCATAATTGCTGAACATCTGGTCTGTTATCAGTTTCTTGGGGGATGAGAAGAAACCCAACTGCTTGGCCAAGGTGCCAGTCTCAAGCGTCAGCAGGCTGATATTTATTACTTCACTTTAAACCTCATGCGGTGCACACAGATGTGATTATATAATTACAATCAAAGTGTGAGTGTTGAATTACTTGTCCTGGAACAGCTAGAGCTATTTGTAACCACACTGAGGCTAGGGAATAGAGTAAGTGTGGACAGAGGCAGGCTAATCTGAGGCTCAGGACTGTGATTTAAATGAAGCATCATGAAGAGGCAGATGCCAGGTATGGGCAGCGTAGCCCATGCCACCCACGGACCACAGGGGAGCCCGGGTAGAGCTGTGGCCCTGCAGAAAGGGACAAGCCCTCAGAGGGAACTGTTGTGCAGGGCATGGATCTTAGCAATAAACCACCAGCTATTCTTGGCAGAGAGGTGAGCCTGTAAAGAGCTCTGGGGCCTCTTTTTTTTTTTTTAATTCACTTGTTGAGTTGAGTATTTTATCTCCTTATGGAAGAATAGATACTGAAAGAGGAATTTTGGAGGAGGCAGGGGCTCAGTGATATGAATAATACTGTCTTTTCACATTAACAGAGCTGGGTTTTATTTCCAAGGAGAGAATGTTTGAGAAATGAAATAGACAAGCAGTTTATTTCCCACCGTAAAGATGCAGGGATTCATGCAAAGTCCTGGGGCTGTTCATTCTACAGCCAATCAGGCAAAGCTGGGCAAGTGCTGGAGCAATGTCCCCAGGATGTTCAGATGGGCTTGGCTCTCCTCCAGGACAGACCTGCACGGTGGTTCAAGCTCTGAGCTTTGGGCCAGAAAGGCCTCAGTTTGAGTCCTGCCTCAGTGTGAACTTATTCAAGTCACTTAAATTTATCTATGAAATATGATGTATCTGGGCAATAGTTTCCATTCCTGCTAACATTTGCTCCAAGACTTTTGCTTTAAAAGTCCCTGACCTTGTGACTCCAAAGAACTGGGTCAAGGTTTGGAAGAAAGAGGTGGGAGAAGGGTTATTTTAGCAGATACAGGAAAAGGCCTGACCCTCATATCAACAGGATGAGCTGATCAATAGCTCCTGCCCATCACCGTGTATGGGGAGAGTTAGACAGCTCCTTCCAGGCCCTGTTGCCCAATTAACATTGACATTCTGAACCCCTTTCCCGTCTTTTTTCAGCTCTTCACTTTTTGAAAGGTTCTCATTTTGTTCCACATCTAACTTGTAAAAAATTAAGAGAATTGTTAGCCAATCATCACCCAGGCATTAACACTGAGCAACTTCAATTTCCTCCATATTTTTCCACTTAGTCTTTTGAACAAATATTTATGAGACAGTTCCGATTGCTGTAACAATTCCACAAGCTTAGTGGTTTAAAACGACATACATTTATTCTCTTATAGTTCTGGAGGTCAGCAGTCTAAAATCAAGGTGTTGGTAGGGCTGTATTCCTTCTGGAAGCTTCCAGGGAGAGTCTGTGTCCCTGGCTTTTCCAGGACCTAGTGACTGCGCAGTCCTTGGCCCACCACTCATGGCTGCTCCCTTCACCCGTGGAGGACATTGTCTGACCTCTGGGTCCATAACCACATCTCCTCTTCCTGCTCTGTCACTCCTGACTCCCTCGTATAAGGGCCTTGTGATCACATGGGACATTCAGATAATCCAGACCATCTCCTCATCCCTAGATCCTTAGTTTCATCGACCTGCACAATCCCTTTTGCCATAAAGGTAACATAATCACAGGTCCTGGAGCTGAGGATATGGGCGTCTTGGGTGGGCCACCCTCCGCCCTACCGTAGACAGCAACTGCACATGCCTACAGAATGACATGTGGTGGAGTCGGGACCCCAACCCAGAAGAGAGAGGGTTTTAGGTGTGATGACCAGTGAAAAAGGAAAACAGTTCTTACAGACACAGATTGAAACAAATCTAGACTGTTGGCCCCCTCTAAGCAAAACTATTCTCCAGTTAGTTTGGCAAAGAAAAGTTTGGAACCAGGAAGCTCCCCTCTTTCAAGAGGATAATCACCCCATGAGCTCTGAGAGATCAAGAGGCCAATAAAGATGTATTGAGAGACCATTATGTCCCAGACTCAGAGCTGGACCTACACATGGCCTCTGTCCTCATGAAGTCCTCAGCGGGGAGGGACTCAGACCGGAAACAGGAGAAGGTAATGCAGTCCCCACGTGCTGGGGTGGGCGTGGTTCCCTGTTCAGAGGCTGCTTTCCCCAGAGGCAAGCCTTGAGACAAGAATCTGAGCTCACAGTTTATATGGGAGCTCAACCCAGGAAGCAGCGGTTGGGGGTGGAGAAATGAGATAGAGAAAGGAAGGAGTCCACACACAGTGCATGGCTGTGAGCACCTGGGCTCAACCCCACCAGCGTCTGGAGACTGCGTGGTACCTGCCCCAGGATGTCCTGTCAAGAGACGAATAGCAGGGTGTTTACCACCATCTCTCATCCACCACCTATGAAGGGCTGCTCATGATCCCCAGCATCATCAGTTAGCCCAGTGCTCTGGCCATGCAAAGGTCCTGGGACAGAGAAGCAGGTACAAGAGTAAACGCCGCCCTTTGGCAAGGTGAGGAGCTCAGGAAGGCTTCCTGGAGGTGCTGGTATGTAAGCATAAATTGGTCAGGTAAAGAGGAGAAGGCAGCAGAGTGTCCCAGGCCAAGGAACTCTATTTACTAGAATTATTTGTGTGTGTCTTGTTCCCCACTGAGAGTAAATTCCTGTAGGACATGATTAAATCTTATCTTTTTTTTATTCAACTAACCATTGTCAACCATTTGCCCTTTTCTGCTGGACTATAAAAATCTAAGGTCAATAAATAGGCACAAGGTGTAAAGGGGGCCACCAGTCCCCCACTTGCCAGCGTCAGAGAGAGATGGCCACCACGGACAGCCAACCTGAAACTCTCCTCTCCACAGAGATAGGGTGAGACATCCCCAGGTATGGGACTTTGTGTGAGAAAAGCCACACAGTTTGTTTCTTTAAGATCTTTATCATATTTGCACAAAAGAATGTATTTCTACTTGAATTCTTAAAATTAAAATGTATAGAATGTATATTTTATAAGAGGATTGCATTATACTTGCTAATTTAGCCTATTTTTAAAAAATTCTCAACAATACACTGTGGACACCATTTATAGCCACAACATATTTCTACAAGGTTCTAGAATATCATATCCTATCAAATTTCTATGCCTACTTTTTAGCTAATATTTCCCTCAGGGCCTTAGAACAAGGTTAATGTAAGTAAATATTTGCTTTCTATTTTTTTCTATTTTTGCCTCTCTTGCACTTTCTTTGAAATAGGAAGCGGTTTCCCTGCAATGCCCACGCTGTGGCAAACGCAAGAACACAGGGCATCTCCATTTGGCCAGCCCTTTATGCTCTGGGCCTTAGGTGGCTGCCGCGCGGTGCTCCCCGGAGCGGACGTCAGCAGAGGCCTCCCAGGCCTACCTTACACCCACACCTGCTGGTCCCTTACGGGCCACTGTAGGAATAGCTGTTGACGATGGAGAAGAGCTGGGCTGCTTTCCCTGAGTGTGCTGAGCTTAATTTTTATTCAGTTTTCAAGGTT
Organism: Manis pentadactyla; assembly: GCF_030020395.1. Lineage (NCBI taxonomy): Eukaryota > Metazoa > Chordata > Mammalia > Pholidota > Manidae > Manis > Manis pentadactyla. The sequence goes on from NC_080019.1 coordinate 193,033,284, forward strand.
TCATCAAGAACTATGCCGGTGTCTCTGAGCAGCTACGTCCATGATCACACAGACATCGGCCAGGACACAGCTTTGCTCCACCTCCGGTTCACTCTCTGCACCGGGTCCTTCTGAGGCGCCCAGATGCAGTCGTGCTGTTCTTTGTGGCTGGTGTTTCTTCTTTGAGTCCTGGGATCACTGAAAACCCAGAACTCAGATCTGGAGCCTCCATCTGATCTCCCCTTAGTCCCCTGGCATGTGCTTTACACACTGTAAACAAGGACTGATGCAGCAATGTTCCTGGGGACTAAATATCATTAAATTAAAAGCCAGTGAACATCACTAGCAGGCACACTGTCACCAGTTCATGTAACTGGTGCCTGGGACCATCGACAAATCAAAGGCAGGGCACAGGGGTGATGGTGATGGAGGTGGCATGTGCCAGGACTCCTGGCCCAAGGGGCACCCTGCAGGGAGTGTCACCCCTTCCTCCCTGTGGGTGCCAGCCTGCTGGGCAGAACCATCCACTTAGCCACCAGTTCTGTCTGATTCCACGTGTCACAGACTCTTCCTGCCACAGGAATTTGGGGGCCCCCCACCCCCTACCAAGTGCCTGTCTGGGAGCTCTGCTGTCAGGGTATGGAATGGAGGTTGATGGTTCCTCCATACACTGCCCAGCTGGTGGCACTCTGCCAATGGGATTGGCCTGCCTTGCTGGGAAATCACTGCAAGAGTGTTCTTGCACCCCTTTTCCAGGAGTAAAGCAATGAGAAGGCAGTACCCAGCTTTAGACTCAGCCTGCAGTCTTCCAGGAAATCAGTCCATTCAGAAGGGCAGGCACAGTCTCATCTGCGTGACTTTCCCTGCAGCACCCCTTGCCCCCAGCCTAGTGGGGGCTAAGCCTGGTGCTGGGATGTGGGAGCCCTGCCCCCTTGCACAGTGGCACTTCCCTGGGCAGAGAGGGGCGTCTCGGTGCCCTTGACAGACCAGGAGTCCCAGGATTCCCCAATTAAGATAGGGGCAACTGGGCTTGGAGACCCCTGGATAAGTGGACACAGAGCCCAGACCAGTGAGAGCCAGGTGACCCAAAAAAGAGGGGTCCCCACTACCAGGAGAGGGGGGCCAGGGAAAGAAACTGGAAGCATGTTGGGGAGGGGAGGGGTCGGGAGTTGAAAGAAGCCCCTTGGCCTTCTGCTGGGCTTAGGGTCATAGCTTGTGTTTATGGCTGCCTGAGAAGCGTCCCCTCCTGTGTCACCACTCCCCACCCCTGCCCAGGAAGCTCAGGTCCACAACAGCACACTTTTTTTCCTGTTCTGTTTGTTTGATGAAGTCCCAGTGCCCAGACCCCTGTCTGGCTATATTCAGTAAGTATTTGAATGAGTTGAAAAATCAGTTGATCACTGGGACAGCAGACCTAAGGCTGGCTAAGAACTGAGCAGATCAAAAACTCCTGACGGCCATTTATGATCACAGAACTAATCCAAACCTGGTTTGCACTGTAGTCATTTGAACATCCCTACAAAATATGTCTTACACGCAGACACACACAAGCACACATGAGGGCGTGCACACATGCACACATTCATGTGCACACTCTTTTGCAAAACCCTACCCACCCACTCCTTGGACCATGGACGGTGAGAAGCACAGGAAGGATGTGAGCACGAGGGAGAGAGATTCCTCACTAAGTACCTGTTCCCTCTTATCCCCACACCACCACCTCCAAACTCACTGGGGGAGAAAGTAAATTTAAAATTGTGTCTGCATAGGAAACCTCTCAAAACTGCAAAGGGAAAACAAGGTTTTTCCCCCTCTATATATTTTGAAATTGGCTCAGAGAGAAGTTTGAGAAAAATCCATCCCTCTGCTGCCCAGCCTTCACGCAGCTGAATGTTGCTCAGTCAGGGTTACGAGAAGCTGAAGAAATAATGGAAATGTGCAGAAAACTCCCTCCCAACCCACACGGCTGATCATTTTCCAAAACAGCATGCTTGCCAAATGGGCTTCTGGCTTCATCAGAAGACTTGGATGGCTTTCTTGCTCACTGCTTAGAAGAGGAGGGTTAGCAGGAGGAGGGAGCCAGGGCATGAGTCTGGAGTGACGTCCCCACTCCCCCGCCGAACACTGCCCTCTGGTCACCCCATCACCCTGGGCAGCTGCCCCGTGCTGCCCACCACCAGCTGTATGTGTGTATTTCACAGACACACATGTTTAGGGCTTGTCGTTGTCCTGGCACTGTTCTAATTGCCTCGTGTGTATGAGCTCTACAGAAACTGTGAGGCTGACATTGTTATTACACCCATTGTACAGATGAGGCTCCTGAGGTGGCAGCTAAGGGTGCTGGCAGATGGCAGGGCCTCCAGATCCCTCCACTGGCTCTACCAGCACATGGAGCCCTTTTGACCTTGAGGGGGACCAGGCTGGCTCTCACTCCTCCGGAGCCCAAGGTGTTCAAGGGTGGCATGACTACCCTTCTGCTATTATAAATGCGTTAGGAGATAGTCTCCAGAAGCTTCTGCACCAGGCCCATCTGTCCTTTAAGCTGGGGTTCTCTGCTCACATTTGCTTTATGGATAATTTCAATATTTATTTGGTCATAAAAGTTTGTCAAATAGCCAGTTCTCAGCCCCAGGGCACTATGACTTTAGAAACACTTGGTGTTTGAGGTGGAAAAACAGGAAGGTGTGGGAGCTACGTCTTCATCTGGGGGTAAGAGAAGAGGAATTGGCAGAGCAGATAGATCTGCAGCACTGAAAGAAAGAGGGTGGGAAAGAGAGAGAACTCCAAGTGTGGGAAATAAGCATCACCCAGGCCTGGCAGGCTGAGGGCCAGCCGGCAGCCCAGGAGCCCTGCCCCCCACCCCAGAAGCTGGGCTCAGCTGGTCAAACGGGCAGGAACATGTCACCCACTCCCAGCACAAGTGTCCCTGGCCCAAGACAACGGCCAGGCGGGCCCTGTTTGGAGGCAGCACAGGTCCTCACACCAGCAGGAAACGAGGGCCCCAAGCCGGTCTCACATCACTGCTCTGGGATGAACGCCCTAGGGCGGCTGTGACAAAGCCCCACAGATTGAACAAACTGGCGTAAAAACAGCAGAAACTTATTGTCTCACAACTCTGGAAGCCGGAAGTCCAAGATCATAAAGGTCAGATCCTTGAAGGGTCTGAGGGAGCCCCTGCTCAGGGCCGGCTCCTAGCTCGCGTGTGCTGGCCGTCTTTGGCATCCCTTGGCTTGCTGCTGGATCACCCTGACCTCTGACCCCATCTGCATGTGGCATCTCCCTGTGTGTGTCTGTGTCCACATTTCCCGTTTTGTAAGGAAACCAGTCATGCTGGATTAGGGGCGCCCTACTCCAGGCTGCCCTCATCTTAACTAGTCAATGTGCAGCGACCCTATTTCCAAATAAGTTCATGTTCTGAGGTCCTGGGGGTGAGGATTCAGCACAGGGACATGGCGGGGGGTGGGGGACACGCTCAGGGCAGGTCTGGGACATTTAGTCCTTTCTCACTTCATATCAGGAGTGAATGAGCGAGGGCCCCTTTTCCTCCTTCCTTAATACATTTGTTAAGTAGCAAGAAGCTTAAGTTCTCGGTAAGGAAGGAGGCCCTGTGCTCCTCACTGGGAGCGACACACACACGCACGCTGAGGACAACCGCCGCGGCCACACCTGCCCACTCTGCTCCTTCCTGGGAGAAGGTGGAGTGACCGCCTGCCACGGGCGGGGGCCTTTCAGGCCTCCGGGGGGGGTCTGGCTGTGGGTATTTCTTTAAAAGCGCAAGGTGGGGAGCTAAGAAAAGGGAAGGATCTGGTGGGAAGAGGGAGGGGCGGCTGCAGCCTTCCGCTGTGGAGGGACCTGGAGCCTCCCACACCTGCACCTGGTAAACCCCCGCGGGCCCAGGGCAACGTGAAGCTCCATCTAGTCAAAGCACCAGAGTCCGGCCACCTGCCCCTGGAGGGAGTGTGCCCTTCCAGATCTCCCTGGTGCCTTTGGCCAAAGGACTTTGCCTACATTTTGGCAAATCATCCCCAGCTGCGTGACTTGGAAGAAAGTAATGCCTTCTATGGATACCAGAGTCTGACAGGTCACGAAAAGCTCGTAGAGATGAGAGGAAAGGACCCTGTGCATGTGAATCAGGAAGGCTCAGATGTGCTTGACTGCCTGGGGCCAGGAGGGGCCCGTCACGGGCTCTGAAATTGTTCATCAAGTCACAATTCTGGGACCACACTGCCACCAGCAGTTCTGACAAACCCACTCCAGAGCAGAGGGCCAAAGTCTCTCCTGCGTGAGCAGAGCAGGCAGGGGTAACATGGCTGCGGAAAGAGCTTCCATTTGATCTGAAATCCGTCTAGAGCCGCCAGGCCTCTGGGCTGCCTGCCCCGCCAACACAAAGGCCAGAAACACGAGCATCTTCCAGAGTGGACAGCCGGGCATCCAGAGAAGAATCCAATCAGATGTTTTATTAAACCTCCAGATTTTTCTCCTCCCATTTAGCCACGCTGATGATTGAAGGCATATGATCCTCCCGGGCTTCAGTCTTAAAGCAAAAGTTTTCCCAATTTTCCATTTTGTACACATTGAAGCACAGAGTGGACCTGAGTTCTGATTTCAGTCATGTTGGTATTAACAATTTTTAAATGACTCACAGAATAAATCGTGAGTTTTCTCAGTGTCCTTGGTCCTGGGGCTAGTGGGGGAGGAGGCGTGGGGGTGATGAGCCAGGCACCGTGCCTCCTCCAGACGGCACCGAGTTGTTCCACGAGGCGGAGCCTGTGGCCCCAACTCACAGACAAGGAAACTGAGGTCCAGAGAGGCTGAGAAACCACCCACTCAGCTAGAAGCGTGGTGCCGGGGTGGCTGTAAGGCTGCTTGGACCCGAGCCTGTGCCCTTCCTAGGACACTGGACTGCCACGTACCACCCAGTGCTGAAGGCCTTTGCTCCTTCCGATCCTCATAAAATCTCAGTTAGCATGTCAGCAGGGCCTCCAGAAACCAGAGCCCACCAGCCACATCTAACAAGGCAGGAATGGGACACAAACACATTTAGGGAATCTCGTGGACACGGAAGTGAATTCTTCCTGCAGGGGTGTGGACAGTAAGCAAGGGCAGGCATCCAAGTTTAAAACAAATGCTAGTAAATGTAGTTTGGAGATTGAAGGCGTTAAGGAAGCTGCCGCAAAGATCAGACCTGGTGACAAGGCAGTCAGGACACCCCAAGGAACATGACTGCTGCCACGGTGGGGTCAGCTCTGCCCTGGGCAGGGGACAGAACTGTTTCCTGCAGCCAAGCATCCAGGGTTCAGCTGGAAGAGCACAGACAGGAAGTGCGTCCAGGCACAGAACTGGGCCTTCCGGGTCTCCTTCCATATCCGCGTGAGCTCAGTGGCCCTGGGGCCATGCAGGCCCTCCTCTGTCAGCAAGAACCAGGAGAGCAGGGCGACCACACTCACCGTCAGTGGAGCCTCCCCAAGACTTGCTGAAGCCCCCTCATAACTTCCCAGCCTGTCCTTCCCCAACTCCCTCCCCACCCCTGGGGGCACCTCTGGTCCAGCAGCCTCCACTCCTGGTCCTCGCCCTCATCTCTGCAGCCACCCCTGCGGGGCCCACATGGCTCCACCCAGGAACCCCAAGCCTCCGTGGGAGCTCACTGCACAGGGGCTCCGAGGCTCTGGACGTAGACAGGATCGTGGCCCCTGTGCAGTAAAAGAGGTCTACTCATTTTCAGTGACTATTATGAGGAGGAGCAAAGGACATGGTGAGGCCAAAACCTTTGAACTCTGAAAAGAATTCACAGGTGGGCTGTTTCTGTTACCATCAGCGGTGTAAGCGGGGAGGCGGCAACATGGCGGGTGCTGAGGCTGCCAGAAGGAGGTTAGTAACCCCACTGGAGGCTAGGACGAGGAAGGGGGACAGGATGAGCCATGAGAGGGAGGAAGCTGGAAAAGAATGACAGGCCAGAGTGCAGAGGATCTCTAGGCAGGAGAGGGACCCTTCCCACTACCCTTCCTCCAAAGACTGGACTCCCAGTAGCACCTGAATAGGGGACCTCCCCAGGTAGAGGACAGGAGCATCAGGAGTTCCCAGCCCAGTAAGGGTCATGGATAAGAAGGAGCTCTGAGATGCCTGCCCCACCCCAGGGAACACTCTCAATCCATTAGCCTCAAATCCCTAAGGCTAGGTATTTGCCCACATCACTGCCCGTCTTTGAGACCACAGCTGCCAGAACGTGTCATCATTCTTCCTATTGTTTCCAGTGGCCCCAGCTCAGCCAGCTGAATGCAACTACGTGTCACCTTTAGTTTGTGGAACAGCTGCCAGGGGAGGATAAGGAAGCAGGTGACACCCGAGAGGGTTGCAGGACCAGCTGACATGCCCCCAGGAGCTGAGGACGTATTCCAGGGGGTTGGGGCAGATGGGCTGCTCCAGTTCCCTGGGGGGAGATTGCCTCTGCTCTATAGTCTTCCAGGAGATTGTGCTGAGCCTAGACATCAAATCTTCTTACTCCAAAGGCCAATGGATCATTAATTAATTAGCATAATAAAATTGGTATCTCCATAGGGCTCAGGCCGGGAGTTAAACAGAGCAAATGAGGCCTCTTAGGAGCAGGGTGAGGCAAGCACAGGCCTGAGGAGCTTCATTCCCAGGGACTGTGCTGGGAAGGCCCCCCAGGGACCGTGCAGTCCCAGCCAGCTCCATCCTGAGCAGGGTCAGGAAGCCTCACTCACACAGGCTCAGGCGGCTCCCATGGATAATGACCCGTACACACCGACCAGTGGGCGCTTGCCGGTCCCTGTTTGCAGAGGAAAGAAAATAAGAAGATTAGTAGGAAATGTGGAATATTTCAACCCACGTTCCTTGGCCGGTTGCTTCTGGTAATCTGCTCAGTTGCCTAGAAATACCCCTTTTCTGTTGTTCCTTCAAAACAAAGAGCAGAAACACAAGAAAAATCCTTTCATTACCTGGTACCGTTCTTGACAGGCATTCACAAATGTGAAGATAGAAGCCATGTCTTGTAGCAGCAAACAAAGAGGGATTCATTGGCCCAACAGGAGCAACGCACACAGCAGATGATCAAGTCCAGGCCTTTCTTTCCTTTTTTTTTTTCAAAATATTCCAGCCGAATTAAAAAAAGTTTGATTCTGAGGGAGGAAAAATAAATTGGGAACTGAATTTATTCAAACTGATCTGATACCCACATCCATATTTTAAAAAGGAACCCCAGGAAAATCACCCGGCTTGGGGACACAGGGGACCCTGAGAAACTGAGCATTTGCCACAGAACGGATTTCCCAAAGGAGATCTTGACAAATCCAGAAGTCTAGAGATGGAGAGATTGCTGAAGTAGAAAGTTTTATTGAGTCTTTACAGATGCAGCCAGAAAAGGACTGAGTCCTCGACAAGGAAGTTTCTGCTCTACCTGCACCAAAGCCAGTTCATAGAAACAGCTTGCCTGCCAGACTCAAGAAAAAGGGCACATTTATGAGGCATCTCGAGGAAAGAAGTTTCTTCAAATTTGAATTGGTTACAGATTAGGTATGGGGGGTGAACATGAAGTGGGGAAAGTCCTGAGATAAGTGGTCAGTCCACAGAGAAGGCTCTTGGATTGGTTGTTGATCAACATGAGACAGATTAACTGGAGAAAATCAAATTTAATTATGTACATACAGGGAATCCACACAGACCTGAGTTTCCAAGGACAGTCAGGGACAATGTTTATATGTTATCCTGAACTAAGGAGAAGGGGAAGGGGGCTGGGGCTTCAAAGCGATTGGGACGCAGGTCACAGGAGTACAAGAGTGAGTGTTGGGCACACAAATGTTTGCTGGGCCACACCGAAACGACGGGGCACCGAGAGGAATTTCCACAGATTTTACTCAATTCCTCCTTGTCTATCCTCCCTAGTTTACATTGTGAGGTGATTTTCTATGGTGATAGCTCTCTTCCTAGAGCAGGTCCTCCATCTAAATCCTTTTTATGCAGTTAGAAGGAAGGTTAAAGTTTCTTTCTGCATCTTTTAGCCCTTGACTGTTGCCAGCTAGACATAATCTGCATGCCGAGACATCTTGGGGCTGCCTGCCCTTAACCCCTACAAAGTCAAAATGTCAGCATGAACAGGGTTTGGAGGAAGTCGATTGCAGCCCCAGTGCCTGACTCCGAGGGGTTCAGGCCTCTGGGGAGGAAGCAGCTGCAGGTGTGGCGGCAACGGCAAGAGAACCAGGACCAGAAGCGGGGCCTGAGGCCGGGGTTGCCCTGCCGCCTCTTGGGTCAGACCTGCCTGGGTGAGGAGCTGCCCCTGTGGAGGAGCTGGGAAGGGCTTTCCCGAGATGGAATCTGCCCCCGGGGAGGGTGCCGTGAGGACTGTGGGACACGACGTCCGCTGAGCTGAGGAAGCAGCGGCAGGGTCTGAGGACTGACTCAGTTCTGAAAGCAGGTCTGCTGTGGGTCACACGCTCTCAAACAGCATCACCCGCTCCAGACAGCGCCCATGAAAGAGTCCGTCAATGTGGCAAACTTCACTGTTGTCTTAAGAAAAGGCCACATCAGATTCTGAAGCGGAAAGGTTACTCCCAGACATCACAATAGCTCCTCTCCTGACACTAAATTAACTGACCTCAGAAAACTACTAATATTGACTGACCTTGGAGGGAGCCAAGATGGCGGCATGAGTAGAGCAGGAAATCTCCTCCCAAAACCACATATATCTATGAAAATATAAAAACTCTTCCTAGAATTAAGACCAGAGGACACAGGACAACATCCAAACCACATCCACACCTGCGAGAACCCAGTGACACGTAAAGGGGTAAGATACAAGTCCCGGCCCAGAGGGAGCCGAGCACCCTGCACCCCCCAGCTCCCAGCGGGAGAAGAGTAGGCAGAGCGGGAGGGAGACGGAGCCCAGGACTGCTGAACACCCAGCCACAGCCATCCGGGCCAGAGTGCAGACACAGTGCGTGCACGGGGGGCCCTGGGTACTAGGAAAACAGGGCAGCAAGAACAGTGAGCGGGCACCGGAGGCCTGCGCCGGAGGACATAAGAAAAGCGAGCGGCCATTTTATATTTTTTTTCTTTGCGGTTTTGTTTCGGCTAGCACTTTTTGGAAGTCTTAAACGGATAGGGACGCCAACACAAGGGAAACAGAGCAGCAAAACTGGTGAGCAGATGCCTGAGGCTGGCGCGGGAGAATAAAGAAAAACGAGCGGCCATTTTTTATTTATTTATTTATTTATTTTTAATTTTAAAAAAATTTTTATTTTCTTTTTGTGGTCATTGTTTTGTTTTGGCGGGTGCTTTTCGGAAGTCCTAAAGGGGCACAGCAGGACACTTAAACCAGAGGTACGGAATCCGGGGATATCTGGGCACCCTAATCCCCTGGGCTGCAGGGAGCAGGGAGGCCCCTTACAGAGATAAATAGCCTCCGAGCCGCTCCCCCTCCAACACGACTCCACCACCTTGGAGCAGAAGCCCAAACCAGGCCACGCCCACAGCAACAGCGGAGATAACCTCCATAGCAGCCGGGCAGGAAGCAGATGCCTGACTGTGCGCAGTTGCCCAGCACAAGCCACTAGAGGTCGCTGTTCTCCCAGGAGAGGAGGACCACAAACCAACAAGAAGGGAAGTTCTTCCAGCCGTCATTCGTCCCAGCTCTGCAAACTATTCCTATCACCATGAAAAGGCAAAGCTACAGGCAGACAAAGATCACAGAGACAACACCAGAGAAGGAGACAGACCTAACCAGTCTTCCTGACAAAGAATTCAAAATAAGAATCATAAACATGCTGACAGAGATGCAGAGAAATACGCAAGAGATATGGGATGAAGTCCGGAGGGAGATCACAGATGCCAGAAAGGAGATCGCACAAATGAAACAAACTCTGGAAGGGTTTATAAGCAGAATGGATAGAATGCAAGAGGCCATTGATGGAATTGAAACCAGAGAACAGGAACACATAGAAGCTGACATAGAGAGAGATAAAAGGATCTCCAGGAATGAAAAAATATTAAGAGAACTGTGTGACCAATCCAAAAGGAACAATATCCATATTATAGGGGTACCAGAAGAAGAAGAGAGAGGAAAAGGGATGGAAAGTATCTTGGAAGAAATAACTGCTGAAAACTTCCCCAAACTGGGGGAGGAAATAATCGAACAGACCACGGAAATACACAGAACCCCCAACAGAAAGGATCCAAGGAGGACAACACCAAGACACTTAATAATTAAAATGGCAAAGATCAAGGACAAGGAAAGAGTTTTAAAGGCAGCTAGAGAGAAAAAGGTCACCTATAAAGGAAAACCCATCAGGCTAACATCAGACTTCTCAACAGAAACCCTACAGGCCAGAAGAGAATGGCATGATATATTTAATGCAATGAAACAGAAGGGCCTTGAACCAAGGATACTGTATCCAGCCCGACTATCATTTAAATATGATGGTGGGATTAAACAATTCCCAGACAAACAAAAGCTGAGGGAATTTGCTTCCCACAAACCACCTCTACAGGACATCTTATAGGGAATGCTCTAGATGGGAGTACTCCTAGAAAGAGCACAGAACAAAACACCCAGCATATGAAGAATGGAGGAGGAGGAAAAAGAAGGGAGAGAAGAAAAGAATCTCCAGACAGTGTTTATAACAGCTCAATAAGCGAGCTAAGTTAGGCAGTAAGATACTAAAGAGGCTAACCTTGAACCTTTGGTAACCACGAATTTAAAGCCTGCAATGGCAATAAGTACATATCTTTCAATAGTCACCCTAAATGTTAATGGGCTGAATGCACCAATCAAAAGACACAGAGTAATAGAATAGATAAAAAAGCAAGACCCATCTATATGCTGCTTACAAGAAACTCACCTCAAACCCAAAGACATGTACAGACTAAAAGTCAAGGGATGGAAAAACATATTACAGGCAAACAACAGCGAGAAGAAAGCAGGGGTTGCAGTACTAATATCAGACAAAATAGACTTCAAAATAAAGAAAGTAACAAGAGATAAAGAAGGACACTACATAATGATAAAGGGCTCAGTCCAACAAGAGGATATAACCATTCTAAATATATATGCAACCAACACAGGACCACCAGCATATGTGAAACAAATACTAACAGAACTAAAGGGGGAAATAGACTGCAATGCATTCATTCTAGGAGACTTCAACACACCACTCACCCCAAAGGAAAGATCCACCGGGCAGAAAATAAGTAAGGACACGGAAGCACTGAACAACACAGTAGAGCAGATGGACCTAACAGACATCTATAGAAGTCTACATCCAAAAGCAACAGGATATACATTCTTCTCAAGTGCACATGGAACATTCTCCAGAATAGACCACATACTAGGCCACAAAAAGAGCCTCAGAAAATTCCAAAAGATTGAAATCCTACCAACCAACTTTTCAGACCACAAAGGCATAAAACTAGAAATAAACTGTACAAAGAAAGCAAAAAGGCTCACAAAAACATGGAGGCTTAACAACACGCTCCTAAATAATCAATGGATCAATGACCAAATCAAAATGGAGATCCAGCAATATATGGAAACAAACGACAACAACAACACTAAGCCCCAACTTCTGTGGGACACAGCAAAAGCAGTCTTAAGAGGAAAGTATATAGCAATCCAAGCATATTTAAAAAAGGAAGAGCAATCCCAAATGAATGGTCTAATGTCACAATTATCGAAATTGGAAAAAGAAGAACAGATGAGGCCTAAGGTCAGCAGAAGGAGGGACATAATAAAGATCAGAGAAGAAATAAATAAAATTGAGAAGAATAAAACAATAGCAAAAATCAATGAAACCAAGAGCTGGTTCTTCGAGAAAATAAACAAAATAGATAAGCCTCTAGCCAGACTTATTAAGAAGAAAAGAGAGTCAACACAAATCAACAGTACCAGAAACGAGAAAGGAAAAATCACGACGGACCCCACGGAAATGCAAAGAATTATTGGAGAATACTAAGAAAACCTATATGCTAACAAGCTGGGAAACCTAGGAGAAATGGACAACTTCCTAGAAAAATACAACCTTCCAAGACTGACCCAGAAAGAAACAGAAAATCTAAACAGACCAATTACCAGCAACGAAATTGAAGCGGTAATCAAAAAACTACCAAAGAACAAAACCCCTGGGCCAGATGGATTTACCTTGGAATTTTATCAGACATACAGGGAAGACATAATACCCATTCTCCTTAAAGTTTTCCAAAAAATAGAGGAGGAGGGGATACTCCCAAACTCATTCTATGAAGCTAACATCACCCTAATACCAAAACCAGGCAAAGACCCCACCAAAAAAGAAAACTACAGACCAATATCCCTGATGAATGTAGATGCAAAAATACTCAACAAAATATTAGCAAACCGAATTCAAAAATACATCAAAAGGATCATATACCATGACAAGTGGGATTCGTCCCAGGGATGCAAGGATGGTACAACATTCGAAAGTCCATCAACATCATCCACCACATCAACAAAAAGAAAGACAAAAACACATGATCATCTCCATAGATGCTGAAAAAGCATTTGACAAAGTTCAACATCCATTCACGATAAAAACTCTCAGCAAAATGGGAATAGAGGGCAAGTACCTCAACATAATAAAGGCCATCTATGATAAAACAACAGCCAACATTATATTGAACAGCGAGAAGCTGAAAGCATTTCCTCTGAGAACGGGAACTAGACAGGGATGCCCACTCTCCCCACTGTCATTTAACATAGTACTGGAGGTCCTAGCCACGGCAATCAGACAAAACAAAAAAATACAAGGAATCCAGATTGGTAAAGAAGAAGTTAAACTGTCACCATTTGCAGATGACATGATACTGTACATAAAAATCCCTAAAGACTCCACTCCAAAACTACTAGAACTGATATCAGAATACAGCAAAGTTGTAGGATACAAAATCAACACACAGAAATCTGTGGCTTTCCTATACACTAACAATGAACCAACAGAAAGAGAAATCAGGAAAACAACTCCATTCACAATTGCATCAAAAAAAATAAAATACCTAGGAATAAACCTAACCAAGGAAGTGAAAGACTTATACTCTGAAAACTACAAGTCACTCTTAAGAGAAATTAAAGGGGACACTAACAGATGGAAACTCATCCCATGCTCGTGGCTAGGAAGAATTAATATCGTCAAAATGGCCATCCTGCCCAAAGCAATATACAGATTTGATGCTATCCCTATTAAACTACCAGCAACATTCTTCAATGAACTGGAACAAATAATTCAAAAATTCATATGGAAACACCAAAGACCCCGAATAGCCAAAGCAATCCTGAGAAAGAAGAATAAAGTAGGGGGGATCTCACTCCCCAACTTCAAGCTCTACTATAAAGCCATAGTAATCAAGACAATTTGGTACTGGCACAAGAGCAGAGCCACAGACCAATGGAACAGACTAGAGAATCCAGACATTAACCCAGACATATATGGTCAATTAATATTTGATAAAGGAGCCATGGACATACAATGGCGAAATGACAGTCTCTTCAACAGATGGTGCTGGCAAAACTGGACAGCTACATGTAGGAGAATGAAACTGGACCATTGTCTAACCCCATATACAAAAGTAAACTCAAAATGGATCAAAGACCTGAATGTAAGTCATGAAACCATTAAACTCTTGGAAGAAAACATAGGCAAAAACCTCTTAGACATAAACATGAGTGACCCCTTCTTGAACATATCTCCCCGGGCAAGGAAAACAACAGCAAAAATGAACAAGTGGGACTATATTAAGCTGAAAAGCTTCTGTACAGCAAAAGACACCATCAATGGAACAAAAAGGAACCCTACAGTATGGGAGAATATATTTGAAAATGACACATCAGATAAAGGCTTGACATCCATAATATATAAAGAGCTCACACGCCTCAACAAACAAAAAACAAATAACCCAATTAAAAAATGAGCAGAGGAACTGAACAGACAGTTCTCCAAAAAAGAAATACAGATGGCCAACAGACACATGAAAAGATGTTCCACATCGCTAATTATCAGATAAATGCAAATTAAAACTACAATGAGGTATCACTTCACACCAGTAAGGATGGCTGCCATCCAAAATACAAACAACAACAAATGTTGGCGAGGCTGTGGAGAAAGGAGAACCCTCCTACACTGCTGGTGGTAATGTAAATTAGTTCAACCATTGTGGAAAGCAGTATGGAGGTACATCAAAATGCTCAAAACAGACTTACCATTTGACCCAGGAATTCCACTCCTAGGAATTTACCTTAAGAATGCAGCAATCAAGTATGAGAAAGACCAATGCACCCCTTTGCTTATCGCAGCACTATTTACAATAGCCAAGAATTGGAAGCAACCTAAATGCCCTTCGATAGATGAATGGATAAAGAAGATGTGGTACATATACACAATGGAATACTACTCAGCCATAAGAAAAGGGCAAATCCTACCATTTCCAGCAACATGGATGGAGCTGGAGGGTATTATGCTCAGTGAAACAAGCCAAGCAGAGAAAGAGAAATACCAAATGACTTCACTCATCTGTGGAATATAAGAACAAAGGAAAAACTGAAGGAACAAAACAGCAGCAGAATCACAGAACTCAAGAATGGACTAACAGGTACCAAAGGGAAAGGGACTGGGGAGGATGGGTGGGTAGGGAGGGATAAGGGGGGGGAAAGAAGGGGGGCATTAAGATTAGCATGCATGGGAGTTGGGAGAAAGGGGAGGGCTGTACAACACAGAGAAGGCAAGTAGTGATTCTACAACATTTTGCTATGCTGATGGACAGACTGTAAAGGGGTTTATAGGGGAGACCTGGTATAGGGGAGAGCCTAGTAAACATAATATTCATCATGTAAGTGTAGATTAGTGATAGCAAAAAAAAAAAAAAAAAAAAAAGGGCAGTTCCTCTGTGGTAACCTCCAACGAGTTCTACACAAGGGTATAAAGGGCATATAAAAGTGTAGGCAAAGGGTCTGTTTGTGTTTATACAGAGGATCAAAGCCTAATTGGGCTACCCCGAAAATGAACTAAGATACGATATGAAAAAGAACTTCCAACATCAGCACTCTCTGGAAGACTCATGCCAGAAGATGATCATCAAAAAACCCCAACAGCGATCCACGCACTGGTACAGCTGTAGATGCACTCATCCCACCAGTTCCTGGACTTGCCATGGGAATGAAGAAGGAGATATCTAAGCTGGCCTGTGCATACAGTAAAACAACAAATTTGACTGGATCTATACTGTTGGAACTCAATCAAGAATTAGGAGAAGTGCAAATTGTAGCGCTCCAAAATCTTACAACTACAGACCATTTACTGTTAAAAGAACATAAGGGATGTGAACATTCCCCAGGAATGGGTTGTTTTAATTTGTCTGATTTCTCTCAGACTGTTCAAGTTCAGTTGGACAATATCCACCATATCATAGATAAGTTTTCACAAATGCCTAAGGTGCCTAACTGGTTTTCTTGGTTTCACTGGAGATGGCTGGTAATTACAGGTATGCTTTGGTTATGTAACTGTACTCCTATTATGTTAATGTGTGTGTGCAATTTAAGTAGTAGCTTAAAACCTATACATGCTGAAGTTACTCTACAAGAAGATATGTCAAAGAAATAATCAATCTTCCCATGTTTTCTTCCGCCTGCTACTTCTATAGCTTTTCTTCTTCCTTCCTAATTACAACCCTTAAATAGAATTCATGCCTCATATCAAATTTACCGAGTATCATAATTCTTCCAAGTGGTAAAGATACCTCAAGACAAATGCTGGGCATAGAAGCCACAGGGCATAAATATGCAAAGAAGTAAAAAGCTAACTTTTTCAAACAATAAGGCTTCTCTCTCACTTACCAACTTTACATTTCCCTGTATGGCCCCGGAAGATGACTGGTTAGCCAGAGACGGGTAAGATTCCTCAAGGGAGGAACAACCTAAGACAGGCACAGTCGCAGGGGGGCCATCAGGTGAGAAATTGGGGATCAACAGAGGTGAGGCTTAGAACCTCACCCCCCCGTTCTGAGAGAAATCTTCTGCATACATGGATGTTTTATTGCCCTTGTCTAGCTTGAATTAACACATAGTCTACAGGCACACACCTGATCATCTACATTTGCTCTCTTACAACACTAAACTATGTTTTCTACCTTAATCTTGTATCTACCTACCACTTCAGCATTTTATTAAAAATAATAAGAGAGAAATGTGGTATCCACATATAAATCAAGTATAAGAATCAAATGAGAATTAAGACAGGAAGATGGCGGCGTGAGTAGAGCAGCGGAAATCTCCTCCCAAAACAACATATATCTATGAAAATATAACAAAGACAACCCTTCCTAGAATAAAGACCAGAGGACACAGGACAATGTCCAGACCACATCCACACCTGAGAGAACCCAGCGCCTCGCGAAGGGGGTAAGATACAAGCCCCGGCCCGGCGGGAGCCGAGCGACCCTCCCCCCAGCTCCCGGCGGGAGAAGAGCAGGCAGAGCGGGAGGGAGACGGAGCTTGGGCTGCCGAACACCCAGCCCCAGCCATCCGGGCCAGAGTGCAGGGCCCTCGATACTGGGAAAACAGGGCAGCAAGAACAGTGTGCAGACACTGGAGGCTGGGCGACAGAGGACATAAGAAAAGCGCGTGACCATTTTTTTTTTTTTTTTGCTTTTTTTGCTGCTTTGTTTTGGCGAGCGCTTTTTGGAAGTCTTAAAGGGACAGGGACCCCAATACTAGGGAAACAGGGCAGAAAGACCGGTGAGCAGAGGCCTGAGGCTGGCATCGGAGAATAAAGAAAAACGAACGACCACCCCTTTTTTTTTTTTTTTTTAATTAAAAACTTTTTTTTTTTTTTTAATTAAAAAAATTTTTTTTTCTTGTTTTTTTTTGTGGTCGTTGTTTTGTTTTGGCGGGTGCTTTTTGGAAGTCTTAAAGGGGCAGGGCGGGTCACTTAATCCAGAGGTAGGGAATCCGAGATCTCTGGGCACCCTAACCCCTGGGCTGCAGGGAGCAGGGAGGCCCCTTACGGAGATAAATAGCCTCCCAGCAGCTCCTGCTCCAACGCGACTCCACCATTTTGGAGTAGCTGCCCGAGCCAGGCCACGCCCACAGCAACAGGGGAGATTAACTCCATAGCAACCGGGCAGGAAGCAGAAACCCTGTCTGCGCGCAGCTGCACAGCACAAGCCACTAGAGGCCGCTGTTCTCCCAGGAGAGGAGGGCCACAAACCAACAAGAAAGGAAGTCCTTCCAGCCGTCACTCGTCCCAGTTCTGCAGACTATTCCTATCACCATGAAAAGGCAAAGCTACAGGCAGACAAAGATCACAGAGACAACACCAGAGAAGGAGACAGACCTAACCAGTCTTCCTGACAAAGAATTCAAAATAAGAATCATAAACATGCTGACAGAGATGCAGAGAAATACGCAAGAAAAATGGGATGAAGTCCAGAAAGAGATCACAGATGCCAGAAAGGAGATCGCAGAAATGAAACAAACTCTGGAAGGGTTTATAAGCAGAATGGATAGAATGCAAGAGGCCATTGATGGAATTGAAATCAGAGAACAGGAACGCATAGAAGCTGACATAGAGAGAGACAAAAGGATCTCCAGGAATGAAACAATATTAAGAGAACTGTGTGACCAATCCAAAAGGAACAATATCCGTATTATAGGGGTCCCAGAAGAAGAAGAGAGAGGCAAAGAGATGGAAAGTATCTTAGAAGAAATAATTGCTGAAAACTTCCCCACACTGGGGGAGGAAGTAATCAAACAGACCACGGAAATACACAGAACCCCCAACAGAAAGGATCCAAGAAGGGCAACACCAAGACACATAATAATTAAAATGGCAAAGATCAAGGACAAGGAAAGAGTGTTAAAGGCAGCTAGAGAGAAAAAGGTCACCTATAAAGGGAAACCCATCAGGCTAACGTCAGATTTCTCAACAGAAACCCTACAGGCCAGAAGAGAATGGCATGATATATTTAATACAATGAAACAGAAGGGCCTTGAACCAAGGATACTGTATCCAGCACGACTATCATTAAAATATGACGGTGGGATTAAACAATTCCCAGACAAACAAAAGCTGAGGGAATTTGCTCTCCACAAACCACCTCTACAGAACATCTTACATGGACTGCTCTAGATGGGAGCACTCCAAGAAGGAGCACAGCACAAAACACCCAACATATGAAGAATCGAGGAGGAGGAACAAGAAGGGAGAGAAGAAAAGAATCTCCAGACAGTGTATATAACAGCTCAATAAGCGAGCTAAGTTAGGCAGTAAGATACTAAAGAGGCTAACCTTGAACCTTTGGTAACCACGAATTTAAAGCCTGCAATGGCAATAAGTACATATCTTTCAATAGTCACCCTAAATGTTAATGGGTTGAATGCACCAATCAAAAGACACAGAGTAACAGAATGGATAAAAAAGCAAGACCCATCTATATGCTGCTTACAAGAAACTCACCTCAAACCCAAAGACATTTACAGACTAAAAGTCAAGGGATGGAAAAACATATTTCAAGCAAACAACAGTGAGAAGAAAGCAGGGGTTGCAGTACTAATATCAGACAAAATAGACTTCAAAACAAAGAAAGTAACAAGAGATAAAGAAGGACACTACATAATGATAAGGGGCTCAGTCAAACAAGAGGATATAACCATTCTAAATATATATGCACCCAACACAGGAGCACCAGCATATGTGAAACAAATACTAACAGAACTAAAGGGGGATATAGACTGCAATGCATTCATTCTAGGAGACTTCAACACACCACTCACCACAAAGGGTAGATCCACTGGGCAGAAAATAAGTAAGGACACGGAAGCACTGAACAACACAGTAGAGCAGATGGACCTAATAGACATCTATAGAACTCTACATCCAAAAGCAGCGGGATATACATTCCTCTCAAGTGCACATGGAACATTCTCCAGAATAGAACACATACTAGGCCACAAAAAGAGCCTCAGAAAATTCCAAAAGATTGAAATCCTACCAACCAACTTTTCAGACCACAAAGGCATAAAACTAGAAATAAACTGTACAAAGAAAGCAAAGAGGCTCACAAAAACATGGAGGCTTAACAACACGCTCCTAAATAATCAATGGATCAATGACCAAATCAAAATGGAGATCCAGCAATATATGGAAACAAATGACAACAACAACACTAAGCCCCAACTTCTGTGGGACACAGCAAAAGCAGTCTTAAGAGGAAAGTATATAGCAATCCAAGCATATTTAAAAAAGGAAGAGCAATCCCAAATGAATGGTCTAATGTCACAATTATAGAAATTGGAAAAAGAAGAACAGATGAGGCCTAAGGTCAGCAGAAGGAGGGACATAATAAAGATCAGAGAAGAAATAAATAAAATTGAGAAGAATAAAACAATAGCAAAAATCAATGAAACCAAGAGCTGGTTCTTCGAGAAAATAAACAAAATAGATAAGCCTCTAGCCAGACTTATTAAGAAGAAAAGAGAGTCAACACAAATCAACAGTATCAGAAACGAGAAAGGAAAAATCACGACGGACCCCACGGAAATGCAAAGAATTATTGGAGAATACTAAGAAAACCTATATGCTAACAAGCTGGGAAACCTAGGAGAAATGGACAACTTCCTAGAAAAATATAACCTTCCAAGATTGACCCAGGAAGAAACAGAAAATATAAACAGACCAATTACCAGCAACGAAATTGAAGAGGTAATCAAAAAACTACCAAAGAACAAAACCCCCGGGCCAGATGGATTTACCTCGGAATTTTATCAGACATACAGGGAAGACATAATACCCATTCTCCTTAAAGTTTTCCAAAAAATAGAAGAGGAGGGGATACTCCCAAACTCATTCTATGAAGCTAACATCACCCTAATACCAAAACCAGGCAAAGACCCCACCAAAAAAGAAAACTACAGACCAATATCCCTGATGAACGTAGATGCAAAAATACTCAACAAAATATTAGCAAACCGAATTCAAAAATACATCAAAAGGATCATACACTATGACCAAGTGGGATTCATTCCAGGGATGCAAGGATGGTACAACATTCGAAAGTCCATCAACATCATCCACCACATCAACAAAAAGAAAGACAAAAACCACATGATCATCTCCATAGATGCTGAAAAAGCATTTGACAAAGTTCAACATCCATTCATGTTAAAAACTCTCAGCAAAATGGGAATAGAGGGCAAGTACCTCAACATAATAAAGGCCATCTATGATAAACCCACAGCCAACATTATATTGAACAGCGAGAAGCTGAAAGCATTTCCTCTGAGATCGGGAACTAGACAGGGATGCCCACTCTCTCCACTGTTATTTAACATAGTACTGGAGGTCCTAGCCACGGCAATCAGACAAAATAAAGAAATACAAGGAATCCAGATTGGTAAAGAAGAAGTTAAACTGTCACTATTTGCAGATGACATGATACTGTACATAAAAAACCCTAAAGACTCCTCCCCAAAACTACTAGAACTGATATCGGAATACAGCAAAGTTGCAGGATACAAAATCAACACACAGAAATCTGTGGCTTTCCTATATACTAACAATGAACCAACAGAAAGAGAAATCAGGAAAACAACTCCATTCACAATTGCATCAAAAAAAATAAAATACCTAGGAATAAACCTAACCAAAGAAGTGAAAGACTTATACTCTGAAAACTACAAGTCACTCTTAAGAGAAATTAAAGGGGACACTAACAGATGGAAACTCATCCCATGCTCGTGGCTAGGAAGAATTAATATCGTCAAAATGGCCATCCTGCCCAAAGCAATATACAGATTTGATGCAATCCCTATGAAACTACCAGCAACATTCTTCAATGAACTGGAACAAATAATTCAAAAATTCATATGGAAACACCAAAGACCCCGAATAGCCAAAGCAATCCTGAGAAAGAAGAATAAAGTAGGGGGGATCTCACTCCCCAACTTCAAGCTCTACTATAAAGCCATAGTAATCAAGACAATTTGGTACTGGCACAAGAGCAGAGCCACAGACCAATGGAACAGACTAGAGAATCCAGACATTAACCCAGACATATATGGTCAATTAATATTTGATAAAGGAGCCATGGACATACAATGGCGAAATGACAGTCTCTTCAACAGGTGGTGCTGGCAAAACTGGACAGCTACATGTAGGAGAATGAAACTGGACCATTGTCTAACCCCATATACAAAAGTAAACTCAAAATGGATCAAAGACCTGAATGTAAGCCATAAAACCATTAAACTCTTGGAAGAAAACATAGGCACAAACTTCTTAGACATAAACATGAGTGACCTCTTCTTGAACATATCTCCCCGGGCAAGGAAAACAACAGCAAAAATGAGTAAGTGGGACTATATTAAGCTGAAAAGCTTCTGTACAGCAAAAGACACCATCAATAGAACAAGAAGGATCCCTACAGTATGGGAGAATATATTTGAAAATGACACATCCGATAAAGGCTTGACATCCAGAATAAATAAGGAGCTCTCACGCCTCAACAAACAAAAAACAAATAACCCAATTAAAAAATGGGCAGAGGAACTGAACAGACAGTTCTCCAAAAAAGAAATACAGATGGCCAACAGACACATGAAAAGATGCTCCACATCGCTAATTATCAGAGAAATGCAAATTAAAACTACAATGAGGTATCACCTCACACCAGTAAGGATGGGTGCCATCCAAAAGACAAACAACAACAAATGTTGGCGAGGCTGTGGAGAAAGGGGAACCCTCCTACACTACTGGTGGGAATGTAAGTTAGTTCAACCATTGTGGAAAGCAGTATGGAGGTACATCAAAATGCTCAAAACAGACTTACCATTTGACCCAGGAATTCCACTCCTAGGAATTTACCCTAAGAATGCAGCAATCAAGTTTGAGAAAGACAGATGCACCCCTATGTTTATTGCAGCACTATTTACAATAGCCAAGAATTGGAAGCAACCTAAATGTCCATCAATAGATGAATGGATAAAGAAGATGTGGTACATATACACAATGGAATACTACTCAGCCATAAGAAAAGGGCAAATCCTACCATTTCCAGCAACATGGATGGAGCTGGAGGGTATTATGCTCAGTGAAACAAGCCAAGCGGAGAAAGAGAAATACCAAATGATTTCACTTATCTGTGGAATATAAGAACAAAGGAAAAACTGAAGGAACAAAACAGCAGCAGAATCACAGAACTCAAGAATGGACTAACAGGTACCAAAGGGAAAGGGACTGGGGAGGATGGGTGGGTAGGGAGGGATAAGGGGGGGAGAAGTAGGGGGGTATTAAGATTAACATGCATGGGGGGGTAGGAGAAAAGGGAGGGCTGTACAACACAGAGAAGGCAAGTAGTGATTCTACAACATTTTGCTATGCTGATGGACAGTGACTGTAAAGGGGTTTATAGGGGAGACCTGGTATAGGGGAGAGCCTAGTAAACATAATATTCATCATGTAAGTGTAGATTAGTGATAGCAAAAAAAAAAAAAAAAAAAAGGGCAGTTCCTCTGTGGTAACCTCCAATGAGTTCTACACAAGGGTATAAAGGGCATATAAAAGTGTAGGCAAAGGGTCTGTTTGTGTTTATACAGAGGATCAAAGCCTAATTGGGCTACCCCGAAAAGGAACTAAGATACGATATGAAAAAGAACTTCCAACATCTGCACTCTCTGGAAGACTCATGCCAGAAGATGATCATCAAAAAACCCCAACAAAGATCCATGCACTGCTACAGCTGTAGATGCACTCATCCCACCAGTTCCTGGACTTGCCATGGGAATGAGGAAGGAGATATCTAAGCTGGCCTGTGCATACAGTAAAACAACAAAATTGGACTGGATCTATACTGTTGGAACTCAACCAAGAATTTGGAGAAGTGCAAATTGTAGCGCTCCAAAGTCTTACAACTACAAACTATTTACTGTTAAAAGAACATATGGCATGTGAACAGTCCCCAGGAATGGGTTGTTTTAATTTGTCTGATTTCTCTCAGACTGTTCAAGTTCAGTTGGACAATATCCACCATATCATAGATAAGTTTTCACAAATGCCTAAGGTGCCTAACTGGTTTTCTTGGTTTCACTGCAGATGGCTGGTAATTACAGATATGCTTTGGTTATGTAACTATACTCCTATTATGTTAATGTGTGTGTGCAATTTAATTAGTAGCTTAAAACCTATACATGCTGAAGTTACTCTACAAGAAGATATATCAAAGAAATAATCAATCTTCCCATGTTTTCTTCCGCCTGCTACTTCTATAGCTTTTCTTCTTCCTTCCTAATTACAACCCTTAAATAGAATTCGTGCCTCATATCAAATTTACCGAGTATCATAATTCTTCCAAGTGGTAAAGATACCTCAAGACAAATGCTGGGCATAGAAGCCACAGGGCATAAATATGCAAAGAAGTAAAAAGCTAACTTTTTCAAACAATAAGGCTTCTCTCTCACTTACCAACTTCACATTTCCCTGTATGGCCCCGGAAGATGACTGGTTAGCCAGAGACGGGTAAGATTCCTCAAGGGAGGAACAACCTAAGACAGGCACAGTCGCAGGGGGGCCATCAGGTGAGAAATTGGGGATCAACAGAGGTGAGGCTTAGAACCTCACCCCCCCGTTCTGAGAGAAATCTTCTGCATACGTGGATGTTTTATTGCCCGTGTCTAGCTTGGATTAACACATAGTCTACAGGAACACACCTGATCATCTACATGTGCTCTCTTACAACACTAAACTATGTTTTCTACCTTTATCTTGTATCTACCTACCACTTCAGCATTTTATTAAAAATAATAATAATAAAGAGAGAAATGTGGTATCCACATATAAATCAAGTATAAAAACCAAATGAGTATTCATATTTGAACTGACTGTTTATAGTTCATAATGCATGAGCAAAACCGAAAGTTTCTGTGATGACTGCCCTTTTACTGTTCACTATGTAACTTATTCATTATGTAAGAATTTGTTCTACATGTAAAAACTTGTTTGTTATGCCTCAGAAGATTGGAGACTCACAAAAATTAGGCTTGGGGTGGAATAATGATTGTGCATTGAGGATTGACTCCCCTATACAGAATTTTATTGTCGTTAACAGCCATTTGATCAATAAATATGAGAGATGCCCTCACAAAAAAAAAAAAAAAAAAAAAAAAAAAAAGAAGGACAGACTTCCAATGGTAAAATAAATTAGTAACCGGGATGTAATGTATAGCATAAGGAATATAGTCAAGATATTGTAACAGCCTGGTAGGGTGATAGCTGGAACCTAGAATTATGTATATAAATGTTCTACCACTGTGTTGTACACTCGAAACTCATGTAATGTAATACTGTGTGTCAACTACCCTTCAATAAAAAATAATTATTAAAAAAAAAAAAAAAAAAAAGAATCAAATGAGTATTCATATTTGAACTGTTTATAGTTCATAATGCATGAGCAAAACCGAAAGTTTCTGTGATGACTGCCCTTGTACTGTTCACTATGTAACTTATTCACTATGTAAGAATTTGTTCTCCATGTAAGAACTTGTTCGTTATGCCTCAGAAGATTGGAGACTGACGAAAATTAGGCTTGGGGTGGATTAATGATTGTGCATTGAGCATTGACTCCCCTATACAGAATTTTATTATTGTTAACAACCATTTGATCAATAAATATGAGAGATGCCCTCACAAAAAAAAAAAAAAAAAAAATACTCACTTCCAATGGTAAAATAAATAAGTAACCGGGATGTAATGTATAGCATAAGGAATATAGTCAAGATATTGTAACAGCTTGGTATGGTGATAGCTGGTTCCTAGAATTGTCATGTATATAAATGTTGAATCACTGTGTTGTACACCTGAAACTAATGTAATGTAATACTGTGTGTCAACTACCCTTCAATAAAAAATAATTATCTAAAAAAAAAAAAAAAAGAAAAGGCCACAGCCACCCAGCCACCACCATGCTGCTCAGTCAGCAGCCACCCACACGGAGGCAAGACCCTCCCCAGCAAAACACTGAAAGTTTAAGTGGCAGTTAGCGCTTTTCAGCAATATTTTCTAATTAAGGTATTACATGTTGTCTTAGACACAATGCCATTGCACACTTAATAGGCTACAGTATACTCTAAACATAACTGTTTTATGTCCCAGGAATCAAAAAATTTCACTTGTCTGGCTTCACTGTGATATTGATGGGTGGGGTGTGTGGTGTGTGTGGCCTGTGGCATGTGTGTGGGTGGGTGGGGTGTGTCGCATGTGGTGCCACCGGCAGGGCCCTGTGCTGTGGGTGAGTGTTCAGACGTGGCAGCCTGGCGGGGGGCAGGAGGAGACCCTGCCCACATGGCGGACACAGCACTTACCAGGCAGAGCTTCGAAGAGCTGCTGGTGAAGCCCATCAGGAAACCGCTGCTGGACCCTGTGATGCTGTCACCTTAGTGTTGTGAAATACTCCTGTGGTGAAATATTTGATTCCAGTGGTGGGGAAAGGGAGGTAGGAAGCTGCAGAAGGGCTGCCGGCCAGGCTAGTGGTGAGGAATGAGGGCCCTGAGCGGCCAGGAGCGGGGGGAGCTTCTCTGGGCACCCAAGGAAACAGGCGGTGGGGAGGCATCAGGGCCCTGATGGGAGGCCCCACCACACGGCTGAGAGAGGAGGGGCTTCACGGAGTGGCGCAGGCTGCTGTGAGACACATGTCAGTGGGAACAAGGCAGGGGTTTGAACAGAGGAGCAGCATGTGGCATATTTTGACAGGGTCACTATGGCAGCTGGGCAGAGCATGCCAGGGGTCAGGAGACCAGCTGGGAGCATGGGGCAGGTAGAGATGTTGGTGGCTCAGAGCAGGTGGCAGTCAGGCATAAGACGTGGGTGGCTGGTTTCTGGTAAATTTTGAAAGTAGAGCCCAAGAGATTACTGATGACTGGATGTGGATATAAGGTGTGAGGGAAAGAAGGGTCACAGATGCCTCCCAAATCGTGATCTGAATAGCCAGCAGGATGTGTGGGACATTAACTGGGGGTGAAGACAGCAGGTAGAGGACTGGGGAAGACTGGGGAAGACTGGGGAAGGATCCGAGGTGCCCATTAGAAATCCCAGAGGACTGTCTGGAGGCAAAGTCATGGTGCCAGGAGCCGAGAAGAGGGCCGAGCTGGTGCTCTGAACTGACATGATCCTTCCAGCCGTGATTCTGGGGAGACTCCACCAGGCACAGGGGAGGACCAAGGACTGCACCCCACATCTACAACACTAAGAGACTGAGGAGCGGAGAAGCAGAGCCCGTGAGGGAGACCAGAGAGGACAGAGGCGAGCCAAGGAGGGGCGGCAGAGGGACGGGGAGAATCTGGGGTGGGGGGTCTGCCCTGGATCAAAGGCTGCCCAGGGCTCAGGTTAGACAGTCAGCAGAATGTGCCTTCTGCGCTGGGGCTCACAGCCAAAGGTCACCTTCATACCCTTGGGTGTCCTTCCTGGGTCATGCAAGCTGCCCCTGGGGTTCACACCAAGGGACTCCATCAAGGTCACTGTCCAATGTGGTGATAACAGGGTCTGAGGATTTGAGCTAATTTGTTTAGCTTCGAACTTCAAGTACAAAATGTCACAGCCCAAGGTTATCACACAGAGTTAGAGAAATAGAAGCACTGCAGCCGTCACCTTCCAAGCAAGGAAGGCGAGCTCGCCACCCGCCACGTGCACGGACAGAAAGCCGACGGCCTTCCAGAATGGATGCGGGGGCTGCTCCCACCTCCTGGGGGTGCATCACTGCTCTACACCCCTATAAAGTATGGACGCTCAGAGTATTTTCTTTCAAAACCAAGTAAAGCACTTAAGTGGAAATAATCCAAAAATATTGGTGAAGGAAAAGCTGAAAGAAATGTGTTGCCCTCCAATTCTTCCTGAAGCTATTCGATGGGTGGATGACTCAGGGCGGGGGGCCAATGTCCACCTGCTGTGGGACACGTTCCCTAACACCTCGGAGTGGCAGTGGCCCCTCTTGTGAGCTGGGGGTTATATCGCCCACTGTCCACAGTTGCTTACAGATTGAGTAAGAGGAAGCGTGTAAGTGCCTGGCCCACCTGGCGGCTGATAAACAGTAACTCTTACGGTGGAGACCGTCTGTCTCTAACTATGCATCCCAACGTTTCTACCCAAGGCCCTCGTCCCCCAGGCCCCCCAGGAAGCCCCAGAGCAGTGTGGCACCGCTGGGCCTGCCCTGCCCACCCACAGACTCCACCGTCCCAAGTGCACCTTAAGGGAGAACTGCCCGGGTGAAAGTCCAGGTCTGTGGGAGTGGCCGCCAGGGCCCTTTCCTCCTCATCACAGGCAGCGAAGGCCCTTCACAGGGGTTTGGATAGCTGAGGGAGCTCCAGTTCAGGGTTGGCTTGTGACTCAAATCCTATGCTCCTGGTTGGAAAACTAATAGTTGCCACCCACTGTGTACACAGATCTATGGCCACTCTTTGCCCTGAGGGAGAATTTTCATGTATGACTTTCTCAGGTGTTTTATTATTAACGCCAATGCCAGCCGCCACCCACCGGAGGGCAGGAGCCCA
Source organism: Manis pentadactyla (assembly GCF_030020395.1). Taxonomy (NCBI): domain Eukaryota; kingdom Metazoa; phylum Chordata; class Mammalia; order Pholidota; family Manidae; genus Manis; species Manis pentadactyla. Next base: position 193,060,807 of record NC_080019.1, read on the forward strand.
GCCTTCCAGAAAAAAGCAGACAGTCTGCCCTCCAACCCAGACCCACCTGGCTGCAGTACACAAGGCCCCACCTGCAGGGCTCGCTGGTGAAGAGCTGCCGGTCACCCCCAACCCCTCCCATCTTGAGGAAGGAGTTTCTGGGTCCCTCCACAGGGGCGCAGGCCAGTCAGTGGGGTGGGAATGTCAATATTCCAAACCCAGAATCGAAAGGGTTTCTCGTAAGTTTTTGTAATAGTGTAACTAAAGTCCTAGGCTTTTTAAAGTTAAAAAAGTAAAATTAAAACATGTTTGCCCCTATATTTTCCTACCACCATCAATAATAATTATTATTAATTAAAATAATAGATGGTGAGTACTAAACACTTACAATGTGCCAGCTCCGTGTGACTGACTGGTGTGTCTGTCTTCATTTCACAATATTCAGGAAAATAGGCTTTAGCTCCCACACAAAGAAGCTAAGGCCAGGTGTGGGGGGCAAAACAGATGGTGACTGGGGTCAGGATTCAAGGCTGTGTGGCGAGGGTGCCTCCCTTCCCTCTGCAGATAACCCCAGGGCACTGGCCCTCCCGTCAGCCAATCCAGCCCACCTCACCCACACAGGACATACAGTTTAAACAATTTTCTCTTTGTCTCTGCGATTCCCAAGTGTCTTTTAAAATAATAGCACCCTGTTTTTGGTGAGCTCGATCCAATGTCTACAGTTCAAGGACAATCTGTTTCTTTGACCACTGGCTCACCTCCACCATTTCTGTTCTCCCTTCCAGGCCTCCCATGAAGGAAGAGATCTTCTGGGTTCCCCTCCATCATAAATAGTGCTTTTGATTCATAATTCCCACCTTTTTGCCTTTTTGCTCTGGGGTTGCAACAATTCTGGGAATTACACTGAGCTCCTAATTCATCCCATTAGTTATTAGCTCTGTCCTTCCTGCCATTTACTGCCTCTTGAGTTTTTCATTCATTCTAAAAAATTCTTTATATCTCCAAGAATTCTTTTTTGAACTCCAATTACTCATTTTTTAAACAGTAAAAGCTCTTATTGCCTTCATGTAAAAGCTTCTGAAATTTCTCAGAGAAAAAAAAATTAAACTGTTTGCTTCCCCACGACCCTCTCAGCCCTATGGGCCTCCTTAAGCTGCTGATTCTCATAGGTCTGGGAACCTCTCATTGTCCACACGTATTTATACATGAAAACTAAGATTGCTGAATTTTGGTGGCTCAGCTGGTCTCTCTCTATAAACCAGTCTGCTGGGAGTCTTTGGGAGCGACAGAGAGAGTAGAATTGGGGGTGGGGGCCAGCTGACATGCTTCCTCTTGGGGACAGTGTGAAGGCAGGCTGGGGACAGGTAGGTAAAGGCTAAGAACCAACTCTGGGAGTGTCTGCCATGTGGAACCACATAGGTGGCCGTGGCAAAGGCTGATGGTCACTGTAGGTACTCTGGTGCAATTTCTGATATTTCTAGTGAGTTCTCCCATAGCTGCTCCAGGTTTGCCCATCTACCCTTCCAGTGAGTGGTATTTTAGGGGCATTTCTAAGAGGTTAAGGGGAAGGCCAGGGAAGGTCAAGGCAGGGGCCATGCACGGCCCTCCTTCTGATCATGACATCCTAACGTGAGCTGCAGCACAGCCCTCCCCACTTGGGGCCCCTGCCACCTGCTAAGGGCCTTGTCAGACCAGAAACCCCACAGCAGGCAGCAGGCAGCCCACCTGGTGAGGATGACCCACCAGGGCCGTCCGAGGTCACAGGCTGTGGCTGGCTGCTTTATGTGCGTTAAGAGCCCTGCCTGAGTATTTGTCTCTCAAGATCCTTTGCCTTCCCCTCCTCCCACCCCACCCAGGGGACCCACTCACTATGGGCTGCCACACCCTGAGCCTAGCTGGGGAAAGGGGGCGTGCGTGCCCAGAGCTTGAGGGGGAGGGTGGTTTCTGGGACCCAAGTCCTGTCCAGCGGGAGGTGAAATAGATCAGATGGAAACCGAGGCAGCATGGGGCTCTGATGCCCCACAGAGCACAGGAGCCCCTGGGAGGGGGCACAGCCAGGCGGACTCCCACTGGCCCCCGCTGCAGTCTGCTGCATCTTCTCCCGCACTTTATTCCTCACTTTTCCTCCTTCACTCCCTCCCTTCTTCACTCTTTTACTCTTTTTCCCCAACAAGCTCATATATCCACACATAGACAGTCCCACTCTCGAAATGGCCTGCCAGAGCAGATTTTTGTGTTTTTGCACACAAGGTCTTAGCTTGAATGTGTGTTCCTCCAGATTTTTCCAGGAAAGGGAAGCAATTAGGACTTTACAAAGGTGACCAGAATACACAGCAGAGTGAAGAAGTCTGTGCAGCCGAATGGGCCGGTGTGCGGCTGCAAACCCACTTGTGACTTCTCCACTCAGGGACTCTGCCTGCACTGGCGCTAATATGAAGTACGATGCTGTAAAATTTGCAGCACACAAGGGAGCTGTCAACTTCAGGACGGTCCTAACCATGGTACAGGGGAAATCCACTCTCCCACCTGTGGGCGAGGTCACCACCAATGACTCCCTGTCCCCAGAATGGACACTGTCCTAGCACAACGGGAAAGACAGAACCACGCAGGTATAAAGTAGAAAAGGAGGGGGTTTGGGCCATGTCCAGGACTGGGTGATAAGGAAGGACAACAGTGGAGACGCACCCCAAAATCTCACATATACAGCCAAGGGGCCAAGTCTTAAAATCCTAGACAACATTTTCAGGGGAGGTAAGCTAGCATTAATGGAGGGACTCCTAACAGTTCTTCAGCAGGTTTGCTCCATTCACTGACTCTAACAATAGTGAGAAAGACACCTCGGCCGTTGGAAGCACTATTTCACGTATCAGTAAGGGAAAAAAAGTTACCATGAACCAATACCGTTATCCTTTCTTATCACTTTGGGTTTTGTTTTATACTTTAAAAGAAGTTTTTAGCCCTATGTGGATAAAATGAAGGTTCCTGTGGCCAGGATTCTCACCTGGCCTGGTTGACTAGCTCACTGCACACCTGTGGGCAATACATGGCTGTTGACTCTATATAAAGAGCTCCACCCAGTGCTCTGGGCGACATGATGGCATGGCTGCAAGGCCGCAGGAGAGCAGAGTAGAGGCTGGAGTGGTGGCAGCACCGAGGACTGAGGCCCAGAGGACGGCTGTGTGGGCAGAGGGACCTAGAGACAGAGACCAGCTTGCTGCATGCAGACTTGCTCTGAGTGGATGAGATTTTAGTGATTGACCTGTGTGGGGAAGTTGGGGTTCCTGTGGCCAGGATCCTCGCTGAACTTAAACCACCTGAAGATGTAACTGGCCTGTTGCTAGGCTACTGCTTCCACACCTTTAGGCAATAAGCTATTATTGCGCTATAATGAGAGCTCGGCCCAGTGCTCTGTGTGGAGGCAGAGATGCTAGTGCTCAACCTACTGCCAGGAGAAGCCTGGTGATAAACCCTTTCACCCCAAAGAACGTTTTACTGTCATTTCTTTGGTCACACTGAATCCATAGTGAACTTGCCTGGGGCTGAAACTCATTGGCAAGACACCTTATTTAGACATTCCTGTAGAAACATAAAACAAGTGAAATAAACTGGTAAGTTATTCTTAAAAGTTTTTTACGCTCCAGCCAACTCTTCAAATTTAGACTCACAGTTGTTAATATCCACATTTTTCCACACAAGTTCATTCTCTGTGTCACTGAGGCATGAGGCAATACAGTTTCCTAAGAGTGGTGTGTTGGTTTCCCATTGCTGCTGTAACAATTTGCTACAAACTTAGTGACTGGAAACATGAACTTTTTATCTTATACTTCTCTGGGTCCGAGGTCTCAGCTGGGCCTCACTGGGCTAAAATCAAGGTGCCAGAGTTGCTCTCCTTTCTGGTGTCTCTAGGGATGAGTTGGTTTCCCTGCCTGGACAAGTTTCTCAGGCACCACCACCCCCCACCCGGCCTGTGGCCCCCTCTTGCAGCCTAGCAGCACTGTCTCTCTGCCACTACTCTTCTGTAATCACACCTGGGAAAGCTTCCCTGCTTTTAAGTATACACATGATCAGATTGGGCCCAGCTGGATAATCTGGGATACTCTTCCCATCTCGAGGGCCTTAATTGAATCACACCTGCAAAGTCCCTCTGCCATGTAAGGTAACTTAGTCACAGATTCCAGGGCTTTGGATGTGGGAGACTTTAGGAGACCATTATCCTGCCTAACCGAGGATCCCCTGTTGTTGTCCCTGGCGGACGCCCAGCCCCAGGCACCTCCTGTAGGTGTGTATGCGGGGCTTTCTGGACATTACTTGAAAGTATCCGCTTTCTGGACATTACTTGAAAGTATCCACAGGAAGCTTCAGATCATCCCCAAGACTCACACACCTTTCACAAATGATCCTTAAATGGTTTGGTAGCTGAAATGTCGAGGGGAGTGGTTTCCAATCGTTAGATCAGGGGTAACCTTCAAAGGTGACACTGTGTGTGTCTTGCTTTGGGGCAGTTAAAACATAGACAAACAGACCTGGGGGACTAGAGAAGATAATGTAGTCCTTATAAAGACCCTTCCAAAGCAGGTAAATAAGCCATACTGCTCCCACAACAGCAGAGGGCGCCGCTCAGGCTGAATCAGGAGAACACAGCCCTGGAAGTGGGCAGTAGATACAGAAATAAGGGTGCCAAGGCTCAGAGAGCAGAAGAACGGTGCCCGGGGACACTCGAGTGGTCTGAGGCAGCATCAGAGGTTGATCACCGGCCTCTGGACTCAGAGCCTGTGGGCCTCCCACGGGCTGCTGTCTCCACACACATCAGAACAGGGCTGCTGGGGGACAAACATTTGGAAACCTCCCTGGTTGGGCAGCCCGCCTCCCTGGGTAGAGCTGTGCCTAGGTGGAATCTGGCTGATGTCACATTACAGTGATGGGCCTTTTTAATCCAACCCATGGGTTCCTGAAAGTACATAAGGCTTTTGTAAAGGGGACCTGTTTTAAGAACATGAGGGAAAGCTAGTATTTAAAGAAGTCTGAGGTGAATCCTTACTTCCCTCTGTCCCAAATGTGCCTCATTGGTCATTTTCAGAAGGCAACCTCCTTCAGGGAAAGGAAGGTAAGCTCTGGCAGCCACCTGACCAGGCTCAAACCCTGCTGGTCATTTCCTGGCTGTGATCTTAGGCAGATTTTCAGTTCTCTGGGCCTCAGCGTCTTCCAGGATGACAGGGACACAGGGTGCCTCCCTCGGAGTGTTAGAGAACAAGGGGCAGAGGGCGGGGATCAATCTGCATGCAGGGCATGGTGAGAGCTCGGTGCTCCTGACCTTCAACGTCCCTGCATAAATGGGGACATCTGCCACCCCTGCCTCTCACTGAGGATCAAAACGAGGTGGGATTTGTGACCCTGCTGTGAAAACCAAGCACGAAAGGAAGCACCACGCAGAGATATGTGCACTGAATGTTCCTGGCTCACATGTCCCACCCGACTTCCTTAGGCTGTCAAGACATCATCTCTTGGCCCTGAATGCTAACGTCTTCCTCTGTGTGCCCATTGCCACCATCGTCAAGGAGCCTTGCAGCGGGCTCTGAACTGGCCTCCCTGTCTCCGGGCTCACCACCCCCAGCTCTCCTCCACCCTGAAGCTGGAGGGGTGTTTCCATAAAGAAAACATACTACGGTCTGTCTCCTGGTAGACTGTGGTCTCTAATGGAGAGGGCTGGCTGGTCTTATTTGCCCACAGGGCTTGGGCTCTAACATGGTAAACAGCACAGAGAAGGGCTCCGCATACATCTGCAGCACCCCTGTCTTATCTTCTGTGCATGCCCCAGGAGGTGCTCTTCTGCAGGTCCTCTCCAGCCTGACCATCTGTGACCTGCAGAAAGACCACATCAAAGGCACGGCCCCAGCCCCCTGATGAAAGAACACAGGTTCTGGAGTCAGACCACAGAATCTAAATCCCACTCCCACCATTCAGCAGTCCAATATCCACTTTGTGCCTTGGTCTCTCATCTATACAGTGGGAATAATAATGGTGCCTGCTCATAGGGTTATCACTAGGACCATTCGTGTCATGGAGAACACTGACTGGCATGTCCTCCACCACCCAAATTACTTTGAAACAAATCTCATTTTGTTCCTAAATATCACAGCATGTGCCTCCACTAGGTAAGAACTCATACACACACACAAGCCAATGGCATCATTAGATCTAAAAATATTCACAGTAATTCCATAACACCATCCAAGCACTGTTTAAATTTCTCTAATTATCTCATCAGTAACTTTTTCATTTTGTTTGATCAGGATACAAATAAGGTTCCTATATGACAATTGATTGATAAGGGTTTGGGGACTGTTGATGTGTAGCAGGAGTTGGTAAACTTTTCTATAAAGGGTTAGGCAGTGGACATTTTAGGTTTCGAGGCCCGTATGATTTCAGCTGCTGCTACTAAAACAAATGGGTAAGGCTGTGTTTCAGTAAAGCTTTATTTAAAAAACAAGCAAGCAGGCCAGATTTGCCAACAGGATGTCATCTGCCAACCTGTGATACAGAGGCCCAGTCAGATTCAGGTTTGATTTTTGGGGTAAGAGCATTTCACAGGTAGCACTGTGGGCTTCCATCAGGGCACACAGAAGGGTGGGAGGTCTCTTTTGTGTGTGTGGTGCATCGGCCACATGTGCTCAGTGCCTAGATGCATGGGCTCCTTAGATGCAGCACGATGGCCATGTTCTAGTGCCTCCAGCCCTTCCTCCACTAGCTGTAATACTGCTACGAGGAGAAATTTCCCTTCCTCAATACTTGGTTATACCGAGCTATAGTTTGTGCAGAAAATTAGGATAATAAATGTGTCGTGCTTTCTTTTTTCAGCCAGTTTTCAAAAAACAGTGCTTTGGGCTCCTTAGCATTCTTCTAAGACAATGTACATTTTAAGAGAACATTATGAACGAAGAGGTTTCAACATAATTGAGGTGTTCTGAACCATTACAGTTCCTACTCTTAATGATGCTTCAGTGGTCCCAGCTCTGCCACAGCCAGTGACCAAGAATATCCTTGGTGACATTCTTGCTTTCTGGGATAACAGGATGTTCCCAGGTCACCCTGCTCCATTTCTGCCCCAGGCCTGGAGTCAGTCTTCCCAGAGGAGGCCCAGCTTGCTTTTGATTTGCTCCTTCCAACTTAAACGTCTAAAAACATTGACAATATATTGAAATATACAAAAGTTTTGAAAAGTTACAACTGTTGCCTTTGCTACAAGGTGGTCATGATGTACAGGCTTTATTGAATTCTGTTGTTCACTTTGTTCAAAACACACAGAAAAACTGGCCATCATATTGTCATAATAGCTATGTAACACTGGTAGTTTATTAAACCATTCCCCAAATGTTAAAAGCAAACAAACAGACAGAGTGGAAGTACTTTTTCCCCTCAAGGGAAGTGATGTTTTGAAACCCTAATTTGAGCACTAAGGAAGTTCATGGTATCTGGGCCTTCCCAGCAGACGCAGCAAGGACAATTCTTTTTAAATATGAAAGATCTCAGGAACACATACTGACATTTCCAAGTCAGTTCAGAACCACAAGGCCACAGAACCCCTTCAATGTGATACCTCATTCCTCCCATGCTCAGCTCTGCTTTTAAAGCTAGCAATTCTGGAACCCCATCCCAAACCAACCTCTAGGGAATGGGAGGCTCTAGGGAAGAGAGGCACGCAGGATCCCCCAGGTGATTCTGAGGAACAGCCAGCCTTAAAAACAACAGGGCAGAGGAGCCAGCGCAGAGTGCTGTGAGGGCCGGTAAGACTAAAGGTGGAGCGACGTCCCCAGGGCTGCCAGCTGTACAGGGTGAGGAGGGGGTGGAGATAATCGCAGCACTTCCAAGAAGCAGGGCTTTGCTGGGATGTGGGCAGTAAGCTGCAGAGGGTGGGATCTAGACAGGTTTAGGAAGATAAAGAAAAGACTGCAGTTAGCATGTTTACAAATATCTGAGAAGGAGCCAGGAAGCAGGCAGGCAGCACATGAAGTTCCAGGAGAAAGAGAACGAAGTGATGGATTGATAAGCTTCCACGGTGGGGGTTAGGGGGTAGGGGTTGCTGGAGGTGACTGGTGTCCTTCTCTTGCTAAGCCTGAGAGGCGCTCAGATGGAGAGGATAGGTGTCCCTTGGTCTAGTCTACAGACCAAGAGCAAGGGCCAGATCTTAGTTTGCCTTTTCTTCCCAGGGGCTGACCCAGTGTCTGACACATATGACTTGTTATAGGATGAAAATGACTTCAGATGCAAAAGTACAAACCAAAGAAAGACTGTATGAAACAGGTTGTCCAAGTGCAGCCTGACCCTTTCAGGGGTCCTTTAGCTCAAAACTATTTTTATGACAACATTAAAATGTTACTTACCTTTTCCACTCTTACTCTCTCCCGTGTGTTAGGCAGAATTTTCCAGAGGCTTTCTAACAGACTGAATGCAGAAGCACACATGAGATTACAACTGTCTTTTAGATAAGCCAGACAGAGACTTGCAGAAATGTAAAATAATGTCATTCTTCGCATTAATTTTTTTTGAAAAATATAGTTTTCATTAAAGGGTTATTTAGGTTGCTAATAGGTTTGTTTATTGTTAAGGCATAATCACATTTTTGTTAAAATTTCTCTTTTAATTCCTAATTTGGTAACTATTAATAGATGTGATCCACATAGACCAAAGATCTTTGGGTGCTCAATTTTTAAAAGTATAAGGGGTTCCTGAGTCCAGACAGTTTGAGAACTCCCAGTGTAAAAGAACTCAGAGCTTGTAGTAAGAGTCTGTGAACATCAGCAAATACATTGATGACAATTATTCCAGCCACGTGCTGCGTATTCCTGGAAGGAGTCCCCAGTTAGCTCCTCGGGCAGAGGGTGAGTTCTTTCGTTACCTTCTGCTGAACAGGGGCAATCTCAGTTCGGGGTGATCTCAGGGAATGTTCACCCTTTACAAGAAGGGAGGCCCATCTTGCTGTAGGGCTGGGCCTTCCCTGAGTGGACCAGGGAAGTGTGTGGCTGAAAATGGAGGTGGGAGGAGGAGGGGAAGCAGGACAGAGGGGGATGAAGAGGGGGGCACTATGAGTGCCCTGGGGGAGAGTGGGTGTGAATAAAATGAAGGTTCCTGTGGCCAGGACCCTCCCCTGGCCCTGGTCCACTAGCTCACTACACACATGTGGGCAGTACGTCATTATTGACTCTATATAAAGAGATCTGCCCAGTGCTCTGGGCAACACGGTGGCAAGGCTACAAGGCTACAGGAGAGCAGAGGCTGGAGTGGTGGCAGCGCCAAGGACAGAGACTGAGACGGTGTGGCAGAGACCGGCTTGCTGCATGCAGATTCACTCTGAGTGAATGGGATTCTAGTAACTGACCTGCCACCGTGTAAATAAAGTTGGGTATAACCCTTCCACCCCAAGAGCATTCTGCTGTCATCTCTTTGGTCACAGTGAATCCATAGTGAACTTGCCTGGGGCTGAAACCCACTGGCAAGACACTAGGCCTGTCTGAAGAGGATTTAGGGGTGCCATACGGGAGTGAGGGGTTCACTCTCCTTCCTCCCCACTGCTTTGCTCACCAATACCACAGGGAGTGTCTTGGAGAGGTGTTTCAAAGATGAAGAAAAGGAAAGCGAATGTCACCCAGGAGGACTGCCATATATGATTTCAGTGAAAACACCTAGAAGATAAAATGATTGTTTTCCAAATCCAGCCAGCACCATCATTCTGAGGAGGGATCAAGAACTCTAAGACCATTCATAAAACTAGGGATGAACAAGGGGACAGTCATAAGATGCTGTCACTTCAGCCCAAGTTATTTTCTGATGAGAGTTGTACTATCCCTTAAAACTGCAAGAGGACCTCAGTGACTTATCTTCATGCAGCTGTTTATTCACAAACCTGAACTGGCCCCCTTAAAATGAAAAGCTCACTAATACACTAGATGGATGGAGTCAGGGGCTTCGTGAAGGACAAACCTTAATTAGACTTGATTTTTTTTTTAATTCCCCTTGTGGTTTTTAATTATTAAAGAGATCAAATGTCTCTAACATTGAGCTTGAACATCCCGTAGTCCCTATGTCAATGTCCTTAAAATCTACGTGCTTTTAACAAGGCACCATTCCTCTGAGAGCTGTCTGAATGTCTTTTTGAGCCCTTCAAGACTGGACACTAGAAGTATAAACAATCATTTTTTTAAAACTTACACTTCCTCTACAACCTTGAATTTGAAATGTGAATATATGAATCTAATAGCTCTGGGATAACTATGCAGATTTATGGGGAATATCAAGTTAGGTTAGATCATGGATCCAACTAGGCCTTTCTTTGTGTGGCTGGGGATTTGTTAAAGTTGGGATATAGTTTGGGGAAAATGTGATTTATAGTTAAAGTCATCTAAAAATCAATCCAGCTGAAGATCTCTGGCATAAGGGTCCTTTGCAGAGATAGACCTGATTCTAAAATTGAGAACAAACGAATAAAAATAAAATCCTGAGTGGAAGTAGCTGAAAATTGCAGCCAGGAGTGACGCTCTGCTCCAGCCTCCCGCCTGTTTGAAGACTGGCTTATTTTTTTAAAACAGCCAACATAATTCAGGTGGAGGAGGCAGAAAGATTTTTCTACTTGTTTCAGTAGAAATCGAAGGACTTTAGCTTGTGTAATTCCCACCCCCACCCCCACCCCCCGCGTTTAGTCCCTAAAGCAAAACAACCCTCTTAGCTTGCATTATTGAATGCATTTCTGCGACCCGTGGTGTGTATGGCTAAACACGTATTCATTTGATCAACTGCGGAGAGCTGGCTGCGGGGAAGGTAAGGGGTGGATGGCAGAGGTGCAGACCCGACGCCCTGACTGGTGAGTTGTGACGACTTGCTAGGCGGACTGGGGAGCAGTGGGGAAGGTACGGCAGCAGCGCTAGCAGCTTACCTACATTGAGGGCTGAGAAATCCACGCTCAAAGCCAGCTGCGGACGCCGCCTTCCGAGCCGGCATCGTGCGCGCCCGGACCGAGGGCTGGGGGGGGCAGCACCAGCGGGCCGAGCGCTCGGCCCCCGGGACTTGTGGGGAGAAGGCTCCGAAGTCTCGCCCGCTCGCCTGCCTCCCCGAGCCCGTGGACCCCAGCCTCCACCCAGACCTCTTCAGAATAGCTCAGGGGCCGTAAAGAGGGGGGGGGCACGAAAGGGGCAGGAGGGGGTGTCGGCGCGCGGGAAGGCGGCTGAAGCGGGGCGCCCGCCTCTGACGAGGGGAGGCGGACTCCCGACTCCGTGAGGACCCCGGCGTGCGGGCGGCTCCCCCTCTGCTCTCCGAGCCCCGCGATGCCGGTGCGCCCCGCCGCTGCGCGCTCCCTGGCGCGTCGGGCCCGGGGCCTAGCCAGGCCCTCGCTGCCCCTTTAAGGGTTCCCGAAACTTTCCCCGGTATCAGATGCGCCTCGTCACATCCGTTGGCCGCGGCCGCCGGGGCGCGCTCCGAGGAAATTCAGGACTCGAGTTTCCCCGGGAAGAGGGCGGCCCGAGGCGGGCGCGGCGGTGGGGCGGGCCGTGCGCTCCGGGACCCCGCGCCCCGCTCTGACCTTGGCCGCGGGGCGGGGCCGGGCCGCGCGGACAGCCGCCCGCCAGAGGGGGCAGCGGCGCCCAACTTGCTCAACTTGGCGGCGCGGGCTGGGCGGCTCCGCTCCCCGCTCCTCCGCGCGCCGCCTGCCCGGGCCTCCCGCCGCCCGCCCCGCGCGCCCAGCCCGCCCGCGGCCCCGCCAGCCGCAGAGCCGCCGCCGGACGGGACGGGACGGGCTGGGCGCGTGTCCCGGGCCCCGCCGCGGGCATGGGCGCGCAGGCCCGGGCGCTGCTGTGGCCTCTGCTGGCCCAGTGGCTCCTGCGCGCGGCCCCGGCGCTGGCCCCCGCGCCCTTCGCGCTGCCTCTCCGGGTGGCCGCGCCCGCCCCCGGGCCCGGGGCCCCCGCCGCGCCCCACGCGCTGCCGCACGCCGACGGCCTGGCCTTCGCCCTGGAGCCCGCGGGCGGCGCCGCCAACTTCTTGGCCATGGTGGACAACCTGCAGGGCGACTCTGGGCGCGGCTACTACCTGGAGATGCTGATCGGGACGCCGCCGCAGAAGGTAGGTCGGGGGACGCACGCCTGCCGCCCCCACTGTCTCCCCCGGCTGCAGCCGCAGGCTCTGCGGGGCTCATGGGGGCGCCCAGCGGTGTCTCCGCGCAGCTGAGAGTAGCCCCCCCAAGCAACAGCTGCCCCTGGTCCCCGGAGAGCAGATCGGAGGGCGCAGAGGGGCTTTCTGGGCGGCGGCAAGACTATCGCCGCCCGCCCGGGCGCAGCCAGGGGTGTGTGCGAGTGTTTCAGAACTTGTTCGCTGCCCCTCCGTGTGGCCGGGCTGCGAGAGCAGACCTAGGACTCGCCTCCTACAGCATTTCCTTCTGCCGAGCGACACCTGCTTCCCGCAGGGACCGGGTGCCGTGGGCCTCGGGCGCCACGCTATTACCGGGGGACTCACTTCGTGTGAACGTTCTCCCTTCGCCCCCGCCTTCTGTCTCATTGCTAACGAGGCTGGTGGCCGCCCTCCAAGGCGCAGCCCCCTGTCTACGGGATGTATGCGTGAGCCCAGCCAAAAGCTGCCGGGTCCGCGGAGGCGCGCTCACCGCCCGCCAAGCAGCCGCATTTCCTCCGAGTTCAGCCGCCCAGCCCCTCTGCACCGGCATGCGTCTTCACATGTGTGTGTACAAAGTATTAAATGCAGCAAAGCAACTGGGAAAAACTATGGACTGTGCTAGGCTTCCGGGAACCAGGTGGTCTCCCAGTGACAAAACAAAAATAAAACCAAACGGCTTTCTTTTTTCTTATTATGATTTTCATTTATTAGCACTTTTTGTGGCAAGACACAGTGTCCCCAGGCTAGATAATCTTTAAAAAGACAAAATCCCGGGAGTTGATTTGGTCCTCCTCCTTCCAAACTACTTCACTGTGATTTGCAGTCAAGGTTTTCTTATCAATTGAATATGCTGTCTGAAGATAACTTTATTTTTAACACCATCATTTGGGTTTTAATTCAGCTATGATACCCCCATAAATAGAACATACTCATGACTTTGGTGTAATTCTAATTAAATTATTCAAGACTTTTTTTTAAGAGGAAAGACATGCCATGCTAATGTTTTTTAAAAAAAGAAACTCTCCTGAATAACTTCTATACTGTTTAATTAGTTAAAAAAAAGGAAACTTCAAAAATATGTTCTGCTCAAAACTTTGATTCCAGTCGTCTTTCATCTGCGGGTTGTCTGAGCCATCCCCACCCCACCCCCCCACCCCCACCACCCCCCGTGGTGGATGGTGGCACAAGGCCAGCAGGAGGGAGTGAGTCAGCTGAGGAAGCTTAACTTGACCACAAGATGTTGGTGCTGGTAAAAGCCACCACGTGAGAACATTCCCTGGTGGTGAGAACCTTGAACATTTTGCCTTTCACAAGATTTCACAAGATACTGGGGATGAACCTCTTTTGTGGTCTAAGAACAATCTTTCCAAAGGGCTACTGTGAATGACTCTCCATTTGGGAAATGTGTGCCTTAAGGGAAAAAAAAGCTCAAGCTGATTTTGGAGTGGAAGAGAAATCTCTCTATTAAAGTGGATCTGGGCAGTGATAAAGGGAGTCGGGGTGTCCCTGCCCCCCTCCCCGCCCAGAGAAGAGGGTAGGCAGGGAGCCTCCAGAAGAAGAACTTTCTCCTGGGCTTACCGAGTCCAAGCTTGTGCCACTCACCACCCAAAATGCCAATAAGAGGAGACCCAAGGTGTTGGGGCCAGGAAAGTGACCTTATTCAGAAAGCCAGCAGGTTGAGAAGATGGCGGGCGTGTCCTGAAGAACCATGTTACCTTAGGGTTGATTTCAAGCGTCTTCTCTATTAAGGAAGGAGGAGATGACTGCCTCAGACACCTGGAGGTCAGCGAGGGTCTGAGGAGGCTTGTGACACTCCTTGTCCTTGGTTAGCTGACTCTAATTGTTCTGTTGATATGGTCTGACTATGATGTTCCTGTAAGTCCTTGACAATTCGGTCATTTCTGTACTTAGTTATCTGCTGGGAGGGGAGTTTCAGTAAGGGGCTGGTTCCCTCATTGTTAAGCAATGAGCAAAATTCCTTTTGATGATTAACAAGCCTACTGTGCAGGGCCAAGTGGAAGCTTTGTGACCCAAAGACTAAGGCAGCAGAGGAGACAGACAATATGAAGTTAGAGATGCCAACTTTTCCACTCAGTTACAGGATCTCAAAAAAAAAAAGTTTTCATGAATAATAACTTACCTTTATTGATCTGATGACCTTTACTTTTTTTTTTATTCAATTTATTTTATTTTATTTTATTTTTTATTCATTTTATTATCATTAATCTACAATTACATGAAGAACATTATGGTTACTAGATTCCCCCCTTCACCAAGTCCCCCCCCACAAACCCCATTACAGTCACTGTCCATCAGCGTAGTAAGATGCTGTAGACTCACTACTTGTTTTCTCTGTGTTGCACAGCCCTCCCTATGCGCCCCCCGACATTATACATGCTAATCGTAAGGCTCCCTTTCTTCCCCCGCCCTTATCCCTCCCTTCCCACCCCTCCTGCCCAGTCCCTTTCCCTTTGGTAACCGTTAGTCCATTGATGACCTTTACTTTTAAATGATGAAGTGTAATTAATTAATAGGAATGTATGATGCTATGCCTGTACCTTGGCCAAAGAAGTAGTTCATTCAAAGTTTTTTCTCAGTTAAACATTAGCATGTTTCCAAGGAAGGCTGTTTTTAACAATCCAGGTTTAATTTTTACATTTGATGGAGAATGAAATCTTCTGTGCCTGATTTAGTAGTAACTGCTTTATTGCAAAATCCATGTGTATGACCTTTCCAGATGCCTTCTGTAAACTCTTAGGTGTGAAGAGACAAGCGAATTAGGATTCTTTTCTTTTCTGTCTCCCCCTGATATGTCTCTGACCATCAGCAGGGTGTGTGCAGCTGGCTAGAGGTGGCCGCTGTGGTGACTTCTGAACCTGGGGAAAGTTCTGCTTTGTTAATGGCCAAGAGTTATGCATTTATTCTCTGCTGATTCACTGAAGCTTCAAATAAAACTTGCTTGGGTGGAGAGAAAAATGGAATTGTTAACTCCAGCAATAAATACCTGAGAATTTTTTTGAGAATTAAGTGACAGTCGTCGATAGCATAACATGCAGTGCTCCCCTGGTGGCAGGTTCTGTGCTGTGTGCTTTCCCTGGGAATGCTCACAGCCACCTCACGGATCAGACGCCCATTTAGGGAGCGGGAGAACTGAGGCTTGGAGGGGTTGAATGACTCACCCAGGGAACAGGACAAGAAAGACGGAGAGCTAGAAATGAAACCCAGGCAGCTGGATTCCAGAAGCTAAGTTCTGAACTGACCAGCAGATTCCTGCTCCCTTGCCTTCCTGCCTCCTGACTTTTCTTTGGTGTGTTAAAACACAAAACTCAAACCAAGTAAATATGGAGATCAAGTTGGTTTCATTAAATGATTTGGGCAGCATCCCCTCTAACAAGTAGAGATGCTCTGAGATGTACAAAATGGAATGGTGGGGGGGGGTAGTTATTATCAAAAGAAGACATTAGGGTTTGTGTTAGGAAGGGTCCCGTTCTCTCAGAGGAAAAGCAGGGATCATAAATCTTCTTTGAGGGAAGATGGAGAAGGCACACGTGACAGCTTATCAGTGATGCTGACCAGAAAATTCCTGACCAACTATGACTGTGTTTCTGGGGGAGGTTGAAACTATAGTTGAGTTTAAGTATTAGGCCCTGGTTTGGTGGCTTGGCCTGTCAAAAGTGACACCATGTGGGGCTTGTGTGTGTCTTTTTAACAGGTGTTTGGCCTCCAACTTCCCTTTTGAGCCAGAGATCCCTGAGCCTTATGTCCCAAGGTGGTAGGGACTTGATGTGTGACCAAAACTGGACTCTCCCCCTGCTGCCCTCCCCCCTACTTCCCCTCCCTGGAGGACAATGCTGAAGGCATGATGGACAGCATGCTCCAGGGGAGAGAGGAGGTGCACCAGCCATGAGAGCCCCACAGATCCCAGCTCTCCTCTTGCAGAGCAAGTAATTTCCTCTGCCCCACAGGGTTCTTCTAGCTGGTCTAAGGATCAAATTGACATGAGACAGAACAGGAAAAAAAAAACTAAGTTTAATTGTGCATATGGGGAAGCCATAGACATGGGTTCCAAACACAGTCAGGCAGAGTGAGGTCTGCATGTCATCCTGAACCCAGGAGGGCATAGGGCGCTGAGACTTCAAAGAAAAGGGAGGCGATTCACAGGAATATGAAAAGAGTAAATGATAAACAAAATGCTTGATGGGCCACCCAGAACCAGTGGGGCACAGAGAACAATTTTAACAGACTTGGCTGCATCCCTCGCTGCCTACCACACCTCGTTTACATTACTGTATAGCTATCTGTTCCTTCATCTCAATGCTTTCTTGGCAGTTGTGGGTGGGGGGCAGAGTATCTTCCAGAGCCTTTTGGGCCTCGATGGTTTTCGGCTCAAAGTGATCTGCCTGTCACAGTGGCACATCTTGGAGCGGCCTGCCCTTGGTCCCTACCCTCCCATGGGAAAGCCAACTGTGGGACGTGTGCTTGCTCCCTGAATGCTTTAATCAAGAACTGGGGGTCCCTTGTTCTGCCTGACATCACAGGCATCTGTCCAGAAGCCTGAGTGCAAGTGGGACCATGTTGGCATGGAGATGAGCCCCTGGCATTTGATACCATTATGTGACTTCTTTCTAACAGTAGAGAACCAGCACCCGCTTGAACCTTGCAATTCGGTCTTCCTACTGCTAATAACGGTGTTCTAAAGTGATTATAATTACAGCAATTTCCATTATCTAAAAAAAAAAAAAGACGCATGCTGACACAGAAATTCCAACTGAAGATGCTAGAGGTCTGCAGCTATACACCTTGTAATGGCATCAAAAAGGCTGTTGGGGTTTCAGTTGAAAGATTTTCTGTCATCTCCACTAATACAGGTAAAACAGCTAAACGATTTTCATATTCAAACATTCAGATGCAGAGCGAATAAATTATTTGGGGGACTCACATTTTAATCGTCGTATATTGGCTTATTACATCTTAGTTCACAATTTTTTGGAAGACTTTGGATTGAAAATAGGTCCTAACTATATGCAGTTTAGGAATTTGTCTCCTTCAGAATAAGCTATCCTCTGTCCCCAAATTACATTAAGCTCACTGCAGGCCAGGCTGGGAAAAAGAAGGTGATGGCCAGCCCCAAGAAATTTGGTGTAACAAATCGAGATGGTAAACTATTAAGGACAGTGAAAAAGGAGAAGGTTTCTGGAGTTAAAAGAACGAGAAAGGCAAAGCTAGGTTCTGAGAGTCCTGTGAGTAAAAGTTGGCAGCTTCTGAGCTTCAGAGAGAGAATTCAACATCAAAGGCCCTCTTTGGGAGGAGGGTGGAAGGCCAGCTGAGGTGTTGGCTCTGAGCACCTTGGAGGGACAGTCTGAGAACTGCTAACCACGCAGTGTTAATGGCTAACCTTCCCTTGGGGCTTCCTGGGCCTTGGGCACCATGCTAAGCATTCCGCACCGATCACCTCCTTACATTCTTGCAACAGCCCTGGGAAGTACATACAGTTACTTGGCTTAACTTTCAGGTGAGGAAACTGAGGCAGGGAGAGGCTTGAGTGGTGTTTCTGTGGTCATGGCAGTGAGCAGCCCAGCTGCCACCCCCATCTGGGCATTTCCTACCCCCCTCTCCTGGGTGTGGGCTTTGTAAACAACGCCTGCATTTGTCTGTGGATGACTTGTGCTTGGGAGAAGCATCATCGGGGCTGCTGGTGAGTCCAGGACACGGACAGGTGGTCAGCCTCCCTGCGCTTCCCTTTCCTCCTGGGTCGATGATCTTTTGAGTTCTTAGTTTCGTGTGGCTGCTGAACGGTCTACCGCAAACTCGGGGCCGAAATATCAGGAATGTGTGCGTTCTCCCTCAGCCTGGAGGCCAGAGGTCCAAAATCAAGGTGTTGACAGTGCCTGCTCCTCTGAGGGCCCTGGGTGGGGACCCTTCCTGCCTCCGCTTCTGGTGGCCGCAGGCATCCTTGGTTCCCCTCTGCCCTTAGCTGGGTCACTCCGGTCTCTGCCTCTGGTACCATATGACATCCTCCTCACCCTGCGTGTCTCTGTGTCCACATTTCCCTTTTATAAGGACACCAATCATTGGATTAGGGCCCACCCTGATCCAGGCTGACCCCATCTTACTTGATCACATCTGTAAATACAGGTCCTGGGGGCTCAGGATTTTGGCTTTGGTGGGGGAGGACATAATTTAACCCATAGGTTCATTCTGAGTTTGTCCTTATGATTTTTTTTCTTTCATTCTATCCCTCCTTTTCACTGCCAATAATTTTAATTGGGAATTCAAGTAAGTACAGTTCTCATTAAAGGCAGTAGCAGATGGTGGCTTTGGTGTGTGGAGCCTGTGACAAGACAGTGTCCTAGGGATGTGGTGGGAGAACAGGGACAGGAGGGTTGTAGGTTCCTTTCTATATTTCTTTTCTGTATTTCTGAGAATATCCTGTTGTCACTAGAGAGTAATCACTTAAAATTGGAAAAGGTCTCTTGTCATGTCACACTAATCCTGGAATTATAGAGTGATTGCACAACTCGGGGAAAGTCCACTTACCTTGTGCCAGCCCAGATCACACTATTGAAATGCCTGTGATTAACAAATACTCAAGCTGGGAACAACACAGACATGGAGGCTTGAAAGCTTGTATTTCATCTTTTAAAGACTTTGTCAGGCATCTGTCACCCTTTTAATTGGACATATTTGATAGGAAATACATGCCTTTTCTCAAGTACTTCCTCCTACAGAGCCAGGCCTTTCTTGACTTCTGTCTGTTTTCCTTCTTGTAGGTAGGTGGGCGTCAGTGCCTCTGGTCTTCCTGTTTACTCCTGGAATGATTGCTGACCCCATATAGCTAAAAACCCAAAGGGCGAGGTTAACATTAGCTACTGCAATGGGTGATTTCCCAGACTGTCCGGCAGTGGGATCTCACATCACAGACACTGAGAGAAGCGGGCCAAGCCTTTGGCCTCTGAATTCAGGGTCCACCTGGGCTGAGGGTGGGGGTTGGCAGCAGCTGACTCGTGCCCCTGTCCCAGTTGCAGGCAGCAGGAGTGGGGGCGTCCTGTGTGGCATGTTTGGGGCACCTCCCCTTCCACCTCAGGACCATCCTCACCACTAACAGTGGCTTCCGCTTGCACTTGGCGCCTCTGCCATCTGGCACAGCCTCCCGGCACTCCCTCCAGTCCGCTAGCCCAGCCTGGGCTAGATGCTGACCCTGTGGCTGCTGCAGGTTGGTGACAACAGAACCTACCTGGAAAATAGAACACTGGCCCCGCCG
This sequence comes from Manis pentadactyla, assembly GCF_030020395.1. Lineage (NCBI taxonomy): Eukaryota > Metazoa > Chordata > Mammalia > Pholidota > Manidae > Manis > Manis pentadactyla. Next base: position 193,080,194 of record NC_080019.1, read on the forward strand.
GCTTCCGTGACTCACACCTGCGCAGTTACGGGTGAGGTGTGATAGGGGCATGTGCCCCACAGTCTGGGCCCCTTCCCTGGGCTGTGCGGAATGTGTGCATGAGGTGTGGTCAGGTTGGCTGTCACTTGGCTCCCTGCTGTCCTTTCCTGGCCCAAAGGGAGTGTTTGATTTTTTGTTGTTGTTTTTGCTTTTTTGCTTATTGCTACTCAATAAAAACTGGTAACGTGTTTGCTCTTGGACTTCTCAAAGAGGAAAAAACCCTCTTGGAGTGCTGGCATAGCCACAATAAGGAGACTTCTAGGCTTGTTTATGAGTTAGTGTTTGCTGTCCCACACAGGTCTCAGGCTGGATGTTTCTGGATTTTTATGATATAGCACATCCTATACTTATACCATGAAGATGAAGAGGGGTGTCTGAAGAGCAAATGGGCGATGCCCTGGGCCTGCTTCACCATTGTGGGAGGCATGAAGGGCAGTGGGGAGCCTCTCTCTCCTTCCATTTCACACTGGACAGAATGGCAGAGCAGGAGAATTTATACCTGGCCGCTGGGGACAGTCTCATGCGCCCCCTCTGCAAATCGTGAGCCCCCTCCCAAACCCGTGCTGCCTGAAATGCCTTACTGGTGGTGGGCTGGGGACACCAATCTGTCCTTGTGCAAACCCCTTGCCAGAAGCCCTAGAAAACAGCCCAAGGCAGCTCCCTCAGAAAGTGGTGCTGGTAGGGGGAAAAGGTGGGAAGTATCAAGTTAAAAAATTTTCCTGGTAGCAGACGGGGCAGGAGAACCAGGCCTGATCTCTTCTCAAGGTGAGGGTGGGTTGCCAGAAAGGAAGCTGCTTCTTGGTAAAGGTGGGCATGGATTCCAGAAGCTTCCGCAGGGCAGCCAGAGCCTCCCCCAACATCAGGCTACCTCCTGTACCTCCAGCACTGCTCTGGAGGCCTTTCCCTGGAGAAGACGCATTCCACATTTCCAACCTGCCAATCTTTGCTTGAGGTAGAGATGTTCTAAATGGGCACCAGAAACCACCAAGCAAAAGAGTCTGGCTTCTGTTACAGCCTCCAAGGGCTGGGCACAGCCTGACTGCATAAGGGGGACTTTGTGGGATATGGTAAAATGCAGATTCTTGGGCCCTGGCCCAGTAAGTCCAGACTAGGTCCTGGGAATCTGTTCTCTTAACCAGCTTTACAAGGCATTCTGAGTCTTTCCCATGGCCAGCTGGGCAGCTGGGTCAGACTTGGGAAGCAAGGACACCAGTTGTGGCCTTCCGAGCCGGTGCAGCACCCCGCAGCCCCAGCGGCGCGGACCCAGGTCCCTGGGTGGCATAACACAGCTGATGTTGTGGTTGGCGCAACCGTGTGGTCGGCGCAGTTGTTTGGGAATTAGGTGTTTAGGGTGTTGGCCCCAGAGGTGCTGCCTGGCAAATGCTTGGTATGGGGAAGCAAGCACTTCAGCTTCTCAGAGCCTCAGTTTCCTCACCTATAAGTTAGGGGCTTTGCCCAGGTGACCTAAGATCCCCTGGAGAAGCTCCAGTAACACAGCTGATGGCATAACACAGAAGCCAGATTCTTTTGTTTGGTGGTTTCTGGTGCTCATTTAGAACATCTCTACCTTAGGCAGGTTGTGTAGAGGCTTCCTAAGATTGGCAGGTTGGAAATGTGGAATGCGTCTTCTCCTGGGAAAGGCCTCCAGAGCAGTGCTGTTCAAAGTCTCTGTACCGATGGTGTCCTTTTTAAATTCTAGTCTGTCACGGAGCAATAATTTGTAAATCAATAAAAATGAATTATTGGGAAGAAAATGAAAAAAAAAGGAGACGTATAAATACAGTGATATTTTAATGATTAGATTCCGCAGACATCCCAGGTCTCCTCCCAGCTCCAGGTAGAGTTTCTGGGGCCAGCCTGGGGCCTTGCTGCCGCTGGGTAACCATTCGTTGAGGATCCGTGGGGCTCAGCAGAGCACTTGTGCTGAGCTCCGCTCTGAAGAGCGTCCTTGGCCCACAGAGGGAGGGCAAATTAGTAGTTGTTACAAATGGTTCCAGGAACAACTTTGTTTTTCCACCTCCTCCCTTTAGTGGGATGGGGATTATTTTTTGCTAAAGCAAAAAGGAAATGTGAGCTCTGGGTTTTCTTCCAGCCTGAAAAAGGAGTGGGCATAGCACTTTCCTCCAGGGCAGCCTGTGGGTCTAACTCTGGTTCTCCACCAGGGACAGCGCATCCTCCAGGGGGCATTTGGCACTGTCTGGAGATGGTTTTGGTTGTTGCGATTCGGGTGGTCGCTGGCGTCTCTTGGACGGAGGTGAGAAATCATGGTAACTCAGTGTGTCAACTCAGCAGCCTGTGAGCGGAGCCTGGAGCAGTGAGGGGAGGATGTCCACTAAAGCATGTGCCATGGATGCAAGGGGCAGTGCCAGCATGCTGACACCTGGGGATCTCGATCTTCCCGGGCTGCGTCCTGTGCCTCACGCTGTGGTCCTCCTTGCCAGATGCAAGAGTCAAAGTGAGGCATCACAAGAGTTAAAATCACTTCTAACTGGAGTGACTGGGGATAGAAGGTTTGGAAGAAGTTTGAACTATCCTCACAGGATGGACATACTTTCATTCCTTTATTCAGTATATTTATTAAGCACCTGCTATATGCAAGGTCTCATTCTAAGCCCTGGGATACAACAGCCCTCTAGATAAAGATGGTCCTTGCTTTTATAGAACCTATGTGCTTATTGGGAAGACAGATGGTGAAGAAAGTAAACAATTTAAATAAGTGCTGGGCCAGTACAACCTGGTAGCGAGTATGGGTCAAGGCAAGCTGCTATAGAAAGGGCGGTTCGAGAAAACCCCGGAGAGGAGCTGCAGTTTGGGCTGTGACCTGCAGGATGAGAGGGCCCGGCTTTGAGAAGTTCAGGGCACCATGTGCCAGGGCAAAGGCAGGCAGGTGAGGGCCATGCCTGACAGGACACATGGCATGAACACGTGTGGGCCAGGGGGCACCGTGGGCCAGGGTGCAGGCAGGCAGGTGAGGGCTGTGCCTGGCAGGGCACACAGAGTGTGCGCTCATGGGCTGGGGGGCAACTCTGGCATGCAGCTTTGGGAACAGCTCCTCTGCCATCTATTTTGAAATTGTGCTTTGGGGTTAGATTATCAGAACAGAGGCGCTGCCGTGGGGAAACAGTACTGTACTGTGTACAGGCCCTGTGGGTGTAGGGAGTGAGGAGCTGGGGAGAGTTGAATATGGCTGGCCAGGGGGGTCTCTGAATTAAAAAGGAGAAATAAACTCAGAGTGCCCAGGTGGCAAGGCCCAGGCGGCCACTTAGACCATTGCCTGTGGTTTCCCACGGTGGCTTCGTTTGCATTCCCCCAGGAACAGACTGTGACAAGGATGTGAAGTATGGGCGGTTTACTTGGGAGGTGATGCCAGGAATCATGCGCAGGGGTGGGAAGTGAGCAGGAAGGAAGGTATGGGTGGGGGAGAGGGCAGGTGCGGGCACGGGCTCCCCCACTGAGGACTCGGGGAGACACGTCGGCTCCAGCATCCCACTGGAAGGGCAGGAGACCTCTATCAGTCGAAAGCGGAGGGCTGCTCCCAGGTGTCCTAACTCTGTAGCACTGGACTTCTTGCAGCTGGCCCAAGGAAGCCGACCACAGCCACAGGCGTGGGCATGTTAAGGCCTTCAGGTCAGGTGTGCGGAAACTTCGGGGTCCTCATGGCGTCTGCTGTGGCCCCTGCATCCCTTCTGCCTGCAGCCTGGGCTGGCACAGTTAGGCTAATATTGGAAGAATGAAAGAGTGAATTCTCCTATCACTGAGTGTATTTGAGAGCATCATTTTGGCCCAAGAATCAGAAATGGAGTTTTAAAACCCTCCTTTAAAGTCCTAACTTCCTAAAGTGATCTGGAATCTAACCCAGGAAAGTCGTGTGAGTCAGTGCAGAGGGTGCTCTCATGGCTGTGTGTGCTTTGAACTTCTTTCTGGAAGATTGTGATGTGTAGGCACTGAGCAAGAGACAATGGCTGTTGAGGGTGGGGGGTGCACAGGGAGATTATATTTGAAGTTAAAAACAACCACAAAACCTTTGAAGACGGAGTGCTCTGAACATAAGGGCTTGCAAAACCTTTCGGATGGCAGGCGCCTTATGAGGTCGAATAGCAGTGCAGCCAAGATACAGTGTAGTGTCACGCTCCTGATCTGCCCACACTTCCACGGAATCCAGATCTCAGTTTATCAAAGTGTAGCTTTTGTATGCACAAGAATTTAGTATCTCATAGTTTGCTTATATTCTACATAACATCAATTATTAAGTATATACACATTTCAAATACATATAAAATGTTTTTTATTGTCCTTCCATCACTTAATGTGTGTATGTCTGTATCTGCCTGTAGGATGCTGGCAATATCTATCACCCTCTTGCCACCTTCTTACTCCGTCCAAATAGCAGAGAATACAGTGCTCTCCCTGGGGTCCCGGCATCAGCACCATGATGCCCACTTCTGGGACTTTCTGAGGTCTGCGCACCCTCTGCACCCCACCTTGGATTGGGGAAGACAAAGGAGCCCAGCAGTCCCCGCTCCTCCAGCCAAACCCCATCTCCACCTGTCCCTCAGAGTTTTGGAGCTATTTTTACATTGTCTTCCACACGGATGCTGTTGATAAGCTCAGCACAGTTGTGATTTCTGGTTCTTTGCATACAAGCTCTACATGAGATATTGAAATATAGAAGATATTATATATGTCATATTCTTCGACCTGGCATTCTGAAATTTCATGGCGATGTGTCTTAGTTTGGCTTTTAAATGCGGGCACTTAGTGAGTCTTTTAAATCTAGAAGCTCATGATGTTTCATTCTGAGAAATTTTCTGGTAAAATGTTCTCTCTTTGGGGGCCTGTTCTCCAGATGTTGGGCCTTCTGGTTTGGTCCATCCCATTCCATCTCGTCGCCTTGTGGTTCCACTCTCCATGGCCACTTCTGCCTTCTTGACGTTGATCTTCAAGAGCAGGCTCTTTGTGCTCCGAATGTTCCTTTTTCTCTTGTACCTTATCCTTGTCTCGAGGTTGCACATTTTCTATTGCAGAGATAGAAACTAATTACGATTTTTTTTGAAGTTTTCTCTTGGCTTTCTGCCTTTCCTCTGTCGCCCTGAGTTCCTTTTCCCCGAGGTGTTTGTCCTGGCCTCTGTTTCGTGCTAGAGGCTTCCCCCAAATATCTGGTTAATTATTGTTTGGTTGTCCATGTTAAAAGAGAGGCATGTAAAGGCTGATGGAAGTTCAGGGCTGTGGGAAGGCAGGGTGTAGAGTGTATTTTTGTTATTTATATCTCTGTCTAGTGCTTTGAAACATGGCAGTGGTAATGATTATGTGTCACCTGATCTGTGGCAGGTATCTGATGGGTGATCAGACTGAAACACTTCTCCCTGGCCTGAAGCTTTTCCTTGTAGCTTCCTTTGTGACTGGGGACATGGCCATAGACAGTGGGACCTAAAAGCGGGTCTCCCAGAGGATTTCGGGGAAGGCTTATGTTTTCCTGATAAAAGTGGCAGGTGTGGCTGGGATTATGATGGTGCACCATTTGGAGTGTTTTTGGCTGCAGGCAAACAGAAAACTATAGATTTAGAGTGGCTCCAACAAATATGGATTTATGTTTCTCCATATCAAGAAATCTCTAGAGAGAGTTGGTGTCAGATCAACATCTCAGTGAAAATCTCACTTTGGCCCGTGGGCCTTCTTTTGCAGACCTCTGGTCTACCCATACAGACTCACTCTGGGGTCCTCTCACTCAGGGTCCCTTTGCAGTGGCAGGCTCTAGATCCATTCAACAGGGTCTGCATCTTGCCCACTGGAAATACATGCCTTGCCAATAAGAATTCAAATATAATATAAGTATACGTTTAGTAATTTGTATTAAATTTAAATTATATAAATTGAATATGTATAATTCTTAGTTTTTAAAGAATTATAATTATTATAATAATTCTATTGTTGTAATTTCTGCTCTTTCCTCTCTCTGATGAAAATGCAAGGCCTTCAACAGAGACAGCCAACTTCTGACCTTGAGAGAAAGGCCAGAGGGGGAATAGCAGTGATTCACACTGATTTTCATTGAATTAGAAGGAAAAATATAGCTTAATAATTTTACAAAGTGGTTGAAGACAGTTTGCTATTCTTTTCCTTCCTTGAAATCCGCATAGAAGGAGAGGACGAGCCTAAAAGTCTTTTCACTATTGTCTCTGTTGCTGTTACTGGCAAGGCGCTTGCTTCAGGGGGCCAGGGGTCGGCCCTGCTAAATGGATCTAGACTCTGGTCATTGCAGAGGGACCCTGCATGAGGAGACCCAGGGGGAGTTTGTCTGTAGACCAGGGGTTGGGCCGGATCAGCCTGTTTCCATTTGTAAAGTTTTACTACAGCACAGACACACTGACTTGCTTACCTGTTGTCTGACGGCTTTCACACCACTGGGGCAGAGTTGACTGATTAAGACCAATATCATACCACCAGAGCCTAAGATACTCACCACCTGGCTTGACAAGAAAAGGCTGGCTGACCGCTTGGTTACACTGTTGTGCGCTATAGACTAGAGGGAGCCTAACTGGCTGACTGGCCAGCAGTGACATTGCCAGGAAGTTACAGGGGTGGTGAGGGACAGGGAGACAGCAGCTCTGAGCAACCGCTGAACACCCCACAAGAGGAAGGCTGGGCATGTAGACATGGGCCATGTCGGCAGTATACCAGCCCCAAAGTCAAATAAGAATGCTTCTCCCCTATTCTACCCTCCCTCCTGTTTCAGTCCTAGAGAAATTAGAGGCATTGCCATGAGCAAGGTGGGAAAATAGAAATAAATCAACCAGGCCTCCCATCCCCACTGTAGATCTCTGAGCCCAAGGTAGGCCATTGATACTGGATTCCAGATAGAAGCTTAGAAGTTCTATAGCACTAGACTTACCATACCTAAAAATGAAATTTATTACCACAAAGCTATTAGAAGAATATAGGCTTTGCCTAAGATTTCATTCAAAGATGGGGAAGAACAATTTACAAAGCTTGTTTGAAGGCAGTAGAATGACAAGAGAAAGTGCTATTAACATATTATCCCATCATACAAAGGCTGGGAGGGGAGTTTGGAAATGTCTAGCAAAATCACATATGTATTTATCCTTTGACTCAGAAATGCACTTCTAGGGGTTTACACAAAAGTTACACTGGGAAAAAAAATGAAAAGATATTCACAAGGCTATTTTCTGTAAAACAACTTGTAATAGCAAATGATTGGAAATAGTCCGAATGTTCATCGGCAGGGAATTGGTTGAGTAAACTGTGGGCATCTACCCATGGACACAATGCAGCACAAATGAATGAAGACGATCTTTAAAAACTTGTAGTGAGGAAAGCACAGTGGAGAAGAGATGGTACGCTGTATCTGAAGAAAGCGGATACAGAATGAGTAGGCAGCTGTCTCTCAAGATCGTTCCGAACAAAGGTTTCCAAAACTGGGGAGATTCTGTCTGAGTGAACATGGCCTCTGCCCCCTGACATGGCCCTTTGCTTACAGATGCTCGCAGGCTTCACATTACTGGTCTGGTTTGCTTTAAAAAACAAGGCTTTTAAAGATGAGTTATACATGCTTTTATTTCCCAGAAAGCCATAGTTGGAGATTTGCTGGCTTTTATTATGATTGTGGCTGGCAGTGGATAGATAATGAAAACACACACACACACACACACACACACACACAATTAAAATATGTCCCTTTAAGGTGATATTTTAACACTGAATTAGAAACTACATTTCTTAAAGGAGCTTCTGAGGACGTTGTCTTTAAATGTTTCCATCATTATTTGATACTAAAAAAAAAGACATGTTTGCTACCTACAAAGACACTTTTGAACCCTTAACCTGGAAATAGAATTTGCTACCTGTGTCAGTGCTTTCCAATATTTTAGTTGCTTAAGAAAAAAATAAGAAACTAGAGGTAAGTAATACCTTCCGGTAAGTTAGCTAGAGCTGATGATGGACATTAGGGAAGATGAGGCATAGATAATAAAGCAACACAATACATGGGGGCAGACCTTGTGCCCTGAACCACTGCACTAAGCGGCCTCTTAGCATGTAAGTTATAGATACATACAAATATGGGGTCGAGTGCTCAAAAATACTATTCTTGAAGGCAGTTTATCCAAAAATTCTCAGAGTCACTAGTGTGAGAATGCAGGAGAGCCTATAAGGAATGGTGGACATGGTTTGATCCCAGAGAACCTGCCATTTGCTGACCTGAGTCGTTGTCTCAGTCCTTGGAATAGCGCTGATGCTCCATGAATAGCCATCTGTTTGCTCCTGTCTGCCTGGCCCTGACACTCGGCCTTGTGGAGGAGCCACCACTCCTGCAATAAGCTCCTCCACCAAAGCAGCCCCAGCGCGGAAGTGAACGATGGGAAGCTTTATCTAAATCATAAGTATCATCTCCCAACAGTGACTGCCAGGCAGAGCGCGTGAGAACCTTGTTTCCCCGCTCTTTCCAATTAGCTCATGTGAGTTACACCCCTTGTGCTTTAGCGCTGCCCACTTTTTTAAAATGGAAACTCTCTCAAGTCAAGGTGCAGTTTGGGGCCTGCTCACCCCTGCCTGCCTGTGTATGTGGGCAGCGGGCTGGTGGCCCCACCTGCTTGCCCCTGTCCCCTCCTGCTCCCATTCCTGCTCCTGGTGAAGCCAGGGGGCGGGGGAGGAGCAGAGGAGGCTGACGAGGAGCAAGGTGTTAGGCATGGGTGGCACCTGATCTGGGTGCCTGTGTGAAAATGGCATGGCCAGGGGCCTTCAGAAGTAGGGGGTCCCCTGGGACAGGCCCTTTTGTCCTATCCTGTTGGGGCTAAGCTTGCACGACTGCACCACCCAGATGCCCTCTCTTCCTGCCTTCAGATTGGACTCCATAGGATGAGCGATAAGCTGGCATATAAAAGCCCTTGTCTTGACTTCCCTTCCGGTTTTAGCATGGCTGCATTTCTCTGCATGGCTGCAGCTTCTGACAAGGCCCTCTTCTGAGCTCCGGCTCTGCCCTGCCCCTTCAGGCCAGGACAGAAGGTTCCCGGCTGCGGGCCTGGGGTGCCCGGGCCTGTGCTGACCCCTACCCTGCCCACTTCTCTGCAGGCAGCCCTCCTGGGAGCACGGGAGTATAGAATTCCCTCCCCTGCCAGGCTCTGCCTAATAAAGCAAGTGACAATGGCAGTGTGAGTGAGTGAAACTCAGTGTGCCTTAGGGGTCTGTCCAAAACTTCTATCATTTAAATGCAGGCTTTGGCTTACCGCAGTTGTTGTAGTGAGTATACTGAGCTACAGAAACTCAGAGAACCAGAGAAGTCGGGGTAATTGTCCAATCTGTCTTCACAGCCTTCTCCTCTTACTCTGGGTTTGGAACTCAGGGTATGTGTGCTCACGGAGTCATGGACTGAAATTCAGTGATCTGCAGGGTCCTATGCCAACCCCCTGCTATTGGCTGAATTGTGTCCCCTCCTCCAACTATGTATGTTGAAGTCCTAACTCCCAGCACCTCAGAAAGTGACTGTACTTAGGGCTTTAAGGGGGCACTTAAGTTAAAATGAGGCTGTCAGGTGGGCCGAATGCCATCTGGCTGGTGTCTTAATAAGAAGAGGAGTTGAGGACACACAGACACCAGGGATACAGGCAGACTAGGGGCAGCCATGAGAAGAGGAAGCGAGGGTGGCCATCTACACGTCCAGGAAGGGCCTCAGGGGAAAGCTGCCCTGCCGACAGCTTGATCTTGGACTCCAGCCCCCACAGCTGCCATACTCGCTGCCCAATGTGTGTATTCTTCTGGCAGCCCAGGTGCATGAATACACCACACTTCCATCCCAGTTCTTGATCAGGTCCTATGCACGCAGCCATTCACAGGTCCCCCAACTTTACCCCTCCCATCAACACTCACCAGACCTTTTATGTTGGCAGGAATGAGGTCGGGGAGGACCCTCCAGAGAGAATTGTCTCTGTGCCATAAAAGCCCACCTCACCTTCCTCTAGGGACCATAAAAATAGTTTGTCTTAATTTTTTTGTTCTTCAATAAACGAATGTTAATGTAAAAAAGAACCTGCTGAGCTCCCACAGTGCACAGGAAACTGCTCTTCTCTTACTGCTCTAGGGGCAAACTTAAGAAAAGCACATAACATAGAGTTGAGCTTATTTGTTTTTCACAAATCAAGACACATGTACTTGGGGCAAAATCGTGACATTCAGGTGAACCAGAAAATCATGGCTTCTCTATACCCAGCTATCCACGATCCAAGAACATCCAGCTGCCTGCCTTTCTAGGCTCTTGAAACAAAAAGGGTTGGAACGTTTTGTGCAAAACCTGGCCCTTGGGAGTCTGAGGCTTTCAGCTGTGACTCTCGTGGTGTCGTCTCTGTCTCTGCAGTTCATTGATCTCCAGGCCTGGCAGCCTCCCTGAGGGAGAGGAGATTTAAGATGGAGCGGCCAGCTCAAATCTCCATTTCGTCCAGGACCAGTGAGCCCCGGGTGTGCTCATTGGGTGCGTGCTGATGCTCTGCAGCGAGGCTGCCAGGCTCTTTTCACGGACATCAGAGTCCAGGAAATGGTGTGATGAAATGTTTTTGCTAAAGTCGGCACTAACACTCGTTATGGAGGGAAATCTACTTTTGCAGTAGGTGGGGAGCTAAAGTTGGAGTTCATTTTGGCAGTTTCAAATAGTAATCAGTATTTTCCAAACGGGCAAGCCCCACATTACTTAGGACCACTGTCAGCAATTCAAACTAAAACTTGACTGTTTTAAAACTTCAGTTGAATGCCGAGTGAGAGGTCTGACTGCACAGGGCTGGTGTATTGGAGCATCAAGAAATTTCTATCAAGTGCAAACCCCATCTTTGTCTGAAGCCAGCTTTTATACAGCTCCAATGTTTTAGGGAACTGTGAGGTCATATGCTACAGTTTTTACTATGAGTTATTTTCACAGGTCTCTGTGCTACCTGGGCAGGTGTGACTGTAACCCTAGGATCCTTGTGTATATCACGATATGGACAGTGTTGAGTTGGCACGTATAGAAATGGACCATTGGATGTTCAATTGGTGAATTGTTGGACGGTGGCATGAAACCTGGATTTTGAGTTTGAGGAGGATGCTGAGAAGCTGCCCAGGTGGGGGAGGGGCAGTAAGTCATGTCACATGACCCACACTTGGCAGATTCCCAGAGATGACATCCCACCCACCACCCCCAGACGAGGGACATCTGGGCTGTAGGGAGAGAACCTTCTCACTGCAAATCCTGGGCAAGCTGCCTTGTGGAAGAGGGCACTGCTGCAGATGGCAGAGTGGGCCACTGGGCAGGGCGGAACTGTTAGCTCTGTAGCTGCCTGGAAACTCCCTGAGGACAGGTGCCGAGTCCTCCGTCCACCCCAGGATGGAGCGTCCTGCCTGGCACAGGGTAGGGCCTCAATAGACATTTGTTGAATTAAACCAAGGAAGGAAGAATGTTCTAAAACGGACGCTTCGGGCTTATAACAAGATAGGACGTAAGGTAATGAGCTTCCCATCTCTGAGGGATCTGGCAGAACATGACCACCAGTCAGGGAGGTTCTGGAGGGCAGTGCTACCCCATGGGGAGTCTTGACCCCTTCTGTCATCCCCATACCTGGCTGTTATCAGTCATCTGGGACCTTGGTCAGTGTGGATTCCATGGGTGGGAGATTCCATACATGTATTTCTCAATTCCTGGGGTGATTCCAGTGGACAAAACTATGACGCCCTCAGATTCATTTCAATTGTTCACTTTCTGTGTTTCTTAATAAAATCTAGTCTAGTGGCTGAGTTTGGGAATTTTGTTAAGGCCGTTACTGTAATTCACATGTGACTTAACACATTTAACAAAGATTTGGTGTGCATTCAGTACTCGCCTGGCCCTGTTCTAGGCACAGAGGATTGAGCAGTGAGCCACGGTAACGGGATCTGGCCTTCTCAGATCTTACACTTTGGTGGGAAGAGCCAGACAAATCAAGTACATATATTGTATTTGGATGGTGGAATATGCCATGAAAAATATGCCAGGAGCAGGGAGGTGTTATACTATTTATACAGGATGGCCAAGGAGGCCTCTCTAAGGAGCAAGCATTGGAGCAGAGCCCTGAAGAGAGCAAGTTAGAGAGTATATGGAAGGGTGCTCCAGGCAGAGGGAACAGCCAGTGCAAAGCCCTGCTGGCTTCAGAAGAACCCCAGGGAAACTGCCATCAGGAGCTCAGTGGGTGAGTTGTGGGGAAGCAGGTGAGAGAAAGGGGGTGGTAGAGAGTGCTGTGGAGGAGAGTTCTGTGGCTGGGAAGGCGAGTCAGGAGTCTAGTTTTGGAAATGCCAAACTGAGATGCCTTTTATGCCGTCCGAAGTGAATGGTCCAGTCACAGCTCAATATGCATTTGGAGTTCAAGCAAGGGGTCCCAGACAGACTTCAGTTTGAGAGTCAAGTGGGCAGGGGACACATTTAAAGCCATGAGAATCGGTGCAGCCTCCCGTGGGGTGAGTTCAGGCCAAGGAAATGAGATCCAAGGACGGGCCCTGCGATACCCCAAAACTTAGCGATTGGGAGGTGAGGAGGAGTCAGCCCAGGAGGCTGAGAAGGAGCAGCCAGGGGGTTGGTGGAGAGCCAGAGATGGGTAGTGTCCCAGAAGCCAAGGGAAGCGGAGTCACAAACAGTGCCAAGTCCCGTCGCGGAGCAAGCGTGGCATGGTCTGGTGGGGAGCTCTGGCCCATGAAGGTTGGGGTTAGTGGGGAGAAGAGCCATTTCCATGGGGTGGTGGATGCAGGCAAGACAGGGAGGAGAGGCTGTAGGGACCATAGTCACGGTCAGCTCTCTCAAAGATCTTCATTGTAAATGGGGTGCAGAGAAATGGGGCCATGGGGTGAAGACAGTTGTGTGCTGTTATCTATCTTACAATGGGAAATAGGGCAGCCTGCTTGTCAGCAGGTGGAAGTTGCCCTGGTAGAGGAGAACCTGATGCTGCAGAAGAGAGAAGAGGGAATCGGGGGTGTAGGGTTCTGTGTGGATGGTGGGGAGGGCCCAACACCCTCAGGGAGAAGCTGGAGTCAGGAGGAGGTGGGTGACATCTATGTCTCCTTCTGCACTAACCCTATTTAATGATGGTCTAGAAGAGCTCTTGCATGCTGATTTTGCCAAGGTTAATATGTTGCAAAATTTTTTTTGCTAACTCTAGTTTCTCCCATCTCTAGAATGTTCTGGAATATTTCTGTGTGACTTCTCTGTATCCTAATTAGGAAAACATCTGTATTTCGCTGGCATAGAAGCAAAAGAGGGATGTAGCCATCATTTCTCTTCTGGGTTAGCATTCTTTCAAAATATCTGGACACCATAAAAATGTGTAGATCAATGGAGATTTAATGTCTTTCCTGAGAGGAATTTACTTGGAAGGGCTTTAAAAAATCTTTTTTAGCAGAGAATGATCTCTTTGATCACCATATGCCTATTAAAACACTTTTTTTCTCTCTCATGGGTTTAACAAGAAAAAAAACATCAAAGCCTTTGACAAACCACATAGAAATAGCCTGTTTCTTAAATGGCTGGCCTGAAATTAGCAAAGGGTAGCAAATCGAAACAATAGCCTTTCTGTGCTACACGGTCCAAGTTTAGGCGGATCAGATCAGCATGCACAGAGATAATGTAAAATAGAGAAACCGTTTTAGATTTTAAGATGTCATTGGACAGGCCAGGTCCAAGCAATCCTCTCTGCCATGAATATGCAGGTTCTTAGATTACGAGTTATTATCATATGCATAATCATTGATGGTGCTAGAAGGTATTTGTACCTTTGTGACACTTAAGACTTAAGTCACATTTTCAGCTTTTAAAGCACTTAATACAAAATAGGGGTGTTTTCATAAAATAAACTCTGTGAGAGCCTCACCTAGCAAGGCCATTTAGGGGGTCAGTTATAAACACGGTGCAGGCATTATTTATTCATCTGTATGCACAGCTCAAGATGAATTGTATGATTGCCCATTTCCCTAACAAGAAATTTACTTTCCTAATTCTTTGTGTTTTACACAGTATTAAAAGCTGATATAGTACTTTGATGAACAGCATAATAAACAGAGGGAGTTGTTTTTAAGTTTGTGGAGTGGCAGGGGAAAGGGCTAGAAATTAAATTTTAATTCAGTGGGTAAACCTCACATAAATCATCACTAGTTTCTTGTGCTTCATTCCTCACCAGTCCTATAATCAATTCAACAGAGATTGGAAACCATTGTGAAAGAGAAGGCTGGTCTTTTGTGTGAACAATAGGTGGTGAACTGTGGAAGGGGCACCGTATCTTCTTGGTATCCATGATCCAGGTACGTGGTACCTACTCACTAAATAGTTACTGAAAAACAAATCTTCCCCAAAGACTTGAAACAGGGCTTCGAAGAGATATTTGTACACAGTTGTCCATAGAAGCATTATTCACAGTAGCCAAAAGGTGGAAGCAACCCAAGTGTCCACTGATGAATGAATGGGTCAGAAAAAATGTGGTCGGAACATACAGTAGAGCTGTGCTCAGCTTCCAAAAGGAGAGAGATTCTGGCCAGGCTGTGACATGAATGAACCTTGGACATTATGCTGAGCAAAATAAGCTGGTCACAAAGGACAAATACTTTATGATCCACTCGTGTGAGGCATCTAGAGTCCTCACATTCACGGGGACAGAAAGGTGGTGGGTGCCAGGGGCCAGAGGAGGGGGTGGGGTGGGGTTGTCTTATGGGGCCAGTTTCAGTTTTGCAAGATGAAGAGTCCTGGAGATGGAGAGGGGTGATGGTTGCACAGCCGCGTGAACTCACCCCATGCCACCGAGCTGTGCACTTAGAAGGGCTTCTGACAGTGAATTTTAGGTTGTGTATTTTACCACAATTTTTTGAAAAGTGAATCTTAGTAGAATAATAGTGAGGAGTAGCCACTTTATAGTAGTAAATTGAAAATCTTGCCTGTTACCACCACAAGTATATATACTTTATCTTTCTTATTATAGTTTTACATTTACTAAAAACGGACAGTATCTGAATGTTAGGAACCAGAGTGAAAACAATCCTTGGTCTTTTTTCTGAAAGTTCAAATCTGAAATGGCTTTTCAATCAGTTACCAACTCTTGAGCAACAGGCAAACATTTAGTGAAACTCCTGAAATATCTGGCAAGTTAAGACATTTTCCCTTTGAAGAGAATCTGTTTAAACTCCTTTGGAGAATGTGTAGAAAGAGCTGATTTTTAATAAAATGACGTGTCCTGAAGTTCCTGGAATCGTGTAATGGGTTTGGGGGAATGGTTTTAGTTGTGTCTTTGGGAAGGAAAAGGCTAGCTTGCCCTCTGTTAACAGAAGTTTCCCTACTTGGCCCCCTGGCCCCACGATGACCAAAATATGGGGACAGCCCCGCTTTTGTTGTTTTAAAGTGCTTTCTTAAAAGCAGTTTTGCGTGAATTTTCATTTCCCTGGAAAAAGATCATTATTTTTATTGGCATCAGTGAATGAGGTCCAGCCTTGTGACTGTTGAAATATCCGCCTTCATTCTTCAGTCAAGGGGATTGCATCCTGCCAGCAGGTAGACTGTGTAAACTGGGCGGCCGAGGGGAACTCCAGCCAGGGATGTCCCTGGGTCTGTGACACCCCCTTAGAAAGGGCGTTCCTCCAGAGTTCTCCTGCAGGGAGGGAGGGCTGGTCAGGCAGCTGGAAGCATCCGGCCCACCCGTCCCTGAATCCCCCACAGCAAACAGATAAGCACTTTGTGGCTTCTAAGTCTTGCTTCCAGAAGTCTGGTAGATTTGAGGCTGCTCACAGCAGCTCCTCTCCTAATCCATGCTTGGCCTTTCCATCCAGGAGACAGAGAGCCAGCACACCGACTGTCGTGACCACTGGATGGTGCCACTGTGTGCGCCTCTTGGCCAGCAGCAGGTGCCCTCCAGCGGGACACCAGCTGCTGTGGGCCTTGGGGTGAATCAGCTCCTGATTGGGGTCCTGGCTCTGCAGGTCCCTGGTCCAAGGGAGCGGCGGGGCCACACCGCTGGGACTTGCATGAGGCTGTCATCTCCCAGTCTCAGCTACCTCAAGGATGGATGGAAACTTAGAACATTAAGTGAAATGAGCCACGTGTCAGCATGAGACAGAGAGCTGGAAACCTGCAGGCAGAGCTCTGTTAGGGCACAGGGTCCAAGGGGCGTTTTCTCTCTTTTCCAGGTGTGCTCTAATGCTGTTGCTATAGTTAAAAATTGTCCTTGGAGCCTGGGAGGCCAGTGCCCAGGCCAGGCTTTTGGGGCTACCCCTTAGGCCGGCTCTGCCCAGGGGCATCGTACAACGTTGTGGGGCACCCCTGCATATTAGCGAGACCCACAGTCCACGCACCTGTCTTGTCTCAATTCTTGGAGCAACAAGTAAACTTAAACACTGACTTTGAGGCTGAAGTGATTCTCTCCACTGTGCAGATGAGCAAACTGAGTTCAAAAATGACAGTCCAGCCAGCGGGTGGCAAAGCGGGCAGCAGGTCTGACTGCTCTGCCGTGGGGCCTCTGTCCAGCCTTTGACAGCTGGTGGACACCTCGCTGGTTGGCTGCGGGAGGCAGGCTTAGCCCTTCGTTTGGAGGCTTGCCATCTAAGAGCCCGGCGGTATTTCAGTGGGAAGCACTGGAGAGTGCTGCTCAGCCTTTGACCCGAGGAGAGGGGGTGGCAGGCCCAGAGCAGCTGCAAGCAGTGCTGAGCTGCAGGGTTCTCCTGCTGTGCCCTTGGGATCCACACCTGTGAGAGGCGGGGAGGAGGCAGGAGTGGGCAGACGGTGACAGAGCCCAAGGTGGGCCTCCCAGGAGCTAGAAGGCCCTTCAGAATTGCCCTGAGTTGGGCAGAGTTGGCCAGGCCTTTATTCTCCTCTACTGACCAGTCGTTAACAGTGGCACAACCCAGGAAGGGTGTGACCTCAGGCCACGAAGCCAGCTGGCCTCCTTCCCTCAGCCAGCGGGGATCTGAGTAGCACACATGGACCTACACCCACCGTGTCTAACCTAGGGTGCAGAGAGTATTTAAAGTCCCAGATGCCTGGAAACACTTTGCCTTCTGGGAATGGAGTAGGGCATATGTAATTCCCATCAGTGGGAATATACATCTGCTGCTGCTCTCCTGCATTCCCAAGAGTGGGTTGGGAAGAAAGGAGGGAAGGACTTAAAACTTGAGAGTTATCCAGGCCATTCACCTGGCAAGGCCTTGAGTAGTGTCACAGCTGCTAAGCAGAGATAGTAGGAAGATGCAGGCTGCCCTGGGGTGAGGGCGCTGAGACCTGGCTTGGGGAGAAGGCGGCAGCCATGAGGTCCTGCTGTGGTGTCCCGCCCACTGCCCCCAGGCTCTGCCTGTCACCCGCCCATCACTGTGGGGTGAGTTCCACTCCACGGTATCCCCAGAGGGAAAGGAGGTGCCATGCAACAGAAATCAGGAGGGTGGAAGCCAAATCCTGGGGCCAGGAGATTCACTGCTGCTGGGGTGACCCCAAAACCCCAGAGAGGGCATCAGACCCTAAGAGGATCCATCCAGAGAGCTCAGATAACTGGACTTAAGTCCCTGGGGACAGGATGGCCTCAGTGACCTTTCGGCACCATTTATTCATTCGACAAACCTTTATTGAGCACTTATGTGTGCCAGGCATTGTGCTCAGAGCTGGTGACATGAAGCCACTAGGGTGATCCAAGGAGGTGGAAGGGAGGAAAGAGGCACATGAACAGCTTTATGGAAGATTCCAGAAGTAGAATAGGCCATACGGACTCATGGAAGTGGAGGCAGGGGAAAAGGGAAGAGGAACTTAGCACCCAGGGGCCACTGGCAGGGGTGAGAATGGGGCGGGGGCGGGAGGAAAGGCAAGCAGGGTGAAAACCGGAGGCACGGCCCTGGACCTGAGTTCCCTACCCATTCCTGCCACCTTGTGCAGCACTGTGGACACACGGTCACTCCCAAATGCCTCTGGCGTGATCACATCATCTCAACATCACCTGCTGCAGGACCAGCCATGGTACATGGAGCGGGGAGACGTGCACCCAGACTAGCTGCAGTGCAGAGACTCAGCAAGTCTGCTGGGTAATTTGATGCCAGCCGTGTTTGGCACAGCAATATGAGAAGTAAGCCCTGAAACAAGAGGAAAAACAAAGTCCCACCACACCCCTCTTTGGGGATTAAAACATACCAACGTGCCAGGCACTATTCTGGGTGCATCACACTTACATCATGTGCTCCTTAGAGCAACACTGTCACCCTGCTGTACAGATGAGAACACCAAGGGGAGCCTCAGAGAGGGGGTTCCGAGGTTCCACAGCCAACAGGCTAAGCCAGGGCTCAAATCCAGGTCTAACAAGCCCTAAAGCCAGTATTTTTTTCATGCCTCTCTGCTTTAGAGAAAGTATACATGATGTATCCTGGGACTAGAGGTAGAAAATGAACTAGAAACCAGCATCTAGTGAATGAATATCGTTGTCAGCGCACAGGAGGACATGTGCTCTGGGTGCGTGGTGGCATCGTCCCCCACTTAGGCTTTCCACTCTTCCTAGTGGGGGTGGGTTGTTTGAAAAATTGGAGAACTCAGCACCCCCTCCCTCCTGTAAGTGCCTCACTGCCCCCCACAGACAGCTTTCAGTGGAGGAGTAGTAGAAGTTCCCATATGCAGAAGGATTTTGATTTGGGGACGGCTTTTATGTTCTTAAAACAGGGGCCCCCACATGCTCCCTCCCACACCCCAGATTCTGCAATCTCAACCTCAGCCTCTGAAGCCAGGATTAACCTGGGCAGCCCTAAGCATTTCATGGACCACTGTCACCAAGTTCGGGAATCGGGCACCCCAGCCCATGTCCCTCCCCATCCTCCTGGCAGTTGTGGTTTCTCCAGAAGGAGCCAGGGAATCAGTCCTGATGCGTGTTTTTCCAGCAGGCGCCCGTGCTGCAGTAGTGAAAGCGCGTGCACACGGAGCCTGAATGCATCGCATAATCAAGCCCCTCCTAGCTAAGTTCTGTAACATCTGTTTGTGTTAAGTGGAGCCCTTTGAAAATGATTTTTCCCCTTCTTTATAAAAACAACCTTAATTTTAGATTGTAGAGAAATGGTGTGTGACAATTATTTTTGCTTTCTTCAACAAGACGTGTTTAAGTAAATGAGATTCATTTCTAGAATTGAAGTGCTGAAAGAACCTGATTAACAAGATCAGTGCCTACAATCACATGTAATAACTGTGGGCAAACAGCCCCGTGGTAGCTGGGCTGGAAGGGACTCTGTGGCTGTGGGTTCTGCCTGCAGGCAGACCTCAGCAGATGGGCTGCTAATGCGATTAGGAATTGTTGTGTTAAATGAGCCATTATTTAAATTATCTGCTAATTTTCCTATCTATTAACCTGCTGAAAAAGAGATGGTGATATCTGAGAAATCTCAGGCTGCTAATCACTAACTAGTTCTTCCCTTTAATGCCACATTTTACCTTATTGCAGCAATTAGCAAATGGCTTACAAGGGTTATTGCCCAATGCATTGGAGGAAGATTAAGGGATGGGGAGACAGCACAGTCAGTGTGTAGGTTCAGCTGGCTGCTAGACCGTCAGATGATTCTTAGCTTTCCTGAACACCCTTTGTTTCTTTCAGGGTCTCTGAGTTAAAGGATATTTGGTCTCTGGGCCGCATAAGGCGAGCTTTGTGTGAGGCAGCCTTCCCCAGTTTCTCCTACCCTGAGACACAGGTGGGGACAGGGAAAGGAGGCAGGAAGGAGGAAAGGGCCAACGCAGGGCGCCCCGCATGGCAGGTCACTGCCGTGGGGCCTCCCCCCACGCTCAGAGTTGTGTCCCGGAGGAGTCCCCTCAGGGCTTAGTCCACCTGCTGTTGTGTGTTTGGGGGTGAGGGCTGCTCCCAGGAGCATTCACTCCCTGGCCCTTCCTGCTCTGGACACTGGAGGGGCTCACTCCTGCAGCTAGAGGAAGTATCAGGGCCGGGGTGGGGCAAACAGAGAGGAGGGGCTGGTCGGTAGTGACGGGGTGAGTGGTGGAGAGCGCGGAGTCTCCCTGGGCTTACAGCGCAGAGGCAGTTCGCGAGCCTGGGTGGCACTGGAGAGGCGAGGCTGAAGCCGCAGCTCAGCACAGTGTGCAGAGTGGGAGACGGGGAACGAGATGGGCGCTAACCCCCTGGGGCTTGGCTGTGGAGGGGATGACCGGCTGCGGCTGGAGGGTGCGTGTTTGGGTTTTGCTGTTTTTAGGAGATGGATGAGAAGTTTGCCTGTCAGCCACCGCAGTTCCCAGCCATCCCAGGTCTTATGACTTGGATCACAGGCAGCTTCGGGGGACAGGCCTGTGGCCACTTCGATCTTCCCTCTGGAATGTTAACTCTGCAGGAGCCAAGAACACGTCACCCTCTCTGCTGCTTCGCCTCCCACACTGAGCACCTACCTCTGCAGGAAGGGGCTTCCCAGGACCACGGAGGCTGGCAAGGGAGTGGAAAGCCAGGAACGGGCCCATGGCTCCTTGAGGAAACGGATTTGTGTCTCTCGTTACTCTAGTCTGTGAGAAACAGACGGGGAGTGCTACAGGAGGCTGCTCAGGCAGTGGGGAAGGCGGTCAGGGCTGCATTTCTGCAGACCTCCTTGCAGAGGGAGGGTCAGACCTCATAGATGCCTCTGAGCCACTTTCTGGTTGTGCTTTGAACGTGCAAAGCATCCCCAAATTTGAGACTGTGTGTTTATTTTCAACCCCCTTTATGGGGCTGAACAACGTGATCCGGAGTTAGCCTTCCTGTATGTATGGAGTTAAACCCGAGGAGGCAGGAAATGATTTTGGAGATTCCCAGGGCAGAGAGAGCCACTGACGGTGGTGCTGGCCTGCAAGTGGGGTGAGGCATCCAGAAGTAACCTACACCCCAGCCTTGCGTTTCAGTCCGTTCAGACTGGACCAGATGGAGTTGATAGGGAAGGTGGCACTCACTTTTCCTTTGTGGCTGAGGCTGCTTGCAAGGGGAGGGCCACGGCCCTGAGGTCCACCTGAGAAATTCCCTCCCGACACCATCACACAGAAAACATTGACTTGTTCGCAGCTCACAAGCTTGTCTTCAAGCCCAGCCCGAAGCGTTTACTGTTCCCTGGAGATATGTCCCTTGCCTCGCTTTCCAGCTACCTCATTTACTGGGGCGATTTGTCTCCTCAAATCATATGTTCTAGAAACGACTGGGGAGGTGACAAGCCTTACTCAGCAGCCATAGCTCTGAATTGGATTTTCTTGAAAGCTGGCTTCTACTGACCCAGCTGGGAAAGATAGGGTTCTGCTGAATGCCTGGGCTTTAGGAGTCATCTGTGTAAAAGAATGCTGTCGATGCTTTGGTGTACCTTTCTCCGCTTTTGTGTCCCCTGCCTCTGCAGAGGGGGATGCTGTGCGTCACAGCAGACTGTGGGCAGGGGTGTGTAAAGGCCGTGGCTCTGGTTTGCTCTGGAGGCAGTGGGTGCAGTTCCACTCCAAGGAAAGAATGAAATGTCTACCCAGAAAGTCCCCTGGCCACTGGGCCAAGGACAATAGTTTTGCGTCTACTTGGACCACGCCTGGTCCGGGAGCATTGGTGCGGATGTGGAATGCTCTCCTGCCGGCGCAGTGAGAACCCGGCTCCAGGTGGCTGGCCACTCCCCAGGCGCCCTGCTGGGCTGTGGGTATGCGGTGGCCAACGAGACTGCAGGAAACACTTGTAAACACTGCATGGTTCCTGACCGTGAACAGAGAGGAAGGGTGTCCTTGCTCAGGAATCTACAGCTTTTATCATCCATGACTTTTAATGACTGAGAAAAAGTGTTTCTCACTGTTGTGCAATTGTGCTGTATGTTTTTTAGGGGGGTTGAGATGTCTTGCCTAACAGCCCCACCCCCTTCTTTTAAAGCCTGGAATTCCCTGATTTGCCCACGAAGGTGTTGTGCTGTCGATTTTATTCTTGTTTCCTTACCTCGCTGCTGGTTTCACCCAAGCCACTTTGAAAGTTCGTCTTGCTTCCAGGAACCATTTAAATCTGGGAGGTGGAGACCGTGATGAGGACTCAGAGCCCTGTGGCTCTGTCCGTGAGCTTGGGTCGGCTTGGACCGGGCGCCTGCTGCCGGGACAGTGGCCCTGCTGTTGGCAAGTTGTGTTCTGGAACTTCACTCCAGTGATGGGCAAGGTCCCAGGCCCTGCTATTTTCACGCTGACCATGTGTGATACTGTGCATCATAAGCAATATACACTTAATCTGGTCTCCATCCTGGTTTCCTGGCCAAGCTCCCAAGAGTCATAAAGGTGTCTTTTATCGTTCATAAAAAGCCCCTTTTAACTACACCTGGATTATGTTAATGAGTCAGTTCTGGGAAATGTGCTGAGGATAGGGAACCAGCCCTGTGATTAGGGTGGAACTTTGAGCCTCCCCTCCAGAGGGATTGGAGGCTGAGTCAATCCATCACCAATGGCCAGCACTTCAATCAATCATGCCTACATGATGAGGCCTCCATAAAAGTCCTGAACGACAGGACTAAGACAGAATGTGACACAGGAGGTGATAGCATTAAGAAAAATGTGTATAATGTTGATTCTTGAACAACATGGAGTTGAACTGCACAGGTCCACTTACAGATTTTTTTCAATAAATATATTGGAAAATTTTTTGGAGGTTTGTGACAACCTAAAAAACCTGCAGATGAACTTCCCACATAGCCTAGAAATATTGGAAACATTAAGAAAACATTTTGTCACAAATGCATAAAATACATGTAGTTATTAGTCTATTTTATCATTTACTACCATAACATCAACAGTAGGATATTAGGTTATTAGTAAGTTTATGGGGAGTCAAAAGGTAAAAAGGTATAAATGGATTTTCAACTATATTGTTCAAGGGTCAGCTCGGACATAAATGGAATAATGGAATAAACTCGTTTCTTAAAAAAGCTGAAGTTGAGGGGTGTTTTAAAAAAGCACACAGAGATCCTGATGTGCCTGCCTGGTTGGGGAATCACACTGTGGTGAGCCGCTGAAATCAGTGTTTGGGAGCAGAAAGAGAGAGAGAACTCCACCGTGCATGCATATCTGGGCCAGTCAGTTATGCGGATGGATTGCTCCACCTAATTTTATCTGTTACGGGCTGGTCAATACATGTGAGAATTCCTCAGCATCACCAATTCCTCTCCAGTAAAACCCAAGTACAGCAGATTTACTTGGCTCCCCTTTGCATGTTTACATTCAGATGAAATTCAGATCCAATCCAATCCACATTGTGGTTTAGGAGCTTGGGGCCATTGGGCATCAAGTATTTGAATAGAAAAGCAGATTTTTTAAAAATCGCATGCTCTCCGAAATCAACACAGACATCTCTGTAGGGAAGCAGCAAGATATGGCAACTTTTCCAGTGACTGTGGGTTAGTAAATGTACATGAAGGATAGAGAACTTATTGAGATCATTAAGTGGTACTTAACCAAATATGCAGTGGCCATTCTTTTAGATTCACTTCAGGCCTTAGGCCCCAGATCTGTCTGCCAGCCATCCTGCAGAGGTGCCAGGCATGATCTGCAGCAGCGGTGAGGGACTTCTCTAAGTCACAAGACAGATTCTGGTTTGAGAAAGCATAGGCATCGCCCTGGTGGTGCCCACAGCCCCTGGCAGATGCTCCAAGGCAATTCATTATTCTCCACTATTTCCACAGCCCCCCTCCAGGAAAACCCCACATGACTACATTCAAACAATATCCATGAACCAGCAAAACCAGTCCCCAGTAATAGAAGTCAGAAGTGGTTGTCTCTGAGGAACAGAGGGATTGTCTGGAAAGGGGTATAAGGGGACCTTTCGGGAATAGTAGAAGTGTCTGTACCTTGGCACAGGTACACACCATGTCAGCACTCAACGGTGGAAAAATCTAAGACCTTGCATTTTATTGCATGTAAATTCTAACTCGTTAAAACTAAAAAATGATACCTGTGATAGGTGTTCCCCGGTGCTATGCAACGGAGATGAGGGGATATACCAACCGCCAGGAGGCAGCTGGGAGACATGCTGGGGAGGGCAGGCCCTGATGGATCCCCATTTCCAAATGAGACTGGGGAGGCAGGATGAGGGAGCCCAGCCAGGGGGCACAGCTGGCCCACAGCCCAGGTGAGAAAGGGTTCTGCCTTGTTATCAAGGACCAAAGGCTGAGGGGGGAGCCCGAGTTATCTCTGTGAATTGATCTTCCTTTAAGGCTTGGTGTGCATCTGAGCAAAGTGTTGACCCCTTTGTGCTGCAGGTTTCTTAATGGACTGTGTTCAGGCTTCAATTTTATCACAGCTTTTTGGAAAAAAAAAATTTCTAATTGATACACATTTTTTCCAACTAATAAATTGTTCCTGGTACTTCATTTTTAAAAGAATTTTTCAAGAGTGCTGCCTTATTCAAGTAACCTGATAGTTTCTATTTTTTCTCTTTAAAATAAAAGCTGCAGATTCTCGTCGACACTGGGAGCAGCAACTTTGCCGTGGCCGGTGCCCCCCACTCGTACATAGACTCATACTTTGACGCAGAGAGGTGAGTGATGGGTGCATGGCGGGCACGGCCAGGCTTGGGGGCACCATGAGAGTGCTTCAAAATACCCTGGAACGAAAAGCCAGAAGTGTTTTCTGGGGGATGTGTGTATGTATATATCTGTGTGTATCAGTGTGTATATGTATGTATGTGTGTATCCATGTGTACATGTGTATATCTGTGTATGTATATCTCCATGTGTATGTATCTGTATGTATATATCCATGTATATGTGGGTATCTGTATGTATTTATGTGTATGTACCATGTGTACATGTGTGTAGTCATGTGCCTGTGTGTATCCCTGTATATGTGTGTATCTGAGTGTATGTATCATCTGTGTGTATACATGTGTACATGTGTGTCTGTATGTATATATCTGTGTATATGTGTCTGTACATGTGTGTATACCCATGTGTACATGTATGTATCCATGTGGACATGTGTATCCAGGTGTGTGTGTGTATCCTTGTGTATGTGTATATCCATGTGTGTATCCCTGTGTATGTGTATATCTATGTGTGTGTATCCATGTATGTGTGTATCTGTGTATATGTGTGTATCCATGTATGTGTGTATCTGTGTGTATGTGTGTGTGTATCCTTGTGTATGTGTGTATCCACGTGTGTGTATCCATGTGTATGTGTGTATCCATGTGTATGTGTGTATCTGTGTGTGTGTCCGTGTGTGTATGTGTATATCCATGTGTGTGTATCCCTGTGTATGTGTATATCCATGTGTGTGTGTATATCCATGTGTGTATGTATCCGTGTGTGTGTATATATCCATGTGTGTGTGTGTGTATCCGTGTGTGTGTGTGTGTATGTGTGTACTGTACCCACATGTAGATACTCGGCTCACCCAGAAGGTCAGTGAGCTCCAAGCTATGGTCTGTTGGCACCCTTTTAGGGAGGTGTTTCTGGGGAAAGAAATCCGACTTGTTTGGAAAGGCTGAGTCTTGTGGGCACAGAGCCTTCAGGCCTGAGGCAGGGCCCCACAACGGGCACTGGGGGTGGGTGGTGAGAAGGGTGCAGCTCAGGGGGTCTGTGCCCACCGCCCAGGCCCAGGGAACACCGTCCAGGCCTCGGGGCAGCCTTCAGCTGTGAGGAGCCCGCCGGGTCAGAGTCGCTGTCTTCTGAATGCCTGTCACTCCCCTAATGCTGTGCACATTTTGATTTCACACCTATTTTTGTGACCCTAAAATTTAAACGCAGCACATACAATGAGGAAGCTCACATGTGGGGGGCTCTTTAGGGTCATGACGTCAGACGCACAGCTGCCACCCTGAATTTCCGCACGGTGAATCCCCCTCTTGTCTCCTCTTCCCCCTTCCCTCATCCACGGTCTTTTGTTTCAGGGGATAAACTCCAGCTTTAGTTGGGGGGAAAAGAGGAGGGAAATTACTGGAAGCTTCCTTACTCCAAGGTGACCCTAGTAAGGCAGAAGCACACATCATCTTCTGCCCACAGCACAGCCTGGCCTTTGTTTTGGGGGCAGAGGCATGCACCCTGTACAGCTGGGGGAGTGGGCCTAGTGCTCCACCAGCCACGGGCCACCAAGCAGTCAGGTTGGCCCCTCCTCCAAAGACCCATAGTTTAGTTTATGACTTAGTTATTGATGACCTTTCATCATGGAAAGTACAGGATGAAACTCCCGTATTCCTTTGTGATCAAGAAGACTGACATGTGCCCTGAAGTGTATTCAGGGTCACAACAACTGAATACATGTGATGTCGGGTCGGGGTATCTCTGTGTGTGTGCAGGTGGGGGTGGGGGTGGACTGGTGTTGGCTGGGCTGCCCCTTGTCCTTCAGATTGGTGGTTTGTCCAAGTCCTCTGCCCTCAACAGCTCCCCTTTCTGAACTGCTCACCCCCGACAGCTCCAACGTGGAACAGAACTTCGAGTTGGCTGAAACCTCAAATAGTTACTTAAGTTGCACAGGAGGTCCAGGAAACCAGGAGACCTGCCCAAGTTCAAGCTTCAAGGCCTGTTGCTCCCAAACCTTCAGTCTTGGCACCCCCTTTTTGTGGAAGCACTGTAACGAAATGCAAAGGTCCCACCACCTACATTGTGATTACAGAAGCCTGGGTAATATAGGGGAGAATAAAAGGAGGTAGTTTATAGAAAGGTCATCAGTGCCCCAATATGTAAATGCTCCGGGAGTGAAGTAAGGGCTGCACAGGGCTGGGAGCATCACCTCAGGTGCGTGGTGCCCAGTGCAGACGGATGCAATCGAAACAACATAGATGGACACCCACTGCATCATGGGTTGGTAGCATGACTGGTAAGTGGAAAATCTTAGTGAAGTATCCCCAGAAAGTATCGCCTTCCCCCGATTTACACTGTAGTTGCATTCCTGGCAGGTGCAATGTATATAAACTGTAAAAAAGTTTTATCTTGGCGGTGAAGCAATGCCAGGACTCTCCTTCCCACTCCAGGACTGCAGTCTGCATATTTGCCCAGTCGCCCATGCCTGCCTCGGGGCTCAGAGCATAGGCACTTGGAGCTCGATTACGTCTCCAGCAGTTTTCCTTCTCCTGGGGAGTGATTCTGCTTTTCATCACCCATCTGCAGACACAGGAGACAATAGAAAAGATAGTACAGCACAGTGAAGCCAAAGTCCGGGTGGTGAGTGTAGTTACTTTATAGATTTAAACGTGCATATTTAACATTATGGATGGTTATGTTCTTTTTGAGTAGGTAAATGGTAGCTCTTTGGCAGCCGCCCATATCCTGGGTTCAGTAAGTTCAAAGCACACTTTGAAGCCACTCACCCTTTTGCCTGCCAATGCAGTTGTTGATAGATTCAAGGGTAAATAATAGTCAGCATTTCAGATACTCTGTGCAGTGCCATTTAAT
This sequence comes from Manis pentadactyla, assembly GCF_030020395.1. Taxonomy (NCBI): domain Eukaryota; kingdom Metazoa; phylum Chordata; class Mammalia; order Pholidota; family Manidae; genus Manis; species Manis pentadactyla. The sequence continues at coordinate 193,107,572 of NC_080019.1, forward strand.
GTGTGTGCAGTATTTAATCGACTGTAGACACCCAGCATCTTTCTCATTCCCCTTCTACTTTTGAATTGTGTTATTTCCAGGCTTTAGTGGGACACATCTTTCTAACTCACCTGCCAACCTTAACCTTGCTAGCCAGGTTTGTGTTCAGGTGGCAGGTGCCCCTGGTTCTCACATAAATGTTGCACCTGATTCAGTGTGAAAACTCCTGGAAACATCCTCAGCTCCTGTGATGGCTAAGGCTGCCTTCAAGAGAATTGAGGGATCCCTCCCGGCACTCAGGGTTCACATCTATTTCTCCTTTCTTGGGCACATAAATAGAGAAAGAGCAGCTCCTGCCCTGTGCAGGGGGAGCCCCCAGACATCCCCTCCATTCTCCTTCCATCCCACTGGCACTCCTGTCATTCAAACTTCAGCCTGCCTTACTCATTTGAAATGTGACTGAAATTTACTCAGTACCTGTAAAATATCGCCTACATTTTGGGCCTCTCACCTTTCTTTTTAAAAAAGAACCATTCTTCATCAGGGCTGTCAGGTTGAATCAGATGTGAAGCTCCCGTTTCTGAGTTCTAGGCAAGTTCTCTTCCAGCGGCTGCATCTCTAAGTGTTTTGTAGGCTAAGCTCTTGCTTAGATTTATGTTAACTTTCCTTTCTCTCCTCTCCTCTCCTCTGTTTTCCTCCCCGCTGCTTCTCCTAGGCTTATATTCAACACGGATATATTATGGTAAAGACATGAACAGTTTCTGTCTGAACCGTGTTGCTAATTTGTCTAACATTTTCAGCTGACTTCAGAGTTCGCCTAAGGCGCGCCTCCGCCGTCACGTCTGATGGAGGCCGTGAGAACATTCTCACTTCCTTTCCCAATTTCTGACAAAGGTTTCTTTTCTGAGATGCAGCTTCCTGCCCCATGATGCTTCGGTATTTGCTTGCCTCTCTGATCTCCCTTAGTTATAATAAGGTTTCTGGTGGGTTTTGTCAGCCTCTGATTCTAGTGCCCCAGTCTTTGGATATTCAGGTTTAATGCTTCCTGGAACATCTCGCAATAATTGGAGATTCAGCTTCGGGTTCTTTGACAAGATCTCTTTGATTTATGAAATGAGACGTCAGGCCACCGTGAATCATCTGTGCAGCTCATTCCTGTCAGATGCCCTCTTTCCTGGTGGTGAGTGTCCCAGCGAATCTATGTGGCAAAAAGAAGATTGCGTATTTTTTTAAAGATGTACTTTTTTAGCCAATAAAATAGCTTCCAGCAAACTTGCTTGATGAGAGACTCAATATGCTCATTCTCCTGGCCTGCTGCTAACCTATTCGGGAGGTTTAGGCCTGTTTCCACTAGAATGTCTCCTCTTCCCAAGCTCCATCTGGGCGAAGCCCACGGGGTCACTGTGGCAAGGGGACAGCTTACTTCCCTCACCTGATGCTTGTGAGTGGGATTGGAATGTGAGACAGAATTACCCAGGGGCCTCCTGACAGACATTCATGCCTCATTATTTAAATAATTCCTCAAGCCTGCCCGTTGTTAGCCTGTCCAGGGTGGGGGCACGTGCCGTGTGGGAGCCCACCAGCATTTACCATTGTTGGTGAATCTCCAGCTGGGGCAGGCTCGCCGAGCAGCCCCTGGGCTATCAGCAGCCCCATGCACCCAGATCTGCCCACTTCAGAACCCTGGGGGAGTAAGTGGGTACCTGGTCACTCGGGCGGTGCAGCATCTGGAAGGTGGACCATACTCTGAACTGTGTGGATGAGCCTAGGCTGAGTTTAGGGGGCTCAGTGTTCCCCAGAGGGATGGCTTAGGGGACCCAGAGCTGATTCCACTCTTGGATTCTGCCCTCTCCCTCTCTTTTTGTGTTCTCTGGAAATAAAAGTGGTTTCCTTTTAATGTAATGAGATGTTGTGCCCTTCTCTTCTCCTCCAGTCAGTTGATTTCACTGTCAGTCTGCATTCCCTGAGCACCTTATCTGTGTCAGGATGTCTCCTGAATCCAAGTTGCCATGAGTTCGTTGCTGTGAGCAGACTTTCCCTGGCTACGCACAGCCTTGATTGATTAATGTTTCCGAGCACCCAAGATGGGTGCTACAAAGGAGAAGCCAATTTGGGTTCTGTGTGGATATAGTTAACTAATTAACTAATTAGTGTGCAGAGCAATTGGGAACAAAAGAATTTTAGTGCCAACAGGTAGGATGCTAGAACATGAAGATGGAGAAAAATTTTTTTTTTTTTAGTGCTGGAAATTACACATTAAATAATAATGCTCAGAGTGCCTTATGCTTCATCCCTGGGGATCTTGCTTTTTGAGGTTTAGTTCCAGGAGCTCAGGGAATATGAGCTGATGGTTATCTATCACTATGCAGTCTACAAGGGTAGCCCCTAGCTTCAATAAATTTAATGAATGTTAAATAAAATTAAAAGTTCAGTTTTTCAGTCACACCTGTGGTTTCGCATTGAATAACAGTAAATATTTCTGTCCTTGTAGCAAGTTCTGTTGGGCAGAGCTGGTCTGCCCCATAGGACTCCCCTTTTTAGGAACCCAGAAGGCACCTACTCCTCACCATGACCACCTGAACCAAGTCCCACCCACAGACTTGCCCCTTTTCACGGGGGTGGTTGGACTTCAGAAGACAGTTTGGGATATTCAGTAAGGGTAACTATAGTAGCATTTTCTAGAAAGAAAAAAAGATCTTCTATTTCCTAATAGTTCATAAATTGAATAAAAGTAGTGATTAGACAATTATAATAATAGCAGCTATTTCGGGTACATACCTGCAGTGTTCCAGGCTTGTACTAAATGCTTTACACTATTAGCCCTTCTGCTCCCCAGGGTTAACCCAAGTGAGGTGTGGTACTGTATTACCCTCATATTTTAGTTGATGAAACGGAGGCAGAGAGAGGTTATATAACTTGGCCTCCGGTCCCACACACCTAAGCATTGTTGAACTCGTAGTTGAGCCCAGACTATGTAACCCCAGCTGCCTCTCATCTCTCTACAAATGGCACCGAAATATCCAGAATATTCCCCCCATGACAGGAAGAGTGAGCTGGTCAGTAAACTGTAGAAGACACACTAGATAGATGTCCAGACTGGTTCTGGCTCTTATCATTAACATTACCTGATAAGTTTGCTGTAACCTGGATGGAGTAAAAATAAACCACCCTCTCTAAAGAAAGTCATGGTGCTTTAGACTGTTTTGAGGAAGAAAACTGATAGACCAGAAGCTGGCAAACTAGTGCCTATAGGCTACCTCCAACCTGCTATTTTTGTAAATAAAGTTTTATTAGAATAGCACCACACATTTGTTGATTGTCTGTGGCTGCTTCATTATACCTGCAAAGCTGAATAGTTATAACAGAGACCATGTGACCCACAGAAGCTAAAAAAACATTTATTTTCTGGCATTTACAGACGAAGTTTACTGACCTTGTCCTGGCTCATATTCTTTAAGCATTTAAAAATAATTAGCCTCTTCTATTAGCAACAGTATGTTTTTGAACAGGAGGAATGACCCCAGATTGTCAAAAGGTATTGAATAATTCAGTATTTTCATTGCTAGTCAACATAAATGTGTACAGCCCCAGCTGTGTGCCAGACTCACCTGAATTGACTGATGCTGGCACTAAAAGTTCGCATTACACCAATCCTCAGTGCCCGCGTTTCCATGACCTGTGCTTTATGTGTGTAATTTCTGATGGGCCCCTTAGTGCTGCATGTGCTCAGCGTCTGCCTACTGTCATTTTTCTGCCTGTGTCTGCCCTTGTCAGGAGGTGTACACACACAGAACATTCACTTAATGCTGTTTTCATTCTAAGGTCACAATGGAAAGGGTGAAAATAGTAAGCAAATGTTAAAATGAAACTTTCTTCATATTTTATATCCCATTATGAAGTTAGAATAAATTAAATTTCTCTAAAATTCATCCCATCAGACTTTTAAAAATCACTTTTTCCCTGGTTATAAAAGTTATGCAGAAAATATAGAAGAGACCACAAGAATGAGTCCCCTCAGCAAAACCCCACCACCCAGAGGTAGCCGCTGTTGGTACCTGAGGTTAATAAATTGTTTTGAAGAAGAGTCTGCCACCTATACAAATTTTTCTTTTACCTTTATTTCCTCTGTGCCATTGGAAATGTCTTAGTAAATAGTATTTTTCAGTACTATGTAATATTCCATCATGGAGATGTACCATGATTATTAAACTATTTACTTTTTCCTGTTGCTATTTGCTGTTATAAATAAAACATAATGCTTGTCTTTGTACATGAATCTCTCTCCAAATCATGGGAGTTTCCTTAGGATCATAGTCTCAGAAATGAAATTATTGAATTAAAGACTATTAGCATTTTTAAAGCTTATGAGATGTACCAAAAAAATAGATCATGTCATCTCTAACTGCACTTCCTCCCTGACCCTGAACAAGATGGCACTAACTCATGCAAACCTACAATAAAGACTTATTAATCTGTATTAGTGTTCAGAGACTTACTATTAAAGCAGAATGAAATGAAAACTGCAAGCAAACAGGAACACTTATAATTATGTTTGGTGATTTGACACTTATCTTAGGAATTTGGTCTTCTTCTTAGGGGAAGTGGGGTTCAAATGCCCAGATATTTGCCTAGAGCTGTTCCTTGAGTTCCTTCCTCTAGTCCAGCAGAGTTTTCAAATTCAAATGGGTGTACAGATTACCTGACATGACTGGACACCCCAGGGCCTTGACACCTGCTATCCTTTCTCCAGAATGTCCTTCCGGCATGGCTCATTATCTCCATGCTGGTCTCACACAAACGTGGAATCAAAGAGACCCAGGGGACACCAAGTCACTTCCCCCTCCCCTTACTCCACTGTATCCCCTGGATAGCTTTTGTCAGTCTTTATCGCCACCTCTAGTTTTACATATGCATTTGCTTATCATCTGTCTCTGAACTGCCCTGTCTGTTGTCTCATCTTGTTCATGTCTTTCTGTTTGAGTAACATTTACCTTAGGGCTATATGTATGTGAGGTTGCAGGTGATATCACCACAGCAACCTTGTGTCACAGCATATCACTGGCTTCATCCCCCACATTTTGGTACAAGTGTAACCAGCTTCGGGGCCTTTAGGAGAGCCCTGAGAAGGACACTGTGCCATCAGAAGGTGACGTGGCCCCTGAGGCAGGGTGCCCATGGTGTCTGTGGATGTGGCTGGGTGTCACGTTGGTTGTGTGACTCTGAACCCCTGGCCACTGCTGATACAAGCTGTTGGCACCTCCTGCTAGGCTGCCAGTCCCTCACTATGTCACAGAGCAGCAGTGCCAGGTCCCTGCAAAGCCAGAGGGCCAGGTGGGTATCCAAATGTGGGCGTGCCTTCAAAGGCTGATGCAGTTGATAAACACCTGAGTTGTGGGGTTTACCTGGGCCCAGGGAAGAGCTAATTCAGGGGCTGCATGTTAACCTCGGGATGTCCTCACACACAGTAAGGAAAACATTACCCAAGTGTTAGAGATTCTATTTTGCAGAAAATGTCACTTCTTTAGCAAGAACACTCCTCATTATTAGGATTGCATGCGGTGGGCTGTGCAGCTGTCTTAGCCACCATGACCAGGCATCTTGGCCAAACATGGACACACAGACACATTATGAGGCATTTCTTTCCTCTCTCCAGGTCCAGCACATACCGCCCCAAGGGTTTTGATGTCACTGTGAAGTACACGCAAGGGAGCTGGACTGGCTTGGTTGGGGAGGACCTGGTCACCCTCCCGAAGGGCTTCAACAGTTCTTTTCTTGTCAATATCGCCACCATCTTTGAGTCAGAAAATTTCTTCCTGCCTGGGATTAAGTGGAATGGGATTCTAGGACTTGCTTATGCTGCCCTGGCCAAGGTAAGACCCCAGGAATGTAAGTAAACCAAACGATGGGGCAGGCCCCTGAAAACCAGGCCCCAGGGGGGCTGGCAAGTGCGCTTCGGCTGCTGGAGATGCCCAGTGAGAATAGCTTGGTTGAAACAGACTGGTGGTCACACAATTAATTATATTCCTGTGCTTTTAAAAATGGAAGGTAAATGGCCCACGTGATTCCCACAGGTCCAACACCAAATGCAATGGTGTATTTTTTTCCTACATGTATGTTTAACAGTAACAATATTATACCCAGCAGTAATAGTCAAGTCATGTAACTCCATTTGGGTACCTGGACCCAATTCCAATGTGTGTAAGTATGTGGGAGGGGGTCTCCCACACGTATTTATACCAAGCAGTTCTCAAACACCAGCAGGGTGTTTGGAGAACTCACCTCAATCCTGATGCCATCTGCCTGGAGACAGCACCAGATTCCCAGGTCAAGGGCTCTGTCCTGCAAGACTGATCTCCACCGCCAACTCCAGACACGGGTCACAAGCTCCAGGCAGTTCCCCTGTGCTTCTGACCTACCGGCTACAGATTGGAGGGTCCCACAACCTCCCCCTTAGGTTCAGTTAATTTGCTAGAGCAGCTCACAGAACTCAGGAAAACACTTACACTTACCAGTTTAATAAAGGATACAAGTTCACAGCCAGATGAGGAGACACATGGGGCAAGGTCCCAAATAAAGGAGCTTCTATCTTCGTGGAGCTTGGGGCCTGGCTCGGTGGCACGTGGAGGTGGTCAGGTTCCCCAAACATAGAAGCCGTGTGTGACAGAGAAGCAGGATCCAAGGGAGAGACAGGCTCTTCTCTGGGGCTTCTGTGAGGGCTTCAGTGCATAGTCATGATTGGCTAAATTATTGGCCATTGGCTGATTCAGCCTCCAGCCCCTGCCCTTGTCTGGGGTCCATAAGTCTCTCATTAACATGACAAAACAACAACTGTTTCACCTTGCAGACTGCAGTGTTTTCAGGAATTGTGGATGAAGACCAGATATACCTGGGAAATATTTATTTGGTCATGGGAATGACCAAATATGTATTGTAACTCATTATATCACAGCCCCGATTCTTTGAACTTCCTGAGATATATGCTTTTTTCCTTTGTCTTTTGTTTTTTAAATGTTAACAGAAACTGAATCACTTTGCTTATGGTGTTTGTGTAGGAGTTTTTATTGGGTAGGATTAAACATCTTAAATCCATACATTTGCATGAAGATGGAGACTGTGGGCAGCATGGAATCTCAGTGGGTGGAGTGCCCCCAGCGGGCCCAGAGAGCTTCGTGCAGCCTTCCTGTCACTCCCGAGCATGGTTGAGGAAGCACATGAAGCTGGAGTGCAGCCGAGCTGAGGGCCCCCTCTAGGCTGGCCAGCCCCTGGAAGTACGATGCATCGGGAAGGAGAGTAGGACCCTTGCTCTTACGTGCATCAGAACCTTCACAAACTGGGAAGCCAGAATTGCACGTTCTCCAAGTACCTGTGCTGCGGCCAACCCGAAGGAAGTACTTTGGAGTTAGGAGGAGGGAAGCGGGCTCCCTTGCAGGCTGGGGAATCCATGCCAGAAGGCATTCCAGAGGCAGGTGGGGCGGAGCCTGGGTGTGCCCTGGCTCCAGGGGACAGGTTTGTGTACACTTGAGCAAGGCAGAAGGAGGTCACCCCTCCTGGCCTGTAGCTGGCGTCACACCTTGCCTTTTCACTGTTGGGTGCCAGGCTTTGAGCCACAGCTAAATGTGAAAGAATATGGAAGCGAGACCCAACACACCGGAGCCCCCACTGGTCCATGAGGACCTGAAGAGAAGGCCAGTTTTCTCTCCCTGTAAGGACGTTTGTTTACTAGCAAGTGCACAGGATGTTGGGGAGCAGTGAGCAGGGGAGTTCCCCGACTCTGTGGCTTCTCAAGGAGAAGGACGAATCCAGGAGGTGCCAGGCTGAGAGTGGACCAGTCGTTCCCTTGGCTGGGGCCTCCCACTGGGCAGCCTTGTAGGGCCGTGTTATCCCCAGGTGATTCCAGGAATGAATGATGCGGCTGTGATTGATTTTATGCTGAGGATTTGGAAGACAGTAAAGCTAAGCTACCTGGAATTAATGGTGTAGAAATCTCCCTTGAGAATAAACTACTTTGAGGTTCTTCTGGGTGTCCAGACTACCCACAGGGCCTTTTATCTTTTCTTCTATGAAATGCCAAGATGCCAGCAGTTGACTTCATGTTCTCCTTTGAGGATATAGTAACAGGATTTTAGGAGGTGGGACATGGCTGGAAACAGGCCTGTCTGGGCAGTTCTGGTTGATGGTCCCAAGGTGTTTCTGGAATTGGTTGACCAAACGCTCAGCGGTGGTCCTTGTGGGGCAGCCCCCCATGTGTCCCAGACGCCTCCTACCGAGGACGTGTGTCAGAACAATCTGCGGGTCTCGTACAGCTTCAGAGCCCAGCTGCACACCTGCAGAACCACGTGCCCTCTGCTGGTCTGGCGACTGTCTGTTTTTAAACCTCTGAGGGATTCTGCCCGAGGCCCAGTCCTACCAAAGAATGACTTGGCCAACTAGTAACAGATCTTTTACTGCAGGCAAGGCATTGCCCCAAGCCTGTTGTATGTATTGACCCACCTAAGCCCCAGAACAGCTCTAGAAGCCTATTATCCCTATTTTACAGACAAATGAAGAACAAGTCATGCAGGTAGCGGGTAGGAGCCAGGGCTCAGTTCCAGGCGGCATTCACTTCACTGCCTCTCGTGGTGGACAAGAGAAGGGTGGCAGACAGCCACCGCCAGCCCCAGCCCACTTTAAGAGGGGCTTGGGCTCAGTCATCGACCCAAACACACAGCGCTTCAGCCAAGATTGTGTGTAGAGATTGTACCGAATTCTGCCAAAGATTCCACAGGAGCAGAAGGAAACCAGTTGGAGGACAAATACAAATGAACTAAGCCATTGGGCAGATGGACACCTCTCTGATCCTGGGGCGCACTCTCCCGTCGAATGGTTTGGCTCTTACAGGTAATGAACAGCCATTCCTCACATTGACGGAAGGTGGTCAGAATATTCTGAGAGCATCTATGCTACTGCAGTTAAGTTCCCATTGGGACCAATAACTCAGGTGACTGACTGTTATCTCCCAGTTGTTGAGGCCCAAATTGAAACACAATTCTGTGACCTTCCTTCATGGCCACCAGCGCCCACGGCCCACCCCCGGCTCAGGACAGTTGACAGACCCTCCCTCTTCCCTTTTGAGTCCTAGAGAAATGGGGGTGTCCCCTGAAGGCACGGCCATATGCAAGGGGCACAGAGTGGACTGGCTGTCCTGAAATAGGGCAATGGGGAATAGATGAACGGTCCTCATGGGCTGGGTACCTCTCATGTGTGGGTTGGAGGACTGGGCCTGAAAGGAGTGAATAAAAACATCTTCTGAAGCTGTGAAGCAGCTGCTGGAGAAGCTGTTCTTCCTTATTCCAAAATGGCCACACTTAGAGCCCGCCAGCTTCCATGGTAACCTGCTTCCACATCTTCCCATGCCCACCTCACAAGGCAGACGCGATGATGAGTGGGACAGCATTGCCACAGCTTCTGGGAATACTGCCTTATTCTGACAGCAGAGCCACACCAAAAGGAACATTCTACGTGGTGGGAAAGTGTGTGGTGGACTTCTGAATCACTGTACTTAATCATCAACTTGTTTGTTAACCGTGGAAACAATTCAATATAAAGAAAAACAGCCTTATATGTCATGTCTGGGGTCCACACTGGCTGCCTCCTCCTCTACACTGTCATGACACTGCCGTCCTTCTTTCTCATCCTCCTGCAGCCCTCGAGCTCTCTGGAGACCTTCTTTGATTCCCTCGTGACACAAGCAAAAATCCCCAACGTCTTCTCCATGCAGATGTGCGGAGCAGGATTGCCAGTAGCTGGATCTGGTACCAACGGAGGTAGTCTTGTGGGTATCTTTTAGTCTTAAAGGGGTGAAAACGTACAAACTCATGGGGCTGTTTTTTCCGTTTTATTAAGACCTGACAGAACTATTAGACGTGCAAGCATACATGGATAGTGCAAACTTTTGATCACTCTTGTTACAGAGCCTTTAAGAAATGGATAAAATTAGGTCTTATTTTTATCTTTCCTAATTATCCTGCCAAGAGTTGATTCTCATTGCTTCCCCAAATTCCATTAAGGCTTTGTAAAATTTTCCTTTGAAAGGTAATTGCTTTGGTGGGTTGGGGAGGGGCAGTGAGGAAATCGGGGGTGTGGCAGGTGGGCCTTGCTCTGGGTGGGGGCACAGAGCAGCATGTCCGTGATGTCATAAGTTTGATGGGGAGACGGGACACCCATGTGTCCTTTCTCACACATATGCACACACACACACACACACACACACACAGAGCAAAATGTTTCCTAGGGAAACAGAATTCAGGCCGTCAGTTCTTGTGGACACGACACGCACACAGGCATCCTTGTACCTGGAAAGATAAGTAGGAGGTGACAGGGAGAATGCACTGGAAGGCACAGGGGGGTGCTCTCCACCTCTGTGCTCTCCAACTCTGAGAAGCAGGTTCAGCCGTGTTCACATGCTGACATCACACCCGCATAACACCATTTTTACCCCCTCTTCAGGGGAGAGGGTAACTCAGTGTTTGTGGGGTGATGTTTTGTAAGTTTTGCAAACTGGAGCTTTAATTAGGGCAGCTCTTTGGTTCTGCTTCCCATGTGTAAGTGTGGGGCAGGAAGTCATCCTTTGTCCTCTGAGGGACTTATTGCCCATCTGTACGGTTCACTATTTTATTGCATTTCTTTTGTGGGAAGGGAGTCTCAATTTTGTAAAGCTAGAATGTTATGCACTTTCTTTCTATAAGGAAAACCACCCGAGCATCTTGATTAGCCTAGGGCATGATATCGCTTGACCTTTAGGAAAATGGCCCTAAAATCTTCGTCTTGAATTTTCAAGTGTATAAATTTGTTTTGTAACATTACAGTAAAGTGAATTCTGATTCTGTCACCGAGCCCCCAAATGTGGATTCACGTACCTGATGCCCAGTAAGCCAATCTCTGAGTCACCGGGTTTGAAGCAGACAGAGCTTTATTTTCAGAAGAGCAGCCCAACGAGGAGGCAGGGGGGACATCCCCAAATCTGCCCTGCCCCCGAGCCGCAGGGCAGGTGGTAACACTGTCAGCTAAGGAACGTGGGAGTCGGGGCAGCACAGGAAGGGCCTTGAAACTTCTCAGACTGTCCCTGAAACTCCTTGGAGTTATGTGCTAATCCCATCCTCTATGCCCCCTCCTCTTCCCCTACCAACCCCACATCCCGGTGAGCTTCAAGTTGACCCCACCTCTGAAAGTGGTTCTTCAAACTAGATATCATCAACCAGCTCCCCCTGGTCCTGTAACTTGCTTCAGGAGAGAGGACAAAGAGCAAGGTCAATATTTCTTGCAAGGCGGTGAAGGACGGTGCCTCCACGGACCGTGTGAAGAGCCTAGAGAAGGTTTACCCAGGTCCGATTCCAGTGCAGATTCACCTTCGGAGTGCACACTTCTCTGTGTGACCTATTGGTATGTCTATATGTTTTTTCTCTTATACCTGTCAATGTTTTTCTTCTCAGGTCCTGGGTGGAATTGAGCCAAGTTTGTACAAAGGAGACATCTGGTATACCCCCATTAAGGAGGAGTGGTATTACCAGATAGAAATTCTGAAATTGGAAATTGGAGGCCAGAGCCTTAATCTGGACTGCAGAGAGGTATTTACAATGTGATCTCTTTGTGTCTACCTGTCTATGTGTGCCAAGGGCACTTAAATATTACAGCTGGGACATGAATATGGAATCAGAAAGTTGCATTATAAGATCAGTCAAAGATTAATTACATTGAAAGTTACGGACACTCAGTGTATGATAATGAACTTCTCTCCCCAAGACACTTGCTCCTTTCCAATCACTTGGCTTCATAGGGGGAAATTCATGTAAAATGGTGAATGAGAACTATCTCAGGCTACCCTTTCCACCATTCCTCTTGGCCTGACGGTCCCTGCAGTGTTCGGGAGGGTGAAATCAGCAGGGTTTTATCGATGTACAGGCACAGAATGGGACTAAACATGAGCAAAATGAAACCCAGAATAAATCGTCAGCTTTACCCTCCATCACAGCCAGCCCTCTTTTACCTCCAGGACTCAGTTGTCACTTGGAGGCAGCTTGGGCTGTAAAGATGGGTGCGGCTTGATGGTGCCAGGAGGCAACCGTGCTGACCTGTGACACCAGATGCTTACTCACCTCATCCACACCCTCTCACTGCATGGGGCTCATCTGTGGCACATAATGGCATTGTAATTACGATGACTTGAGGGAACCTCTGTCTTCTACAACATCTCAGAATGGCCTACAATTCATTATACTCCTCCCTGTCATTACTTCCTGTCATATTAACACCGCAGTCCACCATAAACTCCGGTACACAGCTGCCTCTGAGAAACCTGTCAAAGCTGGTGAAGTGATGGTCCATTCCTTCGCGATAGTGTTTTAGTCCTGAGCCTACTCACCTGTGTTTATTGTCCAAAGGCACTTATTTGCCATAGGAACCCAGTGGTAGAATCAGATGTGAGGGCCTATGATAATAGGCTCTGTGTGTATGTGTGGTTATCTCACTGAATGTGGCTCAGGTCCCTCCAAATGCAAATATGGGGTGTCTTATAAACTGTCTTCCCTTTCTGCTTTCTTGAGGTAAAGGGAGTTGATTTGGTGTGACTTGCACAAATGCACAAATGGTATTTATTGTGTCATTTCAATCTCTAAATATAAATGGGTCTTCCTGCCCTCGGAGGCTCCTTGTTGAGGAAATTGGGGCACCTCAGAATAAGGGGCAAGGTCTACACTGGGAGGGCCATTGATTTTGGTCACGTCACTTACCTTTCCTGGCCTCAGTTGCCTTATCTGTGGCGGGAGAATGTTGAGCTTGGAAGACACTTGGTTCCTAAGTTCCAAAAACATGGATTGAGTGGACGCTGCCACCGAGGTCCGGGGCTGGCCGAATCTGTACACAGCAGTCACACAGTGATGGCAGGCTGGAGCCACGCATCCACGCGGAGGCCGTGCCACTCATGTGCCTCTTTTTCTCCCCCCTCTCTAGTATAATGCAGACAAGGCCATCGTGGACAGTGGCACCACGCTGCTGCGCCTGCCCCAGAAGGTGTTTGACGCCGTCGTCGAAGCTGTGGCCCGCAAATCTCTGGTGAGTCCTCGGGATGCTGACAAGTCTTGGAAAGCACCAGGCCGATCACAGGCCAGGGAGTACCACCCTGTGCTCCAGCCACTTCGGGCTGAGGATATTGAGGGATGGGTTTTTCTTTTTAACCATTACTTGCTAGGTTCACAATCTTATTCCTTGACATTAAAGAATTCCTTCACTTTCACCTCAGTGGACTTGGATCTGAAGGAGTAATGCTTTCCAGTATTTCAAGTAACAGTGTAGTGGGTGTACTGCCTTTTTTTTATTTAAGAAAAAAAAATGCACCTGGTAATATATCAGCAGTAAACCAGGAATAGGTTGGTTGGCTTTAAAACAAATCAAGTAAACCAGAAATTGTACTCCCCTTGGGCCTCCATCAGGCTGTGCTGGGATTATAACTCTCACTTCTGTAAGAGATTATGTCTCAGAACACAGAGGTCAATCAGCTAATTTATTACATGGCTGTGCTTTGAAATACAATTAAAATCATGGCCAAGGGCATGATGGGGGACCTGGATGATAGTATTCCCAGAATGACCCGACCTTCCTGTTAGTTTGGGGCAACAGCATGGACCAAAGGCATTGATTGCTGAGAACACAGCTTCCAGGCTCAGATGGAATTGAATTTAGTTTTTGCCGTTTATTAGCTAAGCCCCTGGGGAAGGGTTCCATGCCCCCGAGACCTCCGTGTTGTCATCTGCAGGGGTTTGGTGAGGGTTTGGGGTAAATGCCTGGCACAGGAAGGAGAAGTTTCTATTTAATGTCTAAACCTTGCTGTTGCGACCAAGTGTCTAAATGTGAGATAAACATTTCTCTCAGCTTCTTAGCTGTTTTCATAAGCATCTTGCTTGAGGTCACCAAAAATGAGTGTTTCCTGCACAGAATCACTAACACACAGCTGACTGTCCCACTACTCCATGGGGATGACCGAATTCAGATAATGATGAGCAGGAAAATGCTCAGCAGTTGTGCTGTTACACATTATAACAGAGACAACAGGGAGGAAGAGAGGGCTTTTGGTTGTCCTGAACCAGGACTTCTAAAGTCTAAAACCACTCTGTGAAGAACAGCAGGCAAAGCAAGAGAATGGAGAGGGGAAATAAAAAAGAACAACCCAGAGGCCCTTTGTGAACTCAAAGGTCTTCAAGGCAGCGGCAGTCAGAAGCCAGAGCAAAGCCCCTGTCTTGTCTAGTATCTGCTGAATCTAGAAAACAGGGCAGGTAAAAGTGTTCAGTGCCTTACATGTAGAATGCTGGCTGAAAAATCAGACCATGCTTGAAGTATGGAGCAATATGCGGATTTTCTTAATAGTGAAAATGTTCTCAGCAGAAGTAACATGAGCATCTTCAGATTTAATATTCTGAACTAGAAATGTTTCTAAGCATCAGTGTGAGTCCAGCAAGCCTCCCCACCAGCCCAGGCCTCTGTGGCATTTGTGAGTCCAGCCTGACCCCAAGCTGAGAAAGCGGGGCTGCAGCTGACGGGCGTTAGCACTTCTGAGGTCATTGCCACCTGTGCTCGGCAGTTACTGACGTTATTAGAAAACCACAAGGTAGAAGGAACAAGATTACAGAATGTGTTTGCCTTGTCTAAAATTATCCTCTGATTTCAGTGCCTGTGAAGGGAAGGAGAAAGCTGGGGAGGCTGTCTTGGGGGCAGCACCCCAGAGCGCATGGCATCTCTGTCGTTGAGCTTGGACCAAAGATGCATTCGTTCCTTCTGTCTGCTGGGTTCGCCTCAGCTGGCTAACTGGGCTTGGGTTTCTTTCTAGAAGGAAAGGGCTGTCTTAGGGGACTTAAACGCAGTACAAATGCTGAGCTCTGTCTGCTGGCCTGGATTGTTCCATGGCATTTTATTTAGAAGTGAAGTCGGTCCGCATTTTGAAGTGAGCCTGGGCTGGAGATCTGTGTGGGCACAGAACTGGGCTCCCTGCCTGCGCAGCTGCCCCGCCCCCAGCTCCTGCCCCCTTCAGGCCTCACGCTTCTCCCTCTGGGAAGTCCAGAGGCATGTGACTCCCCAACCCCCATAAGATGCCTTCTGACTTTAAACTCTGTGATCTGAGGGTCAAAACTGTCCCCAAAGACCTTCCTTGTGACTTAGCTCCCAGCCCTTCCAGACTTATGGGCATCTCCTGGGAGATGGACGGGCCCCCAATCCGGTCCTGAGCTGGCCCCTCAGGCAGTTACTTGGTCCCTCTGGACCTCGGTCTTTCTTTGCAAAGTGGGGCTGGCCCAGCAGAGATGCTGGAGCTCGGGCGGGGGTTGGGGGGCAGGTGGGCTGCAGGCCCAGCGACCCTTAGCTCTTGCTCCAAGGCAGCAAAATGAGAGCCCCCACCCCCATCCCTCCTCTGGCCAGGGGTTCTTCCCTGTGATGTGTAGTTCCAACCAGTTTCACTTTTATGAAAGGGGAAATTGTGCTAACACCAGCACTAGGATTTTACAAGCCAGTCACCAGCCCTTATGCTGGCCAGTTCCTGTGATGGAGGAAGAAGAACCCATGGGAAGGGCCACCCTCCGCCCTGGGTGGGCCCTGCGGTGGTCCCTCAGCCTTCACCCGTGACTCCCAGAGTAGCCCAGATGGTGCCCCTCAGAGCCCCCACTTACCTGTGCCATGCCATCTCTCGGCTTCCCCAGCGCCCTCCTCCTGGACTGCTCCCTGCCCTGTAGCCCTTCTCGGGGGCATCCCTTGGTGGCCTGTCTCTCGGGGTGGGTCCAGGGACCCTCTCCACCCTGCTCTCACTCCTAGGCGAGTCCACTGCCTCCCACCAGCATTGACTAGCCAGTGTGGCCTCTAGCCCAAGCCAGCCCCCAAGTTTGGATTCAGAGAACCAAGGACCCTCAAATCCTGCCAGACACCCCCATCATGCCCAGCAGAGGTCGGCTCTCCCATAAAGGTGTGGTGGCGGCCCTGGGCCTGTGCCCCCCTTCATCTCCAGCCTGCCTTCCTCAGCAGTCACCTCCGAGGCATCATCCACACCCAGTGGGTACACCTGCCTCTGCCCGCCTCCCCACCCACCTCACCTATGTCTGCCCCTCAACCCAGCCTTGCTGCTCCCTCAAGGACACTCCCTCAACAAATGCCCCTTGCTCAGTCCCTGCCTATCACGTGCTCCCCAGCCCACCATGTGCTCTCCTGCTGCCACCAACCTCCTTACACGCTCTCTTGGCCCCGCCCCATCACATGACCCCCTGACTCCGCCCCATCACGTGCTCTTCTGGTTTTGCCCGCAGCAGGTGCTCCTCTAGTTCTCAACTGAGCAGGGACATTGTGCTACTTATGTTCAAAGGGGTGCATCCGGCACCATCCTTCCCTCTGGTTGTAGCAGGCACAGGGCAGGTCCACTCTGGAGCCTTTCCTGGCCTGCTGAGCTGGGGTAATTTACCATTAATGTGTAGATTCAGCAACTAGGGGACAGTGGCATCGCTCTCCCAGGCCCCTGAGAAGAGGTGAAGGTGGATGGTCTGTGTTCTTGCATTTTCATTTTCCCACAAATATTTCCTGAGTCTCCTATGGGCTAGGGGTTAGGACTACAAGGTGGGCCAACAACAGACTTCTGTCCCTAGAGGCCTGAAATTCTAGGGCCAGAAACAGAACCCAGCACATGGGCACATGTGACATAATAACTGCTACAGGAAGAAAAGCCAAGGAGGACAGGTCCATGGTGGGTGCCAGCATTGTGGGAGGAGGCAGGGAGGGCTTCCTGGACAAGGTGGCATCTAAGCTGAGATCCGGAGGAGGAGAAAGATGGTCCAGAAGAGCAGAGAGCCCCCCCAGGGCTCTGCACCAGGAGGAAACTTGCTGGGCTCTGGCAATGCAGAGGAGAGGTGATGCCCAAAAGGGGCTTGAGGGCCACATTTAGGATCTGCTCTGTGTTCTCAAGGGTCATTGCCCACTACTGTGTGGCCTCAGGCAAGTTACTTCACCTCTCTGTGCTTTGTGCTCCTCATCTGCAAAGTGGAGAGGATAACATTGCCACACTGCTGGGGGTGTTTGAGGATTAAGTATTGCTGCAAAGCACTTATACTGGTGCCTCCTACCAGTAAGTGTTCCACCTGCCTCAGTGATTTCAATAATTGTGATTTTGTCATTGCCATTACTCTTCCAGAGGCCGATGTCTCTGCTACGCTGTCCAAATTAAACATTGTTTATCGCCATGGGCATCTGGCGAGGTGCTGAGGAGAGCCGGGAGCTGTTTCCTGTTATGTGCCAGACCAGTCATTTTTTCCTCATGTGATCTTATTTTGTCTAGATTCCAGAATTCTCTGATGGTTTCTGGACTGGGTCCCAGCTGGCATGCTGGACAAATTCTGAAACACCTTGGTCTTACTTCCCTAAAATCTCCATCTACCTGAGAGATGAGAATTCCAGCAGATCATTCCGTGTAACTATCCTGCCTCAGGTATGAACTCAGATCTGTGCTTTTCTCTCTGTAACGTGTACCCGCAGAAGTAAAACCCTTCATGCATAATGTGTGTAGATATCACACGTGTATTGGCCGTCGATTGCCATGATAGTGCTGTGTACAGAACCCAGCGGCTGAGCGGTGAACACTCCCCGCTCACGAGCGTGGGCAGGTCTGCCGACCCTGGCAGGCTTGTTCTCCCACCTGCGGGCAGCTGGAGGTCACCCGGGGCTCGGATGCCTTGCCCACATTGCTCACGTAGCTGGGGCTCGGCCGATGCAGCAGTGGGACCGTTGTCCCTCCCCTTCCAGCAGCCGACTCACGTGGTGGTGGTGAGGTTCTGCAAGAGGCGAGACCTGCAGGGGCTCCTCGGCTCTGGGCCTGTGCGGGCACCACCCCCTGCAGAGAGCTGCCCCAGTAAGGCCGAGGCCCGCTCCCGTGCCCGGGCGGGGGAGGGCGCGCTGCATCCCGGCAGGAGGGGCCGCAGAGCCATATCACGGGGCAGTGGCTGTGAGTGAAGTCAGACAATAAGGAAGTTTTTGCCACAAATACCACAGCACCAATATATGTTTTTTTAAATAAAACTGGATTCGCAGAGATGAAGACGTCCTTTTTCCCCCGTCTTCACTAAGTTAACTCCTTCTTCATCCTAAGCCTCTAATCAAGCAGACCAAATCCTGACTCGGTCACATCTCCCCTCCTCCTGTCTGTCCCCATGGCTCCCCCACCCCACCCCCCGGTTCCCCTCCACCAGGTCAGGAACCGCCAGAACGCCCTCCGCGGACCCCAGGTCCCTTCCCTCTTGTCCTTTTAAAGCCATGACCGGATTATTCTTCCCAGGCAGCAGCTTTCAGCCTGATCCCCGCTGCTGTGAGCGGGCAGTGAGTCACCGCTGGTTGAACGGCCGTGGCCTTGCTCCCCGTGTGGCCTTAGATGACCTCCCTGGACCCTGCACGCATCTCCGGCCTGGCTCCTGCAGTGCCTGTGACCCTCCGCTCATCCAGTACTTCACGTGCACTCCCGTCTCGTAGCCTTTGCTTCTCTGCCCACCCCACCGCCTGAAATGCCCTCTCCTCCCCCTCCATCTGTGGTTCCAGATTCTTCCCATCCTTTAAAACCCAACTCAGACAACCACTCTTTTGTTGAACCTCTGCTGAGCAGAATAACCCGTTTGTGAGCTTGCCCTTCAAACTCATAATGCATGTTTTCTAGTCGACGTATCCGGCATGGACTTGTATCTTTAGGGTATCTTTTATGCAGTTGCCTTTTTCATTTGACTTCTGTTTCCTTTAAAAACACACACACACTCTTGTATTTCTAATGCAAATTATTCATTCCGAAGGTAAGGACCATGAGATTTAAATATTGTCCTTCCTTCTCAACACTGCCCTGCAATAGGGGTGGTGCAGAATAGCTGTTTGTTGGGCAGACTGATCAGTGTGTCTTTGTTGTGATTTGGTGAATTTGGGATAAAAGAGTGGGATGGGGATAAGAAGGAGGCATAATGTCAGAAGGAGAAAGTAAACGATAATGTTGCCTTTTCCTCATTCTCAGCTTTATATGTGGGGATGTTCGTTCCATGAATGGAGGGCTGGAGGGGAAAAGATTGACAGCTTCCAGAGAAATTCAGCCCACCCAGGGACACATACACGGAGAGCTGGAAGGTTGAGTTCTGTTCTCAGCACTGTTCTTGACCCTCACTGTAACTGGGCAGATCGCTTAGCCCATTGTGCGTCTGTCTCTTTAACAAAAAGAAATAATAATTCTTGCCACAGACATTTTCAGAAGACTGTGATATCCTTGGGTGAACAGCACTGCATAGAATAACATGTTTTCAGCATCTTTAAAGACACGTGCTCTTGATGACTAAATTCTTGTCACTCAAACAGCAAAATGTGGACATGATTTCATCAGTGGGGTTTGTACAGAAGTTGAAACCTCACTTGAGGACAAAGGTGAATCGAATGTGTACCAGTAAATAAATGGCATGCGTTTTGGTAGGTAGTCTCAGGAACTCTTAAGAAGCAGGAGAAGAAAGCAGACACTCAGGGGGACAATCCATTACATCCAGGGAGGTGACAGCCGTCAGAGCTGAAGGCTCACTGGGGACTGCCAGCTGCTTCTAGGGGTGAGCACAGGGCAAGTGCAGGACACTGAGGAAGAAAGCTGGGAAGTATTGCACTTGATATGCATATCTCTGCATAAGGACTCAGTGGCAGTCTTGCTTATGAGACTAGATATTTTTTGGCTGTCTCTGACATATTCACAGTTTCAGATTTTAAAAATCTGCTTTTCACTGCTATTTTCTGATTTCTTGTTCAACATCACCATCCCATTTGCCTCCCACTGCCTTACTGAGAGAGGACTTGCCTTGGGACTTGTGAACCCCACCCGACGAGAATCTCACAAGCCCCATGCCAGCGATCCACCCCTCAGGAGCAGCACGGGGCTGGGGCTGGGGGAGTCCCGGGGGGTGTCATTTCCTAACACTGCCACCGTGCTGCCCAGCCCCTTCCTGACATTTTGGGCAATCATCAGGACTCTTTGTCACCCAAGTTTTAGGTTCTAGGCCCTTTCAGACATCCACAGAAATAGATGGACAAATGCTTGCTAGTGGACGAAAGAATCATGTCAAAGGCAATTAAGTTTTGTCTGTTTTGAAAATACTATTTTTCAAAACACAGGGACTGAATCTTATTTGGCCTGGTTACAAAAGCAGCCCCCGACCCAAGCCCACAGGCAAATTCTGATTTATTTTTCTTCATATAATCCTAGAAATATAAATAGTTTCTATCTAAATACCACTGGTTCGCCTATCTGTGCAATTTTAGTTTAAGGCAGATAGTTTCCACTGAGCTCCAGCAATCTGCAGCTTTCCCAACGTGTTACAGAATTTACAGGAAGTCAGCAGGGGCACAGACTGAAAGGACAGAAGAAAGGAGAACTGGGTTGCATATTTTTGCATGAGTATCATCAGTTGTGCCCTATCTGATCATCATTTGGATCTTATTATAGAATTAGTTTGTTCAGAGGGAGGGGTATTTGTCTGTGGGTGTGTGCATGTGAAGAAGGGACTACTTCCAGAACCGTAGGTGAGAGCGTTTGGCGAAAGCTGTGTGCCCCACCTTTTCCCATTCTTAAGTTGTTGTGGAGAAGTTGTATGTTTCACTTCACACTGACCCAGCTCAGCACCCTCACTCAGCGTGTCTTTAGGAGGCCCTGCTACATGCCTAGCACACAGTGAGAAAAGGTGATTCCTACCCTTGCAGAGGGTTCACAGGCAGACCCCCAGCAAGGCTGTGACAGCTACAACAGTCCCCTGAGTGCAGCTTGCCTCCTGCCTGGCACCTTCCCTTGCACCCCCCTGGCAGCCCCTACTGCTGGAGACTTTTCAGACTGTGCCACTCCCTCTCACAGTCACCGCCTCTCGCACCCCTCCAGCCCATGGAGCCCAGGTCTCTGCCTCTCTGGGAGTCTCAACTTTTTCCTCTAAATCTTTCTTGGCGCCTTTGCCCTTTAGGGCTAATTATTACTCCCAAGAAGGTCCTTTTTCCTACTCATTTTGCATTTTGTTGCTTTTTTTCCTGATATTGGTATTTTGTCAGGCTAAGCCACTGTATTCTCTTAATTGCCTGCATCTGAATGCTTTGCTACTAAAAACAAAGGGACTAAAAACAAAAAAAAATGTTGTTCCTGACATACACATTGGTTTGCTCACGGAGTGTTCTTAACTTTGACTCAATGCCCCCACAGACTCTTGGGCATCCCATGGCCATACCGTGTTTATTTGGCCTGCAGAGCACCTGCTAGAAATGGCCCCACATGTGTCAGGGCTTCTTAGCCGTCGGTGGTGTGTCTTCTCTCTGTGATGGCTTCTCTCTCTTTTATGAGGAAATCATTGTACTTCTTTCTGTCGTGCTGCCCACTGTTAAGTTCTCTTTGGGAGGATGACTCCCAGGGCCAGTTAGGAGCCCCTGCTGTAGTTCTGAGAGAGAAGGAGAATGAACTGGGCCTGGGGGAGCCATGGAGATGGGAAGAGGCCAGACTGAGATTCCTTTCCAAAGGAAGGCCTGCAGGCTCTCGTTATGGTTTCCATGCAGGCCCAGTGCTCAAGGGCCTGAATAACTGGGTGAATCCTGGCTTTACTGAGACAGAAAACCTTGAGAAAAATGCAGATTTGGGGGTAATATCCAGAGTTCCATTTTTTAAGTTATGTTTGAGATGCCAGTTAAGTGGCAAGTGGGTAGATGGACATAGAGCAAGGCTTATGGCAGCAAAGGTCTGGGCTAGAGACGCAGGCCAGGGTAGTCTCTGCAGAGCGCACCGGGGGTGTGCTGTCGGGCTGTGTGGGCCGTCTGGGGAGGGGAGACGGCTTGGAGGCCAGAGCCCTGGGGTGCTGCAATGCGTACAGGTGTGGGCAGTGAAGGGGGCCCAGCCCATAGGCCTGAGCAGGAGCAGCAGGGAGCTAGGAGACAGGAGAGAGCACCCTTTCGTACAGGTCAAGTGGAGAAAGAGTTTTAAGGGGGAGGGAGTTAGCTGGTCAGTCTTACCTGAAGATGGGGCCTGGTGGAACACGTCCCATTCTATACCTACTGACCTGTCTCCCATAGAGGCGAAGCTTCAAGGGGGGCAGGGACCATGTGTTACTTATCTTTATGTAGCTGGTACCCAAGACAGTATTTTGGCCATATCAAGTGCTCAGTAAATAACTGCTGGCTGGCTGGCTGGAAGGATGGACATCTTCTGTATGCCTGTCCCTGTGCACATTTACAGGCAGTTCATGTTTCTATCACTTTTGGTAATATTTACACTATACTTATAACCTCAACTCGTGGGCAGAAGGGCTGCTAACATCCTCTGCTTTCTCTGTAGGTCCCCAGAGCACCTTGGAGTGTTCTGAGCATACTATGAACTCAACAGTTTTATGGTCTGCCTGATTCATGGGGGGTTTTTTTGTTTGCTCTTTCCTCTTAAACAGCTTTACATTCAGCCCATGATGGGGGCTGGCCTGAATTATGAATGTTACCGATTTGGCATTTCACCCTCCACGAATGCGCTCGTGATTGGTGCTACAGTGATGGAGGGCTTCTACGTGGTGTTTGACAGAGCTCGGAAGAGGGTGGGCTTTGCAGCGAGCCCCTGTGCAGGTAAGTGGTGCTTGAATAGGACCGGGAACATAACTAGAGTACTTAATGTCGGTTAACTCGCTTGGAAGCAATCCTTGATGCCAAGTCAGTTGCCATTGAATTGTTCCACGCATGCCTATCATCTTCGATCAAAGTCTTATCAATAAAATGTACTGTGGGATTGCTGAGAGGAATCTGTGAGACAGTCCACATCAAACTTTAGCCCAGTGCTTGGCATGTGGCAAATGCTCAACAAATGTGAGTTGTTACAGTTATATCTCATTAAACTTAAAATGACATCTCATCCCAGGAATAAAAATATCTCATGGCCTTGGAACAGATCACAGTTTTTTGGTAAGGGAAGCAAAATGAATAAAGAAGAAATTATAGGTAAGCTGTGTGTATTTTTTCCCTCAAAGAAATCCTCTTTATGAAATAGGAAGTGAATGCCTGTCATTGCTGTTTCTCAAAATTCTAAAATAATGATATCAAAAAGCCCATTTTTCTCATAGAGTTCCTTTGAAGAGAGGGTGTGGGGGTGACAGCAGCATCATTCAGTAAAGTGTAACTTGAGGATTGGACAGGTCTTCAGAGAAACCAGGAGAGCAAGATAAAGTTGACAGGATAGTCACAACTTGAAAACGGACTGTTCACACAGCACACGGCATGCTGGGAGGGTCAGGGGCTTCTGATGACTAGCCCAAGCCAGGAAGAGGCAAATCACCGATGTGGGCCTGAGCTTGAATTGCTGGGAGTCGGGGGCAGCGGAGAAAGCGTGTGCTCCAGGGAAGCGGCTGGGGGAGTGGCAGCACTTGAAAACGGGACTTCGGAGGACAGAGCATTCTGGTGCCCTGGACTGGGAGTCAGGAACAGAATGAAATCCCCAAGTTGTGCTGATTACATGCTAAGGCAGAGAAAAATTGAGCCAGTGTCCAATGCCAGGAAGAAAAGGAACTGACAACAAGGAGGCAGAAGAGGAGGAGGTCTGGGAACACACAGGACGGCCATGCAGTGAAGGGAAGGAAATGCCCATCTAAGGAAAACAGCCTTGAGTGCCAGGGGAGTCACAGGGCAGGCAGGAAGCCGGCCATGCTGGCGGCCTCGGCCCTGACCAGATCTTCACTGCGATCTAACCAGCATGAGAATCTGGGGGAGAGCCGCGGAGATGAGGGTGCGCAGGCAGAATGCCAAGTGATCACAGCCAACTTCCATGGGGGTAAGGATCTCAGTTATTATCTCTCGCTACCTAAATCATGGTCTTTAGATGGGAATCCTGGGAAGGAAAGCAGGTAAAGGGTGCTTCATGTCTTTGTTTCAACACACTGCCATTCCTCCAAAGCCAAAATAACATTTTGGAGACTGGAAGAAGAAGAATATTAAAAGGGAAAAAATACATCAGGGATAATAGGCCAATTCATATTCCATATAATTAAAGTCACTCAACACCATGTACATATTTGATGTGCTGCGGTCTGTCTTTTTCAGTATCAGTGCAGGCTTCTTTAGCTTTGTGTTAGTGGACAGACTTGGAAACCTTGCAACTTTTCATTTCTTACCTTAGTCACGAGTAGATATTTCCCTTTCAGATGTGCACTGACTTCTAGCCTGTTAGGTGTAACATTGTAGACCTTTCCCTGCAGCCTTATCTGGGACTATGCAACTTGAGATATTACTGAACTTCCTAACTGTGAATATTTTACTCCTTCCAAACTAGAGAATTTAAGAACTAAAGCAATTTTCCCTACAATTGCTGTTCTCTTGTTAAATACCATTAAAGTCGAGGCTACTATGGCAACAGCCTTACATCGTCCATTTAATATTGCAGAGGGCGTAATCACCGTGTGTTTCCGGAGTGAATTGCTGTTGGAAATAGTTTAATATTAGGCATCTCCAGGCAGGGCACATTCTTTCCTGCATTTCATCATATATTCTTTGTTAGGGGCTCTTATATAACTTTTTTTTGTTGCTATTTTAAAAAATAGATATGTAAGGTTTTGGTACTTAAACATTTGATTTTACCAATGGTGGGAATATACATGGATATGTCTCCTCTTTGGTACAAATTGTGTAGCTATTAAAGTAATTACTTCCCCAGGGGCTGCAAGTAGGAGCCAGACAGTGGTCCGTAACACCGTAATAGATGGAAGAGATGTCCTGCCTTTTTTTCTTTCTAAAAGTGCTTTTTTAAAATTTATAACACGCTTTAAGTAACAAAGGAAGTGTTTTAAATTACAGAAAATCATGTGGTATGTATACACACTTATGGAATACCCAGACTTAATAAATGTACGTACAACCATAACAAATCTAACATTCTGTTGTATTTCCCTTAAAAATTTGTCATAGAAATAAATAAATAAATATAGCCAAAGCCCCACCCCACTACCTTCCCCAGAATTACCCTTTAATCCTGAAATTGGCATGTGTTCTTCTCAAAATTACTGCGCACTTATAATTTCACTACATAGTCAAAAGTACCTTGGACCTATTACCTGTTGCTGTGGAACAACTTACTCCAAAATCTAGCATCACTTTTGACCTTGTGCAGGTGTAGTGGGTCAGGAATCGAGGAGTGGCTTAGCTGGGTAGTCTTTAAGTGTGCAGTAGCATTATGTCTATAAAAAACAATGTACATGCCTTAATTTAAAAAGATTGCTAAAAAATGCTAACCATCATCTCAGCTTTTTAGCAAGTTGTAATCACTGACCACAGATCACCATAACAAATCTAATAATAATGAGAAGGCTTGAAATAGTGTGAATATTACCAAAATGTGACCCAGAGACATGAAGTGAGCAAATGCTATTGGAAAAACAGCACCAATGGACTTGCTCAGCACAGGGTTGCTACAAACCTTCAGTTTGTAAACAGTGCAATCTGAGAGGTGCAGGAAAGCAAATCTCAATAAAACAAGATCTGCATCTATACCTGGATCTGTTTCTGAGCACTGTGTTTGACTCTTATTAGTTTAGTTGTCCACCCTGTGCACATGGTTTTAAATCTGTCATTATGATAAGACTTGATACGTGTCAAGACTGGACTCTTCTTCTTATTTATGTTGTCTTGGCTATTTTTGTCCTTTTATTCAGTTTGTCAAGATCCTTAAAGAACCCTGTTGGGATTTGGATTGGAACTGCACTGGATTTATAGATTAACTCAGGAAGAAATCAAATATTTATTATACAAGTCTTTGCTGTGAATGTGCTAAATCTCATTTGTTTAGATCTCCTTTAATCCTACAGTGACGTGTAGTTTTCTCCAAAAAGGTCTTACACATATGCTCATTACCAGAAGCCTCTTAGCTCTCACTGTTACTATAAATTAGATTATTTTTTTAAATTACATTTTCCAATGGATTGTTTCATATATAGGCATGTACTTTGTTTTTGTGTTTTGTTGGTATATTAATCTTTTATCCTGCCATCATGCTGAATTTGCCTTCCTTTAAATAGTTGTTAAAGTCACCTGGATTTTCTATGAAAGCAGTCATATAATCTGCAAGTAATATATTTTTTATCATTTCTAATCTTTGTATATTTTATTTATTTTTCATTTTTGTGATGCCTTTAGAGACAACATTGAGTAGAAATGGTTATGATGGATGTTGTCTTTTTCCTCACCTTAATGAAAATGCTTACCATTATTTCATTCAGCATATTCATGGGGTAGGTTTGTGGATTGCCTTCTAACCCTCAGTTAAAGGATTCCCAGCTTGCTGAAACTGTTTAGTATGAATAGAAAAACTGTTTGGCAATTTCTACAAATGTTAAATGTATACCCCCTTGATGACCCAACGATTTCACTCTTAGGAATATGCAAAGGAGACATGAATGCCTGCGCCTACCCAAAGACTTGCCCAGAGCAGCTTTATTCATAAAACAAACTGAAGTGCTGCATCACTGTCTTGCCAGTGGGTTTCAGCCCCGGGCAAGTTCACTATGGATTCAGTGAGACCGAGGAATGACAATGGAACATTCTTGGGGTGAAGAGGTTTATTACCTGGCTTGTTTTCCAAGCGATAGGTCAAGTACTAGAATTACATCTGCACCCAGCAGTCTGCAGGTCTGTAATCCTCTGTCTCTCCCTCGCCCAGAGTACTGGGCTGAGCTCCTTACATAGTGACTCAGTCAGTAACAGCTTATTGCCTTCAGGTGTGGAAGCAGTAGCCTAGCAGCAGGCCAGTTACATCATCAAGTAGTTTAGGTTCAGGTGAGGATCCTGGCATAGAAACCTTCACTTTATACACAATCACTCAGTAATTGTATTAGTTACATAAAAGTGTCATTTTCATCAAACTAAAAACAGCCCAAAGTCCAACAAAGGATAATGGATCAACAAATCATCAACTTTCCATTCAGTGGAATACTATCCAGCGATTTCCTTTCTGCTCAAGAGTTTACTTTAGGATTTCTTTTTTTTTTGTGAGGGCATCTCTCATATTTATTGATCAAATGGTTGTTAACAACAATAAAACTCTGTATAGGGGAGTCAATGCTCAATGCACAATCATTAATCCACCCCAAGCCTAATTTTCGTCAGTCTCCAATCTTCTGAGGCATAACAAACAAGTTCTTACATGGAGAACAAATTCTTACATAGTGAACAAGTTACATGGTGAACAGTACTGAAAGTTCACAGAAACTTTCAGTTTTGCTCATGCATTATGAACTATAAACAGTCAGTTCAAATATGAATACTCATTTGATTTTTATACTTGATTTATATGTGGATACCACATTTCTCTCTTTATTATTATTTTTAATAAAATGCTGAAGTGGTAGGTAGATACAAGATAAAGGTAGAAAACATAGTTTAGTGTTGTAAGAGAGCAAATGTAGATGATCAGGTGTGTGCCTGTAGACTATGTGTTAATCCAAGCTAGACAAGGGCAATAAAACATCCACGTATGCAGAAGATTTCTCTCAGAACAGGGGGGGTGAGGTTCTAAGCCTCACCTCTGTTGATCCCCAATTTCTCACCTGATGGCCCCCCTGCGACTGTGCCTGTCTTAGGTTGTTCCTCCCTTGAGGAATCTTACCCGTCTCTGGCTAACCAGTCATCTTCCGGGGCCATACAGGGAAATGTGAAGTTGGTAAGTGAGAGGGAAGCCTTATTGTTTGAAAAGGTTAGCTTTTTACTTCTTTGCATTTTTATGCCCTGTGGCTTCTATGCCCAGCATTTGTCTTGAGGTGTCTTTACCACTTGGAAGAATTATGATACTCGGTAAATTTGATAGGCATGAATTCTATTTAAGGGTTGTAATTAGGAAGGAAGAAGAAAAGCTATAGAAGTAACAGGCGGAAGAAAACATGGGAAGATTGATTATTTCTTTGACATATCTTCTTGTAGAGTAACTTCAGCATGTATAGGTTTTAAGCTACTACTTAAATTGCACACACACATTAACATAATAGGAGTACAGTTACATAACCAAAGCATACCTGTAATTACCAGCCATCTCCAGTGAAACCAAGAAAACCAGTTAGGCACCTTAGGCATTTGTGAAAACTTATCTATGATATGGTGGATATTGTCCAACTGAACTTGAACAGTCTGAGAGAAATCAGACAAATTAAAACAACCCATTCCTGGGGACTGTTCACATCCCTTATGTTCTTTTAACAGTAAATGGTCTGTAGTTGTAAGATTTTGGAGCGCTACAATTTGCACTTCTCCTAATTCTTGATTGAGTTCCAACAGTATAGATCCAGTCAAATTTGTTGTTTTACTGTATGCACAGGCCAGCTTAGATATCTCCTTCTTCATTCCCATGGCAAGTCCAGGAACTGGTGGGATGAGTGCATCTACAGCTGTACCAGTGCGTGGATCGCTGTTGGGGTTTTTTGATGATCATCTTCTGGCATGAGTCTTCCAGAGAGTGCTGATGTTGGAAGTTCTTTTTCATATCGTATCTTAGTTCATTTTCGGGGTAGCCCAATTAGGCTTTGATCCTCTGTATAAACACAAACAGACCCTTTGCCTACACTTTTATATGCCCTTTATACCCTTGTGTAGAACTCATTGGAGGTTACCACCCAGGAACTGCCTTTTTTTTTTTTTTTGTTATCACTAATCTACACTTACATGACGAATATTATGTTTATTAGGCTCTCCCCTATACCAGGTCTCCCCTATAAACCCCTTTACAGTCACTGTCCATCAGCATAGCAAAATGTTGTAGAATCACTACTTGCCTTCTCTGTGTTGTACAGCCCTCCCCTTTCTCCCACCCCCCCATGCATGCTAATCTTAATGCCCCCCTACTTCTCCCCCCCTTCTCCCTCCCTACCCACCCATCCTCCCCAGTCCCTTTCCCTTTGGTACCTGTTAGTCCATTCTTGAGTTCTGTGATTCTGCTGCTGTTTTGTTCCTTCAGTTTTTCCTTTGTTCTTATATTCCACAGATGAGTGAAATCATTTGGTATTTCTCTTTCTCCACTTGGCTTGTTTCACTGAGCATAATACCCTCCAGCTCCATCCATGTTGCTGCAAATGGTAGGATTTGCCCTTTTCTTATGGCTGAGTAGTATTCCATTGTGTATATGTACCACATCTTCTTTATCCATTCATCTATCGATGGACATTTAGGTTGCTTCCAATTCTTGGCTATTTTAAATAGTGCTGCAATAAACATAGGGGTGCACTGATCTTTCTCATACTTGATTGCTACATTCTTAGGGTAAATTCCTAGGAGTGCAATTCCTGGGTCAAATGGTAAGTCTGTTTTGAGCATTTTGATGTACCTCCATACTGCTTTCCACAATGGTTGAACTAACTTACATTCCCACCAGCAGTGTAGGAGGGTTCTCCTTTCTCCACAGCCTCGCCAACATTTGTTGTTTGTCTTTTGGATGGCAGCCATCCTTACTGGTGTGAGGTGATACCTCATTGTAGTTTTAATTTGCATTTATCTGATAATTAGTGATGTGGAGCATCTTTTCATGTGTCTGTTGGCCATCTGTATTTCTTTTTTGGAGAACTGTCTGTTCAGTTCCTCTGCCCATTTTTTAATTGGGTTATTTCTTTTTTGTTTGTTGAGGCGTGTGAGCTCTTTATATATTCTGGACGTCAAGCCTTTATCGGATGTGTCATGTTCAAATATATTCTCCCATACTGTAGGGTTCCTTTTTGTTCTACTGATGGTGTCTTTTGCTGTACAGAAGCTTTTCAGCTTAATATAGTCCCACTTGTTCATTTTTGCTATTGTTTTCCTTGCCCGGGGAGATATGTTCAAGAAGATGTCACTCATGTTTATGTCTAAGAGGTTTTTGCCTATGTTTTCTTCCAAGAGTTTAATGGTTTCATGACTTACATTCAGGTCTTTGATCCATTTTGAGTTTACTTTTGTATATGGGGTTAGACTATGGTCCAGTTTCATTCTCCTACATGTAGCTATCCAGTTTTGCCAGCACCATCTGTTGAAGAGACTGTCATTTCGCCATTGTATATCCATGGCTCTTTATCAAATATTAATTGACCATATATGTCTGGGTTAATGTCTGGATTCTCTAGTCTGTTCCTTTGGTCTGTGGCTCTGCTCTTGTGCCAGTACCAAATTATCTTGATTACTATGGCTTTATAGTAGAGCTTGAAGTTGGGGAGTGAGATCCCCCCTACTTTATTCTTCTTTCTCAGGATTGCTTTGACTATTCGGGGTCTTTGGTGTTTCCATATGAATTTTTGAATTATTTGTTCCAGTTCATTGAAGAATGTTGCTGGTAGTTTCATAGGGATTGCATCAAATCTGTATATTGCTTTGGGCAGGATGGCCATTTTGATGATATTAATTCTTCCTAGCCACGAGCATGGGATGAGTTTCCATCTGTTAGTGTCCCCTTTAATTTCTCTTAAGAGTGACTTGTAGTTTTCAGAGTATAAGTCTTTCACTTCTTTGGTTAGGTTTATTCCTAGGTATTTTATTTTTTTTGATGCAATTGTGAATGGAGTTGTTTTCCTGATTTCCCTTTCTGTTGGTTAATTGTTATGTATAGGAAAGCCACAGATTTCTGTGTATTGATTTTGTATCCTGCAACTTTGCTGTATTCTGATATCAGTTCTAGTAGTTTTGGGGTGGAGTCTTTAGGGTTTTTTATGTACAGTATCATGTCATCTGCAAATAGTGACAGTTTAACTTCTTCTTTACCAATCTGGATTCCTTGTATTTTTTTGTTTTGTCTGATTGCCGTGGCTAGGACCTCCAGTACTATGTTAAATAACAGTGGAGAGAGTGGGCATCCCTGTCTAGTTCCCGATCTCAGAGGAAATGCTTTCAGCTTCTCGCTGTTCAATATAATGTTGGCTGTGGGTTTATCATAGATGGCCTTTATTATGTTGAGGTACTTGCCCTCTATTCCCATTTTGCTGAGAGTTTTTAACATGAATGGATGTTGAACTTTGTCAAATGCTTTTTCAGCATCTATGGAGATGATCATGTGGTTTTTGTCTTTCTTTTTGTTGATGTGGTGGATGATGTTGATGGACTTTCGAATGTTGTACCATCCTTGCATCCCTGGGATGAATCCCACTTGGTCATGGTGTATGATCCTTTTGATGTATTTTTGAATTCGGTTTGCTAATATTTTGTTGCGTATTTTTGCATCTACGTTCATCAGGGATATTGGTCTGTAGTTTTCTTTTTTGGTGGGGTCTTTGCCTGCTTTTGGTATTAGGGTGATATTAGCTTCATAGAATGAGTTTGGGAGTATCCCCTCCTCCTCTATTTTTTGGAAAACTTTAAGGAGAATGGGTATTATGTCTTCCCTGTATGTCTGATAAAATTCCAAGGTAAATCCATCTGGCCCGGGGGTTTTGTTCTTTGGTAGTTTTTTGCTTACCGCTTCAATTTCGTTGCTGGTAATTGGTCTGTTTAGATTGTCTGTTTCTTTCTGGGTCAGTCTTGGAAGGTTGTATTTTTCTAGGAAGTTGTCCATTTCTCCTAGGTTTCCCAGCTTGTTATCATATAGTTTTTCATAGTATTCTCTAATAATTCTTTGTATTTCTGTGGGTTCCGTCGTGATTTTTCCTTTCTCGTTTCTGATACTGTTGATTTGTGTTGACTCTCTTTTCTTCTTAATAAGTCTGGCTAGAGGCTTATCTATTTTGTTTATTTTCTCCAAGAACCAGCTCTTGGTTTCATTGATTTTTGCTATTGTTTTATTCTTCTCAATTTTATTTATTTCTTCTCTGATCTTTATTATGTCCCTCCTTCTGCTGACCTTAGGCCTCATCTGTTCTTCTTTTTCCAATTTCGATAATTGTGACATTAGACCATTCATTTGGGATTGCTCTTCCTTTTTTAAATATGCTTGGATTGCTATATACTTTCCTCTTAAGACTGCTTTTGCTGTGTCCCACAGAAGTTGGGGCTTAGTGTTGTTGTCATTTGTTTCCATATATTGCTGGATCTCCATTTTGATTTGGTCATTGATCCATTGATTATTTAGGAGCGTGTTGTTAAGCCTCCATGTGTTTGTGAGCCTCTTTGCTTTCTTTGTACAGTTTATTTCTAGTTTTATGCCTTTGTGGTCTGAAAAGTTGGTTGGTAGGATTTCAATCTTTTGAAATTTTCTGAGGCTCTTTTTGTGGCCTAGTATGTGATCTATTCTGGAGAATGTTCCATGTGTACTTGAGAAGAATGTATATCCTGTTGCTTTTGGATGTAGATTTCTATAGATGTCTGTTAGGTCCATCTGCTCTACTGTGTTGTTCAGTGCTTCTGTGTCCTTACTTATTTTCTGCCCGGTGGATCTACCCTTTGCGGTGAGTGGTGTGTTGAAGTCTCCTAGAATGAATGCATTGCAGTCTATTTCCCCCTTTAGTTCTGTTAGTATTTGTTTCACATATGCTGGTGCTCCTGTGTTGGGTGCATATATATTTAGAATGGTTATATCCTCTTGTTGGACTGAGCCCTTTATCATTATGTAGGTCCTTCTTTATCTCTTGTTACTTTCTTTGTTTTGAAGTCTATTTTGTCTGATATTAGTACTGCAACCCCTGCTTTCTTCTCGCTGTTGTTTGCTTGAAATATGTTTTTCCATCCCTTGACTTTTAGTCTGTACATGTCTGTGGGTTTGAGGTGAGTTTCTTGTAAGCAGCATATAGATGGGTCTTGCTTTTTTATCCATTCTATTACTCTGTGTCTTTTGATTGGTGCATTCAACCCATTAACATTTAGGGTGACTGTTGAAAGATATGTACTTATTGCCGTTGCAGGCTTTAAATTCATGGTTACGAAAGATTCAAGGTTAGCCTCTTTAGTATCTTACTGCCTAACTTAGCTCGCTTATTGAGCTGTTATATACATTGTCTGGAGATTCTTTTCTTCTCTCCCTTCTTATTCCTCCTCCTCGATTCTTCATATGTTGGGTGTTTTGTGCTGTCCTCTTTCTAGGAGTGCTCCCATATAGAGCAGTCCCTGTAAGATGTTCTGTAGAGGTGGTTTGTGGGAAGCAAATTCCCTCAGCTTTTGTTTGTCTGGGAATTGTTTAATCCCACCATCATATTTGAATGATAGTCGGGCTGGATACAGTATCCTTGGTTCAAGGCCCTTCTGTTTCATTGCATTAAATATATCATGCCATTCTCTTCTGGCCTGTAGGGTTTCTGTCGAGAAGTCTGATGTTAGCCTGATGGGTTTTCCTTTATAGGTGACCTTTTTCTCTCTAGCTGCTTTTAAAACTCTTTCCTTGTCCTTGATCTTTGCCATTTTAATTATGTGTCTTGGTGTTGTCTTCCTTGGATCCTTTCTTTTGGGGGTTCTGTGTATTTCCGTGGTCTGTTCGATTATTTCCTCCCCCAGTTTGGGGAAGTTTTCAGCAATTATTTCTTCCAAGATACTTTCCATCCCTTTTCCTCTCTCTTCTTCTTCTGGTACCCCTATAATATGGATAATGTTCCTTTTGGATTGGTCACACAGTTCTCTTAACATTGTTTCATTCCTGTAGATCCTTTTATCTCTCTCTATGTCAGCTTCTATGCGTTCCTGTTCTCTGGTTTCAATTCCATCAATGGCCTCTTGCATCCTATCCATTCTGCTTATAAACCCTTCCAGAGTTTGTTTCATTTCTGTAATTTCCTTTCTGGCATCTGTGATCTCCTTCCGGACTTCATCCCATTTCTCTTGCGTATTTCTCTGCATCTCTATCAGCATGTTTATGATTTTTATTTTGAGTTCTTTGTCAGGAAGACTGGTTAGGTCTGTCTCCTTC
Organism: Manis pentadactyla; assembly: GCF_030020395.1. Lineage (NCBI taxonomy): Eukaryota > Metazoa > Chordata > Mammalia > Pholidota > Manidae > Manis > Manis pentadactyla. The sequence goes on from NC_080019.1 coordinate 193,141,368, forward strand.
TCTGGTGTTGTCTCTGTGATCTTTGCCTGCCTGTAGCTTTGTCTTTTCATGGTGATAGGAATAGTTTGCAGAGCTGGGACGAGTGACGGCTGGAAGAACTTCCCTTCTTGTTGGTTTGTGGCCCTCCTCTCCTGGGAGAACAGCGACCTCTAGTGGCTTGTGCTGGGCAGCTGCACACAGACAGGGCTTCTGCTTCCTGCCCGGCTGCTATGGAGTTTATCTCTGCTGTTGCTGTGGGCGTGGCCTGGGTGGGGCAGCTGCTCCAAAGTGGTGGAGTCGCGTTGGAGGCGGAGCGGCTGGGAGGCTATTTATCTCCGTAAGGGGCCTCCCTGCTCCCTGCAGCCCAGGGGTTAGGGTGCCCAGAGATCCCCAGATTCCCTACCTCTGGATTAAGTGTCCCGCCCTGCCCCTTTAAGACTTCCAAAAAGCACCTGCCAAAACAATACAACGAGCACACACACAAAAAAAAAGTGGCTGCTCGTTTTTCTTTATTCCCTGGCGCCAGCCTCAGGCATCTGCTCACTGTTCTTGCTGCCCTGTTTTCCTAGTATCGAGGGCCCTGCACTCTGGCCCGGATGGCTGGGGCTGGGTGCTCGGCAGTCCTGTGCTCCGTCTCCCTCCCGCTCTGCCTGCTCTTCTCCCGCCGGGAGCTGGGGGGAGGGGCGCTCGGCTCCCGCGGGGCCGGGGCTTGTATCTTACCCCCTTCGCGTGGCGCTGGGTTCTCTCAGGTGCGGATGTGGTCTGGATATTGTCCTGTGTCCTCTGGTCTTTATTCTAGGAAGAGTTGTCTTTGTTATATTTTCATAGATATATGTGGTTTTGGGAGGAGATTTCCGCTGCTCTACTCACGCCGCCATCTTGGCTCCCTCCTGCTTTATGGCTTTTGAGTTTAAAGTCACATTTTAAATGGCCTTCCTCATTGAAATTCTTTTGTGATTTGTTTAAGCACTTTTATGTTTGATTTACCTTGGCATAGTCTGTATGGATTAAACCTTTTTCTTCCAAAAATGACTACCCCATTGTTCCTATAATATGTATCAAATAATCCCTATTCTCTTCAGTAGTTTATAATTTACTCTTATTGCATAGCGAGTCCCAGTAAATATCTGGGAGATACATATTTACTTCTAGATTTTCTCTCTGCTCCATTGGTATGTCTTACAGGATTCGTTTCCTCCCATTATTCTTTTTGTTCAAAACATCCCCGCTATTCTTTTTTATCTTTTGCTTTTTGAACTTTTTAATCAGCTTGCTTAGTTTAAAAAAGTGTTGGCACTTTAGTGAATTTTTAATCACTTTAAACACAGTAATTGTATGTGTAATCTCAAGCATTTGTTTCTGTTTTCCTGTCATTTATGGAGAGCTTACCTCCCTGTTTCTGTGTCTGTTGACTGTTCTCTCATAGTGGATATTTTTCTCACTTGGCTTGCAAATTTTTGCTGTGAGCCTATCTTCAGTAGGAGTGCTTTGTTCCTTGGGAGAGAGTTCAGTGTGCTTTGGGATGGAAAAATGTTGCTATAAAGCAAGTTTGCATTGGTTTCTGCTGAGTGTCCTCAGACCAGAACTTTAGGGTTCCTGCACTAAGCTGGGTAAAAGCAAATGCTTTTGGAGATCTGGGGGCTCCATTTCCCAGGGGAGATTCTTTCTTCCCTCCTTGCCCACCCCTCTTCAGACTTCAGACAGGGTCAGTCTCCCCTGTGGGTAAATCTCCCAGTTCCCTCCTCCGATGGGCCAGGCTTTACTGGCTCTCCACTCCAGTGCCCGTCTTCTTCGTGCTGGGCCCATGTCTTCTGCTCTTCCCCTTTCTCCAGACATAGGAACCCCAGTCCTGTTTCTGGGCTCAGCTACAATTTTAAAAGTTGGGGGTTATCTCCTATCCTCATTTGTATGTGTTACAGAAGGAAGTTCTACCTTTGTGCCAACGTGCATTTGGTGAGCCAGAATCTTTGGGAGCTGACGTTCTCTCCCAATGTGCTATGTTTTGTTTTTACAATAATTTGTGTTTGGCCGACAACACCTTCTTGTGGGGTCAGGCTTGTCTCTTGGGGCTGGGACAGGGTGGGAAGGAGAACAGTGAGTGGGGGCTCTTAGAAGAATCTCATGGGGTGCTGTTTAAAATACACATGGTCCATATCCTCTCCTCCTTTTTTGAGCAAGGTTATCAGAATGGTGGCTGGTGGGAGGGTGAGGAGTATTTTGGATCTGCAGCTTTTCTTATGCAGCCCTACCTCTCCTCACCTCACCCCCACGCCTACAGAGAGTCGCTATTCCAGTCTCTGAGCCAGATAAAGAAGGCGGCGGTCACGTGTGTCATGTTGCTGGCCAAGCTGGGTCTTCAGCACAGTCTTTCAGACCAAGACCAGCTAAGGAGACTGGAGCGATGTGATGCCTGGGCTTAGTGTCCTGTAGCTAGAAAATAGTAGAGTGTTAAAATTGGCAACTCCCTCTTAATCCACCCAAGCTTCTCAAATGCCACCCTCCTCTTTTTATAGATTGAGACATTTAGCACCCAAGAATGGTATAGATTTCAGCTTATACAACTCGCGATATATCATGGATTGTGGCAGTCATTTCACTATGAATTTTCCTTGCTGCAGTTTGAAAAGGGATCATCTGGTGCATGTTCATGTTTAAAAATAGGCAAGTTAGCTTTTAAAAACAGAGTTTCAAAGACATGCCTCTGCCATCTACTTAGATACAATCAAAAGATGCCAAAGCCAGGAGCCCCTAAGACACAGACCAGGCAGCCCTGCTTACTCATTTTCTAGAAAGAACACTGAGATCCGATACTAAGTGGCCTTCACATGGTGACAGAGCAAAATGGCCCTAGGTCTGAACACCTGTCCCATAACTCCAAGTAAACCATGGTGATTCAGAAAGCATTTTAGTACCAAATCAGTCTAAGGGACAGTTCACTGTATTTTATCTCCTATGGTGAAAAAAAAACCTGACCATTATCATTTTTATACTTGGTAAATTGGTGTATCTTCCTCAGGCACTCATTATCATCTGGGTCCCCACCTGCTGGGGGACAAGACAGAGAAGGTACATAATTAAACTTTTAACCCAAGATGTTGATCAAAGGTTTAAAATAACAACATGTTATTGGGTAATACTTAGGAAGCACTGACTTATCCCAGGCACATGCTAAGTGCTGACCATTCATTGACTTGGTTATCCACACGAGACTGATCTGTAGCTGTGTCTTATTATCCCCATTTTACAAATGAGAAAACTGGGGGGCAAAGAAGCTAAGGCCCTGGGCCAAGATGACACGGCTCCTCAGTGGGAACCAGGATTTGAACCCCAGAAGTCTAGCTCCAGGGTCCATACTCTTAACAACTGCCTACTATGGCCTCTCAAAAATAAACCCAATATAAAAACATTAGAATCTGTTCTATGACCATAGCAATCGTAGTGTATGTCTATATATTAGAATCTAGAAATACTAGCATCAGTCCCCAAGCACCAAGCAGAGAGGGCACTGGTTTCATTTTTCTTTCTTAACCTAAATGTGATTATTTCTCGTGTATCCTCTGACATACTTTTTTGACTATGTTGTTCTTTTAATTCTTTTAACAGCTTTGAGATATAATTGGTATAAAATGAGCAGCTTGTGCTACAAGGTACAGTGTGAGAGGTTTTTACATATCATGTGAATTGGAGAAAGCCAGGTGTCCTTTGTGTCCCTCCTTTATCCTCACACTGCCAGCACACCCACAGCACTTCTGACACCAGATGGGAGGGTGGGGGTTCTGCACACCAGGCAATTCTGTGACACCAGCTGAGTGTCCTACAACTTAGCTCAGTTCTTACACTATCTTCCTATAGATGCCAAGCACGAGTCAGGGTCTCCACCCATGCCTCTCACCCATTGGCTGAAAACTGGAGGTTCTCACATCCCTTCTAGGGTTCAGTTCATCTGCTAGAGCAGCTCATAGAGCTCAGGAAAACAATTTACTCACTGTTTACCAGTTTACTCTAAAAGGATATGATCAAGGATACAGATGAACCTCCAGGTAAAAGAGATGCCCTCTCTGGGTGCACCACCTCCCTGCCCTTCACATGCTCACTGACCTGCAAGCTCTCTGAACCCCACACTTTGGGGATCTTTATGGAGGTTTCCTCATACAGGTCCATTTCTAGTCCCTCCCTCCTCTCTGGAGATGGGCTGAAAACTCCCAAGCTATTCATCATGGGTTGGTCTTTCTGGTGACCAGCCCCCTTCCAGGAGCCCCCCCAGAGTCACCTCAGTGCATACAAGGAAAGATGCTCCTGTCACTCAGGAAATTACAAGGGTTTTAGGAATGCTGTGCCAGGAACTGGGGGCAGAAACTACTATGCATATTTCTAGTATGTCACAGTATGCACAGCTGAAACCATCACCTCAAACAAGATGATAAACATTTCCATCAGACTGGGAGATTTCCCTGGACTTCTTTGTTCTGCCTGCCCCCCCGACCTTACTGACCTCCATCCCACCTGGGTAATCACTGATCTGCCTTCTGTCAATATCGATTAGTTTCACTTCTTAGAATTTCATATAAATTAAATCACAGTATGTATTTGAGAAGGATATTGTCTTCTTTCATCAGAATAATTATTTGAGATGAATCCATTTTGTTTCATGTATCAATAGTTCATTCCTGTTCATTGCTGAGCAATGTTCAGTTACATAGATATACCACAATTTGTTTAGCCCTATTGACCCATTGAACCTTTGTGTTGTTTCCAGGTTTTTTGTCAATAGAGCTGCTGTGAACATTAATGTAAAAGTCCATGGAGATGTATTTTCATTTCTCCTGGGTAAATACTTAGGAATGGAATGGCTGGGTCATGTGATAAGGATATGTCTCACTTCCTGAGAAACTGCCAAATTTTTCAGGTTGGAGTATCATTTTCCATCCATTGGCAGTCCAGCTCCTCTACATCCTCATCAACATTCACTATGGTCGGTCTTTTTAATGTGATAGGTATTTAGGGGTATCTCATTGTGGTTTTAATTTGCATTTCCCTAATGGCTAATGACCTTGAGTATCTTTTCATGTGCTTATTTGCCATTCACACATCTTCTTTGGTAATGGATCTTTTCAAAATTTTCTTACCAATTTTTGTATTGAATTGTTTTCTTTTTACTGAGTTTTCAGAGTTCTTTATATTCAGAGTACACATTCTTTATCTGAAATGTGACTGGCAAATAATTTCTGTGAGGCTTTGCAGTCTCTTTACATTTTCTTTCAAAGAGGAAAAGTTATTGATTTTGATGAAATAAAATTTATGAATTTTTTTCTCTTATTGTGCTTTTTAGTGTTGTAGCTAAGACAATTTTTGCCTGACCCAAGGACACAAAGATTTCTTCTTGTGTTTTCTTCAGGAAGTTTTACAGTTTTAAAAGTGTGTTATGTAGTTACTAAATTTGTAGGGATTTTCCAGATGTCTTTCTGTTTGTTGATATCTAATTTAGTATCAGTGTGGTCAGAGAACATAGTGTGAATTGAATCCCTTTTAAATGTATTGAGATTTGTCTTATGGCTCAGAATATAGTCTATATTGGTAAATACACTCTTGAAAACAATGCATATTCTGCTGTGTGGGTGGCCTATTCTATAATTGTCACCTAGGTCAAGCTGGTTGATAGTACTGTTCAGGTAGTCTATATCTTATTTTCTGTCTTTTCTTTTGAGAGTAATAGGGATATTGGAATCTCTGACTATTTTTGTGGATTTGTCTATTTCTCCTTGCAGTTTCAGGATTCTTATTTCATGTAATTATTTTTGAAACTCTTATTCAGTGCATAAACATTTAGGATTGTTATGTCCTGTTTATGAGTTGAACATTTTATCATTATGAAATTAGCATGTTTATCGCTGGTAATACTCTTTGCTCCATATCTATGTTGTCTGACACTAATGTAGCCACTCTGGATTTCTTTTGATTAGCATTCTCTTGATAGGTCTTCTTCCGTCTTTTGACTTCTAACAGATTTGAGTAATTATATTTAAAGTGAGCTTCTTGTAGTTAGTATATAGTCAGGTCTTGCTTTTTATCCAATTGGACAGTTTCTGCTGTTTTCACTGAGGTGTTTAGACAAGAGATCTGCAAAAACAACCATAGGCCAAATCTGGCATGTAGCCTATTTTTTTATATGGCCCATAAACTAAAAAAGTCAAAAGAATATGGGGTAAAAATCACATATGGTCCAAAGAGCCTAACATATTGGCTGTCTGAGCTTTACAGAAAACGTTTGTCAGCCCCTGGTCTGGACTGCTTATATTTAATGTGGTGGCTGGGGTGGTTGCCATGATGTCCACCATTCTGCTGTTTATTTTTCTCTATGTCTCATCTGTTCTTTCCCCCCATTTTCCTTTTTTCTGCCTTCTCTTGGATTGAGTATTTTTTACTTCTTGTTGTTTCTTTCGTTAGTTTATCAGCTCTAACTGTTGTGTTATTTTAGTGGCTGCTTTAGGATTTGTAGTATGGATGTTTCATATATCACAGTCTACCACTTCACATAGTAAAGACATACAATAAAAACAGTATACTTCCATTTCTCCCTTCTATTCCTTGTGCTGTCATAGGTTTACTTATGCATGTTATAAAGCACCTTACAATTGTTACTATTTTTGTTTTATATCAATTATCTACTTAATTAATCAAAGTTAAAACTAAGGGTGTTGTAATTGCCTATATATTTAGCATTTCTGGTGTTCATCAGGTTTCCATCTGATACCATTTATCTTCTCCTTGAAGGGCCTTCTTTAGTATATTCATAATGCAGAAGGCCTGTGATGATTTCTTTTTTTCAGCTTTATTGTGGTATAATTGACAAATGAAAGTTTTTTGTATTTGAAGTATACAACTTGATGTTTTGATACATTCATATATTATAACATCATAAAATAATATATCCATTATTTCACATAGTTGCTGTTTCTTTTTCCTTTTTTTGGTTTGTTGCTAACATTTAATATCTACTCTCTTAACAAATTCCAAGTATACAATATAGTTAACAATAAAATTGTTAACTATAATCACCATGCTGGACGTAAGCTCTCCAGAATTTATTCATCTTCCATAACTAAAACTTTGTATGCCTTGGCCAATGACTTCATTTCCCCCACCACCATCATACTCTCTGCTGCTGAGCTCAACATTTTTAGATTCTACACAGAAGCGAGATCACACAGTATTTGTCTTTCTCTGTCTAGTTTATTTCACTTGGCATAATGTCCTCCAGGTCCATCCACGTTGTCACGATTGGCAAGATTTCCCTCTTTTCTAAGGCTGGATAATAGTCCAGTGTGTGTATATCTGTTTATGATGCATTCTTTCAGCTTGTGTGTGTCTGAAAATGTCTTCATCTTATCTTCATTTTTAAAAGATAGTCTCACTTGGTATGTAAGTTTGATAGGATTTTCCCCTCCAGTACTTAAAGATGCTGCTCTGCTCTCTGACTATAACTTGCATTATTTCTGACATGGAATCTTCTATAATCCTTTTTCTTCCTTTGTACAAAATACTTCTTTTTGCTCTCTCTGCTTTTCATATTTTCTCTTTGCCTCTGGTAGTTAGCAACTCACTGGTGTAATCTACTTCATGTTTCTTGTCCTTGGGATTCTTTGAACGTCTGTCTGTGAGCTTATAGTTTCCCTCAAATTTGGAACATTTTTGGATATTATTTTTTCAAACATTTTCTCTGCCTCCCACCCCACCTCATGTGGGTACTCTGAATATATGGATATGTAGCCACTTTTAAGTGGCCACTTACAGTTTACTGAGGTTCTCTATTTCTTCAATATTTTGCTCTTTCTGTGTTTCATTTTGAATAGTCTATTATGTTTTCAAGGTCACTAGTCTATTTTGCTGTAGTTATATAATCTGCTATTAATAACATGCAGTATATTTTTTATCTTACATACTGCAATTTTTAGCTCTAGCAGTTTGACTTAGGTCTTTATTATAGCTTCTGTGTCTCTATTTAGCATGTCTAATATTCCCTCTAGCTCCCTGAAGAGAGAACAGAGTTGTAATATAATTGTCTTAATATCCTGTCTTCAAATTCTATCATCTGTGCCATTTCTTGCCAAGTTTCAACTGATTGATTTTTCCCCCTCATTTTAAGTTGTATTTTCCTACTTCTTTGTGAATTATGAATTGTGCTTTCCTGCTTCCTTTTGGATGCCAGGCATTGTGAATTTTGCCTTGTTGGGTGTTTGTGATGTTATGATTCATAACAAGAAATGTCTATTTGGTCTGTTCTAGCACACAGCTCCTGAAACTCTTGGAATTTCCTGAGTGATAAGAGGATAAAAGGTGTCCTTTGTTGTGTTAATGAGGTGGCTGGGAAAGCACCTGGAGAGGAGGGCTGGTTGCCAGCACAACCAACTCTGTGATTAGAGGGTTGAGACTTTCAGTCCCACCCCTTGACCGCCTGGGGTGGGAGAGAGGCTAGAGGTTGAATCAATCTATGAGATGATGGCCAATGAGATAATCAGTTGTGCCAATGTAATGAAGTCTCCATAAGCACCCAAAGTGTTAGGCAGAAAATTAGATATGAGTGGGTAGAGGGAGAATAGGCCAGTAAAGCCCACTAAAAGTGACTCAAGGAGTTAACCAGATAAAACTAGAGAGCCAGAAAGGGCTCACAGAGTTAATGAGTTAATCAGTTGAAGTTTCAAAGGCCAGGAGTAACTTAGAATGTCTGGATATTCCCCAGATAAAGAAAAGTATCCCAGCACAGCCCAAGTCTTCATTGTATCAATCAGATCATGCCCTTGTAAAATTTACTTTAGCTTGTAAAAAGGCCCATCTTATTCTTCAACTTAACCTTTATGCGTTTTTTCCTCTTCCTCCAGCCCCTAATCAAGTACCTTTGTAACCAGGGCAGGAGACAGACCTAGGAAGTGTAAATAAACCTATGTGGACAGAGAATGCTGAAGTCCCAAACCAACACAGTCACCTGAATAACCTTATTCTTAAGACGAAAGTTCAAAGGAATATGAATCACCTGTAAACATCATGGCTTATGCTGACCCTTACCCAAAAAAGCCCTATAAAACCCCAGACCCCAAACCCTCAGATGTGCCTTCTCTCTGAGTTGCCCACACTCCCCTTTCTTTGAGTGTGTCACTCTCTCTGTCCTACTTCAGATAAGTAGGGAGGAGCTCCTGAGAGCTAGGATTTGAGTTTGCAAGTTCCTGTCACCTGGGTGACCTGGATGGAACTGCAGTTATACAGCCTGCCTGAAAATCTCTTTTCTTTGCCTTTAGGAAGTTCTCAGAACATAATCTCACTCCATCCAGTGCTCTGCAGCTCCCGAACATCCTGGGGTGGTAGTTTCCACGCTGTGCAGATTCAAGCAGACACTGGGTGCCCGGCGACACTGGCTTTAGGGGTTGGCAGGGGATGTGCCCTGTGCCGAGCAGGAGTTCAGGGAGCTTCCCTTTCCTCCCTCTGTTTTTCCTTCCTCTCTGCTTTATTCAAGTAAACCTGCCTTTGTCTGCCTTCAGTTCTTCGTTGTGGTGGAGACAAGAACAGAGGAAAATAAACTCAACCCCCCCAACAAAAGAAGGGGTTCAGAGTCTGCTCCATGGGTTGGCGAACACATGGAGATGTGGGGAGAGCGGTGCGCTGGTGGGGGGCAGGGGAGCTCTGAGCCCTCCCCCACACCTTGCCCTATGCCTCTCTTCCATCTGGCTGTTCCTGAGTTGCATTCTTTTCTAATAAACCAGATGATCTGGTAAGTAAAATGTTTCTCTGGGTTCTGTGAGCTGCTCTAGCCAACTATTTGAACCCAAGGAGGGGGTTGTGGGCACATCTGTAGCCAGCCAGTTAGAAGCACAGGTGACAACCTGGACGTGTGCTGGCTGGATCAGGGTGGGGCCTACAGCAGCAGTCTTGTAGGACTGCGTTCTTAACCTGTGGGGTCTGGGGCTGTCTCTGGGTAGATAGTATCAGAATTGAGTTGAATTCTTGGACACCCAGCAGGGTGTCCAAGAATTGCTTATTGGTGTGGGAACCACCCCTACCCCAACCCCTGTCATCTCCCCACTCTCCCGCCACCATCTCCCCTCCATCATCTCCCCCCATACACACACTTTGAAACTGGGTCCAGGAACCCAAAAGAGTGCTGAATACTTTGGTGTTCTTACAAAGTTTGTGGATATTTGTTTACAGTTAATCCTGTTTTGTCTTGCCTCTGAGCTTCATCAGGTGGGATCAGAGCAGTGTTCAGTCTGTGGTCCGCATTTCCTGTCATGGGGGAGACCCTGAGCCGTCTGGCTGCTGCCCTGTGTGTCAACTTGGTTTTCTTCTCACTCTGGGAAGCAGCAAACAGGGAATGGTTGGCAGTAGGCGTTGTTCTCCGCCTGTACCCAGCTCCAAGCAGTGTTCCTTCTAATCCTTCTGCCTCTTTCACTGGCCTTTGCTCCTTCTTGACCGGCACCCAGGACCTGTGGACCACTACAGCCTCCCCTGCCTCTGCCTCCCCGTGTCGGGACACTGCCAGCCTCTGCCCAGGTTCCTCCCTCACCTGCAGCCCGGAAAAGGTCCCAAGGCGACTGCAGGACTCACTCCATCCATTTCCATCTTGGGATTTCCTCTCTCTCCTAGACAGATTTGCGGTATTTCCACAGCCTTTTTCTCAGACACTCTGTCCAGTGTTTTAGTTGTTTCAGGTGGGAAGTAAACCTGCAGAACCTGGTCCCTCTTACTCCGTCATGTCAGGAGGCACAGAAGGTCTCAAGTGATTTTTCATGTCTTTAAGCTTTACTGGCTGCGGCTGTTATATTTGCACAAAGCACGCCTCACCATCGTAGTTTGTTGAAGTTTCTCTGTTTATAAAGTGAATGAATTTTTAGAAAGACAGATGACCGACCTACTGTGGAAAGACATTTGCGATATAGCAAAGTTCTTACCATATGAAGGGTTCTTACAAATCAATGAGAAAAAGACAGAAATTGCAATAGAATAGAAATGGCTAGTCAATGTTATTTTTAAGTGGTTCCCCCTGCTAGTAATTAAAGAATTGTAAACAGTGTGATCATTGGTTGAGGACCATTATTCTCCCTTATACTTGCCAGCCATGTGGTTAGGGCAAATGTGGGAGAAGTAAGCACTCCCGTAGCAGGTGCATATGCGTGTGTCTGGGCTCCGTCTTTCAGCGCGCACATGTCAGAATGTATACAGACGCTCAAAGAGAGCAGACCTTGACCCATAGTTTTACTTTTAGTGACTCACTCTAGAGAACTTAAGAATATGAGCAAAGATTTAGGACCAAAACGATTCATACATCAGGGATTATAATGGCAAGAATATTAAAAAACACATAAATAGTCCTAAGTAGGGATGAGTAAACAAGTTTGACCCGTCCATGAAGTCTTTTGTGGTCATAAAAATGGTGGAAAATCAAATGACATGAAAAGATTCTTATCACCTGTACAGTGAAAAGAGTTTACAAAACAACCTGTACTGCACAATCCCATCTTTGTTTTTAGAAAATTGATTTACAGGAAAAGAGTATACCCTGAAATATGAATATTGATTATTTCCAAGTGGCAGATTTATGAGTGTGTTTTTATTCACTAATATTTTTAGGTTTTCTGCCACAAACATTTTTGTCTTTGTGATAAGAAAAATAGAACTATTTTTAGTTGTTTAAAGTGTTTGTTAAATATTTGTGTCTTCATGCTGTGGGCCAGAGATTGGCCAAGTTTCCCACAAAGAACCAGGTAATAACTACTTCAGGCTTGTGAGCCAGATGGTCTCTCTCGCAACTACTCCGCTCTGCTGTTAAAACAGAAGAGTTACCGCAGACGATATGTACACGAATGGATGTGACCGTGTTCCAAACAGAGAAAGCAGGCCAGATTTGGGCTGTGGGATGCTGCGGGCTGGCTGCAGCTACAGGCACATGGGGTCTAGACTAACTGACAGCCAGCATCCCTCTCTTCTCAGGTATTCGCAGACTCTGGTTCATCGCTATCCTCTTCCAGCACATTTAGAGAAAGCCAAGAAGCCACATAATCCAAATGCATTAATCAAGTTTGTTTTTCCCCTCATTTTTAACCATTCTTTTAAGGCTATTATTCCATTTTCCATTCCTTGGTAAAAAGGATCCAATTTGGGTACAAACTTCCAGTTATAAAATAAGTCACAGGGATGAGAAGTACAGCCTAGGGAACATAGCCGACAGTATTGTAATGGCTTGGTATGGTGATGGGTGGTGACTCTACTTACCGCGGTGAACACTTCGTAATGTATGTAAATGTCAAATCACTAAGCTGTACACCTGAAGCTAATACAGTATTACATCAACTATACTAAAGTAAATTTTTTTTAAAAGAAGGATATTATTTGGCAGGACTTAGAATCTTGAGGCCTTAGGCTTTTAGAAAAATTAAATGCTTAGCAACATTATTTTCTGGCTTTTAGAAAAATTAAATGCTTAGCAACATTATTTTCTGGTGCCTAGATATTCATTTCTGCAATTAAATATGGGTGAAGTGGGTGACGAAGGCTTCATCTTTTTCCAAGTAAAACTTAAAATGCCAAACAAATTCTGTACTCCTGAAAGGGATGGATAAGTCTAGTATAAATAAATGAAATGCAGAAAATTCCCAAAAGAAATCATCTCAGCCGCCTCCCTATACAAGAACTATCCGAGAGTCTGCTGACAAAGCCACTGGGTGAATTTCAGCTGCTTCCTTTTGTTACTGGTTTTGCCATGAATTCCACGCTGCACTCATTTTCTGCTCTTGATTCTGGATCCCCCATACACGGCAGAAGGGGCACAGGCCACGTGTGGGGCGGGGAAGGGTCTCCCGGGCCAGTCTGACCCAGGTGGCCTCGGAACCCATGAGTGTGGGTCAGGCTGACGTGAGCACTGTCCGTCGTGGAATCCACCAGAGAGCGTGTACTCAGGTCGGCTCCCCCAGGATGCATCCCCAGGATGCAGGCAGGCTCGCTGCAGCTTTTTGCCGTAGGTACTGCTACTCTGCGTACTTTTCCTCCCAAGCAGCCGGCACAGCGGCCCCTGCCAGGCTCTCACGCACATGCTCTTGTCTGCGTAGCTCTCCAGCCTCGCCAGGCCTCCACCAGGAGCAGCACTGCCGTGTGCGCCCTTCTGCACGCTGCTCTCCAACGTGTAGGTTCAGCACCTGCAGACGCTGCAACATGCTGCCGGGCCAGGTGCAGGGGACCGGTCCTCTGAAGGCCCATGGCCACTGAGAGCCCCCTCGGGGCAGGCTGAGTGCGTGGGCCTTTGGAACCGGAGCGTGGCTGTGCTTTGAGAAAGCAAGAGGTTGCCTCTTCTGTCGTGTGTTAGCGGTGGACTGCCCGTTTCATAGCTGTGGATTCTCCCCCTTCTGTCTCCTCAGAAATTGCAGGTGCTCCTGTGTCTGAAATTTCTGGGCCTTTCTCAACAGACGACGTAGCCAGTAACTGTGTCCCCACCCTGCCTTTGAATGAGCCCATTTTGTGGATTGTCTCCTACACGCTGATGAGCGTGTGTGGGCTCATCCTTCTCATCTTGATCGTCCTGCTGCTGCTTCCGTTCCGGTGCCGGCCCCTCCCACGCGACCCCGAGGTCGTCAACGACGAGTCCTCTCTGGTTCGGCATCGCTGGAAATGAAGAGCAGAGCCTGAACTCCAGCGACCCTGACTGCAGCTGTTGAGAGAATTAAATTTCAAGTGCAGCTGTGGGGGCGACAAGGCAGGGTTTCCTCCTGTGTCCATTAGTCTTAAATCTCTGTTCTCCCAGATGCCTTCCACCGTCACTGTATTTTGATTCTTGATTTTAAAGCTTCCTCCTTCACCCCTACTACCAAGAAAAATTATAATAAAAAACACCTCATTCTAAACCAAAAGAGAGTGAATTGGGCTTCAGGCTTCATGCCAGACTGTCCAGGTGTGTTACCATAAAAAAAAAAACCACAAGCCTTGACTAGCTCTCCTTTCCCTCCCATCTCTGGAGAAATGAGTGCACACAGTTTATAACTCCACTTTGCTAATGAGAAGCTGTTTGTATTAATTGCATTTAAGTGTATTTTTCACCAAGCTTCAACGTGGGTCAGAGTGGTACAAGGTGGCTGGCGATACGACAGCAGGAGAAGCCTGAGGCCTGATGACAAAACCGTCCTGTCCCCTTCTGAGTCGGACACAGGGCGGCAGTGCCCCTTTCTGGGGCTCTCTGGGCTCTGAGCAGGAGCCGTAAGCTCAAGGACGTCACCATCCAGCAGTCTTCACCAGCCAGTTCCTAAGGCAGAAGGCCATACCAGCAGAGTGAGGAGGAAACCTACTTTTCTGTGTTGGTACTTCTATAGTGTCGCTGGTATCAGAGTAAAAACCACCTCTGCTGAGACTCTGCCCAGGGCCCTGCACGAGGATGGGGGTGTGGGCGGCCTTTCCAGCCATTGCCCTCACCTGAAAGAATCCTCACTCCAACAGGTAACAGGTGCCATGCCTCCCATCGACCCAGGGAGCTGTCAGCATGCTGGTCATTATCCTGTGTGCTTACTCCTACCTAAAACTAATGAACAGTCTTTTAATGAGAAAACCAAATTCTATTTAACTAGCTTAGTTTCTTTCCCCAGCTCTCTCTGAAGGTAGATTGATTATTACCCTTTTGGTAACTAAGGAAATGTCTAAATGTCCATACTTGTGACCAGCTCTCAGGGGAAGGAAGACACAAGATATGCAAAGGCCTTGAAGGGGACATCGACTTTTTCTTGTGCTTTGCAACCACATCCTTCCACGTGCAGATGCTGCTGGATGCACATGCTCATCTGTGTCAGGTTAGCCAAGTTGTGGGACCTCTCCCCCACACATTTTTCCTTTGGCGTATTCAATCTTTGGTGACAAGTTGGGTGTACAATGGGATTCTTATTTAGGGAAATTCCTTCTTGCTATCATTTATTTGATAAACAGATTTCTTTGCCAAAGCAGAAGCCTTTAACTGGATACGAGTAGCCTTATATGAGCTGATGTAACAGGAAGGGTTCATCGCCAGTGTCCCTCCTCTGTGTCCACATTCAGTGTTCCCTTTCATTGCAATTGGGCTGAGCAGGACATAAAATAAAATTCCCCTAGAAGGGCTTCCTGCAGAGCATCTCCTCTGGCCATAGTGTTACTTGTGTTCAAAATAAGCTCCATGTGGAGGTTTGAGCCAATGTCTCGGCTCACCATATCCCCAGGCCACCTCCATACTGAGAAATATACACCCAGGACAAAGGGATGTGGGGCCACTTACACAAGTCCTGGTGTCCTTAGACTCTCCACTGAAGCTTTGAGCTGCATCTTAGAATGTCAATCTTCTGTGTTCTTTGGGTAGATAGTTTGAGTGTGTTGGGAATGAGGCCCTCTTGGGATGGGATGGCAAGAGGGGATTCAGGTATCAGGTGCATATTATCATGTCTGGTCTCAGCTGGTTGAGAGGTAACCGTTTCAAGAGACAGTGCAGAGGTAGAAATCTCTGGAAGCCTGTTGCTCTTCTTGGCTTTTTCATTGGTTCCTGTTTGGCGGCCCTTCTGCATAGAACTAAAGGCAGCAGCCTGCTCTGTGCCTTCCCATTGCTGTGGAAAATCTGAGCCCCTGGAATAAAAGGAGGGAATTGCAGGTATGACCACTTAGTTTTGCTATTTATTTCCTCAAACAGGCATCTTCTGTCCCATTTTCTCATGTGAGGTTTCTGAGCTAGGGATCATCTCTGTTGCAGCAGATTAGCACCATCCCCGGAGTGTGTGCTGATCGCAAGTTAGATGTCAAGGTAGGGTGTTAGAATGAAGGGAGCTTTAATGCTCTGTATTTCATATCAGATTTCGCTACCTTTTCATCTCAGATGTTATTGGATGTGACATATTGATGGAGAGACTTAAATTACAAAAGCATAACTTGGCAACAGGAATGAAATAGACAGCTGGATGTGAAACATTTTGCTGGTGTATCTTGCTGCTGAAAATTGGACTTTGAATCAAGACCCTGTTCGTGACACCCACTCCCTTGAGTTATGTAAAGGGATACTTGGCTTGGAGAACCTTCAAGGAGGCCTGCTTTGAACAGAGAGGGAAGTAGCAATCATTTGAGGGTGTCATTTTTCCCTTGTAAGACACTTTGGAAAATGCTGGAAGGTGGTCCTTTCCTGAAAGATGCAACTTAGCATTAAGTTGTTCTCAAAACCCTGTCGACTCTCTGATGGAAAATGGATACTTTTATGTAAACAATATATATTTTAAATAGGGTGAGGCTTTATATTCTTGATAACTTATTCAGGAGGCTGAAATAATATCCTGTCTCCAGTAACTTAGACTGTTTATTTAAAAAAAATAGAAGAGATGAGATGGGGACAGTCTATATTTTGCCTTGGGGATTTAAAAGAAACACGGGTGATTGGCATCAAATCACATGGCATTTACCATACACTATTTCCTATTTTTATGGACCAAAAACAAGTACCTGGGGTTAAAAAAACAGATTCCTTGCATGTGACCTTGGGGAATGCTTTCCTGAACACAGGCCACTCCCAAGCATTTGGAAGGATTTTATCTGATTCACCATGAAACACAGAGGTCTTGGTTGGAGATGAAGTGTGGGTTCAATGATGGTTCAAAATTAGGAAAGCAATTCTCAACAATGTGGCATTCACACCTCCACATGGCTTTTGGTAGTAGAGTCTGCAGAGCCCTTGTGATTTAGGGATGGCATTATTTCATTTAAGAGGTAAGAAAATATTATTTCATTATTTAATAGGTTCCCTGTGTGAATGAAAATTTGTTAAATTCCCTTTACCAGGCCCCAGTGGTGGAGTTGTCAAGCCCAGTTCAGTTCTAAGTTCTGGCCTAGTGCCACTTGATGTCATTGGGAATAAATGATTGTCCAACAGCCTGTTCCATAAGCAACAATAATTGAGTTTCACAGACTTTATCCCGGTTAGTGAGAAATAATTGGTTGGAATACCAGTGTGTTTTTGTCTTGCATAAACTTACTAGAATTGATTATAGAACTGTTCAGAGGAAAAACTTGCCACTAAGCTATTTTCTTTTTTTAAGGAAAACAAGTAAAATGTAAAAATTACGAGTTTTGCCAAGAGATATACTACATTTTTAGTGCCAAGAAAATTATACACAACAGAAGTTATTGTGCACATTTCTGGTGGGTTTTAAGAATTTCGGGTTTGAGCTTGTGGCAGTTTACCAATTAAATAGCAAGCTGAAAAAATACATTTTGAGAGTAGGGAAGGAAAATAAAAATATAATAAAAAGTATGCTAACAAAATAAGCAAGATTAGTTCTTTTGGAAAAGTTGCTGTCAGTCCAGGAATCCTCCAATTTCTTTTACCTGTAAAGCAAAGCTGAATCTGTTGGAGGTGTGGTTTATCTTACACAGCTGGAAACACCGAAATTTAAGAATAATTCAGTCTGGCATCATGTGTCAGATGTCAGCATGGACAGACAGAAAATGTGGCCCCTTCCACTTGCATTGTCCAAGCCAGGTTGATGATTGGTTCATTTAAGGAACAGAGAGTAGAGGGTGGTTGGGACTTGGAAGATTCTAGAATCTGGGAAGGGAGATGGGATAAGACATTGTAGCCTCAGGTCTGCAGATGACTGCAAAATTCTGAACAAGCTGAGAACATCCCAGGATGCTGTAGGCAACTCATTCCATCCTGAGGTGTTTTTTTTCAGCACAGTCTGCTTCTGAGGTTTTTTCCAAAGGAATCTCTTAGGATTTATGATTTGTCAAAGAGAAAGGTGCTTTGCAGCCCATCTTTAGAAGATGTCTGGCTGGACACAGTCCTCAGGCTGAGGCTCGGGGTTGTGCACTGGGAAGTTCTTAGGGCAGAGTCAAGAGGCGAAGCCAAAGGGGGCAGGCATTACCTTTGGGGTCTGAGCACCTGCAAAGGGCTCCTGCCAGCAGCTGTACTGGAGTCACCCTGAAAGCTGGAGCAGCCCCGACAGCCATTTCCACTGGGTCCTGCTGGGCAGCCCACAGGCTTGGGAGGCATCCCATGGGTCTGTGACCACAGTTCTCCAGCACCATGTTCTGTCAGAGACACTTCCAGAAAGAGTGTGTGAGAGAGAAGGCCCCTGAGCCCCTGGCATCCGTGCAGGTCCCTACATCCTGCAGCTCGCCAGGGCCGCTCAGGAGGCTCCGCAGGGAGTCTAGGAAGGAGCTGCCGCTTTTGGCCCTGGGCAAGCACCTGGGTTGGTGATAGCTCACCCTGGGGCCGTCGGAGACAGCTTGGTATGGCTGTGACCTTGATTACTGCACGTGCAAGGAAGCAAAGCCAGGCCTTGTAGTGACATCAGTGTGTCTGGGTGGCGGCCAAGGGCAGGTGCCCTTTTAAAGGGTGACACTGTGGCATGTGGACTGTTCTGAGCTTAAGGCAATCGTGACCCTGCGGACACAAGAGAAACCTTTGCCCTTCCCTAACTACCCAGGAAAATCTAAATTTTGGGTCTTTCCCAAAATAAAAGTTACTAACAGAGATAAATTCTGTCTGGTAACCCATCTGTGCAGAGAGCAGATTCTCATCACCAAACACCTGCTCTTCCTGCCCCGCGTCTCACCCCCTCCCCCTGCAGCCCCCCTATCCGTTCCTGGGCTCAGGATGGTGTTGATAGCTCCTTGTCCCTTTCTGTCTTTGGACCTCTCATGTATGTGGCCCATACGTTGGTTCCCATATGTACGAAATTAAATTTGATTTTCTGCTATTAATCTGTCTCACATCAATTTGATTCTTAGACCAGCGAGAAGAACCTCGAAGGGTAGAGGAAAATGCTTCCTCCCTGACATCTGCAAAACCTCTAGTCACATTAGTTACTGGGATTAATTACGAGTGTTGTGAGGACACGCGGCTTCATCCGAGCAATGTAGTGCTTTCTCCCCCACCCCCGAGCTTTCCCTGGTTGCTTACAGTCAGATACTCCAGAAACCTGGTGTTTGTAAACTGCCTCGTACTGTGCGATCCTGCAGCACATGTTCCCTTAAAGAGTGCTGCGCTGCTCACGGCCGGGCCAGGAGGCCCAAGAAGCTTCCTGAGAAACTCAGAACCAGCCCACAGCAAGGGCAGCTCCAGGGCCTCTGACCGTGGGCACTGGACAGCCTTCCCGTGACCCGGAAAGCCTTCGGGTTCCTGTCGGGCCACAGCTGCCCAAACAGGGAGGCCGGAGGTGCCCACTCCCAGGAAAGGGTGCGATGACAAAGTACCGTTCTCACCTCTGGGTATCTGCTGGTCACGGTTTGTGCCTACGGTGCAGTGGTGACAAGGAGCCAGTTCCCTTTGCAGGTGGAGAATTTTTTGTATGGGATCAACTGGGGACAGTCTAAATGGTATGTCGCACAGGTGTGCCCCACACATACCAATCTGAGTAGAACATTTTGCCAGCCTGGATTTATAATCATCAATTATATATTTACAAAGTATAGGTTTAAAACTAGACCTTGAATAGGTGAGCGCGGCTGTCATCCTAATGGCGTCACTAAAGGGGACTTGAGACCTGGGGAATCTCTGGAACCTGGCCTCCTTTACCCCTCATGTTTTTCCACAGAATTTACCTCGTTTAGGTTGGAATATATGTATTTTTGTTCATGATACACACGTGGGTCAGAGTATCATGAGAAGGAAAGTGTCTCCGAAAGGCAGGGTTTATTTTTCTTCTTGGTTAAATGCTTTATGTAGCGGTTTTCTGAACATTTCCTGGTAAAACTAAGTTTCCGCTTGGCTTCATTTTACCTGTTGAAGTAAAATTTTACATGACCTTCATATTTTTTAAACGAACACTTCTGAATGAAAGTTAAAAAAAACAAATGTGAAAAGATTATCTTTTGGAGATAAAATGAGCAAAGCTGATTAAGGATCTTTTAATCTATAATGAAAATCACCAAGAAAAAAACTTCTTTACCTCCTGTTTCTTACACACTTGCGTGTTCTTCGCTGCCCATGGTAACAGCTTGGAATTGTTTCATCTCATTTTCCTAATTGTAGCTAATGTGTCATCTAATGTGTAATGGGTTTCACCTTCTTAGCAGGTCAGAAGTTCTGTTTGTTTAGTGTTTGAATTACTTAGTACATATGAGAAGAAAGAGAAAGAATGAGATTTGTCGTGCTCACGTAATCTAAAATGATGTATTTATGCTTACTACAACTTCTGTTCATTCACACAGTTATATGCACTTAATGTTTAAAATCCCCATGTTCAGTTAGTTTTAAAGCAGTCACTCATTTTTTTCTTAAAAAGGGTGACTTTGCTGCTACTCTAGTGGTGTTTGTGTCTGGTCAAAGAGCTGCAAGCCTTGTATTCTGAAGCAGATGCTAAGAGTAGAGTTTTGCACAATGTATTCATGTGTGTATCTCAGATGAACATCCCTTAGTACACAATTCCTAAGTGTAACTTGTATTTCTGAAAATGCTTAAGATTATTTTATATTTTTCCCTTTTGAAATTTCCTCTATTTTTAGTATACCATGTTGTTTTAAATCGAAGTTGTACTCGGACCAAGAGTTGACATAAGGAGGTATTCATTCCATCTTAGACGTGGTTCTGCAGCTCCTGAACGATGTCCAAATTGTTGTGTGCTTCAGAATGGAGTTTTCTAAGATAATCTTATTTTTATACTTGTATGCTCCACCAATTTACGATGTACACCATTGAAAAAGAAATTTAAAAGTTTGGCTTGTTTGAATAAATAATACTTCTAACTTGTTGGGTTTGGAATTTTTTTACTATTTAGTTCAAACACTTCTGAAACTGCTGGTGGTGACATGTCAGTCTGTTCACCTCCTTACTTTACTGTAGGTTCCTGGAAAGTGTCAAAGATAAAATTCAGCGGAGGGAAAACCAGAGTCCAGCGATTATGATGGGAAAGAGGCTGGAAATGGGGGCCGAATAAAGTGCTTCAGCAGGTGAGAACCATCCCCAGAACGGAAAGAACACGCTATAGGAAAGAAACCCAATAAGCACGTTTAAGCCACTGTGAGCACTGGGCAGGGTGTTCAGCCTCAGCCTGGGGACTGAATGTGGCCAGTCTGTGTACGCCTTTGCCGCCGCCCCCATGCCACACACAGCAGAAAAAAGGTTTGCCCAGGGAGGGGACCCGGCTCTGTCCACCTCCAAGGCAAACCGCCTCCTGCACCGCACGTGCTCACCCAGGTGCCCTGCCGAATCCCACCTTCCGGAAGCCTGAGGATCCAGCGAGTGGGTCAGCCTCTAGAGGGGGGTGTTCACCAGCTCAGGCAAAGCAGAAATGCCTAGTTGCAGGAGGCAGGCGCCAGCCGTGAGCCGTGAGCTAGCTGAGACACCCATCCTTGAGAAATACACCTCTTTGACTAAACCCTTCTTGCTTGAGGATATCCGGATGAGAAAAAAAAATTCAAACCATTAGAAGGTGAAGCAGTCGTTACTGGAGAAACAGAATGGGACATTTGCTTTCTGATAACAATGGAGGTAATTTCGGTGTTCGCTCTTGTTTTCTGCAGGAGCTTGTGGTATTTTGCACTGGGAGTGGCTTTGCAGATGCTATTTTTCATGTTTGTCACTAGGTGGTGCTGTTGTGAAACTGGAATGACGTTTGTGACCTTTCATTCTCTAATTTTCATAGGCAACTTTTATCAGGTGTGTGTATGTAATAAATGATACCCAGCAGCTATCTAAGGATATCCTTCCATTCTTCTCTGAAATAGAATCTGCAAAATATGCTGGCTATTTAGGTTGTGAATCTTGGAGGTAAACCAAATACACAGGTTCAGCCCATGCCCTGTCCACATGGCTGCCGCACAGGGAAGGAAACTCAGTCAGGGACCACAAAGCCTCCCCCTTAAAGGCCCCACTGTCCGCAGCAGAGTCCACATTCGAAAAGTCAGCTTGTCTGATGACAAGACCCATGATCTCAACAATTATGCTACTTCCCCTATAAGGTTATTAAACTTTGTAAATTGAAAGGAAAATTAAAAGTTAGAACTGATGTCACTTAAAATACTACAAGGGAAAATATTTGTAACAGATAAAAGGACGGAAGCTAACACTGATTAAACAGCAACTTCTGGCCATGCGTATTCGATGCATTATGACAGCCCATCCTCAGAACAGCCCAATCGGGTACATATTGTTACTAAAAATACTTTTTAAACCCTGGGGTGGAAGGCAGGGGACACAGAGAGGACAGATTCAGAATATCAAGGGCTTCAGGAAAAGGCAGGTCTCACCCACAGGATGAGATTCCACAGGCCAAGTTCTTAAGTGTGATCATATTTGTCTCTTATTTTCCGTGTTATGATGCTTTGACATCTGAGACCCTACTGCCCCTAGAGAGATTGGAGCCATTCCCAGGGAGCGCAAGCAACTTGGCCACGCAGCAAAACCGGACACGTGCCCTGCAGACACAAGCCCACCCACCCAAAGCCCAGCCCCGCAGAACCTCCTCCATCTGGCCCCCACGCCTGGGGCTGCTGTGCCCCTCCCCTAAGCACCCCAGGGCAGGGACCAGGGACCAGGCGATTAAGGGCAGCCTCTGTGCCCCAGAGCCTGCTGAAACTATTCCGCTTGGCCAGCCCTACACCTGCCCCGCCCTGCCCTGCCTCCCTGGAAGGAGGGAGGTGAGGGCCCTGTTTTCTCCTGCTCTCATCCCCTCCGCCTCCTGACCAAATGGTGCTTCCACTGCATGCGTGGGACAGTTGTTCCTGCTCCTCGTGTCTTACTATGCCTCATTATAAAACATCCCAAGGGTCCAGTAAGTCCCTTAAAACACCAAGGAGGAACATGAGAGAGAGGTAGGAAAACATGCAACAGCTATGAGCTGAAGCTGACAAATGTGGGAATACAACAGTTCAAAGCTGGAATGTGTTCAGTCTTAATAATGTATGCAACACGTGTGTGTAACTAAAAATCAGGTTTTCAATTTAAAAACAAAGTTTTGAATGACAACAGCTGCCTAAGAGATGAGCAATCTACTTTGCAGAGAAGTTGGATCAGCCATTGCAGAAAATATTGAATAAAACATAAAAATTCAAAAACCCCTAAACCATCTCTTTCATCTTCTATTCCCTCTGCTTGGGATAATAGATTAGTGTGAATTTTATATACTCAGTAGACCTATTAATGTGAATTTAATATATGGGAAAACTAATATAATTAATATAGGATTAATAGCTAATATCCCCCTAGTCACTCCTCTGACGTATTATCATCACATATTTCGTCTCCTAAATAACCTTTAGAAATATTGGACGGTCTTTCTAAAATTGTCCTGTTGAGATTTGGGAATCATGCTAAATGCACAGGTGAATATGGGGAGAACTTACATTGTTTCAAAGCTAAGCCTTCGAATTCAGTAGGATGATGTAATGCTGTCATCTATCAGGTCCCTCTGGAGAGATTCTTTCACGTAGATCCATGCCTATTTCTTGATTACTTAATTCCCAAGGGTTTTGAATTTTCTGTTGTCATTATGAATGGAATTTTTTTTTCTATTACATTTTTTAATTAGTTATTACTCATGTACCTGAAAATACCTAGTTTTCTGTGTTCATCCTGTAATTGACTACATTAGTAAGTTCATTGCCTCTCACAATAAAGTTTTTTCTGCTTCGGTTTTCTGGGCATATCCAAGAGGAAAATTACATCATCTACAAATGATGGTAATCTTATCTGCTTTCTAATATCTGTGCCTTTTAATTTGTGTTCTTTTCGTCTTTTGTTCTGCCTGTTGCGGCATACGACAATGTTTAAGCCTTATTTTTCTTTTAATTTTGGAATCGGTTACACACAAAACTCAAAAAGCAGAACAGTTTATGGTGAAGTGTCCTTCCCACGCCTGAACCTCATCTGCCACCTTCAACCCCTCCCCCACCACCCCACCCCTGCCAACATAACCTGCAATGAGCTCACCATGCAGCCCTCCAACTGGTCTGGAGGCGTTGATCAGAATATATTCTTATTTTCCTTCTCTTTCACATAAAAAGGTAACAAACTGTATACATCATGTGCTTCTTTCCTTTTTTCACAGAGTTTACTTTGGTGATTGCTCCATATATTTTTCCCGGATGCCTCACATCCCTGTATGCATGTGTCATTATGTAACCAGCCACAGGTTGACAGCACCTGTACTGTTTGCCATCTTTTATTTCTATAAATGTTGCAGCAGTGAATAACCTTATGTAAACATCATTACGTGGGCTGGTCCATCTGTAGGATTCATTTCCAGGAAGGGAATTGCTGGATAAAAAGACACCTACATTTATATTCAACAAGTGCTGTCAAATTGCCCTTCATAGGACATGTGCTCTTCTTTCCCAGTGACTGGTTTTCTTAGGTTCCTTGGTTATCTTTTCTGTCTATGGGGAGAGCCAAGTGTTTCTCAGGAGTGTCGCCTTAAAGCGTCATTCACTGAGTCATCTGTCCTTTCCACATTGCTCTGTTTATATTTCAGCTTGGTCTCTCCTGCAGCTCTCTGTCCTAGTCCACTGGCCTCTGTCTCCCCCTGACTTTTAATAATTGCCTTATAACTTTAATGCATCTTGCTTGCTAGGAGGGTAAATCTCTGCATTCATCTTCGAAATTATCTTAGCTAATCTAAGACCCTTGCACTTAAGTATGGATTTTGGGATTAGCCTGTCAAATTCCATAAAATCTCTGTGGTTATTTTGATGGGAATTGCATTGTGCCTCTAGTTTAACTTGGGTAGAATTGACGTCTTCATGGTGTTTTTGCCACTACCAATGAGATTCTAAAGTAAAGGGCTCGAAAAAACGTTTCCTCATATATTTCACTTTCAGAGAGGGTTCTTGCCCACACATGTCCAACTGATGAACCCCAAGTACGTGCTGATACCTCAACTATAAGAGAAGCTGCAAATATGAGCTCTGCCTTCCACTTTGGGGAGGGCAAGAGCACGCAGAACATGACGAGGCTGCGCTGTATATTCAGTCCATTATATCCTTTCTACGTAAGTGTGACTTTGCTTCTTCCTGTTGAAATCCTACAAACTTAATTTCTTTTTCTTCCCTAACTGCTTTTGTAGGAAGCTAGAAAAGTAGCAAAAAGAAACAGTGATATGGGGCATCTTGCCTCATTCTGATATTAAAGAGAATAATTTCTGCATTTCACCCTTAGGTATAATATTATGGATTTTACCTGGGTAGGAGTTTCCCTTAAATTTTATTTATTTTTTGTTAAGGTATAATTGACATATAACATTATGTTAGTTTCAGGTGTATAAATAATGATTTGCTATTTGTATATATTGCAAAATGGTCACCACAATAAGTCTGGTTAATATTTTAAAGTTGCTGAGAGAATAATATTA
The DNA here is from genome assembly GCF_030020395.1 of Manis pentadactyla. Taxonomy (NCBI): domain Eukaryota; kingdom Metazoa; phylum Chordata; class Mammalia; order Pholidota; family Manidae; genus Manis; species Manis pentadactyla. The sequence goes on from NC_080019.1 coordinate 193,166,663, forward strand.
AAAATTCTCATAGCAAGAAAAAAATGTAACCATGTATGGTGACAGATGCTGACTAGACTCTGATCATATTTTAATTGAGCTATTTGTCTTTTTTTATTACTGAGTTGTAGAAGTTCTTTACATACACTAGATTTTTTTTCCCTGAATATCTACATTTGTGAATCCAAATCCAGTTTTTGTCAGTATTTACCGTTACCAGATATTTATGAGATTATATTAGATACATGATTTGCAAAATTTTCTCCCATGCTGTGGGTTGTCTTTTCACTTCTTAAACCGTAGCCTCTGAAGTACATTTCGAAGGTTTGATGGTGTCCAGGTGATTTATTTTATTTCTTATTTTTGCTTGTGCCTTTGTTGGCATATCTGAGAGTACATCGTCTTACTCCAGGTCAGCAAGTTTATGCTTATGCTTTCTTCTAAGAGTTTTCCATTTTTAGCCCTTTCAGGTAGGTCTTTGATTAATTTTGAGTTAATTTTTGTATACAGTGCGAGGCAGGGGTCCAATTTCGCTCTTTCACATGTAGGTATCCAGCTGCCCCAGCATCGTTTGTTGATAAGCCTCTTTTCTCCTCCTCCGATTGCCTTGGTGCCCTTGCCCTTAAATGTGAGGGTGAATTTGCACCCTCAGCACTGCCTCGCTGATCTGTATGTCTTGCTCTGTGGCAGTACCACGCTGTCTTCGTCTCGTACCTCCATGGTGAGTTGGTATTTACTGTGAGTCCTCCAACTTTGTTGTTTTTTTGTTTGACTTTATTCATCTCTTCCTTTGGCTTTATTTAGTTTCTTTCTGATTGATGATTAATTTGTTTTCATTCATGTTTTACACATGCTTGCAAAGAAGATGCTTTTCCTTCCTGGTCGAAAATTTGAACTATATCCATTCATTCTACTTTACTATGCTATGTAGGTTCTCACATCTTTACTTTTTAATATGACTTTTTACAGACCAAGAGAAGATGTTGTGGGTTGAATTCTGTTTCCCAAAATCTATATGTTGAAGTCCTAACTCCCAGCACCTCAGAATGTGACCATATTAGGGGATAAGGTCTTCACAGAGGTGGTTAGGACAAAATGAGGCCCATAGGGTGTCCCCTATCCCAATATGACTAGTGCCCTTATAAGAAGAGGAGAAGACACCAGGGACCCATGTGCTTGGAAGGATGACCATGTGAAGAGATGGCAGAAAGGCGGCATCTGCAGGCCAAGCAGAGAGGCCTCAGGAGGAACCAGCCCTGCTGGCACCTGGATCTTAGACATCTGTCCTCTGAGACTGTGGGAAAATAATTTCCTGTTGTAAGCCCTCTAGCCTGTGCTAGTTACGGCAGCCCTAGCAGACTAATACAGGAGGAACTGAAGTCTGTTACTGCCATGCATCTGTCTGTTTCTATAGAGCTCATGTAATCTCTGTTCTAGAAACACTGCTACTATATTACTTCATCCACACATGTGATATTACATACTACATGCAATTCATTAGGAATTGCCCCTTTAACAAAGGAGGCACAGTGCTCCTCTTCATATCATTTAATGCCTTTGACTTCCTCCTTGACTGGTATTAAGACCCCAGACCTTATCTTACTGTCTGTGGGACCTGCTGGGAAGAGCCCATCACTTTATTTTCAGCCTTTCTGAATCACCACACAGAGGACTCTTTCTGTCAATTCATTTAAGAAATCATTTTAAAAATAGATGAATTTGATTCATTTACATTCATTCCCATGACAAGATCATCCTGTTTCTGTCCTGTGTGTCCTGAGGGTTTTATGTTCACTTTTAGTATGCTTTTTTTCTTTCACTAAGTGATTTGTCTGCTTTACTTTGTCCTGTGTGTAGTTCTTTCATCCAGGAAAGCTTGTGCTTTTTTATACTTTGATCATCAGAGCGTATGTAATACAGGGACAGAGTCCCTTAGTCTTACATTTCTAGACAGCATGTGAGCAGTGGTCAAATGAGCATTTCTTCCTGCTGCCTTCCTCCTCTCTGCCATTCCCTGATTTTAGTCTTAATATTCATCTCTGTATGGTAACATATATGTACACTCTTCTTGCTTGGTTTGTGGCTTTATTTGATCTTTTGGCTCCCAACAATTATAGGTGAGAATCGATGAATTAGTTCTACCTCTTAACTTTTGTCCTGCTTCCCCTCATAGTTTTTGTTAATCATATTGTTTCTACATCATCCAGCACATAGAAATGCTACATTCTGTTCTATCTCCCTAAAACCACACCTGTGAATGCTCCCTTTTATGTTTGCCAGGATGTCCCCACTTTCCTCTGGATTAGCTAGGTTTTCTTCTAGTAGTTTCCTAAAACAGGACTTGAAGAAACAGCCTTTCCTGAGTCCTTGCTTGTTAAAACCATTTGTCGCCTTTATACTTGAAGAAAACTGTGGCTGGGTATAAAAACGGTATTGCACTTTCTTTTCTTGAGCATCTTATAGGCATGGCATCACTGCTTTCTGGCTTTGAACTTTGTTTTGGGGAAAACTGAGGCCAGCTTTACATCCCTCCCTACTTTAAGTGACGTGACATTTTCTCCTAGCTGCCTCAAAGATTCTTCATCTTTAAAGCCCTGTAATTCTAGGATATGTCTCATGCTGACCATTTGAGGTCAAATTTCCTGGCACAAGGGAAGTTAAATATTTCTTTCAATCCTTTGCTTTCAGCCCCCCTCCCATTTTAAATGAACTTCAATTATACATATATTAGATCTGCTTTGTCTTCTATATCATTTTTATAATTTAAAAATATTCCTTTACTTCTGTAAGTTTTTTCTTGCTTCATGTCTATGTACTGTGTTCCTTACTATGTTTTCATGAGTATCTATTTTCTCTAGTGCTGCTGCTTCTAATGGCTTTGTCTTTTTCTTCTCTTTCTTGAGTTTGGTCATCTCAAATTTCATCTTCTGTTATTTTGTTATCTTCCCGTGATTTTTGCATTTCTTCATTATTGGCCTCCTTCACTGAAGGAATCACTTCAATGAGTTGTTTTTTGTTTTGTTTTTTAATTTGTGATGAAATGCACAGTCACATTTTTCATATGCTCTCTGAGGACTTTTTCTGGCAAGTGTTATTAGATGGCAAGTTTTACACAAAAGAAACAGATCTTTTCTGCATTTTTAAGTAACATCTGCTTATCAATTCTGCTACATTTCTTTTAAAATCACTCACTTACCATGGAATGGGAGACCTGCTATTTGCAGGAGGTTCCAGTGAGACAGAGAACATAGGTTTCACTTAACCTCCCAGGTTACATGACCTCCCAGTCACATGACCAAATATGTATTTCTCAGGTATAGTTGGTCTGATAAATATATTTTTCACATTTGTGAAAATGCTACAGAGCTGTAAAGATGAAATGGGTATATTCTTATTGATGAAGGTGGCTTTTAGACCCACCCAAGGGCAGGGGCCAGTTTTCAGGAGGGCCAACCATGCAATCAAAAGGTTGGAACTTTAAGTCCCATGCACCCCCTCCACCCCCACCTGCAGGGAGGGGAGAGGGGCTGTAGATGGAATCAGCCAAAGGTCAGTGACTGAGTCAATCAGGACTATGTAATGAACCCTCCATAAAAACCCAAGGGAACAGTGTTTTGGTCCTTTTTCTGAGAGTTTCCATGCTTGGGGAACCAAAATGCTTCCACGTGCCACCCACACCCCACAGAAGGACAGAAGCTCTTCTGTTCAGGTCCTCACCCTACACATCTCTTTATTTGGCTGTTGATTCATACTTTTTATCACATCCTTTAATAAACCAGTAAACGTGAGTGTTTCCCTGAGTTCTCTGAGCTGCTCAAACAAATTAATCAGACTCAAGGATACGGTCATGAGAACCTCCAATCTGTGGCTGGTTAGATTAGAAGCACAGGTAACCTGGGGTGTGTGACCAGCATCTGGAGCCAGAGATGGGGGCCGTCTTGTAGGACTGAGCCCCCAAGCTGTGGAATCGGATACTCTTTGCAGGCAGATGGTGTCAGAACTGAGCTGAATCCAATCTGCTGGTATCTGAGAATTGTTTGGTGTTGTTTGGGGAGCACTCCCCCTGCCGACCAACACACACACGCACATTGGGACTGGAACACCTATTCAGTGCACACAGCCCTGCTGATTGTCTGAGTGCCGCCAGCCCTGCTCACTCTCCTCCTTCCCCACTTCCTCCCTGAAAAGCAGGAACAAGGCTTGCACCCGTCAGAGGGAGGCCCTCATCTGTGGGAAATGAATGTCTGTGGTGCCTTCTACAGTTGGGCGCCGCTGTACCCTATGCCTGCTTGCCACCCTGTCCCAGAATTTCCTCCCTGTGACCTTTCTCCTCTCTCAGCTGCTCTTTCAGCTCCTGTGCATTCTTTGCCATCTGCAGCTTTTCTCTCCCTCCTGGCTTCACCAAAAATGCAGGGTTGAGGGCTTTGTGATTTGTTTTGTTTTGTTTCATTTTTCTTGCTTCTCTACAATGCTTCCCAGGAAAGGGCAACTGGTTGACTTCTGTGTCCTGTTCACAGTGGAAGTCAGGCTTTCAGTTTTGATGGCATGTATTTTAATACTGTTTTAAGATTTTCTTTTTTAACTGCAGAAATGTTTTAGGTTGGTTATTTAAGTATTTTAAAGCTTTTAGTTGAAACTTGGATGAAGGTTTATTACAAACATATTCATTGCTACATTATTCAAGATGGAAAAAAGTGGAAGTGATCTGGATGTCCAAAAGAAATAGAGTTAATTGTCACACATCCATTGGGTAGAATGCAAAGCAACCATTAAAAATATGTATTAATAATTTTAAATTCAGAAAATGATTATAATATATTAAGAGAAAAATGCTATAAACTGTCCGTGTAGTGTGATCAGTTTTAAATGCACACACCCACATACACGTAAACACACACATGCACACATACACACACAGAAAAAGGGACCAAAGACTGAAAAGAAGTGCACAAAAAGGTTGAAGAAGTGATCTCTAAAAGAATTACAGGTGACTTCAAATATTCTTTTAAAAATTCCATATTTCCTAAATATGCATTATTTGCATAATCAAGAAATATTATTAAAAATATACTTCATGACTTTGCCCATTATTTTCCTCCTACCCTTCCTTGTGGCGTTCTCCATCTTGGTAGATGGCAACCCCACCTGCTTGGCAGGAAACCCGAGTCATTCCCACCCCTTCCTCTCCCTCATCCCCACACCAAACTTGCCATTTGTCATCTTGGTTCTGCCTACCAGTGACCCCAGATCTTTTCCTGTCACTGGTCATCTGTGTTCCCGCCTCTTGAATTGGTTTCCTTATTTGTCTCCTAGCCCTTTGTCTATCCCACCTGAAAATCACCTTCTCTACAGGTTGTATCACTGCCAGCCAAACTGTTCCCTGGCTCGCTGCAGGCACAGCAGAAAAATCCAAATGCCAGCACCGAAGGCCAGCCCAAGTCCCTCTCCCACAGCCCACCTGCCCCATGCCAGTCTCTAGGTGCCCTGCCTCTGGCACCATCCCTGCAGTCAGGAATGACCACAGAATTACATAACGACTGTCATACAGCAGGGCTCAAAAAAAACAGAACAAAGGCCATTGTGCCAGCTGCTATGGATGGTGATCTGCCCTGCCAAGAATATAGCAGGTGTTCAGTAGATGTGACTTGAGTATGTGAAGCACAGAAGAAGGTGACTCAGCTTAGCGCTGGCTTCCAGACAGAACCAGTTCTAAGCCAGGGTAGAAAAATGATGGTTTGTTCTAGCTTAGGAGTGTGGAAGAATAGGACCTGAACAGCCAGCCGAACAACATGCAATTCATGTTTGTAACAATATCCTGTTCGTGTTTGTATTGTTTGAATAGCGTCAGGGTCAGGAAATGCTCCAATGTTTCTCTCTCTACTTGTTTTCTCTGCACTTTCATTTTCCTGGGACATGCTGACAACCTCACTGGATAGGGGAGCAAACAGAGGGCTTGGCAGTATTTGCATTCTTTTCCCATTTCCAAATTCTCATCCCACTCAGCAGTGGATGAGATCAGTCACCAGACTTACATTAATATTAGTCGTTAAATCCTTGCTAATTTTAGAGGCATCTGCTTGTTTATAATTTGTAAGCAGTTGCTTCATTTCCTTGGCCCATTTTTCCCCTGGGGTTTCAAGTCTTCTCTGCCTTGACAGTATTAAAGCTGTAATTGGATGATTGAATTCTGGGTATATATATATATATATATATATATATATATATATATATATATATATACAGCTAACACTGAAGGGAGGGCTGTGGTCCGTGCTGAAAAAAAGAAGGTAACACAGTGGCCTGGATGAAGGTCAGGAAATTCAAATCCCTGTCTGATGGGAGGCGGGACAGAGATGCCGTAGAGCTGTGGTCTGTGGGCCTCTTGGTTCTCACTCACCTGCCCACGTGCAGCTTCCCATATTGGTCTCAGACTCTCTCTTGCCCCCAAGACTTTCTCAAAGCTCTGCACAGAATTCTCTAGGTGAGGGCTTGGCAGGGTTTGAGGCACACACGAATCCCGCCAGGATCTTGTTAAAATGCACATTCTGGTTCTGTGGGTCTGGGGCAGGGTCTTCTGAAAGGCCCCAGTGACGCCATGCTGCTCCATGGACTACCCCCCCTTAGGTAGCAAGGTCTGGATTACCCCAGCCCAGCCTCACCTCCCCCTGGAAGCCCTCTGGGACCTCCCAAGATGGGATGAAAATCAAGCACCAAGCATGTGGGATACTTCTTAGCTGGGACTGTATCCCCGCCTGTCACCTGCTGGGAAGTGGGCATTGGGGGTGATCACTGTTGTTCCACAAGGATCTTGTGCTATGCCTGGGAACATAATTACCCTTTTCTGGATCAGTGAATGAGTGTGGTTCTTTGTATTTCTCCAGGCATTTTACAATCTCATGAAAACATTTTGAAATACCACACAGTAAAAATCTTAAATGTACTAGGTATATGTGTGAAGGTCCATTTCTGTATCATGCACTTGACAAAACACACTCTTGGGGGGCTGCTGCAGTCCTCCCCACGAATTCATGCTGTGACTCCCACCGCCCACCCACCCACCCATGTATCTAGCAGGGAACAGCACTTTGAATTGACCTGACCCCTCCAGGAGGAAGATGGCTGCACGCGTCAGTGACTGGAGAGGCTTGCCTCATGATTGCTAATATGGTCAACCTTGCTTCAGTTACCAACAAGGCCTTTGTTTTCCTTGTCCTTTAAAACCACCCAGTGCAGGCCTTAGGCCTGCTCATGAGGCTTCCATGGAGCAGCTCTGTGACCAGATGTAGGAAGCCCCCTGATGTTCCCGCCATAACATGGAGATCCTAACACCCACCTTCCCAGACAGCTCAGGTTTTCAGGACATAGGTTAAGCTTTGGCTTCCCTTTCTTTCCCAGAACCCAGCCTGTTGCCTGACAGATAGCAGTTACTCAATAGATAGTCTGTTCATTGACTGTAAGAATGAATGAATGAACGAATAAATGAACAAAGCCAAGCATTCGCTATACTGAACTCTTAGAAGAAACAAGAGGTATTAATATAAGCAGTTTGTAACGTCTTTGAAAGAGGAGATTGAACCTAAGCAGCAGTACTATACCCCAGGAGTAGTGAACTTGGGGCACCCCTCTTCGTTTTTTGACAGTAAAGCCCCACATTGCTTTTTATAAGAAGGTGGATCAAGTTATCAGAAGGGAAGCAGGAATGAAGTGGTTCCTTCAGTTACTTAGATGAACCCAATGCTTCTCTAGCCTCTTGCTCATTCATTATGCAGTCACTGAACAAATATTTAGGGATCGCTGGCCACGATCCAGGTCCTGTCCTAGGCCCTGGGATTGAGCTGTGACTGAGTCAACGATCCTATCCTCTTGGAACTTGTGGTTTGGGAAAAAGGAATTACACTCCAGACAATAAGCAAGTGAACAAGAAAATGCCTGAAATAATGCCAGGTAGTGTTCAGTGCTGTGAGCGAGGGAAAAGGCAGGGGAGAGGTGAGTGGGGGTGAGGAAAGGAGCTGGTTTAGATGAATAGCTCCCTGCAGAGAGCCCTGTCCACAATCCCCCCGTGGCTTTCTCTGCCCTTCAAGGCTAACCTGGAGATCTGTGTTCCAGCCAGGCCAGACGGAACTCCAGGACTGGTCCTTGGGTGGAGTGCCAGTTGGCAGGCCTGCCCTCTGTGTCCAGCAGCCCCACAGTGGGTGTGCCCGCTGCACTGTGACCTGATGGCTCCCGCCAAGCCGGTTCAGTCCCACCCTCGCTTTCCTGCTGGCCTGGCCCACAGGAGGCAGCCCCCTGTTCACACACCAGGAAGCACTGGCCTGGCCTGACTGTCCTTTACAAGGGATCTAGGAGGGAGCAGCAGGAACAACAGGCTGTCTCTGCACCTGCAGAGACTCCCTCACCCGGTTCCCTTGGTCGTGACAGTCATTAAGGTCCCCTGATACAGCTCTCCCCACCCCCATCCCATCCAGCAAGGCCTGTCCGCGGTACACCCTGGGTACACCCTCTCACCTGCCACTCACCCTGACGGCTCTGCCACAAGGAACCGAACCACCACAGGGTCCTTGCCTCGGAGGCAAGGTTGGCTTCCCAGGTGTGTTCCACCTGGACGCTTCATGGCTCTGATCCCGATTTATCTGCATGCAGCTGGTGAATTGCTAAACTCTGTTAATAAAAGAGCTCCAAAGGAAGCCAAAAGCTTTATTTTATGCAACTGTGGTTCCAGAATTGCTAACTTTTTCTTACCCCTGGATGAATCCAGTTTGGGGCCCTTGAAGGTCAGGGTTTTTAAGGAGGTAACATTTACACATAACACATAGGTGTGGAAGTATCGTCACTGACAAGTCACTTAACCTGGTTAAGAGGCCTCCTTCCAGCTCCTGGAAGGTCATGTGCTGTTACAGACTGAATGCTTGTGTCCCCCAAATTCATATGTTGAAGCCTTAACCCCCAGTGTGATGGTATCTAACTGGATGTGGGGGGGTTAGGTTTAGGTGAGGTCATGAGGGTAGAGCCCGCATGGCAGGATTAACATGCTTAGAAGAAGAGGAAGAGACACACGAGCCCACTCTCCCTCTCCATCTCACCCTCCTCACACACACACACACACACACACACACACATATGCGCGCGCGGGTTATATGAGCACACACTGAGATGGCAGCTGTCTGTGAGCCTGGCAGAGACCTTCCCAAGAACCTAATCTTCAGGCAACTTAACCTTGGACTTCTAGCCTCCAGAACTGTGAGAAAATAAGCTTGTATTGTTTAAGCTGCGCAGTCTGCGTCACTCTGTTAGGGCAGCCTGAGCTCCTAACGCACCTGCACTGGACGAAAAGCTGCTCCCCAGGGAGTTAAACCAAGGGAAGCCTGACTTCCCACCAGCCCGGCCTCTCCGCAGGATTCACGGAACACAAGTCCTGAGTGTTCACTGTGCAGCCGCCTGTGCGGCGCTGGGGACATAAAGAAATAAACAGAGGCCTTCTAGAATCCTTCAGGCCAACAGGTGCGACTGCCGTGCAAAGATGTCATTAACCCCACTTTATAATAAAACAGGAAAGTACAGTGGGGGCACAGGTCAGGAGAACCACCTCGGGAAGTATTTTCACAGGGACATTTTAGTAGAAGTTAACTCTAAAGTACTTCAATAGAGGCTCGTTCTGCCATTTCTTAATGAGATGCGGCTGTAAACGCGACAGAACAGCAGAGGCAGCCCAGTTCCGCCCTAAAGAAAGTGGGCTGCTGGCGCCTGAGCCCAGACCCGGGCCCCCTGGGGGAGCTCCGCAATGCGGGGGTACCCTGCTTCGCACGCGCTCTGCTCAGCCTCGAGGACCTTCCCGGGGGACGCGTGAGTGTCACGTGGCCGACCCACTTTGGCAGCCATGACCCCCGAAAAGCTCAATGCAGTGCGAGGGGCCATGTGGCAGGGCTGCCCTGGAAGCCCCTGGGGCCCCCGTGTCCCCACCGGGGCCTACAGGGCGGGAAAGGCGGCAGGGACCCCACGGGACACGGAGAGTGGAAAGGCGGCGGGGACCCCGGGGGTGGCAGGACGGTCTGGAAAGGCAGTGGGGGACCCAACAGCCCGCCCCCCTGCGACGCGGGACAGGCCATGTGGACCGGGGTCGGGAAAGGCCGGCGGGAGCGGCAGCACAGGCAAGGTGCGGACCAAGCCCCTCGCGTCGGGAAGGCGGTGCCAGGGCTGCACCCCAGGCCGCTTCTCAGCCCCCACCCCGACTCGTCCCCCAGGGCCCCGGGGAGCGACCACCCGGCCGGGACTAGGACCTCCTGGCTGGGTCCCCGGCGCCGCCGCAGGCCAGTGGGGAGGCCTCGGGTCAGAGCCCCGGGAGCCCCTGCTCTGCCCTGAAACAGTGGGGGCGTCCGGTTTTCCTCCACAGACGCAGGAAGTAGTGGGTATCCAGCAAGGAGTGGTGGCCGGTCAAGGTTAACCAGCCCACGGTAGGCTTGGCAGAGCGACGCCATCAGGGCCGCGTGGCACCATGACAGGAGGCCGGGGACCCCAGGTGACCCCCGCGGTCCCCCTTCCTTCTGGCTGTCACCGCCCCGTCTTCAGTTGCCCGGCGCCTTTGTGCAGGGCTGGCCCAGCTCGAGCCCATCCTGAGATCTCGGAGTCCACCCCAGCTGGTGGACATCTGGAGGCTGGGGAGGAGGCTGGCCCTCTTCAAGGACTTTATGGGAAAATGGAAAAGAAAGAGGGGTTTGCGGAGGTCCATGTGGTGGTCCAGGCGGTATGCTCTCGGCTTGAGGAACAGGTTGGGGCAGAGAAACAGGTAGGAGCAACGTCTGAGAGCTGCCAGCATAGTGTGATTCGGTCCAATTTTTGAATCAGAGTTTCAGAAGTACTTTCTCTTTTCTTCCATTTAGCATTTTTGGACTATTACATATATATGCTGTTGAGATGTATTATGTTCTTTCCCAAAGGATTTACCTTTAAGGAACATCTTTTCTCACTGGAATATTCTAGGACAGATGTCATACAGTACATCTTTCATAGCTCCTTATGTAACTTTTTTCTAAACAAAGATAAATTCAGCTAGTTTTTCTCTTGATTGGTAATGGCAGAGATTATCTATTAAAATAATAATAATAGCAACCATTTACAGGGGTGCCTCTCTTGAATCCAGCACTGTTCTAGACCCTTCCCTTTATTCTCTCACCTCTGATGTGGCCGTTGTGATCCCCCATCCCCAGCCCATGCCCCATGCCCCAGACCACACAGCTGCTGAGGGACAGAACCGGGAGATCAGGGCCAGTCTGATCCAGTCTCCATGGTCTTCCTCGAGATTTCAGCCACAGCAGCCAGCAAAATTGGTTGCATAAGAAGTGAAAGCCAGTGACAAACAGAATGAATGAGTTTGGGTGCTGGGTTCTTGTTTTGTTTCTCACACATCTTGCATTCCAGGCAAGGCCCATGTAATTAGTGACTTGGCCAACAGAAAGTGGCAAGTGTGAGGAGGAAGAGACAGTCTGGGAGGCCCTTTGCCTGGGAACCATTTAATTTAGACACATCCCTATGAAGGGAGGCCTGGCACTGCAGGAATCTAGAACCCCAGCTGCTGGGTGGGAGGCTTAGGGGGCCCAAGCTATAGCTGAGTGGCCGGCCATGGGCTCCTAACCTTTCTTACACTCTTCAGCTGACTCACTGTCCAGGAGGCGTGACCAGGGGATCCAGCACTGAGCACAGCATCCCACACTGCGCAGGGAGCATGTGGCATCAGCCGGTTAGATTGTCCTGCAAATTACAGTGCTGGTTTACATCACACTATTGGCCAAAACCCCCTTTCCAGTCTCCAGGTGGACTCTCCCTTCTGACAAATGGGCCACCATTGCCCCAGCCTCCGTCAGAGCTGTTCTCTCACTTCATCATCACCAGAGGTCCGGAAAATTGGATGCCTTTCCTCATAACAAATGATTCGCCCCTTGCACAAGGCCTTCTCTGTGAAAAACATGCCCTCTGCCTCAGTTCCTCCCGCAGCAACCCCACCCCCACCCCCAGCAGTGCTGGCCACGGGCAACATGACACTGCAGAATACATGTAAGAAACATGTAAACTATGAGCTGGAAACCTCCCCATTCACAATTATTGGGGTCAAAAATAGTCCAAAAATCTGGGCTCTTCCCCACACCTTAAGTGTCCCTGTTTCAAGGTGGATTTCGGCAGCTAAGGGTGTGACCCACCTCTTGGTTTCTGCAGGCAAGAGCTTTCCAATGAAAACCCCGTGTCTGCCATGGCTTATCTGCATAACACATGGGGCCCCTTCAGGAGAACTTCAGATAGTCTGCAAGGTACCGCTTGACGAGCAGAACAAACATGACCGGTTCAGAAGCTTAGACACATCGCTCTGGACCCTCACCTACCAGTCCTTCCTAAGAGCAATGGCTGTTTAGAAACAGGTGGTGGGCACAGTCAGCAGGGCACCTTTATGTGTGGGTCAGCATCTGGCCATCCAGCTTGCAACCCAAAACCAAAGAGGAGAGCCCAGAACGGCAGCTGCAAGAAGGCTGTCCGCTGACATTCTGTCTGCACTCTGAGGTCCGGCACCCAGCCTCCCCTGGCCCCATTCAGACTCAGACACGTCTGGACTACATCTGTGCCTTCTGCCAGGCCAGACTTCAAAGGCCCCTGGATTTCTCCTCTTCCCAACCTGTTGCCATTAAGGAAGCTGCTGAGAAATTTATGACGTAGGAACAGGGTCAAAGTTTTTACCCAAAAGCTGCCTTCCACAGCCTCAGGCTTCTTCCCTTTCCCTCCCTCATCTTGCTCCAGGGCAGCCCCACATCCTGCTTGTCTTTACCCCTAGCATCCCTGGCCCTGGCTCCCCAGGGTCACCAGCACCTCTGCCAGGTGCCCCATGGCCCCGCCCACAGGACCCTTTGGGACCCGCTGCCCGTGGTCAGCCCCTCCGTTGCCCATGGTCAGCCCCTCCGTTGCCAAGGTTTCCCATTGGTCGTGCTGCTGTGTGCAGCCCGGCCCTTCCCAGGGGCCTGTGTTGCTGCTTCACTTCTGTAACTTTGCACTGAAAGGTGAGCTGCCCAAGTCCCAGATCTTTGTCAGTTTTGTTCCCTGATTTGTTCTCTGGGACTTAAACAATGCCTGGCATCTAATAGGTGCTTAATAAACATTTGGCTAATTGAACTGAAACTGAGACCTCTACTGTCCACAGAGACGCTCTGTCTGGATTTCTGGCCCCTCAGATGAACACGTCTTCCCCCAAGGCTGGAAGAGCTTTGAAAGGCCCGCCCTCCTGCCGTCTGCTGACATTCCCAGGCCGCCTCCCAGGACAGGGAGAATCTATGGGTCCCTTTCAGTCAGTGAGCTGTTCAGAGTTCTGAACTTCACCCCAACTCAGCTGAGTCCCTGGCGGCCTGAGAGCCTTACAGGATGAAGTGCAGAGTGCATCAGCGATGAATGTCTGCCAGCCTACTGGCTGCAAGCCGTCTGTGCTAGTACATTCTATTCATTAGCTCATTCAATCTCAACAGTTCTGAAAACGATATTATTCTTCCCGTTTCAGATTTTGAAAAGTGAGGCTCAAGAATACTGATTAAGTCCTCCAAATACATCGCTGTGGCATAGAACACTGATGAAACTCAGGTCTGTCTGACTCCAAACCCAGCTGATTTGAGCCTTTGATTTCTGGAGGATCTGCTCAATATTTTGGGTCAGGCAGTCCTCAGACTTTGTCATCCCAAGACCCCTTTCTACCCTTAAGAGGGATTGTGGCCATAGAAGAGTCTCTGTGTAGGTTATGCATTTGAAATTAAAAGTGAGACATTTAAAGAATATTTAATTCATTTAAAAATAATAATGTGCCCATTGTATGCTAACATACCTTTATGAAAAATAGTTTTCCAAAACAAAATATCTAGCAAAAAGAATGGCATCATTTAACATTTTTGCAAATCTCTAATTTTTTAACATAAGGCAGCTGGGTTCTCATGGCTGCTTTTGCACTCAGTCTGTTGCAGTATGTTGTTTTGGTTGAAGGATTGGCAAAAATCTGGCCTCACGTAGGTATAGAGTTGGAACAGTGAGAAGCGTCTTAATATCCTTTTCCAATAATTGTGGATATTCTTCTTTGATACTATACCAAGACTCGACAAATCCAAGTTCCTTAAATAACAGTTGCAATGTAGAATCAAAAATGGGTTTTTCTTACTCTGTTATGTTAAAATGTATTGGTCTGCCTGACACTTTGAATGGATCTTTTGCCCTTGTGTGATTTTGTACTGCTATATGTCTATCATTTGGAAAATGCTATCTTGATGATGAGTCATGCAGACCTTCTCAGCCTACAGTGGAAAACTCCACTGTACACTCCTAAAAGGATGAGAATGGAAAAGAGAACTAACATCATAATATTAGGTTTTGATTTAGCAAACTCTCTGAAGGGTCTCATGGAACCCCCTGCCCCAGGGGTCCCTCCCTGGACCACACTTTGAGAACTGCTGATCATTGACTGAAAAGCTCTGTAAGAGTATACAAAAGAAATAAAAAGTTAAGCCCAATGAATTTAACATTTAAAAAGAAAACATAAGTCACTACTGTACTTGACTAGTTAAAAATAAAAAAAATAAAATAAAACATAAGTATGTTCACTTCAGTATGTGAAATTGAAGAAAGGCAAATGAAGATGTGAATGCATAAGTCACAAGGCATTCTAGAAACCCATTCTGTGTGTGTGTGTGTGTGTGTGTGTGTGATGCCTGCATCTGACTGACCTGAACAGCTACTCAGGATCCCAGTCACATCCCTGCTACGGCTCTGTATCCGCCTCCCATGAGCCAATGGGTTGCTGAAGAGTTTGGGGCTGCCAGAGGACTGTGGGGGTGATTGTGGGGCAGGGAGACAAGAGCTTGGGGGAGGTCTTGAAGGAAGGGTAAGACAGACTGTAGTGGGGGAGCTCATCCAGGTTGATGTGGGACCACAAATTGTTCCCTCCAATCCCCCAGAAGAATGGCAAAGACAGCTTGTAGCATATACAGCCAATCAGAGCCCAGGCCAGGCTTTTGAGGGGCCACTCCAGGCCTGAAATGGCACCTGACCAGGACCAGGGTAGCTTACGTGTGCTGCGTTGGCCGGACTGGGATGTAAGTGTGCTTCCATAGCCCAGTGACCTGCCAAGATTCACACACCTGCTCACTCTATTATTTTTACTCATTTGCTTTTTCTTTTTTTGATAACATACCTACTTGAAGTATAATTTGCATGCAGTAAAGCACCAAATCCCACATGTATATAACTCTATAACTTTTTACATAAGATTCTTGTGTGCTCACTACCCAGGTAAAGAGCTTTTTCATCGCACCAGTTTTCCCATGCTGCTGCCCATTTTATACCTTTCCACCTCTATACTCAGAGGAAACTACTAGTCTATCTTCTGTCACCATTTGTTAGTTTTCATCTTTAAACTGAACTTCATCTAAATGTAATCCATCATCCAGTTTGTATGTATACAGTTTTTAAGAGTTATCCACTTTGTTGAATTCATCAGCAGTGCATTCTTTTCTTGAATTGCTGACTGGCATTCCATCCTAGGAATATGCCATGATTTGCTTCATTCTCCCTGAAGGGTTTTTGGGGCTGTATCTGGCTTTGGCTATGATCACATGTGGGTACTATGAACATCATGCATGCAGTTTGTTCTCTCGGGTGTAGCAACAGGGGTAGAACTGCTGAGATGTGTGATAAGTGTGCATCTAACCTTATTAGAAACCACTGAATGGTTTCCCAAGTGGCTATATCATTTCACACTAAGAAATAGTGCAATTCCAGTGGCTCCTTATTCTGGAAACAGTTTGTGTCCAACTTTTTAATTTAGCTCTTCTTTCAAGTATGTGTTATCTCACTGCAGTTTTTTCCTTTTCTTTTTTTTTCCATAGTTCATTTCCCTATTGTTTATCCTATAAGATATTCTTGATAACCTTTAACATTTTATCTAAGAAGTTAGGGGAAGGGATCCTCACAAGGATTTAAAGATGTTTTGTTTTCAATTATCTACAGATTCTCCCCCTGAAAAGTTGAATAGGAAGGGTTCTATTTTAAAGGAGAAAATACGAAATGTGTAAAAATTTTAGAGAATTAAAAAGACACTTAGGAACTTCCATTTTCCAGTTCCATATGTAAGGAGCTTGGAAGTCACCACCCTATCCTAACCACAAGCAAAACTGAACAGACTGAAAAACCAATGACTCTTCTCAGATCCATAAGAAAGGGGGGCCCTGAGGCAAGCTCCTGCCCCAGGTTGGAGAGGCAGACAGGTGAATAAAGGAAGCTACAGCTGATTGGAACAAACTCAGGTGGACACAACCCTGGGAACCAGAATCCAGGCGGGAAAGCCTGAACCAAACTGAGAAATTGCTACAGGCTCAGAGTGGATGACTCTGCGAGTTAAAATCTCAAGGGGGACCCAGTCATAGAGGGACTCACAGTATTGTGAGATTTACCTCCAGGTTCTCACAGTAAACATCACAGAAAAATCTCCTCCTGCTTTCAACAGGAAAAGAGGAAAAGGAACCATTTTAAAATATACCAGAACACTCTGTTCTTCCTAACCAGGCCTGCCCTCAGAAGAAACTAGTTAACCAAAGCCTAACCAATCCAGAAAGGGAAATCTGCAACTCTAGTCAGCTCTAGCCTTCCAGTGGCAGAAGGTAAATCCCCAACTCCAGCCCACTCCAGCATCCTGTCCCACCTAACTGGGGGAGAAGAAATACCGAGGGTGCTTAGGCAGCTCATGTCCAGAAGCACAGGCTCGCTGCAAGACAGACACGTAACCAGAGGGCTGTCCAACGCTTCCCCACCCCCACACCTCACCACCACATGGGTAAAAGACCTATTTACAGCAGTTCCTTTAACCCAGTACAAAATGTCTGGCTATTGACAAAAAATTACCAGGCATATCAAAAGGCATAAAATGTTTAACGACCTAGAGTAATCATCAGAACCACACATGGCAAGGATGTTGGAATTATCAGACCAGAAATTTAGAACAACTATGATTAATGTACTAAGGGTTCTAATTCATAAAGTAGAAAGCATGCAAGAACAGATGGGCAAATGTAAGCAGAGAGATGGAAATCCTAAGAAAGAACCACAAAGAAATGCTAAAGAAAATACATTGTAGCAGAAATGAAGAATATATTTGATGGGCTTATTGCTAGACTGGACGCAGCTGAGGAAAGAATCTCTGATCTAGAGGATTTATTGATAGAATCTTCAAAAGCAACAAAGTAAAGAAAACAAAGACTGAAGAAAAAAAACCAGAATATCCAAGGCCTATGAAACAAATACAAAAGGGGGAACATATGAATAATGGAAATACTAAACAGAGAAAAAAGAATGGAACAGAAAAAATGTTTGAAACAGTAATGACTGAGAATTTCCCCAAATTAATGTGAAATGCTGAGCCACAGGTCAAGGAAGCTCAAAGAACACCAAGTAGGATAAATGCAAAAAAAAATTACACCTAGATACATCATTTTGAAACTACAGAAAATCAAAGATAAAGTCCTGAAAGAAGACAGAGGGGGAAAACATCTTAGTTATAGAGGAACAAAGATAAGAATTACATCTGACTTCTCCTCAGAAACTATGCAAGCAAGGAGAGAGTGGATGGAGTGAAATACTTGAGGTGTGGAAATAAAAACACTACCAACCTAGAATTCTGTACCCTGTGAAATTACCCTTCAAAAGTGGTAGGAGAAATAAAGATGTTACCAGACAAACAAAAATTGAGGGAATGTGTTGCCAGTACACTTGCCTGGGAAGAAATTTTGAAAGAAGTTCTTTAGAGAGAAGGAAAATAATATAGGTCAAAAACTTGAATCTACATAAATGAAGGAAGCACACTTAGGGAGGAATAAGTGAAGATAAAATAAAAAACTTTCTTTTTCTTCTAAGTTCATATAACATAACAGTTTGTTCAAAATAGTAGTACCAACAATGTATTTATGTATGCTCATGTACATGTATTTATGTAAACATAAGCATATATATAATGCTCCTATACATATAATACATTAATCTATATGATGCATATGTTAGCAAATACATATCTACACATTGTTCTTAATTATATCATAAACATATATTTTATGCTTTTGTATATAATGTATATCTATGCTTATGTATTACATATATAGAAGCATTATATATATAAGCATAGTATATATATATGCAATGTATATATATATGCTTATGTATGTATATTTAGGCTTGTGTATAAATAAAATGAGTAACAGCAATGATACAATTGACAAGAGGGAGGAATTAGTCTTATTTTGCTACTATAAGGTACCCATATTATCTGTGAAATGGTATAGAGTTACTTAAAAGTGGACTTGGATTAGCTGTAAATGTACCCTGCAAACTCTAGGTCAACCACTAAAAAGTGAGAAGAAAGTATAACTGACTTGCTAAGAAAGGAGAGAAAATGGAATCCTATAAAACCAAAAAAATGCAAAAAAAGTGGAAAACAAAAATAGTAACAAAGAACAAAGGCAACAAATAGAAAATAGGAACAAATATAGTAGATATTAATCTAGCTATATCAATAACCACTCTGAATGACAATAGTCTAAATACATCAATTGAAAGACCAATTGTCAGAGCATCAAAAACAAAACCCAATTATATGTTGGGTACCAGAAACCCACTTTAAATATAAGGGCACGTATAGATTAAAAGTAAACGAATGGGGAAAAATTATGCACTAATCAAAAGAAAACAGGCGTAGCTATATTAATTTCAGATGGAACAGACTTCAAAACAAGGAAAGTTATCAGAGACAAAGAGAGTTACGTAATGATAAAAGGGTCAGTTCTCCAAGAAGACAAAATAATCCTTAACATGTATGAATCTATCAACAAAACATCAACTTATGCAAGGTAAAAACTAATAGAACTACAACAAGAAATAGATACATGCATTCTTGCAGTTGGAGTCTTCAACACCCCACTATCAGAAGTGGA
Source organism: Manis pentadactyla (assembly GCF_030020395.1). NCBI lineage: Eukaryota > Metazoa > Chordata > Mammalia > Pholidota > Manidae > Manis > Manis pentadactyla. The sequence goes on from NC_080019.1 coordinate 193,185,625, forward strand.
AAAATCCAGAAGGCAGAAAATCACTAAGAATATAGTTGAACTCAACCACACCATCAGTCAGCTGGATATAATTGACATCCAAAGACTACTTAACCCAGCAGCAGAATACGCACTCTTCTCAAGCTCACATGGAACAGTCAGCAAGTTAGAACACATTCTGGGCCGTAAAATACACTTTAATAAATTTAAAAGAATGAAATAATACAGTGTTTGTTGTCAGACCACAGTGGAATTAAACTATAAATCAATAGCAGAAAGATAACTGGAATACACCAAAATCTGTGCAGATTAAAGACTTCTAAATAAAACGTGGGTCAGAGGAGACTTCTCAGGAGAAACTTGAAAATATTTTTAACTAAATGAAAATGAAAACACAACTTATCAAAATTAGTGAGATGCAGCTAAAGTAGTGCTTAGAGGAAAATTTCCAGCATTTAATGCAAATATTAGAAAAGAAGAAAGATATAATCTAAGTTAACACCTTAGGAAACTAGAAAAAGAACATCAAGTCAAGTTGAAATTAAGCAGAAGAAAAGAAATAAGAATCAGAACAGATATCAATAAAGTTGAAAACAGGAAATCAATAGAAAAAATAATGGAATGAAAAGATTTTTTTCTGAAAATAAGAAAACAATAAAATTGATGTGTCTAGCCAGCTAAGAAAAAAATAGAGAGGACACACATTACCAATATCAGAAGTGAAATAATTAGCATCATACAGATCCTGTGGCCATTAAAGGTATAATAAAGGACTACTATGCACAGCTCTGTGCCCACACATTTCATGACCTAGATAACCTGGACCAGTTCCTCGGAAGGCACAATTTGTCAAAACTCACAAAAGAAGAAATAGATTATTTGAATAGGCCTATATCTATTAAAGAAATTGAATCAATAACTGACCTTCCAAAACAGAAAGCACCAGACCCAGAGGGGTTCATGGGTGAACTCCACCATTCACAGAAGAAATTATACCGATGTTCTACAATCTCTTTTAGAAGACAGAAAAGGATGGAATACTTACTAACTTATTCTATGAGGCCAGCATTACCCTAACACCAAAACCGACAAAGACATTACAAGAGAAGAAAACTATGGGCCAATATCTCTTATGAACATAGATGCAAAACCCCCAACAAAATATTAGCATTTTGAATCTAACAATGCATGAAAAGAATTGCACACCCTGACCAAGTGGGATTTATCCCAGGTATGCAAGGCTGGTTCAACATTTGAAAATCAGTAATTATAATCTATCCTATCAACAGGCTAAAAATGAAAAAATCATGTGATCATATCAATAGATGCAGAAAAAAATCTGAATAAATCCAACACTCATTCATAATAAAAATTCTCAGTAAACTAGAAATAGAAGAGAAACTTCCTCAACTTGATAGAGAACATCTTGATAAAGATACTTTCCTTCCTTCACAGAAGAAATTATTTCATTCGAAAAAAAGGAAAGGATTTAGATATTCATCCTTTGCCTGGAGAAAGTCATTTTTCTATGGGTCTCTAACTCTTGCCTAGTGAAAATGGTGAAACCTCAGGAGTGCAGTGAGCACAAACTTTTTTTTGGCTGCATATCTACAAAAAATACTCTAGCTATCATCATAGTCAATGGTGAGAAAGTCAGAGCTTCCCATGAAGAACAGATACCAGGCAAGGATGTCCCCTCTCACCACTCCTTTTCAGCATTGTACTGGATGTATTGGCTAATGCAAAAAGACTAAAAAGGAAAGAAAAGGTATATAGATTAGGAAAGAAGAAATAACACTCTTTGCTTGCAAGTGATAGGCTCACTTATGTAGAAAATCTGATAGAATAAACAAAAAACTTCTGGAACGAGTAAGTGGTTACAACAAGCTAGCCAGATACAAAGTTAATATATAAAAGTCAGTTGCTTTCCTATATGCCAGCAATGAGCAAGTGGAATTTGAAATAAAAGATACAATACCATTTAATTAGCACCCCCAAAAATGGAATACTTAGGTATAAATCTAACAAACTATGTACAAGATCTATATGACGAAAACTACAAAACTCTGATGAGCTAAAATAAAAGAAAATGTAAATAAATAGAGAAATATCCTGTTTGTTGGATAGAAAGACTTCATATTATCAAGATGTCAGTTCTTCCCAACTTGATCTATAGATGCAATGCAATCCCAATCAAAATTCCAGCAATTATTTTGTGAATGTGGATATTGACAAACTGATTCTCCAGTTAGTAAGGAGAGGCAAAAGACCCAAAATAGCCATCACAGTTTTGAAGAAGAATGAAGTTACAGGACTGACACTACCAGACTTCAAGACTTACCATAAAGCTACAATAATCAAGAGAGTGTAATATTGGAGAAAGAAAAAACAAGTAGATCAGTGGAACAGAATAGAGAGCTCAGTAGTAGACTCATGTAAATACAGTCAACTGATCTTTGACAAAGGAGCAAAATCAATACAATGCAACAAAATCTTTTCAATAATTGACTCTGGAATGATGGAATGACTGGGCATGACATGCAAAAAAAAAAAAGGATCTAGACACCTTACACCCTTCACAAAAATTAACTCAAAATAGATCACAGACCTAGATGTAAAATGCAAAACTGTAAAACACCTCTAAGAAAACACAGGAGAAAACCTAGTGACTTTGGGTATGGCAATGACTTTTTAGATATAACACCAAAGGCAGAGTCTATGAACAAAATCATTGATAAGCTAGACTTCATTAAAATTAAAGACTTCTGCTCTCCAAGAGACAATGTCAAGAGAATGAGCAGACAAGCCACAGACTGGGAGAAAATGTTTGCAAAAGATACATCTGATAAAGGACTGTTACTCAATATATATAAAGAACTCTTGAAACTCAACAATGAGAAAACAAACAACCAATTAAAAAATGGACCAAAGACCTTAACAGACATCTCACCAAAGAAAACATGCAGATGTCAAGTAAGTATGTGAAAAGATGCTCCCTATCACATTAGCAGGGAAATGCAAATGAAAACAAGATACCACTACACTTATTAGAATGGGCAAAATCCAGAACACTGATCTCAAATGCTGTCAAGAACATGGAGCAAGAATTCTCATTCGTTGTTGATGGTAATGCAAAATGATAGAGCCGCTTTGGAAGATAGCTTGATGGTTTCTTACAAAACTAAACATATTCTTACCATATGATCCAGCAATCACACTCCTTGTTATTTACCTGAAGGTGGTGAAAATTTAGGGGTGTACTAAAACCTGCATATGGACATTATAACAACTTTATTCACATTGGCCAAAACTTGGAAGCAAACAAGATGTCCTTCAGTAGATGAGTAGATAAATAAACTGTGGTACATCCAGACAACAGAATATTCAGCTCTAAAAACCATGACCTATCAAGTCATAAAAAGCCATGGAGGGAAATCAAATGCATATTACTAAGTGAAAGAAGCCAGTCTGAAATATGATTCTAACTATATGACATTCTAGACAAGACCAAACTATAGAAACAATAAAAAGATCAGTGGCTGCCAGGGGTTGAGGGGTAGGGGGGTGACAAGCAGAGCATAGAGGATTTTTAGGGCAGTGAGACTACTCTGTGTGATACCTTAATACACGCCGTTACACATTTGTTCAAACTCGTAGAATGCAAGACACCAAGAGTGAACCCTAAAATAAACTATGGACTTCAGGCGATGATGCTGTATCAATGCATGTTCACCAATTATAACAAATTACCACTCTGATACTCTGGGAGATGCTGATAATGGAGGAGGCTGTGCATGTGTGGGGCAGGGTATATGTGGGAAATCACTGAACTTTCCACTCAGTTTTGCTATTAACCTAAAATTGTTCTAAAAAATATTAGTTAAAAAAGACACCTAGTGCATGTTTTGGTATAAGACATTAAGGTATGGTTGTGATCATCATCTGCTCCAAATGCCCTCCATTTATAACCCAGGTTGGCGGGGTTTGTCTTTATTGTGTTTAACTGATGGCTCCTCCCCTTTTTCAGGATCCTGTCAGTCCTTCTGTTTATTGGGCTCTGTCTTTTGGGCAGCCTCTGCCCCCTCACTCAGAGACCTCAAATGAACTCATAACTCACATACCCTTGCAGTCTGCGTCCCCTCCTGGCTTGCTGTCTCTTTCAATACTATCATTAGTTCATGCATTCATGTGCATGCCAGAGATCTATTGAGAGGCCCTTCTGCATGAGGCTCTGCTCCAGGAAGGGGGTCCTAGCAGTGCACGTGATGGGCCCTGCCTTGGGGGAGCCTACCTTCTGCTGGAAGAGACAGACAGTAAACAGCTCCCAAAACAGGGGCAAAAATGTGGATGGTGATGAGTGCAGTGGAGAAGAGTAATGGGTGGGAGTGGGGGCACACCGGCGTTGCTCACTCAGGAGTCCAGGGAGGGCCTCTAAGGAGTCCCTAGGATGTGCAGACAAACACAGTCTGAAGGCTGTGGCATTATCCTCCCAGCAGCCAAAGGGGGGAGGCCACCCTCAGTCTGAGGGCTCTGATGTCTTCTTCCCTTGTCTTGTGCCTCCTCCTTGTTTCTATTGCAGTTGTTACCACCCCTACTGAAAGCATGGCTCTTCATTTATTGTACTGCCTAACACCCAGCCTCCTTCTGCTCCCCACTCTAAACTGAACTCACTGTCTCCCTGTGTGCCCCAGGGAGGTACTCCTCCACCCTACTTTGGGGGAGGCATGCCAGGAAACCACAGCTTACCTAAGGGCCCTTGTTAACCCCCCAGATTAAATCTCAGGAGCCTAATAATAGACCATCCACATGCACAAAATTGGAGCCTGACTCTGTCAGGTAGGCCCTAACTCAGATGAGCAGCTCATGTGCGATTATAGCTTGTTTTGAACTGATTGGTTCACCCAAAGAGTTTTCAAGCCTCAAACATGTAATATGTTCTATATTATCTATATTTAAAGCTGGGTCAGGAGCAGTACGGATGCAGGTCCCAGCAGAAACAAACAGAAACATTTCAGGAGACAGGTTAGAATCGTTGTTAACTAGCTAGGCTGATTATGGTTAACAAAATAAAAGAGGCTTCAAGACACATTCAGGGACCATAAAATTACAAAAAGTAAGGTAGCAATTTTGAAAAAGAAGCAAATAGAATTCCTAGAATTAAACAAGAAAGAGCAACACCAAAACCAGTTAGCAGTGGGACAGGCAGAGCTGGACACAGGGTCAGTGACCTGGAGGGTGAAGGCACAGAGCTGAACACAGTGGGGATGGGGACGGAGGAAGGATGCACGATGCCGAGGCCTGACGCCTGCAGGGGTGGGGAACACAGGCTGCCAGGAATGTCTAGCCATTTCAGCCCATTTAGTCTCCAGCTGTAGGATAAGTAAGAAAAACACAATTAGTTTAATTGGAAAGAAGCTAATTCTTAAGAAAAAAAATGTTTAAAGGCTTTAGCGTTTTATGTGCTATGGATTTTCAAGATGGAGAATTAATGCCAGGAAGCCAAGTCAGCTGCAAATACAAGTGGACAGAATTTAGGGGTCACAACTATTGAACTTCTGTCATTAGGAGGCCCTGGAGCTGTTTCATTGCTGTGATCTCAGCAAACAAACAAACTCATGGGGAGAGTAATTTGGACTCTTAGAGTCATTCAGAACCCCCTGTCTCTAACTGATGGACTTTGTGGCATTCGATGTTTCTCTTCACCATTCTGAGGGTCAGGCCATTTACAGAATGGTGAGGGGAGCTTCCCTTTAGGCTGTTGTGAGGCTTGAGAAAGCTTTCCAAGTGCAGCCTCCCAAACAGGGTACAGCCCCCGGTGGGGGCTCTGTGTCTGGGGCACCAGCCATCATGAACAGTGTCAGCGATAGCCAAAGTTCGAGTGAAAAGTAAATACGCAAGAATTGTTGGAAATATCTGAACAGAAAGAAATGAGGTGGAGAGAACAGACTATAACATCCAGATCTCGACAGGAGGGCAGCAAAGGGGCGTTTCAGTCCTTGGAGGAGAGCCGCCCTTCAGGGAACTGCGAGCACCTGGCTGGGCCGCTGTAAGAAGGTAAGGTCATATCTCTATCAAAATTTAGTACAGAAAAAGCAAATATTTTAATTAAAAAGTAAGAACATATGGAAAGAGACCTCTTTAAGCAAGGCAAAACTCAAAAGCTATAAAAGAAAAAATCTGATCACTTTTTAAAAACCACCCCCGGGAAGAAAGTTTCATACTCAAAAACAAAACAGGAAAAACATTATTACCTATGATAAAGGACTAATAATATAGAATTTTAAAAGCTATAATACACAATTTGGAATTATAGAGCATTACATATAACAGGTGTCCATTAGATTAGTGTAAAATGGGGAGCTTTATACTATATTTATATATGCAAAAGTGTCCTCTCCCTCCTGAGCATCTCATTATTTGGGCTGCTTTGCCTCTGTGTGCATTGAAGGGCAGGCCCATTATCAATAGATAGCTTTCCCACAGTAAGCAAGAAGGTGAAAACCAAGTAAAAACTATCTTTGAAAAGCCCTTCAAATAAAACAAACGTGCAAACATTGCTGGTGGCTGAGTGTAACATCCATCAATGTCTGTTTCGGCAAACCTCTATCAAAATTTTAAATAACACAAGCCCTGCAGTCCCACTTGTAGGACTTGCTTTATTTATTTATTTCATATATGGGAAAGGTTCTATGTGAACAGTTTCATTACAGTGTTAGTTCTAGGAAGAAGTGGAAAAGAATCAGTGTCTGTAATAGAGAACTTACTAGATAAATTTTGGTTACTCCCTGCTGTGTGATACTTGGCAGCTGTGGAAAGAGCAAGAAAACGCTCTGTGTAATCCCATGACAGGCTCTCTAAGATACCTTGATAAACAAAGTGTAGGTCAGTGTGAAGGTATGTTACCCTTTGTTAAAGTGTGTATGTGGGCTAGGGGTATAATCCTGTTTGGTTGGATATGTTTAAAGAAATTCTGGAAGGACACCCAAGAAATTAATGACTCTGCTTTTCCATTGGATAAAGAGGATACAGAGGTGAGGAGGTGATTTATCACTATATACCTTTTAATAGCCTTTTTAAAGGCTATTAAATGTATTATCTGGACAACAAATTATTATGCTAGTAACAATGGCTGTGTCTGGGGAGGGAACTATGGACCTGGGGTGGGGTAGGAGGCCTGCAGAGAGGAAGCCCATGAAACAGTGTTGGTGAGGAGGAAGGGTTGTTAGGGAAAAAAGAGTTCTGAAGATGAGCCATGAAGATGAAGGGAAACATGAAGGATTGAGGGGGAGCTAAGCAGAAGGTATATAATTTTTTTAGTGCACATTTATTTTTAAAAGTTTAAAAATGATGTGTTTTATAGTATACTTCGGGAAATGTAACTGATTTTTCATTTTTATGTTCCCTCCCAGTCTTTTTATATGCATAAATGTCCACTTTTGTTCCTGCTTTTGTACTTCACATGTATTTTGTGTACATTTTCCATGTATATTACAAATAATATGTGATCTTGCTACCAATCATATTGTTTTTAATTAGAGTTCCAAGTGATTAAACAGCAATTTATTAAGTAGTCATTCCACCTTTTGTTGGCCTCATAGGTTTCTTTATGCTTTTCACTGTTGAATATACTTGGCATTTCCTCTTCAAAAGGAGAAAACATATCCTTAATATAAACCCACAGACATGGAACTTATGTCACCTTTTCTTAAGAATAATGGGAGTTGCTAAGGAAAACTTTAGTGGAAGTGTTTGTTACAAAACTTGTGAGAATGGAGAATGGGGTCTGGACACAGGTGATTAAAGCAACATGTAAACAAACCCTAACTTAACCAAGAAGGTGAAAGACCTGTGCACCGTAACCTACAAACACTGCTAAAAAAAAGGAAAAGACACCAAAGAAATGAAAAGACATCTGGTGTTCCCTGATTAGAAAATTTAATATTGTTATCAATACTACCCAAAATAGTTTGTAGATTCAATGCAATCCCTGTCAAAACATCAATGATGTTGTTTATGCAGAAATAGAGAAAGCTATCCTAATATTCAAATGGATCTGAAGAAACTCTGAATAACCAAAACAATCTTGAAAAAGTAAGCAGAGTTGGAGGGTTTACACTTTGTGATTTCAAAATTGTTATAAAGCTACAGTAATCAAAAAGTGTGTTACTGACATAAAGACAGATTCCATATATATCAATGGATGGAACAGACTAGAGAACCCCAAAAAGAAACCTTTGCATATATGGTCAAATGATCTTTGACAAGGGTGCCAAGACCATTCAGTGGGAAAGGACAGTCTCTTCAGCAGCCAATGATGGGAAAACTGGATCTCCACATGCAAAAGGATGAAGTTGGACCTTCTCAAGCCCCATATACTAAAACTAACTCAAAATGGACCAAAGACCCAAACGTAAGACCTAAAACTGTAAAACTCCTTGAAGAAAACATAGAAGAAAAACTTTATGACATTGGACTTGGTAACAATGTCTGGAATATGACACCAAAGCACAGGCAACAAAATGACAAATAGATAAATGGGACTATATCAAACTCATAAACTTCTGTGCATCTGAAGACACTCACAGTGGAAAGGCAACTTGCAGAGTCAGAGGAAATATCTGCAAACCCTACATCTGAGAAGGAGTTAATATTCCAGAATACATAAAGAACTCTGACAGCTCAGTGACACAGCAAGCACAAAACCAGATCACAAATGCGCAAAGGATTTGAGCAGGTTTTTCCCCAAAGACACACATATGCATATGAAAAGATACTCAACATCACTGATCATTAGAGAAATGCAAATCACACCATAATGAAATATCACCTTGTATCCGTTAGGATGGTTACTGTTAAAAAATTAAAACAAGATGTGTTGGTGAGATTGTGGAGAAATTGGAATACTTGTGCACTGTTACTAGGAATGTAAAAGCATGCAGCCACTGTGGAAAACTGTATAGTGGTTCCTCAAAAAATTAAAAAAAGAATTACCATATGATCCATCAGTCCTACCTCTGGGTATATACTTAAAAGGATTCAAAAGAGGGTCTTGAAGAGATATACACCCATGTTCATAGCAGCATCATTCACACTCATACCAACTGTCCATCAACAGATGGATGGATATACAAAATATGGTATTTCCATACAATGGAATATTATCCAGCCTTAAAAAGGAATGAAATCCTGTCACAGGCTACAACATGGATGAGCCTTGAAGACATTATGCAAAGTGAAATAAGCCAGTGGAAAGACAAATTTGTCTATGGAACAACAAATACTATACGATTCCACTTATATACAATATCTAAAATAGTCAAATTCATACACACATTAAGTATAGTGGTGGCTGCAGGAGCTGGGGGAGTGGGAATGGGGCGTGGCTGATGAATGGGTGTAGAGTTCCAGTTTTGCAAGATGAAAAAGTTCTGCAGATTTGTTGCACAACAACGACATATACTTAACACTCACTGAACTATACACTTAAAATGTAAATTCAGTAAAATATGGTAAACTTTATGTTAGGTATTTTTCCCACAATTTTAAAAAATGAAAACAAAACTCGACATAATAGCTCAATCTCCAAAATCAGGTGAACTATAGACAAAGCTGAGATTCTTGGTAGATGAAACCAAGACTCACTTAATGAGCTGATGTCCTTCTTTACTGTACCTGTCAGGAGGGGCTGAAGAATGGCTCCTGAACACTGCTGTAGAGCAGTGATGAAATGGCATCTCAACTGAGATGCACCACAGGCAGTTCGGAGTCCTGGGGAAGAATGCTTACCTGTGAGCCCCCTGACCTCTCTGAGTGAGGGGACAGCACATGGAGGTGACCTGGAGGAATAAAGCCCCACTGTCCAGAGGAAATGCAGCCCCAGGCTCCCTGGATGGAGCCACACAGGAGCTTCTTAGCAGGCAAAGACAGTGGTGCAGAGCAGTCTTGACCAAGCCCCCTTTAACAACCCACAGGTGATGTGCCAGGACTAGGTGAGGAACTTGGCATTGAATTGCTGAAGTCTCTGGGCTTCTTGGGCAAGGAGAAGCAGAACTGTGGGGCCCAGCTGGGCTCTGAGGGGGCACCAGACCTTCTGCAGACCCTGCCTCCCTGGAATTCTTTTTCCACAAAACTGACCCTCTTCCCTTCCTTGGTAGCCTGCGGTCACTGTGACTACAGTGTGCCAGGTGTCTGGAATGTAAGTGCAGAGTGTGGTCCTGTTTGGAGTCAGAATGTCTCCAGGGAAGATTTCAAACTCCTGGCTAACTCCCATCCTGGTACCACCTGACCTCCTGTAAACAGAAGACCCTGCAGACCTGTGGGCCCAGTGCATGATCCTGGCCCCATTTTCCCTAAGCAAGCCCAGAAGTAAACGAGGCAGGGGGTGGAGCCTTGCACCGTGCTGTGCAAACAGCAGTAGGCAGCGAGGCTGTTCTGGAGACAGCACCGAGCCTGACAACCGTGCCCAGGGATGTTGACTGAACTTAAACCCTGCTGGAACCAGACTTTGACGTTAAGCCGGGACATGCTTATTTCTGCAGCCATTCCCCCTTGTGAGACATTAAATGGGCCCCGGGGTGCGTTAAGGGGCACGGGGTTCGCCTTTCACAACAACCCCTGCGCGTTCTCTCTGGCTCCCAGCTGGCCCGGCAGCGGGAGCATCCCTCCCGGGCTGCAGACCCAGAGCCCGAGCGCGCCGCCGCACACGCGCCGGTCCCTATCTGCGCGGCCGAGCCTGCCACGCCACCGGCTCACCTGCCCCGCCTTGAGCCTGCCGGCCCTCACCCACCCGGCCCCTTGCCCGCCCTTTGCCCCGCTGCCTGCCCTGCCGGCTCCGAGGGCGTGCCTGGGCCGCCGCCCATCCGTGCAAGGCTCCTTCCTATCGCTCTGGAGCTGCCGCCGAGGGCCGGGAGGGCGAGGGGCAGCACCTGGAAGATGCGCCCCGGGGCTGCCGGTGAGTGCGACCCCCCGCCACGGGGGGAAGGGGGGAGAGGTCCGGGCGGGCCCTCGCCTCTCCTGGGACCCGCCGCGCGGCAGAGAGGGGCTGGCGCTGGGGCCGGTCTGGTCTTAGACCTGGGATCTGGAGCGCTGGAGGCGAACCTGGCAGGTGGCCTTTCACCGTTTCCTCCTCCTGCTGCCGGTCCCCTCCGCCCAGCTGGGGTGCATGGCAGCGCGCGGCGGGGGTGGGATGGGGTGCAGTGAGTGTAACGTTTTGCTTGGAAGCAAGTATTGGGTGGGCGCAGGGAGCTTCAAGAGGAGGGGTCCTTCCACAGGGGAGTATGTGTCTGTAGGGATGTCCCCTCACCTGCGGGCCAGGAAGGGGCTGCCAGCTGCACTGTGGATCCCATCCGGGCTCCTGTGGCTGGACTCAGGAGTCATTAGCCACAAGCCAAGCTGACCAACCCAGGAATTTACAAAAAGTGAGGAGACAGTGGGTCCTTTCTACAGTGTGGAATGTGGGTGGGTGAGAAGAGACTAATAAACATGGGATGTCCCTTTGCCACTCACTGACTGCAACACTACCCTCAACATCTTGTTATAAAGCTGTTTTTATTTTTTCCATTCGTCAGACTACTTGAGACTGCATAAGATTTGGAAAAAATAGGAAAGAGGGAAGGAAAAAACCAATCATTTCACCAGTCATTTCATCCCTCAAAGCCTGTTTTCTTTTTTTTTCTTTTTTTCTTTTTGTATCATTAATGTACAATTACTTGAACAACATTATGGTTGCTAGACTCCCCCCATTAACAAGTCCCCCCCACATACCCCATGACAGTCACTGTCCATCAGCGTAGTAAGATGCTATAGAGTCACTACTTGTCCTCTCTGTGCTATACCGCCATCCCCCTGCCCCCCACCCCCCGCTACATTATGTGTGCTAATCATAATGCCCCAATTTCCCCTTCTCCCTCCCTTCCCACCCACCCTCCCCAGTCCCTTTCACTTTGGCAACTATTAGTTCATTCTTGGGTTGTGTGAGTCTGCTGCTGTTTTGTTCCTTCAGTTTTTTCTCTGTTCTTATACTCCACAGATGAGTGAAATCATTTGATACTTGTCTCAAAGCCTGTTTTCTGACAGTGGCTTCTGTCCTTGGTCCCTTGCCCGCCTGCCTCGCTTTGCAGGGCTCTTCGGTGTTCCATGTTAGCCACCTGCCTCCGTCACACACGCCCTTTCTAACTAACTTTGCTGTTTTCTTCCTATGACCTGAGGAATGTGGATTCATCCGGAGCAAGGCACATATCTTGTGCCAAAATAGGAAGTTCAAAAATGGAAAGTTCTCCTGGCTTCTGTAGTGATCATTTCCCTACTCTGAATGGCCCAGAGATCTTAGGCTAAATAACCCTCTTTCCTTCTAACACTAGCTTTCCAGTTGTGTGATCACATTCCAGAAAATTCTACACACCACCTCTTCTGCTCCATTCCCACAGTGTAGAAAAGCCAAATTTAAGAGTTTTGCTTTGTCATGTAAAATATCCATGGTTTCTATAAAACTTTATTTATAAACAGCAGTGTTTTTGGTAACTTGTATGGATGGTAGAATAAAACAGTGGAGGTACATATCTCCAATTTGAGGAAGAAAACACCTCCTCAGGGCACTGACTTTCATTAGAGCTATTTTGGAATTTTTTTTTCATTATTTCTATATTATATACTTACAATGTCACTTTGCTGGTTACTTAGTAGAAAATGCTGAATATTATCGGGTTGGTTTCACCCACCCACAACCTTCTTGCACATCTCCCATGATTCAGGCATGAATTATAAGGTCCTTTCACATAAAGCTTTGAGATAACACCACATTTGCATTTGTCTGGATGTGTGAAAGAAGTCACCTGCAGAAACACAGAGCCATGTCACTCCTGATTTTGTGAGCTAAGGGCTAGCAACCTTCACTGAAGCCACATTTCCCAGGTTCCTGTAGTCAAGCACTGGGTCTGTCCCAGAGAGATGACTCACAGGGACCACATTCAGATTGAACAGATGAATAAATTAAGCCACCACCACCCTTCACCTATGGGCAGCTGTCTGGTGGCAATCATCCTAACTCCTCAAAGTTGGGGCTTTGGTGTATGAACCTTTCAAGGCGGTTACTATGCAAACCCACCTCATTTTTCAGGTGTAGACCTTCCCAGCCCTCATGCCAAAAGCCTCAGCCGGCAGGGCAACAGGAGCTAGTACTGCAGTCAGCAGAGCCTGGACCATGGGGCAGCTGAATACCCAGCAAGGCTGGCCCACCCTCAGCCCTCCCAGCCCCTCAGAGAAGGGGCGCAGGTGTGGCCACCGCCAAGGCCAGGCACTGTGGGCTTGTGCAGGCAAGGCTGCCAGAACAGACAGCTTCCTTGTCCTACTTCATGTTGAAGGAAATCCCCTCAAAGGAAGTGTGTTCTTATAGGTTCACGATTGCACTTTTCTGGGGCCCTGGACTGGGGTACTCGGGTGCAGCCTGAGATTCCTCACACCTGTAGCCTGGCTTAGTATAAATCGCTTAGCACTGCTTTCTTCTCCAGCATAAGTCTAGTGTTCAAGGCCAGCATGAGACCCTGAGATGGGAAGGTGGGGATGAGAGTAGAGCATTCACATGTGGGTGGCTCCCCCAGACACGCATGCACACACGTGTGCACACTCACACCTCCTCTGAGGAGGAAGTGCACTGACTCCCTGCCTGTGCAGAACTGGCCTTTGTCCTGATACCCATGTGTACCTGCTGGGTAGAATCACTAGGAAGACGCATCTTTAAGCCAATGATGACTTTATTACCTTATGAGAAAGGGCTGGGTCCAGCTTACGGGATCACAGAAGGTCCCTGAACTCTGCGCACTTCTCCTCCTCCTGCCCCTGGCCCTGAAGCTGCTGGGCACTCCCATCAGGGCAGGCCCACCGGCCCGGGAGCTGCCTCAGCTGAGTCTCTGGATTCCACCTTCTGCAAGGTGAATCCTGACCTGTGGCCCGCTCAGATACGGGGCTCTTGTCTGCTGCCCAGTGACAAGCTGCCTTGTTTCCATCCCACTCTACGTCCACCCGGGGACAGAGCCCCTAAGGCAGGCGGCCAGCCCTGGGCAGGCAGCAGCGAGGCTCCCCTGGTGCCGCCTGCAGGTCGTTGTCCAGGCTCCCAGGCCTGCTCGCCCTCTGGCAGCTGGAAGACTTCTGTGACCTTGTGTTAGACCCGTGCGCTGGCTGCCAGTCCACTCACCGCTGCTTTGCCCTCGGACGCTCATGAAGGACCGTCCCAGGGGGCGCTGCCTCATCTGCCCACCTGCCCGGACGCAGCTCCGGCTCTAGGTTTTGGCTTCTCCCAGCCAGCCACGGAGAACTGGTCTGTCCCCAGCCTGGAGGTCTTTGGCTGTGCCCCTCACCCATAGCACAAAGACTTGATGGCCTTCCTAGGAGCCCTGGGAAACAGCCAGGGGCGGGAGCACATCGCCTTGCACGGCAGCCCAGGGTTATAGCTCCCCTTGGGAGGGCGCTTGGGCTTTTTACCCAACTTTCATCTTCTTCCCTGTCACTTCTGTCCATTTGTCCTTACTCAACTGGGGACAAAACTGTCTTTTTCTGTGTAGCTGTTCCCTATGCATTTGAGAGGTAGCACCATGTTTCTTTTGTTCTTCAAGCTGAACAGCAACTATTTGCTCAAAGATCTCATGTGTGACATGGTTGCTTAAAGATCCTCTGAATAATCTCTGGTTTGCCGATTTTCCTCTTCAAGTGTGACACTTGGATAAAGCAATCCAGCTGTAATCTCACACACAAGAGGACACTGGGCTGTTGCTGGCTTTAGACCCGACGCCCTATCAAAGCTGATGCCATGTTTCCAACAGTCACATCACACCGTTCACTCAGTGTACCTCCAGTAGAATTTCCTGGAACATCAAGTGGCCCATATATGCACAGTCCTAGGTGTGTGGGCACCGTCTTAGGTGTGCAGGCACAGTCCTGGTGGGGCAAGACCCTTGGTGTGCAACGCCAAGGCGTGTACAAGGCTGACATGGCTGTGCATGCAGATTGCCCCAAGGTGGGGCAGCATGTGAGCTTGGAAGAGGAGAGAGAACCAAGGGTCATGGTGGAAAGTGCCCTGGAAGCAGAGGGCAAGCTCACAAAGTTGTGCAGGGGAGGAAAGGAGCCACAGTGGGGCCACAGCACAGAGCAGCTTCAGGGAAGGGGTCTGCCACCTCCATCACTAGGATTTCATTTCCTGTGGCTGGTTTTCTAGCTTTGAGATGGCCTCTCAGTCCTAAAAACTGCATTGGCCACACTGTCCCTGGTATCGCACAACAGGAAGGTGTCCGTGCATGACGTTGTAACAACCGTAGAGACTGCATGGTTTGGAAAATAGAAAAAAACAATTGATGTTGAAATATGCACTTGAGAGAAAAACCAGCCCGTCAAGGAAGAACACAGCATCTGTCCCACCTGCATGACTACCTGCACTAATGAGGCGGGTGGCCCCTCAACAACAGCACTACCGACTGTGGACCGTACTCAGTGGGGGGCTGTGCTCCTGATAAGGCCTGGGAAGCCTCTCGGTGCAGGAAATGAAAAGGGAGCTGGATCAGGGCTGAGCACGGCCAGGCTAACAGACACACATCTGTGTACCATCCCCTCCGGGAGGGACAGCTTGCCTCGGGCTGTGTGCTGGAGGGTCAGGGTCCTGCCTCTGTGTCCAGGGCTGGAAATCTGAGAAGGAAGGCTGGAGAACCACGGACTCAGCTCTGCTCAGGGCTGGGTGTCTTAAAGTCCAGTTCAGTGGTGACACTGGCCACTGATATTAGAGTTAGGCCCTGCAGGTCAAGGACAGAGTCCCCCACAAGCAGCTATAGATTTGGGAGTTCCCACAACTCCTTTAGGCTTTATAGTTTGCTAGAAGGATTTGCAGATCTCATGAAAGCACTACTTTATGCAAAATTAGAGTCTTACTATAAAGATTGCAAATCAGGAGGACCAGCCAAATGAGGAGACTTCTACATCCAAGACAGGGCAGGCCTGGACTCAGAGTTCTGTGCCCTCACCTCCTGGAGTCACGGCAGGCATGTCACCCCCGGGCACATGCATGTGTCCACCACCAGGAAGTGTCCTGAGCTTCCCGGAGTTATGTCATTGGTCATATCCCCTCCCTGGAAGCAGTCTAAGGGCCCCTCTTAGTGTATAAGCACCCTCACTGAGGAGATTCCAAGGGCTTTGTTTAAGGAAACTTGTGCCAGGAACTGGGACAAAGATGATGTATATTCTTTACGTTACCTTCTGTGATCAATCAACACCCTAATTGGGAGCACATGGACGAAGGGTTTTTCACTACCTGGGAGAAAGGCAATTGCTGGGGTGGCTTAGCCTGGGGAGGTGGAAGAGGTAGAGACAGAGAGGAAGGCTGTGGAGGTGAGATACAGGCTGGAGGTAAGCCCACAAAGCTGGCTGACAGGCTGGGAGCATGAATGAAGGAAGAGTCCCAGGTATCTGGCGCCTGACCCCGATCATCCACCAAGCGGGGCAAGTCATGGGGCAGGAGCAGATTCAGGGAGCCGGGAGAAGCAAGGGTTTCACCCGGGGCTTGCTCAGTGTAAGGCACAGGCCTCCCAGGGTGTTAACAGCAGGCCAGCAGGTGGACGTCCTTGTCAGGAGCTTCGAGGACGGCCTGGTGGGCCCACCCTGGGATCCTGGGCAGAGGCCCTGGCCGTGCCTGAGAGGCAAAGCCAGCAGGGAAGCCAGGACCTGCCCCCGAAGTGTGGGTGTCCGGGGAGGATGCACAGGGCTGTCCGGCATCCTGGGGCACCTGTGGTCGGGGGTCACCACAGTGTCTCGTCTGTCCCCAGGCATCCTGAAGGCCGTGCTCCTCTTGTTCTCCTCGGGGTGCGCCTGGTATTCTGGGTATCTGCTGGCAGAGCTCATTCCCGAGGTGTCCCTGTCCAGCGCTGTGTACAGCTTCCAGAGCATCGGTGACAGGCCTGTCCTCAAAGGTGAGCACCCTGGGTTGGGTCCAGCTAACAACTCCGCAGCCCCACTGCAGTGATGAGAAGTGGGGCCAGGCCCCAGCTCGGCCCTGCCTGGCCACGTGTGCTAAGGAGGAGCAGGAGGAGGTTGGGCTTGCTGGGTAGAGGAAGGGGAGGCAACACCCCCCCCTGCGGCCCCTGCACCTTTCCAGGTAGCTTCCCCTGCTCATCTCCACGCGAGACCCCCCAGGCAAATCCTAATGTCAGGAAAAGACACAAACTTCATGTGCAGAATGTGTTAAATAAAAATACACGTCTGGAATACAACTCAAATTGGGGGTGAAGGGAAATTACAAAATTTCCATTAAAAATTACATCAGAAAACATGTGAGATACTAAAGTAATCTCTACCTTTTTTTTGAAATCTCATGATTTTCAAAATCATGATATATGCTGGTATATTTTTAATACAGACATTAATTATATAATATTAATTTGCACAAATACAAAGAACTGGGTGAAAGCCATTCCTTTTCAGATTTAATTGGAGGGAGGCAGGGAGGGAGGGAAGGAAGGGCCTCACCCCCCCCCACCCGCCCGGCATCTGCCTTGTGCAGGCATCTGTGCCCTGTGGGAAGGGCAGAGCTCAGCAGGGCTCCTTCGCCCCCCCCCCAAGGCTCCTGCCCCAGTGCTCACCTCCAGCACCTCCCACTGTCCTCCGGCACCCCTGTCCCACGGGATGGGCCTAGCAGGTCGCACCCACCCCTCTGTCCCTGCCACCTGCACGCATCCCCCTGCCCCACTGCCTGCACCCATATCCCCACCACCCTTTCAGTTTGAACCCTCACCGCACGGTATGTGGGGCTGTTAGGCGTGCATGCGTCATGGTGTTGGTTAGTGAATGTGTCCTGTGTCTGGGTATCACATGTCACACCACTAGAGTCCTCTCGCTGCGGGTGCCCATCCTCATCACACCCGGGCGAGGATCCTCCTGCCCACCCAGTGCCTTTGGGACAGTGCCTGATTGCCCCCACCTTGTCACCGCACAGATGCTGTCCAGAGGACATCCCCATGTTGTGCTTGGAAACCTGGGAGTTTTCTTTGGGATTCGTAGTGCCCAGGAGCGGCACTATGAGGTCACAGCTCACGGGTCAGCTTGACTCCACTAAGTCGCACTGACCCCTTCCCAGAAAGGCCACCTGCCGACCCCAAGCAGCACATGGGGCTCCTGTCTCCTGACATCTTCCCCACTGGTGTGACCAGCTTTCTCATTTTGCCAATCTGATAGGCATGAAGTGGCTGCTGTGACAGCATCCCTCTGGTTACTAATGGGCTTGGGAAGAACACCAAGCTGCCCTGAGAGTAGTAATCCTTCCCGGCCGGTGGCAGGAGCTACAAGGAGCAGCTTGGGGGACCTCCTTGGAGCCTGAGCCTTAGGCCCTGGGTCAGCCCAGCTCCCTCATAAGAAGGCGCTGAGCTCCTGGGCCGGGATGTGCTGCGTCACAGACACCAGGCTCTGTCCCCGGGCCCCTCTGTGCCTTGACCACAACATGTAATCTGTAATGACTCTTCAAACTTGCTGATTTTCTGCTTTGCCATTTGTATGTACACTATCCCACCCTCTGCCGTCCCTGGGAGCTGAGGACAGTGTGTCTGGTGTTTCAGATACTGGTTGGATAATATTTGTATCATGAGAATCTGTGAATGAGTAAAGGAATGAATCCAGTTGGAAGCCACATACGCCCGCACGCACAGCTCGCCCCCCGAGTTTATCACGCAGTCCAGCTCTTTCTTCCCGGAAGAGGCATGCCCCCAAATAAGGAATACGATTGCCTTTCTTCTTTCACTAACATTCTGTGCTCCAAGGAAGTGGATGGGAGGTTAAGAAAGCCTTTTTTAAAATGCTGTATGGGTTACCCAACCGTTCCCAGGCACGGTGGGGAAAGGTGCATACCATCCCCAGGTCACCCCCAGGCACTGGAGCCATGCCTTCCCCGGAGAATCCAATGAAAATCAAATGTCCCCCTTCTAAAAAATGTGCCTGTGCACGTCCACATGAACAGCACCCACACTCTCCCAGGGCCACGAGTTCAGAGGGCCTGCCCCCTGGAGGCAGGGAGCCTTGCTCCTGGCAGGGCCCTGCTGCGGGGCCAGCAGCCGTGTGGACGGCCAGGTCCTCACCTTGCCACGCTGCTGACCCCAGGAGGAGGAGGGGGCGGGAGAGCAGCCCCATGAGACCCCCGGGATGGCTGCTCCAGGAGGCTCCAGCGGCTGGCCTTCGGGGGAGCGTCCCAGGGTCGGAGGGAGGGAGGGATGGGCAGGCAGAGTCTCATCCAAGACCAGACTTGTTCAGCTGGACTGCTTGCCCTGGTCCTGCCCCCGAGCCCCAGCCCCCACATCTGCTGCCCCAGACCTGGCCCTTCCCTCTGACAGGCAGGAAGAGGGACAAGGAGCATCTCAGGTGAGGGCCTGGCCTGCGCTGCCACACCTAGTCCCTGGGCGTCCCCCAGACCTGCGTCAGGAACAGGATGCCCAGGCCTCTCTGCCGAACAGAGCCCAGCTCCTGGCTTTGAAACAAAGCAGAATATCTTCCCCAGTTTCCCCCCACTGACCCAGAGGTAATGGGATACTAATCTGCTGTCCTTTCATCTCCAAACTCCCCTATTATGTGAGTGTCTGGAGGTTAGAGGTGTCCTGGTGGCTTTACCCCTAAGATCCTTGGGGGGCGTTAGGCCATCCACCCTGTGCATCAGCTGCTCACACCTGGTGAGCCCAGGGCCTGCAGCACCCTTGCTGGGCCTGCCCATCATTTAGTTGAGAGGACCTTGCAGCACTGTGATGATGGCGGAAAGAAACGGAACCGTTTCCTTCTCCAAGAGCAGAGGGCTGTTTGAGTGAGTCTCATACAGACATGCCGAGAACAGAGGAAGGTGGTGGGTCTGCACGCTCCTTAGAGAAAAGGTTCACCTGAAGGGAGAGGCAGGCACCAGGTGGATGCACATGGTGCCCACCTCGGGAGTGTTCCCTCAGGATGGGACACACACACTTGGTGGGATGTCTGCAAAGGAGGAGACAGGACACAGAAACCTTTAAACTGTATGTTAGTTAACATTTTCGAATATTAGGTTCAATGTGTTTTATGTAAATTATCTCTACATTTAAAGTAGTGTGTTATTATTAAGTTGAATATAAAATGAAAATAAATGCACTGCAGTGTCTAAAAGTATAGAAACACTGGGAAGATACTATAGTTACAGCACTTTTTCATGTTAATGTTTGGACCCCTTGCTTTAGATTTAGGTACCTGGAGATTGAGAAAAAGCATATTGAGTATATTATTTGAAAATTTAAGTAACACAATATGCTGTTTAAATATGTTGAATCTGGATTTGCCAGCTTTGCAGATGCCCTCTGCATGCAGGGGGACGTCAGGAAGGGGTAGGCCAAAAGGCAACGTAGTTCGGGGCTTGGAGGGAGGCTTCTCTTTAGAGAAAATACGTAAGATTTTCCCCGCTTCTTTTTGTTCTTCTATTACTCCCAGCTTTCTTTTGCAGGAGTTAGGAAGGAAAGATAAAATCCCATGGTCCTTTCTCATTTAACGTTAGAATCAATGGGAAGAAAGTTGGAGAAAGCAGACAGAGCCGCAGCTGTGTGCGCTCTGGAAGCCGAGGCAGGGCCCTGGTGGCTTCTGCGCAGGGGTTTGGCATGCAGAGTGGAGTCCAGGAGGGCTCAGCTTCTCTGAACTCAGCTGCCAAAGTAGGTGCAGATTTCTGCGCCACCCGCCAACCTGGACCTGGGGGTACAGTGGAAAAGAGACAAGGTCCCTGCCCTCTGGGAATCTATTTTAAAAAGGAAACGGAAACCATAGGATGTTAGAGTGACCTCTGCTAAGAGGAAGAAAATGCAGCAGGGCTGGCAGGGCAGTGGGGCAAGAGAGCAGGAAGTGAATGATGGAGCCAGACCAGGAAGCCTTGAAGGTGAGTAGGTGCTGTACCAGGGTGCACACACACACTCCCTGAAGAGCTCAGGGGTCCCCCTGACCCCCGGCCTGGGCACTGCAGGCTGGGCGCACACCTACCTCCCCATGGTCACCAAGAAACCCTTCCCATCCAGCCCAGCTGCTTCGCTCCTCTGCACCCCGACTCCCTCCAGCAGGGCCTTCCAGTGCCCATGTGGTGGGATTTCATCTCGTGTGTATTTTGCCCCTGGCTGGCTGTACTTCTAGCTGTGGGTCCCAAGTCAGAGAAGCACTATTTTCCCTAAAACAGAGCCATGGCCAAATCATCCTGGAGGAGTATGAGCACTTTCTGAATGTTTACAGGGACTCAGGCTTTAAGTCTGAACTGAGCATACTGTGGGGTGTTCTGTGGATGATGACAGACAGCCACACCTGTGATGTGAGCAGGGAGCCACACCTGGTAGCCATGGCAGCACAGCACCCCACAGTGGGAGAGGCATGGGGCCCAGGGCTAGCTGGGCTGCTCAGGCGGTCCTCAGCCTCCCGGTTGCTGTCCCTTGTGAAATGCGGGTGCTGGGCAGACACTGCAGGCCTGCCAGGGCTGCCAGCATAGCACCCCTGGCAGGAGAGCTCAGTGCATCAGGCTCAAGCGAAAGGGGTCAGCCCCAGCCAGAGGGCTGTCCCTGGTGTGTGCATGTGTGGGTCAGGGGGTGTACATGCAGAGCTGGGTAGATGCTCCACAGACAGCTGTTTCTTTGCTCACCAGCACTGTTAGACCCAGGTGCTCTTTCTTTAATTGCAATCCAACCTGCACAGGAAGGACCCAGCCCTTCCGAAGTGGTTGCACCCACTCAACACCCTTCTCTTCCACTTATTTGTTAGTTGAAGACAAAATTAAAGACATTAAATCAACTTGAAATGCTCCTAATGAAAATTGGTGTCCCCCTCCACCCTGCGCTTTGTCCCATGGCCACTGGGACTTGGCCATGCCAAGTCCCGGGATGGAAGGGCTGTGGGCCGTGGTGCAGCAGAGGGCTCGTCCAGCCACGCTTGCATGATGCTGATTCTTCTGTTCTCTTTGTTACAGCTCCAGCCCCTAAAAGGCAAAAATGTGACCACTGGACACCATGTCCTTTGAACACCTATGCCTACCGGTTGCTCAGCGGGGGCGGCCGGGACAAGTTCGCCAAAATCTGCTTTGAGGATGAGCTGTGAGTACCAGTGTGGGGCAAGAAAGCGTGATAATGCCCCGGACTCCCTCCCTCCCCACTAGCAGCCAGTCTGCCCTCAGGAGGGAGGCTTGGCCTTGACCTCAGGCACAGGCTGCCCTCCTCCCAGCAGGCTGAGAATGCGTGCTGTGTGCACCCAGGAGGGCAGTCCTCTCCCACGGCCTTCTGCGTCCCTGTGTAGAATTTTGATACACCATCAGGTAGAGCAAACCTTAGTGTATGTTCTCTGGTCCTCTCTGAATGTGCAGCTTAGCCCTTCAAGGTCAGAGGGACACCACAACTCAGCGGACACCACTATCCTTCCATTTTGCTTTATGACCCTCAGTCTCATGGATTGAAGGGTGTAGTGTATCTTTCAGGTGCTGCGTGCGTCACCACCTTTGGACGACAGCCTAAATGAGCGCCGGAGCTGGAACCAGCCTGACCTGGCGGAGTAGGCAGCTCAGGCTGCTGTCACAGAGTGCACAGACCAGGCTGCTTAAACAAGGGACTTTTGTCTTCCCACAGTCCAGAGGCTGGACTTCTGAGACCCAGGCATCAGCGGGGTTGGGTCCCTCGGACACTGCAGGGAGAACATATTCAGGCCTCTGTCCTTGGCTCGTACACGCTGTCTTCTTCCTGTACTCCTCATATGTGTGTGTCTGTGCCCACATTTCCTGTTTTAGAAAGGACACTGGTCATTTTGGATCAGGCTCACCTAGTGATGGCCTTTTAACTTAAGCACCTCTTTAGAGGCCTTGTCTCCAAAGAAAGTCACATTCAGAGGTGCTGGGAGTGAGGACTTCAACATTTGAATCCCCAGCACCCACATAAGGATGCTGAAGTGAGCAAATACTTCCTACAAATAAGAGGGAGCATGGGCTCTTCCTAACAGACCAGGAGGCCTTTCCCAGTTATCTCTCCATTTTCCAAGACTAGACCCCCTTCCTCGGTGTTGGCTAGCTGTTACCCATGGTGCTCGCCACTTCCCACAACCCCCACCCCGATCCGTTAGCTCTTTGTTGCTGGACTCAGCTCCTCCCAAGGGGCCTGAGTGGTGTCACTCTCAGCCTGGCACACCGTGTACGATCCAGGCACAGCCCCACTCTGTATTTGGGGATTAAACCACCCCTACCATCTGCAGGCCCACCACCTGTCTAAGGCCCACCTCACTCACCAGGGAGCTTATTGATAAACATCACTCACTGGTGAGTTCCATGAGTAGGGCCCTCAGTGGAGGGACAGTGGCACTGAACACATGGCTCTTGCCTCAGGGAGAGCCACTGGCTGTGTTTTCTTGTAACCAACTTAAGGAACAGAAAGTACTGAGCTGTAGAAAGCTCACTGTCTTATAAAGAGAACATACAGGTTTATGGAGAAAAGCGGCTGGATTTTTGTTTCATGCATGCAACCACGTTTACTCGGTGCGTGCAGATGTCACTGCATATGTCACTAAGATAGCAGGCTTACATCACGACCTCCAGGTCTCCTGTTGGTGGCATTATCTGGTGACCAGCCACTCGGTCCTCCAGCATTACACGACTCCTGTGCTCTTTCCTTTTCCATTTTGGTTTGATCAGAACTCAGCATTTACATTATTATGACTCAAAACAGAATTCAGAGAGCTTCAGTCAATACGAATATTTTATTGAGTGAGAAACAAGCAGTTCTAGAACAGGAGACTCCCCAGTCAAGGCAGTTAGGAGGCTTGGTTCTCAGGAGTGGTGGCTCCGTATAAAGCTTCTGAGTAATGAGTAAATACATTGTTTTCTGTTATGGTTTTTAACCAGAAACTTACATCCCTTTGCATTGTATAAGCTTACTGGTTCATAACTTCAAGGTTACACTGACGTGAAGAAAGCTTATGTTTCAAGGATCAAGTCAGCATTTTAGTTTTAAGCTTTGGTTATGTGACTGTGAGTGTTCAGTCTAGGGATATAGTCAAACTGTGGCCTCCAGTTAGTTTTTTAACACGACTGAAGGTTCTTTATGACAGAAGCACATTGTGTACAGCAGTTATGTACCCTTGTCTTTTTGTTTCTTGTTGGTTTGCTTGGTTTGCTTGTAAACTAACTTACATCAGCATAACCCCTAAATTTTTCTCTAGTTAAAATAAATCTGATGTCACATCAAATATTTACCAGCTTCATCTTCTGGAGCCTTCTGAACAGCCCCAGTCAGCCAGGTTGCTCTTGGAGCTACCCTGCAGCTGCCTTCTGGCACCCCTCTCCACCATCATCCTGGGGGTGACCTTTGCTTCCCTGTCTGGAACTGGAGCCCCAATTTCCAGAGTACAATAGCTTCCACTTTCTTAGTTTCCTCCCTTGTTTTGCTGGAGCATGTCCTCCAATAACACCCTGAGGAAAGGTTAAAAAGAGAGGTAAAATTTAAAGATTCTTCAGGTTTAAAATGCATTCATTCCCCCTTACAATTAATTGATAGTTTGGCTGAATGTAGACTTCTAAATTAGAAATAATTTCCACTTTGAACTTTGAAGCCATGGCCTGGAGCCAAATTACTCTCCCACCAACAGTGTTTGAGTGTGGTAACCGTGAGAATGTACTTCTCAGTCTCCTGTAGATGGAGTTCATTGATCAAGAGTTTCAATCGCTGCATTCTGAAATCCATAGCATGTTTGCTTGAGGCCATGATCCCCGTGGGCTGCTCCTAGCTGGTGATGGAGAACTGTTGAAGAAAAAATATTCATGATACTTGTTCAAAATGGTGAGGTAGACTTTATTCAAGGGAGGCATGGCAATAGCTGTAGGGACCTCTACAGCATAGTCTTTTAGTGAGGGAGAGTGGACTCCCCTCCAGATACAGCACATGGGCAAGGGGGAATCTCTAGGCAAGAAGCAGGGTGGAGAGTGGATAGAAAATTACTATGAAGAAACTGCAGGGGTGAGTGAGACTCTAGCTGAAGTAACCTAACAGGATTTTTGCTGAAGGCAGGGCAGGTGCTCAGACCTCACCTGGGAAGGTAGCAGAAAAGGAGGAGCCCAATTCAGTGTGGAGGGTGATCAGACTAAAGGTGCAGGGTTCTAGTTAAATTGACTTAGCAGAATTCATGCTAAAAATGGACAGTGTGGAGATTATACAAAAGTCCAAAGGTCAGGCCTAATTGAAAGTCAGGGGAGACTGAGCAGAGTTTGGTAAAGGAGAGAATCTTTGCCAGCACAGAGGGATACTGGGCAGGCCCATTTCTGGGAGACACAGGCTCTGCACATGGCCAACTTTGGTTCCAGGATGCCCCAGTGGCCTTGCTGAACCCTACTGAGATGGCCCGATGGCCTAGGACACAACCTCCCAAGCTTTTTCCCTTGTTCCTTCACTTGTGGCCAGGCTTGCATTATGGTCTGACAGCCGTCTCTGCTTAACCCATCCCCCAACCCATCTCTTGTAGGCACATCCCCTAAGAAAAATTCTTGTGCATTTAATTCTGTTCCAGTATTTGATTCTCAGAGGACTTAGATTAACACAATGAGAATGACTGTTTCCCCCCAGTCTGTCCAACATAACATGTTGACAAATATTTTCTCTTCATTTGTGGCTTGTCTTTTCCTTCTCTTAGCAGTGATTATCAAAGAAAAGAAATTCTTCATTTTAATGAAGTCCAATTTACCAAGGTTTTTTGTAGGGATCATATTTTTCATGTCATATCTAAGAACTTTTTGCCTAACCCAAGGTCACAAAACTTTTCTCTTGTTTTCTTCCATAAGTTTGATAGTTTATATTTTTTCATTTTAAATTTTATGATAGGTCCATTTTGAGTTAATTTTTGTATACAGTGTGAAAAGTAAATTGAAGTCATTTTTAAAATACGTACATCCAATTGTTCCAGCACCATTTATTCAAAATACTATCTTTCTCTACTGAATTCCTTTTACATCATTGGTAAAAATCAAGTGACCAAAAATATGTATATCTAATTCTGGACTCTCCATTTCCTTCCACTTGTTTGTTTGCCTTTCTTTCAACTGCCTTGATAACTATAGCTTTACAATAGATCTTGAAGTTCAAAACATAATTTCTTCAATCTTGTCCTTCTTTTTCAAAATTATTTTGACTATTCTGGATCCTTTCCATTTCCATATGAATTTTAGAGTTAGCTTATAAATTTCTACACAAAAGCATACTGGCTTTTGATTGGGATTGAACTGGATCTCTAGTTCAACTTGGGGAGAACTTACATCTGAGAAAAATAGTCTTTTACTTAACACAGCTCCCCATTTATTATATCTTTAAATTATCTCAGCAATGTTTTATAGTTTTCAGTGTACACATCTTGCAGATCTTTTACCATATTTATCTCAAAGTATCTCATTTTTCATGTTATTGCATATTTTAAAATTTTTTAATTTCTAGTTGTTCATTCCTAATATATAGAAATACAATCCACATTTATATAATGATGCTATATCCCACAACTTTGCTACACTCTCTTATTAGGTCTAGTAGCTTTGTTGTAGATTACATTGGGTTTTCTACATAGGTTATAATGTTATCTACAAAATAAGGCAGTTATATCACCTCTTTTCTTATCTGCATGCCTTCGATTTCTTTTTCTTGCCTAATTGCATTGGATAGAACCTCCATTACAATGCTGAACAGAAATGATGGGAGCAGGCCTCCTTACCTCTTTCCTCATCTTTGAGAGAAAGCATCCAATCATTCATCATTAAGTATGATGTTAACCAGGATTTTTCAGAGATGCTCTTTATCAGGTTAAGGAAATTCTCTTCTATTCCAAGGTTGTTAAGAGTTTTGCTCAGCAATGGATATTGGATTTTGTCAGATGTATTTTCTGCATCTCTTGAGGTGATTATATAGTTTGCCTTTTTCAGTTTCATAATGTGAATTTACAAGGGTTTTACAAGGAATTTAGGAGTTCTTTAGTGTCAGAAACTGGGAGCCAAGATTGATATGTGTGTGTGTGTGTATATTATTATTATTATTATTATTATTATTATTATTGTGTAGAATGCTCTCTTGATTTATAGCATAACTAAGCTCACCTTAGTCTTTCTTTGTCCAGACCTGAAATCAGCCATTTCCTTTAAAGGGCTGTTCCTTTAGGTTATAGCATTCAGAGACTAAAATCTGAATACTAAGTGAGCTCATAGCCACTTAGTGGCTTAGGGGTATTTGTGCTTCTAAGCATTTATAGTAGAAAAAATTAAGAAACGTATACATGTTTGAGATCATGAATTTACATTAGCATCTCCATTTCAAATTTAATATTGCAGGGTTTTCCTTTTCTCCTTAAGGTCTTTGATTTTGTAGTTTTAACCATTTGATTTTGCATTTTTAGCTCTTCTTTCTTATGCTCAAATATCTGGGTTCCTAGTATACTGTTGTTTGCTTTCAAATTGCAATACCAACATAGGTGTTAATAATACAACTACTGAGTGAAACTCAAGATTTCTTTGCAGCTCTTTTTGTCTTAAAAATATCCCATTAAGAGTATACAATCTGAGTACTGTGTCCAAAGTCATATGAAGTAATTATTTTTCTGTAGTTATATAGTTATATTACATATTTGATATACAGTTGGATTTATTTCGGTTTGTTTTCAATTCTAGGGCTTGTTTTGTTTTAATTTGCATTATATTTAACTTTTGAATTTGTAATGCATTTATGTGGTTCAAAAATCACATTATAAAATTACAGAATGAAATTATATGTAAAGAAATCTTCCCTAAACCTACCACTTTGTTCACCCATTTCCATTTCCATTAATTTTTTTAGTTTCTGACTTATCCTTTCAGTGTTTGTTTTTTGTCAAAAATAAGAAAATTGTGAATATAATTAATACATACTCATGTATGCACTTTATATATATACATATGTGTGTGTGAGTATAACTATGTATATATGTATAAATGTATGTATATTGTGTATGTATCTATAATAGTGTGCATGTGTGTGTGTATGTATATATATACAATTCTGCACTTTGCCTTTTTCATTTAACAGTGTAATAGAGATCCCCCATATCAGTACATAGAGATTTTCCTTACTCCTTTTTATGAGTGCATAGTATTCTATAGCATGGATTTACCATAGTTTATTCAATCAGTTCTACACTGATGTTTTTAATGTTTGATATCTTCTAGTACTACAAATAATATTGCAATGGATAATCTTGTGAATATTTTGTTTTGTAATGAGTGAATACTTATGTACCCACCACCCAGGCTAAGAAATAGACTATTGCTAGCATGCCACAAACCCTCTGTGTTTCCCTTACCAAATGCAGTCCCCCTTTCCTTATATGGTAATCTCTATTCTGTCTTTTATGGTGATCATTTCCTTGCTTTTCTTGAGTTTTAAGCCTTAAGCATGCATTACATGCATAAGCCATTAATTTTGTCTATTTTGAACCTTATATAAATGGAATCATAAACAATATACTCTTTTGTGTCTGACTTCTTTTGCCCAAAATTGTATTTGCGAGAATTATCCTTGATGTTGGGTGTAGCTATCATTCATTGATTTGAATTGCTGTATAATATTGCATTGCAGGAATATGCTACAGTTTATTTATCCAGTCTACTATTGAATGACATATGGGTCATTTCTAGTTTAGAGCTATTGTATGTGTAATTGTGCTATAAATAGTCCTGTTTATGTCTCTTGGTGCACACATTATTTCAGTTGGATATTGTTTTTTTTCTGTGTGGTGTGCTTCACAGCCACTCTCAACTTTAGTGATACTCTAGAAAGACTCATAAGACTCAACAACAGCTAATACTTATAGATGAGGTTTATTATAGCAAAATGTACAAAACAAAAGCTTCTATATGGTCTGCTGGTTGTGAATTCTGTCAGTTTCTCTTTCTGTGAAATATGTTTAGCCCATTTTCTTTGCTGAAAGATATTTTTCCAGGCTGTGTTAGCTATTACATTCATTCAAAATGGATATTATTCCATTGTCTCCTGACTTCTCTTGTTTCCCTTGAGAAGTCAGCTGGATATGTAATTGCTGCTACTGTGAAAGTAACTGCCTCTTTTCCCCATCTCTGACTGCCTTTAAGACTCTTTCCTTGTCTTTGGCTTTTAGCACTTGTGCCCTGCTGTGTCTGCTGCAGTTGCTCTGTCTTATTTGGGGCTGATTGAGCTTCTTAAGTATGTATGTATTGAAATTCTTCATCACATTTAATAAATTCTCTGATGTTGCATCTTCTTCCCCATTTACTTTATCCTGTTCTTCTGAGACTCTTAGTGAAACATAAGTTAGACCTTATTATTATATTCTCTATAGCCTATAGTTTATTTTGTATTTTCCATCATTAAATCTCTCTGTCCTTTGTGTGGACAGAGCTGTTCTCCTCTGAACTGTTTTCCAGTTCACTAATTCTGTCTTTAGCTCTGTCTAATCTGCTCTTAAACCCATCCATTAACTATTTATTTTAGTTATTACATTATTTTAGTTTTAGAATTTCATTTTAGTTCTCTTTCTAATCTTCATATTTTTTGTTGTTTCTTGTTCTAAAATTTTTAGTTTTGCTTATCATCTTGAACATATTAACTATAGTTATTTTAAAGTCTGTTGGATAATTCTACTATTTGGAGCCCTTGCAAGTCTTTCATCATTTTATATTGTTTTCTGCTGGTTCCACGGGTTCTTGTTTTTCTTGGTTTCTTTATTTATGTGCCAGATTACATTTGATAGTGTGCCAGACAGTGCATTTGAGAAGAATATTTTTAATTGAGGCTTTAGATGATAATATCTTCTTTTTCTGAGGACTTTTGTTTGCTTCTGCCAGGGACCTGGAACCATTAGCAGGACAGAATAATCTGAATAAGTGTTAAGGATTGATATGTTTCCCTGACCACCCAGTTGACATATACTAAGCTGCAGTGATTTATTTCTGGTTCACCTTGCTTTTAGGATTCAACCCTTTTAACCCCAACTCAAACAAGATTGAGGGATTTAACATGGCTGTTTTGTTTTGGGAGACACATTAATGTTCAGAGACTGAGTTTGTCTTCTTTGCCAGCAATCTTTTTAACACAGGTTCACTGCAGGAATCTCAGAAGCCAGTAGCATACAGGATAATGTCTCTTAATAAGCCAATAAAGAAATAACATACTTCAAACCAATGACAGATTAATCACACTATTGTTCCAGGCAAGGGGATATGAAAGGAATAAAATCCAAATTTAGCTGAGGTCTACATTTTACATCTGGTCCTTGGGAGTGATGACTTAACCAACTGAAAGCTGACATCCAGATGCCAGCATGAAAGTAAAAGTCCCTGTTTCTAGGGAACATGGGCGTGATGTTGACTGGCAAGATAATCTTTCTAGGGCTGCTGCACAGCTCTCCCCACTGCTGGTGAAAGAGTCCCTTTGCCAAGGCAGGAGCTAATTGCCCCAAGGTCTTAGGAGAGCTATTTTAGATCAGCAAAGAGTTGCCTTGCCAGACTGAACACCCTCTGTATGTCCTCACAAGCTCCTAGAATTTACAGCCTAAATGCCCCCCTTGCCATAGCTGCTTTTTCATATGCTTTCACTGACAAACCCCCAGGGGAGGGGGAGGGGTCGCCCTAAGCACCTGAGCTACAGAGTTCTTATTGGCAAGAACAGATAGATAATGACATCCTAACACAACTCACTTCATTCCTGTATCAAAACAACTTTACTTCTAAACCAGCTCTTTTTGTCTTTGCCATAAGCAAATGGATGAAACAACCTTACTTAAGTCATAAAAAGTGGATTTGAAATCATATCAAAGCAATACACAGCATATAGCCCTCCCTTTGGTGAGCCCTGGCATCCACCTTCTGTCCCCCTGGCCTCAGGTGGTGGTCAGAAGGGCTACTCATTTTCTTTGCTAGCTTTTCTGGAATGAGCAGATGCTCCTAGGGGAAAGTAGCTTCAAATGCTGGGCTCACCACCTTGACATTTGACATTTCATCTTCTCCCTCATCATGTCCCAGGAATTGTCACTACCTTATTAAATCTTTAACATATCCAAACAAATCTGTTAAAACAAAAAAACTCCTTTTTTTTACCTTATGGGAGAGTAGGTTCAGATTACCCAATTTTCCGTTTGCATAAGTAGAAGTTTCTTTCTCAAGTTTTGATGGGATATTTTGTAAAATTGTCAGAAAACTACTCCTTCAAAAAAGCACTTAGCCTAGAAGGACCCCAGGGAGATGAGGTAAATATGTCAAGAGCAGAACCTTATAATGCCATATTCACTATTCCAAAGCATGGAAAAGGGAGAAAAGCATCCAAATTCTTTTTTTGAAGCTAACGTATCATTGATTCTAATCTTTGGCAGAGGGTGAGCGCACACATGTGCGTGCACACACACCCAAATTCCCAAGATCTTTGGTAGTAACTCGCCTCTCCAGGAAAGCCAGTTAGTCTTCTTCCTGGTTTGGGCACAATCCCTCTGAAGGTGACGTTTCATGTTCTCTCCAGTTTAAAAGAAGTAACACAAGGTATTTATTTAAGGAGATAAGATGGATTATATTTGTGATTGTATAGAAAGGTCGCCACAGGTCCAGTGAAGCTTCCGCCGGTACGCTGAGGGGGGTGGGCATGTAGGCGTTGGTGCCAGACTTGGTTAGATCCATCTCCAGTTGCCCCCCTCTTCCTCTTACTTTATCTACATTCATATTTATAAAATGGAAAAATGAGTGCTCATGAGGTGGTTGAGGATTTTTTACGAACAAAAAATGTTCTCAAGAGCCTGTGCTAAACAAATATTAGACATTCCTTTCCCTGGCCATCTGTCTAACTCATAAAATTAAGTGCAGTTTCCAGGTTCCCTGAGGGACACAGTCTGCAGAAACTTGGGGGTGGGAGTGGGGTGTGGAGTGAGTATGGGGTGACTTCCAGGGGAGCAGGGTCAAGGCCGGCACACCTGTATGGGTCTGATAAGTGACGCAGGGAGGGGGAGGGTGGGGACAGCGATTCTCCCGAAACATCTTTCCCAGCAGGGAGGTGCATTGCTCAGTAAGAAAGGAGTCCTTTGACTGACACTTACTTACATTTCAGGATCATAGGAGAAAAGACAGGAAATGTTGGAAGAGGAATAAATATTGCCGTTGTCAATTGTAAGTTATTATAAAGTTTCCTGTGAAACTTCTCTAAAAGCACCTGGTGGGATTTTCAAAGATACCTTGGGTTTTTGATAATTTTTGCACACAACTGGGTCTAGGTTTATATTTTAATGTGTTATAAAATTATGTATTGAATTACTTTTACAGTGGCTCACTTTGCAGATTATTTGTGGTTCCTACAAAAAAAAATACCCTTAAATCAAATATAAGTAGACTTAGAAAAACAAGAAAGGACCAGCAGAAGGTAGGGGTAAAGCCAGATCACAGGCCCTGGGGGCCCAGACCGTCCTGGGGTTGCAGTCACATTCCTGGTGGCCCTGCAGAGGGTAATGGCGCCAGCCAGTTCCCACCTCTGTGATAAAAGATGACTAGGGCCTCAGCAGAAGCAAAGCTCTGGGAGGAACTTCTGTCAGGATTGCCGGGCCCCTAACAGTAAAAACCATGCAGAGGCAGGGTGGGGTGCTCCTGTGGTGAGCCTGGGCCCAGGGACCATGGGCGGGGCTGTGGGAACCCCGACGCAAAACCTGCCCAGTCTGATGGTCAGGCAGAAAAGCTAACGTAGGAAGCAGGAAGGGCTGAGGTAGGGCTCTGGCCTTTCTGTAGAAGAGGCGGAGTAGCCGGGAAGACTGCAGGATCAAATCTCACTGGAAGCAGATGCGAAGAAACTTGTAGGGCAGCTGAGAAGCCTGTTTCTGACCTGCATGGGAAATGCCCCTCCGGGGGTGCAGCCTTCCCTGGGTCAGCACAGAGGTCATGCTTCCTCCAAGGGGACGGAGGAGAAATATGCCGTTTGGGGAGCCATGGTGCCACAGAGAAGCCCTGAGTCCAAGGAACTTTCTCCAAAAAACTGTTTCTTTTATTTCCAGATGTGACCGGGAAAGTGACAGCAACACAATATTTTGACATGTACGGAGGTGGTAAGAAAACTCTTTTCCTATGAAAATTAAAATGGTTTGTAAGCACAAAGTAAGATAAAAAGAACCACAAACAGAAAACGTCAAACATTCTTACTTTGTCTACTAAAAAATTGCATGTGAAAGTATTCTAGAATGGCCTTTAGGCGAATGGAGTACATATAATAAAATTGGAAGGCATCATCTACAAAATGTCTTTTCTCTGATCACACTTGGCCTGGGTCTTTTCCTTCTGTTCTTTCATCAGCTAACAGGAAAAAGGGAAAAAATTTTTTAATCAAATATCTGTAAAACAACATGGTGAGCGTCCAGCCCTGGACACCCTCATCGCCACTGCGTCCGTGGCGCCCATCCGCCTTCAGTGGTCTCCCCACTCTGGGCACTGGCTCTTCACTGCAGTTGTCAGGATGTACCAGCCCCTTTTATTTTTATTTAACTCTGAGAGTTATTAAAAACAATTCTTTATAAAGATAGAGAGGAGAGTAATAACAATGGCTGGGTGCATGGGATGGAAGCTATGCATTTTTACTCTGTAGTTAACTTAAGCATAACTATAAATACCAAGATCCAGTGTAAATAATGAGATTTGAGGTTAACCTTTCTTTTCTTCGTGGAAGGCACAGACAGGTCTCTCAGCAAAGACTTACCCGTGCCTAGTCCCCAAAGTTCTGTACTTCCGTCCCCACTCCGCCCCTCCATTTCCTGGGGCAGCTCTGCCCTAGGATGGTCACACGTGGCTCGGGGCTTCGTTAGTAATTGCAGGCAGCATTCCACCTGCCAAAGTTGTTGCTGGTCCCAAGCTGGATTACTAGAGTCTTTATGATCTAATCATGCTGCTCACCTCCGAGGGTCACCTCCGAGGAACCAGCAGCCATGTACTGGTAAAGAGCTAGGGCTCCATGTGTACATCTCGGCGTCAGCTGTGGGGTCAGGCTTCTGAGTGGACACAGACGCTGAGGACAGAGCAACTGCAGCATCTGGGGCAAGAGCCTCAGTAACAGAGAAGCTCCTCACACTGATTTGCATTGACCCAACAGACAACTCTGGGGTGATGACAAAGTTTATTCAGAGTGTGCCTCCCAAGTCCCTGCTCTTCATGGTGACCCATGACGATGGCAGCAGCAGGTGAGTGTGGGTGGAGCTGTCACAGCGGTGGGGACCGGGAGGGGAGGCCAGCTGGGTGGAGAGTGCCGGGCCGGTCAGCGGCAGCCTGTAGGAAAGCACGCGAATCCAAGGAGCAGGTGCTGCTTTAAGGGAAAGGAACGGGCACCCTGACAACAGTGTGTTTCTGAGAAAATGACCAGCCAGTGGGGTCCTTAAGGCCTGGAAGCTAAGGGATATTACCAGGTAGTCAGACAGAGCCCCTGCTGGCCATAATTAGGATAGAAAAGGCAAGCCCAGGGTGGGAGTTAACAGAAATATGAAAGGACACTGAGAATCTTTCTCTATACACGGAGAAGAGGAAGGGAAAAGAGACACACACGTGCATATTTTCTCTGGGGAGGAGTTGATGAGGTTCAGTGTTTATCCACGTGTGTGCTCTTCTGTGGAAATAGGTGCATCTTCACTGCAAAGCGCAAGAGCCTCCACATGCTCATTTGCTTTGTGAATTTCCAAGATGGGCTCCTGAGCACAGTGTTTCCCAAATTTGTTTGACCTCAGATCCATTTTCCATAGAGCATCTTACCAGACTGAAGTTCTTTGATAGGCACCCTGGAAAACTCAGATTTAACTCATTTAGGAAAATTTGAACATTACATATATATTTTTCTTTTCTGCCTTCCTTCCTTTGCTTACTTGGACCCTTCTCTTGCTTACTTACAAGTCATACCCTTTTATGAATGGCAGTATTATTTTGGGCTGTTTCTTCTTTTCTTATATTGACTTTTCTGAATATGAAAGGGACAGCTTTGACCTTTGCTTTCACCTTTCAGAAACTTCTGTCTACCTTATTTTGTGGTCAGTAAAAATCAAGTTGGCTAAATGGGGGGATGCCATAAAACCCTGGCTTTTCAGGATTGAGAATTACAGCTCAAAACTGAGTCTTAAACAGTCCTGGGTATTGTCACATGTTTCAGTAGGAGTTTGATATCCTTAACCAGCATGTGGGCCATTTTCCTCCATCATACCCCCTAGGAGGGGTTGAGTCGCTAGAAAGCTCTGTCCTAGGACAGGTAGTGTGACCCACCAAAGCAGCCATGCGAGGCATTCAGACACTTTCTCTCTTGCCCCCCAGACTGAAGGAGGATGCTAAGCAGGCCATACAAGCACTTGGAAGTAAAGAAATCAGAAGCATGAAGTTCAGGTCAAGCTGGGTATTTCTTGCAGCAAAAGGCTTTGAACTTCCTGCCGGAATTCAGAGAGAAAAGGTGAGTGGCTTTTAAACATCTCTTCCCGCAGCCTGCTAGCACACTCCGTGCTGCAATCCGAAAGGCTGTGGGTCAGTGGCAGTGCCCTGTCCCCACATGTATTCCCACCACATGCGTGCCTCCCGGGGCAAGGTGGGATGGCTGCTTGGGTCTGAACACCCGCCCCTCTAGCCGCAGTTCTGGGCCTGAGATTCCGCTTCCCTAAATGCGGGAAAAATTACACCTTCCATGCAATAGCCCCTCCTGAAACCATCCATCATAAGACGTTGGCAAACCCTTCCCATTATGTCCTCATTACAAAGGCATGTGTCTGAAAATTCAAGCTTCTGCATTCTCTTAAAAGTAGAACATTCTGAATGGGCTACAGGTTTCCTGTCACGCTGTAGCCAGCACAGTCTGTCCCAAGCCTCTGTCCCTGTGCTCTGATCTGGGGCAGCAGCACTCACTTCCCAGGGGCTGGACGATGGCCCAGCTCTGCACAGGAGGCACCAAGCACACCAGGTAAACGCAGCTTTCACTGTCACTGTAGCCTGAACATGTCACATGGTTATCAGTCCCTCCCATTATGTCCTGTATTTATCAGAGAAAAGTAAACAGTAAAAGAATAAAGCTCAAATGTATTAACTTTGTCACCTGTGAAAATTCCAACTGAGGGTTGGCAAAGTGCTACAGGATTGAGAAGCTACTACTTCTGGGGTGATCCTCCAGACTTGCAGACACACTGCTCCCCAGGAACCGGGGTTGACACACACAGCTTCCCAGGAACCAGGGTTGACACACACAGCTTCCCACGTGGAGGACTCGGACGCACGACCAAGGAGCGGGGCCTCTTGCTATTCCTGAGGAGAAGGGCCTCCTTCCTCAAGCAAGAAATTCAAAGGAGGCAGAGATTTGAAGGCATCTAAGGTGTGCAAGGGGTTGCTTCTGCCTTTAGGCCCCGACATCTGGTCCCAGTCTCCTCCTTACCCTGGGGGGCACTGTGATGGTCTGGAAGGAAGACAGACAGAATCAAATGGGCAGCTGGGCCTCTCCTTGCCAGCAGGACACCATGTGGAGGAGAAGGGGGTGGGACAAGGTGCCGCCTCAGTATGGCCGCACATCCAGATGATTTGGGACCAGTTCTGCAGGGAAGCCCTAGAGCTTCTCTGATACCCGCTATGGTAGCACCCCCGAGGCGCAGAAATCGTGGTTATTTTACCATGCGTCTGAAACAGCACACTTTCTCCCTGCAACTGCCCTGGTCTTTCACAGCTAGGAAGCCAGTCCTGCAGAGCGAGTCAGGATGTCCCCAGGGCCCTAGCATGGGTCTGCTGATGGCTGGGTCTGCACACCAGTGTACAGCTGAGACCTCACGGAGTTGTCCTAACAAGGGAGGCATTCCCTGGACTCTGCCTTGTGGGGCTCTGTGGGTCACCCCTGCCTGGATCCACACAGTGGGGAGACGAGCAGGGAATGGCTGAGGGACAGGAGCTCAGTGTCCAGGGTCAGGTTTGCTAGGGACCATATGTGCACAAGCCACTTGGCCTCTCTGGGCTTGTTTTCTACTCTATGCAATGAAATGACCACAGGGTAATTCTTCAGGGCCCAGCAGCTGTGATGTGGGGATGCAGACCTTTGACCCGTGGCTTTCCTCGGGCCAACTCTGTAGTAATACAGGGTCACCTTCTCCTCCCCTGGATGATCAGTGCCAGGCTGGCATCTTACAGATCTCCAGGCTTTATCTACCTAGCTGAGTGGTCTTGGGAAAGTTACTTAACCTCTCTGTGCTTCAGAATCATCCTCTGTGAGAAGAGGGTAAAGACAATAACTATC
Organism: Manis pentadactyla; assembly: GCF_030020395.1. Classification (NCBI taxonomy): domain Eukaryota; kingdom Metazoa; phylum Chordata; class Mammalia; order Pholidota; family Manidae; genus Manis; species Manis pentadactyla. The sequence continues at coordinate 193,222,860 of NC_080019.1, forward strand.
ACATAAGGGTCCTTGAGGATTGCATTAGAGCAGCAGGTGGGCCTCAGCAGAGAACTGAGCGTGGAGTCCTGGAATCCAGAGCATCTGGGCCTTCCCAGTGCCTCCCCTGTCCCTGGGGCCAGTTCACCCCAACCTCCTTGCCCAGCCTGGTTCTCCTTAAACAGCACTGATGCTCAGGTCTTAAGCCAGCCAGCAGAATGGGGATCTCAGATGGGGCCTGGCCAGGGAGCTCCCAGGCACAGGGAGGGGCAGGCCCACTGCCCGCACACACTCAGACCTCCCTGGCATCATGTTGCACCGTCTCTGCCCTTTCCCCAGCCGTCTGGCCCTGCCTTCCTGCCCTCCTCCACGGACCCCCTCTCCCCGGCCAGGCACCGGGCCGGCCCGCCCCACCACTGCCCCAGGTCACTGAACCAGCAAGGGGAGTGGTGAGCCATGGGACCACGGCTGGCTGGAGGGCTGGCAGGCCAGGGAAGTCTCATGCTCACCAGCGCCTGTCATCATTATTGGGGCCGGTGATGCTGTTCCCCTCCAATGGGCAGGTGGGTCCAGATTTATCAGAAAAGCTAAGAGTGAGGCTTGAGTGCCTTTTAACTCAAATCTCAACAAACAGGTTCTCTATTAATATTTGGCTAAGACATACAAAGTAAAGCCTCATTTGAATTGCAAAGTAGCAGAGACCCTTGCTTTCCTATTTATAAGAGAGTTTCTGAAATGGGAGAAATCAAGGAAACACGGGGTGTCCAAAGCCTGCCCTGAGTTCAGAGAACCAGGGTGTTTTGAATCAGTGGCTCTAAAGGAATTTCAGCAAAATGCCTGTCTTGCCTACACGTCTCGGTTGAAAGTTACTGTCCCTGTTAGGACAAGAATACAAAGACGAGAGCTGAGCCCAGCAGCAGTGGCAGGAGTCACCCGAGCTGCGGCTTGGGGCACCCAGGATGCCTGCCCCTGTGCTGGCGAGGCCTGGGCAAGGCCAGGGCCTCAAGACGGGTCCTGCTGAGAGCTCGAGGGTAGTACTGTTGAGGGAATCACTTCGGTCTTAATAGTTTGGGTGTTCAGACTTGCATGCTGTGGATTTCCCTACGGGTGGGGTATGACCGAGACTGGAGGGCCTCCTGAGTCCTCAGGGTCTCCCCAGCCACCATTCACACCCATTGCCCCTGCTGTCGCCAGAGTCAGCTTTCCAAGCACAGCTCGGGAGTCATTCCCTGCTCAGAAGCCTTTACTGGCCAAACCATTACCTATTGATGTGGACCTTAAAATATAAGAGACTTTAAAACTGATTCCAATTGTATAATGAAGGAGGAATCTGAGACCCACAAATTGAGAAATAAATGAGAAGTGTGAAGTGAAGGTAAACTGGGTTTGGACTCAGACTCCAGTTATCCCAAGCTGTGTGACCCAAGGACCATTATTTCATATGCTTCCGTGCCTTCACCCTGACTGGGTGGTCAGCTTGCCCTGCTGGTTATATTCAACATGAGGCCATCATTCTCATCACTTTCAGACTGGTCTGTCCTTGGTCCCCGGTGATCCAGAGCCAGAGTTCAAACCCTTCTTTCTGGCCCAGCCAATCCCTTCCTACTCTTAGGTCCATGCTCTGCTCAGTGTGCCGGCAAAGCCACTACAGTCCTTGTTCTCCACCACTATCACAGGGCTTTCCCATGCTGGGACCTCTGGGAAAGAGTAGTCTGTTCAAGAAAATGTTACTAAGACAGCTAGATGTACACACACAAAAGAATGAATGTGGACTCCTACCTCACACCATATATAAAAATTAAGTCAAAATGGGTCAAATAATTATACATAAAAGCTAGAACTATTAAACACTTAGAGGAAAACATAGGCATAAGTCTTTGTGACCTGAGATTATGCTGTGGTTTCTTAGAGATGACACCAAAACCATAAACAGCAAAAGAGAGTGAAATGATAACCCACAGAATGGGAGAAAATATTTGCAACTAAAAAACTTGTAGCCAGCTTTATGAAGAGTTCTTACAACTCATAAAAAAACCCAAGTAAGTCCATTTAAAAATGGGCAAAGGATCTAAACAGACATTTCTTCTAAGAAGATATACAGGTGGCTAATAAGCACCTGAAAATGTGCCATCAGGAAAATACAAGTAAAAACCACAACGAGATACGACCTCACACTCACTAGGATGACTGTAATTATAGGACATAATCAGAAGTATTGATGAACTTGTGGAGAAATCAGAGCCCTTGCACCACTGAAGCAAATGTAATAACAGAGCTGCTGTGGGTAACATTTTGGCAGTTCCTCCAAAGTTAGCCGTACAGTTCCCAGATAACCTAGCAGTTGCACTCACAGATATACAGCCAAGAGAATGAAAGCATGCTCACAGAAAAGCATGCATTGAACGTGCACAGCAGCATTACTCTTAACAGGCAAGTAGGGGAAACAATCCAAATGTCTGAATAATGGATAAGAAAAGTATGAATAAAAAATAGTATACCATACACTGGAATATTATTCAGCCATATAAAGAAATGATATACTGATGACCCAAAACAAAGATGAACCTTGAAAATATGCAAACACAAAACATCATGTATTGTATAATCCCATTTATATGAAATTTCCAGAATAGGCAAAATCCATAGAAATAGAAAGCAGATGAGTGGGTGCCTGGGTCTGTAGGGAAGGGGGATGACCACTAACAGGTATGTGGCTTCTTATTCAGGTAATGGAATGTCCTAAAATTGATTGTGGTGATAGTTGCCTATCTCTGGGAAATATCCTAAAATCCATTGAATTGGATACTTTAAATGGGTGGATTTTTAGTATGGAAACTATATCTCCACAAAGCTGTTATGTTTTTAAAAAGCTGTTATATTAAAAATGTACATATTTAAAGCCACGTAAAGCTAGAATTTCAAAGCTTAAAGTGCATATTGTTATTTTTAAGAGTTAAGGTGCTCCCTTATCTGTGAAAGAATTAAAGATACAAAGGACTGAAGCCCAAATCCATATGAACAGACATTTGCTGTGTAAGGAACTCTAATAAAGTCCTGGAAGAAAATATAAAGTCCTACTCTCAGGGAATTAGAAACTAAGCATTAGAGCTATGCTGTCCAATTTGGAAGTTACTAGCCAAATTTGCATTTACATTTAAATTTGTGAAAAGAATTTAAAATTCAGTTCATCAGTCACACTAGCCATATTTCAAGTACTCAGTAGTCAAATGTGGCCGGTGGTCACTCCATTGGACAACATGATTCTAAGAACATTTTTTTGCATTATTGCAGAAAGTTCTAGAGCTATATTAACACCTGGGTCAAATATGATTAAGAAACACATTGGGAAGAAATCAAGCACCCGGAGTAGGTTGGAGCAAGTGGCACCCCAGGAACTGATTCTCTTTATATGATTTTGCCCATAGCTGACTCCTAAAATGTTTGCTGATGAGTGGATAAACTAAATTATTTTTTCCTCACACAGATCAACCACTCCGATCATCTGAGGAACAGATACTCTGGCTGGCCTGCAGAGATACAGATAGAAGGCTGCATACCAAAAAAGCCAAGCTAACATTGCATGGCCTTAATAAAAGAGTATTTTTAATAAACAAATGCAGTGTGGAATGGCTCAAGAATCTTGTCCAACAGTCAATATTTGATAAGTATTTGGGGTTTATCTTCAACTAAGAAATATTTGTAGAAAATCTTGGCACATGATATTTTTATGCCAGTGTTTATATAGTAAAGAGATTACTGAGTGGGAAAACTGAAATGAATGGCCATTATTAAAGAGAATGCAGCAAACCCAAAAAGGAGACAGCTGGGGGCAGCAGCCGCTGCTGACCACATGTGGAGCCACTTTCCGATCAGCCCTAAGCTCAGCCCTGAGTGGTCCAGACAGTCCTGCAGGAAAAGAAAAACACCTCATTGCACTGTCATCAGCACACCCGCGTTTCGGACAGTCATTCCCTAGAGGAAAGAGCAGCAGCAGGGGCTTGGCAAAGCAGCCTGCGCCAGTTCCAGGCGAGCCCTGTCAGCCATGAGGCAGTGGGCAGATGACTGTCCTCCCACAGCGGAGGGGTGGCTATTGAGGGGAAATACAGTGACCACTGGAGCCAAGCAGTGTTCAGCCCAGAGGGGAGTGTGGCGCCTCCAGGCCTCTGGCCAGGGCAGGAGCCCTCCAGGAGTTGGGACGTCTCTGCAGATAAGTCTGCAAACAACTGGGTGGGATCCTGGCAGGGGGCCCTGTTATGGGCTGAGTTCTGTCTCCCTGAAATTCTCAAGTTGAATCTTCACCTCCAGAACCCAAAGGTGACCTTATCTGGTAATTAGCTAGATGGAGTGGGGTGGCCCTAAGTGAACATGACCGTGTCCTTACAAAAAGGGAAAATGTGCACAGTCAGGCCCAGGGAGAAGCCGTGCAAGGGTGAGGGCAAGATCGGGTGAAGCACGGACAAGCTAGGGGATATCAGAGACGGCCAGTGCCCCCAGCAGCTGGGAGAGCCTGGGACAGACGCCCCCCAAAGCCTGTAGAGGGAGGACGGCCCTGCCACCCCTTGATCTTGGACTTCTAGCCTCCAGAGCTGTGAGAGAAAAAACTCCTATTGTTTAAGCACCCCCGCCCCCAACAGTTTGTGGGGACATGTATGACAGCCCCAAGACACTATTACAGTCCTCCATTGATTCAAAACTCTGGTACAAAGGGACGTTTCTGTTTTGGTTTTTTTAAAGGGGGAGGGAGCACATTTTGACCCTGGCTGAAGTGATGACATGATCATAATCCTAGCGTCATTGACCTTAATTCACTGTAAGAGGTAGGCCTCAGAGGCCTCCTGGCCATGCAAATCCCAGAGTCCTCCTTGGGATGTGACACCCCCATCCTGAGATAGCCGTGGGGCTCCTCCCCCTCTGCTGGCCTCTGGGGCTCTCCCTGGGGCTCTCCCTGGGGCATCGGCGTGGGGCCCAGGGTTCTGAATTGCCCACGTTCTGTGTCCTGCCTTCCAGGCACCCAGTGTGGCCACTGCCCTTCCTCCCTGGGCCGCCGTGCTGGGCAGGAGTGCTCCGGGGTCTCTGCCCTGCGTCAGCTGCTGCTCAACTGCCAGCCTGCCTGTCAGAGAACAGAGAGCAAGCATCCTAGAGCCCCTTCCTCCCTGGGGGCCGTGGCTATACTTCTTTCTCTAGGTTTGTGTTTTTCACCTAAAGTTCCATTTTACCCCATTAGGTAAAATGGTGAGCAGCGGAGCAGCGTCCAGGACAGAACCACGTCTGGGATTTCAGGCCTGGGCTGTTGTGTGTGGTTCAGGCCCCCTGGCAGTGCTTTCTCTGCGCAGGTGTGGTCTAGCAGCTGCCAGGTGGGTGGCGTGTGGTCAGCCCCCTTCCCGACTCCTCTGGTGAGTTCACAGCCCCAGAACGATCTCAGCTGTGGCGGACCATCCGGGGGTGGCCACTGCCTGGCAGGGCGCCGCGGGCCCTCAGAGCTCAGTGGACTCGCTCGGGGCTGGGGGTGTCCTCCCCTTAGGGAACAGGCGTGGGCGGCGGTACCCAGCTCCCTTTCTGGGGGCTGCAGGAGGAGTCAGGGTGAGGCCACAGGCGAGTGGATCACACTGAGGGCGGCAGGGGAGTAGCCCAGAGCTGGCCTGCGGGCCTGGGTGAGGGAGGGTGAGTGCAGCAGTGCATCTGCCCAAACCCATACAACGCACAGGACCCAGTGACCCTGACATAAACTGTGGTCTCCGGGTGATGCTGCCCTGTCCCTGAAGGCTCCCCCGTTGTGACACATGTACTTCTGGTGGGGGAGGATAGTGGGGAGGCTGGGCATGTGCAGGGCATGGGTATATGGGAAATCTCTATCTTCCTTCCAATTTTGCTGCATTCCTAAAGCTTCTCCAAAAAATATGATGTTTATTACCAAAAAAAAAAAAAAAAAGGCCACCAAGTCTGCCGAAGCTTTGCAGACATCACCCCAGAGCATCCTAAGCCCCCCACAGGGCAGGGCCTGGCAGGTGTGGGCCATCCCCAGAGCGCAGCCGTGCCCTGACCGTGGCAGGTCCTAAGAATGGCGGCCAGGGGCAGCCTGAGTAGCTGCCCCTCCCAGGGAGAGGGCAGGGTCTCCAGCCTCCTCCTGGGGAAGGCGGGGCTTTTCCTGACCTCCTCCAGCGTTTCTGTTACCAAGGGACCTCAGCCTTCTGCCCCACAAATGGGGAGCAGCCCTGGCTCCTGACTGAGAAACAGGGCATCACCAGCTGGGACACTCACAACCCCTCCAGAGCTCTGTCTCCCTCAAGTGCAAACACTGGCACCTCCCGCCCCAGGCCGGCCCCTGTCCTACATGCCAGGCGAAGCTGACATGGTCCACAGGCCCAGACCCCTGGTGTGGCCCCCATCCCTCCCTGCCCCGCCCTGGGGTGGAGCCCCATTGCCATCCCCACTGGAGCATCTGCAGCCCAGAGTGTGCGGAGTCAGTGGGCTTCCACCCCACAGTGACCTCTGCTGCTGTGCCCCATGGAACCAACACCCCCATCAGAACTCTGCTGTCCACAGGACCCCGTGGGCCCCCATCTCATAGATCTGGGGAAGCGTTTGCATGGCCCCCTTTGTCCAGTTAGGAACACCAGCTCGGGAGAGCTGTGTCCCTGAGGGGTGCACCCTGGCTGCAGAGGGCTGGGGGCCTTGTGAACATGCACAGGGGTAGGGCCCCTCCAAGAGGGTCAGCAGCTGATAGGCTGCTGGCCTGCAGGCTGCCCAGGAACTGAGCAGAGAACAGCTGGGCATTTTGATGCTGCTTAGGGTGTTCATTTCCTCCCAGGACTTGTCACCAGCCACCGGTGGTGAGGACCCTGTCTGCAGTGTGAGTGTGCAGGCCACCCTCGTCCCTCCTGGAGAGGCCACTGGGACAAGTAGGAGGAGATGCTGTTTTGACAGGGGTGGAGGGTCCCCAGCTGCTCCTGCTCCCTCCACTTAAGCTCTGACCCTTGGCCCGGCCTCCCCAGTGCCTTCCCTCACGCCTTTCCGGGAGCAGAGGATGTGCCTGGACCTGTTACAAAGACATCAGGGGTGAAATAAAAACTACCACGGGCAGATCTGGCTGCCCAGGCCCTGCACTGGCCCTGCCCCAAGGCGCTCAGCGCACATCCAGGAAACCAGCTCTGTGACCTCCTGATGCAAGGTGTTCATGTTTGTTAAGCTGCTAAGTCCCTTCCTTAAAGGAAAACATGCCCACAAGGGCAGTAAGTCAAATGAATTAGCAGATTTGTGTTGGAAATTTTTTCCCCAATTTCTGTTAGTTTTGCTTTGGAGGGGATCGGGCAGTAGACCTGAAGCTGAGGCCCACGTCCTCCCTCCTGTACCAACACCCCGGCATCCTGAGGCCTCCTCGGGGCTCCCTGGTGGCCACACTGTGGTGATGGGAGCGCCTGGCTCATCCCTGGTCCCAGAGCAGGGGACCTTCGGGCCCCCTTGGGCACAGGCCTGAAGATGCACAGGTGAAGTGACTGAGGACCAGAAGGGCCGGATCACGCTGGCTCAGGGCTGAGTTCCCGGGCATGGAGCCCTTATAGCCTTGGCCCTACCCTCTTCCCGACTTCTGCCCAGCGAGAACTCTCCAGGGCATAGGAACCAGGCCGAGAGCAAGGCTAAGCATTGTACCAACGGGCCAGTGCTGGAAACCATGACTTCCCTTTTTTGAGTATTCAGCACTTAACATCGGGAGAGGATGACACGTCTGGAACGGCTCATGTGTGATGCCTATGTGACCTCTCAGAACTTTCAGATCACGTATCTGAGTGAACCAGCCCATGCCATGCATGGTCCAGTATGCTTAAGTTAATCAGAATAACACAGAGTAACACCTTCAGGTCCTCGGTCACAGTAGCCAAGTTTCAGATGCTCGGGAGCCACACTGGCCCCTGTGTTGGACGGTGGAGCGTGGAACCCCTATCATCCATCCTTGGCCTCCCTGCAAGGAAGAATTCAAGAAGGGACCCAAAAAAGTGATTGGACATTAAGAGTTTATTTGGAAAACAAGAATCCTGAGAAAGGCAAAGTACAGGCCTGAGAGTGGGGCACAGGCAGACCCAGACAGAGCTGAAGAAGGGAACAACAGGGAGCCTTTTCTGCAAAGGGAGATGACTATTTACTAAGTGGGGTTAAGTTTCAAAGGGAACAGATGGAGTTTTTTCAGGGTTCATGCTTGCTCCACCCTTACGTGGGGTGGGGGGGTTTGGGCTCTGTTTGGTTTTTCTTGGAACCGTAATGATTCAGGGAGGTGTGATTGATTTTTACCATGCAAATAGATTTGGGGGTGGAATTTGGGTCAATTTCTCCACCATGTTGGAACCAGCCGGTTTCGGCCAGTCTGTTATCTATATTCTCACTCCCCTCATCCCGTGAGAACTGCTTACACAGAATGCATAGAATGTAAGCAAGCATCTAGCTGAATGTGAACATCGGCCAAATACCGCCCCCATCCCAGCTCAGGTCTGGCTATGTGCCTGCTCTCACACTCCCTCCTCAAGAAATGTGGACCCTTGAAATCTTTCAACAGAAAATGGGCATCAACCATTCTTTGGCAGCTGTTTCCTGGTGAGGAGCAGCCCTGCTCCGATGTCGGACCTCTGGGCCCAGCAGTTCCTCACTGTCTGTCAGGCAGAGGAGAGGTCCTGAGGCTGTCTCGGCGGTGGCCACGGTGGACGAGGGTGCGTAAGAGGAGGATGCGGCTAGGTCACGGGGCTTCTGGTGTGCGTCTTTATCACCTTGAGGGATGGGTTGAAATCATGTCTGAGCATTATGCCTTGGAGCTGGAACCTTTGTAGTGGGTTCCTGAATTTTGTTTTCATAAAGATGGGCAACCTCAAGATTCTGCACTAGGGTGGCACAGAAACAGTCTCTCCTTGGAAATGTAAAGAAGTTTCACCATTTGGACGTTAAGCTGACAGCTTTCTATTTCATTGAACCAATGTCAGCCTTGAGAATAGGTCAGCTCAGTGCACTGGTTGTGTCTCATTTCAGGAGGCAGTACTGCAGGTGAGCTCCCAAAGTTAGGCCTATATTGGGTAAGTGATCAGTAGTTCATAAGAGGCGTTTCTATAAGAACGAAAGGGCAACAAAGGTTAATGCTCAGATTAAATCATAAACCCAGGATCTGAGTCCTGGGCAATGCCAGTGAAATTTTTAGACGTCAGGCTCCAAGCATCTTCAAACAGAGCAAGCGCAGGCAGCAACAATTTGACAGATTTTCCCCCTTGCAGTTTGAATGTCTTTGGTGATCTGAGTAGCTTGTACAGCAACAGGCAAAAAGATTGTCTAAATGTGGGCTGTCACGGTGATTCTTCTGAAGTCCGTATTAAACCACCTAGATTTAGCATGCAGAGCCTCAGGCAGAAAATGTAACTTTAGTTCTTAATAATTTTAAGCTAAAAGGATGGGAGAAAAATGTTTGGAGACTCATAGCCAGATATTTGAGGAAACCGGAAGAATTCAGGATTGAGTCCAGTTTACAATGAATGGGATTACTGCATAAAGTTGCACTATTGAAACAAGTCTTTTTCTAAATCATCTTCATTTTTATCAGAGATAAATATTTGTTTGCAAATTAGGTCCAACAAACTTGGCCCAATAATTTACGTAAGTGTAGTAAGAATAGTGATTGACCGTGCAGATGCCTTTATGATTTGCTCTGCTGGAACTTTTTCACAAGGAATTTGATTGACCTTTCAGAAGGGCCTCTTCAAGGCTGAAAAGCCAAGCCATGAACTTTGCTGTCAGCGTTTGCCTGCAATACCTATAGATGTGGGTGAATTCCTCTCCTCAAGGTCCCAAGGTATTCTGAGTTCACTATGCCTACCAGGAAGTGATTTTCCAGACTCACATGGTGAGGCTGCTGGGAACTCTGTAAGCAAGGTACCAGGCTGAATATTCCCAAGGGTATTGGCTCCATAAAGTCAACCTTAGTTCCTTAAAGCCATCTGGGCATGTCTCACAAGTATGACACTCAGGTCAAAGCCTTGGTAATATAACCAATGTTTTCAACTGCACCCTGTTATAAAGAGAGCAGATTCTTACTAAAGTTATGCAAATAAATATATTGCCATAAAAAATTTTTGAGAATTTCCAAATTTTGGAGGGATCAGGTAGAGAAAGATAAATGGTTTTATTTTGCTTACAAAGGTATAATTTTCCAAATTGTTGTAAATTATATCTTAGTGAAAAAAACTTCCCTAAATGTGGAAAAACATATAATTTTTTTAAAAGACTGGCAATATTTTAAGCAAAAAGTCATAAAAATTAACACCATCCATCTCAGTTTACTCAGTTTCATGTAACTAGTTTTTGTTCTGCTTGAATCCCGTTCTCCATTAGTTTCATATATTCTTACACAGCCCGGTCTTATATTCTTAAAGTCATCAGAGACACCTATAATTGTCAAGTCTTTTCCATCCATCTTTTTTGCAGATGAGGCTTTTTTGTAGGGACACTGTAGGGAAAATGCAAGTTCCATGGCCAGGATCCTCACCTGATCCTAATCTCATCTACCCATTTTATATGTGCAATGATGTAATACTTAGCCTACTGTGCAGGCACATGCTTGTATATGTGCTGGAAATAAGCCCTTATTGTCTGTGTTGCTATAAAAAGAGCCCCCCTCCCCCCACTACCACCATGTGCAAAGCCTAGAAAAGAGAGCAAGAGAACAGGAGACAGGAGAGCAGAGGCTGGAGGCGAGGGCAGAACCTGGGGCAGAGGCTGAGCCAGAGGCAGAGACAGATGGGATGCCAGGACTCAACCGACCACTATGAGAATAAAGCTTAGAATGAACCCTTTTTTATCTATAATGTTCCATTGTCGTTATTTGGTCTCTCCGAATCTAGAGTGAACTTTCCCAGGGCTGAAATCCTCAGGTGAGACAGACACTTTTGTAGAATCTGACAATAACTATCTTAAATGACAGAAGACTTAAAAATGGCTATGGTTAAAGATAGATGAGAGTTCATCATAATGCAATTGACAAGTAAACTTAGTTATTTCTGTAACATATAACATTTTAATAACTACACTTACAAGTGATATCATACCAGGACATATCAGATTTCCAGTAGTTTTATATAGTGTCTAGAATATTTATTGTAATACCATATTCTTACACAAATATAATCTCAGAAGGTTTGGCATCACTTATTCAAAAAGGTTCCTAAATAATTTAATATATCAAATAAACAAGCCTAATTAGCTAATAACTCACCTTTATGAGGAGAAAATCCTTTGACATGTTCCCAGGGTCCTCTGGAAAATCTCAGAGTTAACTAGATGTAAAGGGACTTTATTTAGAATTTGATTTGGGGAAGTTAATAAAAAATAACAAAATCAGTCTTAGGCAGTTGCCTAAGTAGGATTATCGGTCATTATGAAACAGTGCTTAGTTATCCATTGAACCCAAGTAACAGCAAAAGATTTTAAAGACAAATATAGAGGGTTACACAGTTGTTAGCAAAATTTAGCACTTTTTAAATTCATTTTATTATCATTAATCTACAATTACATGAAGAACACTGTGGTTACTAGACTCCCCCTTCACCAAGTGTCCCCCCCACAAACCCCATTACAGTCACTGTCCGTCAGCATACTAAGATGCTGTAGACTCACTACTTGTCTTCTCTGTCTTACACATCCCTCCTTTTGCCCCCCCCCACATTATACATGCTAATCATAAGGCTCCCTTCCTTTTTCCCTGCCCTTATCCCTCCCTTCCCACCCCTCCTACCCAGTCCCTTTCCCTTTGGTACCTGTTAGGCCATTCTTGGGTTCTGTGATTCTGCTGCTGTTTCGTTCCTTCAGCTTTTCTTTGTTCTCATACTCCACATATGAGTGAAATCAATTGGTACTTGTCTTTCTCCACCTGGCTTATTTCACTGAGCATAATACCCTCTAGCTCCATCCATGTTGTTGCAAATGGTAGGATCTGTTTTTTTCTTATGGCTGAGTAATATTCCATTGTGTATACATACCACATCTTCTTTATCCATTCATCTATCGGTAGACACTTAGGTTGCTTCCATTTCTTGGCTATTGTAAATAGTGCTGCGATAAACATAGGGGTGCATCTGTCTTTTTCAAACTGGGCTGCTGCATTCTTTGGGTAAATTCCTAGAAGTGCAATTCCTGGGTCAAATGGTATTTCTATTTTGAGCTTTTTGAGGAACCTCCATACTGCTTTCCACAATGGTTGAACTAATTTACATTCCCACCAGCAGTGTAGGAGGGTTCCCCTTTCTCCGCAACCTCGCCAACATTTGTTGTTGTTTGTCTTTTGAATGGCGGCGATCCTTACTGGTGTGAGGTGATCTCTCATTGTGGTTTTAATTTGCATTTCTCTGATGACAAGTGATGTGGAGCATCTTTTCATGTGTCTGTTGGCCATCTGAATTTCTTCTTTGGAGAACTGTCTGTTCAGCTCCTCTGCCCATTTTTTAATTGGATTATTTGTTTTTGTTTGTTGAGGTGTGTGAGCTCTTTCTATATTTTGGATGTCAACCCTTTATCAGATCTGTCATTTATGAATATATTCTCCCATACTGTAGGGTATCTTTTTGTTCTGTTGATGGTGTCCTTTGCTGTACAGAAGCTTTTCACCTTGATGTAGTTCCACTTGTTCATTTTTGCTTTTGTTTCCCTTGGCCAGGGAGATATGTTCATGAAGAAGTTACTCATGTTTATGTCCAAGAGATTTTTGCCTATGTTTTTATCTAAGAGGTTTATGGTTTCATGACTTACATTCAGGTCTTTGATCCATTTCAAATTTACTTTTGTGTATGGGGTTAGACAGTGATCCAGTTTCATTCTCTTACATGTAGCTGTCCAGTTTTGCCAGCACCATCTGTTGAAGAGACTGTCATTTCCCCATTGTATGTCCATGGCTCCTTTATCATATGTTAATTGACCATATATGTTTGGGTTAATATCTGGGGTCTCTATTCTGTTCCACTGGCCTGTGGCTCTGTTCTTGTGCCAGTACCAAACTGTCTTGATTACTGTGGCTTTGTAGTAGAGCTTGAAGTTGGGGAGTGAGATCCCCCCACTTTATTCTTCCTTCTCAGGATTGCTTTGGCTATTTGGGGTCTTTGGTGGTTCCATATGAATTTTTGAACTATTTGTTCTAGTTCGTTGAAGAATGTTGTTGGTAATTTGATAGGGATTGCATCAAATCTGTATATTGCTTTGGGCAGGATGGCCATTTTGACAATATTAATTCTTCCTAGCCAAGAACATGGGATGAGTTTCCATTTGTTAGTGTCCTCTTTTTTTTTTTTTTTTTAAATAATTATTTTTTTATTGAAGGGTAGTTGACACACAGTATTACATTACATGAGTTTCAAGTGTACAACACAGTGGTAGAACATTTATATACATAATTCTAGGTTCCAGCTATCACCCTACCAGGCTGTTACAATATCTTGACTATATTCCTTATGCTATACATTACATCCCGGTTACTAATTTATTTTACCATTGGAAGTCTGTCCTTTTTTTTTTTCTTTTTTTTGTGAGGGCATCTCTCATATTTATTGATCAAATGGTTGTTAACGACAATAAAATTCTGTATAGGGGAGTCAATGCTCAATGCACAATCATTAATCCACCCCAAGCCTAATTTTTGTCAGTCTCCAATCTTCTGAGGCATAACAAACAAGTTTTTACATGTAGAACAAATTCTTACATAATGAATAAGTTACATAGTGAACAGTACAAGGGCAGTCATCACAGAAACTTTCGGTTTTGCTCATGCATTATGAACTCTAAACAGTCAGTTCAAATATGAATACTCATTTGGTTTTTATACTTGATTTATATGTGGATACCACATTTCTCTCTTTATTATTATTATTTTTAATAAAATGCTGAAGTGGTAGGTAGATACAAGATAAAGGTAGAAAACATAGTTTAGTGTTGTAAGAGAGCACATATAGATGATCAGGTGTGTGCCTGTAGACTATGTGTTAATCCAAGCTAGACCAGGGCAATAAAACATCCACGTATGCAGAAGATTTCTCTCAGAACGGGGGGGTGAGGTTCTAAGCCTCACCTCTGTTGATCCCCAATTTCTCACCTGATGGCCCCCCTGCGACTGTGCCTGTCTTAGGTTGTTCCTCCCTTGAGGAATCTTACCCGTCTCTGGCTAACCAGTCATCTTCCGGGGCCATACAGGGAAATGTGAAGTTGGTAAGTGAGAGAGAAGCCTTATTGTTTGAAAAAGTTAGCTTCTTACTTCTTTGCATATTTATGCCCTGTGGCTTCTATGCCCAGCATTTGTCTTGAGGTATCTTTACCACTTGGAAGAATTATGATACTCGGTAAATTTGATATGAGGCACGAATTCTATTTAAGGGTTGTAATTAGGAAGGAAGAAGAAAAGCTATAGAAGTAGCAGGCGGAAGAAAACATGGGAAGATTGATTATTTCTTTGACATATCTTCTTGTAGAGTAACTTCAGCATGTATAGGTTTTAAGCTACTACTTAAATTGCACACACACATTAACATAATAGGAGTATAGTTACATAACCAAAGCATATCTGTAATTACCAGCCATCTGCAGTGAAACCAAGAAAACCAGTTAGGCACCTTAGGCATTTGTGAAAACTTATCTATGATATGGTGGATATTGTCCAACTGAACTTGAACAGTCTGAGAGAAATCAGACAAATTAAAACAACCCATTCCTGGGGACTGTTCACATGCCATATGTTCTTTTAACAGTAAATAGTTTGTAGTTGTAAGACTTTGGAGCGCTACAATTTGCACTTCTCCTAATTCTTGATTGAGTTCCAACAGTAAAGATCCAGTCAAATTTGTTGTTTTACTGTATGCACAGGCCAGCTTAGATATCTCCTTCTTCATTCCCATGGCAAGTCCAGGAGCTGGTGGGATGAGTGCATCTACAGCTGTAGCAGTGCGTGGATCTTTGTTGGGGTTTTTTGATGATCATCTTCTGGCATGAGTCTTCCAGAGAGTGCAGATGTTGGAAGTTCTTTTTCATATCGTATCTTAGTTCATTTTCGGGGTAGCCCAATTAGGCTTTGATCCTCTGTATAAACACAAACAGACCCTTTGCCTACACTTTTATATGCCCTTTATACCCTTGTGTAGAACTCGTTGGAGGTTACCACACAGGAACTGCCCTTTTTTTTTTCTTTTTTTTTTTTTTTGCTATCACTAATCTACACTTACATGATGAATATTATGTTTACTAGGCTCTCCCCTATACCAGGTCTCCCCTATAAACCCCTTTACAGTCACTGTCCATCAGCATAGCAAAATGTTGTAGAATCACTACTTGCCTTCTCTGTGTTGTACAGCCCTCCCTTTTCTCCTACCCCCCCATGCATGTTAATCTTAATACCCCCCTACTTCTCCCCCCCTTATCCCTCCCTACCCACCCATCCTCCCCAGTCCCTTTCCCTTTAGTACCTGTTAGTCCATTCTTGAGTTCTGTGATTCTGCTGCTGTTTTGTTCCTTCAGTTTTTCCTTTGTTCTTATATTCCACAGATAAGTGAAATCATTTGGTATTTCTCTTTCTCCGCTTGGCTTGTTTCACTGAGCATAATACCCTCCAGCTCCATCCATGTTGCTGCAAATGATTGGATTTGCCCTTTTCTTATGGCTGAGTAGTATTCCATTGTGTATGTGTACCACATCTTCTTTATCCATTCATCTATTGATGGACATTTAGGTTGCTTCCAATTCTTGGCTATTGTAAATAGTGCTGCAATAAACATAGGGGTGCATCTGTCTTTCTCAAACTTGATTGCTGCGTTCTTAGGGTAAATTCCTAGGAGTGCAATTCCTGGGTCAAATGGTAAGTCTGTTTTGAGCATTTTGATGTACCTCCATACTGCTTTCCACAATGGTTGAACAAGTTTACATTCCCACCAGCAGTGTAGGAGGGTTCCCCTTTCTCCACAGCCTCGCCAACATTTGTTGTTGTTTGTCTTTTGGATGGCAGCCATCCTTACTGGTGTGAGGTGATACCTCATTGTAGTTTTAATTTGCATTTCTCTGATAATTAGCGATGTGGAGCATCTTTTCATGTGTCTGTTGGCCATCTGTATTTCTTTTTTGGAGAACTGTCTGTTCAGTTCCTCTGCCCATTTTTTAATTGGGTTATTTGTTTTTTGTTTGTTGAGGCGTGAGAGCTCCTTGTATATTCTGGACGTCAAGCCTTTATCGGATGTGTCATTTTCAAATATATTCTCCCATACTGTAGGGATCCTTCTTGTTCTATTGATGGTGTCTTTTGCTGTACAGAAGCTTTTCAGCTTAATATAGTCCCACTTACTCATTTTTGCTGTTGTTTTCCTTGCCCGGGGAGATATGTTCAAGAAGAGGTCACTCATGTTTATGTCTAAGAGGTTTTTGCCTATGTTTTCTTCCAAGAGTTTAATGGTTTCATGGCTTACATTCAGGTCTTTGATCCATTTTGAGTTTACTTTTGTATATGGGGTTAGACAATGGTCCAGTTTCATTCTCCTACATGTAGCTGTCCAGTTTTGCCAGCACCACCTGTTGAAGAGACTGTCATTTCGCCATTGTATGTCCATGGCTCCTTTATCAAATATTAATTGACCATATATGTCTGGGTTAATGTCTGGATTCTCTAGTCTGTTCCATTGGTCTGTGGCTCTGCTCTTGTGCCAGTACCAAATTGTCTTGATTACTATGGCTTTATAGTAGAGCTTGAAGTTGGGGAGTGAGATCCCCCCTACTTTATTCTTCTTTCTCAGGATTGCTTTGGCTATTCAGGGTCTTTGGTGTTTCCATATGAATTTTTGAATTATTTGTTCCAGTTCATTGAAGAATGTTGCTGGTAGTTTCATAGGGATTGCATCAAATCTGTATATTGCTTTGGGCAGGATGGCCATTTTGACGATATTAATTCTTCCTAGCCACGAGCATGGGATGAGTTTCCATCTGTTAGTGTCCTCTTTAATTTCTCTTAAGAGTGTCTTATAGTTTTCAGGGTACAGGTCTTTCACTTCCTTGGTAAGGTTTATTCCTAAGTATTTTATTCTTTTTGATGCAATTGTGAATGGAATTGTTTTCCTGATTTCTCTTTCTATTAGTTCATTGTTAGTGTATAGGAAAGCCACAGATTTCTGTGTGTTGATTTTGTATCCTGCAACTTTGCTGTATTCCGATATCAGTTCTAGTAGTTTTGGGGAGGAGTCTTTAGGGTTTTTTATGTACAGTATCATGTCATCTGCAAATAGTGACAGTTTAACTTCTTCTTTACCAATCTGGATTCCTTGTATTTCTTTATTTTGTCTGATTGCCGTGGCTAGGACCTCCAGTACTATGTTAAATAACAGTGGGGAGAGTGGGCATCCCTGTCTAGTTCCCGATCTCAGAGGAAATGCTTTCAGCTTCTCGCTGTTCAGTATAATGTTGGCTGTGGGTTTATCATATATGGCCTTTATTATGTTGAGGTACATGCCCTCTATACCCATTTTGTTGAGAGTTTTTATCATGAATGGATGTTGAATTTTGTCAAATGCTTTTTCAGCATCTATGGAGATGATCATGTGGTTTTTGTCTTTCTTTTTGTTGATGTGGTGGATGATGTTGATGGGTTTTCTGATGTTGTACCATCCTTGCATCCCTGGGATGAATCCCACTTGGTCATGGTGTACGATCCTTTTGATGTATTTTTTTTTTAGATAATTATTTTTTATTGTAGGGTAGTTGACACATGGTATTACATTAATTTCAGGTGTACAACACAGTGATTCAACATTTATATACATGACAATTCTAGCTACCAGCTATTACCATCCAAAGTTGTTACAATATTTTGACTATATTCCTTATATTATACATTACATCCCAGTTACTTATTTATTTTACAATTGGAAGTGTGTACTTTATTTTTTAGAGGGCATCTCGCATATTTATTGATCAAATGGTTGTTAACAACAATAAAATTCTGTATAGGGGAGTCAATGCTCAATGCACAATCATTAATCCACCCCAAGCCTAATTTTCATCAGTCTCCAATCTTCTGAAGCATAACGAACAAGTTCTTATATGGAGAACAAATTCTTACATAGTGAATAAGTTACATGGTGAACAGTACTGAAAGTTCACAGAAACTTTCAGTTTTGCTCATGCATTATGAACTATAAACAGTCAGTTCAAATATGAATATTCATTTGATTTTTATACTTGATTTATATGTGGATACCACATTTCTCTCTTTATTATTATTATTTTTAATAAAATGCTGAAGTGGTAGGTAGATACAAGATAAAGGTAGAAAATATAGTTTAGTGTTGTAAGAGAGCAAATGTAGATGATCAGGTGTGTGCCTGTAGACTATGTGTTAATCCAAGCTAGACAAGGGCAATAAAACATCCACGTATGCAGAAGATTTCTCTCAGAACAGGGGGGGTGAGGTTCTAAGCCTCACCTCTGTTGATCCCCAATTTCTCACCTGATGGCCCCCCTGCGACTGTGCCTGTCTTAGGTTGTTCCTCCCTTGAGGAATCTTACCCGTCTCTGGCTAACCAGTCATCTTCCGGGGCCATACAGGGAAATGTAGAGTTGGTAAGTGAGAGAGAAGCCTTATTGTTTGAAAAGGTTAGCTTTTTACTTCTTTGCATATTTATGCCCTGCTTTTGATGTATTTTTGAATTCAGTTTACTAATACTTTGTTGAGTATTTTTGCATCTACGTTCATCAGGGATATTGGTCTGTAATTTTCTTTTTTGGTGGGGTCTTTGCCTGGTTTTGGTATTAGGGTGATGTTGGCTTCATAGAATGAGTTTGGGAGTATTCCCTCCTCTTCTATTTTTTGGAAAACTTTAAGGAGAATGCGCATTATATCTTCTCTGTATGTCTGATAAAATTCCGAGGTAAATCCGTCTGGCCCAGGGGTTTTGTTCTTGGGTAGTTTTTTGATTACCACTTCAATTTCTTTACTGATAATTGGTTTGTTTAGATTTTGTGTTTCTCCCTTGGTCAGTCTTGGAAGGTTGTATTTTTCTAGGATGTTGTCCATTTTTTCTAGATTTTCCAGCTTGTTAGCATATAGGTTTTCATAGTAGTCTCTAATAATTCTTTGTATTTCTGTTGGGTCCGTCGTGATGTATCATTTCTCGTTTCTGATTCTGTGGATGTGTGTTGATTCTCTTTTTCTCTTAATAAGTCTGGCTAGAGGCTTATCTATTTTGTTTATTTTCTCAAAGAACCAACTCTTGGTTTCATTGATTTTTTCTATTGTTTTATTCGTCTCAATTTTACTTATTCCTTCTCTGATCTTTATTATGTCCCTCCTTCTGCTGACTTTAGGCCTCATTTGTTCTTCTTTTTCCAATTTTGATAATTGTGATATTATACTATTCATTTGGGTTTGTTCCTCCCTCTTTAAATATGCCTGGATTGCTATATACTTTCCTCTTAAGACTGCTTTCGCTGCGTCCCACAGAAGTTGGGGCTTAGTGTTGTTGTTGTTGTTTGTTTCCATATATTGCTGGATCTCCATTTTAATTTGGTTGTTGATCCATTGACTATTTAGGAGCATGTTGTTAAGCCTACATGTGTTTGTGAGCCTTTTGGCTTTCTTTGTACAATTTATTTCTAGTTTTATACCTTTGTGCTCTGAAAAGTTGGTTGGTAGAATTTCAATCTTTTTTAATTTACCGAGGCTCTTTTTGTGGCCTTGTATGTGGTATATTCTGGAGAATGTTCCATGTGCACTTGAGAAGAATATGTATCCTGTTGTTTTTGGATGTAAAGTTCTATAGATGTCTATTAGGTCCATCTGTTCTAGTGTGTTGTTCAGTGCCTCTGTGTCCTTATTTTCTGTCTGGTGGATCTGTCCTTTGGAGTGAATGGTATGTTGAAGTCTCCTAAAAATGAATGATTTGCATTCTTTCCTCCTTTAGTTCTGTTAGTATTTGTTTCACATATGCTGGTGCTCCTGTGTTGGGTGCATATATATTTAGAATGGTTATATCCTCTTGTTGGACTGAGCCCTTTATCATTATGTAATGTCCTTCTTTATCTCTAGTTACTTTCTTTGTTTTGAAGTCTATTTTGTCTGATACTAGTACTTCAACACCTGCTTTTTTCTCCCTATTGTTTGCATGAAATATCTTTTTTCATCCCTTAACTTTTATTTAGTCTATGCAGTCTGTGCATGTCTTTGGGTTTGAGGTGAGTCTCTTGTAAGCAGCATATAGATGGGTCTTGTTTTTTATCCGTTCAGTGACTCTATGTCTTTTGATTGGTGCATTCAGTCCATTTACATTTAGGGTGATTATCGATAGGTATGTACTTATTGCCATTTCAGGCTTTAGATTCGTGGTTACCAAAGGTTCCAGGTTACTTTCCTTACTATCTAAGAGTCTAACTTAACTCACTTAGTATACTGTTACAAACACAATCTAAAGGTTCTTTTCTATTTCTCCTCCTTTTTCTTCCTCCTTCATTCTTTATATATTAGGTATCAAATTCTGTACTTTTTGTCTATCCCTTGTTTGACTTTGGGGTTAATTTAATTTTGCATTTGCTTCATAATTAGCTGTTCTACTTTCTTTACTGTGGTTTTATTACCTCTGGTGACAGCTATTCAACCTTAGGAACACTTCCATCTATAACAGTCCCTCCAAAATAGACTATAGAGATGGTTTGTGGGAGGTAAATTCTCTCAGCTTTTGCTTATCTGGAAATTGTTTAATCCCTCCTTCAAATTTAAATGATAATCTTGCCGGATAAAGTAATCTTGGTTCCAGGCCCTTCTGCTTCATGGCATTTAATACATCATGCCACTCCCTTCTGGCCTGTAAGGTTTCTGCTGAGAAGTCTGATGTTATCCTGATGGGCTTTCCTTTGTATGTGATCTTATTTCTGCCTCTGGCTGCTTTTAACAGTCTGTCCTTATCCTTGATCTTTCCCATTTTAGTTACTATTTGTCTTGGTGTTGTCTTCCTTGGGTCCCTTGTGTAGAGGGATCTGTGGATCTCCATGGCCTGAGAAACTATCTCCTTCCCCAGATTGGGGAAGTTTTCAGCAACTACCTCCTCAAAGACACTTTCTATCCCTTTCTCTCTCTCTTCTTCTTCTGGTATTCCTATAATGCAAATATTGTTCCGTTTGGATTGGTCACACAATTCTCTCAATATTCTTTCATTCTTAGAGATCCTTTTTTCTTTCTGTGCCTCAGCTTCTTTGTATTCCTCTTCTCTAGTTTCTATTTCATTTATTGTCTCTTCCACCATATCCAACCTGCTTGTAATACCCCCCATTGTACTCTTCAAAGATTGGATCTCTGACCTGAATTCATTCCTGAGTTCTTGGATGTCTTTCTGTACTTCCATTAGTATGTTGATGATTTTTATTTTGAACTCCCTTTCAGGAAGAGTCACGAGGTCCATATCATGTAAATCTTTCTCAGGAGTTGTATTAATAATTTTATTCTGGACAAGGTTCCTTTGGCGTTTCATGTTTGTATATGGCGCCCTCTAGTGTCCAGAAGCTCTATTCTGGAGCTGCTGAGCCCCTGAAGCAATGTTGGGGGTTGCAGGGGAGTGGTACTGGTGCCCGGGGGTAGGAAAGAGCTGTTCCCCGCCTCCTGGCTGCTGTGCCTGTCTCCACTGCCTGAGCCAGTGGGCCCATCACACAGGTATACGTTTTTGTCCCAGAGCAGCCGGATATGGATCCCTGCTTTCCACAAGTAGCTGGGTTTTGGAATCCCAGTCTCCCCAGGATCTCTGCCTGTATTAACTTTCCAACCCGGTAGTCATGCGAGTCTCATGAAAACACCATGAAATGTAGGTTTGTGCTCCCAGAGCAGATCTCCGGAGCTAGGCATTCAGCAGTCTCAGGCCTTCCACTCCCTCCCTGCTCTGTTTCTCTTCCTCCCGCTGGTGAGCTGGGGTGGGGTAGGGTCTCGGGTCCTGCGGAGCCACAGCTCTGGTACATTACCCCGTTCCGTGAGGTCTGCTCTTTTCTCCAGCTGTGTACAGTCTGACACCATCCTCTCTCCTATTGCTCTCTCAGGATTAGTTGTGCCAATTAAATTTTCTAATTGTATCCAGTTTTAGGAGGAAGCCTCTCTCTCTCCTCTCACGCCGCCATCTTTAATCCAGGATGAATTTAGCTCTTTCAATACTAAGATTTTATTTTCTTAAGTACTCAAACACCTGAGTCAGATATCACGCACAATAAATTATTTTGATGAAACAGAAAAATCCTACAATCTCTTTATATTTTAAGCATATACCAATAATTTAAGGAAACTTTGTCTTTTTAAAAAAACAGAAAATCTAACCTTGCTGTGTACTTGATATTAAAACTTGTTTAATCTTAGCGTGACCACACAGTAAATTCCTTTACAGAGTTTCCTTTTACAGAAGTCTCCTACAATTTTTCATTTTAATTTTAGATTTTGTCCTGTTTCCCCTTTACATAACCAGCCTCTCTTAAGGACAAAATTACTTTACCTTTCACCAAACTATATTTCTATTCCTCACATCTATTTTTTTTTTCCACCTAAAGCATACATCCTTTTTTTTGCATATAGAGATGTTTCTCCTATTATTTTAAGAAGTTTTATTTAGAACTGAACACTTTTAGAAATCTTAATTTTCGTGAAGACTAAGAGTAAGCAATTGTGAACTGTTATACCAGCATTTTTTTATTGGCAAATTTATGAGAATACTTCGTGATTTCTAGAAACATGTTTTTTGGTAGTACAATCTTTTAGGAGGCACAACACATGTTTACTAACAGACACAAATCTGTATGTAGTTCTTCTGTAATAAGGAAACCACAAGGCCATAAGCCTACATTTCTCAGGAGGTGTGGCCTTAGGTTCCCACCGGGGCTCAGGGTCACCGGTTTTAGGCCTTCCTTGACTTCCGACGCGGGGGTGCAGGCAAAGGCACAGAGTAGTTGGGCCCCGGGTTGCTGCGCCTTCTCCTCAGCCTGAAAGCCAAGGGGTGCCTCTCCAGTTTTTGTACTCGTTTGGATCACCTCCTACAGCCCAGGAAGGGCCGGGACATACGGGATTCCCAAGCATTCTTCCCGTCGCCTACAACAGAGGCAACTGAGCTGCCGTTCTCAGGCCAGCCTTCCCCATCCTCCAGCTTACATTGGACCATTAATTGTTATCACAGAAAATTAACGTTTCCTCTTAGGATGTCCACTGGGAGTTTGTCCCAATGTTTGAGAATGAAGCCCAGAGGGGAATTCTCAGGCGGCGTCCCCATCATCTTCAGGAGGTCAACCTCAGTAAAAACAGTGGAGTAACCACGTCAGGCTCCCTTCCGGAGGGGTTTTGACCTCAAGTCTCTCCGGGAAGAACGGAGACAGGGGATCTCGGCGTCCCCTAGCGCCGTTGCTGGCTTGCCTTGTGACTTCCCTGCAGCCAGCGCCCCACGGCCGGGTCCACGCTGGCGCCCCGGGGGTGGAAGTAGGACTGAAGACCTCCGCGGGCACCTCGGCCGGTGATTAGGCCCGACGTTCTTGGATGGCTTCCCCTTGGCTGGGCGCCCTTGGAGTTCCAGACCTCGGGAGGCCCCCTCCATCCCTAAGGGCGTCATTTGTGTCTGAAAGCTGACAGCGGCCGCTAGAGGGGACACTTTCCCGTTCTGATGGCGGACCCTGAGGGAAAAACCTGTATCTCCAGCCCCAGAGTAAAGGGCCTGTATCATTTTCTGACACCCAGCACATGGGCAAGGGAAATCTCGGGCCATAGACCTTTTGGCTAAGCGACAAAACATCTCATATACATCTTCACGTCGCATCCGGGAAGAAGGGCGGAAAAAATAGAAATGAGAAGCAAAGGGGCGGCGGCCAGGCAGGGGCCGGCGGGCGCCGGAAACCGCTGCTGGCACGACAGCGACGGAGGGCGCGGAGGCAGCTCAGGGGGACGGCGGCCCGGCCGCGCGCACGCCCGACGCAGGCACCGCCTCCCGGCTCCGGTGGCCCCGCCCCGCCGTCCCCTGGCCCCGCCCACCCGGTCCGGCATGGCGGCGCGGCCTCGGATCCCCCGGCGTGCCTCTGGAGCACTGGGGCTGGGGTCGGTGCGGGTGTAACCGAGTCGGGGAAGAACCACCCTCTGGGCACCGCACGGCGAGAGAATTAAATCCCAGTCACCCCTAAAGCCGCCTTTCACAGCGATCGCAGGCCTCGGATCCGC
Source organism: Manis pentadactyla (assembly GCF_030020395.1). Taxonomy (NCBI): domain Eukaryota; kingdom Metazoa; phylum Chordata; class Mammalia; order Pholidota; family Manidae; genus Manis; species Manis pentadactyla. Next base: position 193,247,032 of record NC_080019.1, read on the forward strand.
AGGGTCGGCCCTGGGCCACCCCGCCTCCAGGAGGGGGGCGAGCGGACGAACAAGCCTCCCCCAGGCCGGGGAGCTCCGTGCGCCGGGTCCCTTCGCGGTCGTCGAAGGGATGTTCCGAGACGGGCCCTTGGCCCGCTTGTGAGGAAGGACTCGAGAGCGGACGCAAAACATCAGTTGCGCATTAAGAGTTAATTCGGAAAACAAGGATATAGAGAAAGGTAGTAACACACGCCTCAGAGCGCGTCACGGGCAGACCCGGAGCGAGTCCCCGGAGGGAGCAACAGGGAGTCTTTTTTAAGCAGAGAGTTGAATATTCACCAGATGGGCTTAGGTTTCAAAGGGAACAGGGGGAGTTTGGCTACGTTCGGCTCTTGGAGCTGTCCTGGTGTCGGGAGGTGTGATTTTTACTGCGTTACTGGGTTCGGGGTGACGTTTGGGTCACTCTCTCTAAGCAGGAACCAGCCGGTGTGGCGGGCCTGTTCCCCACCTTCTCACTGCTCCTCCGCCGAGAACAGCTCTACTCGGAATTCGGAGAATGTCAGCAAGCACCTCACCGACCGAACGCCGGCCAGATCCGCCTCCCCTCCCGGCACCTGTCTGGCCGGCTGCCTGCTCGTCAGCACCAGCCGCCCCTGCAAGCTTGCAGGCAGCGCGGATTCCCCGGCCCACCCGGACCCTCGGGGCGGCCCGGCCCCTGCGCGTTCACCGCCCTCCGGGAGGTCCGGGGCAGCCGCAGTGCAGATGCTGGGTCGGGCCACTCTGGGCACTCAGATTCTGCAGTTTCATTTCTGAGGCTAGGCCTCTCGTTTCTCTCAGTTTCATTTCTCTCCTTGCTGGTAATAGGAAACAGCATCTGGAGGAGTGGTTCCCAGCACATAAAAGGGAAGCAGAGGAGGAGAGATGATTTGCGTGGAGTCTTCTGGAGCTGCTCAGGTAGGAGACGGGCTGGGGCGGGGAGGGCTGCTGAGCAATGTCTTAATGCAGCAGATAAGCCTTTTGAAAGGATTTCCTGCTGAACTTAGCTTGTGCCAGAAGGCAGGCGCCATAAAGACAAGTTTCTGCCCGTATGAGCCTCAGAAAGCCCCCCACCCCGTCTGCAGAGGGCACGCTCTAGCAAGGAAGTCTCGCACACAGCGGCTTCCCTGGTGGCCACAGAGGGGTAGCTTTTTGGACACTTTGTTAAGCACCTGTGGAGTGCGCACCTCTGGGTTGGGGGTGGAGAGCTTTGTGTCACTGTGAAATTGTGACTTATAATAAGAAATGCATTAACTACAGTCACCATGCAGTGACATTACACTCCCACAGTTAATGATACTGTACTGCATGCATATCTGAAAGTTGCTAAAAGAGTCTTAAAAATTCTCATCATAGGAAAAAAACATGTAACTGTGTATGGGGATGGAGGTTAACTGGACTTACTGTGGGTCATTTTGCAATACACACAAATATTTTTTAAAGTACATTATTTGGTCCTGTCCCCATTCCTAACGCGGAGCTCCTAAAACACTAGGCATTTCCTGTGAAGAAAACCTTGTCACTCGTTATGTCAATGAGGTGGCTTTTGGAATGCACCTGGGGTGGGGGGTGCTGGTTGCCAGGACACCCAATTGTGTGATTAGAAGGTGGGAGCTGTCAGTCCCACCCCTGACCTCTGGAGAGGGGGCTGGAGGTTGAATCAGTGTCCAATGGCCAATGAGTTAATCAGTTGTGCCACCATAATGATAAACACCCATCGGAGGGGTTTGGAGACCCTTCTCCTTGGGTTGGTGGACACGTGGAGATGTGGGGAGAGCCGTGTGCTGGGAGGGGCAGGGGTGTTCCCTGCACCTCCACACCTTGCCCTATGCCTCTCTTCCATCTGGTTGTTCCTGAGTTACATCCTTTTCTAATAAACCTGTCATCTGGAAAGTAAAATGTTTCTCTGGGTTCTGTGAGCTGCTCTAGCATTATTCAAACCCAAGGAGGGGGTTGTGGGCACATCTGTTCTGTAGCCAGGCAGAACCACAGGTCACAGCCTGGACTTGCCATGCTGAGTGAGGTTGGGGAGGGTCGCATGATTTATAGGACTGAGTCCTTAACCTATGGGGTCTGACCCTCTCTGGATAGGGTAGAGAGTGTCAGAAACGGAGCTGCAAAGCCTGGTCTCAAGGTTCCTGCTGCCCCCATGCTGTGGCATCGATGGCACAGGGCCACCCTCTGGTGTGCTGGGAAACTGCTCCTGAGGGGAGAGGTCACCCAGTTCCTAGCCTTAGTGACTCCCCACTGTTACATGTGCAGTGCAGGGCTTTCAAATTTCTACTTAGAAACATTGATGCCGAGACTTCCCTGCAAAGAGTGGCATTTGGGGGAAACAGATCCGTCCTTAGGCATGGATTATTTGTATCCTGGGGCTGCCGTAACAAAGCACCACAGACTGGGTGGCTTACACATCAGAAGTCTATCCTCTCCCAGCTCTGGAGGCTGGCCATCTGAGATCAATGGGTCTGCAGGGCTGGTTCCCTCAGAGAGATCCTTCCTGGCCTCTTCAGCTTCTGGTCATTGCCAGCTGTCCTTGGCATTGTTTGGGGAAATATATACATCTTAGGATGCTGTGGTGACCTCTCCAGGTCATGTCACCAGGAGGAAGAAGAATCCCTACCACCCAGTCGTCCCCTGGCCTTGACCAGCTTTGGCAGGTTTTCCAGGCCAGTGAGGCATTTAGCTCTTCCCCTGCTGGTCATGGACGGTGTCGAGGTTCAGACCTGGAGCTATGAGGGTAACATCTTCCTCCTTCTTTCCTGGAAACTATGAAGTCTCAGTGAGCCAGATTGTTGTGGTTGTATTTTGCTTTGAGGAGAAACTTATTTTCTAATTAGTATCAAAGGAGACTAAATATCCCCACCATCTGAGTGATCACATAGATCCATACAATCTTTGTACTTGTAGATAATAACCCTGAAGACACAGCAAGATACCAGGTAAAGGATGCAAAGTTGTTAAAGTAATTGCACTGTTCTCCACTCTGCGGGCTTGAGCCTGTATGGCCATGGAACTCCTCAGCAGAGCCCAGGCCTGGCTCGGGTCCAGGAGGCCAGGCCCAGGGACCCGGGGATGGATGCCGGGCACTGAGATTCATGCCCCTTGGGCCCACCAAGACTCCTCTGGGGCCTAATGAGGCCTGGGGAATGTGTGAAACAAAAATAAAAAATAGTCAAAAGGAAGAGGCCCAGGGGGAGGGACTGGTCTTTAAGACTGCATTTCTGAAATCTACCCATCATAGATGGTGGAGATCTGCAATGCAGTTTCAAAATCTGAACAGCTTTGCGGTTTCCTCCTCATCAAAGTAACCTCTTGCTCCACTGGAGTCCTGAGTCTGTTACTTCGGAGCCATGGGACAGGAACCAAGCTGCTTCTCTGAATTTCACTTCCCATCCCCTATAAAAATAGGCACAATATAAATTAGCCATATGAGAATACAGGCATATGAGGGGCATAAAGGAGACAAGCCAGCTGAACTGGGAAATCCAAGACCTGCCTCCTGGCCTCTTCCCGCCCAGCCCTTGCCTGTCCATCTGCACATCTGTCCATACATCAGCCTACCTCCCTTCTCCCCTCTCAGCTCACACTCATCTGCCTCCGTATCACCTGCTCTTAGTGGAGATTCCCATACGTTCTGCCTTAGATGCCCCCAGTATCTTCATAAGTTGTGCACTGTTCTTTTCCCTGACCAAAAGAAATACCAAATGGTTCTATTGATTAATTATTGCTGTTAGGTCCGAACAACTCAGTAACAGTAAGTTGTGTCGTATCCAACAGCTGTGCATCCCTGGGAAATTTTAAATACCCCACAGTGCCCCTGTGAGTTCTCCACAGTCCCCCAGGGCATCCCGGTGCACAATTTGGGAATCACAGTCTTACAGTCTTGGTTAACATCTTGTCTTTTTTTTATTGAAGTATAGTTGATACACAGTATTATACTGGTTTAAAGTATACAACCCAATAGTAGAAAGGTGTTAAAGAGCCATTGGCTATATTCTCTGTGTTGCACTTCATCCCCATACCAACTTATATTATGACTGAGAATTTTTGTGCCCTGTTAGCTTCCCCCAACCCTAATCCCTCCCCCACGGTAACCACCAGTCACTTCTCAGTGTCTCTGAGTCTGTACTGTTTTGTTCATTTTGTTTTGTTTTGTTTTTAGATTCCACAAATAAGTGCACTGAATTTGTAAATTGCTTTGGGCAGGATGGCCATTATCACAATATTAATTCTTTCTATTCATGAGCATGAGACAGATTCCAATTTATTTGTGTCATCTTTAATTTCTCTCATGAATGTCTTATAGTTTTCAGAGTACAGGTCTTTCACCACCTTGGTTAGGTTTACTCCTGGGAATTTATTCTTTTTGATTCAATTGTAAATGGAATTGTTTTCCTGATTTCTCTTTCTGCTAGTTCATTGCCAGTATATAGGAATGCAACAGATTTCTGTGTATTAATTTTGTATCCTGCAACTTTACTGAATCCATGTATTAGTTCTAATAGTGTTTTGGTGGAGTCTTAGGGTTTTCCATATGTAGTATCATGTCATCTGCAAACAGTGACAGTTTAACCTCTTCCTTACCAATTTGGATGCCTTCTATCTCTTTATCTTGTCTGGTTGCCATGGCTAGGATTTCCAGCATCTTGTCTTCAGTTGCATATCACTCGAGGGTTCTCTGTGACGTAGGTAACCTCAACACAATTTTGGGGTGCCTTCCACAGAGTGGGCATTACCCCATGGGCCCAGAAGCAAGGCTGTCCCTGCTGGGATGTGGTCACTCCCTTGGGTCCCACCTGCCCAGCTATTCAGAATTGGGTGGAAGGTAGACAGAAACACAAGTAAAGCCAAGTTTGGGGGTGGCAGGGGGATGGAGCTCAGGCTGCACTCCCATGCTTGTCTGGCTCAGGCAAGCTGAGAGCTCCAGGTTTCATGACTTGTTCTCAGGTCCAGCCATCCCCCAGCTCTGTCGTGGGGTCAGAGACCAGCGCGCCATCCATCCAAACACGTTTCCTTGTAGGTGATCAGGGATGCAGGCAGGGCCCCAGGAGTATGTAAAGCAACACTCTCCTTGGTCCAGATACCACGCCGGGCTGTCAGTGGGCGCTCCTCTCCGGTCTCCCTGCTCCGGTCCTGTGCCATGGCCCTTTCTGCCGCTCCACCTCCTGCCACCTGGGACTGCTTCTTCCCCTGGGTGGCCGACTCTGGCCCTGTATATGTGTTCCAGCCCGTCACCCTGCATGATCTGGGTCGGGAGTGGGGGCGGGCAGTGCCCCTCTCTGCTGCTTTGGACCCTCCTGACGAGAGGGAAGGAAGGAAGGAGACCCCGCTGGGGGTGGCGCAGTGATGTTCATACCAGAGCAGCCGTCTCTCCTGCCCATATGGACTCTCCCAGGCATGCTGCGTGGTTAAGCTCTCTGCCTGTTATCTTTCTCCATTTTATCAAAGACAATTCTGTGTCCTTGAATCGATAAGATCCTGCTGCCCTGTCCTGCCACACCAGGTGCCTGATGCTGATGTTTCTCACCTGCACTTCCTGGGCCTCTGTGAACAGCAGTTTCTTCAGCTGTGACCCCCAACCCCTGCCTCCTGACCCTGGAGCTCCCATCCCACCAGAAAAGGCCAAGAACGTTCGGATTCCCAAAGACCATTTCTTGCATGTCCTGCTCTCAGTTGTTTTATAAAGTACACAGTAAACCATAATACCTGCTGAATCTCTGGGGACAGGAGCCAAGGGACACAGCAGTGCCCACTGGGCTGAGGAGCCAGGACCGCCAACGACTTGGGTCTGAGCCTTGTGCCAAGGCCAAGGGTGCCCAGGACAGATGGCTTCCTCCCTCGTTAACAGAAGGGGGCACAGGCTCCTTCAGCCCGGCCCTCTGCAAAGTAATCTGTTGTGTGCTTACATTCAAGAGGTTAACATAATCTTAATACAATTTCCTTATACTAAGGAGGGGGGACATGTTCTTGAGGGCAATTATACTTTAAAAATAAAAGCAAAGCAGAGACCTTTTACATGGGATCATAATTTCTCTTGACACTTGGTGAAGGACAGGCGTGACATGAATGGCTGTTTTATAAGACAAACAATTGCATGGGGGAAAGAATATCAGATGCCGAATGTATCAAAGGCTGAAACTCAGAGACTCCAGAGAGATGAAGAAAAACCAGAAGATGCGAAACAGCCACAAATAACCCAGATTTTGTTCTGGTCCTCAGTCAGAGGGAGGGCCTTTCTGAGAGCTTCCCAGTACGAGCCACAGGGGCACTTCTGACGGGTGGTGCCGCACCATGTTCCCTGGACGGGAAGGGCCCACATCGTGGTCAGGGGAAGAATCACCACACGGCACGCCAGACATCAGGATTGCCTAGCGGGCTGGCTGACTCTCAGAGTGAACACTTGAGTTTCTGCCCAATAGTCTGTCATTGCCTTTCACCCGTACAACCAACTGTAGTTACTGGCTTAGGGTTTGAACAACGTGGAATATAAAGTGAACAGAGAGAAGGGTAGGCTGGTGGTAGATGATAGACAAAGTGTGGCCTCGAAGTACCGAGGATGGAATAGCCTGTGGAACCATCCAGTCCATGGGAAAACAAGCGGCTAGGTGGGCAACTGACTGATTTAGCTGCCTCTGTCTTTGCCCATGGGCCCAACTGCGACTGCTGGGTTTCACTCCCAGGAACATGTGGAGGGAAGGCCTGGCAGAGTGAAGGATGACCAGAGTGGCTAAGGAAGGGGGCCCTGCACTTTCCAGGACTGGGGCCTCAGCAGTTGCTTCTGGCAAGATTCACCAGGCCGGGTGGCCAGGGCAGCATTCAGATGAGACCACAGCGGTTTGGGCTAAGGCGGCAGCAGTGGGGCGGTGAGAGATGGTTGTATTCTGGATGTTTTGGAGGTAGAGTCCAGTTTGCTGAGGGCGGGCTGTGGGGCTGAAAGGCAAGGGAGGCTTGGGGGGGCATTTGTCCAGGGCTGTCAGAAGGTCGGAGCTGCTGTGACTGACATGAGAAGACAGGCCAGGTGGGGAGCATCGTGGTAGTGATGGCTTCCCAGATGCTGCAGGAAAGGAAGCCATGCCTTCCTCCATTTGCTTGTGAAACCAGGATCTGGGGGGTGCCTGCCACTGTCCAGTGCTGTCAGGAGACACAGAGTACCTGCTTGCATAGGGTGACAGGTGACAATCAAGTAAATAGAGAGAGGTTGACTTTGCAGGTATACAGGCAGAGGTAAGGGAGCTGCTCCCACCTGACAGCCCTTCTCAGGGCTCCCAAGGGAGCTGGGCCACACCTGGGGGACCCTCCTCACGGAAGGTCTGCAAGTCAGTGGGCTTCACCACTTGGAAGAGCCCAGGAAGGCCTTCTCTATCTCCTTCCAACTGAAACCCAAGTTAGATTTGGCCCCAGCAAGGCCAGGAAAGGCCAGGGCACAGCCCCGGCAGGACACGGTGGAGAGCCTCGGAGAGCGGCCGAGGTCACACACACAGCTGGTCTGGCCTCAGAGCCCCAGGTAGCCCCTCCGTGTGAAACTAACCCTGGCTTCTGATTAAACTGGATCCTGGAGTTTATCTTAAAGACATAGTGCTGCCACTTGCTTATTTCAGATTCCCTTTACCTTAGCTTAGTCACTCCCCATTCCCACCATCCCCCACCCCCCCAAAACAGTAGAGCCCAAGACAGGAGTTTGCATGCAGATTTGTGGGAAGGCATTCCAGGGAACAGCAGCAGGGTCTGCACGGGTGACCCTGCACAGGGCGCGCTGCGTTGCTGGGCTCCATGTCCACATAGGGTGGTGGGTTGTGTGGGGCTGGGTGAGGCAGGGATGGCCAAGGAGCAGCTTAAGGGAGGAGTGCATGGTGATGGTGATGTTTGGGCCACTGTCCCATCTTATGTCTTTGCAGAGCTTGTTAAGAAGATTGGAGGCACCGAGCAGCGGGAAACACACCTTCCTACCCTGACAGGCTGACAGCTCATGCCTAAATCCCACAGTTCTTGGTCGTACCAGAGGCACAATCCATCTTCTTCCCTACACCATCCAAAAAAAGAAATGAATTTTTTCCAGCAGCAGCCACCACCATCTGGCAAAGCCACAGGGCAAATGATATTCCCTCCAAACTGGCAGGCCGGAGGGAAGGACGCAGTTTACCTCTCCAAGAACTTGAAGTTGCTGACATTGAACCAACAGCAGCCAGGAGGAAACTGGGGCCAACAGAGGGCAAAGGTAAGGCGGGTGGAGGGGAGCTCAGGATGGGCATGTTCCAGCCTCCAGCAGAAAAAGGGCTGTGGGTGCCATGGGTGAGCACCCCCGCAAGCATGGCAGTAAACCTGCAAGTCCGGACTGAATGTGGCCGCACGATCGGTGTTCCCCAGCTCTCTCGGGCCCTTAAACAGGCACTGGGGACATACCCAATCTCCAGGGCAATGACGACCTTCCTTGACGTGAGTCTGGGGGCTTCCGCTCTCTGTGCTGGCGCCTCCTTCCTGGGAGCTTTTCCTCCAGCTACTACTGTCATTGCCGCCACCCCCTCCCTACCCAGGGCCCACCTCCGTTCCCATCTCTGGCTGGTCAGGAGCTCCCACCTCTTTGTGCCATTGCCCTGCTCAGTCAGGCCTGGCCCCACCCCCATAGCCCCACATCAGCAGAAGCAAAGCTGCCACAGGAGCAGGGTGCAGAGACCTCCCCGAGGCACACCCAGAGCCTCCTTGCCCCCCTCCTCTCTGCCACCCACCATCAGTAGATGAACAGATTCTGCCACAGATGCCCCAGGATGGTGGGAGCCCTGCCGGAGGGCTGAGAGCCTACCCTGCCCCTTCCAGGGGCCCGAGAACAACCTGTACAGCCAGTACGAGGAGAAGGTGCGCCCCTGCATCGACCTCATCGACTCCCTGCGGGCCCTGGGCGTGGAGCAGGACCTGGCCCTGCCTGCCATCGCCGTCATCGGGGACCAGAGCTCCGGCAAGAGCTCTGTGCTGGAGGCTCTGTCGGGAGTCGCCCTGCCCAGAGGCAGCGGTAAGCACAGGAGGGCCAGCTTCGCTCCGCAGCCAGCAGCCAACCACCTGGTAGCCCCAGAGCACCCCTGGGCACAGTGGTTTCAGAGACAGGCACTGGGAAGGCCCCCGGGAGGGTACTTCTGCCAGCCCTGGATGCCAAGTCCTGTCACTCCTCCCTGCCCTGGGTTCAGCATTTTGGGGAGAGGCACAGCAGGACAGAGTCCGGGTGCCAGTTCAGGCATGTGGTGCTGGGCAAGTCTCCAGTCTGGATGAGGAGGTAATACCTCCCTTGTAGAGCAAGCGACAGGAGGATACACAGCACCTGTGCACAGCCCTGCTGTGTGAGGCTCCCCGGGCCTCTGCCAGGGGCCCCCAGCCCCAAGAAGTTCCAGCCTGTCTGAGCTCTGGCTGCAGAAACCACACCATCAGAACCCCCTGCACCCCCAGCTTTGGGATGTCCAGCCTCCGGCGTCCCCAGCTCGGCGTGGGGCCCTTGGGAGGCTTGGGCAACCCTCAGGCAGGTCTCACTGCTTCACATTCCCAGGTGTCCCAGCTTGGGCTTCCACCTGCACAGGGCAGGTCTGCCGGCCCACGCCCACGGTGGGGACTCCTGCCTTCCGTGGGGTCACTCACAGAGCAGTGTGCTGGGGACTGTGGCCGTGGTCAGCCTGGAGTGCCCCATGACCACCAGAGAGCAGTGCACAGGTGCAGCTACGCATGCAAGTGCCTGAGCCTGTGCCCCTGTGCGCCCGCCAGTCAGGGCCCTAGAGGGTCAAAACCTCAGACAGCCTCTGGGGACACTCCGGCGACTCCTCGGGGGTGAGGCAGAGGGTACCTGCCGCACTTCCTTGTAAAGGAAACAAGATGTTTGGGAAACTGTCTCTCAGGAATCGTCACCAGGTGTCCCCTGGTGCTGAAGCTGAAAAAGCAGCTCCATGAGCCAGCATGGACGGGGAGGCTCAGCTACCGGACCACGGAGCTCCAGCTCCACAACCCCTCGCAGGTGGAGAAGGAAATTCAGAAAGGTAAGGCCCGCTCGGCGGTGTCTGCAGATGCCCCTCTGGCCACTTCCTTGAGGTCCAGCTCCTTCCTCTCCTCCGGGGGCATCAGGGCTTTTCAGCCCCATGAGGGAGCATGTGGTCTTCCTTCCAGGCTTCTCCACGTGTCGTGCTGGGTGCCCAGCCTCTCATGCTGTCCCCTCCTCCTCACCGGCCTAATTCCTTCTCTTCCTTTGGGTCCCAGCTTACCTGCCCCTACTCTGAGAAGTGTCCCCTGCAGGCCCTCAGCTCTGGCTGTCCTGGCCACTGCTGTCCTCAGGCCCTGCTGTGACCCGGCAGGGGCTGGCCGCCGCATGGCCATGTCTCCATGCAGCTGCCCCTGACACAGAGCCCGCCCACTGCCATTCCTGGGGGCACAGCCAGCACCTGCCTTTGAGCAAAGTTTACCAATGGCTGCGAATAGTGTTGGGTAATCCCAGAATGCTAACAAGGTATGCGTACTCTTGGCATTGACTTCTCTACCTTTCAGAGGGGTCCCTGGCAGCCATGCCCTCTGCAGGCTGGCCTGCCCTGTTTTGCTGAGCCTGCTTACCATCTCACACTGCTTTCTGCCAGGCAGGCAAAAGACAACCCTGAGTGCAATAGGAATCTCTGCAGCCACCTGGAACTCGGACATCTCTGAGTTCCAGGGAGACAGGATATTCACATTACTTAGAATAAACTCAGCATCTGAGGGTGAGGCTTTACATGACTTCCCAGCTCAGTTCCCCAAAAACCCGCAGGCCTCAGATGGCTCACCAGAGGGATCCCTTCCAAAAGAGAGAGGTCCTGCCTCTGATTCTAGGGTTCATCCCCAAACACAAAAACTGCTTAAAATCCTCAATTGGCAAGTTTCTAGCTTCAAATCATGAAAGCTCTGCACACTGGCTGTGCCCGTATGGCTGGCCTGGGGCTGCCAGGTTCCCGCACAACCTGTAGTGTTTGTTGAGGTCCATCCAGACTCTCTACCATGAGCTCTGTGAGCAGGACCAGAAGGGCTATGTGCTCACCACAACCTCGTAGCCTCTAGCAGAGCTCTGGCACACCATGGGTGGGTGCTTGGGAAAGGATGAATAATAAGCAGGCCACAGCCAAGACATCTTTAAAACAGCAACTCAGAGCTCTCCTCCATTGCTGATGGGAGTGTAAGATGGTGCAGCCTCTGGAAAACTGGTGATAATCTGCTAAAGCTGGAGGTGTGCACATTCTATGATGCTCTGTTAACTCCACTCCTGAGTATACACCCAGCCAAAGTGTGCACCAAAACCAGGTTCTAGCAGCACTGTTGTGACAGCCCTGTGTGCAAACTACCTAGATGTCCATCAACAGCAGACTGGATCAGGGCATTGTTGTATGTGCACAGCGGGGAATGACACATACCTATAAGCACCAATGTGGGGAATCAAACAAATGGAACATTGAGGGAAAGAAGCCAAACCAAGCAAGCCCGTGTTTTATGGCCCACTTCTCATTAGCTGGGACCACACAGAAGTGCTGCTCTTGTACTCAGGAACGGCTGTGTATCTGCAAAGCCACTTGGCCCCACCAGGAGTAAGGTACAAAAGATGGGCAAAAGGAACGGGTCGTGTGAGGGGTCAAGACAGCAGTCATGCCTGTGGGGGCTGGCGGGCTGGTGACCAGCCTGGGGCAGGAGGGGTTTCAGGGCTGGCCATGTCTGTTTGCTGGTCCCAGTGCTGGCTACACTGTGCGTTCAGCCTGTGAGACTCACCAAGCCCCACACATAGGACAATGAGTACTTTTCTGTTCATGTTACACATCAATCAAAAGTTATAAAAATCATACCTTAAACAGTGACTACAAAATGGTAATTAAAGCAGGAGAAGTTTACAGAAGTTATAGAAGTGTGCCCCCAGTTCTGTCTCCAAAATATTAGGCAGTTAATTGGAGCTCTTGCTCAAGCTGCCTCCCTGTTTCTCGGCTCACGCTGACCCCAACTATAGGGGACATACCTAACTGCCAGAGATTTCATTGCTAGTGCTCCAGAAAGACGTCACCACTGTCCTTATCTGACCTGGTGCAGCAGTCCCCTGGCAGGGAACCCAGCCGGTGCCCCAGCACAGGCACTTCTGTAACTTGTAAAGCCCGCGCCCCCTGGAAGTCATGACACCACCTGCCAGGGCCTTTCCCTAAAGCTTGGGAGGCCATCAGAACGGATCCTCTCCCTTGGCCCAAGCTGTTGTCAGGCCAGACCGGTCCCATCTTAAGCCGCACCATCCAGTGAGTTAACTGCATTGTGAGTGTGAGCTCAGCAGCCACCGGGCAAGGCTGCCGGAGAGAGGACTTCCAGCCCACATATCCCCGGGCTCACTTTCTGTCCAGCGGAGGATCTGAAAGCAAATTCTGAGGGAGGCAGGTGAGAGATGTTGAGGACACAAGAGACCCTTGGGCACAAGGCGAGGCCACTGGGGAAGTCCTAGGGAGCATCATGCTATGTCTCCGGGTGTCCCCTTAAGCTGGTGACCAGTGACCTCTGTGTCCTTGTGTATCCCACGCATCTGGGTTTTGCCATCGGTATCTCCCCCTCACCTAGACCATCCGAGGCCTCAACTCCTTTCAAGATCTCCACAGATCCTGTAGCTCCTGGCTGCTCAGTGTGCCTCCTGGTCTGCACAGGGACATCTGGAGGCCTGTGGGAAATGCAGAATCTCAGCCACACCCCAGACCTGATGAGTCGGAATCTGTATTTTAACTAGACCCCCAGTGGGTCAAGTGCACTTCAAGCTTGAGAAACCCTGCTTGGAGCAGGACCTGCTACATGATTTAAGGGGCTTGGAGCAAAATAAAAATGCAGGGCCCTCATTCAAAAATCACTAGAATTTCAAGTTCGTGAAAACAGGTCTTTAAACCAAGAGCGGGTCTCCTGAACACAGGGCGCTATGACTGCCCAGGACCTGCGCCCGTGAAGCGGGTCCTAGTTCTGGATGCATGTGCATGAGGTATCTTAATTGGTCCATTTTATGGTTTGGAAAGTGAACGGCCTCTGGGAAGACCTGGGGGTTTTTCCTGCCTACTGACGGACTAGCTTCTAGGATGGGACAAGACACCCTTGACTGTGTGGGTCCCACCACCCACCTGCGGGCACAGACATCACTTAAGTCACACATGAGTGAGCCGCAGAGCGGTGGGGCCCAGAAATGCATGTGGGTGCGGGGATGGGGAGACTCCAGACTCTCTCTCATTCTCTCCGTCCAGCAGAGACTGGCTCTGCACAGAACACCTGGAGACCCCCGAGCTCCATCTCCACGTCCCTTCATCACAGTCGCATCTGCCCTTTCCCACCACCCAGACTTGGGTTGTAGGTGTGATGGGAACTGCTGTCTCGGAGAAGCCGTTTCATTGACATTTGGGTTTTTCTTGGCAGCTGGGCCAGCCTTCGGGTTTGCACCCCAGGGGCCCCTGCTGGGTGGCCACACTCTGGGAGGAGGCAAACCGACCTGCTGGGCCAGCAGAGTTCAAGTCCAGCCCCAAAAGAGAATGACTTTTTTGTCTTTGGAGATTATTATGGATAATTTCTATCATACTTTCTACATAAATTACTTTTAAAACTTTCAGGAGAATATTTGGCCTGTAGAAGAGCCCAGACTCAACCAGACCTTCCTACACACATGGGTTAAAGGTTCTTACTGGTCCCATAGGAACGAGGAATTTGAGACACAGGATGGAATCACTACATATTACTTCTGTGTGGTTAGGGGTATACATTAGGCATGCAATAAATTAGATACAGTTCTTAGGAAGCTATTAAATCCCCTATGAAGACTATAAATAGGGAAATAATCCACTTTCAGAGTGAACATAAGGGAAAGTAATTCCCCTTCCCTTCTGCTTCCTAGTCTCCCTTCCTTCCTTTGATACCGCTTATCCCCCAAGAGGCAGGGTGGTAGGATTGCTGTAAATGTTCCAGGGCCAAAAATAAATAACAAATAGTGTGAAACAGTGACAATACCCAGTATTGATGTGATTTTGTTCAGCCAGGGGATCCTGCCGCCTTGAGTTCCTCTGGCCCCTCCAAGCAGCCCCTGGCGTGGCTGGCAGTAGCCATGGGAGGTTTCCCCCTAGCTGGGGTCCGCTTAGCTCCAGATGAACCACAGGCCTTCAAACCGGCCCTTTCCCGACAGACAGAGGCAGGCAGAGGGGCTTTTTCCGTGGGTGTCATGGAGTGGAGGGGTATCTGCACTGTCCATGACACATTCCACAGTGGGATTTAGTATGTGTGTTAAAGCAAATATGTTAGTGTGTGCATTTTTATGTGAGTGTGTGTTTGTGTATATGTGTTAGAGTATCTGTGTGTGTGCAGAGGAGGGGAGAGAGCATCCAGTCATAAAAGTAATCCATCCCTGTATTAGTCATCTATTGCTACATAACAAATTACCCCAAAACTTAGTGGCTTAAAATGCAAGCACTTAATCTCTCACAGTGTGTGAAAGTCAACAACTGGAGTGCCTCGGCCAGGTGGGCCTGGCTCAGGGTCGCTGCCGAGGCTGCTGTTGAGATGTTGGCCTGGGCTGGCGAACTGCTTACATAGCCAGTAGGCCAACACTTGGTGGACCTCTTGATGGGAGGTGGTGCCCCTATGACAGGGCAGCTTGCTTCCCCCAGAGGGAGCCGTCCCAGAAAGCAAGAGGAAGCCATGGCACCTTTGATGGCTATCACACACCATTACTGCTACCATACCTTCTTTTTAGACATGAGCCCCTATTTCAGCCCCCCTCAGTCTCCTGCTTTGGAGGAAGGAGTGCTGAAGAATTGTGGGCATATTTTAAAACTACCACAACACTCACTGGAAATACTACAAGGCATAAAGAATGACAGCAGAACCCATCCGCGATCCCGTTGTGAACTTAGTGGTGGTGTCCTCTGATTTTTCTGAGGGTATATGCACGTGCTATCTGAATATCAAACAGCCGCCTAAACGGTGGCCCCAGAGATCACTCTGCGGACTTCTGTGAAATGTTTTCTAAGCACAGGAGCTCTCTGATGCTGAGGCTACTATATTCTGAAAATAAGCTGTCACCTTCAAGGACAACTGCTTTTTCTCAGCTGGGTTGTTAATCTGGACTCTGAGTTTCTCTTTTCTTGGCCTCCACAGCCCAGAATGCCATAGCTGGGGATGGAGTTGGCATTAGCCATGAGCTCATTAATCTGGAGATCACCTCCCCCGATGTTCCCGATCTGACCCTCATTGACCTTCCTGGCATCGCCAGAGTGGCTGTGGGAAATCAGCCCCAGGACATTGGATTGCAGGTGGGCCTTCCTGGAACTTGGGAATGTGAAAGCTGAAGTTGGGCTCTGGCATGACTCCCGGCCCTTGCTTGGGGTGGCTGGAGCAAAGACTGGGGTAGGACTGACCAGGGCCTCATGCTCGGGTTCTGCTGAGGGCCTGCCAAGTCCTGGGAGCAAGGGAAGTTGACTTGGTGGGACTGGAGGTACGCGGGACAACTCCCACCCTGCCTAAGGGTGTCACATGGGAATGTGGGCCCCGGGTTGCCAGCTGCCTTAACATTGAAAAGAAGTCAGAAATTTGGATTTTTACATAAAGTATTAGCAACAATTAAGAACACATTTGGGCTACATGATAAGTCAATCAGAATTTGTCACCCCAGAGTTCCTGTGAAAGGTTTTCTATTCATGGTCTTACTGTGTTGCTCCACTTTCCTGGCAGCATGCATATCTGATGTGTTCTCACGCCAAATCCTTTTATTTCCAAATGCGATATATCACTCCCTCCTGCTTGAAAAACATCTTCACTGACTTCAGGGCAAATTCGCTTTAGTTCAACCCCTCCCCTGATCACCTGGGCAATTCTGTCTCACTTTCCTGACCTCAGAGATCTCTTACTTCTACTGAAAACTCTCCCTTGGTATCTCATGTGGTCTCAAGATTTTAAACACCACTCCCAAAGCTCTATTTCACCCACGCCTCTCCTTTGAACTCCAGGCTCCATGCCCAGCTGCTTGACAAACCATCTCCTTGTGGATGTCGTAGGCATAGCGCCGAAACCAGTGCCTGAGTCCCCACTCCGGCCGCCCTCCCAGTCTTCCCTGTCGGAAAGGGCACCTCCAGGCCTCAGTGGCCCAGACCAGGGCAGGCTCTGCGTCCCTTCTTGCTCTCACATGGCACATCCAATCCAGCTACAAACCTGACTGGCTCTACTTTCAAATACATCCGGAGTCTAATCACATTTCACCCCACCCACCACCAGCACCCAGGCCCAGACCACTGCCATCCTCACCAGTCACTGTCTCTGCACTGGCCTGCGGCTTGGTTCTCCTCCTGCCCTCAGTGCAGCACCCCCTCCCAGTGCAGTGCCCCCCCATCCCAGTGCAGCGCCCCTCACCCCACCAACAGGTGCATCCCCAATACAACTCTCATGTTTTAGAGCCCAGCTCGGACCCTCAAACTTCTCAAGTGGCTCCAGGCCAGTAGGCATAAGAGCTTCCGACATCTGAAGAAATGTGGCCCCACTAGTGGGCCCCACTCCTATCACTGTGCCTCCGCACCTCACTGCACCCCAGCCATACCTGAATCTTTGGTGGCCCTTGAAAGCCCCTGCCCACCCTTGCCCCTCCGTCTTTGCACCTACTCTTCCCTCTTTCTGAAATGCTTTCCCTGCCAAGATTTACACATGGCATATTCTCTTTCCTTCAGGAAATAATTTGGGCACTGTGCCCAAATGCCACCTCAGGGATGCCTCCCCATGCCTGGCCTCTCTGATTCCATTTTCTGTCCTTACTGAATGTTTGTTGCTTGTATTCCCTGCTGGGATATAAACCCTGAGGGGACATCCCTGGCATGGTTGGTACTGGATTTCTAGGTCCTAGAATGGGCCTGGTACCAGGTGGGTGCTCAAGAGCTGCTTATTACACAAGTAGTGCTCTTTATGAGGTCTCTCTCTCTCCAGGCAGGCCTTCTAGGGAGCAGGTGTCACTACCCAAGATCCCGTCAAAATGGATACGGCTATTCCCAGATCAAGTCTATTTTACCCCCAGGAAACACTGGCAATGACTGAGATGTTTTCAGTGTCACAACTTGGGAATGTGGGGTTGCCACCAACGTTCAGTGGGCAGACCAGAGATGCAGCTAAATATGCTATGATGCACAGGACAGCTCTCAAGCACAGAGTTATCCAGCCCAGATGTCAGTAGTGCCAAGGAGGAGAGCCCGGGCTTGTCTGGTCTGTTCACCTGCAGACCCCAGCCAGACAGTCACGTGGGTGTGACAGGGCATACGCACCAAGATGATAACTCTGAACTTAAGAACTAAAGGTAACACTAAAGCTCATTTATAAAGGCTTATTATAACTTTACCCAGTTAAATTTTCCCATGGCCAAGACCTAGCTGAGTCTGTTTATATTTGACCACAGCAGTTAGTTGTTTATGATGCTAGTTTGTGTCTATGTGATGCAAACTTTCTATTTTGTGGCTATGTAGTATTGTCTTCTGTGCCCAATTAAAATAATTTAATGGGACACAATAAGAGCAAAACTACATGCAAATTATATAAGGACTACATCCAAAATATAAGGACACAGGTCCCAAGGTGGCAGCCTCTTCCATGTTTGTTTGCATTGTCCACACGGGAAAATATTATTAAAATTCGGTATTTTAAGGCTTAGGTTGACCACATCTCTCTTTTGCCTACAATTCTAAAAAGTTTTATTGACTTTCTCTAAAAAAGAGTGAGCTAGACCCCATCCAAGAACAAACTCCAGGGAAAGTCATTAAAATTACAAATAAGCCTTTGGAGTGATAATTATCAGTGTCAGATACCTTTAACAGGCCCTGAGCACCCACCACGGGATGCTGTGCTGGGCTGTGCAGGGCATACGGAGGCAGGTAAGGTGTTGTGAGTCATCACCAAGGTACCCTGGGCTTCTGGGGCAGGTACGTGTGCGCACACACGTACACATCACCCCATGGAAGGCATAACCACAGCCTCAGAAGCATCGTGGGAGGGGTCTGGAGAGGAAGGAGAGGTCTCATCTGCCTAGAGGATTCAGAGAGTCCTGGGGAAAGAGGGAAGCACAGTGATGGCCTTTGAAGGGTAAGTAGGAAATCAACAGAGAACTCAATAAAGGCAGGTGGGGCAGGCATTCAGTGGGAGGGGATTGGCCAAGTCAAAGCCCAGAAGTGAGAAAACCAGGTCATGCTCTGGGACGGCATAGGTTTTTCAGTCACACCTACCTGGCTGTACTGTCAGATGACCAGAGATGTGCTCTTCCTGTGTGTGATTCTTTGGCATCAGATCAAGGCCCTCATCAAGAAGTACATTCAGAGGCAACAGACGATCAACTTGGTGGTGGTCCCCTGCAACGTGGACATCGCCACCACAGAGGCGCTGAGCATGGCTCAGGAGGTGGACCCGGATGGAGACAGGACCATAGGTGAGAGGAAAGAACCAAGCTTCCAGAGGACGGGAGGGAAGTGGGAGACCCCTCGTATACTCAGAAGGTCCTGGCGTGTATCACTGTCAGAGACCCCCCACATCCTGTGTGGGAGCTGAGTGCCATTCCAGGCAGATGCTCCATGGCCTCGGTGCGTTCATGCACTGCAGGTGGGTCATCTCCACTCAGTCAGGGCTGGATGCGTGGCCAGAATTTAGAGGTTCTTCACCCTCTTCCTCTTGTCCCTCATTTGCATTTGTGAGCCGTTCTGGATGGGGGTCAGATACTGCCTTATTTGCTCTCCCGTCGTGGTCCAGAAAGGAGAGTCAGTGAGCCCATCAGCTGTACCATTCCAGAGCTCATGTACTGACCACTCCTTGGTGCATGGAAAAGACCTTCAGTGAGCATACCAGTAGGCCAGGGCTGCAGCAGGAGCATCTGCACAGTGCATATTCAAGCAGAACTCTTTGTGGAAAACAGGATTCTCTTGAAGTTCTCTTACTTAAAAAAAAAAAAGTCACCCTGGAAGGCTTAATAATGGGACATGGTTTGAAAGCGCAGAATTTTGGTTTTCAGTTGTACCACACTGGCTACCTGATCTTGGGCAGTATGTTCACTTACTCCAGGCCTCCGTTTCCTCATGTGTAAAATGGTACTAACAGTAATGCCCGTAGGCTAGGGCTGTTGGCAGGATTACATGAAGAAATACACATGGTGATACTTAGGTGTGTGCATAAATGATAGATGCCATTTTTAATGTTATTATTCAACATCGCCTCTTCACCCATCATTCCACCTACCCATAGAGTTTACCTTCCTGAAAATGTGCAAGTCTTTTCTCTTGACTAAGTGGATACTCGGTATGTAATTGCTTTTTCTGTTTCTTCCCAAACAAATGCCTGATTCTCCAGTAAGGATAGAAATAAATGTTAGGAGAATACACCTCAAGTATGATGTTTTACTATATGCCACACTATCTTGTGTCTTTACCTGTTCATGTCTGCAGGCATCTTGAACATACGGAATAAGAAAGAAAACTCTGGCTTTGAGTCAGCAGTCATTGGAAGTCCAAATTCTTTAGCTTCTCACAATACTAAGTAATTAGGGATATCTTATTGATGGCCAAAGTAGGTAATATTTTCCACCTAGTAGATGTATCTATTTGGACATTAATATCTCTATAGATATTAAGGAACACCTTTTATTAATAGTCCATTTTCTGCTCCCCTCATTAGCCACAAACTCAAATAATCAAAGTTCTGACATAATATTAGCTGCTATTATATGACTTCAGCCAACTACTATAGTCATAGAATATATTCAATCAGATCTCAGTGTAGTCCAAAACAACATTATAACATCAATGCAATTTCTTTGCATTCTAGATCAAATTTGCAAAAAGAATCATGCTAGGTGCAAAAAAGGAAGTGGAATGACACTTGTGTACATAGCAGCAGCCTTCACGGTAGCCAAAAGATAGCACACCACAGGTCCCTCAAGAGATGAATGGGTAAGCAAAATGTGACAGGTGCATACCAGAATGGAATAATGAAATACTGTTCAGCCTTTAACAGAAGGACATTTGGATACATGCTACAGCATGGATGTCTTGAGGACATATGCTGAGTAAAATAAACGGGTCCCAGAAAGACAAGTAGTGAATGATTTCCCTTACGTGAGGTCCCTAGAGCAGTCAGATTCATAGAGGCAGAAGGTAGATGGTGCGAAGGGCTAGCGGAAGGGGACTACGGAGTCAGTGTTTAATGGGAATAGAATTCCAGTTTTGCAAGTTGAAAGAAATTCTGGAGCAGGATGGTGGGGGTGGTTGCCCTACAATGAAAATATACCTAATACTTAACTGTACACTTCAAAATGGCTAAAATGGTGAATTTTATGTTATGTCTATTTCAGCACAATTTCTATAAACAAATACTTTTTAAAAACAGGGTGACAGGGTAGAATGGAGGGCAAGCATCATATTTTCATTAGTTAAGTTCTACTCTTGTACATATAAATTATGTGTATTTCACCTCAATGTTTAAAAGAGGAAACTCAGTGAATATCTGTACAGTCCTTCCAAAGGGTGAAAACAGAACACATGTAATGACTAATATTCTATTTAGTAGTGGCTTATATAGTAACAAGTTTAAAAAGGAACAGTGAGTCGAAATATCTGCAGGCTCTCCCCTCAGCTGATTCCCCATCCATTGTCGCTAAATGCACACCTTTTCCCCAGCCAGCTGCAGGAGCTCCTGTCCCCAGCAGGTGACAGACAGGGCTCTTGTCAAGGTTGCAGGTGTCCCCCACGCTGACAAACACTTCTCTGTCCTCATCTTTCTCCGTCTCCAGCCCAAGTTGGTATGACTGCCTAACTCCCTCCTTGAAATGTTTCCTTCCTTTGCTATAACACCACAGCCTGCTGGCTTCTGGGTCACCATCCCTTCTCGATCTCCTTCTCCTGTGCTGGCCAGCTGGAGGTCACGCTCTTGGTCTCCTTGTGTGGTTGCTTCTTCAGTTCTCTGACCTCTAAGTATTGGAAACCCGGAACTTGGTTCCAAACTCTCCCCTCTGTCAGCACATTCTAAGTGACCTTATCTGTCCATGGTTTTGAATCCCATCTGCATGCCAGCAACTCCCAAATCTCTATCCGTGACCCTTCCCTTCCCTAGACTTGACATCACCACATGGATGTCTGTTAAATGTCTCCAACTTACTGTTACCAAAATACAACCTTGACACCCCACTGTGCCCCAGTTCTCCTCCCCAAGTGTTCACACCTGCCCAGTTCTAAAGCAACATCTAAGAGTCACATTTGATTCCTCCCTTCCCTTACTTCCATGTCTAATGCGTCTGAAGTCCTGGTGATTCAGTCACCAAAGCTAATACCATATCCATCCCTTCTTCCCCATATCCACAGGCATTGCCCAGACCGAGCCTCCATCATCTCCTGCCTGACCACCTCAGACATCCTCCTGCTCGTCTCCTGGCATTCACCCTGCCCACGTCACTGCACTCTCCACTGGCCTTGAAATGTGTAAATCAGGCCATGCCCCTCCTCTTCTTTTACTCAGTAATTCCCCCATTGCACATAAACCCCTGACTCCTTTACCTGGACACAAAGCGTGCCCTTTGCATGCATCTCTGATTGTGGTCCCCATTCTCTCTGCCTTGCCCACCACTCCCCGGTATAGCTCAGTCCTCCCAGCTCCCTCTCACCCAAGAGCCTGGAATGCTCTTTCTCCACCTTCACTGGGCTGGCTCCTTTCTTTCAATCAGATCTCAGCTCAAAAGTTGCCTCCCGGAGGCCCTCTTTGTCCACCCAACATAAAACTGTACCGTCCACCCCTGCCAGAAGTCATCATCCAGCTCATTCCTTTAAATATTGACACTTGTCAATATTGGAGATCTGTCTTTACTCTTGTATGTATTACTGGGTTAATTCACCTGCCTTTTCCAAGTAGAAGGTGGGATATTCATGAAGCCAGGGACTTTGCAGTCTTGTTCACTGACACCTCCTCAGCACCTAGAGGAGCATACTTACTAAGCATTTGTTAATTCCATACACAGGCATAATGTATTAAGGAATGAAGTAATTTAAGGAGAGAAAAAAATCAAGACACACTAAAATTCTCTGTGGCCCAATAATTGGGACTTCATACGATGCTTCTGAGCTGAAGATGGCGGAGGCATGTGTGTTTTCTGACTCTAGTCCTCTGTTTCAAACTAAGGCACATTATGAGAAAGTGCTCTTTCCCCAACTCAGGTGAATTCTACTTGCAACCCTCAATTTTCATTATCTTACTCTGTTCCTCAGAATAAGGTGCAGTGATCTAGGCTTTTGTGAATGATCGCTGGCTCCAGGGAAGGGCCTTCTTGGCTGCCGTCTCCCCTCCCTTTATCAACAGAAGGTGCAATAGCAGGTTCAGGGATGTCTTGGTTCTGTTAGTAACATGAAGGTCTGTGCTTTCACTCACCTTTTAGTGAGTATAAAGGTATGCTCGTAAATGACAAGTTTTTGAATAGGAAAGTTAAAACACAAAGAGAAAAAGTCAACTGCTTAGGTGCCAAGAGTTTCAGATAATGGTGGACAGATGGCCAGAATTAACCACAAATTGAAAATGAGGACAAAAATAGTAGAAGATGATGACATTCAGGTTCCAACATAATCAAACTAAAAATGGAGTGGCAATTCGACACCCAAAGAACACAAACAAAAAAGAATCTTGGAATTCAAAGCTTTCAATGCAATGTGAATGGGAACATGCCTGGGCCTAGAGAGACAGACAAAGGCCAGGAGGGTATCAAAGGAGACCCCACAAGAAGGGACAGAGTGAGTCTGTGATGGGACCCAGCAGAGAGAGGGACACCCCCTCCTTATCATGGAGGGATTCTTAGAAACATGGGGATGGAGCCTGACAGCTCTGATGATGCATGCTGTCTGGTACCCAGCAGGCACCCAAGAAAGATTTGCTTAACAAATTCTACAAGGTGATTAGTGAATTGAGTGAGTTAGTGATCAAATGAAATGCAAGTAAGAGGGACAGCTATGGAATGCGTGCACGGGTGTCAGGCTCGGGCAGTCAAGGCTGCAGAAGACTTTGCTGGTCCTGGACAAAAAAGATGCCAGCATCTAGCCACATTCAAACATCCTGAGGACAGAAGCAGCCTTTCCATTGCCCTTCTCCTTACCTCCCAGGAATCCTGACCAAACCAGATCTCGTGGACAAGGGCACTGAGAGAGTCATTGTGAATGTGGTGCAGAACCTCACCTACCATCTCAAGAAGGGCTACATGATAGTGAAGTGCCGGGGCCAGCAGGAGGTCACCAACAAGCTGAGCCTGGCCGAGGCAACCAGTAAAGAAATGACGTTCTTCCAGACACATCCGTATTTCAGGTGAGACTCTCTAGGCATGGGGCACTTGGGCTTCCCAGAGTGTTTTCACTTGCTTTCTCATTTGAGTCCCACAAAATCTTAAGAGATGCACATGGCAGGTGAGGGTCTTCCCATTTTTGTAGATAAGGATAATAAGGTCAAATAAACAGTCTCCCTTTCCAGAAGCCTTTGTCAACCATCACGAATGGTGCATATTAAAATGGAACTCTCCCCCTCTTTAGAGTCTGGAAACTAACTAACTGGTTTTATTAAATATAAATTATCCTGTAGAGACTGTGCATTTGCAAGACATTGGGATTTTTCTTCTTTAATTGATTCTTTTCCCTTTCATTTTATTTAGGAACTTGCTATTCCTGAACAATGTGGGAGCAGGGTGATAAGATACAGAGATCACGCCTGGGAAAACAGTGCATTTGGGCAGACCAGGTTGCTGCTTGCTGTGTGCCATTGGGAAACGGCTCAGCCTCTCTGAGCTTTTGCTTTCTCATCTGCTTAGGGAGTCTTACTGCTGTTTCATAGGATTGTATTTAGGATTAAATAAAAATAATAATATGATACATGCAAAGGTTCTGGGGCACCAATAGCCAGCACCCCATAAATACAACCCCAGTTCCTTCTTCCTCTCTGCTCCTGTCCTGAATAGAAAGAAGATATCATTTCCAGTAGTCTTGGGAGTCGCAAGGAGAGGGGAACTCAGCTCACTGAGCAGAAAGAAGATTCTATGATATTCACACCCAGGGTTCTCAACCTGGAGTGAGCTGCCGAATCTCCTGGAGAGTATGTTAAAATCCAGCTGGCTGTACCTGTCCCAGACTTTCTGAGGTCTGGGTGGGACCCAAGAATTTATGTTTCTAAAAAGTTCCCGGTTAAGGCTATGTTACTGGTCCAGGGACCACACTTTGAAAACCACTGCACAAGGTCTTTTCTGGGAAAGTTAAGTGTTAGATGAAAAAGTGTGTTGGAGTGCTTTGTTGCTGAAATCCAAGTTCAAATCCCTGAGTGGCCACATGCTGGGACTCACCTCTTGTGTAAGAGGCTTACAGGTTTATTTCTGGGCTTACTGTTCTGTTCATAGGTCTACATGTCTGTCTTTGTATTAGCACCATACCCTTTTAATTACCATAGCTTTGCAATATATATTTGAAATTAGGAAGTCTGCTGCCTCCAGTTCTGTTCTTCTTTTTCAAGATTGATTTGGCTATTGGGGGATAAATATTTGTTACAAGAGATGAAATACTAGTTGGACAAGACACTTAGGAAGTGTGGTTCTTCTATGGATAAAAAGACTTATCTCATGAGCTTATTGGGAAAAAGAGAAAATAAATGTAACCTTCCTAGCAGCATGCTTGCCTTGATTTGAACTTGCCCTATAATTAGCAACTGTTTTTTTTTTAATGTACTACCTGGCTTTTCTGATAGGATGTGTCACCCAAGGGAGGTGAGCTCACCTACCCACCTACAAAGCTCAGTACTGGAAAAAATATCATATTTGTCCTTCCTGCTTCATGTGTGCTCTGTCTTGTTTCAGAGTTCTCCTGGAGGAAGGAAAGGCCACGGTGCCCCGACTGGCAGAGAAACTTACCACCGAGCTCATCTCACACATCAATGTGAGTCCGTTGGGTTGGGTTGCAAGTTATAAAAATTACAGCCTACCCAAGTCACTCTCTTAGGCATGAGTTCACTAAGACACCCACTGAAGCAGGCAGACAAAACTTTTTCTGAAAACCAAGCAGCTCATGATCCGAGGGTCATGGAATTGCTTGTGAAACAGAGAAGCAGCAACTGTATAATGCTGAAACAAAGAGTTGAATCAATCCATTTGGGGGAGGAAAAGTGGGAAGAGAAAAACTATATACCAGTTTAGCAGGATAAAAAAGAACAAACACCAAATTAGCAAATTCTTCTTTTCTTGACAGGTTGTGAACCCCTTTTTACCTTGAAAAAAAAAAACACCAGTTCTCTTACCATTAAAATGGATTTATTTGGGAATGGCAGAATTGCAATTCAGGGCATGCAAGCTATGACAAAACCATAGGCCAGTCTGGAGAACAAAGGAGAGGAATGTAGCCTTATGGAGACAGAGGAAGCAGAGAGGGGTTGATTTGGGTGAAAGTCCACTGGAGGAAAGTGAGAGTTCAGGGTGGTTGGTGGCTTCTCATTGGCTGAGTGGTGGCAATTTTTCATTGGCTGGGCTGTTGCTGGGCCAGGAGAAAATCTTCCTTCCTCCTACTGGGGTAGTAAAGTAGGTTTCTTCCTGTTGGAAAAATTGCAAGGTACCACTTCTTCCTGTTGGGGGTGGCAGTTGACACGGAGTTGGTGGGGCATAAGCACACCCCATTCTGGCCTCCCAAATCCACTTCGAATGGGATTTGTTTGATTCTATTTCAAAGCTTCACAGTATAAAAACCATTTTTCACAGCATCCAACTTGTAAGAAATAAATGTTCAGTTTTCACTGCTTCTCAGAAATGGACAACCACAGACAGGGTTCTCATGATATCATTAAAGATAGGAGAACTGTGGCTCAATGCCTCTTGAGAAACAGAATATTTGTAGTGCTTGCCTGAACCTTGACACATGATGTTGAACAGCACAAGAAGATTGAAGGTTTACCCTCAGAGCAAAGATGAGCCCAGGGCCTAGGTTCCAGACAAGAGTCACCTGAAAGTGTGTTTAAACTCAGATTCCCGAGCCAGTAGGTCTAGGTGGGACCCATGAATTTGCCCTTCTAACTTCCCAAGTGACCCAGGGAACCCATTTTGAGGAACATTGCTTCTAGCAGAAGCCCCTTAGTTTGCAGCAGAGAGCCCTGAAAGTTATATCCCTAATTGAGAAAAACATCTATTTTTGCAAAAAGACATTGTGTTTTGATAACATATTTCTTGACATTTAAATATTTTACATTAAAATTTGAATTTAAAATTTGCAATTATTTTAAATTATTTAAAAATTTTTTATATCAAGACAATTATGATAATGATAATTTGAAATATCGGGAAAAAAATTAATACATTTCTGCCTATAGATACAAGCTGTCTCCTCAAAAAAAGAGCCTGTGAGAACCAGATCTTGGTGTCACTTACCATTATCATCCCATGGCCTTGATACACTGATCCACAAACTGCCCAAAAATCCCAGTGGAACTCATCCTGCCCTGCTGGCTACAGTGACCTGTTCGCCAAAGCAGAAATTGGGGTGGCTGGTCACTCAGGTGCCTTTACCTGCAGTGTTCACCTGCAGGGGCTGTGGGAGTGGTGAATGGGGTCTGAATTGGAACTCTACCACTTACAAGCTCAGTGGTGATAACAAGCAATTTGCCTCTCTGAGCCTTAGGTTCCTCTCTTGTGAAAAAAAAAAAAAAAGAAGCAATAAAGCCATGTACTTAGTCCTGCAGCTGTGGGGCTTAACTGAGACGTAGAGATCCTGGCATGGTGCTTGGCCCAAAGACAATGCTCAGCACCCCCCATACCTTCCCTCTCCTCATCTTCATTATCGTCAGCATCGTTGATGGGTTAGGACTGTTCCCAGCCTGACACCAACACTCAAGACAAGGCCTCTCCTGAAGCACCACTGATCAGTTTATGACACTCAAATCACCACCAACAGAACATTTTACTAACGAAAGCTTAGATTCTATTCAAGCATACTTGTTCTCTAAATACCAGGCATCAAGGCCAAACCAAAAGAAAAGCAAACACTGGCCCCCCCTCGATTCCTCCCCACTCCAGGAGTGTAATGAAACTGCAAGATTTGACACCTGATCGTCCAAGCTGTAGTACATACCCACTCCTTGCAAAGCTGGCCATGGGCTCCTTAACAGGTGTCTCCCTTAACCAGCTTCACACGATGATAGAAATTCCAGATCCCGCTGAATGCTTTCAAATAGGATTCTGTCCATACACCCAAGAAATGTCAGCTAATTTCATCAAGCTGCAGCATTTCATTGTTTGCTATTACTTTGTTCAGAAATCACTCCCACTGTTAGACAATCAAATAAAGGAGAGCCACCAGAAGGCCACAGAGGAGTTGCGCCAGTGTGGAGCCAACATCCCCAGCAGCGACACCGAGAAAATGTTCTTTCTCATCGAGGTGAGGATTACTTCAATCAAGGGACTCCACGTGACATGCACCAGATCCCTCCAGATGGCCACATCCTCCCTCGTGGCCCAGCACCTCCTGAGGGGGTGCCACGCTCCCCATGGTGTGGCAGGAGCCCTCTGCTGCCCAGGCACCCTCGTCAGTCCCACCTGGATGGGTGATCTGCCCTCCATGCAGCCCCTCCCCACCCCACACTGCTGCCCCAAGTACCAGCCCTTTAATATGGTTACAGCACCGACTGATGGCTTTATCTCCCTTTCAGAAAATTAAGGTGTTTAATCAGGACATCGAAAAGTTAACAGAAGGAGAAGAAGTTGTAAGGGAGAAAGAGACCCGCTTATATAACAAAATCAGAGAGGAGTTTAAGAACTGGGTACTCATACTTACAGCCAACACCCAAAAAGGTGAGTCCTGGCTCCCCCTAAAAGTGGTGCTATTTTCACCAAGACCAGAAGCTACTTCTGGTGCATAAAAGCTTGCAAAGAGCTGAGCAAGCCCTCACCAGTTCAATTAATGCAATTCCACCACCTCCAACTTTCTTCTAGCTTCTTTGTTTTGGGGCTGTACAATTCCACTTACCCATTTCCCCTTCTCTTCACCCTAATCCAAGAGCAAGAAGTCAGTGATTTGGCAAGAACCTCTGTGCTTCACCTGGCAGAGTTCCAGCTTCCATTCTGCTCCATCCCAGATGCCAGTAGGGTTTGTGTGTGTGTGTGTGTGTGTGTGTGTGTGTGTGTGTGTGTGTGTGTGTGTGTGTGTGTGTGCACTTGATAAAAACAGCTCTGTTCACTTCCATGGTAGGATTCCTCCAACTATAGTCTGGATGTATTTGTGGGGGATTTCTAAGTGCTACAAGAATGTTTACGTTTCTGTATATATTGAACTAATTAGGTTCTTTTCTACTCATCATAAACACTACATTTCTATTGCAGGGCAATGGCTCTCAATTGAAACACATTTTCATAGAGTAAGATTTTTGTTTCTGAAAAGTCAGTATATTTCTCAAACTGGCATTATCAGACCATGAATTATTCGTCTTTTCATTATGGAAAATATTCTGTTTAGAAACATTGCCTTAGGGTACAGTGGGTAAGCAAGACTTAAAAAAAAAAAGTTCCTATCTTTCAAATGTCTGTGGAATCATTAAAATTCACCATGGTGGTTTGTTTTATGTTGCAGTGAAAAATATTATTCATGAAGAAGTCTCAAAATATGAAAAGCAGTATCGTGGCAAAGAGCTTCTCGGATTTGTCAACTACAAGACATTCCAGACCATTGTGCAGCAGTACATCGAACAGCTGGTAGACCCCGCTCTCCTTGTGCTCCAGAAGGCTGTTGGTGAGCAGCTCTCTTGAGTGCCCTTCAGATGGCCACCCAGCAGCTTCCGCAGGTCCCAGTGCCTTGGAGGGAGAGACTGGAGCAATCAAACACAGCCCGCGGGTCTTTGCACATCTGGGTGGGAGGCGAGGGTGCACATTAGCTTTACCTAACCATTGCTAAGCCTCTACCAAGCTATGTGAGGAAGGGTCAGGTGGCCAGGAACTGATAGGACCTGCTGGGGGCGGGTGGTGATGGTGGACTTCATGTCCTCCTGCGGCCAGGTTCCATTCCCTTCTTTGCTCTCGGTCTGTAGATCTGGGAGCTCAGCCCTCAAATGGGGTAATGCATCCTGATTCATCCTCCCTGTGTCATTAACCCATTTATTTCCACTTGCATTTGACTGATGTTCCGTTCTTTCTTTTGTTAGAAATTGTCTGGCAAAGTTTCACTGACACAGCCAAAAAGAATTTTGGTGAATTTTCCAACCTCAATCACACAGCCCAGGTGAGTGCCCACAGTTGGCTTGCCAGTCCCCAGTACTCCTGCCTGTTTTATTGGTGTCTAACCTTTGAAACAAGTTGGATATTTACTGCTGCCTGGAAATATTGGCCAGGGTGATAATTACAGGTCTGCTGGGTTGGTGACCCCAGGCGCAGCTGCTGTGTTGCCTCTGCTTGGGAGTTGTTCTGCACATCCTGGGAGAATTGAAACAAAGTACATGACCTCAGTGTCTTTTCTGCATGACCTTCTGCAGCATGGCAGGCCAGAGGCTTGGTGGTGACACCCTGAGCATATGACTGTACCTAGTGACTGGTTGGCATTTTGAACTTGTTTCTGCTACAAGGGTAGCATTGCCTGTTCATCATACCCCAAAATCTTTATAAGTTTATAAAATATTTCCACAGCTGGGTAGGCTTCTACTTAGCAACCCAGAAACCCTCCCCTCAACCCATGTCTCAGTAAAGGAAAGAGAGGGATGTATGTTCCACCTCCACCTGGGCTCTAGATAAAAATCCTCCTCTGCCAGCACTGGTGGGTCCGAATCTCATGCCACACAGGTGAGCAAGGCAAAGAATTGCTGCCGTTTTTCCATAATACAAGCGAATTTCTCCTTTTGCCACCCTTGCCAGTTGGTGAAAACAAAATCTCCCTCCTGACCTCTCCAAATTCCCTGGGGGCTGTGTCTGAGTCCTGCGGTGCCTCCCTGTGGGATGGGCTGCATGCCTGGTCCTTGATGGACATTTCTCCAGGCCAGCGGTTTCCAAGATGTCCACCATCCTTCCTTGGCCTCAGTGGGCAGGTGCCTGGAGCTCCGTGCTCCTGACAGCAGGAGCGGCTTCTCCTGGGCTCTCACACGGCCCTGCTGGGGTGCAGAAATGTTCTGCTGCAAGCCCAGGGACCGGGGAATTCAGCATCCACCATGGGCCACCTCCTGGGCGTCTGACATAACTAAGAAGCCTCGCATGGCTCCTGGCTCAGCTCCCTGCACCTGCCCGGCTGGGGCTCCCGGAGCTCCCCAGGCCACCAGCCCACACACTCCTCTCTGCCATTTGTACCCCACTCCTCCTGAGCCACATCAGAGCCAGGGTCTTGTCACCTCCAGTGCTACTCTTCTCAGGAAGTGACACATGGGCTGTTGCTGCTCAGGCCCCATCCTGCAAAGCGGTTTGCCACATACCCTCCAAAAAAGAGGAAAATCCAGCCCCTGTGAAACTCACAGGCTCCCCCTCTCAAGCCATTGTGTCTGCCTTCAGTGCATGGAAGCCCATTTGAAACTCAAAGGCCAGGAGGGGACTCCTCCCCACAGTGTCATCGCTCCATTCCCAGCATGCCCTGACCATGTGGGTGAGGCAGGAGTCACAGGATTTCTGGGAGCGAAGCCGTGCAGCGTTACCCCTCTGTCATTAGCTGTGGAGTCATTCTTGAATGCAAGATGAATGATGCATAGCAAGGTGCTGAAGCAGGAAGACGGTGGCGTGGAGGGAAGGGCAGCGGGGCAGGCAGGGCCCACCCCGGGTGGAAGCACAGAGCAGGGCTGATGAGGACACTGGCTCCTTCTGAAAATCACCTTTTACGATCTCATTCTTTGATCTTAAATTCTTTTTAATTTTGTTTCAACATTCCTAAGTTGTGTAAACCACAAGGTGAGAAAAAGAAAAGGAGTACCGTGTTTCTTTTTCCAACCAGAGCAAGATTGAAGACATAAAAACAAAACAAGCGGAAACAGCGGAAAATCTGATCCGCCTTCAGTTCAGGATGGAGCAGCTGGTTTATTGTCAGGACCAGATTTACAGTGTGGTTCTGAACAAAGTCCGAGAGGAGGTGTTTAACCCAGTGGGAAAGCCTTCCCAGAATCATTTGAAATCGCCTGTTTCAAATAATACCTCCTCAGTTTCCTCCATCAATGAAATCGGGGTGCACCTGGATGCCTATTTCCTGGTGAGTGTGTACATGCACAGGCCAGGGCGCTGCGGGGTCTGCCGCGTGGACAGTGGGGTATCCCGACGGAGAGCTGCTTCACTGAGCAAGGAAGGGAGGGGGATCTGCTCTGCACTGAGCCCTTCTGCTGTGATAAATGACTCATACATTATCTCAGCTCTAGTTTCACAGAAACCCAATCAAGACACCTTTAATTAATTTGCCCCAAATGAGGTTTTTAATGTGGCAGAGCATGTACTCAAAATTAATTCCAACTCCAAAATTCTTTATATTCTATGCTATGCATGAATTGAAAAATTACTATTATCAAAATACAGCAAGATACCAGGAGCACTAACTTTCCTGGTTATAATTAGCTTTCCTTGATGTTCAGAAGGCTGTCAGCCCTGGGAGGGCCTCAAACTCACCAGCTCCAGAAAACAGGAATGAAAATTCCTAGATTTTGCAACCCAATCAATTTCATGGTTTCTAACCCTCTGCCCATGGGCTAAAGTATTAGGGTACACAGAAGGAAGATAGCTTTTAAACTGCATGGAAGCCCTACTCCTGGATAGGATAGGATAGGATAGGATAGGATAGGATAGGATAGGACAGGATAGGATAGGATAGGATAATATCCTTAATCAGAATAGAAAGTAGAGTTGCCCCATGTAGGGTCCAGCTTCAGGCGAACTGGATATGCTGATGAAGAGGGAATGAGGTGAGCATTAAAGCAGGTCTTGATCTGCTCCCAGAGGGAGCCACAGGGTCTCGGGGCCAGGTGGTCTTTCTAGGGAGATGGAGTGGGAGTGAGGGAGAGGGGGAAGGGATTCCTGGGAAGGCTGGGGTGTCCAGAATGTCGTATGGGTCTGCTAGCCATCAGGTAGGTTCTGAGTGCCAGAGGCAATACCTAATCATTGGGAAGCCCAGATAGAAACTTCCAGTGGTTTGATACTGACCACTGAGGCAGGAGTGGATGGCACCTAAGACTGAGCAGAGGGACCATTCATGCATCCAAGAACCCCAGGGCTTCTCTCTGTAACCACAGGCCTTGGGCCAAGACCCCTCCAGCTCACCCTTCTTACCCCCTCTTCCAGGAAACGAGCAAACGTCTTGCCAACCAGATCCCATTCATAATTCAGTATTTTATGCTCCAAGAGAATAGTGACTGCCTGCAGAAAGCCATGATGCAGATACTACAGGAAAAAGAGCACTATTCCTGGCTGCTGCAGGAGCAGAGTGGCACCGCCGCCAAGAGGAACTTCCTGAAGGAGAAGATCCACCGGCTGTCTCAGGCGCGGCGTGCGCTCTGTAAATTCTCCAGTTAGAGGGGGATACACGTGGCGGGACTACAGTGCTTTGGGGCTTTTCGTCATGTGTGTGCAGTATGAGGAAGATGGTGCAGGAAGTGGCTTCTCATTTGGGGCTAGACCTTTCTGCTGTTGTCTGTCCATCATCGCTGTACTGCACTCTGCACCAGGGTTCAAATCTCAAGTTCACACACACGCAAGGCTGTCACCTCCACCGGGTGGTCTTCTCTGACCTCCATGAAGATGTGGCTCTCCAGTCTTTGGGCTCCATTGCCCCCATCATTCTCTGTGGATTTGTGTTCCCCCACCGCCATTACATTATGAGACCCCAGAGGGGGAAAGTCAGCACCCCACTCTTCTTCTGTATTTCCAGAGTCGTGCATGCACCTGGCACACAGCAGCCACTTAATAAATGATATCTCAGTGAACAAACGAATGCTGGTGATTACCCAAGGCTTTGGCTTTAATTTGGTTGCTTGGGATGGTGTCCCTTAGCTGGGCACTCAGAGAATTCAGTCGTGCCACCTGCTTCCCACTGTTGGCTGTGCTTGTGTTGCCAGCCCCCTAGGAGAAATGAGCTTGAGTGATATGGATTTTAATTTGTACTGTTTCCCTTGAGCAGTGAGTTTCCATTGCTCTGTTAAATCTTGAAGAAGGAAAAGAGTTGTTTCCACACCTGCCCAAATATTATCAATATTTAATTAGGAAATTCAAGAATATGATTTCATAAGAAAATAATAAGGAAAAGCATTTTCCAAAAAAAATACAGAACTGCCAGAGTCAAGCTCCAGCCCAGGAGTGGGTCACGAAGGAAAGGACAGCGTCGGCAAGTGTGGAGATGAGTGAGAAGACGAAACACCCAATTAAGGTTATAACATCTCCTGACATCAAGCAAAAGGGTCTTTATTTTTATATCTTTTTAAGGTTTACATAATGTTAAACATTTTTCTTTAATCATGAATAATACAATCCTTTATCTGTCAGTTTACATAATTTCAGCTTATTACCCTTAAGTAAATATCATTTATTCTAATAGTAGCCATTTAACATTTAATTTTTAACTTTCCCCTAGTCTATTGTGATTAGTAATTCATGTAAGCTACATGCTAAGTGCTAAACAGAAAATGGCATGAGACAGCATGTGGCTAAGTGTGTGGGCTATGATTTTTACTTTAAACATGTAAAATTATAGAGTTTAAGATATGTGTCAAAGGCTATATAAAGTTTAAACAGGCTATATAAATGCAAGCTATATGTCTTTTGGTCATTAACTGTAATGCTATATTATTAATTAAATTCTATCTTACACATGTGGGTTGAGGCTTACATCTAAAGTCTAGGGATGGTACTCCTATCACCTATAAGTTTTAACATTCCTCAACATTCCTATAAATACAATAAAAACACCTTATTCTTTCATAATATTCATTCCACAATTTCAGGTGTTCACACCTTTCCTCCTGCATCTACAGGCACCAAGGTCTTGCAGTACTCTTTAATCTTTCATATAATGATACTAAATCTGCTCTTACTACCTTACCATTAATATAATAATATTTTGTCATAAATTCATTATAAACTTTTATATATGGGATATTTATAAATTTAAATCTTCCTATTTTGCTCATAACTTCTTTTTTCAAGGGGAATACTAGAGGTGTCTTCTAATATCTAAAGGGGGACCCTGGGTGGTGGGGACTATTAATCTTTATTACTTTGCTGTTTCATATAAATTTCTTAGGAAAATGGGTTTTTCTATGGGGGTTTTCTAATGGCCCAGTGTCCCATAACTCCTGGTTAATCATGTTTCAATTGTTACAAAAGGAGGAACAAACTGCATCTAGTTTTGAGAGGCCTGGGTTGTTCTGCCTCACTTGTTCATGGCAGTATGCCTGGAGCAGCTGGTCCTATAAGACGCTTTCATTTCCGGAATTGCTGCTTTGATCAATATTTTGGGTTATGTTATTTACTAAAGATGAATAAATCTTAAGTACATAAAATTTCCCATATATGAGCCCACTCACCAACATCATAACTGCAAAAATAAGTGCGGGAATTAGCAGGGGCCAGCTATGAGGTTCCCTGTTTTCAGGATTCCCCCGCATGCCTGGACCTTGTCAAACAGGATGAGCAGCATGGCCCGCGCCACACAACTTCACATACCATAGACTGGAGGACAGTGGCTAATTTCATTTTTTTCTTTGAGCTATGCTGTACTTCCCTGTCTCGTCTGAGGGTTTCAGCCCTGGACAAGTTCACTGTGGATTCAGTGAGACCAAGAAATGACAGCGGAACATTCTTGGGGTAAAAGGGTTTATACCTGGCTTTATTTTCATGGCACTAAGTCAAGCACTAGGATCACCTCTAAATCCCGCAGTCTGCAGGTCCGCAATCCACCTCCATCTCTGCCTCTGCCCAGAGCACTGGGCGGAGCCCATTATACAGTGACTCAGTCAATAATACCTCCTTGCCTTAGGGGTGTGGAAGCAGTACCTAGCAGCAGATCACTTACATCATCAGGTAGTTAGGGACAGCTGAGGCTCCTGGCCATAGGAACTTCCATTTTCCACTAAAATTAAAGATTAGGAGAGATTAGTTAAACCATTTCTACTAACTAGGTGTCCCAAGGCCCTGAGTGGAGGCCGTGGTCTCTCATGAAGCTGCAGGCCAGCTGTGCTGCTGGATCAAGGCTCAGCTTGGGACGATACCCTTCTGTGGTTAGCAAATAATGGCCTCCCCATCTGAAAAATAAATTTTCAAAGAGCTAATGCAACAAAGACGGCTGGCTCTCACCCAGAAAAATGGCTCTGTAAGGGCCCGACCTTCCCCTGTGAGAGTAGATTGGGCCGCGTGTACACCAGGCCCAGGCTCAGGGCCACCAGCTCAGAACCACCAGCTTTTCAGCATCTGTCTCCTTGGTGCAGGACTCTCTGCTGGGCCAGGGCAGACAGGAAGGCAAAGGCTGGACTGTGCCCTTGAGGACCTGATAAATAAGAGCTTTGCAGGAGCCAGCCTTCTCAGGTTTTAACTGCCAAGGAATCTTCTTAAAACGCAGATTGATTCAGGGGTCTTAGGGCGGCCCAAGACACTGCATTTCTACCGAACTCCCAAGTGAAGCCAGGGCTGCTGGACTCCGGCCCAGAGGAGAGGAGTGTGTCTACGTCACCAGCACAGAAGCCAGAACGGGGCAAATGACACCAGACTCTGGACTCCCACTCTGGTTGAAAGAGGGGTTGCTGGGCAGGGGCAGCTCTGCCCATCGCTTTCCAGAGTTTCAGGCAGTGATGCCTAACCCGGGTGGTTTCCGGGATGCGAGTCTAGGCACAGTCCTCTCCTCCGGGCACTGCGCCCCCAGGCTCCGCACCGCCTCCTCCTCCGGGCACCGCCCCCCAACCCCAGCCACTCCCCACACCGCCTCTTCCTCCGTCACCGTCCCCCCAGGCCCGCAACGCCTATTCCTTCAGGCACCGCCTCCTCCTCCCGGCACCGCCCCCCAGGCCCCGCACCGCCCCTTCCTCCCCGCAACGCCCCCTTCCCCCTGTGACCCTGGGCTGCGCCTCCTGACTTTCATTTTCGCCAGCGGAGGAGGAGAAAAGAAACAGAAACTGAACCGGAGCTGACGGGGAAACACGAGGTGGGGAAGGAGAGTCAGGGAGGAAACCATGAAGGCCGCGGAGCGGCTGAGGGCAGCCCTCCCGAGGTCACCGAAGCCAGGCATCCGCCTCACCATCACTCACTCATTCATTACAGGAACATTTGTTGGTACACTTTGTGCCAGGAACTCTGCTGATCCCAAGTACAACAGCAAACCCCGGTCCGCCCGGTCGGCAGCCTGGTGGCACAATCGGCGTTCAGAGGACCCAAGACAGTGTGATGAGGCCACGGTCCACGGGGCGGGGAGGGGGGCCGTGAGGCTGACAGCAGCTCCACCGGGCCTGGAGAAGGACAGAGGGAGGCTGCATCCTGGGGGAGGCCCGGCGGACAGAGACAGGAGGAGGAGCACCCCTGAGCGGCAGGAGGTGAGCGTAGTGAGGAAAGAGTTACTTTCAAGCCATGGGCGTCGGGCCAAGCGAGGTGAGGCTGGGCACAGGCGGCATGGTGCTCCAAGCCGGGTACCCCACTCCCTCGCACCCCAGCAGTGGGGCACCCTGCAGCGGTTAACAGGCCTCTGTCCGCTTCCCCCAGGGGTTTGAGAAAATGCCCCGCTGGGGAGGTAGGGAGCCGAGCCTGGAGGCTTGCCAGGCACGGCTTTCATTCCCACCAGCTCAGCTCCTCCCTGCAAGCCGGGGCCTGGCCAGACTGGAGGTCAGAGTGCCGGACAAGTACCGGGGAGAGCCCAGGCACACGTACTGCCTAGGCAGCAGGGCTTGGGGCAGTATGACTGGCCACTAACATACTTCCCTATGATGCTGTTTTTGCCAAATACCTTTTAATTGAGGTAGGAAAAAAATGGAGGTGAAAAAAAGTAGTAGGAGGGTAGGACCCAGGGACTGAGGTGGCTGAGCACCTCAGTCCAGTTAAACTCAGGCCGTGCCTACTGAGCACCTGCTGTTGGTAGGGCATAGGCGCTGGAGGGATCCAAGCTTTGTAAGACCTCTGCCCTGCTGTCGTGGAGGCGGCAGCCCCAGTGAGGAGGTGGCTGCATCCCTCACTATCCAGAACCTCACACCCATCTGGGACGCAGCAGCATCTTGGCCTGAGCTAAGCCGGCAGGGGGCCAAGAAGAGGCATGACCCAGGCTTGGCAGGAGCTCCTGGGGCAGTGGCATAGACTGGGGACATCACAGCTGGAAGTCGGCAGGGCTGGGGGATGGGTCCGGGAGCCTCAGAGGGTAGGCCAGCAGCAATGTGGGCCGTGTTCAGGAGTGCTGAGTGGGGTGCTGAGCCTAAGGACAATCTCAAGGGCTGAGCTTGAACGTGTTGTGCCCCGTTTCCTTGAGTCCCCCGTGTGGAGCCTCAGTCACCAGCCTCAGTCGCGAGATGTTAGAGCAAAAGAGGTCTTTATTGCTAGTTCGAACTAGGGTCCCAGCAGCCCATCAAAACACAGGACTCGGTCTGAGACCCTGAACAAAGTTCCCTTTTTGCTTTTATACTTTTGGAAATTGGGCGTGGCTTGAGCAGGAAACTTCTTACTCAAGATGGAGGACACAGAACCAAAATGGAGGCAGGGGATCGTGTAGGGGGCATAGTTATTCAAGATGGAGGGCACAAAATGGAGGCAGGGGGTCAGGTAGGGGACATAGTTATTCAAGATGGAGGACACAAAATGGAGGCAGGGGGTCAAGCTAACCTTCCAGGGGTCCCACAAACGTATTTGGGAGAATACAGAGTAACCCATGTTTCTAGAGAAGGAATGGTCAGCAGTTCTGGTGAAAGGCTGTGAGCTTCCTCAGGACAGGAGCGCCTTTTGTGAGTTTAGATTGGGGAGAGGATGCTAGAGAGCACAGGCTTGGGGAGAAAAGGCTGGAAGCAATCTCAGCTCCCCCATATCCTGGTTAGGAGGCCCAGCAGTGCCTGACTTCTCTGCTTCAGTGTCCTTATGTGCAAAACGGGGGTGATAATCTTACCCCCCACACAGAGCTGTTGTGAACGGAGCCATTCTCCTGTGCTGGCACCTGGCACCTACTAGTACTCAGAGCACAGGAACTATGATTGTATTATTACTTAATTACACCTCATATAAGCCCCTGCCTCTCAGGGATCTGCCATATCATGTGCAAACTAGAAACAAGGAAGTATCTGAATCTCAGGCCACCAGGAAAGGGGGAGGCATGATTAGTGCCTGAGGTGCCAAATCAAAAGGGAGCTTGTCTGCATCTATGGTGCATGAGTGCATGCCCCTCACCCACCTCCTGGTCCCGGCCCTGAAGTAACCAACCAGAAGTAACTAAGGCCCAGAGGGATGAGTGGCCAAAGTTTCCTGCTAATTAGGGCCACCCCAGCTGGGGCTGCCCAGAACCCAGCACTGGACTCTGCAGAGCAAGGGGGACTTCCGGCCAGATGGTTGCATGGTGGGGTCTCCTCCCCAGATCTGGGTGGTCGCCATAGTTCTATACAGGCTTTCTCTGACCCCAGGCCTTGGACTGGGGTGGGACAGTCCTTCCTGATTACAGGAGTCTTGGGGGGAGGAGGCTTGTTGTCAGGGACTCGGAGTTGAGCTCAGGAGAATGGAGGGGGCATGCCAGCCCCTTCCCAAGGGAAATGTTAACTCCTCACCCACTGAGCCACCATGGGGTGGGCCGCTGCTGGGTCCGCTTGACTTCAGTCCCCCACTTCTACCCATTTCCAGAAATCAGAGCCAAATTCCAGGGTGGGCTTGAAGAGGACAAGGAGAATTGGGAAGGGAGTGTGAAAATAAAGGAAAACCTCACTGAAATGGAGTCAGGAGGCTAGGAGCGGGGGAGCCACAAAGTGCTCCACATCAGTTATAGGAAGCACTGTCAATCACAGACCCCAATAGGAGGATCTTACACCAGAAGGAGCCGTCAGTTACAGTTACAGACCCCAAGACGGAGAGATGTACAGGGCATCTCCCACAGAAGTCGGCTACCCCTGCAACTCAGCCAGTGAGAAGCTGAGTTCACCCTGAAACCGCCGGCTTTTCTCCAATGTACTTTCCTTCAAAACAACCCCGGCTAACTTCTTCCTTCTTCTCCGTGAGAACGTTCCTCTCCTTCATTCACTGTGCTTATGGTTTTGCCATACCTTTCCTGTCCTGAATTGCAATTCTCTGCTATTCCCAAATAGATCCATTTTTGCTGGTAAAATAACTGACTTTTATTTCTAAGAGTAACAGGAAGAAGATGAAGCGGGTCTACCATGGGGACGGGCTGGAGGGGGAGCTGCCATCAACATAGAAGGCTCTTGAATCCCAGCTGGTGCGAGCCCAGAGAACCTCCCGCGGGGATATAAGACACCCGTTATCAGTGCATCTTTGGAACACCAGGGATTAACTGACGGGCTAGTTAAGGCTGTAGTTCAGCTTCCATGACTACAGGCCATTAGAGCAGCCGTTCTCAAACTGCTGCAGAATCGCCAGAAGGACCTGAAAACCCAGGCCACTGGGCGCAGCCGCCGAGTTTCTGATGCAGCTGGTGCGGGGTGGGGCCCGAGGGAGCTGGATGCTGCTGGCACCGGCGCAGGCTAAGGGCACCCGGGGAGGCTGAGCTCAGGCCTGCGTGTGTATGTGGGGGCGGGAAGGGGGCATTCCGTAGGGTTCGGTTTCGATTCTGCCGAGGTCCACAGCTTGGGCCCTTCCATCCTTGGGTCCTTGGCGACCAGGAGTTTCGTTTCTCCGCGGCCGGGGGCGGGCTGGCAGCGAGGGGCGGCGCTGGCGCTGCATAAAGCGGAGGGGCGCGGGCGGCGCGCACTCGCCGCGGCGCGGTGACAGGTGAGTGTCGCGCTGCAGGGTCCGCGCACCCCCCAGCCGGACAGGGGCTCGGAGAGGCTTTGGGACGGCTGGCTGCGAAGCCCACCGCGGCGGGTGCGCGCAGGGGCGCAGGCGGTAGTGGTTACGGGGGTGACGATGGCAGAGCGAAGCCGGCCGGCTCGGAGCGCGGCCGATCCCCCTTCGGGCCAACAGGCTGCTAGGTTCCCGGGGACCCACCACGAACAGTCCGCGGGGTCCCGCGGCTTTTATGCTTGAGGAGGTGGGAAGGTGGAGGGGGCGAGGGAAGGGGCTCTCCGAGGGAGCCGATTAAGGGGGAGCGCACTGGGGAACTCTCACCTGCGCTGCCGCGGCCTCGGAGCCCACCCCGAACGCCCACCATCATTGACATCATTTTCTATTTCCTGCGAAGGAGTGCAAACCGGACAGTCAACAGTCCGGTGAGGGGGTGCGGGGTTGGAAGCTCAGAGACAAGGCGTCTATGCCAATCCTGATGAATAGAAGGTTCGAGAGGAGGGTTCAGGCGAGGACGCTGTGCGTACCGGAGCCGTGGGGTGGGGGAGGCAGGGCTGGGAGTGACAAGGCATGGGCACAAGCGCGCCGTGAGTGTGGGGAGATGCCCGCGGACCCCCTTCCTCTGAGCTTGGGTAGCGGGCGCCACCGAGTTGGGGGACACACTGAGCTTGCCGGATGGAGGGAGGTAGACGGGCCTGGGAGCCGGCAGAGGGCACCCAGGCGCTGCCGGGACCTGCACTCCCCACCGCGGGAGGCTGCTGGCCTTGCAGGTGGGTTCTTGGAATTATTTGGTCAGATCCACTGATGGAAGAAGGGTCATGTGATGCTAACCCTCAGCCGTCAGCCCGACTGGCTCCTAAACCGTCTGAGCAAGTTTGCCCTTTCACCTTGCAACAGACCCAAGGGCCGGGGTTCTCAGCCCTCGCGACGTGGGCGCGCCCCCACTCCCAGGCAGGCTCTCGGCTCTCCACGTACCCGGCGCTTAGCTCGGCTGGCCGGGCAGAGAGCGTAGGATCTAAAGTACAGGATATTCTCCCTTTCACCATGAAAAGTTTAAACATCAGAGGGTTTGAGGAAGGCAGAACACTTTCAAGAGAAAAAGCAAATGTAAATCCTGCGAGGATTATTTCTAAAACGAAACTAATCTGAAGTGGAGGGGCAGCCAGCCCCACCCCCATGGACAGGTGGAGCCTGCCTGGGCGGACACAGACCTGCCCTGCGCAGGAATGGGAAAGTCCTGCTGCACCTGTGTTTCTCCCCTCCCTACCCCAGCCTTAGGGGGGAGAGGAGATCCTGGGACAGTGACCCCACCTCCACCGACGGGGTTGTGAAGTAGTGAGGGAAGGTAAGAGCGGGAGAAAGGAGAGCTGGGGGTGGGGCTCCCGCCTCCCGCCCCGGAACTCCCTGCTGTCTTGTCCTCAAACCCCGGACACGGATCAGACCTTTTGTGAGCAGCCAGGCGCTTGACTCGGCCAGGGCCAGCATCGGTGAACGCACTCAGGTCGGCTTGACAACGGCGTCTGGGTGCTGAGGGTCATGAATAAGAAGAAACTTTTTAATTACGGAGACTGCCCTGCTCCTGAAACCCACGCTGATTTTCAAAGATGATCTAAGAAAGGGACAAACGTTTAAGATGTACAGACAAAACCCACAAGATTTTTGCTTTCGAGGAATTTCAGTTTACAAAACAGGGAGGGACGCTATTCACAAAGTCCTATTTTTGATCCAGCTGCAACGAGTGGTCACGGGGGTGCAAGCCCCGAGGACCAATGATGTCACCTGCCTGGGTGCAGGGAGGCCAACTGAGGCGGCTGTGGTCTTCAACATGGGCTGGGACCCCCTGGGCACACAAAGTCTTTCCAAAGGCCTGGTGAGGGGGTGGAGGGAATAAATTTTCAGATTGCCAGATTCCTAAGGATTCTTTAAAATAAATTGCCTTTCAAAGTCACCTACCTCCCACTTTCAGTGAAAGGAATGCATTCCTCTTTGCCTCTTGTTTCTATAACCTTGCCCTTTTAATGGAATCAGTATTGAAGAAGACTGCATAGCTCCTGGGGGGAGGGTCCCATGAAAAACAGCACAGAGAGCATCAGAAAAAAATTGTTGGTTCTGGCATTAAATTAACAGCAAGGCTCTGTGCCTTATCCATTTACCTTAGAATTAAAATACTCAAGATTTATGGAAAGGATCCCGATAACGATGAATCTGCTTCATCACACAACCAATCTAAGCAATGAAAACATACCTGAAACAGTGTTCTCATTTATTCTCCTTGGTTTTGGTTTTTGTATGTTTTGTATGATTTTAAGGTGTAGGAGAACAGCTCTGCGTTTCCGTCCAACTAGTCAACGTTACATCATCAAGTAAAAAGGTGTATTGGAGGTAAGTAGGGGCTTTATATTTTTTATAATATTTATTTAAACTAAAGGGAAAATTTTAATTTACTTTTGCCCAAGATTATTAGCTGTATACAACTTAATGTTTAGAGACTTGCCCTAGACATTTTTAAAAATGAATTTCAAATATACACATATGCAATTTTTGGGTACAGACAAGTATAATAAAGTGGTCAATTAAATGCTTTCCAAAATAAAATGATATATATGTATATGAGGAGATAGATGTGAGCTGAACTTACTATGGTAATCATTTCACCATATTTATAAATCAAACCATCATGCATATACACCTGAAACATATATAGCAATGTAAGTCAACTATTGGTCAGTAAAACTGGAAAAAATAAAAGTGAATGACATTAACATATACACTTGTGTGTTTACCTTAGAATTAAAATGAAAACAAAATTATAGGATATATGAAACAAAAATATGAAGTCAAGGGTGAAAAGGAACAGAGTAAAAGAACTTAAGAGTTCATATATTCTTTTTAAATTATAGATTTGGGTATCAAAGTATTGTAATACTTATATTCCCTTGGCTCTGTTGGAAATAGTTCTACAATAATTTCATTTTTAAATATGAATTTTAGATATGTGTCAGAAATTTCATCCTTTGCCACCATTTAAATTTATGGTGAAAACATTTTTGATATTCAACCCAGACTTGTGGCAGGAAAAACCTAGTTTTAAATAACCCTGTGGGGTATGGCAGCGTATTCTTGAAGTCCTCTGAGCCAGGAGCCACCATTTGTCCTTATGGGACATTTGGTTCCTTGGAGTGCCCCTGGCATTTCTTTACCAGTCACTAACCACTAATGAGCTCATGGTGCGTCCCAGGATGTACAGAGGTGGGTTTGGCTCTGGGATTGATGCACCCAGCTTCTGAATTGTGCTCTCCCTTATCTGCTTGATTTTAAGCTGAACTGAAAAAGAGGATGGTTAATTCTGAACTGAACGATACAAAACCTGATTCAGCTTCTGCTTGCAATCATGTATTACCAAATGGAGATGTGGATATGGCAGAGAAATATCAGGAAAAAGTAAGTTGCTATCTGAAAATCCCTCTCTGTGTGGACATGAGCTGTGCCTGAAGGCAGCCCTCTTACGCAGCCACGCCGCTGCTGCCCTGACATGCCTGCTGCCTCATCTCTACATGTTGCGTGTGGGCCTGTCTTGCAGTTGAACATAGACATTTTGCCTTAGCTGATGCTGGTTGTCTTGCAGTTTGAGCCTGGGAATCCAGGCGAGACGGTGATTGCCTCCTGCAAGGACTGGCCCAGGCCCGGCACCCAGGGAGCCCTGTGTTATCAGGGGCCCACGTGGCTCAGTCTCCAGCTGCAGGCCTCCGAGGCGTCTTTGTGACATTCACACAGGGAAGCTCAGAGGTGTCTTTTTCCCCCAGAATCAAGACATATTTGGTGGGAACCAAACCTGGCCTCTAAAATTAGTCCGACCTGAATTTGATTCCAACACAGACACTTCCAGATATATGATACTGGGTGGTAATTCCTCCCTGGTTTATATGCCTGGGTTTCTACTTGTAAAACAGGAATAATAATAGGATTTGCTTTGTGTGGCTATTAACAGAAGTCAATGCAGGCAGAGTCCAGGAACTCAGAGGAGCTCTGTGTGCTGCTGTTACCTGTTTTGAAACCATGGATCACCAGCTTTTTTCAAGTTGACTCCATTTTCATAATTGATGTTAAACAATATTTTCTTAATTTTTTTTATTGGAATATAGTTGATATACAATATTTGTTTTAGATGTACAACATAGTGATTCGATAATTATATGAAACTACTAAATGTTCACCACAGTAAGTGTAGTTACCCCTATTACTATAATAACAATATTTTAAACCACATTAAGAGCCATATTGAAGGGCATAGAAAAGTAAGAAGGCCTACCCATCTTTCCAAGACCCCAGTATGGCTGCCTGCCTCTTGCCCAGCTGTGTAATCTCCAAGAAATGGAGCCGCTCCATTTCTTGGTGAGAGCTCACACCACGCAGACCACCTGCTTGGCTGTAGCTTGGCCTTTTCCAGTCAAGTTGAACAGGGTGCGTTTGGAGGTCCAACAATTCCACTTCTAGGTGTAGACCCTGGTGCTCAAAGTGCAGTCCATAGACCAGCCGCGTCAGATCACCT
The DNA here is from genome assembly GCF_030020395.1 of Manis pentadactyla. Taxonomy (NCBI): domain Eukaryota; kingdom Metazoa; phylum Chordata; class Mammalia; order Pholidota; family Manidae; genus Manis; species Manis pentadactyla. The sequence goes on from NC_080019.1 coordinate 193,291,467, forward strand.
AGTGTGCTTCAACACAAATGATCTCCCACACATACCTCCACCACTTAAATATGCCCTCCAGGGGATTCTGCTTCATGCTAAGTTTGAGAACCACTATGCAAACTCTTTCACATACCCCTGGGAGCCATGTTCATACAGCATTGTTCATAACAGCAACACCTGGGGTCCACCCAAGTGCATGAGCGGTGGAGTGCACACCTAGGTGGCGGGATGCCTATGCGGCAGAATTCTACAGAGCAGAGAGGAAGAAGAGCTGGAGGTCCAGGCAAGATGGCTGAGTCCAAAACAAAACGGTGAACCAAAGAATCAGGCCATAGAGGAAATACACAGTATCATCTCATTTATATAAAGTTCCAGAACAGGCAACAGTAGCCCATGTATTGCATCAGGAAAGATGGATAGGTAGTAAAACTGTAAAGAATAGCTAGAATGTGGTTATCAGAATAGGGGCCCTCTGGGGGACAAAGCGTAATAGAAGGAAGGTAACCAACGGTATATGTTTTCTCAACCCAGGTAATTGGTACATATTTGCTAATTATTATTCATGTTTTATAAATTTTTGTGAATGGATGATATAAAGAAATGAAAACAAAAAGAACCCGTAAGAGGGCTGAGACTCAGGCTACTGAAGGGTACAAAGGTACAGCCAGGTTTCCGTATGGCCTCCATGGGGCTTTCCTTCTGGAGAGGTGCTGCAAACCTTTCTTAAGTATTGTTACAGAGAAAAAAATTGCACTGGGCCCTTGTTAAAAATGGCAAGGAGAATATAACTCAAGACTGGTGCAGTAGAGGAGAGAGATTGAGCTCAAGGTAGAATACAAGGACAAATGGGGATTTGCGGCCAGCAGGCAGGGTGAGGGAGAGGAAAGAGAATTACTAAGAGGAACTTGGTTAGGATCAAGGGAAGTGGGGAAGGAACTTGATTAGCTGTTAAAGGTAAGGGAATTCTGGATGAACTGGCTTAGCAGTATTCTCTACATCTGGACTGAGGAAAAGCCTCGTGGAGAAAATGACTCAAAGGAGCCTCACTAAAGTTTGGTCAAGGGAGTCTTTGTCACTGTGCACCCCTTTCTCTACAGAAAATTTCCAGTGTTCCCTACATATGGAATTTTGTATCCATGCGTTCTGTAAGGCAGTAATTCTTGACCAGAGTCACTTTTACCTCTTAGAACATGTGGCAGTGTCTGGAGATATTTACATGGTGTCAACTCAGGGTGACCAATGAATAGAGGGACGAACAGAGGCCAGGGATTCTGCTGAACCTCCTACAATGCCCAGGATAGTCCCCTATAACAAAGCTTTGCCTGGATCAAAATACAAATAACTTCTCATCATGACATAAAGCAATTATTCTAGTAGAATTTATGTATTTTATAAAATATACACAAAAATAGGAATTAAAAAGAAAAGGGTAACAAAATTATTTTCTCAAATGATGATCTTAATCAGGTTGTTTGTTTTCTTGTTGAGTTTTGAGAGTTCCTTATATATTATGGATACAAGTCCTTTGTCAGATATACGCTTTGCAGACATTTGCACCCGTATGATGGGCTTGTCTTTTCATTCTCTTAACAGTCATTTTTAAAGAGCAGATGTTTTCAATTTGGAGGAGGTCTTGTTTAACTGGTTCTCTTATGGATTGTGTTTTTGGGGCCATATCTAAAAAATTCTCACCTAACACACAGTCACAAATATTTTCTTCAGTTTTCTTCTAGGACTTCTGTAGTTTCAGGTTTTGCATTTAGGTCTATGGCCCATTGTGAATTAATTGTTTTTGCATATGGTATGACATATAGAAACAAGTTCTTTTTTTTTTTGCATATTAGATGTTCAGTTGTCCCACCACCATTTGTTGAAAGCTTGCACTTCTTCCACTGATACTCTCAGCACTTTTGTCAAAAATCACATTCATACATGTATGTGTCAGTTTATTTCTGCAATATGTATTCTGTGCCATTCTTCTCTTTCTCCTTTTTCCACTGGTGTCACATTGTTTTGGTCACTTCAGCTTTAAAATAATTACTGATTTCATGTAATGTTAGTCCTTCAGCTTTGTTCTTTTTCAAAGTAATTTTGACTATCCTAGAAATATTTAGACCATTTATTTTACTGTGTAATTAATACAATTAAGTTTGAGAAAATCATTTTGCTATTTGTTTTCTGTTTGCCCAATCTATTTTCATTCTCCCTTCCCTCTTTTTCTGCCTTCTTTTGAGTTAGCAAAGCATTTTCCATAATTTCATTTTATCTCAATTTTTGACTTATTAAGGTAACTATTTTAGGATTTATAATATATATCTTTAACTTATCAAGTCTACCTTCAAGTGATAGTATACTCTTTAATGTTTAAACAAGAACCTTAAAATAGTATGCTTCCATTTCTCCCTTCCCAGCCTTCCTGCTATTTTTGTCATGAATTTTAATTTTACCTATTCATAAATCCAACAATACATTGTGGTTATTTTTGTTCAATAGTTAAATAGCTAACAGTTAAAGATATGTAGGAAATAAAAAATATGGAAGTATATAATAGTTACCATTTCTGGTATAGCTTCCATTCAATATCATTTTCCTTCTGCCAGGACATAAACATTTTCTACAGTGCAGGTCTGCTGGGGATGAAGCCATTCACATTTTTCTGTTTAAAAAAGTCTTTATTTGCCTTCATTTTTAAAAAGGATATTTTTGCTAGATATAGAATTCTTAATTGATGTGTTTTTTCAGTATTTTTAAAAGGTTGCTCCACTGTCTTCTCATTTACATTGCTTCTGATGAGAAATTTGATGCAAATCTCATCTTTGTTCCTCTATATGAACTTATCATTCTCTGGCTGCCTTAAACATTTGATCGTTATCACAGGTTTTGAGCACTTTGACTATAATGTGCCTTGATGTAGTTTACTTTAAATTCCTTATGCTTGGTGTTCATTTTGCTTATTGGATCTTTGGGTTAATAGTTTTCATCAAGTTTGGGGAAGTTCTCTTATTTCTTCAAATATTTTTTTCCTGTTCCTCTCCCACTCTTTTTTGGGAATGCCAGTAACCTGAATATTAGGCCATTTGAAGTTGTCCATCTTTGATGGAACATGACCTGCAGGCCAAGACAGAATTCTCTGATTCTGCTTTCTCCAGAGGGATGAGATGAGCCTATGTAGCCAGTACGAGGAGAAGGTGCGCCCCTGCATCGACCTCATCGACTCCCTGCGGGCTCTGGGCGTGGAGCAGGACCTGGCCCTGCCTGCCATCGCCGTCATCGGGGACCAGAGCTCCGGCAAGAGCTCTGTGCTGGAGGCTCTTTCGGGAGTCGCCCTGCCTAGAGGCAGTGGTAAGAACTTGCCCTTTGTACTAGTCAGCTCAGGCTGCCAAACAAAATACTGCAGAGTGGGAGGCTTAAACAACAGAAATTTATTTCTCATTGCTCTGGAGGCTGGAAGTCCAAGATCAAGGTGTCAGTAGAGTTGGTTTTGCCCAAGGCCTCTCGCCATGTGCAGTTGACCATCTTCTCATTATGCCCGCCTGTGGCCTTTCCTCTATGTATGCACATGTCTGGTGTCTCCTGTTTTTATAAGGATGCCAGTCACATTGGTTAGGTCCCCACTCTCACAGGCTCATTTAACCTGAGTTACCTCTTTAAAGAAATAACCTGTCTCCAAATACAGTCACACTGAGGGTCAAGGCTGCAAATAGGAATTTGGGTAGAGGGGGATGCAGTTCAGCCCGTAGCACCTTCTCATCACACATTCTGTGGGGATCATTTGTAACCTGCACTTGTGGAAGGTATGAGTAAAAGGTCCTCAGCCCAGAACTGTGTGCACATGGGTGTCCTTCGGGAGCCTTTTTTCAAGAGCCTTTTCTCCGTCTGGGAGGTAAAGATCAGTGCACTGGTTTGTGATGCTGTTTGAGCTTCAAAGCCAAGGACATCAATGGGGACCCAAGGGAAAAGGGCAGGTCTGAGGATGGGTCTTGAAATACAGGTCAGACATGGGATTTGTGTGGGATTTGGAAGGAATTTACAGTAGGGAGATTGTAGTAAGGTGGCCTGGAGGGAGCAGAATGCCAAACAGATGGGAGTGGTGTGTGTAGAGTGGGGGATAGTGGAGGATGTTTGCATAAGTTTAGGGGCTTCCCACTGCAGTTCACCATCTGAGCTGATGGTAGAACAAGATGAAGCAAGAAGCCTAAGGTGTTGGCTTTCAAGCATTAGTGAGTAAAAAAACCACCTAGGGTATGTATTCAAATGCATGTTCCTGAGACTACCCCAGACATAATGCATCAGGGTATCAGAGGGGGAGGCCAGAAAGTGGATTACTTTAGCAGTCTCCCCAGATTATAGAAAAGTGTGAGAACCTCTGGTCTAAGGCCACCCTATAGAACTTTTGAGAACAGAACATAGAACTGATGTGGATGTGAACTTCTAGGTATTGTCACGAGATGTCCTCTGGTGCTAAAACTGAAAAAGCTCATGAATGAGGACACGTGGAGAGGCAAAGTCAGTTACCAGGACTTTGAGGCCGAGCTTTCAGATCCTTCAGAGGTGGAGAGGGAAATCAATAGAGGTATGTATCCCAGGTTTGTTCATCATCACCTATTTGGATGTCTGGTCAGCCATGTAAAGTGGGTAGGTATAAAAAGCCTGTGATTTCCCACCTTCTTGTTTCTGGGCCTGACCTGTTTCCTTGGAAGCCCACCCTTCCCACTTTTTTCTTCACATCAGCTCTCTTGTATTTGCTTTTCTTTTATTTACCCTCATTAAGAACAGTGTTAATGTTGTTATAACACTGTGTATATAACAACGTGTAATAACACAACAGTGTTTTGGACATAATCTGACCTCAGTAACTTTTGCTTAGTGTATAAGCACTGGAAAATAATGTGAATTTTAAAATTATAGCTTACCTCCAAGTATGGAGTATCTGTCCCTTATTCAAAGGCTTCCCCACTCCACAGATCTGATGGATGAGAAGTTGGGGTGTGGGGCCAGGGAACCCTTCCCCTGTTAACCTGGTAAAAAGCCATTCCAAAATGCTGGTTGGGTCATCACCAATCCCTATCCAGAGCTGGTGGGTCTTTTCCTCCAAGAGTGAAATGCATGTGTTTGCATAATCCAAGCATAGGCTAATTTATGGGAGGTCTCAGTAAGTACAAACCACACAGACTGTTTTATCAGTCTGAAACATCCAACAGAAGAAATAGCATTTGAAGTAGATAAGGACAAAGTAATGACACGGTTGGCCACTGCTAAGTGTGAGTGAGATGAATAAATAACTTTCTTCTTATTGACTTTCATTTCTTCCTAGTGCATCACATAGTTAAACTTCAGTCATTTGGGGAGGGTACAAAAGTGGCATGAACTGATATTCAGCAATAGGAAAGAATGGGCTTGACTTTTATAAAGGTGGAAGCACTAATTCACATTTACTGACTGTTTTACAATAGTGTGTTTGCTGGGCTGAGGTTGGGGCAGAAAAGGCACAATCACTGTGTGTGTCAGCCAGTCATTGCTGTGTAACAAACCTATCTCAAAACCTGATTGCTTGGAACTATTTATTTCTCATGAGTCAGTAGATCAGCTGGTCACTTCCTTTCCTCTGGGCTGTCTTGACTGGAGAAGTCTAGGATGGCCTCGGTCGCATATCTGAACCCTCAGCTGGAACGACCAGGCCTTCTCCCCATGTGATCCATCGTCCTCCCGGACACTGGGCTGGGCTTTTTAATGTCGCGGTGGAAGGGTTCACAGCAGCAGGAAAGGGCAAGACCTCATGGCTTAAAGAAAGTCATGTAGGCAAGCCCCCTGTTGGGAAATAGACTCCCCGTGGGAGGAGCAGCAGAGTTGCTCTGTAAAGTAGCATGTGCGCAGGGATGGGAGGGGGTATCGAGGCCATTTGTGCAAGCAGTAGTTTAAACAATGTGCCAGTTTTATTTCCCTCTCATGAAGCCTGCACATGGGTGGACCGGAGCTGGTTTGGGGGTTCCAGTGCCAGGAACCCTGGCTTCTAGGGTTTCTCCACTGTGTGTGGACTCTGCTCTCAAGGGCTGCTCGTGGTTCGGTCAGCAAATACACGTTCCAGCCAGCTGGATAAGGTCCAAGGGCATGTCCCTGCCTTTGAAGCACACTTTCTGGAAGTTGCACATTTTCGCACACTCCGCACAGGCCAGACTTATTCTCACGAATGGCTCCCCAGGAATGGGTGTTGGGGGAACAGTTAGCATATTGTGCTGCACATGCCATTGTTGGTATTGTTGCAATTCTGAGTTCCTGACTGGTCTAAAACGTTCCAAAAAGACATTCTAGGGTGGAAAGGAGTAAAGGATATTAGTGAACAGTCTGACGAAATAAAGCTGTATCTGGAAATTTTCATAATGGGTCCCGGCAGCCAGTGCTCATCATGTCTGAGACATGCACATGCCCCCTAAATTCCCAAGTCATGTCTTAAGAGTCCCCATGGATTCTGATTTGTTTGAATTTTACTTCATTTTTAATTTCCTAATGACATCAATTGGAAGGATTTGGGTGTGACCCCAGGAAGAATTTTTCGGCTCTGCCCAGGTCTGGACTACAAACTTAGGTGTCGTCTTTAGACATGTTTTCACTAGGCCTCTCTGCACACAGTTCTGGCCACTGGCAGGGAAAATACTAAGTTATCCTTTGAGATGCATTTTAGCTCTAATTTTAGTCATGAATCTGCTCCAAACATGCTTTTATCCCTGAATCACAGCAGGTAGAAGGTGCTTTCAGAGAATTTGCTGTAATGAGATGCTTCCATCCTAAGCTTTATTCAGGTTTTTTTTCCCCTTTTCTGCAGCCCAGAATTCCATTGCTGGGGAAGGAACGGGGATCAGTCACGAGCTAATTAGTCTGGAGATCAGCTCCCCTCACGTCCCAGATCTGACCCTGATAGACCTTCCTGGCATCACCAGGGTGGCTGTGGGCAACCAGCCAGCCGACATCGGGCGTCAGGTGAAACATCAGGCTCTGTCCTGACCTGGGCCATGGTGGGGGATGGGGGCATGCATTCTAACCACAGTGAGTTCTGGGCTGAGTTTGAAGAGGGGACGTTAAGAGGGGTGGGTGGGAAAGTTGGAGAGCTCAATTGTTACAATCCCATCTCCCAAATCAGATGGAATCTTCTCTGGGGAGAGTGAGGCCAGCAGGCCATTTGGAGATGCATTGTGCACATCCTGTGTTTTATGTGGTGACTCGTTTTTGATTACAGTTACATTATGTGGCATATCTGAACTGGCCTGTATTAAGGAAGGGGTTTTTGTGAGGAGGGTTTGTGAGGAGAGAGAGCATATGATGATATTCCTGTGTCAGTGAACCTCACCCTATGGATTAAAGATGTAAGAAACAGTCAAGCATGTCTTCAGCAGATGTCTTTTATTGTGACTGTCAGACTTGAGGTCTGGGGAGATAGCTCATGAGCTAAGACCTCGTGGTTTTCCCTGACCCCAGAGCTTCAGTTCTGCCACAGAGAACTTAGTTTCTTCTGACTCTGGCTTGGGAAGGGCCCCCAGGCCTCTGCTGTGGGCTCATTTCTTCAGGGGAAGTAGCCCTGGGACTCCGAGGGCCTGAAGCAAGTGCAAAGTCAGGCTGTGTCTCAACTCTCACACCCTCTCATTTTCTTACAGATCAAGGCCCTCATCAGGAAGTATATCTATAAGCAGGAGACGATCAACCTGGTGGTGGTCCCCAGCAACGTGGACATTGCCACCACTGAAGCACTGAGCATGGCTCAGGAGGTGGACCCCGATGGAGACAGGACCATAGGTAAGAAGAGGAAGAATACAAGAGTGGTAGGGGGTCTGATAGTGGAAATGCATCCCTTGAATGCAAATGGGTGTATCTTGGCACACGCTCAGGTTGGAGGGCCTGCCCCTGGCACGTAACTGCTCAGGTGCAGGCGTGGCACCCACGGAAGCCAGATGGGATGGGCCACAGTGACTCTTATTGGCTACAGGTGGGCTTCTAACCTCTGTCTCCCTGCTTATAAAAAGCATGCTGGGTTCAGGGTGCAGGGCAAATCAGAAAGCAAATTACATTAGTTAACAATGCCTTTGAGGTAGAAGCATCCCAAGTGTCCAAGGCAGATGACTAGATAAACACTGTGTGGGCTTCCACACAGTGGAATACTTTTCAGTCTTAAGATGGCAGGACATTCTGACACCTGCTGCAATATGGGGGATCTTGAAGACATGATGCTGAGTGAAATGAGCCAGACACGGAGGACGGATCCCATATTAGTCTGCTGATACGAGGTCCCTAGAACAATCCCATTCACAGACACAGAAAGGCAGATGGTGGGGCAGGGGCAGGGGGAGGGAACAGGAGTTAGTGTTTAATGGGGACAGAGCTTCAGTTGGGGAAGATGATAAAGTCCTGGATGGATGGTGGTGATGGTCACACATCAGTGTGAATACGCTTAATGCCCCTGAGCTGTGCGCTTAAAAATGGTTGACATAGTAATTTTCCTATTAAGAGATAAAGACCGTGTTTGGTTGTAAGTAGCAGAGAACCTGAGTACAGCAGCTGAAAGGAGGGGCAGTTTACTCACACAACCCGAGAAATCTGGGCAGAGGCAGCCAATGTGGGCAGATGCCTGGTGTGCTGTCGGCCCCGGGCCCTTGCACCTTCCTGCTACACCCTCCCTAGTGTGGGCTTTCCCCCTTCGTTCACCCTGCCACCTGCCATGCCTAGAACGAGAATCCCTCAGCCAGGGCAGAAGGACCAGGGGCACTGTCGACCTCAGGTGTGACCTGGGCAGGCACACAGGCCTGCATGCAGAAGGGCCCAGTGGTGTAGTACCCTGCCGCTGCCTGTTGCGATGTGTGCACAAGAAACTCCTCCTTGTTCACTGGGCAGTGGGCCCCGCAAATGATGCAGCTGGTCCTGGCCCAACCTGTGTCTCTCCAAGTGTGGGCCAGGCCCCACCTGCAGGAACACCCGGAGACTTCGTAGAAGTGCAAAACCCTCGACCTCACTGCACGTCCTGAATCAGAGTCCCCAGGGCAGGGCCTGAGGCCGCATTAGAAGACTTGCCTTGGGGGATTCTGTGGGACAGTGGGTGTGAGGGCCACCACCTCAAAGAATGAGCCCTTCGTGGGCAGGGAAGATGAAAGGCGGGAGGGCAGAGACAGGGCAAAGTGCCCAGAGCCGCTCGTGGGGCACGTCCTTCCACCATCTGAGCTGCAGCTCTTCCCCGAGACTGGGGCTCTGCTTGCCCCTGGGCGGAAGGGAGCCATGAATGCTCTCTGATCAGAAGGCCCCGGCCCACAGGAATCTTGACAAAACCTGACCTTGTGGACAGAGGCACCGAGGAGAAGGTAGTGGATGTGGTACGAAACCTCGTCTGCCACCTGAAGAAGGGCTACATGATCGTCAAGTGCCGGGGCCAGCAGGACATCCAAGATCAGCTGAGCCTGACTGAGGCTCTGAAGAAAGAGAGAGCCTTCTTTGAGGACAACCCATATTTCAGGTATGCCCTGCTGCACTTTCCCATGGGTAAAAGGACACTAAAGACCTCCGTCCTTCCTGGGGAAATGCCCGTCGTCCAAAATCATTTGAAGTATATGTGTGATTGTGTGTGCACCTTGACAATGACCATGGAATATCCCTGGAAGAATAAAAAAGGGTTTGCAAGCAATAAATTTAAAAAATCAAACAAGGGGGCATTTGCTATGGTAATTTAAATAACATGGTGCTGGAACCAGAATAAAAATATAAATACATCAGAATAGAAAAAAAGTAGAAAACCCAGAAACAGATCCAGGTCCATATACCTGATAGATGATAAATGCGGCATTTCAAATCCCGGCTACCTCAGTTTGATTATCAATCAATGGCTTTGACAAAATTGTTTAGGATTTGGAAAAAAGTTAAATTGTGCCCTTAACACATCATACCAAAATAAGTATCAGTTGGATTTTAAAATTAAATTTTAAAAAGAAGACTAGATGAGGGTGGATGTTTCATAATTCAAGGATAAAGATATTTGCAGCCCCAGTGTCAAAGGCAACATTTTTTTAAAAAGGAAAAGGCTGGTGAGTCGTTAGATTTACAATCATGAGAAGATGTAGAGCTGGCTGGAAGGGAGGGGTGTGTGCTTTCAGCCCTGCCGCAGGGCGTGCGGGCCGCACAACCTCCACGCAGGGCCGTGTAACATACAAACGCATCTTGAACAGGCATCCCTGTGGTTCAGATTCCACCTCCGGGAGTTCCACTCAGGACCGTAATCAGGTGTGTGTGCAGTGATGTCTGCCCATGGGCATTCAGCACGAATTTGCTCATAATAATAGCGAAGAGTTGGGAACTTTCTAAATGTTGAAAATCCAGAGATTGTAGAAACCAGAGTAAGTACTCACGGTGTTTAAGCCATTACAGTGCTGTGCCAATCAGATGCCAACACAAGGTGCCTACGAGGTGTTAGTGAGATCCACCATGTGCATGCGTGTGGAGGGGCAGTTCTTCCAGGAGCCTGGGGAGAGGTACTATTCAGAGCAGACAGGCGTGCAGAACACACGCTCACACACCATTGTGCCTGGCGATGCTACTCACAGATGCTGAAAGGTGAGGCCACCCAGGGGTCTGTCGGCAGATGATCTGAGTAAGCAGATGGGGCCTATCCATACAGTAGAATATAAGCCTTAAAAAAAAGGAGATTCTGAGACCTGCTGCCACATGGATGAACTTTGAAAATGTAAGCTGAGTGAGATAAGCCAGACACAAAGACAAGTACCATGATGTGACTCAATTCACAGGAGGGCTCTAGAGCAGTCAGACTCATGGGACCATGTAGAATGGTGGGGGCTGGGCTGGGCGGGGGTGATGGGGAGTTAATGTGTCATGGGACAATTTCAGTTTCAGAAGATGGAAAGTACTGGAGACAGATGGTGGGGATGGTTACACAAGAGTGTGAATGTACCTAATGCCTCTGACCTGTGCACTTAAAAATGGTGAGATGTGCAATCTGTAAAAAAAAATGGTGAGATGACTTTGATGTGATGTATATTTTACCAAAATTTAAAAAATGGACAGGTGTGGAAACTGAAATGTAAGTATGCAAATAGGTGCACTTCCTTGTGGCTTTTTGTCCTGAAAACCCTGTAATAACTCACACTGCAAATACAAATTTGGATACAGTGAGAAGAGGGCTTGGCTCCTTCCTCCAAACAGCCCATGGGTTAAGTTCCCGTCTTGTGGTAGGAAGGCCATGCCCAGGTCAGTGTTCATCCACACACCTTTCTGAACTGCATCAGTATATTCTTACGAAGCCCTGTGCCTAGATATGTGATGTATACTTAGACACATATTATACACAGAAAGATTTGTGTGTGTCAGGAAAACATAACTGTAGGTGGCCTTGTGTACTTATTAAGACCAATTCTATAGTCAGATGTCGTGCCGCACATTTAATGTACCAGCTGGAAGGGATCATTCTGTAGCATCTCCAAAATATCCAGAATTACTAAGATTCAGTCATAATTCTATGCAGCCCAATTCTGAACATGGCTGGGTCCCAACCACAAGCCATCCTGTCCTCTGGGCAGTACCTGGACCTGTCTGGACTCTTCCCAGCAGCAGAAGGCGGCCTGCCTTCCCCAGCCATGCCCCGGCAGACGTGTGCGTGTCTTCTCTTGCAGGGATCTTCTGGAGGAAGGAAGGGCCACGGTCCCCTGCCTGGCAGACAGACTGACCACGGAACTCATCACGCACATCTGTGTAAGCACACACACGCCTGTCCCCTCTCTGAAGAGTCTCCCGCAAGCACAGAGCTAAAGCGTGTGGGCTGACTAAACATCCGTGTGCACACGGACCCTCTGGGCATCCTGTTAAGATGCAGGCTCAGGTTCCTCGGGTCTGGAGTGCCGCCTGGGATGTGCCATTTCTAGCAAACTCCCAGGAGGTGTGGCTGTTGCTTGTCAGAGGACCGAATCTTGGGTGGGATGCTGATTCACTGTAAGTGGCCTAATTAAAAATTAGCATCTTATGAGCCCTGTGCTATTCTTTTCTCATTGCCAACCACTTATCATCATGTCCTGGTAATTGACTTTGGTCATATATTTCATTTATTTTTCAAATCTCATCGTCAGACTTCATTCTTTCTCAAATCTGCCTGGACAGAGTCTCTTGCTTTTTCACATTTTCAATCCTTTCAAAAGATTGCTTTGCATGTATTTCTGTTGTATTTTATGCTTGATGATTCTGATGTCAGACTTGGGTTCTGCTGGCCTTCATTCTAAATGACTTGCCCTGGAATTTTGATTGTGAACCTATCTTTCTTGAAACTTGATCTGTGGGTATTTATGGAAGCCTGGGTTCCAAATGGGTGTCCCCAGGGAGAGGAAGACCCCTGGAAGGGGCTCCAGCCTGAGCCACTTCACCTCCTCAGCTTGAGGTTTTGGGGAGCCCTCCGGGAGTGTGAGTTTGGGCGGCTGACCTATAGGAGGGTCAGCTTGTGGTTACAGATTCTCAGCAGAGATTTTATTCCCCCCACACACTCAGCACCGGATTCCAGGCCTTCCATGCAGTCCCCAGGACTGGGGGTGGAAGGAAGGTGCTCCTAGCTTACCATTATAATGAGAGCGAAGCTCTTTGGGGTCCCAGCTTTATGCAGAAGGGAGGGGCTTGCTCATTAGATTTCCCACCTCAAGCAAGCCTACCGGGATTGATTCTTTGTCCCAGCACCAAGTCAGGCCCTGAAACATCAGTTCGCGTTTTCTTCCCTGCAGATGCCTTTCCAGCGGAATCCAGCTTCCTGCTACTCTCCCCACACATCCCTGCACACCCACTGTCACTGGCTTTGGCCTCTGAGGGTCTATTAGGCACCTGCAGGCTCACTGACTCGTTTCAAAGGATGCTTTGGACATTTCAGCCAGCATTTTGAAATGTTTTCAGTGGAGGGGCAAGCCAGCACTTGCAGTCCACTGCACTGTTAGAGACAGAAGTGCCTGATAATCTGTTAACAGTATAAAAGTCATTGAATCTCAAATTGTTCCAACTGCCACTCTGTCAGAACCCACTGGACAAGTGGCTTTTTCTAATCACCCAGCAGAGAGTTCTGTAGCAATGCCACAGAAGGAGGTGTTCCTTGGGTTGCCCTCACAGGGCCCAGGACCCATGCCAAGTGGGTGCCTCCTTGTGGCTCTGAAGCTATTTCCTCAGGACGGAGACATGGGAGGGCCAGAGGGGATGGTGCCCACTAACAAGGCCTCTCTCCTGCTGGACAGTCTTCCTCCTCCCATATGCTGCGCAGCTGCCCTGCCCCTGCAGAGGGGGGCCTGGGCCCTTCTCGATCCCTGTCCATGTGTGTGGCTTACCATTACTCCCTATTCCCTCAGAAATCTCTGCCCCTGCTAGAGAACCAAATAAAGGAGAATCACCAGAAAATAACAGAAGAGCTACAGAAGTATGGGATAGACATACCAGAAGACGAAAATGAAAGAATGTTCTTTCTCATAGATGTGAGTACTGCCAATTGGGTCCAGTTGGAGACTGACATCATTGTCCAGAAAGGGGTTGTGTGCCCTCTGCACTTCTTTCTCCACTGCCCAGAGGTTGACCCAGACCCATTCTGCCCCCCTAACACCAAAAAGGGGGTGCCGGGCTTGAAGGACAGCAGGCAGGGAATGATGGCTGGTCACATTCACTTCGCTGACTCTCCATCCTGACCTCGAAGGCAGCTAGGCGGGTGGGGTGGCCTGGCGCCACAGCCTCTTCTTTGCGTTATCCTTTTGCAGCGCGTTGGGTGGCAAAGAACGACCTGCCCACCCTCAGCACACGCACCTCCAAACCACCTCCCCTGTATTTGGAACATCTCCACTTATACTTGTGTTCTTCTGTGACAGAAAATCAATACATTTAATCAGGACATCACCTCTTTAATACAAGGGGAGGAATCCGTCGGGGAAGATGAGACCCGGCTGTTTACCAAAATCCGAAATGAGTTCCACAAATGGAGTATTGTGATTGAAAGGAATTTCAAAAAAGGTGAGTCCAGGACACCGAGCTGGGTTGAGTTGGAGGCCAGGGAGGCAGGTGCTGGGCCTGGCGAGGACGGCCGGAGAAGGAGTTGGCCACTGGGAAGTCGTGTTTGCTCTGCTCCCAGTCACTGCGCTCGGGCCAGCATGCGTCGGGCACTGACCAGCAGACAGACCCCAGAGAGGAAAACGCGGATTGACTGGCCCACGCCAAGCACGGCTTCTTGAGGAGTCCGCCTCTCCTCTGGGTGCGCAGGGCCACGTAGCAGTGTGTCTCTCTCTCCGTGGCACATCATGTTCCCATGATTCAAAGGCCACAACTCTGAGCCCATTTGTTCCTTGGCAGAGGGCATGGGGGGGTTAGGACGGGATAAATAACATCTCTCCTTGATGGAGAAATGTTCAGGAAGCTCATTTCTGGGATGGTCACTTGCTGTGTCTCCACAGTCCCGGAAATGAGCTTTTCTGGACCTAAATCCACAGAGCAGAGGGTTGGATGCCTGCTGTGCGGTGTGTTCTGTCAGGGAAGGACACTCCTGCCCCCTTAACAGAGGACAGCGGTTCTGTACCTCTGCAAGCCCCTCGTGCGTGGCTCAGCCAGCTAATTATGGCATAAGTGCTTTTAGCATATAGCCCATTTGGAAATAGCTTATTTTTTTTTAATGCTAAATTCCTCCCAATAGATGACCAGTTCTAAATCACTGGATACCCACATGCAAGAGAATGAATTGGACCCCTGACTCACCCACTGTACAAAAATAAAGTCAAAATGGGTCAGAAACCAAATGCAAGAGCTGAAACTATAAAACTCTTAGAAAACAGTTTAAATCTTTGTAACCCTGGACTGGGCAGTGGTTTTTGTGGACAACTAAAGCACAAGGAACAAAAGAAAAAGATAAATTGGTGTTCATCAAAATTAAAATTTTGTGTATCAAAAGACACTACCAGGAAAGCAGGGAGATACCCCACAGAATGTGAGAAAATATTTGCAAGTCAGTCATTTATCTGCTAAGAGTCTGGTATCCAGAATATGTAAAGAGCTCCTGCCACTTAGCAACAGTAAGACAAAGAATCCAATTTAAATATGGACAAAGGATTAGAATAGACATTTCTCCAAAAAGAAGATACACAATGGCTAATACACACATGAAAAGCTGCTCCGATATTATTAGCCATCAGAGAAATGCGATCAAATCCACAACGAGTTCCCATGTCACACCTACTAGGATGGCCATAAGCAAAAGACAGATAACAAGGGGCATTGACGAGAATGTGGAAGAGTCAGAACCCTCATACACTGCTGGAGGAGATGGAAATATAAACGATGCAGCTGTTTCGGGAAACCTCTGGAAGTGTCTCAAAAAGTTTAACATACAGTTTACCATGTGGTCCAGCAATTCCACTGGCAGTTTTATACCCAAGAGAATAAAAACATCTGTTCACATGAAAATTTGTATGTGAGTGCCCTTGGAAGCATTATTCATAATAACCAGAAAGTGGAAACAACTCAAATATCCATCAACAGATAAAGGGATAAACAAAATGTGGTCTATCCACATGTAAGAACTGGCTAGGTCCGTGATAACAAAGAACTACAGGCTAGGTGTCTCAAACAACAAATTAATTTTCTTACAATTCGGGAGGCTGGAAGTCTGAGATGAGGGTGGCGCAGGGCTGGCTTCTTCTGAGGTCTCCTTCCTTGCTCGCAGGTTGCTGTCTTCTCCCTGTGTCTTTACATGGTCGTCCCTCTGTGCGTGCCTCTCAATCTCCTGTTCCTGTAAGAGCACCAGTCATACTGGAGGAGGGCCCACCCTAGGGACCTCGTTTCAATTTAATAACCCCTTGAAAGGGCCTGCCTCCAAACACAGTCATCTTCTGAGGTAGCAGGGGCCAGGACTTCAACATAGGAATTCTGGGGAGGCACAATTCATCTTATGACACCATACCAGGGAATGTTATTCAGCCATAGAAAGGCAGGAAGTACTGACACACGCTACAACGTGGGTAAACCTTGAAAACATTGTGTTCAGTGAACAAACGTGAGTCACAAAAGGCCATGAGCTGTAAGACTGCACTTACGTGAAGTGTCAGGAGCAGGCGAATCCCCAGAAAAGGAGAACAGAGCAGCGCTTTCCAGGGGTCAGAGAGAGGGGGAAACGGGGAGTGGCTGCTGAAGGGTACCGGGTCCCTGAGTTGAGGGAAATGTTCGAGAATTAGTGGTGATAGTTGCACGACTTCGTGCATTTACTCAAAATCAGCACAGAACACATCCAGGGTGAATTTTATAGTATGTAAATTATATCTACTTAAAAAAAAATCCTATGAGAAAATAACCTCCTGAACGAGAGAGGGTGCCCAGACCACCATCCCTGGTCGGTCCTTCTAAAAGAGGGACCAGAGCCCTCCTGAACTTCCACCCCCAATGGAGGTGTTTCTCCACAGGCTAGTTTGATGAGTAAGAATTCCAAAAGTATAAAGAAAAGATGAGGTGTTTCCTATAGTCAGCAGTGGCCCCACATCGCATTAATACGACCTCATGTACCTGGTTACTCTGTGGTCCCATTTGACTTACAAACACTTCCTACCCCTGACAGCCCATGAGTACGTGAGGGGCAGCTGATTCCGCACAGTGTGCATGGCTGTCTACTTTTTAAAGAACCTGCAGGTCATGATACTCTTTGATACAATTTTTTTGGTAAAAATCAAATACGATTTGCAAAATTTCCTGCCCCAGTACCTTGTCAGGAATATGTCTTGCCCTGACATTGTACCCTGGCCCTATGCTTGCCATCTAGAGATGACGAAGGAAAGTTATCTTGACATCTGTTTCTTTATTGTAATCCCGAAGTATTTTTCAATTTTCAAACCAGATTCGATTTTTTTCTTGAACACCCCATGCTTTCAGAAAGTCCAGAATGGCATTGTGTCTAGAAAAACCTGCAAGGTTATTTTTGTAAAATAATCCAGAGCTGTTCTTTCTTACTGTAGGTTATGAAGCTATACATAAGCAAATCAAGAAATTTGAAAATCAGTACCGGGGCAGAGAGCTGCCAGGGTTTGTGAATTACAGGACGTTTGAAACTATTGTAAAGCAGCAAATCCAAGCCCTGGAGGAGCCTGCTGTTGATATGCTGCACACTGTGACTGGTGAGTTTTTGGTTTTATTTTCAGGCATTTTATTTCTAGGGCAGGGAGAGGGCTGAACCGAAGCCAGCCCTGAACCTCAGAGCCCGCCTTATGGGTGTTTCCAACACCCAGCCAGCCCGGTCTCTGATTCTCCGGGCACCACGTGGGGTGCAGTTCAATTCAGGTTGGAGGCTAACTACTCAGAGTTAACACAGACCCCACCCCTCATGGCTCAGGCCCACAAGAGCACCCCCACTTCAGACGCCAGTGCAAGTCTCCTGCGTCCTGTGCTTCTGCCTGTCGGGCTGAAAATCAGGGTTCCCACAACCCCGCTCAGGTTCCGTAATTTGCTGGACCAGCTCACAGAACACAGAAGCACAGCTCCCTTTACTTGCTTCTTGTAAAGCATTTGCTCACTTATTACAAAGGATGCAATGAGAGACACACAGGGCAAGCTCCGGGGGGGCACCCAGTGCCCAGGCTTCTGTCCTGAGGAGCTGGGGGCATTGCCCTCTAGCGTGTGGAGGTGTCTGCCAATGCCAACATGGAAGCTCTCCAAAACTCTGTCATGTAGGGGGTTTTATGGAAGTCTGATCAGTGATCACATAGGCTGATCAATCCCCAGCCCCACCCCCCTCCTGGAAGCTAAGGAGCTGGGGAAGGTTGGGCTGACAGCTCCAGGTATCTAATCGAGGCTTGGTCTTTCCAGCCACCAGTCCCCATTCTGAAGCTACCAAGGGTCCAGCAAGAGTCAGTTCATTAGAACCAGAGACAACGCCTACCGCCCAGAAAATGCTAAGGATTCAGGAGCTCTGTGTCAGCGGCCAGCAGCAAAGACCAATTGCTTATTTCTTAAAATAGCACATTGCCAGTGGTGAGATTCCTTCCCTTCTGCTCCACCACAGTGGTTGCTGCACAGCCTCTGAATTCTGCATTTCTTTGCAAGCTCTGAGAAGTAAGGTTGATGGCTAAAAAAGTCTACATTATGGAGGTGTTTCGGGCATTCAGAAGTACTGTATGAATCCAGGGTGGGACACCTGCTGTCCCGTAGAAGCGTGACTAGGTCAGCAGCCCGTTGAGGAGAAATGCAGCCATTTCCAGGGCTGGCCACCCCCTTCTCCTGGAAGTGCTTTGCACCATGTTTTCCACAATGTTGTTGAGCTCCTCCTTTTGATCCCCTCCTTGGCTGATGCCATTCCCACTGAGGCTTCAACTGTCTTGTTCTAGCAAAAATGAATAATCCCCCACAGATCTGTGAACAAGTAGAGGTTGGGGCACAGTCTCATAACAGTTCATGAAGAGATGTATAGCTAATAAAATTACCTATATGCTTAATTATTATAGACTAGTCTGTACTTGCATTGATCATTTGTGTATTAATTGATGCCCAAAGAAAATTTGTAAGACTTAGACTGTTACAGTCATGGAAAAAAATTTGGAAAACAAATACATATGCCTATTTCTGCTTCAGAAAAAGATAAAGAATAAAGATTTTAAAGCATAAAGATATGTGCCTAATATTAGGATAAAATCCTATGGGGGAGTCAAATGGAAATATGAGTTTCAAAAATGAAAAGAGATAACAGATTTTCTGATTTAAGTAAGAGCTTTTTCATGTATTTGTTTTCAAACCAGTAATGTGGACAGTTAGATTCTACTGATGTGCTTCAAAGAGTGATTGAATGCTTTACTGTAAAATGTTGATATGTTTATGACCTATCAGAAATTACATTCTTTGCAACTGCTTATACTTAGGATAAAAAATTTAAATGTCAAGCAAATATGCCAGGGGACATTTAGGTTTTAAAATTCTTCTAGGGGGTTCTTGAGCAAAAAGCATGCCTCTTCCTTCAGGGAGAAAGAGGAGCAGATGAAAGAATGGAGGGAAGGAGGGGGAAACTTTGTTTCTTGGCCCTTCATCCTCTTCTTTTTTGCAAACTATGAAGTTTATGAATGAATCTACCAATTCTGGACATCTGTCTTTCTTTCGTCAGATATGGTCCGGCTTGCCTTCACAGATGTTTCAAAAAAGAATTTTGATGAATTTTTCAACCTCTTCAGAACTTCCAAGGTAAAACTAACCAGATGTTACTATTTTCTTAGTATAAGCCTGACACTAGAAAAGAGACGTCTTGGATTAAGATCATTTCAACTTCATTGTGTGTTTAGAGATGCAAATAGTCAAGTGCGTTTGTGAAGCTTACTAATAATGTCATTACTGGTGATGATGTTGGACCTGCTGTTTCTGACTCTGCGAGGGCCTGTGTTCCTGTGGCCCAGGGTACTTCCTTGAGGGAAATTCGGTTGTTTCTCTTTTGCCGTAGTCCAAAATTGAAGAGATTAGGTTAGAACAGGAGAAAGAAGCCGAGAGGTCAATCCGACTTCACTTCCAAATGGAGCAGATCGTCTACTGCCAGGACAAAGTCTATCAGAGCTCATTGCAGAAGGTCAGAGAGAAGGACACAGAGGACGAAAAGAAGAACAAGAAAACGAGCAGCCTGGCCTTCTTCGGCAGTACACCTCCAGAAGACTCGTCCATGGCGGAGATCTTTCAGCACCTGGTAGCCTACCACCAGGTGAGCCTGCAGGCAACCCGGAAAGGTGGGCTGCGTCCTTCCCATCCCTTCTGAAAGCCCCTCTTTGGTACTGTCCACCGGGCACCATCAGCCAGCGCCACGCTTCAGCCCGTATAAGCCTCTGTTGATGCAGCAAAATTCAGACAGGCGAGAGGAGGTTGCGGCTTAGAGCCACTCACATCTAGTTTTGACCAGCTGTGGGACCCTGGCCAAGTTACCTAACCTCTCTGAGCCTTGGCTGTCTTCTCCGTAAGGTGGTATCTCCTCCTAGGGTTCTTGTGAATATTCGGTAGGACGGGGTGGGTAGATCCCTTGGCTCGGTGTCAGATGTGATGGCAGCCCGCCCAGTCGGCGTGGCTCACAGACCCTCGCTTTGATGGCTGCTGTACAACTCAAATAATGTGAAAACAGCAATTCACGTCACCCTGGGGCCAGATGCACAACTCAGAGCACAACACATAGCCTCTGGGGAGGCAAATAAGAATCTCTTGGCCCATCAGATACCCCTTCGCTCCACTGTTTGAGGCTAAGGCAGAGCTTCTCAAACCCCACATGCACAGCTCTCTGGTGAGATGCAGGTCTGGGCCACGGGTCTGAGGTGGGCCACGGGTCTGCCTTTCTCATGGCTCCCAGGGGATGCCCATGCTACTGGACGGAGGCCGCCCTTTGAGCCACAGGGCTGTAAACTAAGGGTTGGCCCCATCTCCCACAGACCCTGGGGCGTGCTCACACGGGAGGGGAGCCGCTGCAGGGCAAGCCACGCCAGCCCAGGGCTCTGGGCTTCTCTGCAACCGGGCTCACTGCCTGCCTGACCACTCGCCCACCTCTTGGGGCCTTCTAGAGTACATAGCACATGTACACACACGCACACACACACACACACACACACACACACACACACACACACACACTCACTCTCTCTCTCAAAATGCAGTTCCCTTCCCAGAATGAGTCCTTTTCTAGTTGCTTGAACTCTGAGGGAAAGCTTACCAACACACATGTAATTGCACACATAGGTCAGATGAGTACAGTACTCTTCTGCACCTGGCCTCTCTGAGGGGCCCTTGGACTGTCCCACTTGAGCTCTGCTTTAGTCCAGAAGGGGGCTGCCAACACACTTCACTGGCGCTGAGAGTCCTGTTTCATGCGCTCAGTGTGCTGCACCCAGCCCCTGTGAACGGCTATACTTTGCTTCCTGTCCTCAGCCCGTCCAGGGACGGTGTAGAGAATAGCCTTGCTCACACATCATCTATCTGGAAGGTACATTGCTAGTGGTAAGATTGCTGGTGTATTAGCAGCTGTACCAGGGAAACGGAACCTGCGGATGCATGCATATAAAGACATTTATTTCAAGGAGTTGGTGCAGCTGTGGGGGCCAGCTGGGCAGGTACAGAATCCCGTGGAATGGCCTCAGGAAAGGCAGGCTGAATTCCTTCTTCCTCAGGGAAGTCTCTGCACCAGGCGGGGCTCCTCCCTGCCTCCAGCACAGAGGACACGGACGTGTCTGACACCCAGGCGGGGGACTTTGCATCTGCCAGGTGTGGGTCCCTCCCAGTGAGGCCAGAGTCCCCTCCGCACTCTCTGAACTGTCCCTTCCCGTGTCTGACACCCAGGCGGGGGACTTTGCATCTGCCAGGTGTGGGTCCCTCCCAGTGAGGCCAGAGTCCCCTCCGCACTCTCTGAACTGTCCCTTCCCGTGTCTGACACCCAGGCGGGGGACTTTGCATCTGCCAGGTGTGGGTCCCTCCCAGTGAGGCCAGAGTCCCCTCCGCACTCTCTGAACTGTCCCTTCCTTCCAGGAGGCCAGCAGCCGCATCTCCACCCACATCCCTTTGATCATCCAGTTCTTCGTCCTCCAGACGTACGGCCAGCAGCTGCAGAAGAGCATGCTGCTGCTGCTCCAGGACAAGGACACCTATGCGTGGCTCCTGAAGGAGCGCAGCGACACCAGCGACAAGAGGAAGTTCCTCAAGGAGCGGCTCACGCGGCTGGCCAAGGCTCGGCGTCGCTTAGCCAAGTTCCCCGGTTAACTGGGCTCATGTCCCAGCCCGAGTCTCCACAGCACGCTGCGCGTCTCCAGGGAGTGGAGCCTGATTCTCTCACTAATAGCTACTCACATGGTTGGCTAGTAGTCATACTTTAGAGACACCATCTGTGCTGTGCATTAATGGCTAAGGACTTAGTAAGAAGCTGACTTAGATTACAATTAAGAATATGACTTAAGTCGGAAGAGCGATGCCTTCTTCCCTGTTAGGAAAAACGATTTACCCCCTTCAGGACCATTCCTGCACCCCCAGCTCTGTCCTTCTCTTCATCAGAGAAGGAGGCATGGAAGCATCACCGAAGGGTTACTTTTCTGGCTTTTTTGACATCTTTTCCTGCACCCCATGTTGTAGGAACATTAGTGCCACATATGTGAATGTTCATACAAGTCGTATTTCATGGATTTGTAATAAACTTGTTTCTACCAGACATTTCTCTGACACTCTTTTATTTTGGGGAGAAGCCTGAAAATGACAGCAGGTATAAACCCAACAGCGCAAACGATCAGGCACAAACCTGCCCTCCATGGCTGGGCCAGGTAGAAGGCATGAGCTGAGCAGAACCCGGTCTGGTTATTTATAAGAGACTGAAGGAAATGGGGAATAAAGTTAAAGAAAAGGAGCAGAAAGGAAATGGGAGGAGGGGCAGCAAAAGGTACAGGCTTCCAGTTATAAGATGACTAGGTTACCCACACTGTATTGTATATTTGAAAGTTGCTGAGACAATAGATCTTAAAAGTTCTTGTCACAAGAAAAAGAATTTAAAGTATGTGAGGTGAGGAATGTCAGGTAGACGTAGTCAGCCATTTCACAAACACAAAAAAAGGAAATGAAAGTGTGAAACACACGGCATTATTTATAATTGCACTGACCAATGTCCAACTTGCTCAATCGCTAGGTACCTGACATGCAGATGAAAAGATAAAAAGCCACGTCAGGAGCAGTTTCCCGGCAGGATTTGCAGGCAGGTCTGGCTAGATGGAGGTCTGGGCAGCAGAGAAGGTAGAATGTTAACTGTGGGTTCCTGCTCCCTCAGGATGGCACTGCTGTCCACACTGTTCTCTGTGGCCTAGCCAGGGATGGGGACCCTCACAGGTTTCTGGCCATGGCCAGCTCAGGAGCAGAGAGGACCTTGTCCTTGAAGGCAGGCGTTGAGGGATCACAGGGCCCAAGCCTGGAGGACAGGAGTCCGCAGGGAGCCCCGTGAGCACGCTCTCCAGAGGGAGCAGCCGCAGCAGGAGCTGTGTGCCCCCAGGCTGCAGACCACGCTGGACGACTGTGTACAGGATAGGGGGGAGGTGGACTAGAGACACTGGCCCCTTCCAGCATCCCCCTCACCCAGGTCCCTTCTGACACTTGGGACTCTATGATCCCCAATGCTTTGGGACAATGTAAGGATTTATTTACAAGAGGAGAGAATGCCAGGGGAACAATGGGCATTCAGCAAGTTCAAACCAACGCCTGCTGTGGACAGCACCCAATTGCCAACTGTACACCTGCAGGTTGACTTCAGACCACCAGTTCACTCCTGTTTAAAGGAAACACTGCAGCAACATGCACACACTCTGTAAGCCTAAGGGGAGGCACGCCTTCCTAAGCCAGCTCTAGGGGAGGACCCTGCGGCAGATGCAGGCCCGCTGCTCACCTGCGTGCTGGCGAGCCATGGAAGCCGGCGCTCCCTCGTGGCTGGCCTGAGTGACTTCTGCAGGACCAGGCACCTGCCACCTGCCCGCAGGAACACTGCCCAGGCCAGAAACAGGTGTCATTGTGGCCAAGGGTCTTCTTTGCTGTTGTTACACAGTTTTCCTGGCAATTATATGGTGAAGGAAGAAAACTGGTAGCACATGCTCCAGAGAATGGGAATTTACCCCAGGGTAAACCTGCTGGGGTCTCATGTGCTCACCATCACTTTCATTTTGGCCAAAAAGAGCAGGTGTCCAGGGATCCTCCAGGTCTGTCCTGGCCAGCCAAGTGTACTAGGCCTCCCCCAAATGTCCAGGAGTCAGGGAGAGACAGCTCTGTGAGAGTGGCTGGGCTCTGGCAAGGGGCTGAGCTGCCCTCCTCTGCTCACTCACCCATGAGGGGCAGTGCTGGAGTCAGAGCCTGCATCTTCAGATTCTGCCACATGCTCTGCAGCACGGGCTTGAAGGTCCATCTATCTGTGCAGAATATGCTGGAATATCAATGATGCCCCCTCATGGACCCTCCCTCTAGGCAAGCCTGGGGCTGAGTTGGAGCAGAGCAAGGAGGGGAGCCAGGTAGAATTGAACTGACTGAAAAAGAGAGGCTCGTTTTCCGGAGCACGGGGTCGGCATGCTGCAGGGGCTGGGCATGTGCCTTGGAAGAGGCCAGGCACTTGTTCAATGGCTTCTGGATTTGTGACCATCTTCTAAGATGCTGTGGCCCAGCTGCCTTTATTACTGTCCTTCTGCAGCAACAGCGAAGGCGAAAGCAGTCAGTGAGCCAGAAGAGCGTCCCGAACGTAGCTTTTGCTTCAGAGGAGAGGAACCCGGGCTGAGCAGCAAGTCTTCCACCAGACAGCAGTAAAAGCAGCCAAAGGGACACAGCCTCGGCTTCCCACTGGTCAGATCTCATTTCATTTTCCTTCCAGGGAAAAAAGATCCAAGCAGCTCAATGGGATTCAGGTGGTTATAAGATCAGCCTCCTTAGTTACAGCAAGTATCTAGCAAATGGATGGCTCAAACACTGGTATTTTCGGGGTTCATTCATTTCAAATGCGGTAGCCAGTACATTCGTGGCTTTTTAAAATGTAGCATTAATTCTAGCACTTTTCTTCAAACACTGGGGGAATGAACTCCAGCATGTGCCACGTCCTACGTCATGCTCTCTGTGTCCCAAACAGCCTAGGGCTCTAGTGGTGGTATTTCACTCCAACCAGGAGTCTGTGCGGCTCTTTACGAAGTCAGGCTCCAAGGGAAAGCCTTGGTCAGAAGGGAAAAAGGCTCCGAGTTGGAGCAGAGTCAGGTGAGCCTTGGGTGACAGAAAGAGCCAGGGACACAGCGGGGAGCTGAGTTCAAGGCAGGACCCCTAACAACTCAGCGAAGTGAGTCAAGGTGGGCAACCGTTCCTACCCTGGAAATACACCTACTGACCCAGCAGCAGAAAGCAACAAAACGATCAACACAAATTATGCAATTTTACTAATACTTGTTTCCACTTTAATTAGTATTTGGGGTTCATTTATACCGAGCAAATTAACTTAAGTATTTTATAAAGCTTTTAACATGAAAATGCCATTGTTTCCTTAGCTTCAGCATTCTGGCTAGACCTTCGAAGTGAAATCAGTCTCATTCAGAAGTAAAACCTTCCACAAGGTGACCCCAACATGAAAAATAAAACTGCAATTGTCAACTGCCTCACCCATGTGGGTATTTTAGGTACAGCCAGTGGTCATTATTTGTGGATCCTTTATTTGTGAATCTGCCTGCTCACTAAAATTTGACTCCTAAATCGGTGTCAGTGGCACTTCTGTGCACACGTGCTCAGGAGCAGTAAATTTTAGTGTCCGCCACGCGGATCACCAGTGTTGCCTTTTTGTTTCAGCTTATACAGTAAACAAGCGGTTTTTATGCCCCATTTAGTGCCATGTTTTCAGCATTTCTGTACTTTTGGGTGATTCGGGTGTTTAAAATGGCCCAAGCATGGCAGAAAGTGCCATCGAGTGTCCTAAGCACAAGAAGGCTGTGATGTGCCACAGAGAAAACACGCCCGCTAGGCAGGTGAGATCAGCTACCGTGCTGCTGGCCCTGAGTCCAGTGTTAATGACCCAACTATATACATTTCATGAAGTAAATATATACATACAAAACAAAGTGGTATGTTGGTCTGTTGACAAAGACCAGAGGCTCACAGTCACCTGACTGTGCTTGTCCCCCCGGAGCAATGATTCCATATTCGCTGAATCAGTGTTTATGACGATTATAGAACAATTTTCATGAATGAGAATCAACTGTATGTAAGGACATTGTCTAATAAAACTGTGTGCTTTTTTACTACAGCTTTTTCCCAAACTTTTAAGACATCTTGACAGAATGAAGACAATCACCTGTCATGTATGTAAGACCTACAGGATTGAGGGAATGCAAAAAATAGAGTGGGTTTCTATTTTTGGGGAGGGAACAAACTCGCCCCATGTTTCCCTTCCCCCACAGTCACAACCCTAGGGTGTTGGGCACACGCTGGTTGAGGAGGCAGCTCTGCCCCCATCACTATCAGGGCCTCCAGGGAGGCAGCCTTGGGAGGGAAGGCGCTGGACTCGGCTCTGCACACGCTGGATCTGAGGACGTGTGGGACGCTGGGCAGAGGTCCAGAAGACAGCTGGGTCTCGGGTCTGAATCTAGGAAAAGTGGGGGCCACACGCGATGCCCCTTCAGAAGCCGTCGGGGGTCATCTGCAACAGGACAGACGGTGGAGCTGGTGGGATCAGCCAGACCACATCCGCCCCGGCCACCGCGCCACACCTCCATTCTCAAACCCACCCCTTCAGCTGCCAACCCTGCAGCCACTGCGCCGACTACATGACCCTCCAAGGAAGAGCAGACTCGTTCTGCTCACCAGACAGCATCTCAAAGACTCAGTAGGTACTTGGAAAAATGTATAATTTATTGGCATAATATTTCACAATTGAATTTTACAGTTCAAAAAAGATATAAAACAAGACAAAAAGTGGTCACATAAATAAGAAGACACACTGAAGCAAGAACATGTTCTCGCCATGCCAGTGCTTTCTAAAATCTGAGTTGGAGAGCAGGCATCTCAGTGCCACATGTCCGGAAGGCCCCAGGGAATGCTGCTGTCACCAAGGCACATGAATGGGATGCACCATCTTCCCCGTCGGGGTCAGTCCTAGCAGCCAATCGGTGTCTCATTCTTAGAAACCAGCGTGCTTGAGAGGAGGCAGGACCTCGGGAAGGCAGTTCTCAGGGCGAGAGCATTTACACCTCGCTTGGCAACACAGCCTGGTCCCTCCTCCGGGGAAGCCTAAGGGCTGGAAGGGGCCATGGGGCATCCAAAATACACCTTTCTCTTCTTCATCTGAAGCATGGGAGCCATTCTTCAGCTCACTCATGTGCAACACATTCAGTTAGGAGCCAGTCACTTTGTGAAAGTAGTTCAAGTCGGCCACCGCTCACATTTGGCAAGGATGACAGCTGCAAAGAGCCCGATGGAGGAACCACTCGGTGGCACCACAGCCAAGATTCTGTGAGCACTGAGGTAGTGACATGCAGAGACATTGCATGGAAATGGTGCATCTGGGATTGCACATCTCTGACTTCCCTGGGTGGCCTCAATTTCCACATGATCATCAGGCCCCAGGCACTCCATGTGGCTGCTTCCAGGAGGACCACAGGGGTGTGCACAACCTCCAAGGAGGCCAGGAGGACAGTGGGGCTCCCTGGGCAGAGCCCCACCTCACGCACGGTGGCCCCTGCCCGAGCCGTGCCCGGGGGTGAACACACAACGGCTTTCCATGCTTTCCAGGATTCATCTGCATTCTCAGCCCCACAAGAAAAAAAAGGGTTTCTGATGTCTTTACATCATCACCCATGAAGGGCTGGTCCCTTTATGTGCGGCCATCATCTGGGTCTGCAAAGAAGGCCCTAAAAAAGTATCAGCAAAAACCCTTGTGCAGAGACAGGCCCTGGGGTCACCCTCCTCAGCACCCTTTCCATCTCAAGCTGTCCAGCAGCTGAGAGTCACCAGCCCCACGTGCATCCAAAGCGGCCCTTGGACAGGCACAGAAGGAAGACCCGAGGGGCGGATGGCATCCATCTGCCCTGCACCAGCCCTGGGTGCTGCACCCAGCAAGGCCTGGTCACCCCTTCCCGACAAGGGGCAGGAGCATGGGCCTGGGGGGAGCCCAAGGCCAGCACAGAACTGTGCAGAGTCCAAAGACAGGCAAGTTCACTATTTAATCAAAATGAAAGGCCGTTGAATCATTCCTAAAAGTACATTATTCCCCGGGAATTAAAAATCAGCTCCTTCATTTTCTTGTGGAATATGGTGTCAAAGCCAAGGCCGTGTGGATTAGCTGTTCACCTGTTTGAAAGGAAAGAGAAGTGATGTTATTTTCATAAGGTAAAGGTAGAAATTGCTTTACACCCCAGATTGACAAGAGGCACTTAAAACCAAAGGAGCAAACCTAACAGGACGAAGGATATTTTTTCTACAGCACCGAGGTCAAGGAGCGGAGCTGATGTGGAGGGAAGGCACTCTAGGTGCCGGGAGTGTGTGGAGGTCCGGAGGGAGCGGGGAGAGCACGCTGCGGCAGAGGCAGGCCGCTCACCAGAGAGGGGACACAGGCCTTTACTTGGGAAGGTCCAGCTTGGGTCTAATCGCTGCTGACTCATTTGCTCTCACCCCATGGCCTAGCTGACCTTCCCAGTGTCTGGAGCACCTTCTCCTCCCAGGCCCCTCCAGCCCCCCAGCCTCCCTCCACCACAGCCCCCAGTGGATCCAATGGGCCGTCATTTCCAGCACACAGCCCTTTGCCAGGTGTGGATGGGCTGACCCCTGTGGTCACTTTGAAGTATTTGGTCCCATGGTTTCCTGTAGGGAAGACGCAGGGTAGGCCCCGTCTGGCTCTGCCCCTCACTCTCCAGAATGGACACTTTGGGAGGCCAAAGAGGAGGCGAAATAGAACGTTTCCTTTCACCAGGTGCCCATCTCTAGAAGGGATGAAATGTGTGCCCATCCTGAGGCCCCTGAGATCAAGGGAGATCGGGTTCTTGCCCAAGATCAGGAAAGTGCCCAAGACAAGGGCTTTGCTAAGCAGCTCAGGTCCAGCCGGGTGTCTGGGAAGCGGGGCTGCAGAGGCCCGCTGGATTTCACAGCCTTTCCTTGTACAGGAGAACGCTGGTGCTCCTCTGCCCCAGGGAGCAGGGCAGGTGCCGTCACAGCTAGGCGTGGTGACTGGCTGCCTCTGCTCTCAGCCCGCCACCAGGTTTGATTCGTGAGGTCTGGGTGGGTTAACAGAGCCAGGTGAGCCAGAACGAAGCACGAGGAAGCCCGTGTACAGTTAGCTCTGTACCTTGCAGGGCTAAGCCCAGGCTTTTCCATACAAGCACCACTGGGCCCGCCCACTGTGTCCAAGTGATACCACAGCAGGGCGAGTGGACGCTGGAGAGATGCTGTAAACGTGGCCAGAGGAGGCAGAACGTGCATCATGTGAAGGGAAGGTCAGCACGCAGCTGCTGCAGGACCGCACCCCCCTCCACAGACATGTGGGCTCTGACACAAAAGCTCAGAGAATGCAAGCAGAAGGCGGATGGCACAGTTACCCTCATTTGTCGATAGATCCAGTCTGTAAATACTGTCACGTTTCCATACACTCCTGGTCTGTTAGGCTTGGCACAGCCGGATCCCCAGCTCGTGTCCCCAATCAACCACCAGATGCTGCTCTTCAAAGTGACCAGAGGGCCTCCACTGTCACCCTGGGGGACACAGCAAGTTACGGGGAGTACACAGAGGGTGGGGGTTCGGGTGGGGCCTTGGTGGGAGGTAGGCGTGGCTGCGGGTGTCACATCACGTGTCCTCCAGTGAGGTAATGGGAATATAATCTCCCAAAGAGACTACATCAGCAATGAATTAGGGTCTGTACTGGCTGAGGATTACTAAACAAATCGCTGTGCATATCTTAAAATAGTCAAAATACTCATTTCTGCCCACTGAGTTTTTGACAAAATAACCCTTCTGGGGGTGTTGCTGGTGGCACAGCGCTTTCGGGCGTTTCACAGCCATCCCCTACCGCAGCTGCCCGCAGCTGCCTCCGGGCCCAGGGACGTGGGGCGCTGCCTCTTGTGGGGGCAGAGGGCGCCTCTCACCGACTCCGCAGAGACAGACGAGGCCAAAGGCTGCCTAGAAACATGCAGTTACCTGGCAGGAATCGACGTCTCCCTGCAGGTAGCCCGCGCAGATCATGGCCGGCGTGACCAGGCCGTTATAGACGTGCTTGCTGTTACACTGCCAGGGCTCGAGCAGGCGCACCACGGCGGCGTTCAGCATTTCTGACGTTTTCCCTAGGACAGGGCACCCCGCTGGCCCTCAGTGCCGCCAGGGACCTCACGGGGGGGTGCGGGGGGACTCCCTCGTGGAGATGCCCCGCTGCCGCCCGCCCTCCCAGCCCACTCGGGGTGAGCCCGGGTGGGGGTCGGCACCCGGCAGGCCTGTGTTGCCCGCGCTCCGGAGGTCAGCTTCGGGGAAAAGACTCTGCCCCTGGCCCGGGGAGCCCACCCGGGCTCTGAGCTCCTCCTCCATCACCCCCCAGCACCTGGCTCTGCAGGCCCGTTTCCCCGGTGCCCGGCTCCCTCTTCCCTGGACCCAGGCCCAGGAGAGGCCCCTGTGCTTCTCACCTTAGACGGCCCACCCTCTCCGATCCCACTGGATCCTCCACATAGCACCCCAATTCTCGGCTCCCCGACCTGCATGTTTCCCTAAACGATTGCTGGCCACAGTCTCTACCTCCTCCCTCCCGTCCTGCTGCCTCCACGGGAAGTCCTCTAGGCCGCATGGCTTCCCCTCCTAAAACAGAACCTCCACCCCGGATCCTCGCCACCTGGCTTTCCCAGGCTGGGAGACGGCACCAGCACCCTCGCTGGGCTCAGGCCCCAGCTGGAAGCCGTCCTCCCCGGTGCCTGGCTCTCCTCCCTGCTGACCGTCCAGCCAGCAGCCAGCCAGAGGCTCTGCCGACCTGAGACCCTCAGATGCGCCTGGTCCCCTCACCTCCCGGCGCCCCACCCAGGCCTGGCCCCACATCATGGGCGGAGGACCACCACAAAAGCCCTCACTCTTACGCTCAGTCCGCCCTTGCCCACACCCTTTCCCTTTCCCATGACTCCCAAGCAGGTATCTGGTCCCATCATTCTCCAGCCTAACACCTCCGACAGCTTCCTTTCTCCCTCAGAATAGAAGCCAGCGTCCTCAGCAGAGCCTGCGAGGCTTGACACAATGGGGCCCTAGCCTGCCCTCACCCCCAGCTCACCACGCCCCCACCACCCGGGCCCTTCTGCTCTGAAACATTCTTGTCATTCAGACCTCCACCTCAACTGTCACCTCTTCCAAGAAGCCTTCCCTGGTCACCTCTTGAAAGCAGCCAGGGCCTCACTGTCCCAGCTGTCTGCTGCTCAGTCATTTGTTTCCTGTCTGACCACATCCAGCTCCCGGACACCCACCAGAGAATGTGAAGTCCCAGAGGGCAGCGGTTTTGTCTTATTTCACGCGTTGCTGCATTTCCAGCACACAGTAGGTGCTCCACTAGTATGTGTGAGCTGCCTATTTGTCTTGGGCTGCTGTGAAGCCTTGCTCACACCTGTCAGGCTCACCCCCAGTCAGTTTCTTCAGGCAGGACGCCAGGATCGCACCATCTCTACTATCCCCCCAACATGCCCCAAATTGCCCACCCTTGTACTTTCCACCTTGTTTTAAAGGCTTCGTTCTAGGTGTGCCCTCAACACTTTTTGGAGGAAGGATACAGGCTATGAGGGGCTTCTTCATACCACTAAGTACTTCCAACACTCCAGAAAAATGAAGCCGCCAGGATGCCTTCATTTGGAAGACAATCTCCGAGATGAAAGCCGATTATGAGGTGAGGAAGCCAAACAGGCCTGCACCGGGAGGGCATAGTCCCCTCGCCCCACGCGTGGTAGCGGGGCAGGAAGACAATGGCTCTGACAGCCTGGATCTGGCCACCACCGTCACACAAGCCTATCCTCTGGAGGTCATCCTCACCCAGCCACCCTGGCTGGCCCGTTAGCAACAGTGGGACCCAACCACAGGTGCTATGTAACTCTCACAGTATGTGGCCTTTCTACTTCAAAAAGCAGTTTCAACTCATTGTTCCATTTGATCTTCCTAAGAACAGTGCCAGTTAGGTGGGGCAGGCATGATTTCTCCCATTTAGCAGATGGGGAAACTGAGGCATAAAAATGGGGTGAACTCCCGAACACCATCCATTCACTGGTTAATCGAACCAGGATTAACACCCAGACCTCCCACCTCTGAACCCCATGCTCTGTCCCATGCGGCCTGCAGACCTGTGCCCCAGAAGACTCACCTTTCTCGTGCGTGGCCCCCCACCCAGAGATCCAGCAGGCCTGGGCGGGCTCCAGCGTCATGCCTGGGTTGGGCAGACACACCGGTCCCACTTCGTCTGTTTCAGGAAGAGAGAGTACCGTGAGCTAGTCCGGTCTACCTGAGCCATGGGCTCCACCTGGACCTTCCCCTGATGTGCGCTGGGCCTGGTGACTAACATTGCCCATGGAAAATTCCAGATTCTAAGGTGTCCTGGCACTGCCCCTTTCTGTCCCTGCCAGGCCCCTCCTTCCAACAGGCAGGATGTTCCCCACTCTAGAAGTTCTGCTGCTTATCAATGGAGTTATTTGATAGCTCTGTTTCTAAAAATACACAATAGACTTTTTTTCAAACTTAAATCTTCAAGAAACAGAAATTTAAAATACACAACACATCCAGGTGGTGGAGGGTAGAAAATGCACACATGGCCGTGGCCGTGGCCAAGAAGCTGGTGGGCACGTCCAGCATGCAGCTCGGAGCCCCATGTTGGACACCCCCTCCCCTGGGCAGCTTCTTGTAGGTCCGAATTGTTTCCCCACTTGAACACAAACACCCGTGTAGAGGAACTGGGTTTTGCCTCTTCTGTACCTGCATGGGGCTGGGACATTCTGGCCCGGCCCTCGGATGGACTAGAATGGGGTCAAATAAAAAGCTACATGTTTGTTTCTTATTGTTTAAAATTGTTATTTAAGTATCTTATTTCAGAATTTATGTTTAAAAAAAAGTGTCTTGACAATTTATAGACTAGCAGTTCTCCACTCGAGGTGACTTTGCCTCCCTAGGGACATTTGCCAAGTCCGGAGACATCTTTGGTTGCCACACAGGGGGTCCTAGTGGCATCAAGGGGGTGCTCCTAAGCATCCTAAAATGTGCAGGTGGCCCCCAACCATGAAGGCTCCCACCCCAAATCTCAGCAGTGCGGTGGGTGAAAAACCCTTTCTGACCTGCACAGATGGCTGAGTCACACCTCTGGATAGTGGCAGACAGCGTGCTGGCGGCTGCTTCCCTCAAACAGCATAGGCCCATTTTTGGGTGCCTCGGCCCCGAGCAGGCTTCCAGGAGCCGACCCTCCAGCATACCACCCTAACTCCACGTAAATTCCTCCCCAGTTATCAGGGCACAGGCTTAGGTCCGATCAACCTGTCCTTAAGATTTGTCCCAAGGCGTTCACATGCCCCGAGTCACACAACACAGTCGTACCGCTGAGAGTCAGGGGAGTCTGCAGCTTCATGAGAGCGATGTCATTGTTCTTGGTCTGGGAGTCGTAATTTGGATGAGAAATCACTTTTTCCACGCGGTACCCATTTCCATAGAACATGAAGGACTGTCTCAAAATCCCCGCGAAGGCCGACCAGTACCGCGGATGGTTCAGAGGCCTGGAAGACGGAGATGAACGCACAGCAACTCAGACCCACATGCGGCACCCACTCAGTGGCCCTCCAATGTTGCAAGCCAGAGCCCAGGGTCCCCAAGAGGACCCTTCTCACTAAAAGCCACAGAGCAGGACGCCTGCCTCAGCATGGCCTCCTCCCCCGACCTCTGCTCTATTCCTCCTGGATAAACCCCATCCTTCCAGGGCCTCCCACCATCCCCAACCCTGACAATGCTAGGCATGCTTATTCTTGGGCCTGAATGCCTCCTGAGGCTTCAGGCCTTATTTCTGGCCAGACTGGGTCTAACGTGCCTTTATATGTTAGGGGATTTCCTGGCACATAGTAGGTGCTTAATGAGTGAGAACTGATGAGCAGACTTGGTCTCACAGCCATCAAGGCACTGTCTATATACAGGTGTTGCCCTTTCAAGAGAATCCCAGGGGCTGTCAGAATATGGTGGTGGGAAGGGGACACCCTCAGCAATAAACATGGCTCCTGTGCCCTCACAGCAGCCCTGGAGGGACAGGCCCCCTGCTCTCCCGGGTGCAGGCACTACAGTCAGACACCCAGAGTGGACTGCCCCAGGCCACATGGCCAGAGAACTACAGGGCCAGGAGCTGAGCCAGTCACCAGCATCCCCCAACCAGAAGAGCTCTGTCGAGGGAGGTTTTCCCCAAAATAGGCATGTGACCAAAATACTCTATGTTTAAAGAAGAAGGAGGGGGCAGTGTCTTCCACAAAGGCTCACACTGTAGGTTATGGCTACCTGCCTGCGTGGGTAGGGCCATGGCCAAGCAGGCTTAACCACAGGCCCCCAGAAAATTCCGCAGGCAGCATGAGGTCCCTGTGTCTGATGGCACCCTCTCCACGGATGGCCAGACCTTCCAAGAGGGCAGCTGCTTCTGAGAAGTGCAGGATGGAGCTGAGAAGCCAGTGGGCAGAAGGGCCCTGGTCACAGCAACACCCCTGCCCTCAGCTGTACCCCACACCCACAGCCCTGCTGCAGCAGCACCAGGGCACGCTTGCTGAGGGTGGCCTGGGCCACGTGCCTCCTGTGCATGAGCTCCTCTGACCCTCCAGGCAATGCCTGGAAGCAGGCCCCTGAGAATACCCCTGGAGCTTGAAGAGCTGAGAGACTCCGCTCAAGGTCACACGGTCACAAAGCCTCTCCAAACCCAGGCGCGGGGACGTACTCCTCCACGCAGTGGGCGGCTGTCACGATCCACTCAGGGGTGATGATGGAGCCTCCGCAGACGTGGATGCCCTGGACATGCAGGCTGACCTGCCAGGGCCAGTCCCCCAGGGCCGCACCCGTCCCACCGACGATCCGGCCCTGGCGGCTCATCTTCTGGCTGACCCCACACTCTGAAGGCGACAAGCACAACACGGGTGAGCAGAGGCAGGCCACCTGCCCCCATGCCCGCCCAGCGGAGGCCCAGACGGCTCCTGTCCCAAGGGTCCTGCCAGGCTGGTGGGCACTGTTGCCACCTCTCCTTCCCATTTGTATGGGGTCCGACTTGTGGAGGATGTGGCCCGATTTTCTTTAGGGGCAGGAGAGGAAGCTCCCACGTGCCCAGGCAGGGGGTCCCTGATAGAGAGGGCCTGGGACCTCCTGAGTCCTGAAGGGACTGAATGCTCAGAGGTCCCGAGGCTCTAGAACAAAGCAAAGGAGGGCAGAATGGAGGACGGAGGGGGAGGAGGGACGAGGGAGGAGGGGAGGAGGAGAGAAGGGGAGAGAGGAGGAGAGAGGGAGAGGGAGGGAGGGGAGGAGGGGGAGCGAGAGGGAGGAGGGGGAGGGGAGGGGAAGGATGCATCCCTGCTCCCTCCCCCACTCTGTCCCCATCACACTGGGGTCAAGGCAGGCGGCCCCCATGAGGGCCCCCACAGTGCGCTGCACACTGACCACCTCTGTGCTTCCCCTGTGTGCTGGTCTCAGTCCCCTTGAGGTGGGGGCACGGGCCAGAGGCCGGCACCATGCTCTCTTGGTCCCTACAGAAGCTCACTCCCACCCAGCCTGGCGGGAGGTTCCGGGGGGGCCCCTGGGCCGTGCCCCCTCCTGGGAGCGTGGGCTAGCTGCACCTCTGCAGACACAAAAGCTGAGCTCCGGGACCAGAGCCCCCCGGGGAGCAGGGCTGGGCCAGCCCAGAGAAGGAAGCAGAGAGACAGTGCCTTCCATCCTGATGAACACAGGGATGGGGGCACCCTCAGGCCTCCCGCTTCCCCTGGGGTCGGGGGTGCACAGGAGCGGGACCCTGGCAGTTCCTGGAGGTTGCCTGTCCTCAAGGACGGCTACTCCTGTTCCCGAAGCTGAAGTACATCAGATTCCAGGAAGGAGCTCCTCGGGTTCATCCCAGCCCACCACCCCCCGCCTTCTCCCTCCTCACCCCCAAGGATGCATTCTGAAGGTCTGGGCTGTTTCCTGTGTAGAAATAGAAAGGCAAACCCAGGGTCACTTACCTATGCAGCGTAAAGAAACCACTGTTTTTGAAGAACAGACATCACTGCAAAGGAAGAGAGGGATCCTGGTCACTGTAAAGCGTGAGGAGACACTTCACCCTCAAAACACAGACATGACTACTTCCTTCCAATGTACCCAGAGGCAGACGGTCCACGACTGAAGACTCGGATAAGGGAAGCAGATCGATATCAGGGACGGTGGGAAACACACGCGGAGTACCAGAGCCAAGTCCCCGCTGTGTGACCCTGGGCAAGTCACCTTACTGAGCCTGTTTCTCTCATCTGCACAATGGGATCATAACAGTACCAACTCATAGAGTGGTTGCAAGAGTAAGTGTGCAGTGATGCGTGTATTTTTATGCTCGGAATTTACAATCACCCTCCAGTTTTGCAAGGAAGCCACTTGTAAACTTCCAGGTTCCCATGGCTACTTTACATATACTGTGCAGAAAGCAATACCACCAATCATTTGCCAGGAGACAAAAAAAGTTACTCACTGGGGAGGTAAACTTTTGAGGTTACAAATGAAAAATAAATAATAAAAGCATTCTGTCGTAGAGTGGATTTTCCCCAGTGTACTAAAGACAGAAGCAATCCCCGGGCATCAGGCATTCGCAGCCACCCGTGGGTTCCACTAAACATAATTCTCAGAGCATCAGCATCAGGCCAGACCTCCGGCAGGTGATGGAGCAGGACACAAGCCCAGCCCACTGCAGAATCCTATCTGCAGGCGTCAACCTGGTCCAAAGCACACAGGGACCACCAGCCCCCTCTGCTGGCCAATAGGAGCGACTGCGGCTGCTCTGCCCACACAGCCAGGGTTCATCCCACCCACCTTCTAGGAAAAAAGCATTAAGATACCAGTCACAGCAGCAGCCTCACTTCTCAACAGCATCCAATCTAGTCCAAAGGCCTGCTTCCTTGAGACCTCCCCAGAGTGGCCCAACACAAGCCCAAGTCCAGTGATAAGTCCCTCTGACCTCTGCTCCCGAGCTGCCCCGTGGTTCCACAGACAGTGTGTCCTCTGGCTGGGCAGAGGTGGCAGTGCCAAGAGAAGACACATTCCCATTAAGAGAAGGTGTTTTCCAAGAATTGTAAGGCTCCTCCTTTACCTGGAGGCATTGCTGTCAGCCAACAGCATCTGGGCACCCAGCAGTCACTCAGACCAACCCCATTAGAAGCCTGAGACTCGGGGATCCAAGGGCAACCTCTGAAACCAAAGAGAGGTCTTCCCACCTCTGCCACATGTAGAGGACACCATGCGCCAGGCAATGACCTTCTCTTCTTTCCTGCAATCCCTGCAGCCACCTTGTGAGTTCCCAAGGCTCTTGCCAAGAGATGACAGCCTCCCTCCCTGCTCAGCCCAAATTCCGTGTCTCCAAGGGAGAGAACACACCCCTCAGCATTCACAAACAGGCCAGGCAGCTGTGTTTGGCTTCTTGGGAAGGCAAACTCCAGCCCCGCTGCTTTGACGGCTACATCTGGCTCTGCACACCCCTCCTCCTGGGTTCCCCTGTCACATTCCTGGGGACAGCCAGGCTTGGGCAGGAGTCAGCCCCCCAGACACCTCAGCCACCTGCCGCCAGGAATGCAAACCTGCTTCCAGCCTCCCAAAGGAAAGGAGGGGCGGCGCGATTAACTCCTCCTCCCCTAAGACGCACACCTGGCACCTGGTACCCGGCCCTCTGTGATGGTGTGGCTAACCGCCTGAGGATGAGTGGATGACAGGAACCTGGGAGCTGAGCAGGAATCGTGTACAAAGGACACTGTGTGTCTTTTACATGAAAGAATATTCTGATAGTAATAATGACCCCTGAGAAAATTGCAGACATTTTAAACATGCAAAAGAAGAACCTTAAGTCCACCCCTCACCCCCACCCTCCTAACCAGTGACCTGTTCAAGTTCGTTTCCACCCACTGGAGGTGAGCTATCAGGACAAGCTGGCTTTGCAGCACAGGAAATGTTGGCTGAACGGAACCAGCCACTCCCTCCCAGGCCCCCAGAATGACGTGCCCCTCTCAGGGCACCATCTGACCCTATGGCTTGGGGCTGAGGGACCAACCATCTCTGCCAACGGGGACCAAGGGGACCCCAGAGAAGCAGGACTGCCAGTGCTGAACCTGTCACAGTCCTGGGAAAGCTGGGAGGGGTGGGCCACCCTGGCTGCAGCCCTGAGGCATTCCCTGACCCCTGGGGACACACGCTGACACCCTGGAGGCACATCTCTAGTGTCCAGAGAGTGAGGACAATCTGTAAGGAGCGATCTCTTTTGCCCTGCTACTCAATGGCACTGAGGGCAGAAGGCAGAGGGCGTAAACAAAATGGCAAATACATCGTGGCCATTCCCAAGAATAGATCCAGAGCTTCTCAGAGCAGCCATCCTGCAGAGAATCCAATCTCCTCCCATGAGAAACTCGGCCAGGCCCACAGCTGCAGCTCAGAAACGAATGGGGCCAGGGATGCCCATGGTGTCTCCTATTCATTCCCATTGTAAAATTTCTTAAAGGAAAAAATAAATCACCAAATACCTGTGGTAGAGTTTTTTATAGAGATCCACATTGCCAGTGCTAATGTTCAACTTCATAAAGCTGGTGGCCCCGCTGTCATCCGCTATTCCTTGGCTAGAATAAAAACTATTCCTAAAAAGACAGAAAGTCTTATTTAAAACAATGGTCTCATTGGAAGCAATTGCAAATCCTATGCCATATTATAATACTGTCCTGTATGACATTCAGATTAAGAGGAACGACGTAGCATTTTGAAAAACAAAATCACAAGTTCTGATCAAGTGACGCTGTGTTATAACCACCTTTCCGTCCTATGACCCTGAAGCATCAGGCAAGATCCTCCACTGGTCCTGTTTCTAATCTGGCTTGAGGACGAAGAAACAATGAAAATAAGGATGTGTGAGTATATGGAACCTACCAGAATTTACAGATGTTATAATGCCCCCCGTTACCCGCTTCTAGCAGGTCCTAAACTTTGATGGGGGCTTCATTCAACCTTTCAATTTGGGGAGGGCATTCTGAAGTATTTCAATAGCTAAGATGCCAGCATTTTTATCAAGAGGTAGTTTCTTTTGAAAGCTAGCATACAGAGAACACCCTTCGATTGCACATTAGTCACACGAGGGCACCCCCAGGAGGAGAAGGCAGCAATAAAATCACTCAGCCTTTGGCCATGAGGTCAGAAGGCTGCCAAGGCCTCCACGGGATGCTCTGGTGAGCCCTGGGCTGGGAATCACGGGACGGATGCTGCCCCTTCCTCCCCCGCCTTCCTTGGGGCTGCATGCTGGAATGAATCCTCTCCCACTGGGAAGCCTCCCAAGTCTCCCCGTGCATGCCAGGAAGGCTGCAGACCCTGTTCCCTCCGGCCTCCCTGGTGCTCCCAGCCCCAGCCCCGACCCAGGCAAGCCTCAGCCCTTTCTGGAGGCTCCACAGGAAAAGAGCACCCCACGCCCTCAGCTGGCACCCTGGGCCTCAGAGGCCACAGCTGTGGAGTAAGCAGGAGAGTACGGAAGCCGGGAGGGGCTGGGACCAGGTGGCAGCAGGCCAGCTCACCAGGTAGGGCAGCACCTGCTCCTTGGCTGGTTTCTGGGTAAGCTCTGTCCCTGCATTCGTGCTCCGGCCCTTCCCA
Organism: Manis pentadactyla; assembly: GCF_030020395.1. Taxonomy (NCBI): domain Eukaryota; kingdom Metazoa; phylum Chordata; class Mammalia; order Pholidota; family Manidae; genus Manis; species Manis pentadactyla. The sequence continues at coordinate 193,330,740 of NC_080019.1, forward strand.
GGAGGGGCAGGGAGAAGCCCTGAGCTGCCCAGGGCTGCAGCCCATGCTCACCGGTAGCCCATGTCCTGGCACGCAGCCCTCCCGTAGCTCTCACTCCAGTCATCTCGGCACACAGGGTGCCAGGACTTCCTCTGCGCTGAGTACACCTGCAGGATGAAGTTCGGTCCATAGAGGCGAACTGCAGGCAGGGAGACACTGCTTGAGTTTCAGACAATTGGCCAAACTGCCCCATGAACCCCTCAGGCCCTGACACAGAGGCCCAGGGGGCAGGCTAGTCTCCTCCCATAGCACTGACCACACACAGGGGTGCCCTGCACCTGTTTCCGCTCTGCTGAGAAGTGCTCTTGACCCAGAAGCATTGAAACAGGTTTGGACAAAGACTTGCGTACCATTGTTCTTCAGCAGCATTATTCACAATTAGCAAAAGGTGGAAGCGATCAAACCCCAATGGATGGATGCACAGATGTGGCGCATCCAGGCAGTGGGCTCACACTGGGCATTAGGGGATGATGACTGGCCCACACTGCCACACGCGTGAGCCTTGAAGACATTCTGCTGAGTGAAGCAGCCTAGCACAAAGGCCAATACTCTGTGAGTCCATGTCTGTGGAACATGGAGAGCAGGGAATGGAGAGTGACAGGGAGGAGATTAGCGGTTGCCAAGGGCCCAGGTCGGGCCGGGGGACTGTGCGGAGATGACAGGGGGAGGGGGGATGAGAGCTCAAGGTTCTCTTAGGAGGTGAGGAAGGTGCTTCCAAACAGCCTGTGACGCTGGCTGCACAACTCTGCGGATATAGAAGAGCCATTGCGTCGTACACTTTAAAAAGATGAGTTTCCTGGTGTGTGAATTTTATCTTGATAATGCTAATTTTTTTTAAATGAGTAAGATAAAGGTGTTTTTTTTTTTTTAATGCTCTTTAAACAAATACTTTGAAAATGTTGACCCCTCTGCCCAGACCCTGGACCCCGGCAGAGCACCCAGAGGGTGCTGAGTCCCCTGGTGTAAGGCTCTGCCTCTAAATTCATAACTGCTTTGCCAAAACAAATGCATCTCTTATTTACAGAGATAAGACATGATACAGACGGCTGAAGGCCCCTCCATATTCCAATCCCTTCTCTGGCTCCCAGAGATAATCACATTCCAGAATTCTGTGGAAGACGACATCAGGAGTGGTGAATAATTGAGTGGAAGCCTGTGTGACCCAGGGGTCAGCCAGCATCATGTATTAACAGAAACAAATCTTGAAAACAGCATTGCATCAAAGAGGCCAGCTGCCAGATGACCTGTTCCACACGACATTACTTGGTAAAGCTAAAAGCATGGACAGTCCTGCTCTGTGGCTGGGGGAGTGCATGTGGTGTGAAGTGTAAAGTAAGGACCTGGCTATCTCAGACCTCCTTCTCGCCCCTTATTGGTGGCCCCTGACTCACTGGATTGTCTGACCGATGTCTCAAGGCTCATTCCTCCATGAAACAACCAGCCATGCCCTGATTATTTCCTAATGCCTCCATGATGAGGGAATCCATGTGCAATGTTCTAGCCAGCCATGTGTTAGTGGGTAAGCACACTGTGATGCAGACAATGGAATATTACTAAGGGCTGAAAAGACATGAGCTACCAAGCCAGGAAAAGACAGGGAGGAAATTTAAATGTATATGACAAAGTGAAAGAAGCTAATTTGAAAAGGCTACTTGCTTTGTGATTTCAACTATATGACCTTCTGGAAGAGGTACAACTCCAGGGACAGTTAAAAGATCAGAGGTTGCCCAGGGCTGGGGCAGGGAGAGGTGAACAGGCTGAGCAGAGGGGATTTGAGGGCAGTGACTCTGTATGACACTGTAATGATGGACACATGTCAGTACACACATGTCCAAACCCACCATCCAAACGTGAGCACATCATACATTTGTCTACAACACCTAATGTAAATTAAGGACTTGAATTAGTGATAATGTACCCATACTGGCCCATCGAATGTAAGGAAAGTCCCCATGGATGCAAAAATAGGGGCAGCTGTGTGTGGAGAGGCGGGACATGGGAACTCTGCTATCTGCCCTATTTCCTGGACACTTAAAAGTGCTCCAAAAAATAAAGGCTATTACTTTTTTTTTTTTTAAGTAACTGGATTTAAATAAACTTCCAGACTCAAAAATAAAACTGACACTGTGCTGGGATAGAAAATGAGGGGGAAATTTCACTCTTATCTGTGGATGACTGTAGAGATTATTTTTCCCTCCAGCTGTTCTGCAGGAAAACACAACAGCTGATGCACCAGATAGCTGCAAAGGGTCTCAAGCAGTTCTTTTGTGTTTTAGTCTTTGGGACTTTGTTTTTGGCTCTATTGATGTATAATTGACAAATAAAAATTGTATATATTTAAGTCATGCACTTGGCGTTTGATACATGGATAAGTTGCAAAGTGACTACCACAGTTAAGCTGATTAACATGCCCATCACCTCACAGCATTAATATTTCTTTTCTTCCCTCTTTTCTTTTTTGTGTTGAGAACATTTAAGATCTAAATTTGCTAAGATCCTAGCAAGTTTCAAGTGTACAAAACAGTATGTGAACTGCATCACCTCACATGGTTTTTCAGCTTCTCTTCCAACATTTTAATGCCTGGACATAAAAAGTGAATTAATGTTAAGAACATATATATCTGTATATCCTAGGAAAGAGACTCTGTACACATTCTTGAGCATTTTTCACAGGTTGGTGTAATGTTCCTTAGTGTCAGAAGATGTGCATTACTTGGAAAATAATTTCTGCTCTGCACAGTGGACAAATTACAAGCACAGCACATGTGTGTTCCAATCTAGTACAGAATACACACATGCAATGTTGTGATGACCCATTTTGTTGTATATGAATAATCAACATGGGAGCCAATACCAAACTGTGAGAGGGAGTCTATTAAAAGACACATGTGTAAGTCCTACAGTCCTACAAACCCCTACAGTTCTCCAGAGAGAAGAGCTTTCCTTCTGGAAATGTTTCCTGCCACTATGCTCCTACCCTCGGGGCACGTGTGCTCCAGCGGGAGGCAGGCAGAACCAGAAAGTCCTCTAGGAAGAGACTGCCTCCACCTCGGTGTGTCCACAGGGGATGTACACGGAGGGCACACGCAGAATCCACAGCAGTGGGACAGGGAGAGGTGCTCTGGGCCCGAGGGGAAATGATTTCAGGATATGTCATCAAGGGCCCAAAGCAGCTTGTAGTAACCACTGGGAAACAGGATTAACAATGCAAGCACACATTTATTTGCTTTTCACATGAAAAAATTCTCTGGAAGGAGAAGACACACATATTGTCCCTGAGAAAGAAATGTGATTGGCCGGTGAGCAGGCACGTGGTTGAATGTGAGTGAGAGTGTGTCAGTGAGTGTGTGTGTGGAGAGGGAGATGAGATTTTTCTGTACTTCCTGAACTTTGATCTATTTGAGTATATTAACTCTTAAAATATTTGTATTTGTTGTTAGTATTTGCAATATTAGGAAGAGAGAGGAAGAATCTCCAGGTACCATAATGCATTTGCCTTGCTAGAGTTTATCTTTGCACATGCATGTGTTGGAAAACAGCAATGAGCATTCCACCTGACCTTAACCACACGCTCCTGCACCTCAAAATCTCCCTCCTTTAAGAAAATGGTGACAAACACATTATCACCATTATAAAGGCAAGGATCTATGTGAAGAGTTTAAAGAGTGAGTCACTGGCAAGTGCAAACTCCCTAGAAGTGTGCAAGGCTGTGCAGAAGGAGTAATTGGGACTGCGACCATGCACCAAATGGCCTGGCCCTGGCTGCCACCCTGGGGAATTCTAGCATCATGACCAGTGACACACGTTCTCCCGAACTGTGATGTGGAGATGAGGACATGCAGGGAAACGGCCATGCTGAGGACGCTGAGGGGAGGAAAGGATCCTGGGAGGCGTGCAGGCTTCCTCTGCCACTCTCTGCCAGCCCCGGGGCCTGCATGCCAGGTTTAGATCAAATACTGAGGACTTAAGAACGAGCTTGACTGGACAAGGGGAAGGTGCCTGAGAGATTTCTGGTGATGCTTCCGACACTACAATTTTGAAAGTCCTATTCATAAAAGAGACATGGCCTTGTGTAAATGTGTCAGAGTGTGCGCAGAGGGCATTAAGCCATGGCACACACCCCACCACCAACGCCCGCCCTGAGTCCTGGATGGCCTGCTGTGGCCAGGCATTGCGCTCCTTGAGGGGGGAAAGAGACAGCCTTGCAGGAGAAATAAGAGAGCTCTCGCCAGGGTGAGGGGCCAGTTAAATGTGTGTAGATGGTGCTTTCCTTCCACTTCTGCCACGTATACACCACGTATGCCCTGGTGCTCACTCAGGCAGGCCAGGCTGCAGTCAAAACTACCACCCAGAGAGGACGCAACAGGCTAATACCACACAGCTCTGAGCTGAGACGTTAGCACAGCTCTGCTCTGCTTCTCAAGCATTGTTTTCCCCATTACAGCCACTTTACCACCCTGAAATCACCCACAAAAAGTTAAGAGAAAATACTAAAAGCAAATTGAGCTGTCCTCTCGGTGACAGTAGATACATACAAATTTAAAGGTAGCTGGTGTTGGACACGATGCAGCACACTGCAGACTGCATACCGCTGAGCCCTGAGCAACCCGGTGACGGAGGGAGGAGGGGTGCCAACCCCCTGCACAGTCAGAAATCCACCTGTAACCTTTGACTCCCCCCAGAAGGTAACTACGAATAGCCTACTGTTGACTGAAAACTTTACTGATAACATAAGCAGTCAATTAACACATATTTTCTACGTTAGGGTATTATATACTGTATTTGTACCATCAAGTGAGATGGAGAAAAGAAAATGCTTTTTCAAATTGTCACAAATCACCAAAGTATTTTCTGATATATTTACTGAAAAAAATCTGCATGTATTGGAGCCACGCAGATTAGAGGTTTTTCAAGGGTCAGCTGTATTTTCAATAGCCTGCTTGTTTTAGTTGCTGTGAGGTGACATCCCATGAGAGCTGGGGGCCCACACGCCCTAGTGACCCTGGCCCTGCCGCCACTCTCTTGTGGTCTGTGTGACGCTGGGCCCCGAGCACAACCCCTCTGAGCCTGTCTCTCATCTGAAAATTGGGGTCGGGCCCCAGGTGTAGCCTCCAGGCAGGGATTCAACAACACAGCAGGTCAACGTGCCGGACACCAGCCTGGAACTGTCACGCCACATGTGTGCAGTGGGCCTGGGTGCCAGCACATCCCCAAACAGAGGGCACAGCCTCGAGACTCACCACAGCGGTTCTCGTCCTCCCCGCCGGGGCAGTGCAGGACCCCGTCGCACCAGTGCGAGGGGCTGATGCAGGTTCCTGAGGAGCCGCACTCCATCCCGGACACAGAGCACTTGTCCTCCACTTGCAGAGAAATGAGGAAGACGCCAGTGGCAGCAGGAAAGAACCCTTCTCCCCTTTATTTTAGCCAGCAGGGGTATGTCATCACCACCCACGTACAGCAAAGGAAACGGGGCTGGCGGTGAGCAGGGGAGAACCCCCAGGGCGCCTAACTGCACAGGGCTGTGAGAGGGACTCCCAGCCTTGCATTGGACAGCTGTCCTCTCCTCTGCCGCGCAGTGACTTCTGTGATCCGTGACCACCTGAGTCGCCAACCCCAGGCTGATGGCGTTTGGCCTGGGCTGTGGTACCAGGAGGTGGCCCACAGCAGCCACAGCTGTACGCTGAGGTACAGAGGCCCAGGTGTGGCCCCAAGGCAGGGGTCCCTCAGCTCAAGAGTGCCCTAAAGCACTGGGGAAACTCGAAAGGCTTCTCCCACCCTGTGTCAATACCACACAAAAGACATGGGACTTTGACAACTGATAGATGAGGACAACGCTCACAAGGAGGCCTAACTGCCGGGTAGGGGGTGACTGCTCCTAGAACGGCTAGCCATGCATCACCAACAGCAAACGCAAGGAAAGAGAAGACGCTCATTTTGCAAGAGAAACTTCGGGACAGCTGTGGGTGGTCCCCAGCCCCGGGAGCAGGGCCATGCCCAGTCAGCACGCGGACCTCCCCCTCCCGCTGCGGGCTTGCCCCTGACTTACTGAACCTCCAGAGCAGGAAGGCAGCCGCCAGCGCTCCTGCCAGGAGGGCGCCTAGGGCGACAGTGATGCACAGCACCCTCCTGGTCCCTGGGGGAGAGAGCTGAGTATAAAATGCAGTTGCAGAATTTTCGGGATGTTTCAGCTCTCAGATTTTATCCACTTCGTTTACAGTACAGCATATCAAGAAACAATAATTTCTTATCCACATAAAATGTTACATTTAATTTTAAGAATGCATCCTGGGAGGTCTTTCCCATCACACTTCCACTCTGCTTTTCTGGAGAAAAAAGCAGGAAGGCACAATAAGGATCAGTGTAAATTAACGTCAACCTCTTTAAAAAAGCATGGCCTTAAAATAGCCAAATAAATGATTAACGTAAAAAAAATTGGCTTAAGAGGGAAAGTACCTTGTTTTGGTAAGCATAAGTAAAATAATAATAATGAACCCAAATTATCACCTCAAGGTGGGAGAATAATTGTCTTACCCAAAGTGATTTAGCAAACAGGTGTCCTGTTTGCCAGCCACTAGCCACATGTGGCTATCTGCACTTCAATTAATTACCCTTAAAATGTATCAGATAGTGATGGCAGGTCAAGTACACAAGAGTCACATGTCCTGGAGAGTGAGAATGTAGAACATTTCATCGCTGCAGAAACTTCTCTGGGCATTGCTGACTGGCCCTGGGGAGTGGGGGCAGGGGGCAGGGACACGGGGCTCCCACTTCAGATTAAAGGCATTTGGAAAAGGTCACCAGTGTCCTCTAGTCAAAGCAATCTGACGCACCATTATCAGTCAGTCTATCATGGTTTGGACACCAGTACCCTCAGCAATTCCTACCTGGAGAGCGGCCCCAGGGGTCCCAGAGCATTTAGGGGAGGAAAGGTGGAGAAGCGAGGGCCGGGGGCGGAAGGCCTTTAAACAGACCCTCCAACCCCTTAGTTTATGTAGAGGACCCCCAAGCTAAGAGGTGGAGGGTGGGGGACACCTGTGCACCCCAACCGTCCACATCTGTGCTTCTAGAAGTCAGCCAGGGCGGCAAGACCTGCTTGGGGACTGGGGCAGACCAGACTGACCATTTGATTAGGGCTCATTTTATAATCAATCACGTTCTGCAAATTCCACAGTCTGTTTTCAAGCTGTAACAGGTTTAGGAGTCACCTGGGGAGCCTGGGGTGGGCGAGATGGGTAGGCAAAGCACAGAGGATTTTCAGGGCAGTGAAACTGTTCTTATGACACTGTAATGGCAGATATGTTGTTATACATGTGTCCAAACCTATAGAACATACAACAAAAAGTGTAATCCTAGCTGTATTCCTCTAAGGGGTAGTTCCTAACAGTCAGCTAGCCTGCAGCTGGCAGGAGCTGGGGAGAAAGATGGGAGGGGCTGGAGAGAAAGAGTGGGAGGGACTAGAAAGAATGGGAGGAGCTGGGGAGGGAGGGTGGAAGGGGCTGGAGAGGGAGGGTGGGAGGGGCTGGGGAAGGAGGATGGGAGGGGCTTGGGAGGGAGTGTGGGAGGGGCTAGGCAGAGGATGGGAGGGGCTGGGGAGAGAGGGTGGGAAGGGCTAGAGAGAGGATGGGAGGGGCTGGGGAGAGAGAATGGGAGGGGCTGGAGGGAAGGGAGACAAATGTAATGTGAAGAAAGGAGGAGAAGGTCAGGAGGATGAAGGGTTCAAGTAATATTCAAAGGACACACCACCCATGACCCCTCAGCTTTTCTCTGGCCGCTCAGATCAGGCTGAGATATCCTTAAAGTCAAGAAAGGGTAGCAGACACGTGTGGGACAATCCCAGCAGTTGCTTCCTTGCACGCCACATCTTCATGGCGCACCGTGAGCATGGCCGGCTGTACTCGGGGAACTGGACCACGGGCAAAGGCTGGAAGCTGTCTTCCAGCTCCAGAGCTTGCCATTTATCCCAGGTGACACATCAGAAAGCACACCGGCAAGGAACGCGACAGAGAGGCCGGCTTGAAAGATCACCCGGGTGTTACGGGCGAAGCTGGTACAGGAGAGTTTTAGCAAAAGATAAAGGTCTTTGCAGCCTGGAGGCTCCTGGAAGCCTGGGGCAGGAGGTCAGACCCGGTGCAGACAGCTTGACACAGCAGAGGGACAGGGAAAGGCATGCTAAGACAGACCGACCAGGCCGGGGGACAGACAGCCGGCGACAGAGCGGGTTGGGGCTGGAGCTGGCAGACCCACACTCCGGTTGCATATGGGAGAGAAACACAATAGGGTCCTACTTGAGGTGCACAGTGTCCCCGACGGGGATTTGGGCTGCACGTGGATGACGGGCGTCGAAGCGTGCGTCAACACCCTCGGGGCGTACTGGGGCACGGCGGGCGGGTAGTACTGAGCTGGGTACACGGCGTAGGCGCTGGGGACCACAGCTGGCCGTGGCGGGTACGGGCTTTCGTTTTGGTACCCGTGGTTTTCATAGTAAGGTCCAACACCTGGCGGTGATCCCTAAACAATTAAAAAGATGAATAATATAAGCCTCTAATTACCTTAGAGGTTAAGTATATCTCCCATTGCCCTCAGACAAGAGGTGGAAGGATGCTGCGGACTCTTTTCCGTCATCTACGATTAGCCAAACACCCAACTATGCCGAATAAAAACTAACGGGACTTTTTAATTAATTGTCAGTGGTTTTTGTTTGTTTACCAATCATTTTCTTGAAATAAAGAAAAAGCAAATGAACATGGAGATGTAGTAAAAAATATAAAGAAAAAAATGTGTAGAAGTCTGGGAAGGAGTCAATGCCCTACACCTTGAGACAGGGTGCACAGCTATGAACTGGTGCTACCGGAATTATAAGAACAGTCGCTGCGTTTGAGAGCCCACCTGCTGCCAGATGTGTATGCACAACCTCGCTGAAACCTGGCCATAAGCCCCAGATGGCACAGTTATGACTGACACACCTACTTTTCAGAGGCGCGTGAGTGATGGAGGTCAGGAAATGTACTCAAAGGTTCATCCTATACATGCTATTCTGCAAATTCCTTTTCTATCCCCTCATCTCTCACAGACAGGTGTCATCATTTACTCGCCCTCTCTTCAAATGGGCATTTCAACGGGCTTAGGATTTGGGGCCGCTAGCAGTTCTGCTAGAATAAGTAACCTTGTACAGCCCATGCAAGTTGGAGGCAAGTGTGTGGATTTCTGGAGCTGCACCTATGAGTAGCGTTTCTGAGTCCCAGTGTGTGCACGCAAGTGAGGACGATAGTGCCCTAGCCAGGGCATTTCATTCTCAGCTCCATCCTTGGCTGGTTTCTACCTTCTTAGAATGCCTTTCTCCCCTCCCTCTGCCTACTGAAGACGTCTTCTCCAGGCCAGGGTTACCCCTTCAAGATGCACCCCTGGTGGCCACTCCAGACCCCACAGCCTGCCACCCTCCCAGCTTCTGCTCGGCTCAGTCCCACCCCCACCGGCCAGGCCACACTGGGAGGCCACATTTACCCTCTAACCTGAGTGGCCCTGTGCAAAACTTTCCACCCATGAATTTCTTTCCTCGTTTCTTGTTGACTGAGATCTCAGGGAGAAGAGGATTTCTGAGCAAAGGCAACTTAAAGCTTAGCATTTTAAACGGGACCTCCAGGGAAGCAGGATTGTAAAGAGACAAGCCAAATGCAGGCTCCCAGAGTTAACCTCTGCCTAATAACTCACCAATGCTCTCCTTCAAAAGTCCAAAGATTATGGCTCTAAACCAAAACAGTAGACAGAAAGGGAAAACGAAATGTAATCTCTGACCTAAAGGGGAGTACCCGAGACAAAAAAGGAGCACATGCTTGAACCCTTTCTGAAGCATCTAAGAACATGCCATCCCACCCAGGAGCAGCTATAGGGAGTGTAGAGGTTTATCCTGGCAAATTCCTGTGCAGTAGATTTGAAATTTTAAATGCATTAAGTAACATAAAGGAAGGAAGAGCAGAAGGTCTATTTTCCAGACACAGGATATAGAAAAGTTGTGTTATTAAGCACAACTCTTTAAAATGCACTTATTCCCAGGTACAAGATGCATCAGTAAGATGTGATGGTGGACAAAGACTGTCTCCAAAGTCGGGGTGGAGAGGTGGGGTCTAGGAGGTGAGATGGGCAGCCTGGTGCCCCACGCACTCATGGCCTCCCCCAGGTCACCAGAAAGCCAGGCTACCCAGTGGTCTGCTGGCCAGTGGTATCCGCATACCTACTCCCTGTCACCACTTCCTGGTTCTATCTGTCCCCACACCCCATCCCTGACCCCTGGCCCCAAGCCCACCCTAAGGCCAAGAAGAGACGGGGCCATGGTGAGAAGGCGCATCACCCCATACACACCAGCCCAGGGACTCCTCTGTGCAGCCCCACGTGGCTGCACCCTGACTCCCCACTGCTCACCCTGCCTCGAGCATGCCTTGGCCACCACCAGCAATGGAGCGCACACCTTCCCTACAGTACCTCCTGAAATGCTGACCACACACCTCGGGAGATGATGGAAGGAGGAAGGGAACCCAGAAAAAGCCAGAAAGGTAATAATTAACCACTTACTGGGTTCAGAGCCATCTCGATTTTATCAGCGGCATCAGGTAATGGGTAGGTATTTGGAATGTTCAGATGACCTAGAAGAAAGAACGGCAAGATTGCAACATTTCCAAACTGGTTAGTTTTTAGAAGACACATTGAAAAAGAACTCGAAGACTTTCTAGGCAAGAGTTCCCTCTCTCCAGAGCAAACAGCAGCTTTGCCTGCTGGCCTAGGCTTCCAGCCTCTTCCCCATGACTGCTTGCACTAGGAGCTTGGTGCCTGCTGGTACCTGAGGGGGGCCGGCTGCTCTTACATGGCTCCCAGAGGGACGGTCCCCTATGTTACTGCTACTGAACGGAGAGCCCAGGGTCTAGAAACAGGCACAAGGTGACATAGACCCATCCAGCTCAGGAGGTTCAGGAATGGCAAAGGCCTGGGGCACTACTGACAGGGCCACTGCCCTGAGGTGCCACTGGGCCAGTCACGGAACTTCTGAATCTTGTACAGAAATGGGCGTAGAATTGGCACTGTCTAGTCCAGCTGGCACTTGAATGAGAGGGTGCACCAGACACCTCGCAGTGCCCAGGCACAGACAGCGGGCCCATGGGACACTCACGCCCCCACTCACCCCTGCCGCCTCTGTGGAGCAGGTACTCTATAGCTTAGTACCAGATAGAGGCCATGTCTGACCTCTTAGGTAAGCCATGTGGGATCTCCCAATCCTCAATAAACACGTATATGAAAAAATTCCAGAAAATACATCCAGATGCAGCCCTACTCCACTTACTGCCCCAAATCCAGAACAGAAAAAATTCTGAACTAATCATTTTGGCAGTTTCTCAGGTCAGTGGTAGTGAAAAGGCGAAAACGCAGCTCTGGGTCGTCTTGTTTGTGGGCGTCTGTCAACGGCTGACGGTAATGTCCAGAAAGACTGTCAGCATGGCGGGCCCTAGAGTGGAGCCCCATTCTGAGCCCTCTCCCTCCCGTGACCAAATGCAGGACTTTTCTCCACCCCGCACTCCTATCTTGAAATGACCAAAAAATATTGCGAGACATGGCCTCCGACATCCACCCACAAGGCCGTGCTCCCGGTGGGCAAGCCCTGGGCTGCGGAGTGGGCCAGATCAGGCCTGCGTAGGTTTCATCTGGAAAGCGCCTGGCCCACAGCAGGGGACAAATGGTTGTAAGCAGCAGAGCACAGTGGTTAAGCCCCTGGCCTCTGGGACCCAAACTGCCACTCAGCCACTCACTAGCTGTGACCTGGGGCAAGTCTCAGATTCCTCATCTGCAATCAGCGATAACAAGAGCCCCGTACAGGGCCACTGAAATGACTTGATACTAAAGATGAAGCTCTTCCTGCCTGGCGCACTGGCTGGGCTCCACACGTTTTTCTTAAAAAAATGTGCTTATAAAGCTGATAAATGCTGACCAGCCTGCCACAGGGGAAGGGGACCGATCTTTGGCTTCCCAAATATCCTTGCGAAGCCCCCCAGCTCCGAAACTCTGAGGGCACCAACGGCAACAGAGCCAGCCCCACCCACCACTGCCCTTCTACCTCCAGAGCAAAATTATTTGACTCATTGAGCTAGAAAAATAAACCACATTAACATGTTATGACTAAAAATATAAGTATGGCTTTTAATATTGGGGAACCTTGCTGAACAGGTCACAATAAAATGCACCAGATCATTTATTTACTCTTCATGTAAAGATAAAATGTTAGAACCAGTTCATACTGGTAGCGTCGAGATTTTTTTAAGTTTGGGAAAAAAAGTCAGTACCTTTCTGGATCTGAGAAAAGAAAACTGACCAATATCCAGGTGGAGGGGTCCCCATTCGAATATGTATAACATTTCAGCCTTTAAATGGTGCAGATTAACAAACCTTTCCTAGCCTGCTCTGTAAAGAGAGGGCTCTGAGATGTAATCGCAACCCTGCATCCTCCCCCCTCTAGAATGAATGGGAAACACACTTCCTAAGGCGCCTTCCAAGAGCTTCACCTGCTGGCTCTCCTGTGCCAGCCTCCCGGCTCTCACCAGTTCCCAGTTTGGTTGAAGTTTCAGGAAATGAGAATTCAATCCCCCTGGCTGCTTTCCCAGTTTAAGAGCCCTCTGAAAGGAACGATCAATCCATGCTCAAAATCCACACTTCCTATTCAGAGAGAGACCAGGAAGCCAGAGAAGCAAGGAGCACAGGGAGTCGGGCTGGGGATTGTCCAGCAAAGCCACAGGCCCCAGACGGAACCACGGGATGATCCTATCTCACCCAGCCATCCCACACCCCACAAAACCTTAGAACCAGAAACACCCAGTGCGCCCAGATGAGCCGCTGCAGACTTTGGAACAGAAGACAAATGTCATGCTGCCTGTAGTTTTCTCTGGCCAAAAAGAAAGGAGAGGAAAACGTCTCCCTCTGGCACTGGGTCTGAAAGGGGACACGCTACTGTCCAGAAAGACGAGGACGGCACATCTGGTCTGGTTCCATTTCAGAACAGGCAATCCCACTCCCACACAAGACAGCAAATCACATCAACTGGCTCTCAGAAGGAGCTAGACGGCCTGGACAGTGAGAGGCAGCACTGTTTCTCAGACATTCCTTCCTGTCACTGAAAGGACACAGGCGGTTGCTCTTGATTCCAGAATGCCAACCATAATAAGACACTTTTCCTTTAAGTGACAGAAGAACAAACATGGGACGATGCTCCTTCCTCCTCCGTGTCCAGGCCAGCTCCCTCCCTGGCACTGACAACACCATCCGTGAGTCACACAACACACACGGCTGTTTCGGCCATTCCAGGTCATCCTTTCAGAGAACTGAGTCACCCCAAGTCACCTGCCCAGCCACTGCTCAATGGGATGGTGTCGCGGGATCCTCTCTGCACCCCGTGACATGATGAAACTACTTCCAAACAACAATAGTCTCTCCTTAACATGTCTCCCCTGAAGATCCCTGAATACATCCGCTGCAGGCTTATTTTGAAAACCACCAGAGCGGAACAGATGGGGTCAGTCTCCTCAATGCTGACTCCCACCCGTGACCGCCACACACTAGCATCCATGCATTTGTTCCTGCCCTGGACCCCACTGGGTTCCTTTGAGATGTGGCAAGCCAACGGGGGCTCACCGTCCCTGACCTCAGATTCTGATTCCCTTCCTCAGACTCCAAAGCAAGCCATGCCAATAGACACTCCCTATCCAATGGGCAAATGGTCCCTGAGAAGCTCTTGTGCCTCACCCACTGCACAAAACCCCATTATACAAAAAGACATTCTCATATTCCACGGGGAATATGATGTGCTGATGGAAGGTAACAGACAGTGGTGATGAGGTAACAGTTCAGGGTAAGAGTGTTTAAGGGCCCGCACAGCGGGTGCCCGCATGAGAGGGAGAGAGCGGACAGAGCTCACCTGCAGAGAGGGATGCTGCATCAGCTGCATCACCCAAGCCTCTTTCCCTATGAATGCCTCATTGTCCCAGTGAGGTGACAGACTTTTTAGGGCAGGAACTGGGTCTGCTCCTTTTTTTTTTAATCTAGCTTTGTGCCATACAAAGAAAGTGTTCCAATATTCTTTGAGTTCCAAAGGCCAAATGAGTAAGATGAAATTTAAGAGAGAGAGAGAGAGAGAGCTGGAAGGTCTTTGCATCTACACAAAACCAGCATCCAGGCTGAGGGGGCGGGTGAACTCTCAGGGCACAAAACTGACGGCATGCCTATGGTAACAGGTGGCAGAGTCCCTCCAGCAGCTGGGATTAGGGTGGGGATCAGAAACTTTATAAAGGTTTAACTGGCTAATGTTTGAAGAACTCGTCCAATCTGTGAAATGGGGATGATAACAAATAAATAAGGTTGTTGCAAGGATTAAGTGTGTACATTTGCTAGCAGTGCCCCATCCGTGAGAAGCCCTCACTAATAAAGTAATGACAGCAGCTAAAATTCACCTTGCACTAGGTAAGGGGCTGTTACATGGAAAAGGGAGGCAGTTTATTCTGTGTAAATCCGAAGGACAAAACCAGAATCAAAATGGTCAGAAACATCAGAAAGGCAGGTTTAACTCAACCCAGGGAAAGCAAGTTTCCAACAGTGAGAAAGTTTAAATATTGACTGGGTTTCCTTGGAAAAAACAAGAGTTCCTCAAGAGTGTGACCCAATACTGGAAGAGGGGGTTTCTCCATCATATTCTTGAACAGAATTGGGCTTTAGCTGGGAGGCCTGACATGACGATCTTTCATTCTCTGTGGTCAGAAACTGGAAGAATGAACTGCAAACCCAACATCCTTAGAAAACAAAGGCTCCACATGCCCCTAAATTCAGATCCAGGGCTGGAACGAGGTCAGGCGTGGCATCGCCAGGCAGGCCCAGAACGCAAAGTCCTTACAGGGAATCTGACACTGGGTCTCAGGACACATGCAATCAAGCAACCGCATGGCCTGGATTCATCTTCCAATTCAGCTCTCACTTAGAAATTTTTTCTAACCAGCATCTCTTTGACAGCTGTGGTCTCTCTTCCCAGCCATGCTTGAATCCCCAATTCCGGCTAGTCTGCCCTTGCATGAACCTCCAGACTTCCACCACCAGTCACACACACACACACACACACACACACACACACACACACACACACACACATGGCGCCCTTCAAACATATCAAGCTGTCTTACCACCTTCCTGCACCTCACCCCTGCCTGCACACCCCCCACACTGATGCCTAACTCCACACAAATGCCGGAGTTCACTATGCCAGCCCCTCCTCCTCCCTGGCTCACCTCTAATCAGGGCAAAAGGCACATCTTTCAGCCACATTCCCTCCTCAAAGTCCACGCTGTTTACAATCCAAGTAACTGCCCACATGCCCACAAGAGATTCAGTGTCTGCCTCCCCCGGTGTTGCCACTAGGCTGACTGTGACATTTCCACCTGAACACTGTCTAGGTGGGGGCAAACCAGGTCCCAGGTGGGGGCTCTTCTTCCTTCCTGCTCTCAAGTTCCACCTCGAGGCTGTCCCCCAGAACTGCCCGTGTGATCCACTGAGCCCTTTGCTACCCCTTGGGGTTCCATGTGTTCTTGGGGCCAAGATGGCCAATGGCACAGGGGGCACCATGAGTTCTCTGCCCCTAGGCCATGACCACTGGGAGCTCGCAGGCCAGGGCCCCCTGAGATGCCTTCAGGGCTCCCCAACACCAAGCTGAAGGGACTCCCCAGGCTCAACGCAGAGCTCAGCACTTAGGTATGTGATGCCTTTGCACCCCATCCCCAGATGCCACCCTACCTGTCCTGGGGCAGACCCAAAGTCAGGGGGTCGCTGGCAGGTGCTCTGGAAAGTAAGGAGGGAAGAGCAGCAAAAGCTCAGCAATTTTGGGGAAGCAGGACCACCCAGGAGATCCCAAGCAGTGGCTGCGAGCAGAGGTGGGAAAGCCCAAGGGGCTGCGAATTCCCTCCGGACCCTTCCTCCATCTCCCCAACAGTGGGCCCAGCTTCCAGTCCTTAGGTAACCAAGACCAACCAGCTGCTGCTAAACTGATCCAGTCGCCTTTCCTTTCTGCTTCCACACCCATGGTTTAGACCTGATCCCTGGTTCCCAAACCAGGAATTTTCTGGAGGGTTTAGCAAAACAGATTCCTGAGCCCTACTCCCAGAGTCTGGAACAGCAATTCAAATAGCACGAGAGCAATGGCCCCGTATTATTACAAAGCTCTCCTGGGACCTTGCCACAGGTTAGGCAGAAAGGAGGACCACGGGCCTGAACTCCTGGTTCACACTTCCTTGTAGACCCGGTACCCCCATCATGCTGGGCCCGGAGTAGGGGCAGCGTGCTTATGTGATGGCAGTGGTTGCTGGCATAATGTCCTGCATGTGTCTAGGTTTCACTGTCCACAGGACATTTTCACCAGCGTCTTGTCCCTTGATTTCCCATTACCCAGGGAGGTCAGCCCTCCTGGCATTGGAGGAGTCCCAGGCCCTCCTGCCCAGGTCACACTGAAGGGAGCAGCACAGAGCCCAGGTGGGGCTGCCAGCAGGTGCTCCACGGTCAGGTTAGAGGGAAGCAGCCTGGCACCAAAGCGAGCCCCTTTCTGTGAGGTTCCCTCTCCCCTCCTCTCTGCTGGTTCCCATAACATTCCAGCCTCCTGCAGGAGACAGGGAGGAAGGGAAGGGAACTGCCTCCATGTGCCAAAGCCCCACAGAGCCAGGAGCCAGGAGCCACACGGCCTGCCTTCAAACCCAGTTCTCCCTGTAGGTCACTGAGCCTTGAGGGCTTTATCTCAGCTCTCTCACCTCAGTTTCCTCACAACGGAATTAAGATGTGCGGTGAGGGGCTTGCAGTGACACGCAGACGGAAGTTCCACATCCACATTTGCTGTTATTATAATAGCAGGGTGTCCAGACTTACTGGGACAGTCACGGTGAGGGGGAGGGGAGGGGCTCCAGCAGGTTCCAGGGCCCCGCAAGCAGCTCCTCCACTCAGACCTTCTCAGAGGAGGGCCAACCTTGGGGGTGTCAATCAGAGGGAAGTTGCTGGGGACCAAACAAATGTCCAGACCAGAGCAAAGGCCGTGCCCCTCACCAGTTGGTATTTTAAGAAAACAGAGCGGGGTGTTGAATGACCAGCCTCCAGGCATAAGTCACCACCCATGGGACATGCCAAACTCCGGGCTGAGTGTGTGCAGGCCGGTCCTGCACCTTTCACTCTGACCCTCTCCGGCCAGTTATCAGCAAGCTCCGCTGGGGTCGGAGCACGGAGGCAGCACCCACCTCCGGTGAGGCCGTGGAGTGGGGAGCACCCCGCAGGGCCTTCCCGGGGACTCCCGCGTCGCCTGGCTCACCAGGCCCCCTCGCCTCCCTGGGCAGCAGGGCGGCGCCTCCTGGTTCCCCTTGGCCCCGTTAGGCTGGGCCTGCACCCCCAGCCAGCGCTCTCCTCCAGGGGAAGTTGGCTCCTTCCTCACTTCCTGGAGAACCTTCCGCGACCTCCGGCGTTAAGTCAACAACCCTCTCCTCACTTTAGGTTTTCTAAACACCCAGGAACTCCGCTTCGCAGCCCTTGTAATTTTCCACGATGTGGCCTCTCTCTCCAGCTGAGAGCGCCAGGAACGCAAGGGTCTGTCGTGGCCCCAGGACTCCGTGCCTTCGGAACTGAGAGTGCGCAGCCCCCGATTCCTGGTGACCCCTGCCCATCAGGCAGACCTCGAGCCGCCTTGCCATCCTTACCCCCAAAATGAGCAGCCAGGATTCCTCCCGGCCAGGCCCATCGCCGTGTGCGTTCGAAACGCGATCCAGGATCCCAGTCCTCAGGGCTGCGCACCCCCACCCCGGGGAGGCGTCTGTGCCACACGGGCTCGGGGCACGCGAATGCCGCGCCTGGGCCAGCGCCAGCGGGGTCCCGAGCCGGGCGCTCTGGGCAAGGACGCGAGAGCTCTGGGGCTGTAAGGCAGCCCTTCCGCGGAGCCCGTGGGGCCGCGGGCAGATGCCCACTGCCACGCCGGCGCTCCCGGCCGCCGGGCCGTGGCCTGAGGCCGTGTCCAAGCGCCCAGGTGCCCGTCCCTCGACCCAGACGCGGACCGCCCGTCGGGCGGGCATTCCTGCGGGTGCGCGGTGCCCATGCTGGCTTCCGCCGGGGCCCGCGAGCGGCAGTCCCTCCCCGGGGCTGCCGAGCCGTTCGCGCGTCGCCGGGGGTCCTCCGGGAGCCCGGCCCCGCCACCCCCGCTGCGCCGGCCGTATCGCCCCCGGCATCTCAGCGAGTTTCCAGTTTCTCCCCACCTCAGGAGGGAACCAAGGAGCAGAAGTTCGGGTAACACTCCGGGGCTGCAGAGAGTTTCACGAAACAAAGAAACAGATCGACAATCCTCCCTCCTCCTCGTCCCCAGTAGGAAGAGGTGCACCCCGGCCTCCAGTTCGGGCCTCGGAGGACAGGTGGGCCAGGAGCGGGCTCCGGCCGAGAGCACCCACCGGAACGACCCCAGACACCGTCTTCTCCGACGCATGGCCCGGGGACTCGCGGAGCAACCTGCCCAGCCGCGCCACGGCCAATGGGTCCCAGGCGCGCAGCACCCACCAGCCCCACGGAGGGCGCTCGGCCGGGCTCAGCCCCGCACGCACCTGTCGCGCTCGCGCTGCTCGCACCTGGCCTCACCTCCTGCCACCCCGCCCAGCGCGGGGGGCCATCAGGTCCCTCCTCGGGCCACCGGCCCCGCCCGGAGTTCCGGCGGTGCGGGCCGCTCACCTGCAGCGCTCTGGGGCCCGGGGCCCCCCGCCCCTCGCCCTTCCGCCTCCGCCTCCTACCTTGCTCGCGTCTTCCTCTGCCCGGCGCCGGAGTCCCCAGCCCTCCCAGGCTCCCGCTTTAATCCCGGGAGGCGGTGTCCAGGTGCCCAGGGCGACACCCCCCGAACGCGGGGCCGGGTCAGCCCTGGCGGGGGGAGGAGACCGGGCGGAGCTGTTCAGGGCGGGAGCGGCGGGAGGAGTTCGCCCCGGGGAAGCGCGGCACCCGCTTGACGGCTGGGAAGAGCACATCTCCCTCCCTGCGGCCCTGGACCGCGCCAGTCGAGGGCTCTTCGCAGCCAGAAGACTCGAGTTTGGATCAAGGCAGGGGATTCTGGGGAGCGCTGGAGCTGTGGCTGCCAGAGCTCCTGGAGGTGGCCCGCACGGGCTGGTGCCCACAGCCCCGCGTGGCCTCTGTGCCCTAGGTGCCCACCCAGGAGTCGGCCCCCGTGGACCCCTGGCCCCCGCCACGCGCCCTGCACCCCCCACAGTCCACCTTTCTCTGCCTTCAGGTCCCAAGTCCCGCCCCTCTCTCTAAACGCGCCCAAGAGCGGAGCGAGGTCTTCCCGCCCACCAAAGGCAGGGACGCGGGTGACCTAAGCCTCAGTCCAGAAAGCACGGCTTGCTCTCCCCGCCACTTCCCCAGCCCTTCAGCTTCGCACCCCCACCCGTGAGAGTTTACAGCGCACGAAGTACCCTGGATTGCTTAGAGTAAGGTGGAAGGGGGGGTGGCGGGAGTTGGGGTAAACCTAATTCATTCCCAATCACGTGCGGCCTTGGCGCAGCGCCCCTTCCTGCGCAGGGCTCTTTCCTCCTAAGTTCTTCCCGCCCACCCTCTCCTTTGGATCCCTCCCTTAGATCCACAGGGAGGACCATCGTGAATCTGCCCGGTCCCGCGTGCGCTCACACTTTACCCGTGTCCAGGGTGTCCTGGGTAGAAGGCCCTCCAGGACCGGCTGCAGCACGCAGGTCAGGCGGACCCTTCTTCAGGGAGTCACTCACTTACCTCTGTTTTGAATAGTGTGTTTGGAGCCCTCTAGAAATGACACCCCTGCTCTCCCACACCCCTAATGTGCACCTGACACCAGGTATGCACATCTCTACATTCAGCCCTCTTGTGGCAGATCGGTCAACATCCATTTCCTGTCTCTTGACAACTTTGCGGAATTTTTGTTAGGGTATATACACTTCACAGGAGCAGCTCACCAGCTCAGGGAGCCGACTCCACCCCAGTACTGGCTTGGGGGCATGCAGCCAGTCTCTGGCTCAGCAGCTTAATCCCATCTTTGCCAGAATTTCTGCTTCGGGGATGTGGGTAAAATTGCAATATTTCCAGAACCTCTCACCTGGCTTTAGTGCATCTCCATATCAATAGGTGATTACAAGGAATTGGGAAGGGGAGGCATATTTGGACCTAGGAGGGTGGGTAGGGTCCTTTTGCAGCCAGGTTGAGAGAGACACAGACAAGTAGACGACTTCTTGTAAGCAACAAATGGGTTTCTCCCACTTTATTTCTCCCTTTGACCAATTTCAGCTTCAAAGGTTATTTGCCCCAGGCTGGGAACATATTTTCCCCCTAGAGTTACAGGGGATGAACACAGCCCAGCCATGTGAGACACAGAAGAGAGGTGTCCTGGGGTTTGGGGGAGGGGAGATGTTTTCCCACCCTTCTAAGGCAACTTGCAGAGACCCTCTTCCTGGTCTTAGAGGAGGAAGAAGCAAGTAGCCACAGGAATTGCTGATCACCATCTCTCCATCTCTAAGGAGCTAGTACCTGGATAAAAATAGCTCCATGAAAAAGCACAGCATAGCGATGCCAAGGACCCCAATTCTATGGCACCACTCAACCTCTGGATCAAACAAGCAAGCTCTGGAGTTAAGTCCCCCTTTGCCACTTCTTTCTTCAGTGCAAGTAGAAAATCTGAATTGTTTACCAAGGGGAGTATCTGTGATGTAATAAAAGCAAAACTGTATTATTATAAGTTAAAAAATAAGCATTAGAGTTCTGTTCATAATCATATAGCAGACTAGATATCCTGAAATAATGCTATCACTAAATAAAGCCTTAAAATCTGGATAGAATATATATTAATAAACTTTAAAATTACAGCTTAATTTGCCAGAAAACTTGAGAAACCCTCAGACACAGAAATGCAGTGGAAGCATATATCCAGGGAAGGAAAGAAGAAATCCCAAAGTCATCTAGCCATCTCTAGTTGTACAGTTTCATGAGCAGGGGCTGGGGACAAATGACAACCAAAGTCAGGGACCTCAGCAAGGTAGACGTTTGGCTGGGACACCACCACAGTGAGTCAATACCCAAAAAGCTCCACCCTCAGAAAAGGATGATTTAAAAAACCTGATAACCAACCCACTGGAAGTGATGATCAATAAACTTGTTTATAGTTTGGTCTTAGCCCCCAATGCACAAGAAGTAATGCTCTCCAGAGAATATATAACTACAAGCAAGCCCTCATATGAGAATTTAGCTTTTGAACCCAAATTCTCACTATTTTTATAGTCAGAAAAACCTCAAGCCAAGAATTTGATCTAAAGTAGTCCTAGATTGACAATGTCCTTGGCACATGTCCAAGTGCTCCAGTGGCATGCTGCTTGTGAGGTTAATTTTATGTGTCAACTCTCCTGGGCTAAGGGGAGCCCAGACAGCTCTTCTCCTTGCTTCCTGTATCAGTGTTCCTGGTTCTCAGACCTTTGAACTCAAACTAAACTGTACCACTGGCTTTCCTGCTTGTCCAGCATGCATAGGGCAGATGGTGGGAATTTTTGGCTCCCATAATCACATGAGTCAATTCTTATAATAAATACACAGACTTGCATACATGTGCACACACACAAATATATTCTATTGGTTGTATTTCCTCTGGAGAACCCAGACCAATATACCCCTCAACCCAGGAAAACTCCCACACAAATTTAAAATGAGCTTTAATTTAATTAAAAACAATGAAAATAAGAGCAAGCAATAGAATCAGATCATAGACATTGGCATTATTGGACACAGATGAGAAAATAAGTATGATTACTATGTTTAAAAAATAAAAAAGAACCTAAAATGAATAAGAAGCAAGAATTATTTAAAATTCCTAGTGGAGTTAAGGAGAAAATACTAAAGACAGCTTGTAGAAACAAACAAACAAAAAATGTAAATCTTCAGTAGCTGAAGAAAGAATCATTAATATGGACTACAGACCTAAAGAAATTATCCAAAATTCATATGGAGGGGCAAAGGTATTTTTTTAAAATACATGTAAAAGAAGCTAAATGGTATGGAGAATAGAGTAAAAAGATGTAAAATATGTCTGATTAGACCTCCAACACCTGGTAACAGAGAGAACAATGTAGAAGCAATAATGATTGCAAAAATATCCAAAACTGATAAAAAGTCTTGAATCCTTAGATTATTGAAGCTCAAATCCCAAGCAGAAAACAAGAGGAATCCATAGTTACACAGAGTATAGTGAAGTTGCAGAACCCTAAAGAGAAGGTATGAAAAACATCCTGAAACTAAAGACTTCACCCCCAAATAGAAGGTGCAATGTGGGAAAGAGTGGCTGTGAACATGGAATTTTATATCCTATAAAAAGATCCTCCATTAAGAAGAAAAAGACATTTCCTGACAAATCAAGGCAGTGTGCACCGCAAGGAGCAAACTTGGAAAAGATATAGTTTGGAAGAAAGAAAAATTATCCCAGAAGGAAAGTCTTACGTGCAAGAGGAAATGGGGAGCCAGAGAAATGGTAAAAATGTGGGTAAATCTGAACAAATCGACAGCATAAAACAACATCACTGATAAGGTTTAATTTATAAAGGTAAAGAAGCAATAGTAACAAAAAGCAAAATGAGAACCTGGAGAATAATAGCAAGGAAACCCCAGTGGGTGAACAACACTAAAGCATCTTAGTGATTGTGTTCTTCTGGACGAGAGTAAATGTACTGATTAACTATGGATTTTATTGAGTGTTCTAGTTCAAAGGATAATTACAAAAGAATAAAAATAGAGTATATCTTGATATACCCAAAGAAGAAAAAAATGGGATAGAGGGGGGAAAATTTAATGAAACCAAACAAAGCAAAGAAGAAGGAAGAGGAGTAGAATTAAACCCAGAAGAAAAAGAAACACGGCAAATAGCACAAAACGTAAGTGTAGAAATAAATACAAATGCATTGGGAATCATAGTACATGTAAATGCTCTAAACTGTCCAATTTATATGAATAGATTTTTTTAAATATACATAGATTATCAGATTGCCTAACTTTTAAGACAGCCATCTGCTATGCATTTATGAGACATGTAGAATGGACACATGTAAAAGAAAGCCAGTTTGAAAAAGACAAAATAGACTTTAGAATAGAAGGCTTTATTGAGAATAAGGAGTTGCTTTATAACAATAAAACAAATCACTTGGAAAACGTAACACATGTTAGCTTGCAGATACCTAACAACATAGTCTCCAAAAATGTATAAAGGAAACATGTACAGAACTATGAGAAGATCTTTACAAATCCACCATCATCTCTCTTAGTCATGAGAGGTCAAGCAAACAAGCAAACAAAAATCAGTAAAACTACAGAAGAACTGAACACCCCAGTGAGAAGATTTCATGAATGGGCATATATAGATGCCTTCACCAAATAATTGGCCCAATGGTTTTCCAGGATAATTCTTAGAAATAGTTAAGAAACGTATTATTCCAGTTTCAAAAATTGTTCCAAGGAATGGAAATACCGAAAATACTCTCCAGCTTATCAATGCCTAAACCATCAAAGATAGTTCAAGGACAATTACCCAATTGATCAGGAATATAAATGTAAAAATACTAAACAATTATTAACAAAAGGAATCCATGATGTGCTAAAAAAGATCCTGACCAAGCTGGGTTATCCTAGCAATGTAATATTGCTTTGACACTAAAAAAGCTACCAGTATAGTTCAACACAATAACATGTTTAAAAAGGAAAACCATAAAACCATTGTAATATATTTCAAAAGAGCATTCAATGGAATTCAACAATCATCCATAATGAAAGCCCTTTGCAAAATGAAATAAATGGGAATTTTCTTACCTGATAAAGGGTATCTGTATAAATCTCCAAGCATATCATCCTTAATGGTGAAATGGAAAGGTTTACTGCTGCCCCCGGTCCTCCTCGACACTGTACTGAACCTTTTAGCTGGGGTAGTAGACGGGAAAAAATAAATTAAACTAATGAGAGTTACAAAGGAGGAAATAAGTCCGCCACTATTTGAAGATGATATGACTGTTTATCTACAAAGCCTCGAAGAAGCAAGAGAAAAATCACTAAAATTATTAAGAAAATGTAGCTATCTATATTTGATATAGATACCAGACAAATACACAAAAATTATTTGCATTCTTCCACACCACAACTAACCATTGGAAATCACAATTTGTTAATGTATCAATTACCATGTTAGCAGCAGTGTAGTTTTGTAGGAGAACATCATTCTTAGAAAGACTAATGTGGAAATATTTAGGCATGAGGTGCCAAAATCCACGACTTAATTTCAAATAATCGATTCCAAAAAAAGCCACATTATAGGAAAATGTTAGTAATTGTTGGGTCTAGGAGTAGGGTGTCCCTGTGTATCATTCTAATCTTTCATATTCTCTGTATCTTTGAAATTGTCATCATAAAAAGTCGGAAAAGAGCTACAAAGGCATATCATTTACCTGGCAACAAAAATTAGTTACCTTGAATAAATATACCAAAATATGTGAAAACTCTTATGGAGAAAGTTATAAGACTTTATCAAAAGGTATTAATGACTAAATAAATGGAGAGATACACAATTAATCCATAGAAGATGTAATATTATAAGGATGTCAGATGCCTCCTCAAATTGACATATAGGTTTAGTACAACTACAACCAAAATTGTAACACATGTTGACACCAATGACAACCAAGTGGGTGCTCCAACGTGGATGAACGCTGAGGACATGATGCTGACTGAGTAAAGCAAGCCGAACACCAAAGGATAAATGCTATGTGAGTCCATTTACAGGCAGTCCCCAGAGCAGTCGAATTCATACAGATAGAAACCCAAATGCTGGGAGCCTGGGCCTGGGAGAATGGGGAGTTCCTGTTTACTGGGGACAGTTTCAGCCGGGAAAGATAGAAAGTCCCAGAGATGGCTGGTAGGGGTGGCTGCGTGACAAAGCATATGTGTTTAAGACCATTGAACTGTACACCTTAATGCATATGTTGTAGTTATACATATTAAATACTGTAGTCTTACAATAAAGTAAGCTAGGGGAAATTTTTTTTTCAAATTTTTGCAAATCTTAAAAAAAACTTTCCAGTATATTAAAAAAAATCTGCACGTAAGTGGACCTGAGTTGTTCAAGGGTCACCTGTAGTATTTTCAGATACAGTAAAACTGAAAAAGAGAAAGATGGATAAACACAAAATTCACTATTGTGGTTTCCCCTCGTGGGGTGCAGTGGGTGGAGGGGTACAAACTGGGGGGCTGGAGATAATGGCACTGGTGACAATGTGTTTCTTACCCTGGATAGGGACCACACAGGTGTTCACTTTGCTTCTCTTTCTACCTCCTTTTTGCATCAGACATGTTCTGTTTTATGTGTGGAGTATTTCATCATTTAAAAAATGATGTATGTATATACATTAAGGTAACGTGTTAAATGCTTGTACCCGAACTGGTCTCTTAATGGGAATAATTCATGATCTGGCAGTAGTAAGACAACCTTTGGCCCCATGCTGCTCAAGACGGAGAAGTTAATCCTGTGTTTTAGTTCTCATGTTGACCAGCTCCAAATGTCAAAGAAAGAGCAAAGAATTCACAAATGCCCAGAAAAGGCAGGACACAGAGAATTTATTCTTGGCAAAAATGAAGTAGAGTTCAGCACTCTGGTTTTAAGAAGCCATATGACTCCCCCTCAAAGTGAGCTCAGGGTCTCGGCATGTCCTCAAGGAATGGATGAGACCCCCCATCCAAGCAGCAATGGGAAAATAGCATCTCCCCCTGGTCTCCATCCAGTTTCCATGTTTGCAGCAAGTTCTTCAGATGAACTCAGATCCCAGTTGTTCAAACAAGGAAAAAGCTTTCAATGTTTGTTGGTTTTTCGTGGCTGAAGCAAGTTATCAGGCTTGGCTCCAAGGCTCAGCATGTCCTGGGTCTCCTGCCCTGTAAGAATAACAATCACCTTTTATTAAACATTTACTGTGCCAGTCACCACACTCACATTTACCCTACCTCAGGGTGACATAGGTACATTGATTTCCCCATTTCACAGCTGAGGGCACGGGGCTCCAGGAAGGCACCTGATCTGCCTGGGTCACAGAGGTGGGGTGGAAGGCAGAGCGGGGTCTGTGGGCTTGGCTATCTCGTGGGCAGCTAAGTTGAATCAGGGACCCTAGACTGTTCCCAGGGACCCCAAGTCCTACAGGTCTCTTGGCTCCAGAACCCAGAGGGAGGCAATTGCAGGGGGGAGGGGTGCTCCAGGGGTGTGGGGAGGGCCACCAAAGCTGGCATGCAGGAAGAGCACCTCCCATCTCCCGCCTCCCTCTGAAGGCTCCTCCAGTGCCTTGGGTCCCAGGCATCCAGCCATGGTTCCTCCACCCAGCAGCTTGGCCCCCTGAGGGAGACGCCCCACGTGGAAGGACCTGGGATGCGTGCTGGCTGACGTGCGTTCACTGAGATCAGCGGGTCCTGAGCATGGCCCTGGAACCTAGTTACAACTTTAATTGTCCCCAGCTCACCTGACTCATCAAGTTGGAGGGAAAACAGGATAATGGCAATAAAAATTCCACTTGGGAAGGGGAGAGGCAGCATCTGGTGGCCTTCCCTTCCACCCCATCCAGCAGGGAGGCCCTGGACTCGATGCCCAGGTATGGGGTGGGGAAGCTCTCCTTGCTGCTGAACTGCCTCAGCACCCCTCCTGTGGCAGAGGGACCAGGAGCACCTGCAGGGACAGGCTCCAGGCCTCTCTGGCCTCAGGTGGGGCCGGGCTTCCTTTCTTTCCATGAAGCAGAGCTCTGGTCAAACAAGCCCTCACAGCCAGACTCAGGCCTGATCATCTGGCCCTCATGGCTGGGGTCCTGGTGCAGAGAGGAAGGTGCTGGGAAGCCCCCCCCCCACCTCCCTGGGAGACCTCCACGAGGCAGGCCAGGTGTACAGCCACCTCTGGTCTTCTACATGATGGTGTGATTTTTCCCCATTGTTCTTTCTCCTCCAGAGACTATAAATTCTTGAGTTACCAGGCTTCTTCACAGGAGACTCTCTACCTCTCCTAGGGATAAGGAATGCAGCCCGGTGCCCCCAAATGCAGGCTCCTGAGTGTATCCTGGTCAGTTGCTGGCTGCCTGCTGCACACCTCCCCGAGCTCCACCTCAGCCTGCAAATCTCGAAGCTGCCCTGCAGAGAGAGCACTGCCTGGGCTGCAGCCCCTTTCTGAGGGCAGTTTCCTGCATGCAGGGCCTGGTAGACTGCACCCCCACCCCCAGCCCGGGCTCTAATCCGGGACAACTTGGAAGGGCCACCCCTGTGCCAGAGCTCCCCAGGCAGTGAGGAGGCCTCTGCAGTGACACACCATTCCATGCTCCCCTCTGCCCACCTCTGCACCTCACAGGCCCCAAAGGCCTGCCCCAGTAGCACTCTTCCAGAAGCTTCCTGCCTCCCAGGGGACCTGACACTGGGCAGAAGTCACTTAACCTCTGGGTGTCCCGGTTTCCTCCTCATAGAGACACAGTTCTGTCTAAATGAGTTATGACATTTTAAAGGTTTAGAAGGGCACCCAGCACCTTCCAAGCACCCATTCTGGCCACTACTACTGGGACTCTGGACACACCGCCCCCCTGAACCCATGACCTGCTGCAGCCCTAGGCAAACACCTCCCCTGACTCACACCTCCATCTGCTCCAGAAATAAACCATAACTCAATACACAGCTTCGTTCATCTCTCCTCTCGTGCCTCTAGTTCCGTTCACTGGGGTCTATGCAACATGCTGAGCCCAGTTTACATATACAGACATATATGCATACACTTCTATTGGTGGGCATGCACACACATAGGTTCAGTATGTATGTGTAGTATATACATTTATATTCCTTCTCGCCCTGGTGCTGAGAAGCTCTAGCTGCTTTATGAATCTGCCCTTTGGAGACTAAGAACTGGAAGCACCGTGGCCTCCGCCCCAGAGAGCTCCCTGCCTGCCTCCCCAGGCCTGCCCCCTGCACTGTCTTCTTTAGCATGCTTTGCTATTCCTGGGAGTCTGGCCCGGGCAAACGGCTTGATCATTCATGAAACCTCGGGGCAGGCCCACCATTTCTTCATTGGCTAATTTCAACAGCTTATGCCGTGAGGTTCTTTGAACCCCTGCCTCAAACACCAACACCTGCCTTAACCCAAACTTCCAGGCTGCCACCCCGCCTGGCCTCCCCTGTCCACACTCTGCTAGCTCTGCTTTACCACCAATATTAATAACCCGGGCTTTGTCTGGGTCTATAGACTGTTATCTGGGGAGCCTGTGCCTGACAATAATGGGCCTATTTAATGTAGGCAGTGACAAATGACTCAATAAAGCTAATAAAGAAAATAAAATAGTGATCGTGTTCCCAGCTGTAAAAGTTTCAGTCCTGGTACAAAGTAAGTAAAACAGTAAATTATTCTGTCCTCCTCTACTGACTAAGTCCTTCACAAAGGACGGCCCACCGTGCCCCAGGATCACTCAGGCAGGGCCCTGGAGGGATGGAGATCACCAGCCGCTGTGGGCCATGTGGGCATGTGGGCTGGGGTGGGAGTGAGCGCGCCCACCTGCCAGGAGATCAGCAGGAAGAGGTCCGGGGCCAGGCAGGGAGGAGCCCCCCACACCCAGGGACACTGGAGGTCAGATGTCAGGGTTTGCACTGCACTCCACCTCTAATTACTCTCACAGTCTCATAGGCAAACTGCTTACATTCTCAGAGAATTCATAGCTTTATCTGTAAAATTGGCACAATAACGTGTTTCAGGATTGCTGAAGATTAGATTAGCCGATGAAAGCGGAGAGACTTTGCAAACCGTGAAGAGCAAGCTCCCGTCTTTTCCAGGGCATGGGAGCTGACGGTCTCTCAGGTCAGTCTACATCTGGGACCTCCACCCCAGGGCTGTCCGGTGCAGCTCTGAAAGTTGG
Organism: Manis pentadactyla; assembly: GCF_030020395.1. Taxonomy (NCBI): domain Eukaryota; kingdom Metazoa; phylum Chordata; class Mammalia; order Pholidota; family Manidae; genus Manis; species Manis pentadactyla. Next base: position 193,359,746 of record NC_080019.1, read on the forward strand.
GCACTGCACAAGGCCAGGGGGAACCTTCCACTCTGTCGGCATGAGGGATGTGTTTATCTAACATGACGGTTTTCTAGCTGATGCCAGAAAATATCTCGTGGAAAGGCCGATTTATTCTAACTCATGTGAAAGTGCTGAACAAGATCATGGTACCACGGGCTGTCCATATATTTCCTTGTAAGAAGGGAGAAGCTGGCCCTCCGGCAGAAGGCCCCTCTCCGTGGTTTGTAAAGTGAAATCATAGTTTTGTAGCTTAACTGCTCTTTGACTTAAAAACATGTCTAGAGTCCAGAAGTAAAAGTATTGATCATTTAAAAAATGTGTCAAGCAACTTCAGATTCATGTAGAACAGAGCTCTTAATTGGTTGTAGTGCACCAAACGAAGTATGACAGGTCTTACTGGACATGCACAGAATTCTAAAAACATTCAAACTTAACGTTTTTAAATGGGAGACTTCACATAAAATCCAGCTCTGTAGCTTCTCCTTAAAACTCGGAAGCTCTGGCTGGCTGGCTTGCCCCTTTCGGGTGGAACAGGATGCCTCAGCAGCCCGGGAGGCATCTGATTGGCTGGCCCTGGTGTGGAACACTCTTGGAAGCACTGTCATGAGCTCTTCCAGAAGGTTCTGGGGTTCGGTCTGTGCCTGGTGCCCAGCAGTGTGTTCCAGAGTCCTCGTGTCCCTGGGACTGAGGTCAGCAGCTGCTGCCCAGCAAGTGAAACACCCCGTCCATGTTCTCCTGGCCTCCTCATTTCCTGAGGTAGAGGCCGTGAGGAAAACAACAGTCCCCACTCCCAGGCGCCTGCCTGTGCTCGGTGGGGCAGCTGCTCACCCTTACTGAACACCTGGAGGGTCAGGCACTGTGAGGCACAGAGAGCAGAATGGGGGCCCATATGCAGCTCCTGTCCCCCAGAGAAGGCAGAAACTCAGAAGGCAGAAGCAAAAACTATGTAGTGAGCCTTGGTGCTAAGTGCTAAAAAGACAGATGGAACCAGGACAAGGGGACAGAGTGCTGACAGGAGGGGCTCCTTCTCAGACAGAGTGTGGTGTGCCTGCTGGGGGAGGAGCCTTCCCCGCAGGAGCAGCCTGTGAGGGAGAAGGGACAGAACCGCACTAGGGGAGACGAGGGTGCAGGCCGTGGGGTGGGGCAGGGCTTGGGAGGCCACAGGGCAACACGGAGAATTCTGGATTGTGTTCCAGGTTGGACAAGAGTGGAGAATTCACATGACCCGGTCTGTGTTCAGAAGGCACCCTGCTCTCTGCCGTGAGGACACTAAACCGCCGGGTGTGGGGGGCCATGCCGGTGAGGGTGGTCGTGGAGAAGCTGCCCTCAGTTGGGACAGGAGTGTCCCCCGCCACTGTGGGTGTGATGGCCAGAGAGGACGTGCATTGGTGGGTCAGACACAGGCTGAGAGAGGAGGGAAGTCAGGAGACCCCACGAGGAGATAGAATGAGTCACAAGAAACACATACTTGGTCATTCAGATGGCCAAATTGTATTTCCCAGCTGTATTTGGTCTTCACCCACAGTACCTGTGAACACTGCAGAGCCTTAAAGGGAAATGGGTGTCTTGACACGTTAATGAGAGGCTTTGGACCCCCCTCAAGGGTGGGGACTGGAGGTTGAATCAGCCAGTGGCCAGTGACTTAGCCAATCATGACTGTCAGTGAAGCCCTCACAAAACCCATGAGGAGGGCACTTAGCTCTCTGGGATCCTGCTTGTCTGTCTGTGGAGAGAGCTTCCACGCTTGGGGAACCCAAAAGCTTCCACGTGCCACAAGGCCGGGCCCCAAACTCTACGAGGACAGAAGCTCCTTTATTTGGGACCCTGCCCTGTGTCTCTCTTCCTCTGGCTGTTAACTTGTGTCTTTTATGGTGTCCTTTATTAAACTGGTAAATGTAAGTGCTATCCTGAGTTCTGTGAGTTGCTCTAGCAAATTAATCAAACCTAAGGGGGAGGTCTAGGAACCTCCAATCTGTAGCCTGTTGGTCAGAAGCACAGGGAACAGCCTGGGGCTCTTGACCGGTGTCTGGAGTGAGGGAAGAGGCCTTACCCTGGGAATCAGGGGCTGTCCCTGGGCAGACAGCATCAGAACTGAGTCGAACTCTCAGACACCCTGCTGGTGTTTGAGAATTGCTTGGTGTTGTGCATGGGAAGACCCCCTTCCACCCCCCACCCCCACACAGGAATCGGGTCCAGGAACCTGGAAAGAGTTATTATACTGCTGTATATACTACTGCTGAGTAATAAGAAAAAGCACATGCACTTTAGTCTCAACTAGAGTAACTCAGGTGCCATGTACTGAGAAGGAGAAGGTATGTGTGGGGGTGAAATCAGGAAAGGGGTCTTGGGCATGCCACGCTGAGGCGCGGTGAAGCCCGACCTCAGGGCCCCGAGAGGACTGAATTTGGAAGCACAGCCGCTAAAGAGGTGTTCAGTTAAGACGAGGCCACGAGGGTGGCCCTTATCCTATCTGACCGGCCTCCTTTTAAGAAGAGAGAAGATGAAGTTAAGATCCAGCAAGAAGGTGGCCCTCCAAAAGCCAAGGTGAGAGGCGTCCAATGCCACATTCGGAGGAAAAATAACTCCAGCAAGACTTCATCTTCATCTGACTGAAAGTATGAATACAGCTAAACAAGCAAACCAGACAGAAGGTGCTGTTTGGAAGAGGGGTTGACCAGACGTGAAAGATGAAAGAAATGCCATCACAGAAGCCGTGTGTGTGTGTGTGTGTGTGTGTGTGTGTGTGTGTGTATCTGTGTAATATCTCCAGCAACTCTCAAGTTTCATTCTATGAAAGAATCACCCAGAAAGTCTGATTTAAAAGATGCAAATTTCTGAGCCCAGCCTCAAAGGGCCGTTCCTTCTTGGGTGGTTCTGGGGCTAAAGCTGATGCTGGTGGTCCGAACACACTCTGCATCCCCCTTCCCAATAGTCTGTGGGCTCGGGGAAGGTGAGGCGCCCCTGAAGGAGCTTACCTCTACCTGGGTCTCATCTGGAAGGGTGAGGGACCACCCTGCACCGCACTTCACCAGAGGGGTGTCCTCCTGTCTCCCCCAAACAGCACGTGCCCCCACAGCTTGCTGTCTTGCTGGCTTTCTTTTATTAATTTAAATCACCAGAAAAGAAATGACATATTAAAGGTGACTCGCTTGATCTTGGCTTTTACACTAACACTGGGAATGTAAGTTTACATTTTGAGTCATGCCCAGAGGGTATTATGCTCAGTAAAATAAGCCAGGCAGAGAAAGACAAATACCCTATGATTTCACTTGTTTGTGGGACCCAAAAACAAAGTAGAACAAAATGAACAAAACAGCAGTAGACTCATAGACACCGAGAAGTGACTGGGGGTCACCATGGGGGAGGGGACGGGGTGGGTGGTCAGGGAGGGTGAGGGGGATAAAGAGGCACAAAATTTCTCAATCATAAGTTGGTCATGGGGATGTAGAACAGCACAGAGAATATAGCCAATGATTCTGTAGCACCTTCCTGTGTTGACAGATAGTGACCACACTAGTGGGGGTGAGGATTTAATAATGTAAGTGGTGGACCACTGTGTTGGATACTTGAAATCAATATAATGCTGTGTATCAACTATACTGCAATAAAAACAGTTTTGAGTCATGAAGCAATATTTTGACCAAGCTCCCCACCTCTTTTCCAGCCTGCAGTCCCTGAAATGCCTTCAGCATGAAGGTAAAAAGAAGGCTGGGCTTAAACTCCACCCCATGGGCAAGCACGCAAAGGGTCCACATTCGCAACTGGTTAGTGGTCTTGCATTTTACAAGTCTTAGTGAAAATCAACCGAACTCTCCTTTAAAATGACACATACGAGCATTGAGGGATTGAGTGGGGGACCCAAGGGGCCTCACCTGGGACAGCTGGTTGGGTGGCAGGTGGGGGGCTGTGGGCATGGGGATATGATGGACAAAGGGGCCCATCTGGAGGATGCCTGGAGAAGGGGTGGGAGCAGAGTCCATCATGGCGCCTCCGCAGGCAGGGGAAGGTGTGGTGCTGGCCGGAGGGATGCGAGATAAGGAGACAGGCAGGGAGAAAAACCAATGACAGGGCCGGTTTCTCATCATTAACAAAGCTGGTCTTTGCCTGACAAGTAGTTTTGCTGGAGCTAAAAGCTCCACAAGGCCAGACACCATGGCCCCTTGATTACCTCCTGATCCCAGGAATTAGCTCATTCCTTGGGACAAGCAGGTGCTCTGTGAAAAGGGGCAGGCTGACCACTGTGTTCTGTTCAAAGTGGTTAAATATTAATTCTTCAAGTCAGGCAACTGGTTTTAAACCCCAGCACCATCATTTGTGAGAAGTGAATGTGAAACATGGGACAAACAGTGCCTACCCCATAGGGTTATTGAGAAGACTAAAGGACACCTGTATGGAAAAGCTAGAGCACCATGCTGCCTAGACTGTTACCATCACACATGGACCATGCCTGACAGTTGCCAAAATTCCCTCACACATTTTCTCCAGGCCCCAGTGAGACAGGGACCATGGGCTTTGAAAGGGTAGGGTGAGGGCCTCTGGAAAAAACAAAAGCAAGATAATCCATTGTGAGATGTGCTTTGGCCTGCTGGGGGGCCCAGCTTATTTTTCTGACTTGACCCAAGTGCTGCTTTTCTTCCTCCAGCCCTAAACAAATGATTTGTTGCAACTTAGGCAATGTAGCAAGCAAGCCCAAAGCAACATAGTAAAAACAGGAAGGATACCATCTTAAAACCCAATTAGTTAAAAAAAAGTTTCTTAACAAACAGAAAATAACTCAGCCCACCTTGGAAGCAAAGCAGGCAGCCTTGAGTGATATGCTCCCAGACCAGGAAGCTGCTATCTTGGGAGGAAATCAGAGCAGTAAAGTTCTTGTAAATAACCAGCAAGACTAATAAGAAACTTAGTGTTTCTTCAGAGGTATTTGGGACCATTTAGCAGGTGTACATTCCTAGCCCTTTGTCTCTCAACCGCCTATAAAACCCCTAGACCACGTACCACCCCGGGGTCTCTCTTGTCCCCTCCTGGCCTGAGCCAGGAGATCTGTCTTCTTGCTTTCTCTCTAAATGAAAGCCTCTGCCTTGCTCTCCTATCTTGACTGTTCACGAAGTTCATTTTTCGGCTCCCCGAACAAGAACCCCGGCATCACCAGGTTACCCTGGGAACTAGAGGGACAAGAAAAGGGGTCTTTCTGATTTTAGAGAGCAGCAGTGATGATTGCCTGACACAGAACTGCAAGGCAGGGCGAGCCAGCCCAAGAAATCAAAATGCCGAGGGCCAGGTTTGGGCCAAGAAACCCATGGCCCAGTTCTCAGAACCTGGGCATTTTTGTCTGGTTGACTATAAACATGAAACTCCTAATTTGACTCATAGTGTTAGTGATGTCAATCTAAACTTTGAACCCTGCCCAACATTTCTTGATTTCCATGTATGAAGTGTCTTCCGTCCTCCCAAAGTTCAGTGAAGAGGTGGTAAGAACCACATGCATAATGTTTTTACAAACCCTGGACTAATAATTTCCATGAGGAAGACATTAGCTAAGCACCATCTTGTCAAGGAGGAGTTTGGGAGGATAAATGAATTTCCCACTGCCGTGTAGGTTCTTGTTTAGTGGAAGCCAACAAAAGGCACCCAAGGCAACAGGAAAAACACTTGAGAAGGGAGAGTTTATGGTCAGTACTTTTGGGATGTGACCTCCTCAGGTTCTGGGAGTAATGCTGGGAGTGAGGGGGCATCAGCTGTGCCCTGCAGAGGGGGCATGAGACTGCCCAATGTTGTTCTGAGCTGCAGGTGGTCAGGGATGGGGCCAGGATTCAGGAGGGGCAGGGGTGCATCCATGTCCACTGCACGTCCTGCACTGTAGTCAGGCTGGGCACCCACGTGGCCAGCGGGCTACTGTCCAGGTGGGTGAGACATGGGGAAGGCGCCAGGCTGGTGGACCCCCTCACCTGGGGTGGTGGCAGCGAAGTCATGCCCAGGCCTAAGCCCTAGAGGCCATCCACTGCTCCAGACTGGAGCAGTAAGTTTGTTGAATTTGCAAGCTTATTTCTGGCCACAGAGGAAGTTCTAGCCAGGTTGTGAGAAGCACGTGGCCACCTCTCCTATTTGGGAGTTGGGCTGAAGGCTGGGAGACAGATGGTGAGCTGGAGCAGGTAGATATGGGGACTTGGAAAGGAGGAGAGGCAGAGATCAAAGTGAGGCCTGACCCTCCCTCATGGGGCTTCGCAGCCCGGGCACTCCCATGTGCAGGGGCCCAGGCCGCCCCCAGGGCTGGCCTCTCCACCAGGGGAACCGGGTGGGCTGTGTTTACTTGTCCGGTGGCTCCACTGCTGGTCTTCCGGCTCCTCAGGACTCCTCACTGCATGTGAATCGGGAAGCATTGTTCCTCTTTCTCCTGGCTGCAGCCTGGCCGGCCTGTTTTTCCAGTCAGGCCAGAAACACCTTCAGAGGCACATTAACCCCTGGGGCTTGCGAGCATCTCCCTCTGGGCCTGCAGGAGACAGCATTTGCTTGCACACATGTTGGATGTCCCTGGAAATTTATACTGCGTCCTCTCTGGACATACACGCATCCAGGCAAGGACTGGAGTTTCCGGAAGTCTAGGTTTGGGTTCCAGGCCCCCAGGGTGGCAGCCGGCCAGCATCTGAGCACACACTCCCACCCTGGCCCCGGTCAGCGGGTGTCCACCCTGTTCATGCAGGGGCGTGGTGGCTGCCCGCCAACCTCACTGCACCAACCGTCCCAGGAAATGACGGGTGTGAAAGTGGTTTGAAACAAGAAGAAAATGCTAAACCAAGGCACAGAACCACCTAACCTGCCAACGCAAACCGTCAGGGACAGACGAAGGGGGCGGGGGCACCGGGTTTTCCTTGTCATTGGCTCATTCAAGCTCTTCCCGTGTATCAACAGTGGCAAAACAGACTTGGTGTTTGCACAAGCCCCGGGCATCTCGTGGTGCCGCAGGAGGGTGATGCAGATTTGCACCAGGGCCTCCCAGGGCCAGACAGACCCATACTGTGTGGGGGCTGCAGCTCATCTGACTGGGGAGGACCCTCTTTAAGAAGAAAAGTATAAATACAAGAGCAGATCGAAAGCAGACATCTCTTTAGAATGAGAAAAGGAACCACAGTAAATTACAAATGCTAAAAAGCTAACAGTATCACAATACCACAAATCCAGAAAAATAACAGACCTTTTAAAATTCTATAATAACTTTTAAACTACATGTTTGGCAAACACACTCTTAACTTTCTTCTCATGACAATTGAAAAATAACATTTCTGTGAGGGAAGGATCTTTCTGCCTCTCCTTAGTAGGTAGCTTCTGGCTCCATATGTCTAAAACCTCTTCTCTACTCCACATCCCATAAACAGGGTGCTAGGCATCCCAGGAGCTCCCTGCTGGCACTGGGGTTGGTAGGAACATTGATGGAAGCCATTCCCACATCTCACAGTTAACAGCAAATTACCTACATTATAGCAGGTGGCACGAAAACTACTCATCCCAACCGCAGTGCACCCAGCTCAGCTTCGCCTTAGAATGTGCCCATCCCAATGTGCCTGCAGCAGCTGCAACAAGAGAACTGGGGCAGGGGAAAAGTGTGAGCAGGAAGAGACAGTGGTCCTCATGATTGCAGTTAAAATATCTTATGTTTAAAACACTTGCAAAATGTTATGACCCAGCAGGAAGCTCCCTGGGGCTCCAAGGCCTCTATGTCATTAGCTTCCAGGTAAACCCTGCTCCACGGGGAAGCTCTGGAACCAAGCTCTCTGCAGGGCTGTGCAGACGCCGAGCCAGCACAGACCTGCTGGGAAGACCCTCACCTGCACCCCTCCAAGCCCTCTGGCCCCTGTTTCTGGAGGTGACAGGGAGACACGACCAAGCAAAGACCCCCATCAACTGGGTACCATCTGAAATTTACAAGCCTCTGTGCCTTGATTTATCTGCAGCCTCACTTGGTTAGTTTGGAAGAAAGGCACAGGCAGCTCCCTGTCTTTCTCTAGTAGTGAGAAAGAACAGCATTCAGGTGCTCACGCCTACCTGGCTTTTGGCTTGACCATCTGGAAGGATGGAGTTGTCATCAGCTGCAATGAGAAGGAGCCGGTCTTGAAGGAGATGAGCAGGGCAGGTTTGGACAACTGAAATTCGCAGTGCAGACTCCACATCCAGATGCAGACCGGCAAGCAGACTGAAGACTCAGAGGGCTGGGCTGGGCACATGCAGGAGCCATTTGCATGTAGAGGTGGAGACCACAGCTGCAGCCTGAGGCTGGATGGGACCAGCAAGGGGCTGAGGAAGGAGATAGCAGGATGGAGCCCTGGGGAAAGCAGGACCAGACAAGGGCCGTGTCATGGGCTGAGCTATGCCCCCCTCAAATTCATATGTTGAAGCCCTCACCCCTGGGACCTCAGAATGTGTGTGTATTTGGAGATAGGACCTTGAAAGAGGTGATTAAGGTAAAATGAGGCCATTAGGGTGTCTCTAATCCCATCTGACTGGTGTCCTTATAAGAAGAAGACACCAGGACACAGACATCCCAAAGGGACAGCCACATGAGAACACATGAGAAGATGGCCATCTATACGCCCAGGACAAAGCCACAAAGGAGAGCCACCCCTGGCCACACCTAGGCCTTGGACTTCCAGCCTCAGGACTGAGACAATCAGCTGCTGTTGTTTGAGCCTGCAGCCTTCGGGACTTTGCGGCAGCAGCCTGGGCAGACCACTGAGGGTGGGGCCACGGAAACCAGGGAGACGCTGCGTCCATGGAGGGAGGGATCAGTTATGATCATTGTGTCCAGTGCCTCAGAGGCGCAAGTCAGAGGAGGGCAGGCAATGTCCTTCCCAATTCGTGTTTTGAATTTTTTTCTGATAATAAATGAGCAGATGCTTGAAAACAGTTCAAATGTTGTAGAGATATAAATAAAGAAGAATATAGAAGCTGCTACAGTGTGTGGTACCTTGAAACGTTTTTGTCATCTCAAAACACACAGCAATGACAGATGATGCATGTAAAGAAAACAAAGACACACAGGCTGAGAGGCAGAGCAACCCCTTCTGTGGGGCAGACCTGGACCAGAAGTGCCCAGCTCCAAAACACAGCCAGGGCCTGGCTCACCAGGGGCAAGAGGTGGCTCCCAAGGGTCATGGAGACCCAGGGATATCTGGAGAAATGGGGAGCTTGAATTAGACTCTGGGGCTTAGAGAGAGGCTGGAGTAAATCTGTACAGACCTCTCTCCAGGGCAGCCTAGGCAGCGGGTACCAGGAGGCGGGCGCACAGGGTGCTTCAGCCGGAATGGGGGGCCACGCTGCCTTGGGCTGCCCTGAGGGCAATGGACTCTGGCCCAGGGCTGCTCGGCAAGAGTGGTATTACCATCATCAGTATCTAGATCTTCATCCTCCAAATTTGCCACCCTACCCAAGTTGCTCTGGCGAGGTGGCTGAGGACAGGGCCCTCCCTTCTACCTGGCCCTGCCCTTCCACTGCTTGCCAAAAGCAGGAGGAGGCGAGAGGTGTGTAGTTTGTATGCTCAGCTTTAGCAGAGCCTGTGAAGGCCCTAAACGAATCGTCAACTGAGAGGTCATTAAAAGCATGTCAATAATTAGTTAACACTGGAGCTGTCTGTGTGCACCAGACCCAGCGGGAGACCCACGGCTGGTAACCCATGACCCCACCTGCTCTGAGCTGGGAAGCGCTGTGCCAGCTGATGGATGGGACAAGGCAGAGGGCTTACTAACCTGTCCGAGGTCACAACTAGTAAACCTTCAAGCCTGGCTTATGTTAAGCACACAACTTGGAATGATTTCAAAGATGGCCTTTACTCCCCCCTATTTAGTTAGGCAAGCCAGTTTTCTCAACATTATATTGATAGATCAAAGAACAGGAATCAGAATAATGCCCAGCTGTCTCATTCATCCACAGAAACCTAAACGAAGTGGGAAAATTGGACAGTGTGTCCCCTGTATTCCCACAACCTGAGTTCCCTGCTCACCATGGTCAGGGAGCTCAGGGTGTATGGGGGGAAGGCAGGGTTGGGATTCAGGTAGATTTGAAGTCTGGCTGGGCAGGGCATTGGACTGGTGCCACAGGATCAGTGGAAACAGCCACAGGGGAGTTGTGAGGAAGGACATGGAAAGAATCTTCAGGCTGTCTGGGGGACTCTCCACCGAAGGGCTGGTGGCCCTCCTGTACTGAAAGAGGGAGGCATTGGCCTGAGAGCTGATGGCTGGACTGGTGAAGTCATGCTTATGCACTGTGAGTTATGTGTGTGTGTGTGTGTGTGTGTGTGCGCGCGCGCGCGCGCGTGCACACGTGCACACGTATGAGGCTTCCATTCTCATCAATCAGTCCATTTCATTAACAGATACATTTGCAGTGAAAGGTTATTTTTTAAAGCAAGAACTTACAATTGCATCAACATTTGCACCATGTATTTCCACTGTTGTCATCAACTCTGAATTAATCAGTGTGATGGTAACTCCAATTCAGGAGCTGTTTTCTGACACTCAGTGCCCTATCTGAGGTCATCTACAAATTACATTTCTTCCAAGGGAGCACAGCAGGTTAACCCCAAAAGCCATAAATGTAGATGGCCAGATTGAAACCCAACCTGGACTTAGTAAGGACAGGCTTTATGAGACAGGGCATTGTGGGGGGAGGGCAGGACCGTGGCAGTGGGGGAGGGGACTGTGGCAACAGGAAGGTGCTGTGACCCCAGATGTGCAGCATCTCCAGATCTCAGCATCTCCGAGGCTTTCTTTCCTAGAGAGGAGTAAGCAAAACTGGGAAGAACTGGGTCTAGGACGGGAGGTATGTGTAAGGTGGACGGGAGGTGTGTGTAAGGCGGCAGGACCCTCAGCAGGTGGAGAGGCTGCGTGTTTTCAGGGGCCCGTCTGCTGGCTGAGACGCAAGTGCAAGGGCTTGGGAGGAGAGACCCTCAGCTCTTAGGTTAGCAAGCATTTTGTTCCGGAGGCTCGTGGGGATAAGCGCCTGAGCTGATCATTCATGAGGCACAGAGTGGGAACTGGGGGGTCCGAGTCTGAACTTGCCACGGCAAACCAGGCGGCACCATGAGTCTTACTGAGTCAAATGGGGAAGGGTATTTCTTTGTGGTAAGTCATTTAGGGAACGCAAAGGGTAGGGGGCTTTCTTAACCTCCAGATGAAATTCAACATTGTCGATATTTAATATGTTATATTCAGATGAAATTGGCAGGGGCGCTAGAGGGAAATTGCAAGTCCAGGGGGAAGAGAAAAACAACTGCTGACCGTGGGACGAGAGCTGTTTCTCGTTATCTTAAATGGCCAGAAACTGGCGTCAAACCGCCAGACAATTTAGATTCAACTGGGTACATTTTAAAGATGATAAAAATGGTATTCAAAGTAGGCTGGATTCCGTACTTCACTAAGTAAACATATGATAGAATAGTTTAGGTGTCGGCTTAGAAGGTGCAACGGCAACATAATCTTTCAGAAGTATTTTCAGGAATACAAGTAAGAATTTGAAGACATTTCCCCCAGGAGTGGGTGGGAGCTAGCTGGGTCTTAAAGGTGACTGTCCGAGGCTGCTTTTAGTCAAGGGTGTGGGACGGCCCTCAGACAAGGAGAGGAGCCAGAGGCCAGGAGGGGTCGGGCTGGGGCTCAGCCCTCCGGCCTGGAGGCTGCTGGCGACTCCTCTAACCTGACATGCTCTAGCAGGCATGCGTCCTTCCCCGCCCCCACCTAATCACCTAAGAGGCGCTGCTCAGTCCTGGCGGCCCCTTGCTCACCTGGGAAAACCAGGGATGCTCCCGACACTGCTGGGCCACTTAGGTCCCAATCCCCGCAGGCAGGACCCAGCCTCAAGAGGATTTTAGGCTCCCAGAAGATTCCAAGGTCAGCCCAGGTGGAAAGCCTGTGCGTAAAGGGACCCACATCATCAGGAGCAGTGTCTGGGCTTACCTTTTGGTCGCCTTGTTGATCAGTGGCCCCAGAAAAAGACAAGGTGGGTTTTATTATTCAGTGGCCCCCAGGCCTGAGGCCTCAGGTGTCCCATGTCCACTTTGCAGAAAGTCTCTCTCCCTCACCTCGCCCTGGGCTGGCTTCTGTCCCCCTGCCATCCCACATGTTTGCCCATCTACACCAAAAATGCACAAACTTTGTCCCTTGGGGTGGCTAAGGCGGGCATTAAGAAATGGTATTTTTTTGGTTCCTACCTGGAAAAGAGACAAAATTATATTGACTTTTGTTTTTGTGTAAAATCATGAACTATTTGCTTGTAGCCTATGAAATGAATTACTAAAGATTACTAATGCTTTGCAGGCACTAGATGAAATTAGCATGCTGCTAATTTACTAAAAATGAAAAAGTAGTATTTAATGGAGTGGCTCAAGGTCTCCCACTTTGCCTAAATTCATGAGGCTGCTCCTTGTCTCTGAAGATGTGGGACACTGACCATTAGAAGCATATTCATATGAGAAAATTCACAGAAGGATAACCAAATTAAGTAGCCAAATCTTTACTTAAAAATGTAATTTATGAATTTCATTACACACATTAAAAAATCAAATATCACATATGCAGATTACAAATTACCATACTGCTGAGTTTCTGCACCCATTCAAGGAAGTCTTTTCAATCAAACTCTATGTACACATTTGTCAGCCAGTTCCCTTGCCATCACAGCCACCACTCCGGAGCTAAGAGCTTTCCAGATACATTATATGATCTTCAGTTCTGACTAATTTGTTTCAGTCAAAGCAAGCTGACTTGATCAAGGTATTGTCACCAGAAACTTGATCCCTAAGTATCTATGTACACAACATGCGAACACTTATTCTTTTTCATGCTTTTGGTAAGTGAATTTACATAACATAGACACCTATTGGTTTTAATTTGGTCTTTGAAAAACTTATTTTTGACACCTTAATCCTCTGAGTATGAGGTCACACCTCCTGGAATAATTCAATGGGCGTTAAGTATCTTTTTAACTTTATCTTCTGTGAGTGATTCAGTGAGGTGGCCACTCCAACATCCCAGCTAAGTACAACCTGAGGTCATCTCAGGCTGCTGTGCTTCCAGGAAAAGAAGCTTGTTTTTTTGTAAAAAAGCAGCTGGCATTGTATTTCACAATTAAAAAAAAAAAACATTAAAAGCAAGTATGAATGCCTTGTGAGAAACTTTATAAGAACCTAAATAGAAGGCAACCTAATCTTTCCTGGGGGATGACATTTTGGGGGAAAGCCCTTGACTGAGGGATAACGCAGAGAGCAGGTCACTGAAGACTTGGATGTCATGGCTTCGTCAGTGGGGTTTTGAGCTGGCTGTGGCTTTCAGTTGCCACTATTATGCTCTCTGCTTATAAACTGCTGTTATGTTAGTCTGTTATTACCAGTTTAACTTGTTTGGGGTTGCTTGGTCATTTGAAGAATGATGTGTCAGATGGATTTTTGGTTTAGAATTTCCTTATAACTGAACTGTGCCGCGGGAGTTCATGCGCGCTCCCCAAACCCTTCCTGGTGAGCAGGCGTGGATGGAGGCCTCTCCGGGACAATGGTGAGCATCAGCCACCAACACACAAAGACTCAAGTATTTATGGAGTTGTCTCAGGGAAAGCATAGTAAAATTGTTGGATTATTGGACCTCTATAAAGCACTGTTTATAAAACCAAGTTGGAGGGATTCAAACAAGCCTCCTTACAATGCACAGCTTTGGCATGTGGACTGTTCTGAGCTGAAGGCAGTCGAGACCCGGAGGACACAGGGAAACCTTTGCCCCTCCCCACCTAGCGAGGAAAACCTAAACTGGGGTCTTTCCCAGAATAAGGGTTATTACCAGAGATAAATTTATCTGAGTGACCCATCAATATGGAGGCCCAGCATCTCATTACCAAGCACCTGCCCTTCTTACTGCCACAGGCATCGCCCTACCCCCTTGGAGCCCCAGGCCTTACCCTATTCCTTGGCTCAGGATGGTAAGTCACCTCATTTTCCCTGTCTTTGAACTTATCATGTATGTGGGGCTCCCATACTTACGAAATTAAATTTGATTCTCTCCTGTTAATCTGTCTCACATCAACTTAATTCCTAAATCAGAGAGAAGAACCTTGAAAGATAGAGGAAAATTTTTTGTCAACAAAGTAATGTGATAAGTTGATATTCTTTACCACTGGAGGTATAAGTAAGCGAGTCCTACATTTCAGGGCAAGTTAAATATTTACTTCTCTCCATTTGCGTTGTTATCACCAAGTTCTTTTTCTGCTTCAGAATGAAAATGGGTTGATGTCGGGTAGACCTCTGGGTCTCTTGCTTTAAATAAATTCATCAGAATCGAAAAAGGTTATGCGTTAGCTGATCTTTAAATCCTATTCTACGTTTTGATTTCTAGGATCCCAGGACATATATGCATGCAGAGAGCACATTTGTGTGTGCATACACACACATGCACATGCACTTCTGCACACACATGCTCATGAGCACATATGTGTACAGGATCATGATCTCAGACATGCAAGCTCTTACATGTATATACATGTGTGTGCTGTATATGTATGTCACACATGTACACATGCTCAAACATGACTACACAAACACACTCACATGCACGTTTTCACATACACACTCTTGTCATCCTTTGTGTTCTTCTCAGCAGTTCTACTTTCTAGGTCAAAATTCACCCAGGGAGAGTGGGTGAGCTTTCAATTTTACTGATAACAGGAGGAGGGAAGTTGGAAAAGAGGAAATGGGCTGAAGAATCATTACAAGCTTCATATGCTTGATACATAATCGCCCTTCACAGTTATGTGGAGTGATCTGAAATACTTTGTGGAATTTCTCATTTCTCTTCTCATGAAGAAACTTCCTTATATGATGTATCTTGAAAGAAAAAGTGCCTCAAAGTCTAGTTCCATGGAAAGAGGTGACACTTGACACTCAGTCAGGACTGGACCCCTGACCCACCATGAGCAATCCCCCAGGCATCTGACAGCGGTCCTCGGGGCTGCTGTGTGGTCATACTGGGTCATGGGTAGAGCAGGATGAGAAGAGCCAGCCCAGCCTGGCTGGCAGCCTCCCCACTGGGAATGGATGTCCTCCTGGGACACAAGATCTCATTCCATCCTCAAGGCAATTCCCAGTGATCTTCATTCTGTGTCAGGTAAGGAAACAGCATTTTGTGTCTTGGTAGTAGCCTTGGATTTAGGAAAGGGATATGAAGGTTTTAGGAGCCATTATTTTCAAATGATGAGTGTCTTCTGAATGGAAAAATTCTGTAGAGTGCCAGGCAAGCAACTGTCATGAAAACACACCCTCAGATTCACCATGTCATCCTCTGATCTCTTCACAATTAGCAGAAATGGGGTGTTGTCTCCTTATCTTTCACTCCATCCCCTCCCCATCATGTAGCAGCAGCCCTGTGATTGGAGGATGGATCTCAGAGCTAGAAAACCTAAGCCAATCACAGAAATCCCAGCTTCTTTGATAGTGATTGGTCAGAACAACTCAATCTAAGCCAACCAACACGTGGCATTTCTCTGTTGACAGCAACTGGCTCAGGAATGGACGTGTGACTGGTTGTGGCCAATGAAACATTAAAGGAGGTTAGCTGGTAGCTTCTGGGAAAGATTCTTTGCTCTCTGAAGGGATGGCCTCTTTCTCTCTTACCGAATGTTAACATGTATCCGGAATTACTGCCGGCAGCCACCTGACAATCAGCCACCTTTACGAGGAAGTTCATACTGTGGATGGTAGATTGGAAACAGAAAAATACCTTGATCTTTGGAAACATTTTTTATCAGGTAGAGTCCCAGGAGATAGCACATTGAAATTGGAATAATTTGGGGAGATTTTAATAAAGTAGCCATTTTAAAAGGTGCAGAAGAGGTAAGTGCAGTGTCCACTTGGACTTAGTCATGAGGGCACCTATTCCATCCCGCCCTCTACCCTTAAGTCCTTAAAGGGACAAGGAGACTTCCCAGAGCCAGAGGCAGGGAGGCTGGGTGGAGACAGCCTTCTGAGAAGTCGGGCCCATCCTGGAGTTTCAGCTCGCTTGAGAGCTGGAAGAAGGAATGCCTGACTTCACACCCCTTTCTTCTAGGAACTCCTGTTGATGCTCCCCATTAACCAAATTCAACTGGAGGTCCATCCAGGCAGGCTGCTGGGGCAGACAGCACAGAGAAGGCTGGGAGGAAACTTGGAAGGACAAATGGAAGCTTTCCAGCACATTGTAGAGCAACAGGACCAAGAATTGCTGGACTTGCAGTTATAGGACACAGTAAAATTCCTCATTTTAAAGTCACTTTGAGTTGGCTTTTCTGTTTCTTGTGTGGTAAAGCATCCTAATACACACACACAACACATTTTACATACATGGCCATCCTTTAAAAAAAAAGGTATGGGCTAGAAAAATAGAATGAGGAAACTCATAGAAGGGGCAAAAGCCACCAGCCTCTTATTGTCCAGTCCTAGACACAGGCAGTGTCACGAGGACGTCAACTCCTAAATAAGAAAGGGCATCAATGGCACCCTGTGTCACAGGAGCCTACATACAGCTCACTCCAGGAAACAAAGGGCAAGGGCGTGGCTTCCCTCCCATGAACAAAAAGCTGGATTGCTTTTGATGAAGACTGTTTGCTGACCTTGGAAGGGGTGGACTTAGGGTTGGAGTTAACAGGAAGTCAACCACCCAGAACAGGGTGAGGGAAGAAGAGAGCTAAACACGCAAAACAAAAGAGCTTGCGAAATAATGTTTCAAAGCATAGAGGGAAAACAAATGCCTTGGAAACATTTCCAATAAATGCAGCAAATAGGAGAATGTTCCCGAGGAAATCTAAATAATAGAGCCATCATCAAAGGACTTTAAGTAGCTGTATTTGCTCTTCAAAGAGATGGAAGAAAGGGTAACAATAGAAATAAGCAAACAACAAGATGCCATGAAACAATTCAACAGTTATGGATTGAGAAGTGGATAAGAAAAATGATAGATACTGGAAATTTTTTAATTCTGGGAACATTGAGATAAACAAGATAAATCCAAAAGTGGACGCAGTTAAAATTAGAGAAATGGGAGATTGTACCAAGGAGTTATTGCTAATGGGGAAAGAGGCAGAGAAATGAAAAATATGAAAAAGACTCAAATAATATGGAGACTAAAATGAGATGCTCCAGCATACATCTAATAGGAGTTCCAGGATTAGGGACCTCCTGGGAAAGGGTGGAGCAAATATCCAAGGGATAATAGCTGACAATTTTCTAAAACTGAAGAAAGGCATGATTTTTCCAAATAGAAGGATAACACTGAGGAGCAAGTAGGATATATAGAAATAAACCCACTGTCAGATGCATTACAGTAAAAATGCAGAACATCGAAGACAAAGAGAAAATCTAAAGGATCCCAGACAGAAAGAAGATAGATAACCTACACCAAGGAACAGTAAATAGGCTAAAAGCTGGCATCTCAACACTGAGAATGGACAGTGGTCAGTGAAAACTTTCAAAAGGAAGAGGAAAATGACTTCCAACCTACAATTCTGTAAGTGACCAAATTATTAAAATTAAATGCAAAAAGTAAGACTTCAGACTTGAAAAGAAGGAAGAGGTTAACACAGATTTTTTATGAAATAATGAATCAGTGGCTCCCGACCTTGGATACCCATTAAACCACTTGAGGAAAACTTTACAATTCTAGTGCCCAGGCCACTCCCCAGAGCCAGGTGCCAGTGCGTCTAAGTCTCACTAGGTCATTGCAGTGTTCAGCCAAGCCTGAACTGTGCGACCTGCTAACTTCAGGCAGAAGAAGGGTTCCAGGAGAGGTTGCCAAGAGCACACAAATCAGTTAAACTACGTCAGTTAATATAATTAACTCCTGTTGGGGAAAATTAAAATCCTTTGCCACAATTTCATTGATTCCTGTAAAGTAGTTACTGAGCTATCTGAACTTTGCTTGGTTTATTCTATCCTGAGGGATTTTTCCTCATTCATTTGTCAAGTAATTACACGTTTTGAGGACAAAGGTAAGTTCAGTAGTGGGACTGATTATAAGAAGGCCATCCTGCTGCGCTTCGGAAAGTGCTTTGAACCCCTTAAGGCCGCAGCTCCCTCCCTGACAGTCGGCTTTAATTAGTAAGGCTCTGGGCTTCAATAGCAGGGGCTTTCGGATCTCCCCAGGGCAGCCCAGTCTGAGAACCCCTGAGTTAGGGATTCTCTGGACCAGAGGACACCAGAAGCAGAGAAGGCAGAAACACTGAGTCCGATGAACTGTTCTGAAAACCTCCTGGAAATAACAGGTTGTTGAGTCTTTTGGGAAGTAGAAATATGGCTCATTCTCATTCCTTGACAAAGAAGTCATGCACTAACCAAAGCAATGTTTTCTGAATGGGAAATATCTCGAGAGTTGGTGGCTAATTTTAAGAGTCGCTTGCTTGTATTTCTTCTGGGCCCACTTCTGCTTTTCCCATCTGGAAACTGGTAGGTTCGTTGGCGGGTGATGGTAGCACAGAACTCCTACCTCAGCTATGTTTTCACCCGGGGGACTTTGGACCAATCAACTCACTGTCTGGTGGAGTTACTTCCTTAACAGCCGAGTGCGAAGCCCGACCAATCCTGTGTATCTGTGTGGTTACAAAATCATTGTTATTGAACTTTCAGGAAGGTACTGGGTGTTTATGGCAGATAAGGTGATTACCAGGGACTTCTGTGGAAGGCTTATCACCTTTGTCCAGGTATTTCATTTTGATTCATTCCAAGGAGCTTGTACCTGGAGCCTCCACTGCATACAGCCTCTTGCCCTGACATAAACGAGTCCAGGATGAATAAGATAGCAACCCTCCTCTGAAATTTGAATTCAATCTCAAACAACCATCCTTGGAACAGGAGTTGAAAACTTAAACACCTCAAGAGCCAGACAATAATACCTTGCAAGTCCGAAAGCCAAGCTAACAGGAGAGTGTTGCTCATAAGGGCACTCAAATCAACATGTCTTTTAACACAGCTGCCTACACCAGGTGCATTTCTGGGCTGAGTTAGGTGAGACCTTCTCACCGAAACAAAATAAAAGCTGGCCAACTTTGGAAGGATTCAGGTATTCCCTTTTGTACATCAAGCTTTGCTGACCAGCTTCTCAATTTCCACACTTTAATATGTATGAAAAACACTTGAGCGCCTGGTGTAAAATGCAGATTCCCTGCACTTACCCGCAGAGACTCTGCATCAGTGGGCCTGGGGCAGGGCCCAGGAATCTGCATTATAAAGCAAAGGTCACACTTTGAGAAACACTGCTCTTCTTCCTACAGGCGCCCTTCATTGTCCGCCAGGTGTGTCGCCACGTTTCTCCTGGTGTTGCCATCCTTGGGCCAGGGGTCATTTCTGTGATGCCCTGACATCCACCACACAGCTGGAACAGGGAACTATAATTTATTTTTTCTTTCCTGGAACACTTCACCCGTAAGGATGCTGCATTGCTGGGGACTCAATTGCTCCCAGGACAGCTGTCTCCCTGAAAGGCCATCCCATGGGGAGGCAGGGTGCCCTGCTGTGGGCACATTCAGGGCCCCCACCAGCGGTGTGCTGGGGCGGCTGGGCTATTAGTGTATCTCTGGGATGCTGGGCTGCTTTCATCCCCTCACTCAGCACATGGGGAAACTGAGGCTGTAACCCAGGCCACACAGGTTGTCAAGCCTGGATCTGTGCCCGCACTGAGTTTTGGGGAAGGCCATAAACTACCCCTGCTGGCAGAATAGCTCTACCTGCGGTCGAATCACCGGCTTTACTCTGGGAGGCAGGGGTAGATTTTTCAATTGAATTTGGCAGATAAGATCTCTTCTTTCTCGGAGGGGGGTGTTTGCAGCACTCTCTCCCTCTGTCCCTCACACACGTGCACACACACACACACACACACACACACACACACACACACAAACACACAAACACACACAGCCCTCCCTGATTAGGGGCCTCCACTGGTCTCCTCAGGTCAAAGCCACAGCTCTGGAGGAAGGAAAGCAATATGACCAGAACAGGGTCACCCCATCATTGTCAATGCTCCCCAAACAGTGCAGACAGAAGAGGGCTGCGGGATCAGACTGGGGGCCCCCACTGCGGTGGCCAGAATGAGCCTTTGTCCCCTAGATTCCCAGGGCCCATGGCCAAGGGGCACAGACAAACAGACCCCCTGCAGGAGCAACAAGTGGCCTTGGGCAGGTGACTTGAGCTGCCACCACAGTTACATGTGGCTCACAGCACTTTGCATTTTAAACAAAATCAAATGTTGGAGTGTTCTGTCTTACAAGTAAGCAACTAAACTTTAAAACAACAATCGCTCAATAGAACAAGAAAATTATGAACAGTTCTCCTGTGGCAGCCCCTTCCCATCCCCAAACTCGTAGAGGGTTGGGCTTATTTATCCAAACACTGCCTGGTGGGTCGTCAGCAGTGGGAGGAGGCACCTACAGTGGCAGGGGCCACCCTCTGCGGCTGTGGCCATGCTGACCCTGCTACAGTCCCAACTTCTGCGTCCTCTAAATTCATATGTTAAATCCTCACCCCCAAGGCAATGGTATTAGGAGGCGGGGACTTACGGGGGTTATTGGGTCGTAAGGATGGAGCCCCTTATGAATAGGGTGAGTGGGATCAGTGCCCTTACGAAAGAGACCCCACAGAGCTCCCTGCCACCTCCTGCCACATGAGGACACAGTGAGCAGACAGCTGCCTGTGCACAAGGATGGGGCCCTCATCAGGCACCACACTGGCCCTGGCTCCCGGATCTTGGCCTCCAGCTTCCAGAACTGTGACAGCAGATGTGTGCTGCTTATAAGCCACCGTGGAATTGTGTTAGAGCAGCGGGGCTAAGGCGGACCCTGTCTCGCACAGTCCCTTCCTGCCTTTCCTGGTCAGGCCTCTCAGAAAAGCATCCGCCACCTGCAGCTTTGCCCTGCCCTCCTCCTCCACTCTGCCCTGGAGTGCGGCCACTGGAACTCTGGGAAGTGCCTGGGACCTGCCACAGTGACCCGCCAGCCCCTGTGCGCTCTGTCCCCTCACCCCTGGCCCCTGGCTCCTTGACTTCGGCCAACACGTGCCTTCTTGGGGACTCTGTGGGGGGAGTCCTGCCGGGTCCTCCCTGCTGGCTGCAGCTCAGGCAGCCCGAGGACCAGGAGCTCGTCCTGCTCCATCACCAGGGGGCCGCTCAGGCACGCGGGAGACCAGCCCCCAGGAGGTTCAGCAGCACCTCCAGGCCTAAGTAGACCTGTTGAGTAAGGGTCTCAAGGACAGAAGGTTCCTTGGGCTTCCAGGCAGCGTTAGCCCTGAAGCAGCAGGAACCGCGGCCTCTGAGAGCCTGGGATCCAGCCAGCTGCCCTGCATCCCCCACAGGGAATGGCTGGTGGTCCAGGGGTCCCCAGGACCCAGGCAGATATTCAGGCCCCCAGTTTCAAGGCCCCTGGGTGGGTTGTGGGGTCCCCAGTTGGTGGAATGGCTCTTCAAGGGCAGGGTCCCCCCTGGCTTTTCCCGTGCAGCAAATCTCTGTAAAGTTCCAGGTGGACTCTGATGGCAGGACACACAAAGCAGGACCCCAGGAGCGACAGAGAGGGGCCCCCCAGGGGACAGTCTTCGGGTAACGGGCACCACGTACGAAGGTATGAAGCAGGGAAGAACGGAAGTGAGCATCACCTGGGCTCTGAGTCAGCAGGGATGCGGCACCAGGAGGGGCGGCTTCACATGGCAGCATCTGGATGCTCCTGTCTTCCCCGCCCCCACTCCCTGACCCCCTCCCTGTCCCCCCTCCCTGTCCCTCCCTCCCTGTCTCTCTCCCTGTCCCTCCCTTCCTGTCTCTCTCTCCCTGTCCCCCCTCCTTGTCCCTCCCTCCCTGTCTCTCTCCCTGTCTCTCTCCCTGTCTCTCTCTCCCTGTCCCCCCTTCCTTGTCCCCCCTCCCTGTCCCTCCCTGTCTCTCTCCCTGTCCCCCCTCCCTGTCCCTCCCTCCCTGTCTCTCTCCCTGTCCCCCCTCCCTGTCCCTCCCTCCCTGTCCCTCCCTCCTTGTCTCTCTCCCTGTGCCTCCCTCTCCATCTCTGTCTCCCCACTCCATCACGCCCACCTTTTTCTCCTGAAATTAAAGGCTAGGAAAAGATGAAAATGTCACATTTCATTTTCTCACTATGCTTTATTTTTATGCAGCTTCTGGGAAGAAGTAGGTATCAAATAATACTCTCTGCTTTTAGACTTGATACTCATTTTCAGCCTGAGGATCACGATTTTTATTACATAAAACATCTAGGTATTCACATGCCCGCATATCCCGGGATCGGCTCACCACCGGCTGCTTTCAGAAAGGGGCCAGGTGGGGAAGGGGTACAGCGTTTGCAGATAGACCTGACCTGGGCTGGAGCTCCGATGGGTGACCCTGGACACCTGTGCCTCTCCGGGGTCCGCTTCTGGCTGAACACCACCAGATTGTTACAGTGCCACGGGGCATGCAGGGCGCCAGGCCCCACCAAGGAGCCCTTCCTGCTTTTCTCCACCAACCGCAGCAAACACTATTCCAGGAGTGCCTGGTGTGCTTTATGAGTCACCCACTCCTGGAAACTAGAGCAAAGTGTAGGGTGTTTAAATGCCTAGTTGTTTCCTTGTTGCTAAATCTGATTTTTTTACAGCTTTCTCTTCAAAGGGCTGTGGATGAATATCTAAATCAGCATGAACTTCCTCCCTGGGCGACCCCTCCTCTCCTTTCTCAGCAGAATCTTCCTCCTCCCACATGATTATCATCCCAACAGCTCCAGGACAAGCAACCTGCATCTCCCGGTGCTGGAAAGTGCCCACATCCCCACGCAGCCTGTTCTGACCAAAGTGATCGCCATGACCCAGCAAAGAATGATGCAGAAAATAGTGCAAACTGATTTTAGGTTTAATGCTTGGAGACACATGACGAGAAGGGGTCAAAAAATGAATGGAATCTGATCTCTGAGCATGTCCTCTTCTTGGTCAGACCCTGTCAGTGGTTTAGAATAAGGACGAAGGTGCAACTGAAGCACACGCCAGGTCTCGTCCACCCTCCGGCCTGAAGCTCAGATTTGCTCTCCCTCTCCTGCCATTCTCACTGCCCACTGGGATCCCGCACATGCTGTTCCTTCTGCCAGGACTCTCTTCCTTCCTCTTCGCCTGAATCGCCCTCTGCTCTGGCCTCAAAGCCCTCCTTCCTCAGTGAAAATTTCCCTGAGGGACTTTTTGCGGGTTACCTGGAAGGGCTCACCATAGTAAGTGCTTGGTAAGTTTGTCACAGTAAATACACTGGTGGAGGAGGAGGCACTGCCACAGTCCCACTTTATGGATGAGGGGATTGAGGCTTAGGGATAGTAAGTGTGTTGCCCCAATGGGTGAACGGTGGAGTCTGGATTCCAAAGCCAAATCCTTAAGCATCAAGCTAAAGATTCCACAACTTATCCTTAGATTAGATCTGGCTTTGGTTACAATTGTCCTACAGTCGGCTTCCCTCAGGGCTCCTTGAACCCTGATTTGAAACCCAAAGGGCAAAGGGGCCACAGAGCCCCTCCAGACTATTCCTGGGCGGGGAGGTTGGCCCAACACTGAATTCCCTGTCGCCTGCTCAGTTGTCTCTGGGGGGCTCTCTTGGAAGACGGGGCCAGGGAAAGAGCTATCCCACCTCCGGGAACCCTCGTGGAGAGCAGCGGCAATGGACACCACTGTCCCACACGGAGGAGGCATGTTCTGTGTCCGGCCACTTGTAGGAAGGGGGCTTCATCTGCTTCTCCAGTGAAATTAAATGGTGAATGGGTAACTAAGTGAATGAATCCCATCAGCCTGGCCATAATGGCCTGGGTGCCACTTTTAGAGATTGGTTTCCATATTAAATGAGATTCTCTCCTGAGGTATAACTTAACACAACCCTTATCAGTCTTTTACACTTGAGTGAGAAGTAGTATTAGCTTGCCCTCCTCCTACCTGCTGACATCTGGCTGCATAGAAAAGAGAAGGGTTGGGGGAGCATCTGGGTTCCCAAAGCTGAGGGATCTAAAGGGATCTCCACAGGAGGGAATGCAAGAGCCCTGGACACAATCTTGGTCCAATTTACAATCTTTGCTGGATTGGCCCTGCCTTGGTTGTAAGTCCCAGATAAGTGACCTGGTATCCAAGAGCCTGGAAGAGTAGGGACGGTAGAAGAACCAATTTCAGCTTTGGGGTCAGCTCACTTCCCTGGGTCCCACCTGTGGGCAGGTGGCACGAACAGCCATGATCCCAGCCTAGGGGCCACGGCACGTGTGATGGGCCCTCAGGAGATTTAGGAGGCTGCTCTGAGAAGGGGCACTTCCGATGCCCAAGCCACTCCGGTTTCTCTGGCCTTGCCCCCAAATCCCTTTCCCCTGACGGAGTGGCTGGGGTATCATCCATTCAGCAATTGTTTATGTGCCAGACTCCATGTGGGACCAGGAATGTCACAGCGAGCCAATAGGCAGGGACCTGCCCTGAGGGGGGTCGGGGCCAAGCCCACCCCTGTGGAGTGTGCATTTATTTTGGAAGCAGCACAGCACCTTGCAAAGAACAGGCACTGGGAGTCACAGGCCCTGCTCCGGTCACCTGTGGCCCCAGCATCCTGGATGGCCCAGACCTGGACTTGTCCACAGAAGCCCCAGCGAGTTATTCTCATCCCTGCAGGACCCAGGTTCCCATGGCAGCTGCAGGCCCTGCATCCTAGCGCTATAGTCTCCCCTGTCTGTCCTAAGGCTTTGCACAGACCCTGCTGCCAGCCTGGGTCTTCCTAATTTTACTGTACATGGCCTTGAGCTACAAGAGCAAATGCTCCTTACACCTAATCTTGGGATAACACCTGGTCCCTATTTGGTATATAAACTGTGGTTCTGAACGATCTGGGGCCATAGAGCCAGAAAGGCCTGGGAGACAGGAGCATGTGGGGAAGAGGAAGGGATGGGAGGGTGGGCCTTCCCAGCAGGACAGAACCTGGGCAGGTGGGCAGGGGGGCCCCGCCTCCAGGGGAGGGCAGGGATGAAGGCAGCAGCTGGGTTCTGGGGAGAGAGCCATGGGGAAGGACACCAGTGGGAGGCAGGCTCTGTGTCCGCCCTCCTTGGCCTTTCTGGTGAGTGGAGACGGTTCAGGCAAGTTGACATCACACTTAACAGTGTTTAAGTTGTAACTTAGCATTTCATGCTGTTTTATAATGCTTTAAAATACTTGATCGGTCTCAAACTTTTCTGTAAAGTAGCTATGTGCATTTTATGGCTGGAGCTGTGCAAACGGTCAGGCAGCCGGTCTGAGGCTGAGCAGAGAGGTCAGCTCCAGAACTGCTGGTCCCAGCCTACTGGCATACTCCACCAGACAGTGCCCCCAGCCTGGGAACTCTGGGCTCATCTCTGCCCCCTCCTGTGTAGGATGCTCTCTCCAGAGAGAGAATGAATGGGAGGCTTGGTAAAAGGGAGCAGGCAGTATTGGTGAGGCAGTTGGGGAAGAGTGCCCACCGGCAGGCAGGGAGTCCAGGAGGCACTGAGAGCACAAGACTGCAGGGAGGCCGCCCCTCCAGGCTGCTCCTTGTCCATCTGCCTCCAGATGCACCCCGTGAGCATGGGGGCCTTCCCAACACCTCATTCACGGCCTCCTTATGAAGCACCCAGGCTGTCATGCAGTCCCCTCTCCTAAATCGTGCCTGATGGTCACCGCCCAGCAGAGGGGTGGCTGGGTCACTCTTGTCCCAGAGCCCATTCAATCATAGACACTCTCCCTGGGGACATCCCCAGGCTAACGGAAGATGGTGCATCTCCCCTGCAGAGGGGACAGGGAATGGGGGAAGACCCTCCCAGTGGGGACAAGAACTTTCTGCATTCAAGTACAGACGGAGCTGAAGGGCAGGAGATAAAGTATCAGATCCTCCAAGATGGGGAGTCTAACGGGAGGCCCGTGCAGACAGCTGGTCCCGGAGACTATGCCGTCGGTGTACAGATGACTGGGAAATAGGCCCGCTGTGCCTAAGGAGACAGCCATAGGTGCTCCTGTTTGAACATGTTCTGGGTAGAGTGAAAAAGTCCCATGGCCCAGGCTCACTACGTATATGGCCTCCAAATCCTCCAGAAGAAAGTTGAATTTAAAGTAGGTTTGTAGTATCGCTGGATGCCTGGAAACCACCATGGAAACCTTTCTCCAGAAATCCCATCTTCAACCCAGGCCTCAAACTATTTGTATGGATAGAGATCCTAGAGAAATGAGCAGTCTCTGCTTTTTTTTAAAAAATTACAAAACTTACAAGGAAAGCGGGTGAAAACCACAGACAACTGGATCAAACCCACAAAAAGTTCAGGTATTGAAATGATCAGAAGTCTATAAACTAAGCATGTTTCTTCTGTAGCAAGAAAATGAGAGCTTGAAAATACAAGCCCATAAAAAACAATCATGCAGATCTGAAAGATAAAAACATTTAATAGGAAACAGGAAGATTGAAGTTTTTAAAAACCTACCCAGAATGCAGCCCAGGAAGACAAAGAAATGGAAAGTACAGAAGGAAGCCATGGAAGATGGAGTAAGAAAATCTAATAAGCATCTAATCAGAATTTCACAAGGAAATAATAGGGAAAATAGAAGAGCTGCAACATGGAAAAAGATCATGGCTGAGAATTTTCCAGAACGTTGACAGACATCGACTCTTACATCTGGGAAACTAAGAGACTCCAAGGAAATAAATAAAAAGGAAATCCGTATCTAAGCACATCATAGAAAAACCACGAAGCATCAAAACAAAAAGGAAGAGCATGAACACAGATAGACCGATAATTTGAAATCAGGACCAGGCAAGGCTGTCCCCTCGCACGACAGCTCAGCATCTTACCTGGAAAATACATAAAAGGAATAACGATGGGGCAGGAGGAATAAAACAATGTTTATTCCCCAGGCACCATGATGGTGTATGCCACAGCAAAAATCCTAAGGAATCTACAAGACACAAACAAGTGACGAGAACGAATAAATACATTTAAGAGGGTTGCAAGGTCCGTGTCTCAAAATATCAACTGTTTCTATACACTAGCAAAGAAAAAATGGGAAATGAGCTTTAAAAATATCGTTTCTGGCCCCAGAATGTGTTTAGAGGATGTGGGAGCATCCTGGCTTCACCGAGAAAAGATGAGCCCCAAGCCAGAAGGCCCCAATTGTCCACTAATTAAGGGTATGGCCAAGTCTTCCTCAGGTAAACCCTGGATGCTTCACGCTGAGCCCCACATTCACATGCAGACAGCGCAGATGGTGCCATTTTCCAAGACAAAGGAGGATCATTATGACATCTCACATTGCTTTCTCACTGTCCCCTCCAGTTTGTCTAATCTCTTCTTTTACTCATTTAAATTAAATCATACTCATTATATAAAGTTGAGAAAACTTGGAAGAAAAAGAAGAAAGTTAAGATCTAAAAATATCGTTTACGATCACACCAAAAAATAAAACACATGGAGATAAATCTAACAAATGCATGAAGTGCATTGAAAAGTAAAAATCAGTGCTGAGAGAAACGTGGAGATCTAAATGGGGAGACAGGGCATACCTGTGGGTTGGAAAACTCAGCTAGAAACAACATTGCGTCAGTTGCCCCAGGTGAATCTGCAGATTAAAGGTACTCTCACATGAAATCTCAGCAGGCCTGTCATTGTAAACATTTTCCAGTTGATTATAAAATTCTCGTGGAAATGCAATGGACCAAGAACAGCCAAAATTGTTCTTGAAAACTTGTAAAGTTGGAGAACTCACTTCCTGATTTCAAGATTTGCTTTCCAGCTACAGTAATAAGGACAGAGCAGTACAGGTCTAAGGACAGAGAAATAGATCAGAGGGGACAGGATAGAGGCCAGAAATAGACCTTACCTGGTCAATTGATCTTGTTTAACAAAGGAGCCAACGCATTTCAATGGGGAGTAGAAAGCCATGAGCTGGAAGAGGCATAAAAATGATGTCCTCCGTCAGAAACATGAGTCTCAACTGCTCCCTTATGCCACACACGAAAATTAACTCACAGTGGATTATTGACTTCAGTGTACTAACTAAAACTACAAACTCCTGTCTTTGGGTAGGCAAAGATTTCTTTAGACACGCAGAAAGCACTAGACATAAGAGAGAAAATTGATCATTAGATTCCATCGAAACTAAAAATCACTGAGAAAATTAACATGCAGCACAGACTGGGAGAGACTATTTGCAATCCATGCATCTGACGGACTTGTATCCAGAAGATCTGAAAGGCTGCTACAACTTGATAATGAAAGAAAATAATAATATAAAATTTAAGAAGACAAATAACCCAATAAAAATAAGGGGCAAGCTTGAAAAAGACTCCACATAAGAAGATAAACAAATGTATCAACTATATTTCAATTTTAAAAAAAGAAGATACGCAAATGGTCAGTAAACACATGAAAAAGTTCTCAGCATCATTAGCCATCAAGGAAATTCACATTAATACAATGAAATCACTCTATCAATATCAATGTTATAATATTAATTAATTCACTAATTAATATAATAGTAATAATATTCTATTAGTCAATACTATGGGTAAAATTAATAAGACTAACAACTCTAAATGTTATTGAGACAGGGACCATGGATGTAGTCAGAGTAGGGTGAGGGCCTCTGGAGGGGGCAGGGCAGGATATTTGCAGTCAGAGCAATGTAACTACATGCAAGGAAACCCTCCTACTAAAACTCTAACACTGAGCTCTAGAATCATTCTTCAGTGAGATCAGTTAATGTACCCCAGATAAAGAAGAGTAGCACATGTTTTATTATGCTAATCATTTGTAACCATGTGTAAGATTCACTTTAGCATACTAAAAGGCCCAGGCCTACGTGCTGTCTTTCCTCCTTCAGATCTGACAAGGTGATTTTGCAAACTGAGCAACTAACTTAGCATGCAGACCCAGCTGCAGATGGCATGGTAAAAGGCAGGAAGAATTTCATCTTAAAGATAAGATTGCATTTTAACACCCAGGAAGTTCAGGAGGCAAGATTCTTTAGCAAGTAGACAATACCTCAGACCACCTTGGGAGCTGGGCAGGCAGCCTTTTGATATGCTCCCAGACCAAGGCACCGGTGTCCCAGAGAGAAATCAAGGCAGGAAATTCCTTACTGTTAAGTTAATTTTTAATATTCAGGGACCACTTAACAAGTCCCCACCCCTAAGTATTTTCATGTTCTCAAAAAATCTTCAACTGCCTATAAAACCCCCTAGACAACGCACCACTACAGACTCTCTTGTCCCCTCCTGGCGTGAGCCGGGAGCTCTGTCCCTTCACTTTATCTCTAAATAAAATCCTGTTCCTTGCTCTCCTCCCTTGACTGTTTGTGAAGCTCATTCTTCGGCTCCGCAAACAAGAACCCCGGCATCATTATCAAAGATGTAGAAAAATGCAACTCATACCCAGCAGGTGGGAATGTATAACTGTACTCTTTAGGAAACTTTCTGGCAGTTTCTTACAGAGTTAAACACATTTCTACCCAGTAATTCTCCTCCCAAGCATTTTTCCCAAAATAAATAAAAACTGATGTCGACAAAAAGACGCGTACATGAATATTCAGAGGAACTTACTGATAGCTTAAAATTGGAACCAATCCAATGTGCATCAATGGAAGAATGAATACAAATGCTGGAAAATCCATACAACCGAAAACCACTGAGAAATGGAGAGGGCAAACTACCCATGACTGCAGCAATGGGAAACATTCCACTAAGTGGAGAAGCCCACCCAGCACATGAGTACAAACCGTAAGCATCCACCTATGTGATATCTGAAACGCGCTGACTTTGGGAGGAGATAGACACGTCTATGAATTTAAGCACACGCACAGGTTCTGGTGATGCCACCCCAATCTGGACACAGAGCAGTCTCACTCCAGAGCCTCCCTCCTGCTGGCCCTTCATGGTCATACCTTTCCTGTCCCCAGTCTCTGGCAGCCCCTGCAATGTTCCCCTTCACCATAATTTTGTCTTTTTGAGAATATCACTTAAAGTGAATCATAGCCCACATAGCTTTTAAGGCTGCATTCTTTCCCTAAGCCTTTGCCGTCCACCTAGGTTGTGCGCACGCAGAGCTCATTCTTGTTATTGCTGAATAGTGTTCCATGGTGTGGACAGACCACGGTGTGTTTACCCACTCACCCTTGGAAGGACATTTAGGTTGTTCCCAGTTTTCAGCAATTATGAACAGAGCTGCCATGAACTTAAATGTTCAGGCTTTTGTACGAACTTTTTACTTTTCTAGGATAAATTCCAGGAGCTGGGTTGCTGGGACATATAATTTGTGTGAATTTAACTTTTTTTTAAAAAGCCTTATTTTGGGAGGGACTGAGTGGGAAGTACAGAGATTTCCCGTGTAGCCTCTGCCCCAACACATGCACAGCCTCCCCCACTAATCATCATCCCCCACCAGATGGCACATTTCTTACAACTGATGAAGTTACACTAACACTTTACTATCAACCAAAGTCCACAATTTATCTTAGGGCTCACTCTTGGAGTTTTGACAAAAGTTAATGCCATGTATCTGCCCCTGTGCTATCATACAGAATAATTTCCCTGCTCTAGAAATCCTCTGTGCCCTGCCTGCTCATCCCTCCCCTGCTCCAGTCACCACCCCTTCCCACAACCACTGGACTTTTTACTGTCTTCATAGTTCTGAGTTTTCCAGAAGGTCAGGTAGTTGGAATCATACAGTATATAATCTTTCAGATTGTCCTATTTCACTTAGTCATACGCATTTAAGTTTCTTCTCTGTGTTTTCCTGGTCTGATAGCTCATTTCCTTTTAGCACTGAATACTATCCCGTTGTCTGGATGTAACACAGTTTATCCACTCAGCTACTGAAGGGTGTATTGTATGCTTCCAAGTTTAGGCGATTATGAATAAAGCTGCTATAAATACTCGTGTGTAAGTTTTCGTGTGGACATAAGTTTCCAACTCCTTTGGGTAAATACCAAGGTAAATACTGTGGTTGCTGGGTCAGATGGTAAGAGTACGTTTAGTTTTGTAAGAAACCACCAAACTGTCTTCCAGAGTGGATGCAGCGTTTTGCATCCCCACCTGCAATAAGTGAGAGAATTCCTGCCACTCCACATCCCCACCGGCATTTGCTCTGCTGTTGGCCATTCTAACAGGTGTGTAGTGGTATGTCATTGGTGTCTTAATGTTTAGCTTTTGAAGAAACTGTGGAACTGTTTTCCAGCATGGCTGGACTGCATTCCCCCCTGGCAATGTGCAAGAGCTGTACTCCCTCCCCATCCTGGCCAATACTTGGTGTGGTTGTTTTTTCTGATTTTAGAAACACAGTTTCCTATATGCTTCTTAAAGCTTCAGTAATAAATAGAGTCCAGGCATGGCTGAGCTGAATTCCCAGTTTCAAGTCTTGCCAGGCTGTAATTGAGTTGTCAAATTGATGGATTCTCATCCAAGGCTTGAGCGGAGAAGGATCACTTCCAAACCCACTTGGGTTGTGGGCAGAATTCAATTCCTTGTGGCTGTTGGACTGAAGGCTTCAACTCTTGCTAACTGTTGGCCAGACACCACCTTCAGCCCTATAGGCACCTCCAGGTTCCTGTCACACAGTTATCCCATACGCCTACCTGCTTCCTTAAGGACAGCACGAGAGCAGAAGAGAGAGAGGGAGATGCAAAAATCTTACGGGATCATAATCACACCCACCCGGCCACTATCGCGGTGTTCCGCTGGTTAGAAGCAACACATAGGTCTTTCCACACTCAAGGGGTGGGCATTACACAAGCATGTGAACTCCAGGACTGACTGGGGGTCCCAGGGACCACTTCAAGAGTCTGTGCACCACGAATGTAAGTGTAGATGTAGATCATAGCTCTTACTGGACTTTTGGGAAAAGCTGTAATATACCAGTAATGCTACAGCAAATAAACTAGAACTGAAAAATGTGAAGGACACAGAAATTATTCTGGGACAGAAAAAAAAATATTCAAACAGTCCCTCCCTTTAATCAGTTTTAAAAGACATTTTATCCAGTTGTTTTCACTGCGATTGTTGGACCAATCTATTCTATCCAAATAACCGGAAGTGGAACTCACTCAAAGCCCTGATGAGCAAACACAAGTCACCATATGCTCTCATTTCATTCATATTCCGCCAAGTCTTGGCTAAATACTGACCCGTACTTCAAATAATTACATCACAGTTTTTATGATCCATAGCCGTTCACTTTAATAAACTCTGAGTCCAAAGTGTTAGGCGTGACTCACACCTCACAACGGTTCATTTGTGTCCTTTGCCATCTGCTCAAGATTACGTCTGTAACCTGAATACCTCCGAACAACAGGAAGTGGGGCCATTCATTCCAAATAAGAAAGACGCACAGGCAAATGGACGGGCGCTAAACACACAGCTGTGCCTGTTATAATGAAATGTGGGACGAATTTTTAAGATGTGGTTTTTAAGGCAAACATACCCACACACACCTCTGCCACTGGGGTGGGTTGTTGTGGGAACACAGCAGGGCCTGTAGCGTCAGTACAGCACAGTGTTTGCGGGGATGGGGGCTTGAAACAGCTGTATCTTCTGATATGAGAGAATCTCACGTCCACGGCACACTTGTCCAGCCAGGCGCCACCTCCCTAGCCTCTCTCCTCTCTGCCCACACAGCACTCGTGCCCGCCTGGCTTGCCCAGTGTCTCTTCCCTGAGACACGGGAAGGATGGACTCGTGATGTGCAGAGAGGGTCCAGGTGAGGACTGAGACCTGGGTGGGGTGGGAGCAAACGGCTCTGCCATCAGGAACACCCTGTGAAGCAGTGAGTCAACTTGAAGAGGCGTTTGTCTCTACGGTGTCCAGAGAATCAGGCTGGCAGCTGGGACTGTGCGGCCAGAGAAAGCTCTGAAAGGCGCTGCTGTGCCACAGTTTCATTTTAAAGTCTAGACGCTTTGGGACCCTAAGAGATGTGGGAACTATAAGAAGAATTCAGGGTTCCCATTAAATTCAAGGATCATTAGAGCTGGAACCAAAGTAAAATCTATCAAATAAGAAGGCTGCGCGGATGGAGGTCCCAGACCTCCACGAGAAGAGGCAGGATTTCATCAATAAGACTCTTTCCCGAGGACTCTGGCTGCACATCCGCCCGGCTCACCTTCTGGGCCCTGTGACATGCTGACTGCCTGAAGGGGCTTTCAGAGAGCTCGGAGCCGGCAGCGGCTGGAGCGGAGGGGAGGCTGCCTGGAAGCGGGAACAGAGATCTCTGTGGCAGCTCCTGAGAAAGAGGAGGAGGCATTGTGAGTCGTTTTTCACGTGATATAGTAACTCACCGTGTTTACAGAGAATTTATGAGAATTAAACACCTCTTTCCTTTTTTCTCTTCGCTCCGTCACCTGCATGATGTTTCCTGTGTACTATACCTTCCGACAGGTGGCCCCCTGACTGACTGACCCTGAGACCCTCAGCTTTCTGGGCTGCAGGAAACCAGAGGACCCGGGGGTCCTGGAGTCTGAGGGCCAGGAAGTCAGAGGCTTGGGATGGTATGGGAGGAGAAGGGGAGTCAGGGGAGCTCCTTCGGGGCCAAGCAGGGAATGGCAGCATGGGAAGGGCAGGAAGGTGCCCTCCGGACAGGCCCTGGGAAAGCAGGGGAGGAGGGGGAGGAGGGGGAGGCGGGAGCCAGCCTCAGTTTCTTTATCTGTGGGTGGGAGACTGCACCCTAGGCCGTGAAGGCCTCAGCTTCCCAACAGCCCTTCTTCTGCCTCCCTGCCCCGCTGACAGTGACCCAGTTGCTTCCCTCCCTGAGGCCCTCCTGCCGGTGACTCAGTCAGGGGCAGACCAGGCAAAATGCGCTGACAGGACCGTGATGCAGAGGAGCCCTGCTTCCTAACTGAGTCAGGGGCGCGCTGCGAGCAGGTGATCGCTGGCACCAGGAAAGCACCTCCGGGGGCCTATCGGGCAGCTTCCCCCACACCCTGTTGGCAGGGGCCACTCCCAAGCCTTCCGAAAAGCCATCGGTGCCTCATGCTCGCAGTGACCTCAGATCCAGGTCAGACATGACGCCAGGCCCCAGGAGGGCTCCCCACAGCCCGTGCAGCTGCACTCCCGCTGGGGACAGGAGCCAGGCACAGCCGGAGAAGGCCTCCCAAGGTTCAGGAAGCACCTCAGGTCCCCAGGCCACAGTCGCTAGGGACCCGGCCCCACTGTTGACTGCAGGCAGCTAGCACCCTGCAGGGAGATGCTGAAATCACCAGGGAACAATGTCCCTGGGTCTCTGAGGGTGCTGGGGCAGGAGGGCAGGAGGGCAGGAGGAGAGGGAGGCAGCCACGGCTGAAAGACACGGCTGGAGCAGCACCTACTCAACAGAAAGAAGCTTGTGTTCTCCTGTCTCCATCTCTGTCTCCATCTCCATCTATGTCTCTGTCTCCATCTCTGTCTCTGTCTCTGTCTCCATCTCCATCTCTGTCTCCTGTCTCCATCTCTTTCTCTCTCTCTGTCTGACTGTCCCCTGCTCCCTCCATCTGCATTTGCAGTGGTGCCCAGGCAATACTCCGCTGGGGAAGCAGCACAGTAACCAGATCATGTGAACAAAAATCCGTGCTGGGTGGGTGGCCCAGGGTCAGGGCCTCTGTGCATGCTTCCTGGGCAGGGCAGAAGGCTGCAGGATGCCCATGATCTGCCCTGCCTGGCACAGTTGGGACGTGCCCAGCTCCCCCAGGGCAGGCCACACGGCTCTGCCTCTGTTTATTTACCTTGTTCCTGGGTTTGCAGGCTCACACACACCTCTGTGCAAAGGGTGAAGGTAAGTCAGGGAAGGAGTAAGAGCAGGAAGGGGAGACAGGGCAGCGGAGGGGGCCACACCCTGAAGCTGTGCATCTGTCTGAGGAGACGTGGGACCCAGCGCCCTCTCCTTTAACAACCAGTCCTTCAGCAAACGCCGCATTTCCACATGACCCTCCTCCCCCATATCAGAGGTGCTTTCCCAGCCCTCCCCATGGCCCTGAATCTTGGGTGTCCTGTACTAAGCCTTGGCTTCTGAAGCCAGACCCTCACAGTTGGGTGCAGGAGCCAGGAGCAGGCCCAGGATGATGGAGGTGGGTGGTGAGAGGCAGGCTGGTGGACATGGGGCAGGGGGGGCCGTGGAGGTGCCAGAGCAGGGGTGGGCTGGTGCCTGGGCCCTGGAGCTGTGTCCCACCTGGGAAGGTGCCAGGCAGACTGTGGCAGAAGTCAGTGTACAGATTCACTCGGATGGAGGGATCCTGGCTCACCACCAGGAGATGCTGCAGAGCCACCAGCATGTCCCCACAGCTTGCAGCCACCACCCCACAGGGAACCTAGAGCTGAGCCCAGTTAATTTGGTTTAGAGGGCAAAGGCGTTCTTGCTTCTGGTGTTCTGTTTGTTTGACCTCATGACATCCTGCATCCTTCATTGTCCCCAGAGCCTGGGCTTGGGGCCAAGCCTCCCTCCCATCAACAGCAGGGGAACACAAGACCTGAGACCCCGCTTGTCGGAGCAGTGATTTCCTTACAGGTGTGCCAAGCAGAGAAAACACCACCTTCCCACCACGCCGGGCCAGACAAAACTGAGCAGCCAGCCGCGTTCTCTGCAAAGGCTGTCCAGTCAGGGGGCTGAGAGGGCCTCGTCCCCACAGAAGCCCCGTCATTAAAGCTGCATCTAGCAGGAGGGCCCACAAAGGCACAGGGGGACAGGGCCCACAGACCAGGAGACAGCCGCTGGCGAGCATGGGTGCTGGCAGCCCTGGGAGGGACTCCAGCCACACACAGGTCCTGTTGGAGGACATGCGTGGGTGTACACTGGAGTCTGAGGGATGCCTGCACAGCTCCCCGCCGGAGGCTGGTGACAGCCCCACTGTTCTCCAGTGTGCATGGAGACAGACCACAACAGATTGCCCTCATGGCCTGCGTGAGCCCCCGGGGCAGCACCCAGTGTGCCGTCCACACTGGGTCGGTATTTGCCATTCTTTATTGCACATTTTCTTCAAACAGCAGACAGCCTGGGGTTCAGATTAACTGAAGAGCTGGAGCAGTTTCAGCAGGTGGACCAGTCAGGCTCGGGCGCCTCCCTATCAAGCGAGTCTCCCGTAACACCTGCCAGAAGAGGCTCGGCGGGGCAGTCCTCTCCTGTGCCTCCTGAGCGTCATGCTCGGGGCCCCACCCCCGCTGTCACCCAGGCTAGCTGAACAGAGTTTCATTTCACCAAAATGCACCAGTGTCAACGTCCTCAGTTCTTTAGGTTAAGGATTCCTACATGAATGTTCCCAGAAGAATGGGACAATTTAGCAGTAAGACCCTATAATTTTTGCAAGACACAAAGAAAACCCAGCCTGTGTGTGTGTGCTCACCCCTCCTCACACTGAATTTACTGGTTTTTAAAGCATATACCTCTCCACTGGGCAGAAATCCTGGTTTCCTCACTTCACCCAGTCTACCTACTGGAGCAGACACCACTAATTACCAACCCAATATCCACTCCCCCACATTCTAACTAATAGGGCCTCAATTATGTTCAGGTAGGTAGAATGCCCCACTAAAAGTATTCACTGTTTCAGATTCTCTGGAAGCAGGGGTAGCCCCATGACACTTCTGGCAAATGAGATGAGCAAAAATCTGCTGGAAAACTTCCACTTCCCTGAAGTAGGTCCACCCTTCCTTCTCCTAGTCTTTCTTCCTCCTTGAACCACAGCAGCAATGCCTGGAGCTGCAGCAGCCATACTGTGGTCATGAAGCAATGATCTAGGGAATGAACGCCAACATTAAGGATGGTAGAACAGAGAAATGAAAGGAGCAAGGATCCCTGACAGCATCACTGAGGCCACCAGCCCGATATGGAGCCTGCGTTAGTCATTATGGGGCCTGGGTTAGTCGTTATGGAGCCTGAGTTAGTTGTTAGAGGGCCTGGGTTAGTCATGGAGTCTGGGTTGGTCATTATGAAGCCTGGGTTAGTAAGGATGCATGTTGTCTGAATGCCCCTAAGATGTACCAGAGCTTAGATGGGAAGCTTTGTAATGTGATCAGATCTGGGCTGAAATCAGGGGGCATTTTGGCTGCTCCCTGGTGTATTGTTGCTGATAAGGACATAGGAGGCACCTGGTGAGGACTCTAACAGGGCTCCCTGGGCACATGTTGGCCGCTGAAACTGTTCTGTGAGGTTTTTCCTGTTCTAAGAGCTCTCCACCGTGTCTGTGCCCAGTGGAATGGTCATGGAGTTCTGGGGGTCCTCTAACGAAATGGGTAACATAGAGGCAGGATCTCTGCTTTTCTGGACCTCAGGTTTTGTTTGTTTGATTTTCTTTCAGTTTTATTATAAACTAGGGTTTCTTCTTGATCTAACCTTCTCTGTGTCCATCTTAGGGGAGCAAGATTAACAGTACATGGAGGTGGAAAGGAGAGAGATTTCACTGGAAAACATTTCCTGACTCTGATAAAATGACCATGTACTATTGAGGTTGGGGATGGAACAGTGATCCCACTTATTTTTATCAGAGAAGTGTTTAGTTTTTCTTCCTGTTTTTACAAGAACACACATGAAATGTAACTGGGCTTGGTATGAACTCAGTCACCCTGAACCCAAATATTTACATTCCAGGTGAATTAGTCTTGCTCTTGTCTGCTGGATCAGCTCAGGGGCCAGCAGGCACACAGGAAAGAATGTCCCACCTGGGACAGAGGAGCCTTGGGGCTCCTGAGGGTGTCGCTAAAGCCTTTCACCCTATTTGCCCCACCCCCAAGGCCCTGCCTCTATACGCACTCAGCCTCGGGCAGGCCCACCCATTGCACTCGGTGAAAGTGAACAGACCACTCCCAGGCCACACGGTGATGCAGCCCCCTGCCTCCTTGGGCAGAGCTGCCTGGGGCTGCCTACAGAGACGCCCAAGCCCTGTCACTACTGTAAGGCAGGGCTCTAGGGCTTAGGGGGCTCAGCAGATACCTGAGCGGGATTCCCTGCTCTGTTCTGCACCCCCACCAGCCCCCCAAATCCAGCAATGGGGAGCTTCCTTATCTGTCCCTCTACCTAGCATCCATACATTTTTTCTATCACCCTGTAGACAACCTGGACTGCTCACAGCATTTTGGGGGCAGGAGTTGGAGGAGAGAGGCTGGCCGTATACCTCTCTGACAACAGAGAGCCGTGTTGAGCCCCCCACCCTCCCCACCCATCCAGGTCGGTCCCACCGGGCTGTACACTCTAGGGAAGTTGGGGCCATGCTGTTAATTTTGCATCTCTGGCTGGAGATGTGGTGCTTGCATACAGTAGGTTCTCTGTGCTTGTTGCATTGAGATATTCCTTTTCTATTTAAAATAAAGACATGTTTTTGGCTTTGAAGAAAAGGGCTCTTTTGCTTTTTGCTTTTTTTTTTCTTTTGAAACGCATAAAGAGATGTGGTGATGCTACAATAATTTAGGCATCTTAGGGCTTTCAGATGAGACACATCAGAAGGTGTTTGATGTTCACAGTGGGCTCGTTTGGGGCAGAATACTAAAGAACGAACACACACACGTATGCACACATACACGTGCATGAACTAGACAGGCTATATTTTATCAAAACTAAGATCTCATCCATAGTAAGATGTTCCATTGTTTTAAGTACCTCTAAGCAAAAATAGCAGCTGCCAAGTAAACTACAATATGTCCTCATTTGGAAGGTGTCTTCCCTTTTCCGTGATGTTAAAATGGGGCCTTGAATCAATGCAACACAGTAGTGACTTAACTTGATTTATGTGATGTCACGTTGGGGAAACCAGATTTACATACAGAGATACTATGGGCTTGGTTCCAGACACTGCAATGAAGTGGGTATCTCAATAAAGTGAGTCTAATGAAATTTTTGGTTTCCCAGTGCACATAAAAGTTATGTTCATACTATACTGTAGTCAATATTAAGTGAGCAATAGCATTATGTCTAAAAAAAATGTACATACCTTAATTTAAAGATATTTTATTGCTAAAAATGCCGACCATCATCTGAGTCATAATCATTGATTGCAGATCATTGTAACAAATGTAATAATAATGAAAAGTTTGAAATATTGCGAGAATTACCAAACACAACACAGAGACACAGTGAGCAAGTGCTTTTGGGAAAGTGGCGCCAAAAGACTTGCTTGAAGCAGGGTTGCCACAGACCGTCAACTTGTAAAAAATGCAGTCTCTGCAAAGCACAGTAAAGCAAAGTGCAATAAAACAAGCTATGCCTGTACATGAAAAAAATGTAAAAACCAAGACAATCCATAATTATGAACTACATGGTTTGGCATAGGTGATGCACATCATAGGAATTCAGAGGGCAGAAATGCCTGCTAGTGCCAAGGAGGATTAGGGAAGTGTGTGAAACGAAGATGAGTTACATGAGCCCTGAAGATAGATAGAAAGATATAATGATGATAGATAGATAGATAGATAGATGATTGATTGATGATTGATAGATGATAGGTAAAATATCTAGATAGATGATATAGATTGATAAATAGATGATACAGATAGATGATAGATAAATAGATAGAATGATAAAATCATACCATAAGGCAAATATAAAACAAAAAACAAGTTAGGAAAAAATATCTCCCACTTGTACCACAGAAAATGAGCTATTTACCAAATTTTAGAGCTGCCAAAAATCAGGGAAAAGAAATACCAACAAATCAATTTTTAAAACGGGCAGGGATATGAACAGCAGTTCACAGAAAAAGAAATGCAAATAGGTTTGAAGTACAAGAAGATGCTCACACTCATATTAAGAGAAAGATAATTTTTTTAAGAACAAGAGTACTATTCCCAGCTATCAGGTTGATAAAAGGCCAAAGGCTCGATGACATGTTCAGTTGGAAAAACACACACACATTCACCAAGGCATTCTCACACACAACTTGTGGGAATGCAAAATGGAACAAACAGTACAGAGGGGAATTGTGAGAATATCTACCAAAATTACATAATGACCCAGTGTTAAATAATAAAATAAACTCTAGGACTTTATCCCTAAGATACACTGACAAAATTAAATGATATCTACCGAAGACAACCATACACTGTAGTATTATTCAGAATAGCAAAATGCTGGAGGAAAACAATTGCCCACCAACAGGAGACTGGTTGAATAAATGAGGTTACATTCATATATGCAGTGGAATGCAGCTATAAAAAGGAGTGTGGCCACTCTTGATAAACTGTTATAGAGTGGTCTCCAGGATATACTGGCAAGTGAAAAGTGTCAGGTGCAGGCCAGTGTGTATAATATGCTAACTGTTGTGTAAAAAAGGGAAATAAACACACACATCCATGTTGTTGGTTACATTAAAAAGACAATGGAAAGATAACCCAAAACCTAATAAACCTACAGGGGGAATAAGGCCACAGGTGGAGGGCACCGGGGTGGAAGCAGTTACTGGAGATGGTTCTTAGAACCCAGAATCCCCAGAGGGAAAGTGATAGTCAGCCAATTATGTTACTGCCAGCTGTGTGCTGGAACCAGCAGGGGCTGACTTGGACTAGCTGGCAAAAGTTGATTATTAAACATTCAGGAATTTTGCAAGCTGGTTGTTAAACTTACAGCAGCTTTATATTGGATACAATCAAGGTGTTCCAGTCTGAGGACTGACTCAGATACAGGAACTGGTCAAAGAATCAAGACTTTCTATTGGGCTGACTGCCCTCCCTTCCTGATCAACCATATTTGTCCTACTTTCTTTTTGGTTAGATTTTAATGAGTATGCAAGCAATATGCTGGTAAATTGACCTTCCAAAAAAAGGTTATGATTTGTAGTGTTTGCCAATTTCTTTGGTGTAAATGCTCCCACCCCACAAGGAAGGACTCGGAAATCCGGACGAGTATACGTAACCATGCTTCTCCCAGTCTGCCTCCTACAGCATTTACTCATGCAACAATGCACCAGGAAGGGGAGTACCCTGACATTTCATGGTCTGTTGAACACAGGGTTCAAGTTGAGATTGACAGCTGAAGTCCTGAAACATCACTGGGCTCCCAGTAAAATAGGACATAGGAACTGCAGGTACTTAATGGGATCTTGGCTACATCCAGCTTAGAGTAGGTCCACTGGGCCCACAGACAAATCCTGTAGTTATTTCCTGTGTCCCATAATGTATGATTGGAATAGACATCCTTGGTAGTTGGGTTTGGAGACAGGGTTATCCTATTGGGAAGGTAAGAATCCTCTGAAATTGCTTTCTCACCCCAACCCACCCTGCCCAAGTCAAGATAGTGATTCAAAAACAGCACTGCAACCTGGAGCAATGGCAAAATTTAGTGGCACCTTAAGAAGCAAAGGGATGGGGACAGGGGAGGTGTCCCGTAGGGTGTCCTGTCCATTCATCAGTCTGATCCTTGCACAAACTGGATGGATCCTGAAGGATGACAGTGCAAACCCAGCCAAGTCGCAGTCGCAACTGCAGCAGCTGTGGCAGATCTAAGAGCAGTGAGATGGAAGGCTAACCGCCAATTTCACATCAGAAACAGTGAGGCCAGAGGGCAGTGGGATGATGTACTCAAAGTGCTGATCGAAAAAACTGCCAACTAAGAAGTCTATACCCAACATAGACGTATCCTTCAAAATTGAAGGAGAATTTAAGATATTTCCAGATAAATAAAAATGGAAAGAATTCATCACTGGTAGACCTGCCCTACCAATGAAATAATTCACACTGAAATAAAAGGCACTAGACAGTAACTAGAAGCCATAGAAGAAATAAAGACACCAGGAAAGGTGTCAGCTTTGGTAGTTTGTGTGATTATCAGGATTTTTCCATTACATCTAGGTTACCATATTTTTTGGTGTACAGTTGTTCAGAGCACTCTCATACAATCCTTTTAT
This sequence comes from Manis pentadactyla, assembly GCF_030020395.1. Taxonomy (NCBI): domain Eukaryota; kingdom Metazoa; phylum Chordata; class Mammalia; order Pholidota; family Manidae; genus Manis; species Manis pentadactyla. The sequence continues at coordinate 193,401,537 of NC_080019.1, forward strand.
TTAAACAAGATCAGTAGTGAGGTCCCACTGTTATTTCTGACCTTAGTAATTTGAGGCATCTCTTTTCTTGGTTTAGCTAAAGCTTTTTCCATTTTTTGCCCTTTTTAAGAACTAACTTTTGTTTTCATTGATTTTCTCTTTTGTTTTTCTAGTCCCTATTTCATTAATATGTACTGTAATATTTATTTCCTGCCTTCTGCTAGCTTTGGGTTTAGTCTGCTCTGATTTATCTGCTTCCTTAAGGTGTAAAGTTAGGTTATTGATTTAAATCTGTTTTCTTTTTAAATTAAGTTGTTGACAGTTATAAGTTTCCCTCTGAGCACTGTTGTCACTGTATTCCATAAGTATTTCTTTGTTATGTTTTCATTTGCATTCATCTCAAAGTATTTTCTAACTTCCCTTGTGATTTCTTCTTTGACCAATTTTTTATTTAAGTGTGTGTTGTTTAATCTCCTCATATTTGTGAATTTTCCAGTTTTCCTTCTGTTACTGACTTCTAGTTTCTTTCCATGGTGGTCAGAGAAGATATTTTGTATGATTTCAATCTTTCACAATACAATGAGATTTGCTTTGTGGCTTAATGTAGAGTCTAATCTGGAGAATGTTTCATGTGCACTTGAGAAGAATGTGTTCTGCTGTTGTTGAGTTGAGCATCTTGTATATGTCTATTAGGTCTAGTCATTCATCGTGTTCTTCAAATCCTCTATTTCACTATTGATCTTGATCTAGCTGTTCTATTATTTCATTTTTTTAATTAGCAGAAATGACTTCTTGAAGTCTCCAAGAAATATTGCAGAATTGGAACTGCCTATTGCTTCAATTCAGGAATTTTTGCTTCATATATTTTGGGGGTCTGTTGCTAAGTGGATATGTGTTTGCAATTGTCATATCTTCTTGATGTAGTGACTTTTTTTATCAACACTTAATGTCTTTATTTGTCTCTTACAACAATATTTGACTCAGAGTCTATTTTGTCTGATTTAATTATCATGGTTACTATTTGCATGAACTCTCTTTTCCTATCCTCCCACTTTCATCTAAAAAAGTGGATCCACTGTAGATTCTTGGCTCTAAAGTGAGTGAACTCACTCAAGAAGAAATAAACAAGCTGAATAGATATACAACAAGTAATGGGATTTCATCAGTGATCAAAAACCTCCCCCAAAAGAAATTACCAGGAGTGGATGGCTTCAATGCTGAATTCTACTAAACATTATAAAACTATACCAAACCTTCTCAAATTCTTCCAAAAAACAGAAGATGAGGGAACACTTTCTAACTCATTCTATGAGGTCAGCATTATCCTGATATCAAAGACAGACAAGCACAACAGAAGAAAATGGAGGCCAATATTCCTTATAGATAAAGATTTTTTTTAATCCTCAGCAAAATATAATCAAACCAAATCCAGCAGCATAGTAAAAGGATTACGCAACACAACTGAGTGGGATTTATTCTAGGATTGCAAGAGTGATACAACATATAAAAACTAATCAGTATAATGTACCAAATTAATAGAAGAAAGGAGTATAAACCACATGACCATCTCAATTGATTCAGAAAAAGCATCTGACAAAAGCCAACACTCTTTCATGATAAAAAACATTCAACAAACTAGGAAAAGAGGGAACTTCTTCAACATAATAGCATTATGAATAACCAGTGGCTACCATCATACTCAATGGTGAAAGACTGAAAGCCTTCTCCCTATAATCAGGAGTAAGACAAAGATGTCCACTTTCACCATTTCTACTCAACATCATACTGGAAGTTCTAGCCAGAGCAATTAGGCAAGAAAAAAAATGAGACTTCCAAATTACAAAGAAAGAAATAAAACTTACCACAAAACTAAAGTAATATTTGAAGTAGTATTTGCATAAGGATAGATATATAGTTCAATATATCTAAAGAGTCTCAAAATAAGCCTATACATCTATGGTCAATTGATTCTCAATAAGGGAATCAAGATCATTTAATGAGGAAAGAATAGTTTCTTCAACAAATGATGCTGTGACTGGATATTCACATGCAAAAGAATGAAGTTGAGTGCAATCTCACACCATATACAAACTTAACTCAAAATGGATCAAAGATCTAAATGCAAGAGCTAAAGCTATAAATCTCCTAGAAGAAAACATAGGAGTAAATCTGCATGACCTTAGATTTGGCAATGCTTCTTAGATATGACACCAAAAGCACAAGCAATAGAAGAAAATATAGATAAATTGTACTTCATCAAAAATAAAGTTTCACATATCAAAGGACACTATCAAAAAAGGGAAAAGAATACTTATCTGGCAGGGGAGACACCATGATCATGAAGGTGGCTTTCCCAGGGCGAGGCTTATCCATTGCACTCCAGATGTGCTGACCCTAAGATATTAAAGTTTTATAAAAATAAAAAAAATTTTTTTAAAAAGAAAGGGAAAAGACAGTACAAAGAATGAGAGAAAATATTTCTAAATCATAATTCTGATAAAGATCTAGTATCCAGAATACATAAAGAACACCTGTAGCTCAACAACAACAACAAAAAACAATCAAAAATGGGCAAAGTCCTTCAATAGATACTTCTCCCAAGAAGACATACAAACAGCCAACAAGTACATGAAGGAAGCCCAATGTCACTGACCAGTAAGGAGATACAAATTAAAACCACACTGAGATGCCACTTCACACCCACTATAATAAAACAAAATAAAAACAAAAAAGTGTTGGTGAGCACATGGAAAAATTGGAATTCTCACACATTACTAGTAGAAATGTGAAATGGTTCAGTTGCTTGGAAAACAGCATGGTAGCTCCTCAAAAGTTCAACACAGAGTTACTATATGAACTGGAAAATCTACTCCTAGATATATACACTCAAGAGAGTTGAAAAGACCATGTTGTTGACAAAGTCAAACAACCATGTGTACAAAAATGTTCATAGCAGTATTATTCACATTAGCCAAAAGGTAGAAACAACACAAATGTCCACCAACTGATGAATGGATAAATAAAATGTGTTATATCCTTACGATGGAATATTACTCAGCCATAAAAAGGAATGAAGCACTGATACATGCCACAGTGTGGATGAACCTAGAAAACTTTTAGGTTAAGTGAAAGAAGTCAGACACAAAGGGTCACATATTGTAAGGTTCCTGTTATAGGAAATGTTCAGAACAGGCAAATCCATAGAGACAGAAAGTAGGTTAGTGGTTGATAGGAACTGGGAAAGGACTACTTAACAGTACAGGATTTCCTTTTGGAGTGATGATAATGTTCTGGAACTAGATATGGTCACGGTTGCATATCACTGTGACTGAACTAAGTGCCACTGAATTATACACTTTAAAATGGATCGGTTGTAAATTTTATATTATGTTATCACAATTTTAAAAAATCACACCTGCTAAAGGTTTCCAAGAGTGAGGCCACCATGCTCAGCAGCACTGAAAATCATCACCATTGTAAATCTTAGTTGATTTTACAAGTGGGACATTTTTTTTTTATTTGGGAAACTAATTATTAATGAGATCAAGTATTTTCATGTTTCTTGGAAATTTGAATGTTTTGAATTTTGTATATGATTCTTTTGTATCTTATCCTGTTCTAGTTGTAGGGACTTTTTAATTTTCATGTTAACCTTTCATCCATCATGCGTATGGCATTACTGCCCATTCAATATCCTCAATTTCTACCAAAAGAGATTCCCTTTGGGTTCTAATGGAAACTATGCGGCGATGGACTGTTCGGGGAGGGTGGAGAATTACACAGCCCTGAGTTTTCCTCCCACAGCAGCCTTGGGTCTGCAGGGGACACACACTGTGCATCCTCTTCGATCAAGTTTCACTCTTCTGTTCACACGTTAACGTTCCACTTAGTGCTTTCTAGTCTGGGCTGTATGATACTGGGTGTCTTCCCACAGTGTTCATACACTGGCACAGCTGCTGGGAGGGAGGGTGTCGGTGGCCGTGAGTTCATCTCACACCCAGCCCCTTGTGAATGTGACATTAGGACCCAGGGCAGTTACTCAGCAAAAACTTGCCTCATATATTTTCCACAGGTTTTCAAGAGCCAAACAAACAACAGATGGGAAAACATATCCTGCAACATAACAAGTTTGATGAGTAAAGCTAATTATAGAAAATAAACCAACACTAATAAGGGGTCTCCTGCACCAGCTCTCAGCACCAACCAGGAAGGGAGGGCGTCACTCAGCCTGCTGCTGGGGCAACACACACATCCGGGAGGGATATAAAAGCTGCAGCCCTGAGCACCTCACTCACACTCACACACTCATACACACACACACACCCTCCTTCATCCCACCACCCACCATGGCCGCCTCCACCCTGTCTGTCTGCTCCACTGACCTGAGCTACGGCAGCCGGGTCTGCCTGCCCAGGTCTTGGGGCTTCTGCACCAGCCCCTCCTGGCAGGGGGACGACTGCCCTGAGAGCTGCTGCGAGCCCCCTTGCTGCGCCCCCAGCTGCTGCCAGTCCAGTTGCTGTGCCCCAGCCCCCTGCCTGACCCTCGTCTGCACCCCTGTGAGCTGCAGGTGCAGCCCCTGCCAATCAGCCTGCACCAGCTTGTGCACACCCTCCTGCTGCCAGCTATCTAGCTGCCAGAGCTCCAGCTGCACCTCCTTCCCATGCCAGGAGGCCTGCTGCCTGCCCGTCTGCTGTAAGCCTGTCTGTTGCAAGCCCGTGTGCTGTGTGCCCGTCTGCTCTGGGGCTGCCCCCTGCCTGGCGCCCCCGTGCTGCCAGACCACCCCCTGCCCCCCATCCCACTGCAAAGCCTTCTCCTGTGTGTCCCCCACCTGCTGCCCCGTGTGCAGGCCCACCTGCTGCGTGCCCACCTCTCCCTGCTGTGCCCCCGCCTCCCCCTGCCAGCCCAGCTGCTGCTGCCCAGCGTCCTGCGTGTCCCTGCTCTGCCGCCCCGCGTGTGCCCGCCCCACCTGCTGCTAATCAGCTTGATCTTCTGCCTCTTGGGCTGCATGCATCTCTCATCCTGCTCTCAGCATCCTCTCTGTGGAGCCCTGGAGCCCCTCTACAGGCACCAGGACCTCTTCTCACGCACTGGTGGACACACAGTTCCTAACTCAGATTTGAACATGCCACCCATTGCTTTCTGAGAGGAGATGGCCCTGCAGTCCTCCAGGGGGGTGGGCTGCAGGCGCCGGGGAGCCCTGCTCTGCAGGGTTGCCTGCACGCATTCAGTGTGACAAGGTCAATTGGTATAATCAATGAAATGCTTGTGTGAGGAAATAAGGGCCCGTGTTTGTTCTTCTTCCTTTCCGGCGCCCCAGTGACCACTCTGGATTTGGGTGAGGGTCCTCTCTCTGGTAGAAGCAGACAGAAAGAGACATATTCAGATCTCCTGAAAGAGAAGATCTAAACAGGTGCCATCTGCATGCTCCATCTCCCTTCCTCACCCTGAGGCCCCACCCTCCTGAAATGGCAAGGCCCAGAGGCTGGGCCCAGGAGGCCAGCATCCTTGGAGAAAACTGGGCCCCAGGTGGGCCCAGGACTCTGCCCACCCCTGTCCCCTGCCCCATGCATGTAAGGGGAGTTGGGGAGCAGTGGAAGCCCCATTGAGTTGGGTCTGAGAGTCAGCACAGTGCCAACTTCCCTTGCAGAGAGGTGCCCTCAAAGAGGAGGCATGCCTGTGGGTCTGGCACAAGGGCTGGGGCCCGCCTCTGCCCACTTGAAGCATCAGCAATCTCCTGTGAGCCCCAAGAGGGGCATGAGGGTCTGTTCAGACAGTGCTCATTCTACCCAAGTTTTCAAGGTCTGATTGAGGAGGCTCAGAGCAAAAAGACACCTGTGAGCCTCCCCTCAGGCCAGGGTGGGGATGAGCCTGCAGTCTCAGTAGGCCACTAGCACTAGACAGTCAAGTGGGCACCAGTCAAACCGACCAGGTCAGCATCAGGAGCCCTACTGATCCCTTGGGCCAGGAACAGGAGCAGATGGGCCCAGGAACAGGAGGCCCCTCCCCAGGGGACCTGCTGGGGAGCCTGTAGGCAACCCCACCCCAGCTTGGCTCTACCCTGGGGAAGAGGGGACAGAACAAAACCCTAAGAGGGCCTTTAAAGATAAACCTTCCTTGACTGGTTAGCCAGAGACGGGTAAGATTCCTCAAGGGAGGAACAACCTAAGACAGGCACAGTCGCAGGGGGGCCATCAGGTGAGAAATTGGGGATCAACAGAGGGGAGGCTTAGAACCTCACCCCCCCTGTTCTGAGAGAAATCTTCTGCATACGTGGATGTTTTGTTGCCCTTGTCTAGCTTGGATTAACACATAGTCTACAGGCACACACCTGATCATCTACATTTGCTCTCTTACAACGCTAAACTATGTTTTCTACCTTTATCTTGTATCTACCTACCACTTCAGCATTTTATTAAAAATAATAATAATAAAGAGAGAAATGTGGTATCCACATATAAATCAAGTATAAAAATCAAATGAGTATTCATATTTGAACTGACTGTTTATAGTTCATAATGCATGAGCAAAACCAAAAGTTTCTGTGATGACTGCCCTTGCACTGTTCACCATGTAACTTATTCATTATGTAAGAATTTGTTCTCCATGTAAGAACTTGTTCGTTATGCTTCGGAAGATTGGAGACTGACGAAAATTAGGCTTGGGGTGGATTAATGATTGTGCATTGAGCATTGACTCCCCTATACAGAATTTTATTGTTGTTAACAACCATTTGATCAATAAATATGAGAGATGCCCTCACAACAACAACAACAAAAAAAAAAAAAAGTACACACTTCCAATTGTAAAATAAATAAGTAACCGGGATGTAATGTGTAGCATAAGGAATATAGTCAAAATATGGTAACAACTTGGTATGGTGATAGCTGGTACCTAGAATTATCATGTATATAAATGTTGAATCACTGTGTTGTACACCTGAAACTAATGTAATACTGTGTGTCAACTACCCTTCAATAAAAAATAATTATCTACAAAAAAAAAAAAAAAAGATAAACCTTCCTTGACTCTTAAATCTTTCACTTTGCCCTGATTTATTCAAAGCCATACTCATTACTTGTCCATTCAAATGTTAAGAAAGGTATGACCCTAAACGGACAAGGTGTTGATGGACTCTTCAGAGAACACAGAGTTAAAGGTGCTGGGGAAGGCTTCACCTCACCCCAGGCCAAAGGAAAGTGAGGTGCAGGGGTGCGGACACACGTGGGGACAGCGCCCCCACAGAGTCCTCCGCGGCCGAGAGCCCTGGGACCCCCGATGGCTCCTCACCCGGAGCCAGCTGCAGCCACAGACAGCGCCAGGTGGCTGAGCTGCTCGCTGCGGGTCCCCCCCCCGGGGTCAGCCGGCCACACGGACGCGGAGGGAGAGTCGGTCAGAGGCCACAGGCGCTCTTCCCTTTGGAAGTTTATGGGGCACATGTTCACTGCACAACGACAATGCCAAACGCCCTGCGACCCCCTGGGCTGCAGGCGAGCCCCCCATCTGCAGTGAGCGAGACGGGTGCTCCCAGACACGGGGTCCCGTCATCTGCCCTGCCTGAGGTCGGGGCAGATGCCACCCCAGAGACATCACAGAGGAAACCACAAAGTCCCCCTCTTCTGCCCGGTGGGCGGCGCTGGTGGCCACCAGGGTGTTCGGGAGGCTGTCTGGAAGGCAAAGACGTGACACAAAGGGGCCCGGCTTGGATTCGGGTGACGGTAACGCAGGCCTGGCCAGGCAGACCGGCTTGGAGGGGATGATGGTGAGAAAGGGCTGCGTGGCCGGTGCGCAGGGTTCCTCCGGCCCCATGGCCTCGTCAGCCCGCGATGTCGGCAGTAAAGTGTGGGGCTTTCTAGATACGGGCCTCCCCGCAGGGAGGCCCCCCTTCCTGATGCTCCTCTTACACTATTTCTTGGTCCCAGCAGCTGCCCCCTGGCACCCCGGTGTGCCCACAGCCTCCTCCGGCCTCTGGGCCTCTCCTGTCTGTCCCTGGGGCTGCCCTGTGGTCTCTGGGCCGGTTCTCCCTCCCGGAGTAACACCAGCATCCCCCACGCAGCCTCTGCCTTCCTGCAGCCACAAGCGGGGAGCAGGGCCCCCCCGCAGGCTTCCACCCCCAGGCCGTGAGGCTAACCTTCCGTTTACTTCCCCCAGTCTGGGTACTTTGTTGGGGCGGCCCTGGGACACCACTCCATCCCCTGCCCAGCTCCAGCCCCTGGAAGGGTGGACAGGCCAGGAGGAGGGCGCCCGCAGGCCCGAGGGCAGGAGAGTTTCCTCGGGGAGAATGGGGCCAACCCCCGCCGTCGGGGGTGGGAGGTCTGGGGCTGTCACGCCCTCAGCAGGTGAGGGTCGGGCGGGGGGACCCCCGGGAGTGAACCCTGTCCCTGCAGGGAGGCCGCCAACCAGAATCTCTGCTGGAGGCTCCGGTGGGGAGCCCCAAGGCGATGCTGCCCGGGGGCCCCCACGGTCCAGGGGGACCCTGGGAAGGACCCGGAGTGGAACAGACCTGGAGAGGGGGAAGGGCAGGCTGGGGCCCACAGAGTGAGCAGGGCCAAGGCCCGGGTGAGAGGCGCAGCCCGGCTCCCCTCCTCCCCCACCTGCTCTGACCCCCACCGACCCCCATCCACAGCTAGGGCACAGCAGGCAGGGCCGCGGAGGAAAGGCGGGCATCCGAGCTGTGCGACAGGGAGTCGGCTCCATCCCACGTCCACCGGGACGAAGGACCATGGGCATGGTGGCTGAAACCACATGAATTCCTTCTCTCACTGCTGCGGCGCCCAGACCCCGAAATGGGTCTTGCTGGGCTGAACCAGCGTGACCCGGCCGGACCCTCCCAGAGGCCCCAGCGGAAGCGCCCTGGTCCCTCTCAGTGTCTGCGTGCCCGCAGGGCCCCACGCTCCGCGCCCCGGGCCTCCTTCCGCAGCCACGTCCCATCCCCCTCGGCCTCCCTCCCCTAAGGCCCTGCAGGGACCCCGGGCCGGCACCCCACAGCCCGCAGGGACGTCCCAAAGGCCCAGGTTTACCCAGGACCGTTTCCCGTCACTTTGCCTGCCAGGGGCCATGCCCACAGGTGGGGATCAGGGCATGGGCATCTCTGGGGGGCCACGGATTTCACCCACAAGACCTTTCCTACTGACGGGAGGAGGAGGTGCTATGCTCTTCAACAGGGTGCACGGTGGTCAGCTCGCAGAGGGGAGTGGACTCCGCGTATTCACTGCCGAGCAGGGCACCTTTTCACCTAAGAGGGGTCAGCTCAGAAAGTGATTTGCCCTCAGCCCCACCCAGGGCAGGGTATGAAATGACCTCCTGAGTTCAAGGAGCCAAGTGGGTCAGAAGGAAACCCGGGGTGCCATCAGGCTGAGTGCTAGGAGCATGCCCACACGCCCGAGGGGCCACCTTTGAGCACTTGTCACCGGGCACGGCCTTCTGGGACCCTGCTCCTCCTCTGCAGGAGGAGTTTTCTGGAATCTCTGCGGAAACACCCACCCGAGGAAGCTGTTCAGGGAAAAGCACTAAAGGAGAGTCGTCGCACGCTCAGCTGGGCCTCACACTCTGGCGTTTATTAGGCCTTCAATGCTGGAAGCTGCAGATCCTGGACGCTCCACACCAGGCAGGGTGGGTGCCGTGTGCATGACCAGGGCTGGGGCCAGGGGACACTGGGGGCTGGACCCCTCAGGCTGGACCGCTGGGATGGAGCAGCCTTGTTGCAAAGTGGTCTAGTCGGGTCCAGAAGGCCTGAAGTGGAAGATGTCTGGGCTGCCTTGTAGGAGTTCAGAGAGCCAGCTACTTCTGACCCCACAGAGGAGGGGTTCTGGGGGGCCATGGGCTCACCAGCAGGAAGCTCAGCAGCAGGAAGGGGTGCCACAGGGGACAGGTCTACCGACCAGGGTGGGGCAGGAGGGCTGGCAGCACCCGGAGGACTGGCAGCAGGGGGCCATGCACACAACGGGCTTGCAGCTCACAGGCGTGCATATGGCTGGCTTGCAGCTCATGGGCACACACACAGTGGGCTTGCAGCTCACGGGTGTGCATAGACCTGGCTTGCAGCTCACAGGCATGCAGTAAACAGGCTTGCAGTTCACAGGCATACAGCAAGCTGTCTGGCAGGAACTGGGAACACAGCAGGGCGCCTGGCAGCCGGAGGAGCAGCTGGTGCGGCACATGGTGGTACGGGGCTGGGGTGGGATCAGGGTAGAGGACAGGACTGGTCTGGAGGCTCCTTCCCCAGTGTGGCCTTTATATACAGGCCACGGCGCCATAGCAACAAGCCACACGGTGCCTCCCCCTGGCTGCCTGGTTGTTTCTCCTCCTTGGCCCTCCCCATGGTCTCTTCCTGGAGTCTCTGGGTGAAGTGACTCAGTTGGGGAAGTTCCTCCTCCGCTGAGGCTCACTATGACTCAGCAGCCCTGTGACTCCTGGAAGCAAGGCCCAGGCTGGATGGGGAAGCTTCCATCAGTTGGGGACAGGAGACCCCACATTATGATGTTCAAGGTCCTCCCCAGTGTTACACACCCTGTCCTCTGTCCACACAGCACAGCCACACTCCCCAGACCAGGGGTCCCCAGTTCATTGGGAAACTTGGCGATCTGTAAGGTCCTCCTAACTCACAAGGGCCGCGCTGCTGGCCCCTCGCTGGGAAGTGCGGTGACCACGCCACTGCAGTGAGGATGATGGAGTTCCAGCTTTGTGTCAGATCCTAAGCATTTAATGTGGGCTATCTCATAACTGATTCATTATCCGTCTTTGACACCGTTCAAGGGGGAGGTGACACCACTTGTACAGATATGCAATTACAACTTTGGGAGGATCCTATGATACGTGCACATTCTCACCACTGCAAACAGGGACCAAGAGTCTGGAGCATCTTCATTTAACTCTGGAATCCTTGGTCATTGTGCCTAATTGAGTTGGGACTTTAGGGGTTTTCTGATATTCTTGGATCTGTAAAAACTTATAAAAATCAAATTTTGGAATTTTACCCATTATTTCTCCAAAACATTCTTGTGCTTTAATATCATTTCTTCTCTTTCTTAAGTTGAAATTACTTATATGTTAAGACTTTTTAATATTGTCTCATAGGCCCTCTTCACTTCTCTTAATTCTTGTTCCCTCTTCAGATTGGATAATTTCTACTGACATGTCTTCAAGTTCACCAACTCTTTCTTCTATTGTGATAGAAGGGGATTGTGATGCTGATCCTCAGGCTGTGTGATCTGAATCTGTCTACCTACACCTGCTGCCTAGCACCTACACTGAGATTTCCAACTGCTCCTGAATATGCTCATTCCTGCTGCAATGTCCTCACACCCCCATGGCCACCTCCACCTGGAACACCATCCCCTGACCTCTTCAAATCCCCTAGGTGCCAGCTCAGTGTCACCTCCTTACAGAGGCCCACAGACTGCCCAACAACATACACCATTATTCTTTATATGCTGAACCTGTTTTCCTTTCTGGGACTAAGCCTTCCCTAGAATTATTCCATGCATTAATGTCATCAATTGCTCATTTATTCATTGCCTTAGAAGATTCATAAGGCTAGGACATCTCTATTGCCAGTACATAATATCCACCTGTTGCATGAACAAATCAGTTCTTGTATAGATTACTGTACTATAAGGCAGAAGTTGACAAACTTTCTGTAAAAGGAAAATCGTATTTCAGGCTTTGCAGTCACACAGTCTCATGCAAATGCAGCCCTAAACAATACATAAGGGAATGGGTATGGCTGTTTCCAATAAAACTTTATTTACAAGACAGGCAGCAGGACAGATTTGTCCCACAGACTTGAACTTGCTGACTCCTGCTTTAATGTTTTCCTGTATAAATAAAAGCTCAAAATATATTATTGCCCAAAACTCTTCATTGATGGCATGAGACAAAAAGGAATAAGAGGATACAGTACTCTGAGTTGAGCCAATGGTGTTGTGTACACAAAAATAGCCTGAGAAACAACACAAACCCCATATAAAGTCAAACTGGAACATCCTGTTTACAGAAGGAGAAATCGGCCTCAAAGCCAAACTTATTTATGCTGGAGCATAACACAGGAAGGTGCATCCCAGGATGAGAAGGTGTTGGGGAAACGTGGTGGAAACGGCCAGGAGGAAGTCGACAGCTGTGCTTCTGTGTTGCTGGGACGCCCACAACCCAGATAAAAAGGCCACCCAGGGAAGGAGCCTGCAGACATTACCACCCTCCACACACCAGCCCAGCCCCACACCAACATGTGCCACACCAGCTGCTCCACAGGCTGCCAGGCTGCCTGCTGCACACCCAGCCCCTGCCAGGCATCCTGCTGTGTGCCTGTGAGCTGCCGGCCCACTGTGTGCGTGCCTGTGTGCTGCAGGCCCATTGTGTGCATGCCTGTGAGCTGCAGGCCCACTGTGTGTGTGCCCATGAGCTGCAAGCCTGCTGTGTGTGTGGCCCCCTCCTGCCAGTCCTCCAGGTGCTGCCAGCCCTCCTGCCCTACCCTGGTCTTCAGACCCGTCTCCTGTGGCACCCCTTCCTGCTGCTGACCATGCATCTCCTACCCAGCTGCTCCCAGTGCACAAGGGCCACACCTGCTCCCCTCTAGAATGAATCCTTGGTGGCCCTCCAGGTTCTGCACGTGGCCAATGAAAACATGCTCAACAAACTCTCTGAGCTTTTTGGGGAGAACATGGCAGGATGATCTGGATCCCTCCGTGACCTGCACATCCCCTCAGGGAAGCCCTGGTCCTGAGGGTCCTGTTCTGTCCCCATGGAAACCATACCCCATGGGAGCCAAATAAATCATGCTTTCCCCATGCAGCTTGTGCCTCTGTTTTACCTTCACATATGGTTGAAGTCCTTCCTTGAAGGCACATGCCAGTCATAAACACAGCAGCCCCTTCTCCACAGTGTTCTTCCCAAAGGCTCAGCTGAAGCACAGAGTCCTTGGTGGGTAGAGGGTTGAGGGAAGGTGCTGTCCCCACCTCTGCCACTTGAGACCCACACTGTGGGTGGGGAAGGACAGGGAAAACTTACTCTCCCCAAGCGAAGGATGGGAATCAGGCCTGGGCCCTGAGGCCCACATGGTACCTGCAAGGATCGCTGCAACAGGGAGGGCAGGAAACTCGCACACAGACCCAGGGCATGTACAAAGTGGGATCCGGCCCTCCAGGGAGGAGCAGCAGGACACCTGAGCCCAGGTCCCAGGCCCAAGGGGCCTGCTCAGACTGACCCTGGGTCAGGGCAACAGAGAGCCCTCCTGCCTCCCAACGCAGCCTGGCCGGCGGCTGCACAAGCAGCATCAGTCATCTGGGGGAAGGCAAACGTGTGTAGAGGCCCCCTCTGTGTGCCAGGCATGAGGGGCAGCTGAAAACTTAGGGTGGAGCAACAGCGCTGCCCCCCAGCCCCCACCCTAAGTGTGAGGCACTTGCAGCCTGCCACAGAGAGGTCTTAGGTGCCCTGAAGGGCCTCATGGTCGCCAGACCCAGACCAAGGTCACCATCTCAGCAGGTTGCTTCAAACCTCCCCCAGCACCCTGACGACATGACAGCAGAAGAGACCCACCCACTGCCAGGGGGAAGCACTGTTCATGTCCATTCCGATTAATACATGATATTCAATCAAAAACTAGAAGACAGATAAAAAAGCAAGGAAAAATCAATCCATTGTCAAGAGGCAAAGCAACCAATAAAACTGGACTCAAAAATGACCCAGATGTTGGAACTATGAGACAGAAACTTTAGAACAATTACAACAAGTGAAATAGGTCAGACACAGAAAGATAAATACTGTATGATCTCAGTTATATTTGGAATCCAAAAACAAACAAAAAACAAAAAAACCAATTCAAAGATAGAGATAACAGATTAGTGGTTTCCAGAAGTCTGGGGTGGGGGTTGGGGTGAAACAGGTGAAGGTGGTCAAAGGTACAGACTTCTAGTAATAAAATAAATAAGTCCTGGGGAATATGATGTACAGCATGGTGACTATAAAAGAAAATAAGTTAACATATTTAAAGAAATACAAAAAAGAACTGTAAATGTGAGAACAGAGTGAGAGTTTATTAAAATAGAAGAAAGAAAAAGACCTAAAGAAACAAACAGAACTCCCGGAAACAAAAAATCAAGTAATGGAAACATAATACCCAGTGGACAACTTAAACAGAATATTAGGAACAATTAAAGAAAGAACTAGGAAAATCAGAAGGCAGATCCATAAGAAAGTATCCAGAATGCACCAAAAAGAGTCAAAGAAGTGGCAAATATGTAAGAAGTTTAAGAGATGTGGTAGAATGATTAGGCGGGGGACATGTGTGGTAAATCCATAAACAGAAGCATGGGACTGATAAATATAGATGTAAGATAATAGTTACCTGTGGGATGCAATGAAACATTGGATTGTGTAGGCATATAGGGCTTCAATAAGTAAATAAATAGTAACTAAGATTAGTATTTTAAAGGATCAAGTGTAAAACACAGACTGCATATTCATATATATATATATGTGTGTATGTGAGCAGATGGGGAATTTCAGTGAGAGATGGAAACTGTAACAAAGAGTCAAACAGATAGTGTAGAAATGAAAATACACTATCAAAGATGAATTATTTTCATCAGCTCATCAGTAGACTTGACAGAGCCAAGTGCGGAATCATGGAATTTGGAGATAGGCAGATAGGCAGATAGAAATTGCCCATATTAAAACACAAAGAGAAAGATAATGGGTCAATAAACAAGAACAAAATATCAAAGAGTTTTAGGACAATATCAAATAGTCATTAACACACATAGAGTCCCAACAAGAGGACAGGGTGAGGCACAAGAAATATTTGAAGAGGTACTAGCTGATAAACTTGCTAAAAATAATGAAATACATAAAATCATGGCTCAAAAAGCAAGGAGCACCTCAAGTTAGGTAAATATATACCACCCCCCTTATAAAACAAGGACCTGATCACATCACATTAAAGCTGTAACTGTCAAAAACCAAAAATAAGGAGGATATCTTGAAAGAATCCTGGAGAAAAGGACATGCTACATACAGAAGAACAAAAGAAGAATTTCACCAGTTCTAGTTAGAAATTACACAGTACAAAAGACAATAGAATGACATCTCTAAAATACTAAAAGAAAAACCTGTCACCCCTATGCAGCTGAAAGTATCTTCCAAAAATGAAGGTGAAATAAACACTTTTTCAGATAAACAAAAAGTGAGAGAGATTAGCAGCAGACATGCACAACAAGAAATATTAAGAAAATTTCTTCAAGACAAGGGTTTGGGAACACAAGAGAAACCTGAATCTACACAAGGAAGAGAACAGCTCCAGAAATGATTTTTTAAATATGTTTTATTTAACCCAAAATATCATTTCAATACATAATTAATGTAAAAATTATTAATGTCCCATTTCACATTCTTTTTTGTGTCCTGAGTCTTCAAAATCCAGTGTGTATTTTACACTTTATGGCACATCTCAATTCAGGTCAGCAGCACTCAAGTTCTCCATGGCCACGTGTGCTGAGGTAGCTCTCGGGTTGGATGACACTGCTGTAGGTCTTGACAACTTGCTCAGACTCTTCTCTCAACTTCCACTCTGTAATGTGGAGATAACTGCCCCTGAATTGATCCTGTTTTAGGGTTGTGTGGGATGTATAGGAGTTTATGGGTGCAAATGCGCTTTGTCTGCTAAAGCTATTCGGCCCCTCACAGGCCCCTACCTCAGGTGAAAGAAAAGTGTTGCCAGCACCCATGAACAGAAATTAACCTATTAATCTATCACCTGAATCACCTGGACTTAGCATGTATTGAAAGAAGGGAACAGTAGCAGACTCATAGAAATCTTGATTTTACAGATCAGTGAAATTCTGCAGCAAAATGGGGGTAATGGAGATGAGGTTGTCAACTGTTGCTTTGCCATCTACTATCAAAATCACTCTACTTATTTAAAAAATGAAAGGGTATTTTAATACTATCCCAAGCACCAGAGATGGTAGGATGAAAAAAGTGAGCTACTTGCCCCCAAACTCATAGAATAGTGTCTAGAAATGATTTTAAAAGAGAAGATGAATATAAAAGTCAGTACAAGATAGTTGACTGTCTAGAACAAACCTAGTGGCCGGGCACTGTGGGGCTCTTTACATATATAAGAGTAAAATATGACAACAATAACACAAAGTGTGGGGGAGAGGGAAGTTCACTGCTGTAAAGTCCTGACACTATCGATGGGGGAGCATAATATTATTTGGAGGTAGACTGTGTTATATTAAAGGTGCATATAGAACAATCAACTTCAAAAAGATGTGGAACTAATGAGCCAAAAGTAGAGATGAAATTGTTAAAAATACTAAACCTGAAAAGAAGAAATAGAGGAAAGAGAACAGATGGGACAAATAGAGCACAACTAGCAGGATGGTATTTTACATTTAAATATATCCAAAATTATATTCAGTGCAAAATGTCTAAACATCAAAATCAAAAGGCAGAAATTTTCAAGTTAGATAAAAAAGCAAGATCCAACTATTAACTATCTACCAGAAATCCCACTCTAAATATAAAAACATAGATAGGTTAATCATTTCGTGCATATATATTTAGGTGTGTGTGTGTATATACATATATATGTTTAAGTGTTATATATGTATATAAGCATTATATGTATGCATATATATGACATAATCAATTATTTTGTTGGTATTTTTAGTTTGAACAGACTTTTATGCCAAATCAACTAAAAATAAGAAAAATAAAAGTTTTTGTTTTACCTTCACTTGTTCTTTCTTCAATATGCTTCCTTACTTTATATACAGATCTAAGTTTCTGACCTATATTGTTTTCCTTCTCTCCAAAGACCTTCTTTTAACATTTCTTGCAAGGCAGATATATTGGCAGCAAACTCCCTCAATTTTTGTTTGTCTGAGAATGTCTTTATATTTTTCCTTCACTTTTGAAGAATAATTTTGCAGAATTCTTGATAGACAGTTATTTCTCTCAACACTTTAAATATTTCACTCCACTCTCTTGCTTGCATGGTTTCTGAGGAGCAGTCAATGTAATTCTTATCTTTGGCCTTCCATAGGTAAGATGTTCTTCCCCTCTGGCTTCTTTTAGGAATTTCTCTTTAATTTTCTGTAGCTTGAAAGTAATATGCCCTTTATCCTGCTTGGTGTTCTCTGAGCTTCTTGGATCTGTGGTTTGGTGTGTGACATTAGTTTGGAGGCTTCTCAGCCATTATTGTCTCAAATATTTCTTCTTTTGCTTTCTCTCTCTCTTCTCTGGTATTTCCATTCTATGTATGTTACACCTTTAGTAGTTGTCCCACGATTCTTGCATGTTGGGCTCTTTTTTTGCTTTCTTTTGTAGTCTCTTTAATTTGCTTTTCAGTTTTGGAGATTTATAGTGCAACATTCTCAAGCTCAAAGATTCTTTCCTCAGCCATTGCTAGTTTACCAGTAAGCCCACCAAAGGCATTCTTCATATCTGTTACAGTATTTTTTATCCTTTTTTTAACCAATATTTCTGTTTGGTTCTGTCTTAGGATTTTTATCTCTGCTCACATTTGCCCATCTGTTCTTGCATGCTGTCTGCTTTATCCATTAGTACCCTTAGCATATTAATCTCAGTTGTCCTAAATTTCTGGTCTGATAATTCCAATGTCCCTGCCATGTCAGAGTCTGGTCTGATGCTTGCTCTGGTTCTTCAAACTGTGATTTTGCCTTTTAGTATGCTTTGTAATTTTTCTCTATTACCAGACATGATTCCTGGGTAACAGGAACTGCTGTAAATAGGCCTTTAGTAACGTGGTGGTGAGCTGTGGGGCTGGGGAAGTCCTTTGATGAGGTCTCTGTCTCACAGTGAGCCTGTGCCTCTGGACATGAACTGCACAGGAGTTCCTCAGTTCTCCCCACTCAAGTGGTACAGGATGACTCGAAGAGGCTGGAGTTGGGCATTTTATTCTCCCCAGGTCAGCAAGGCTGTGATAATACCCCATTGGGTTAGGCTCTGGTTTTCCCGAGGGCAGCCTTGCTAAGAACAGCACGCTCTGGCTTAGCTCAGAATGGTTCCTTTTCCCCTCCCCATGCCGGGCACATGAAGGAATTTTTCTCTCCCAGTAGGATTTCTAGGAGACAAACTCACACAAATGTGAGAGCCCCCACGACTGGTCCCCTGGAGTTGTTAGTCTCTCAGACTTGTTCACACTGAGACTCCAGCAATTTGTCAATTACAGTCAGGTTCCCTGCCCCAGCACCCGTTCCCATGGAGGTTTCTGCTCCAGCCCGTTGTGATTATCTGTATTTGCCTGTGGGTCTCTCCAACTGTGGGGACAGAACTTTGCCCTGTGACCTCACTTCTCCTACAGACCTAAATGAGTCACTGATTTTTCATTTTTCATCTTTTTACTTGTTAAGACAAAGTGGTGACTTCCAAGCTTCTTGCATGTTGGCCAGACTGGAACACCTCAGAGAATATCCATGTGAAGAGGCAGCTAGGCAATCAGATAGACAAAGTCACTTGGCCAGCGTGACGAGCCAGTCCCCATCACGGCACGGTGGGTGCATGAATGGAGGAGACATGGGGAGAGGAAAGGAGGCCCTGCATGAGCCATGACACGCACCCTTCTTACTGAGCCGCACCTAGCCCGAGACCGCCACTGCTGCATAGACAGCCTTCCAGCATCAGAGACCAGCTCTGGATCCCTGATAGGCCACAGTCCCTCAAGGACACCAACCAGCCACACAGGGAAGTAGACCACATTGGACATTGGAAAGGGCAAAACAGTGCATTTGACAAAAACAGACACCCATTCTGGGTCTGGGCTTGGGATTCCTGCAGGGACCTCACCAGAATCACTGTCTCTGGGTTCACAGAGCGTTTGATCCACCGGCACTACATAGATAGCAGCTGGAACATTAGACCAGGGGCCTCACTGTTCAGCAAAGGAGGTGCAAGAGGGGGTTACTGACCATGAGATCCACTGATGCATCACATACCACGCCATCCCAGAGCTGCCAGCTCAAGAGAACTTGGTGGGGCCCATTGAAGGTCAGTTTGGAGGTGACACCTCCTAAGGATGGGGCACCATTCTGTAGGACCCATCAGACCCTCTGCATCGATGGCCTTTATTTGGCATTGAGTCCATAGTAGGTAGAAAACATGAGTCTGAGAACTAAAGGTTGGAAGTAGGAATGCCCCAGATTTACCATCACCCCTGTGGCCCACTGGGGGAATTTGGGTATTCCAGCCCCACGGTCATGAGCTCTATGTGCGTAGAGGTCCTGGTTCCCAAAGGACGAATGATCCCACCAGGGAACACAATGGGAGTCTCTTCGAATTCTAGGCCACAGCCTGGATACTTAGAGCAACTTCGGCCAAGAGTCAGCAGGCAGGAGTGACTGGCTCTGGCCCACAGGGGAGGCGGGCGGCAGTTACACGATGCGAGCAGTTACGTGTCGGGCAATAGCAATCTCTCGGGCACATCCTGGTTTCCCTTCTTTAGTTTAGTTTCCAGTTTAGTGTAATTGGACAAATGCAGCAGCCAGGGCCTGAGAAGAGCATGGCGAGCAGGGGCTCTGACGCCACACAGATGACATGTATGTACACACATATGCATATGTGTACACACGTACACATGTGTGTGGATCATTGGAAATCTACACAGATTAGGACATCAAGAATTATTCTGAAAATAGATTTTAAAAAAGAACAGAATCAACATGTTATTTTCCATACAAATGTCTCCATACAATACGGCCTTTTCCATACAAACAATATTTCATAGTAAGCAGATAGGCATTCAGACAAGTTCTTAAAAGAAGAATTTCAGCTAATAAATGCAGAAGGAATCAAAGACAACCACCACTTGGCCATGTCAGTGACACAATGGATCTAAGCAGTGGTCCTCAGTGGCTGCTAAAACTGAGGCCAGGAGGCCAGTGGGGACAGGCTGGTAGCACCTGACCCAGGGAACCCAGGGGGCACCCACAACATCCCTACACCAAGGCACCCAGACATCTCTTGCCTCTTGATGTGATGCACTCAGAAGCACCCACCCCACCCCGTGAAGTGTTCAAGTCAACAACCTCATCCAGAAGGCAGGAAACTCCCCAGGACAAATAACTGGATTTCTCCAACCAGTAAATCCTGTAGGAATCACTGCTAATCAGAAGGGACTGCAGATGCAGCACCCACACGCTCTGGGCAAACCTTGTTTGGATTCTGACTCAAACAAATCAGCAATCTAAATGTCTGTTTTTAGACAATCAGAATAAAGTGACTAGATTAGGTATTAATTAATCATTGTTTATAGATTAACGTTTCAAACTTGCGTAAGTGTTCGTAGTATACCACTATGTAAGTGTGATAGACTCATGCCTGTCCACACAGAGTTTTGTAACATGTATACGTTTGAGGAGTTTGCTCCTCTTGGTAAAATATCAAGGCCTTTTTCCTGCACCCACACGTGCAACCCTAGCTCATCCTTTTTAATGCCTGAGTAGTATTTCATGAGACAGATTTGCCCAAACACTGCTCCTCTAGTCTTCATCTTGCCTCCCTTCTTGTGGTTGTTGCTAGTGTGAACAATGGATCACAAACACCCTTTACATGTGTCTTTGTGCAAGCGTTTCTGTTGAGTGGCTTCCCAGGGGAAACACCCACTTTTAAAGGAAGAGAACAAGGCCTTTGGAGGACTGACCACACAAGGCTGTAGTCAGCGTGAGGGCGCAGCGTAGCTGGCTGTGCGGCCCTGGAAGTTGATCCCATCTTCCCTCTCCTGCACCAGCTCCTGCTCTGGGGACTCATTCACCTCACCCAGTGAATGAATGAACTGTAAAAGCCTGGGTTGGGGCTACAGTGGCGTCCCACCCAGCTGACAGCTGCTGCAAACATCTGAAACTTGCTGTCACTGAATCTGGGGATCAGGAGCCTCCCTGTGGCCGAATGACATTTCTCACGCTGGGATCCAGTGAACAGATGGAGCCCACAGCCCCCACACTGGGCACTTGGTCAATCCCCTGCATAAGGAGGGGGTGGCAGATCCCCCTGGGGATTGCACTTGGTAACACACACCGGGCCTACCTGGGGGCTCCGAGGGCTGTTGCTTGAATGGAGGACTCAGGAGAGGACAATGATGCCACTTGAGTGGGTGGCCCCAAGAGAGGCTCCCCTGTCTTGTCCCTTTCCAGGGTGCAGTGGGGCTGACCTGAAATAAGGCTCCTCCTCTGGTATCTCCCCCAACCTGTTTTGTCAATCGCTGGCAAAGGAGGCATTGCTTAGCAACCAGAGAAGGGAATGACGTCCTTGGACTATTCTGTTCCACTCCTGTGACACTTAACTCTGGTTGATTATTAGCACAGAGACTGGGGAGGAAACAACGCACCTTAAAGAAAAATGAGTTCTACAAAGTCAGCAAGGGGCAGAAAGGGGACTTCTAGCACGGCTGTGGGAAGGGGTCTGGCCAGTACTGGATTTTCACCTCTCAGAAAGAGCCTTTCTTCTTAAGCCACAAGATTGCTTGAACAAGAGGACAATGGGGTTAAGAAAACTATTTGAAATATGAGCCACTCCATTTACTCTCTAATCTGTAAAGCTGCAATGCAAATGCGATATTGTTGGCCTGTGTCCCTTGACATTTACAGCCTTTGTGTTTTATAAGTATATTAAGCAACTGCAAAATAATACAGTGCAGGTAACTATGATATAGCACTAATGGGCATTCTGTGCCTTTTTCTGTAAGAGTGTGTTAATAATTTATATTTAACTAAGAGTTACTGTTGACACAGTGGTGGAAAGACTTTCCAAAAAGCCATTTCTATCACCAAGTAAATAATCTCAGATAAGCTTTTGCTTACCCCAAGACTCAAGTATCCTGGAAACTTTCAGATATGCCCTTGGGAAGTGGGTTTGGCTGTTCTCCTCCCAGAGCAAACTGGCACCAAAACCAAACAAAAAAAACCCACCTGCTCATGCAGAGACAGTGCTCTCACACTGCTCATGCTTCTAGACGCTGAAGAGGGCGGCAGTCAGTCCTTGCTCAGTGGGGCAGGACAAGCCGAGAGGATGTCTCCCACTCTGCAAGTCAGAATCCCCATAAAAGGGAAGGGACAGCAGGCACCCCACATGCCCGCTCCCTAGAGAACCACGGCTGAGATTTTGGTCCATTTTTTTAAAGTCCTTTTTGTCTTGTGTGGGTGTTGCAGTGGGGGAAGAGTGTGCTCTTTACAGAGTTCTTTTCACAGAGCGGTGGTCATACTGGCGGCCTGACTTTGTTTAGACCTGTCTTTTCATATAAGCCTTGTTTGTAATAAGACCTAATAGCAAATGAACTGCTGCAGTGGCAGTCATGGCCTGGTGTGGGTCCTTGATATCGTTCCCACAATATTTTGCTATTTAAAATAATCTGCTGCACTGGAGTAGAGAGGGACCCTAACAACTAATGAGTCAGGACTGGAGTTCAGGTGACAACGGGGGCCCGTCTCTCCAGCACTGGGAGAGCCCTGCTGGAACGGTCTGACCTTGAGACTAGACAGCAGCTCACATCTGTTCTCCCCAGACTTCAGGCTGGTGCTTCTGGTCATTTCTGTGATACTCTAAGGTGTTTGGAAAAGTGACTGCCACCTTTCTGGTTGAATGACTGAAGCCCCCAGAGCGGCCTGGAGTCCCTGCACCAGTTCACGGGGCGTGCTTATTTTCTTCACTGAGCACTTGGCCCCTTGTGGGTGGGCCCTGCACTTCTGTCAGGCTGCCCCTTGGAGCTGACCACCAGCAGCTGTGGCCCTAATAACCTCCCCAAACCAGCCAAGACCAAGCGCAGGCTCCTTTACAAAACACTGCCAACCCGGGGCTGGGGGTGCTTCAGGGGCCCCGACTCGGGAGTCATCCGTGCAGACTGATGTGATAACTGTGTCCCCTGCAAAGAGAGATGTTGAAGTCTGACCTCTTGGTACTTGTGAATGTGACCTTACTAAGAAATAGGGTGTCTGCAGGTATAATCAAGCTTAGATGAGGTCATATTGGATTGGGCAGGCCTTTAAGAGGAGTCCTTACAAGAAGCAGTTTGCCAGGGACAAGGGAGAAGGCCATGTGTGATGGAGGCTGAGGCTGCAGGGCTGCCTCCACAGGCCCGGGACCGCTGAGGGGTGCTGGCCTCCACCAGAAGAGGGGAGAGGCAGGGAGGGTTCTCCCCGACAGGTGTCAGAGAGCACATGGCCCTGCCCATGCCTTGATCAAGGACTTCTACCCTCCAGGACTGTGAGACAATAAACGTCCGTTGTTTTAAGACGGCCAGCAATGAGCCTGTCCAAGCCACCAGGCACTCCTCTGCCTTCACTTCTTTTCGCCAGTCGCCATGGGAGGGGTAGGTGCATCTTGGTGTTCTGACCCCCATGGGGTCCTGGGGGAATCCCGGGTCAACACCAGAATAATTCCAAGATGGAGCAGCTTTGCCAGGCAAGCAAGCAGTAGCCTGGCAGGGGGTGGCTGGTGCCAGGGCTCCAGGCCTGAGAGACCTCTCAGGCCCTGGCTGACCCACTTTACTGGGAGAACCACAGCCCCAGGGAAGAGGCCCCAGGCCCCTGATACAAAAGCCCAAAATCATGCTGCCAGTAGGATTCAAACTCAAACCGAGACTCAGGGTCAGGGTGCTAGTGTGTGGGCCTTGGGCATGGGCTGCTGAACCTGGAGCATGCGTCGGCTCCGTCCCCAGAGGGCACCCCCAGGCTCTTCCTGGGTGCTTGTTCCAGGCGTGGAGGGCGGCGGTGCCAGATGTCTTGAGGACCCAGGATCCCTCTGGGCTATGACAGAAGGAGGGGAGAATTTGGCTGCCCTCTGGGGCACCAGGGCCATCCATGGGTCGCAGTGTGTATCCTAACCTTCTCCTGTCTAGACCAGCACCCCTGTGGGTGGGGATGGCCCGAGGTGCCCATCTGGCATGGGGAGATGGGTGAGAGGTGCTCCGGAGCCTGACAGCATGACCAAAGTCACCTCTCTACCCTGCAGTCATGGTCTGTGGAAGGGTGAATAATGTCCCCCCAGAGATCCTCATGTCCTAACTCCCGGAACCTGCAAACATCCTTATATGGCCAAAAGGACTTTGCAAATGGGATTATGTAAAGATCCTGACATGGAGGTGATCCTGGATTGCCCAGGTATGGCCCTAGGTGCCACCACAAGTGTCCTTATAAAAGGAGGGCAGAGGGAGATTGCACACCGGACACAGGAGGAGAGGCCACGCACCCACGGGGACAGAGGCTGGAGGGATGCAGCCACAAGCCGAAGCTGCAGAGGCCCATAGAGCCTCCGGAAGGACACCTTGCTGGCCCAGTGATACCGATTTTGGACTTCTGGCCTCCGGAGCTGTGAGAACGCATGGCTGTTGTTTCAAGGCCCCCATTCATGGTGCTGCCTCGCAACTGCCTGGGGAAGCTCAGCTGCCCTCTCCTGCCATGCGCCCGGACATTCCAGCTGCCCACACAGAGCCCCGAGGAACACTCCCGCTGCCTGTGCCGGCCACATGGCGCTGGACTTTGCCGGCCAGCACTGCCGCTTTGCTCCTGCTCATCAAACCAGAGCAAGAGCAACAGAGAGAAATCTAACTTTCTATGGAATCATTGTTCATGCCCAGCATGTGGACCCAGAAACTGTAATTAATGGAAAGACAGGTGAGCAGGGGAAGGACTGATTGATTTGAGGTGGTGGGCGGGAGGAGGCGCTCAGTCCACATGGTGGGACATGCTGGCTAGGCTGTGCCAGGCTTCTGGGCTGGCCCAGTATCCTGCTGACGTCTTCTCTCCTGTCTTTATGCAATTATTCATCTTGCATTTGTGGATAGTCAAGCCTGAGTGTGGAGAGGAGCCCAGGGAGAGGGGGATGCTGCAGTGATGCCTCAGAGGGCTCCACACCGAGAGGACCGCTGGGGTGCTGTCACAGCAGCTGGGCTGTTGTTTGGCATCCTGTCACCTGTAAACCCAGACTGTGGGTGATTTGGCCAAGAGTAAACCCTGGCTGGTGGCAACAGGATATTGTTCGGGACGCCAGGGCAGAAGCATATCTTCATATGTAGCAGGTTCCAGAATGTGCAGTGGAATTAGTAGCCCAAAGACATGCGTCTGCCTCCCCATCCCAGCACCAAAATCCCAAGGCTGAGGCCCAGGAACCTAACCCTGGCACTTGGCACTTCCCCAACGAGAACATGCTTCATCCAAGTCATCGGACTACAATCCTTTGTCTCCTTGATATTTGTGTCCAGGGCCACCTCTTCCAGGAAGCCTGCTTAGAGTAAGCAACCCAACTTTGAGAAGACCACGATCATGACTAGAGTAAGATTGGGTCTGTGTAGCCAAGATGGTCTGGGTCAGTGCCCAACTTTGCCCCTCATTGATCATTGTGGGAAAGTCTCTCACCCTCTCTAAGTCTCTGTGTTACTGGAAGGTAACTGGGGACTCCAGCAGGATGCACCTGACATTAGAGGCATTTCACGTAGAGCACTGAGCCAAGGGCCGGCACGTAATGGCACTTGGTGCGAGTTAGTTATTGCTGTCACTTCCCACAGACCCGACCCTGATACTCATTACCAAGGAGGGCAGGCACCAAAACGGGCCTCTGACCCTGCCTCCTGCACAATCCCCTCTCCTTGAGTTGGGAGTGGGGTCTGGGTCTGGGGACTTGCTTCTAATGAACAGAACACAGCAAGAGTGATAGGCTATCACTTCTGTGATTAGGTTTTGAAACCCTGCGTTCCATCTTTTGAGGCTCTTTCTCCATTGCCTTCTCTGCTTGCACGCTCTGAGGAGGCAGGCAGATTGGGAGCAAGGCCTGTGCCCACATGGCAAGGATGCAAGGCGGCCTCTGGGGCAGCCAGTGAGGAACTGAGGCCCTCAGGGTAGCAGCCAGCTTCTTGAAACTGAATCCTGCTGCCAGCCCCTGAGTGAGCATGCAGCAGAACCGCCCCAGCTGAACCTTCAGATGAACGTGGCCCCAGCTAACACCTTGGCTGCCACCTTAGGAGAGGCTCTGGAGAAGAGGATTCAACCCAGCTGTGCCTAGATTTCCGACTCACAGAGACTGTGAGATAATACATGTTCTGAGCCACACACTCTGGGTCGATTTGTTAAGCAGCAATAGCTGACAGTACAGAGCCATGCCCTCTCTGTACCCGTACAGTTGTATATCCAGCCAACACGTATACATTTCTGCAATTCATCCCATTTTGTTAACACAGGTCATTGCAAACACATGTGAGGATCCAAAGAGGAAAACAAGAGCTGGTCCTACCCTGCAGAGATGGCAAGCCCCCACTCTGTCTGCCGGAGGAGTGACAGGGGCCGCAGGGAACTCAAGGCCCAGCGTGTGCCCGAGGGGCAATCTCACAGAGCTGAGGACAGAAGCTGCTCGGTTGGACACATGCCAGGTTGTGCCTCTAGTCACTGCAATACTAGAGGCCAGTCCGGAAGGAGCTGCTTCACCAAGGCCTTCCTAATGCTCTCCATGGGGACCCCCCTAAAGAGGTAAGTCCTGACTTGGGAGATCCTAGGGCCCCCCTCCTGCACCATGGCCAGTGTCCCCCTGACGGGCCACACCCCGTGTCATGCATTGTAGGGGGGCCAAACTTTACCTCTCCCTCTCAGGGTCTCCGGCTGGGTGTGAGAATTAAATGGGCATGAGAATTAAATGGGGTTAACAGGAGAAAAACATACACTTATTAATAAAAGTTTTATGCTACATGGGAGACTTTGTAAGGAAATGAAGATCCTGAGAAGGGGCCAAACCTAAATGTGTTTAAACCAGGTTGAACAGAGGCAAATGTGGAAAGTAACTAAAATATATGAGGAGCCAAAAGGAGGTAAGAGTTATTTTACTAACATCTGTTTGTATGGCACTCCCCTTCCTTCCCAGTGCAGGGAGGGCACCCTTCCCATGAGAACTTCATCTCCTTTTTCAGGAAGAAAGGGGGATTCAGAGCACCCTTCTCACACCTGATGTTTTCCAAATGCCTTCAGCTCAAATAACCCTTATGCCGAAGTGGCGGTTGGGGGTAAGGGGGTGGCATGAGCTGCCCCCTTTCATGGTGGTGACTATCATGAACCTCACTCACCCTGGTTAAATAAGACACACAGCCACACAGACATCACCCCTGGGCTAGACACACCCAATCTGAGAATATCCGGTTTGCCAAAGGCCAAGGGCTCCCCTCTCCCTGCCCCACCCGGAGTCCCACTAATCCCTTCATCAAACAGGAGCAGGCATCCCCGCCTGGTACATGTTCAAGCTGGCTAGAGGCAGACAGCGGAAATGTGGCCAGGTCCTGGGAGCCAGGCGACGGGTGGGTCTCCCAGTGGCTCTGCCTGGTCACCCATGTGCTGGACGTCCAGTCATGGGCCTGGCATCTCGTTATTAGCCAATCTGACACCTGCCATACCCTCAGGAGACCACACAGAGAAGCGGAATATTTGAAGGAAAAAACTGCTGGTTTCTCTCCCAGTCACTAATCACCCTCATAGGGGTCAGGAAAGCCCCGTAACCCCCAAGCGGAGTTCCTGCTGCCCCACAGGGCCAGGGAGGGGAGTGCCTATCGGGCACCTCCACTGGACTCCCTGCCTGAAACAGAGAGTGCTCAGGGCACATTCCGGGCTTCTCGGCCCAAGCTGCCTCCTTGAAGTTCAAAATGTCTTCAGAGACTTCTGTTTTATCCTTAAAGGCTGTGAAATATTGCTGTTGTATTACATAGACTGTTTGTGTTAGTTCTAAAATAAAAATAAAACCTCAGCCCCATGAAACTGCCCCTCTGAGATGTCTTGTTTGTTGAGGGGGCTCCCCTCCCAGCCCAGACTCGGCTCCAGGACTGTCCCAGTCCCTCTGCCCCTCCAGCTTAGAAGGGAGGGAAGACGAGGGTCAAGCACTGACCAACCCTCAGATCCCCAACTCCACCTTCACACCAAGCTGAGGGGTCAAGAGGATGACACCCTGAGCTTAAGTCCCAGTTCTGTCACTACTGGCTGTGTGATCTTGGGAAAGTCCCTTAACCTTTCTGTGCCTCCCTTTCCTGGCACTGAAAATGGAGATAATGCTATCTATTCTCAGGGCCATCCTGAAGGTTAAATGAGCTGGTACATAATCGCTTTCCCTCCTGTGCACCTGAACTTTACCGCCTCCACTCCGCCTCCAAACTCAAACTTCTCTCCCATTTGTATTTTACCTTTCCCCAGCTGCTTCTCCCCTTATTCTCTCTCCTACATTTTTGTCCTATTTGTGGCCTTACAGTGACCTCAGGGGTGGGCATACAATCACACACCCTGACTGTAGGAGTGCATCCTCGCCGTGGCCACACCAAACCCTGCATGCAGCTTGCAGGCACGTGGGGGAGACAGAGGGGTGGCCTTCTGCGACACACACCGGGAGCTGCCCCACAAGGCACACGGGGCCCCGTGCACTGGCAGATAGATATCAGGTATCACCAAAATGTGCCGCCATAAGGGCCCACTAAGGAGCTTATGATGGAGTCACAGTGTGGAATGCCATGTGTTGTGCATTTTAGCATTGAAAATGCTTTATTGAAAAAAGAAGAATTATTGCCCAATGGCCCTGAAACCAAAACCTAAAAGCTACTCAGCTTGCAGTGGCATATGGGGGCCACTGCCCATGGCCACATGCCTTGGGCCGAGCCTGCAAACACCACAATAGAGACCACAGGCTGGTTCAGGGACATTCCTGCTGTGCTGTCATGACTGAAGGAGGAACCCAAACCTTGCACTTTATTCTATGCTTCAAAACAGTGCACACTTACTGCTCAGTCTGTTTAGGCTGCTATAGCAAAATTTTTACCCCAGACAGGGAGCCTGTAACCCGCAGACACACATTTCTCACACTTGTCAGGGCACCAGTGTGGCCGGGGTGGGGGTGGTGTGGGCGGGGGTGAGGGTGGGGCTCTTCTGGGTGGCAGGTTTCTCATGGGAAAGGGACAAGGGAACTCTTTGGGGTCCCTTTTATAAGGGCACTTGCATTAATGAGGGCTCCACCCTCAGGACCTAATCACCACCTATAGGTCCCACCTCCTGGGATTACACTGGGCATTAGATTTCCAGATTTGAATTTGTGGGGGACACACACATTCAGACCACAGCACAGACCTACAGAGAGCCCTGAAAAGATACCAACATGTCACAAGTATTTTCTCTGCATGGTGAGATTCCAAGTGGCTTTAAGCTCTTCTTTTTTCTTGGAGTTTTCAAACAAATTCAACATGAACATATGTTATTTTACATTAAGCACAGGAGTCAGTAAGGTCAATACCACCAGGGCCCCGCAGGCCGGCAGCTGGAGTAGCTGGCCTTGCTGGGGGAGGCATGGGGTGAGTGGGTGCCCCACACTGCACAGCCGAGGACCCCAGGCCAGGAACACTGAGCTCCATCGTAGGGGCTCTGGGAGCCAGTGGGGGCTTACGCAGGGAAGCGGGCCACCCCTTTGGGTATAACATAAAGGACACATGGCAGGCACCCAGAGTCAGGGTAGGAAGCCCACTTAGCGGGACCCATGGACAGGAGGAATGCCCTGGGAGTGGGGCCACGGGGTGCAGCGCCAGCCTGCATTCCAGCCTGAACGCCCCCCAGGGAGGATCTTCGTGTGCACCCCAACTTGTTTCTCCCTTAAGGAGCCAGCAAAGTGGGTATGATGACAACCCCAGTGTTAAATCACCACTGTTGTGCCATTTGTGGAATTAGAACAAGCAGCCTGCTTCTCCTTTCAGGCTCTTGCAGGGAGGGTGCAGGGACTGAAAGGGAGCTGGCAGGGGAAGGGGGTGGGCCTGCCAAGGTCAGGCTGGTGGAGGTGAAGCCAGCTGAGAGAGGAGGGTGGAAGGTTTGGCCTCCTGGCTGGGTGGCAGGAGGCAGTATGGGCATTAGGAAGAGATGAAGTCAGGTGGGGAGCCGAGCCACTGAGGATGCCCTAGGGGCGGGGCGGAGAGGGACGGGGTGTCAGTGACAGGGGGGATGGCCAAGAAGACATAGAAGGGAGCATATGCTGTAACTGTAATTCTGCTGCAGGCCCTGTTGTGGGGTGAATTGTGGCCCCAAATATGATACACTGAAGTCCTAACTCCCAGAACCCATGAAAATGACCTTATTTGGAAATAGGTTATTTGTGGATGTAATCAAGTTCCGATGAGGTCAGACTGGAGTATGGTGTCCCCTAACCTAAGGGTTTGGAGACATGCAGGTGCCCAGAAGCCCATGTGACAATGGAGGCTGAGGTTGGCATAATGCAGCCACAAGCCAAGGATGGTTGACAGCCCTCCAGAAGCTGGGAGCAGCAGGAGGAGTCCTCCCTGGGGCCCTGGAGGGAGCGCAGCCATGCGACACCTTTATTTCAGACTCTGAGGGAGTGCCTCTCTGCTATTTAAGCCTCCAGTCTGTGCTACTGCCATGACAGCCTCAGGAAATGAACGCTGGTCCTCACAGCCACTGCCCATCCCCCGTGCTTGCCCAGTCCTTGATGGACCACCCCAACCCTCAGGCAAGCCTCCCTGCGGAGTGCCTGCACCCACCCACTCCCCCACGGGGACCTGCATTTGATGGAGCCACCTGAGCAAAGCAACATCAGAAGGCAAGGGCAGGGGGACGGGGTGGGGGGGACGGGGTGGGGGTGATGAGGCTGGGAGGAGCCCTTGAGAAGAGCTGTCTGTGCCTCACAGTGGCGATCGGATATTCCCGCACGCAGGCTGGCAGTGACAGCCCATCATGACCTACCATGGCTTCTGAGGCACTTGCCAACTGTGAGGTTTGAGGGCAAGCAGTCCCCAGAAACACCCATACTCTGACACCACCTGCAAGTTTGGGGTCCCCAAGGCCACCTCAATTTACATCATTCACAAGAAGGCTCCAGAACTCACTGTGAGCCATTCTGCTCACGGTTACAGTTTATTGCAAGAAAGGAGACAGACTAACCTCAGACAGTGATGGGGGTACACGTGGCAGAGTCCTGGGAAGCGCCAGACCCAGAGGTCCCACCATCCTCTCTCGCATGGTTCAGATGCATTAACCTCTGGCATGGATGTGTGACAATCCACGTGGAGTATTGCCAGCCAGGGAACCCAAGTCTTTCTTGGGGGTGCATCCCATGGGCATGATTGATATGCACATGGAGGATCTATCTACAGTCTCTCCACAGCCCAACTGATGCCACAGACCCAAGGCCCTCCCAGGCCCATTGTTAGGCTGTCCGGTGGGACCCCAGGCTTCCAGGCCAACAAAGACACTATCAAGCATGACAACACAGGGGCCTCGAGATCCTCTCCCAGAGACCAGGGGCAGAGGCTGGTTAGTCCTCCCTACACAGCTTTATGTCAAGAACTGCATTTCATGACATGTCCTTCCAGGTTTCAGGCACCCCTGCTCACACCAGCCTCCTCAGAATTGCTGCCCCTTCCCTGTCACCTCGCCCTGTTCACTCAGATTCTGGGCCGCATTCTCATAGAGACCTCAGTGCCCTGGCCCCTTGCCCCTGCCCCCTTCCCACTCACAGGCAAGACTCTGCTCCAAACAGCCATGCTGCCCGTGTCCCCAGCCCAGCTATGCCCTGGCCCTGGCGGTATCCCCAGTCCGGCTGTGCCCCGCGTCCAGCTGTGTCCCCAGCCCAGCTATGTGCCCAGTCCAGCTGTGTCCAGGCAGCCAGGGGGTGTTGCAGGAAATACAGGCTCATAGGCAGGAACCCCAGGCTCTCTGGCCTCGGCTGGCCTTGCTCTGACCCCACAACTCTGTCTGGTGTGGGGCTCACAGTGCAAGCTCCTGGTGCCTGCTGCAGGGGTCCCGGTGGGACTGCACCCCATGCCCTTCCCAGGGCTTGTCACCCCCTCCCCACCTTTACAGTGGATGCTTCCCCGAGTCCCCTCACCTGCCCTGCGGCCCTGTCCCCCCAGCCGGGCATCCTCAGGTGCGGTTCTGCTCCCGGCTCCCACCCATGCCATGCGGAAGCCCCAAAGCCCAGGTCTCAGGGTGTGTCCTGCTTGAGTCTCTTCCTCCCACCGCCTGCCGCCGTTGTCACTGTCTTGCTTTTCATTCAGAAGCTTCCTTTCTGGGGAGCCTCATCCTGTCTCTTCCTCCCCACCTGCCAGAGCCCTGACCTCTGAGGGAGGGAAGTTGTAGGATCCTCTTAGACGGCAGCGGGGCAGCCCCACACTGTGGCCGGGGCCCCACAAACCCATGGGGCCCTTCATTCTAACAGTGCTAAAACCTTCCAGATGGTGAGAGCAGACAGCAGACAGCCCCTGTGGGGAGGCTCTTCAGAGCAGGTGGCCTGCTGAGCCTCAGGCCCTGTGAATATGAGGGCCCTGGGAGGTGGGGTCCCCGTGAGCCTGAGGCCTGGGAGAGTGGGACCCTTGAAGGGGAGCCCTTGGAGGTGGGGGCCCAGGGAGATGGGGACCCTTGGAGTGGGGCCCTTGGAGGTGGGGGCCCTAGGAAGTGGAGACCATGTGAATCTGGGGGCCCTGGGAGACGGGGACCTGTGTGAGTGCCCAGGTGGAAGCTGGGCCTGGCCAGGGGCTTGCCCTGTAGGAATCAGGTGGTCCTCACAGGCAAGGCCACTCTGGGGACTGGGAAGCCCCCATAGCAAGTGTAAAATTAGTTAAACAGGGAGGCCATTAGACTGAGGTGGCCCCCGGGCCATGCAGCCTAGGTGAACTGCGACTGTCTGTAAATGCCTCCGGGTTACTGAGGACCGCCCATCACAAAGGCCCTCTGGCTTCAGGCTGTGGCTATCAGATAACTTCCTTTCTGCTCGCCCATTCTCTTGTCTTCCCCTGGCCTCTGTCGGGGGAGCACTGCTAACCATTTCATTCAGTGCTGTCCCATTCCAATAGATTTTGGGTCAAATAAACTCAGAATGTTTAAAGTGCCTCAGTTTATGTCTTATCCCAGGAGAGAAGCTGTGCCCATTAGCCGGAGCAGACACAGCCCAACCCATGGGCTGGCAACAAGGGCCTGGAAGGGGTCCAGAGGTGAGTTCACTCCACATAGAAATGAGGAAAATGAAGCCAAGAATCATAAAATAACACCGTTCCTTGTGTGCCAGGCCCCAGGCTAGTTCACTACCGGCATTGCCTCACAGACCCACCACGGCCTTGAAGGGACACCCCTGTCAGCCCACTTTACTGATGAGGAAACAGCCCCCTCAGCTCTGAGGACCTTTCCCGAGGCTGCAGGGCCGAGCTGGGCTGGAGCAGGGACAGGGCAGACGCCCAGGCAGCCACAATGCACCAGTCCCTCCGTGAGCCTGAGGATGAGCCAGTCTCCAGCACAGGAGCTCCTGATGCCCAGCTCAGCCCCTTCCCATCACAGAGCTGCTCTCCAGACTGGCCAGGGCCTGGCTGTCCACTGGAGCAGGAGGCCCGACCTGCAGGCCAAGCCCTGAGCATGCTGGGCAGGAGCCAGACCAGAGCCACTGTTTGGAGGGCCAGGCCCACCCAGGCAGCCCCGCCTCAGGCTGCAGGTGACCTGTGCGAGCCGCCTTCTTCGCACACAGAGCCCTAGAGCTCTGGCTCGAGGACTTTGGGTGGAGCCCGGTGGAGCTGGAAGCCTCCACACAGTGGTGCTGGCAGGGGTTAAAGTTGTGGCTGATCTTGAACGTGTTAGAGCCTGACACGAGACACCACCGGAGAAGACACCTAGCTCAGGGCATTGTTCTTCAGATGCTTTTGTTGCTGGATTCTCACTGTCTCAAGTTAAGGAAGTTTGGGGCTCTGCATTCCTGAGGTTTTACAGCTATTCCCTCAGAATGCC
Source organism: Manis pentadactyla (assembly GCF_030020395.1). NCBI lineage: Eukaryota > Metazoa > Chordata > Mammalia > Pholidota > Manidae > Manis > Manis pentadactyla. The sequence goes on from NC_080019.1 coordinate 193,435,241, forward strand.
TGCTGGGTCTCACCGCTCCACTCCCTGGGGAAACTTTCTCATTTGTGCAAATGGCTCCCAATGTGCCACAGGCACAGCACGATGCCACGCTCACCTTGCTGAGTGTGGGCTTCTCCTTCCTCCTGTTACTGGTTCAATGATGTACCCCCCAAAAGATATGTCCAAATCCTACCCCCAGTCCCTGTGGATGGAACCTTATTTGGAAATAGGGTCTGTGCAGGTGTGATCAAGGTAAGACAAGGTCAGACTGGAGTGGGGTGGGCCCCAGATCCAATGACTGGTGTCCTAGAAAGAAAGGGAAGCCCGAGAGGCCTGTGGAGGCAGAGGTGGGGTGGGAGCGACGCATCTACAAGCCGAAGAACACCAGGGGCTGCCAGCACCACCAGCAGCCAGGACAGAGGCCCGGAGGCATCATCCCTGGAGCCTCTGGTGGGAGCCCAGCCCTGTCCACACCTCGATCTCTGACTTCCAGCCTCCCAAAGGTGAGACAGTAACTTTCTGTGGCTCAAGCTGGAGCACCCCAAGCAGGCCCCACCCCCACCAGGCTCCCTGCAGGTGCCCCCCTGCCCTGTGTGACCCGGAGACAGGGTTTGAGGTTTCCTAGGCCATGGCGGTAATAAGCGTCTTCGGGCTAGGGTGTCAGTACCTGGAGAGGGTGGAAGTCCCCTGTGGCCTCTGCAGTTTTATGGGGCGTGGCACAGGCCACTTGCATCTTTAAATCCAGTCTTGTGAATTCCAGAGCAGGGCAGCAGAGCAGGGAATGTGGTGACCCACTGGGGCCCTTACACTTGAGGCCAAGGGGAGGTGTAAAGTGCTAACAAAAGCAGAGATGGTGAGGGTTGGCCTACAGAGGGGCAGCCGTGGGGAAGGGAGGGTGTGCAGGGGCAGGGAGGGGAAGCTGACCCCAGACTGCTGGCTGGGCAGGCCCCCCAGCCCCACAATAGGCCCAGCGACCTTGTGCAGGCAGGAGGAAGGAGGCGGGAAACAGGCCAGGAAGGGGCTGTGGACTCTCCTTCCCTCCCCACTCCTGTCCCACCAGGGCCTCCCAAAGCAGAGGTGCCTGGGGCTGGGGTCCTGCTGGCTCCACCCTGTGGGACTGTCCCCTGGCCTAGACCCTGTGTCACCTCTGTCACCTGTTGGATATTTCCATGGGGTGTCCAGGAGTGGTGGCCCCAGACTCCACACCCCAAGCCAAGTCCCCCTCACTGCCTCTCGTCTCCCTCCTGGCACTGCAGGTGTCCAAACCACGACCCAGCTTTGCCCTAGCACATCCTGGGCCATCTGCAAGGTCAGAGGTAGGGACGGCCTTCTGCCTGGCTCCCTGGAGCTGCCCACCTTCCTATAACCACCTCCCACCCCCACCCCCAGCACCACCAAGCGAGGCCTTCCTTGTTTGACTCCAAACTCTTGCCTACCTCCCCATGCACCCCAGCAGCCCTCACTGTGGTCTCCAGGGTATAGCCCTGCTTCCAGCCCAGAACCCCACTGCTTAACCATCCACCACAGCTCTGAACACCCCAGCTCCCCTTCCTATGCTTAGAGGGCAAATTCATGTTACACATGCTGACCCCACTCAGCAGCCTGGCCCAGCCTCCCTCTTCACTCTGACTCCCTCTGTGCTCCCAGGGAAAACCTTATCCAGCCAGAATGATGCCTTCCTGCCAGTCTGTGCCCAAGCATTCCCTTCAGCCTTTTCTCTAAGGCTGGAAACCTCCATTTGTGTTGCCTCCTCCAGGAAGTCTTCCAGGAAGCCCCCGTGTTGTGAAAGTCCTCACGCAAAAGTTTCCCACACTGTGGGATTAACCATTATTCGTGCATCTGTGGCCTCCTCTGGAAGATGGCCTCCCTGCTTGCAGGGACTGTGAGTATGCACGTGGAGCTCCTGATCAACAAGGGGACTGGTTTTGGGGGCACATGAAAGTCATGTGAGCAGACAGAGGACTCAGCAAGGAGTGATACAACAAGGGCAAGGGCTTAGTTCACATCCATCATCCATTCATTTTCCCTTCTTGCCACTCCTCCCCGAGGCAGGGTCTTCCTGACCCCCGAGCTTCTGCACAGTAGTTAGTGGTGGGGATTGGATGATAATCACTAAACATCTACGTTCAGGCTCTGAACCGAGGCTGGAGGCGAGTGGGCTGGCACCAAAGACTGAGGGGAAGAGCGAGGCGGGGAGGCGTGTGGTGGGAATCACCCTGGGGATGATGCAGGAGGGGAGAGGGAAGGGGTGAGGCAGAGGGTGGCCCGGAGCCGGGCTGACATAGGGTGGCTGTCTGCTGTAGGCACTCTGGGGAGGGGCAGACAATGGCTGGGAAGCCCCAGCCCGATGCGCAGTTTCCTACTCTGTCCCCATACAGTGCCTCGGGGATCTAACGTCACCATCCAGCTGCTCTGAGCCGCCCACTCTGGCTCGCTTTCTGAGGAAAGCTGGCTGAAATTTCTAACCACTGCACTGACAGCACATGGATTGCAAATATCTGCGGAGAATCCAAACTCCAACAAGCACTTCCTGGACTTGGGTGACACTGGGCGAGGACAGTGCCCGCCTACTAGGGGCCACACTCTGCCTGCCTCAAGGGACGATGGGAGCTGGAAGCTGTGTTTCCAAACCGCCTGGGAGCAGCTGGCTTCGCCTCAGGCCCTGGAGCCGGCCAGCCACTCTGAGCTAGAGATTCTCACTGTGGCTTTAGAAATGTTGGCTAAGGTAAAGCACTCTTTTCTTTTCCATTATTATATTTAAAAACATATATATTGTGTGTGTGCAAATATGGAATCATATGCATGTAGCTATGGGCTGAATTGCATCCCCTTAAAATTTGTATGTTCAAGTCCTCAGCCTCAGTACCTCACACTGTGACCTATTTAGATATAGTGTCATTGCAGATGTAATTAGTTAAGATGACATCCTACAGGAGTAGGGTAGCCCTTAACCCAATATGACCAGTATCCTTATAGAAACAAACCAGTGTGGACACAGACACAGAGGGAGACTCCACGTGAAGATGTAGGCAGAGATGGGGGTGCTGCTTCTATAAGCCAAGGAACCCCAAAGACTGACATCAAAACCCCAGAAGCTGGGGGAGAAGCCAGGGACGGATTCCCGCTCGCAGCATCAGGAGGGACCGGCCCTGCTGACACCTTGGTATCAGACACGCAGCCTCCAGACTGTCTGACAACACATTTCTGTTGTTTAAGTGATTGATCTGTGGTACTACGTAACAGCAGCTGTCAGATGCTAATAAATATATATGTATACAACATATGTACCTACTGAATAAATATGGAAAATACGAAAATCATGAAGATAACCCTCCCTCTCAGAAGCAGCACACTTTTTGATGTGTGTCCTTCTACCTTTTGTCCCATGGGTATAGATTTCAAGCTGAGTTTATATTGGATACTTTTCCTTTAAAATATTATTACTACTTTCCTGTGTAATTAAATGTTCCTTGAAATGCTTATATAATATTCCATCAAACAGGTAACCAATTTAATTTAGGCTGTTGCCAATTGTTTGCCACTAAAAATAAATTCAACATGAATATCCCCAGGCATAAATCATTTCCTGCATTTCTGAGTATTTCCTTAGGATGAGTTCTAGAAGCAAAGTTAGCTGTGACCCAGCCATCAGCCAAGGGGTCTGCAGAGACACACACCCAGCTTCCTGAACTTCCCCCACTTCACGTAATGGTCACGGGTTTGAGGAGGATGCACCCATCCAAGCTGTGGGGATGGCCTCAATGGTTACAACCCAGCCAGGTGAGTCTTTCCTCTTAGCCCAGGGATCAGTCAGTGACCTTGGCCTAGGGTCATAAGTATACAGAATTCCCATAAGCAGGGAGATGGCTGCAGAAATGAGCCGGCCATCTGCTTCCTGCCACTGAGACCTGGGGTCACCTGCCCTCACCCGGGCCTGGGGGAACAAGAGGCTCTTTGCTCTTCTGAGAGATGTTCTGGAGGCCAGGCTTCCTTTCTCCTGGATGGTGCAGTATGAAGATGTGATGCTTGGAACTGCTGCATAGTGAACTGTCACCACAAGGGAAGTGCCTTTGGGCCGAGCAGAGAGACAGACTGTAAGCGGGTCCTTGATGACACTGTTGAGCATGTGGATCAAACCAACCCATTCCCAGACTTGCCAGGAATTAGAGCCAAGGAACCTCATTCTGAAGCCAGTTCGAGCTAATACGTATATGAGAGTCACAACAGATGCAGCCTCGGACAGCTGCCACAAAGAAGGAAAACAGCTAGTAAAAGCACGCTAGCCCTTTCCGGTCACGTTAGGCCCTGCACAGCCTGATTTGTCAGTACTTGTCTCCACCATCCTGTAGAGCCAGGTGACATTAGTGAAAGGAAGGCCACCTGGGCAGGCCCCGCATGGGCACGGCTCACCGGGTGCAGACCCAGGTCGTCATGAGTGTGGGCTGGGAGGCACCGGGAGTCTGGGGAGGCTGGCGAGGTCTTGGCAAGCACCCGTGTTCTCCCAGGGACCCGGGGACAGGCTGGAATAATGTGGGGGGGCCCTTTCTGGCAAAACAAACTGGACAAATGTGGGGCTCCCTGCCTGCTTGCCTGTGCCCTGCCCAAATGTAGATGCTGGCGTAGTGGGTTATAGAGTGCCCTCCCAACTCCATGTCCACCTGGAACTGCAGCACGTGGCCTCGGCAGATGTAACTGGTTAGGGACCTGGGGATGAGATCGCCCTGGCTTACCCGGGTGGGCCCTCAGTCTATGACTGAGGTCTTTACAGGAGGAGGAGAGGACAGGGAGGGACACAGAGGGACAGACAACCACATGAAGATGGGGCAGAGGCTGGAGTGGCACATCTGCTGTCCCAGGACCACCAAGTACCTCAGGAGAGAAAGGAGAGGGAGACCTGAGATACGGAGGCGGAGGAAGCCGGGCAGGCGGGGGTAGAGGTCGTGAGATGTCTCCCCAGTCCGAGGAACGCCAAGGGTTGCCGGCTCCCCCAGAGGCTGGGGTACAGGCCCTCACCAGCTTCCCCTCAGGGCCCCCAGAGGGACCCAAGCCTGCCCACATCCTGATTCTAGAGTCCTGGCCCCAGAGTGGGGAGAACAAAGCTCTGTTTTTGGAAGCAAAAAGCTGGTGGTCATTTGCTCTGACATCCAGGAACCTCACACATCTGGGCATTCTCTTTGACTCCAAGTCTAAATCTCCAGTAGGAAACCCCTGTGCTCGCAGCGTGCTGGCCACCGCAGCATGTGGGCAGGACTGCGATGCCGCAGCCCCGTGTGCATCCCACGGCCCCTGGCACCCTGAGATGGGAAGAGGTGTGCAAGAGAAAAGCACCAGGCCCAGGAGAGCTGAGGCCCCCCCATGTCAGTCTGTGGTGCCCTGTGTAGGGATGTCCATATCAGCATGTCACCAGATCTGAGCTCTAACACTTACTCATATATCAAAGGCAAAGGGCACAGAACACACCTGGGGAAGACTGAGCTGGTCTGCTGCTCTCGGCCTGGATGCGACTCACCTGAGGACTCATGGCTGTTTCTAGAACATGGGTCTCAATGCAGGTCTGCACTGTGACATAGTGTTTCCTGTGAAAGAAGGCGACACCGGAATCTCTGGCAGATCTGAGTTAAACGTTCAAAGGAAAGTCACCTTTCTTTTTTCAGTACAAAGCTGAGTTTACTGCAGTGACATGGAACTCAGGTTTGGGGAGAGAGATGGGATCACGAACTCCCCAGCTTTTTCTGCTCAGAACTGTTTCTTCACACCGGCGCGTCCTCAGCCGAGGGGCTGTGCTCCCAGGTCAGGAAGGGGTACCCCGACCCAGCCCAGCACAGAGCTCAGCTGCGCCGCTGGAGAGGCTGGTCGGCTGGGGACACGGTCAGTGTCAGATGCACTCTGGCCTTCAAAGACGGTGCAAAGCAGAGAATATGAAACATCTCATTAATAATGTTTGATATTGCTGCATGTGGAAATGATAATGTTGGGTATATGAGGTTAGATTAATGCATTATTAAAGTTAATTTTACCTGTTGCACTCAGGTTTTGTTAACGTGGCTACCAGAATGGCTAACACTGCAGCCTGGTGCACGTTGGTGGCTGGTGTCTTGTTTCCACCAGACAGGGCTGCGGCAGGGGCTCTGCTTCCTCAGGTGCCTGGCGGAGGTGGGTACTTACCTGGTCCCCTCCCGGGTTCCCACAAAAGAACCAGTTCAGCCTGCCTGTCCCAGGAGACTTAAGGCATCAGGTCCCAGAGGCTCGCACTTTGGGTACAGGGCCAATGGGGACCCGCGAGGAGCACAGTCAGTTCATTAATGTGTGTGTGGCTGTGATGGCCCCCAGGTGGGCAGCCTGCCCCCCTCCCCTAGCAAGAAAAACATCCCAATTTGTGTTTTCCACTCACTCCACTTTACGGAGGGTGGCATCAACGGTGCACAGAGTCTGGACGGACAAGGTTTGGGGGAACGGGTGTGTGTTTGGCCCAAGAGTCCTGTTTCCCTCCGTCAGAAACAGGCCTGCGTGGTGCACCTGGCGGGTGGAAGGTCATGGAGTCATTTGTGAGCTCTTGAAGGACAAGGGCTGGGGGCTGGATTTAAACCTTTTCGGACTGCGCTGGCGCAGCACAGAGAGCTTGGCCGGCAGCCCCCTGCCGCTGTGAGGAGCAGACTAACCACGGCGCAGGACCGCGCACTTGCTGCTCTCCGGCCAGCAGGGGGCAGTGTGGCCGCGTCCGCGAAGGGATGGCTGCTGGGGCCCGCGGCTGGGTGATAAGGTCCAGACCTGCGGCCACGGTCTTGGCTGACAAAGGCCAGGCATGGCTTGGAGCGTTTGTTCCTTTTTTTTTTTTTCTGAGGCCAAAAAAATGTTGATAGTGAGGAGGGATGGCAAAGATTTGAGATTTAAATCTGTTTTCTAGAGAGGACCAATTTCCTGTTTCAGAAGAAATACAGTCATGGTCAAATAAAAGGACTGCGGTGAGAAATGCTCGCGGAAAGACATGGGCGTTATTAATACGTTATGAGGGGTTCTCAGAAAGTTAAAAGGAGGCATCAGCCAGGAGCAATGAGAAGGACCCAGAAAGGGGTTCCTGCTTTGGGGGACAATGAAGGTATGTGCAATCAGCAGGTTGGACATTAATAGATTGTGTGTGCACCTGTTCCCACACTAAGGCATTCCAAGGCATTCCACGTCGCCAGAAGCCAGCGGCTGGCAGGGAAGGAAGCTGAGGCCCCGTGACCGGCCCACTCCTCTGCAGGGACAGATTTTTGCTGGGACCTCCCAGAAACTTCTCTGAGGTCTGTCTCATTACTCTGACTTATGTTTGTTCATGTATGTTTGACTGATCAGTATTGCAAAACTGTGCCTTGGAAGACGGCTTCCTTCCTGCCTCTCCTGGCTTTGAGGAGAGCCGGGAGTCTGGGCTGGTGGGGAATTGGACTGGCCCTTCCCCCTGTGCCCAATACAGCCCTTGGCACCAAGGGGCAAACTGCAAGCTCCAGGTACAGAGAGTTAAAAAATGATCACATTCCTGCTCACCTTCTGGATGCAGCTCTCTCAGACGCATTCCGCTGTCTTACACCTCTTCCTGCGTTCTGGCTGTCTCTTCCCAGCCCAGCGTCCATTCGGGCTCTGAGGCCCAGGGAGCCTCCTCCCCAGGGTGTAAGACCAGCTTCCCCCACCTAACAACTTCCACTTTTCCCTTAGGTGGGTTACATGTATAAGACCTTCTGGTTTACTGTGTTGTGCTTCCTATCACCTTGATTTTTCCACTGCCTCTCATTGTTATAATCGAAGGGGGGAATGCCACCCAGTGCCCCCTGGGCAAGCTCTGTGGGGTAGTCACAGCCGGCAAGCTCTCGCACTGCCAGCCAGCAGAGGCTCCTAGGGCTCCTGTGCAAAAGGGGTTCGGGGTCTCGGTGTTGGGTGGAGGTGCTGTGGTCCACAGGCTAGCAGGGAGGCCTCCAGCGGGCCCCAGGCATCAGCCCCTCGGGCCCAGGAACGCAGCCCGGCAGCTGGGCCTCCCCGACCTCTGTGTCCAGCACTGACCTGTTGGTTCTCTCCAGCAGGAAGGCGCACCAAAGGCCTCTTGCCTCAGGCAGAGGGAACAGGCTGTGCGGTTTCCTGTGCCTGGCACTGGTGGAACCTGAGCAGGGCGGACACCTGGGCTCAGAGTGGCAGCTCCCAGACAGGGAAGCTTTACCCTTGCTTTGACTGGCATCCGGGTGAAGCTCGCAGTGACCCAGCCCTCTTCAACCCTCCGCTTAACACACACCCAGAAACACAGGGTGCAGGGCTTGAGGCAGCACCCCCACCTGGCAAATGGGGGGCAGTATAAATACCGAAGCCCACGTCTTGCCCCTTGGCAAACACGTGCTCCATGTTCTTGGTGGCAGGGAAGGTGGCACGGATGTTCCCCACCCTGTCTTGAACATAGCAGCAAGAAAAGAGGCATTTGAATTCTGTGGCTCCAGTTTCCTCCTCTTCCTGTAGTTGCTGAAGTTTAGCTGGGCAACATCAAAGCACTGTAGGCTGAGCTCTCCAGGGCGTGGGCACTGCGGGTGTGGGAGGTAGGGCGGAGGCTCTTTCCTACTGGTCTGACCCCCACCCGAGCCTCAGGCCTTGGTGGGAAGGACTGAAAGCCTCAGGCAGAGCTGATGGCTGGGCAGGGCAGCAGTATGGCCTGTGCTCACGTGTCCACCATGGACCCCATCGTGGCCCACAGCCCCAGCCCCGCTGGATGCAGCTAGGCCCAGGCCTCAGACTCCTGGAGGGCATCCAGGCAGCCGGTCTCAGAATGTGTCCTTTGAAAGGCAGGGCCTCGCAGATTCCTTTCCTGCCCTTGGAAGCTGGGAAGTCTCAAAGCCAAGACACAGGAATGTGTGCCCGCCTCCAGCAACTCCAGTGCAGGGCCTGGAGTGCAGTGTGGGAAGCTCGCTGCTTCTCCGCCTGGGAACAAGCCTGGGCATCCCACCCCCTCCCTCCCCTACTCCCTCCCACCCTGCTGCCTTCTGCCAGGAGGAAGCGGGCATAGCCAGAGGCATCCAAATGATAGGCTGATCTCCTGGGTGGGTGGGGAGGTGCAAACCGTTGGCTCTTCAGATCACATGGGGCCCCACCGGTGCACAGACGCAAGTCCCCTTCACCCCGCTCTTTGTCACCTACTACAATGTAACGTATATAACACAGCCAAGCCTATCAGTCGTTCATTCATGCCCCCATCCAACAAACAGTTCCTGAATCCCCTACACCCAGGAGTCCGGCTTCATCCTGGGATGGAAAAAGGATCATTCCGAGCCTCTGGCTGGGTGGACACTCCGAGACTAATGCACACGATGCAGAAAAATGGAGGCTCAGATAGGAAAACTGGTCTAGCCTTTGTAATGGGCAGATGGGAGAGACAACGTCTTTGGGAATGGATTTTTTTTTTATTTAAGTTTTTTTTTTTACAGCAGTTTTAGGTTTACAAAAAAATTAAGAGAAAATTGCAGAGAGGTCCCATATACTCTGTGTCCCCATGTACATAGCCTCCACAATTGTCAATATCAGTACTTTTTCCCAAGGATGAACCTACACGGACACATCACAATCACCCAAAGTCCGTAGTTCACATTAGGGTCACTCTTGGGGGTATACGTTCTATGGGTCTGAACAAATGTGTAGTGACATGTGTCCATCATTATAATACATACAGAGGAGTTTCCCTGCCCTACAGATCCTCGGTGCTCTGCCTATTTATGTTTCCCCCCAAGCCCTGGAAACCACTGATCTTTTTACTGCCTCTGAAGTTTTGATGTTGCAGGAACTGCGGGAACTACGAACAAGGAATCAGATACCCAGACGTTTGGCGAAAGGCAGTTCATCAGTGCTGGCACCGGCTCAGCAGATTCACACCCAAAGGCTGAGCCCCGGGCGCAGCGGGGCCTTGTCTTTTATACCTTTACTACAAGGTTAAAGAAAAGCAGCTTTTCCTTATCTTGAGGTTAATTGGTTACAGAGTCAGGGTGAGCTATCACAGGCGTCTCTATACCATGTGCTAACAATGCCACGACGCAGGGAAGCCCCCTCCCTTCCTGGGTTAAAAAAACTCCGTCCTTTTCTTGGGCTTCCTACCTCATTGCCTTTTCCAGAATGTCACAGAGTTGAATCAAATAGTATGCAGACTTTTCAGGTTGGCTTCTTTTCACTTAGCCATATGCATTTAAGGTTCCTTTTCATGGCCTGATAGCTCATTTCTTTTTGGCACTGGATAAAATTCCATTATCTGGATAGACCACAGTTTATCCACTTACTTACTGAAGGACATCTTACTTGCTTCCAAGTTTTGGCAAATATGAATAAAGCTGCTATCAACATCTGTGTGCAGATTTTGTGTGGACATAAGCTTTCAACTCCTTTGGGTAAATACCAAAGAGCACGATTCCCAGATCATAACAAACCTAAGAGTATGTGTAGTTCTGTAAGAAGCCACCAGTCTTCCACAGTGTCTGTAGCATTTTGCATTTCCACCAGCAGTGATGAGCATTCCTGTTGCTCCACATCCTTGCCAGCATTTGGTGGGGTCAGTGTTCTGGATTTGGGCCATTCGGATAGATGTGTAGTGGTATCTTGTTTTAATCTGCATTTCCCTGATGACATATGATGTGGAAGGGAAAGAAGCTGATTAGCTAGTCTTCAGCGTCTACCAAAAGCATCAAAAAACTTACTCCTTCATTCAGTATATATTTGTTGTATGTCGAGTATCGTGCTAGCTTCCATTTAAATAAGACATGCACATATGTTAAATAAAAAAATGATTTAATATGTACAAAACATATTTTTATAAAAGCAAAAGAATTAAAAACAAATTAGAAAAGGAGGTTTACCACTTCAAGGAACAGATCTGAATAGAACATTGTATATACAGTTTTTAAAATGTACTTTGGAAAAACAACACCTGGGTATTCTGGAAAATGTTATTACCATCTAAGTAAGTGCTACCCTAGAAAACAGAAGTAAATATTCTAGAAAGCCTATACATCTAAAGATACTTCTGTGGGGAGATAAAAAGACTAGCTCACCCCCACGGCACACGACAAGACTGAGCACAGTGCCTAGGAGACGCTTGTCAATCCTTGGCTACTGCTGTTCAGCTTTCCTTACGGAGGCATCAGGGTGGACTTTCCTTAGAGTGGATGATGATCATACTTCTTGTCCTGTGAGAAGATACTGGATCATGGGAAAAAGAGAAAAGGTATCATTTAATTGTGAAATTACATCTAAGACCCTGAAAGAGATAAAAAGTAGTGAAAAGCATAGGACTAGTGTCTTCTTATAACAGCAATACTGTTTAATCGCTAAACTTAAATGTCTATTATTTTGTTTAAAATATGTGGTTTTTCAGCTCTGCTCTCATAAGTAATAAATAATATAAGAGAGAAAAAGACAGGTGAGAAGACAAATCCAGGGTGATGGAGTCCAGGTTAAAGCAGAAGCATGACAGCATGGCGTGTGGACAGGGCGGAAAGAAAAGCCTCCGTGGGCAGATGATGCTCAGAGGGCCTGATAGATGAGATGAGGGAACAGATGATGTCCGGAAAGTCAGGATGTGCTGCGTGAGTGGCAGGTCTGACACTGTCGCTGGTTTCACTGACCGGGTGCCCTGTTCAGGGTGGACAGTTGAAGTCTGTGTTGGGTATGATCATGGCCTCCCAAGCACGTGGTCCAGAGGGAGAAGGTGAGTAAGAAACCGTGCAGGACCTGCTGCATGCAGGAGGGGCAGCGGGGCCCACCTGGCATGGGCAGGGGCGGACTGGGTGAGCCGAGGCCTGGAATAGGGAAAGGCGCAGGGCAGAGAGCAGCAGAGAGCCGGCTTGGGGAAGCCTGCTTGCTCCAGTCCAAGGGACCCTGTGTGTAGGCCGAGTAATGACTCCCCAAGATGCCCACATGCAGGTCACAGGCAGTGCTGAGGCTGCACAGTTAACCCAGCAGAGCAGCTTGCCTGGATCATTCAGGGAGGCCAGTAGGAGCGTGTGGATCTGTCCCAGCAGGGCTGGCTGTGCAGATGGGGGAAGGGGTCACAGGCCGAGGAACGCAGGCCACCCCTGGAAGCTGGGAAAGGCTGAAACAGACACTCCCCTACTGCCTCTAGGGGAACCAGCCGACTAACACCTTGGCCATAGCCCAGTGAGACCCACTGCAGACTTCTGACCCCCAGAAATGCAAGATAATAACTTCCTGTGGTTCAGGCTGTGGAGCTTGTGGTAGTTTGTTACAGCAGCAGGACCCTACATGCTGAGAAAACCATTTTCTTCTTGTCTAAGTTTTCACACAGCACCAGAACTAACCGGCATGCCTGTGAACAGGCTGTTCTGAAAATCCCCAGGACCTGCTGTCTAGGGTCAGGTAGGAGCAATGCACCGAGCAGCCACCTTCCCTCTGCAGGACAGGATGAGGAAGGGGAGGGGTGCACAGCGGTGTCTCTAGGTGTCAGGGGGCAGACTGAGCCTCCAACCAGGCCCTGAGCTGTGGAAGAAGCCACACGGGCTTTGGAGTCGGGCTGACTGAACTGCCAATCCCAGCTCTCTGCTAGCCAGTCATGCAACTCAGGGCGGCTACCAGCCTGGCTGGGGTGCAGTTTCCTTCTCTGCCAAATGGGCGTGTGCATGTCAAAGTTAGGGTTGTCATGACCATTGTAGGGGGTGCACATAAAGCATGTCACAGCATCTCCCTATTGTTCACATTTGCACATTTGTTTATGTAAAATAGAATGCCTGTCATCTACCCTCAAAGGCTTTGAGTCAGAGTATATAAATCAGGATGATTACATTAAAGTTATAAAGCGAGAGCAGGAACAATTTAGAAAGAGGATATCCCAGGTGTCTGCAAGGCACTAATTTCATGGGGGAGAACTGCCCCTAGCTCATGCTCCCCACGCACTGGCAGCGTGGGCCAGGGGACAGGAGGCCCCCTCCCTACCTGCAAGTCAGTGAGGCCCTCTGAGGGGTGGCCACCTTCCTGCTGAGAAATTTTAAGAGGCCTTAAGAATATATGTGGGGGTGTGAATAGGCAACTTTCACATGGTTTAATTATATGTTCAAATACATGCATGTGTTGGAGAACACATGTCTATAAATCCACCATAAATGATATATATATACAGTGAAAACTCTCTTCCATCTGCCCATGCCCTCTCCTTATGAGTTTACCCCACAAAATAAAAATTAACTTGTATTAAGACAGTCTGCACTGTGTGTGTGTGTGTTTTCTACTATACAGCCAATAAGTGGCTGGGAGTTTCTACCGAAAGACAGAACCTCCACTACTTGTCCCTACCTATCCCCTCCCCCAGGAAGGACCAGCACCCTCACCCACCGTTACAGTGGAAGGCAGGACCTTGGTGGTCAGCACACCTCCCTGGGTCTGTGTCAAGGTGACCTTGGCTTTGGTTTTTAATAAAGCCTTCATTCACACATTTGGACCAGATGCCAATGAGGTTATGTGTATACAACTGGTGTATAGGCAACAAAGTTGTGTGTCAGCAGACAATTTAAAGCGATTGTTCAGATGATCTAACATGCAGATGTAACACAACACATGCAAACACACACGTATACACATCCCACAGTCATGCACACACATACATGTCTGTGCACATGCACACATGCTTGTGCACACACACATGCTTTGTAAGCAGCAGACTGAGGCATGCAATTAAAATGGCACCGTGAGGTCAACCTGTTTCTAAAACAGTGTGTTGAAAGCCTTGTAAAGATTTGGTAGTGTGATAGATAGCATTTGCTGGTGAGTATGTGAGAGTCACTCCCATCCACCGTTGGAGGGAATGTAAACTGGCGCAGCCTAACCCAGGGGCACAAAAGTAAGTGTGCACACCGCACACTTATCGCAGCATGTGTGTAATGGCAGATCTGGACACAACCCGCATTTCTAGCAGCAAAGGTTTGATTGTGCATATGCTGGGATTGCGTACCACCACTGCGAGAATGAAGCGGATTTGTACACATAGGGAAGATGCCCCAGATATGTTGCTAAGCAAGTTGCAAATACTCAGTCTAAGAAGAGTCTTATTGTTGTTTTTCTAAATTAACATATGCTTTAAAATGCAAAATAATTTAGAGCAAATGGTTAAAAACGGCTACTGTACAGAGAGGTATGGAATGGGAGACTTAACTTCCTATTTTATATAGCAGGAGAGCTCAGTAATGTTCGTGTTTTCATAGGGCATGCATTATCCCCAGGCTGGAGATACAACAATGAATCCCTGCAGGCCCTGTCCCCATGGGGAGCTATCCTGCTGTGAGGGACAGACCAGAGCATGTGAATGCGTGACCCACGCAGGAAGTGATGTGTGCTGCAGTGGAAAGAGGGGCTGCAGGGGCGGGGATGCTGGTGAAATGTGGTGAACATTCCCCCTCACCTTCCGACCTGAGAAGAGCAGAGAGGGCAGATTCTCCTCTGGGGCCAGGAAAGCAGGCAAGCAGGTCTCCGTACCCTGGGGGCCTCTCCGTCCTCCCCTCCCCGGGATGTGTGCTGTGTTCTGGGGGCCACAGACAGGCAGGCTCAAAACATCTCTGAGGGGAGTTACCTGAGCAGAAACCTGAAACCCTGTGGGATGGATAAATGTGGCTGTCCAGGAGAACGGAGCTCCAGGCAGAGGGAAGAGCAAATGAAAAGTGAATGAATGCATGACTCAACAAATGAAAGAATGAATGGGGGTCATTCCTGGCAGAAGACTCCCCCCACTCCCCACACATGCCCACGAACACCCTTGTGCTTGTGCCTGCATGTTGGTCTGCGTCCAGCCGCACCTCTCCTCATGATGACATAGTGAAGGCTGTGGCCCCCACCTGGAGTCCTGGGCCTGGTACCGACACCCCGACCTGTCATCCTTTCTGAGCCTTCAGACTGAGCTGGTGGCAGTGGGATTATAACCAGGTCTCACCTGGTGAACCGTTCATGCAGGGACACCATCCTGCGTCTGCCCGCTGGGCTCTCTCCCCAAGGTTGCTGCCCCACAGGGCTTGTTCAGGTCATTCTTAGAAACCCACAGCCCGGACACTTGGCCTGGGCTGAAGCCTGTTTTTTACGATCACATGAGGACATTCAGAGGAGTTCTTTCCAAGCATTACTGGCTGGTGTTCTGAGCAAGAAAATCTTTCCCATGCGGTAGCAGAGACCACCACTGTGCTCTGGGACCCTTCCATGCATCATAGGTCCATGAGGCTGCAGGCTATTATTATTAATTATTATTATTATTGCTTCTCTGTCCTCTTCCCTAACTCAGCCATGTGGCCAGTTTTAACAAAGTGAGAGGGAGGGGAAACTGCCCGGTGAATTCATCAGTAGTATTTGTGACCTTGCACCCCGAGCGGAGCCTGCGCTGTACACTATGTTAGTGTCATTCGGCTGCAGTACCAAATCACCACAAAGTAGGGGGCTTAAAACAATGGAGGTCTGTTCTCTCAGAGTCCGAGGCTTGAACTTCAAACCAAGGTGTTGTCAGGGCTGCGCCCCCCTCCAGAGGCTCCCCCAGTCTCTGAGGGCTCCCGCCATCCTTGGAGGTGCACCCTTCCAGCTCTGACTTCTGCCTCTGTTATCACATGGCTGACATCCCTTCGTGTGTTTGTGTCTCTCTCCTCTCTCATAAGGACGCCAGTCACGTGGAGTCCAGGGCCCACCCTCATGCATATGACCTCATTTTAATTTAACTAATTACCTCTGCAAAGAACCCCTTTCCAATTAAGGCCACATTCTGAGGTGGTGGGTGGGCCTGAATGGTGGAGAACGGACAGGAGACCTTCAGTCCTAGACGCGTCCATGTCAAGCAGCACGCAAGTGCGGAGTGGGGCCCAGCTCTGCTCACGTCAGGGGGCTGGGGTCCACTCCAGCTGAGCTGGGGAGGACCTGGGGCTTTGAGAGGTGCAGCTGTGGGAGACATGGCAGTCACAGGCTGCGACAACAACAGTGAGCCGAGCCTTCCGCGGGCCTGACCCTCTCCAGGTGCACCCACCTAGGCCTCCACCTTCAGCACCCCCACCTGGCTGGGGCGCCTGCCCGGGCTCTGACTCAGGGCAGGCACACTCCCTCTGCTCCCCGCCCAGCCCCTGCTGACTCAGGCCCACCCCCGAGGTGGGAACACGCACGCAGATGTCACAGCCGGCGAAACACGCACACAGACGCAGGCAGAGCAGAGAGCTGGGGGTTGAGGATAACTCGGAGAGGAAGGAGACAGAGACATGCAGACCTTACTCATGTCGTTTCCAGAGCACTAACAAAGCCCCCACCCAGCATGTGTCCCACAAGTATGACTGACCGATGTCAGGTAGCCAGAGACAAGATCGCTGACACACGTTGCCTAGACTAATACAACTAATGATATGTTACTAATCAGTCTTACTAATGATGTAATTCACAATTTCATACAGTCTTGGGCTCAGGGTAGTAACACACAGTGGTCGGGTGGACCGGTTATGGACTCAGATCAATTCCAAAATATAGCAATTTTAAAGCTACACTTTCTTGGAAAAATTAACTGTTTTTCTAAGCCTCATGTTCCTCATCTGCAAATGGGTACAGTAACTCCTCATTCACAGGCTGGCTGTGAGGACCGCAGGGCATACTGACTGAAGCTTACCCAGCACACCCCTGATCCTCAGAGTGCTGGAGTCACTGAGGGGAACGTGTCCCGCCAGGCCCTTCCAGCCAGAGGACACAGTCACCATGTGGCCATCACGGACTCTCAGGGGCATCATGCACTTGTGCAAGCAGTTAGAATGTCCCACATTTCTTCTTCCTGCCCCACAACCCCACTATTTGCCAAAAATATTCTGTATGCTTTCTCTTTTTAATCTTCACTGTGAAATGAAAACAGTAAGAGCTTTCCCTCTCTGACCTTAACAGCTGCATTTCCAGGTTCCTCAGAGAAAGAAGGCTTGTGCCAAGCCAGGGATGTCCGGAAATCAGTGGGCCACATTTGCAGAAGGAATGTCCGCAGAGAACGGCAGTGTCTTCTGTCCCAGGAAGCGGGCAACTCGCTTTTGATGAGGCACTTCCAGCTGAATTACCAGCACACGCTCTCTATCTCCAGCTCTTGGTGGCCCACTGCCCTTTGGGTTCAGACAGTGTAAAGCCAAAATTAAATTAATGTTTGAAATTCATTTTGATTCTTGTAAAAGCCATGTGCAATAGCAAGGAAAAGACCCCACAGTTTTCTGAGTTTGCCAACCTACATGAAGTGAGAGGGTGACTCCTTAGCTTTCTCCTCAATCTGATGCGAAATTCGCCCAAATCTTTTCATGCTTCTGCACCAGGGGCTGGCAAACTGCAGCTTCGCCCCACTGCCTGTTATTGTGAATGAAGTTTTACTGAACACAGCCATGCTTGCTCACTTACATATCGCCCATGGCCACTTTTGCACTACAACAGTGTATCTGTGCAATCGTGACAGAGACCGTATGGTCTTCGAACTGTGTACTATCCCGCCCCTTTACAGAAACAGTTTGCCAATTGCTGCTCTCCTCCAAGTATCCATTAATTGTTTAATTTCTCTCTCTCTCTTTTTAAATAAACTTTATTTTTTAGAAGTTTTATGTTTCCAGAAAAATTGTGTAGATGTACAGAGAGTTCCAGATACTCCTGCCCCCACATACAGTTTCCCCAACCAGTAACATCTTTATTAGTGGGCTACTGATGAACTGATTTTGATACATTATTATTAACTAAAGTCCAAGCTTACATTAAAATTTACTCTTGGGGTAGCACCTTCTATGGGTTTTGACAAATTGTTTTATTTCTTCACTTAAAGATATATACATTTTTTTATTACAAAAGTAATTCTGTGTTTAACATATAACAAGCTGGACCGATACAGACAATATAAAGGAAGAGGTAGAAACCACCTTGCCAACCCTACTTTCTGGCGTGCAATGTGAACGCAGCTGATGTGTGTCCTCCCTGAGTTGTTCCTGTGCACACAGCACTTGCATGTCTGTGGCTCTGGCTTTTCTAAGCATAATACTGTGCTGGACATGTGCCTTGAAACTGGCTTTTCCCACTCAACTATACCCCATGGGCACCTTCCTCAGGTTTTTTAAATGGCTGCTGAACATTCTATTGAATGCATGTGCTAAGGTTCTCTTACAATAGACTATTTCCCTATGTAGAAATAGTTTTGCTAATACACTATGCTGTGTGCTTACGATCAACACTGCCATGAGTATTCTTGTCCATTCGTCTTAAAGCCCTTAGGGTAGCATTTCTGTGGACTAGTTTCCTGGAATGGGACTGTCCAGCCAGAGGGTACAGGCACCTTTAACTCCAAGAGAAATAGGACAAACTGCCATCCAGAAAGTTGTGGCGTTTATGTGCCCATTCTCTGCACATAGTGTGGGGGTGAGAGGTGAGGTGGATCCCAGGGCACTGGGAGCGCAGGAAGGAGGGCTCACAGGGATGGGGGAACCCAAGGAGGCTTCCTGGAGGAGGTGGGTTATGGGAAGGTGAGCAGGATTCACAGGGTCTGGAGGAGTAGTGGGGAGGGCTCACCCAGATAAGAACCTGCCCAAGCAAAAACTGGGCCCTTTAATGACTTGAGGTCACAGGCTGCTCCCTACAAATTGCATTAGTCATAGGCCTTCCCAGGAGGAAAAGATTAGGTAGCCAGGGCTGGAGATCGGGAATAAAGTGCACCTCACAAGAGTGGACGAAGAGGCTTTGAGCAAGGGGCACCCTTATAGGCATTCGAGAGACCTGGCCAAGCCTCAGCAGATGGCATTGCAGTGCCCTATCCTGACCAGAGCAGACAGGTCCACAGGGTCCCAGCTGTGCTGGGTGCCTGCATGGGAGAGGGCAGAGGGGAAGGGAGCAAGGAGGAGAAGTGGACAGGAGGGTGCGCGGGAGCGAGGTGGGCGGGGGCAAGGAGGACGGAGGCCTGGCCTTCCCGCAGTCCCAGCAAGACAAGGACAGAGCGCTCATAGGCATCCAGTCTCAATCGCCCAAAACGCAAACAGCCCAGAAGTGTACAGAGCACCACACAGCTGGGCCGCCGCACATCCCACCATGGAAGGGTGGGGGTGCGGGCAGTTTGGGGGGCTGGCAGGTCCCAGCTGCCAGCGCTCCTTCCCAGCCCTGAGCCCCTCACTTCCCTCCTTTCTCCCACCCCAACCTTGGTGATAATAACGTCCTGGTCATAGGTACCACCTGAGCACATGCTCTCAGGAGCCAGCATGTCTTTCCCTCGGGTGGAGGTTGGGCCCCCCACAGGCTGCTGGCTGAGGGTCATCTAGGGCTTCACCGCTGCTTGGTGATCTTTCACGGGGCTGCTTATGTTTTGTGCATGTTCTTCTACGTATGTCCTATTTTGCAATAAAGGAAGTTCTCCAGCTTTCAAAATCTGAAAACCACTGGTTTAGTCCCCCTTATTATACTATACCTATAGTACATGCCACAGTGTGCCTATATACAGTGTGCGTGTATATACATAAAGAGGCAGGGATATAAACCCACACATACCTTGCATAGGCTACCCCACTTACATGGTCTGAACTACTTCAAAAACAAAAAGTAGCAACCAAATGGGGACACACCCCAACCCCTGTGAGGTCCGCAGACAGTGCTGTGTGGGCAGCCGACCTTGACACGTTTCCTGGCCCACGTGACTCGGTTCTGCAGGGACTTGGCCTGGCAGGCACAGCTGTGACTTAGGGTTAATCTTCCTGAGAAGCCAACTCACCTTCCATTCATCATTAAAAGCCCTCGAGTGATTCAGGAGGCTCCGTGTGGGGACTCTCTGAGGCAAGACAGGTGTGTCGGCTCCACAGACCATCTAAGAAACGATGAGCAACTCAGGCAGCTGTGATTGAAGACAGAGCAAGACTTCGGCCACGCAGCACTCCATCCAGGAGCTCCGGGTGCCGGCGTGCCGACTCCATCCTGGCCGACTCCTTCCTAAGGATTTAGACTGTTGCACAGTCATGCCCATCATCTTACAGCCAGAGCGTGAGAGGCAGAATTATCAACCCCAATCAATAGCTGCACACGATCTGTTGACTTGAAATCATTTTCCCTAAAAGCTGGAATTTTACTTCATTTTTACAGAACCCTCCCTCTCCCAAAAATGTGTTAGTCTCCTGTGGTTGCAGGAATAAAGCACCAAAAACCGGGTGCCTGAAAGGAACAGAGATTTATTCCTCCACAGTCCGGAGGCCGGAAGTCCGGGATCAGGTGTGGGCAGGGCTGGGTCCTGCTGGAGGCTGTTAGGGACTCCTTTCCGATGTCTCCCCGCACCTGGTGGCTGCCGGCTGTCCTCGGTGCCCCTGGGCTCCTAGACATGTCACTCCAGTCTTGGGCTCCATCTTCACATGGTCTTGTCCCTGTGTGTGGCTGTGCCCACAGATCCCTCTTAAAAGGATGTGTGTCATTGCATTTAAGGCCCACCCTAATCCACATCCAGGTTCTGTAGGACAGAAGTTTAGAAGATTTGGGGACAGTCTTTCAGGAAATGCATACAAAATTAAATCTAAATCAGGTACAAATGTGAATTCATATTTAGAATGCAAACAAATCACAAGAAATCACTAGGATTGTGGGCATTTGGATGCCTCCCTTCTTCACCCTCTTTGCCTCTGTGAACTGCACCCTGGCTTCCCCTCCCCACCTGCCACACTTCAGCTCCCAGAAGCCCCGGACTGCCCCAAAGACTACGCAGAGGAAGGCCTGGGCCTTAGGCTCATATGTTTCCAGGTAAAGTCCCCTCTGCCCGCAAAACGAGGTATGCTTTCAGGCTGGGTGATAAGGAGATGGGCCGGGTGATAAGGAGATGGGCCATCAGAGTCTCGATGACCTCGGAGGGCCAAGGGCCTGGGAGCCTGGTGTGGTGGTGGCTGTGTTCCTCCTTCCCCTCTCAGCCTCTGCTCCCCAAAGCACCCCACACAGGATCAACCACCAGAGAGGGGGCTCCTTCCGGGAACAATGCACACTAGGGCCCCCGACGTCCAGCTCTGAGAACTAGCAGCTCATAAAGTCATGCCACAGCTTGAAAGTCACATCCAATTGCCCTTTTTATGTCCCTTGTAAGACGGGGATGTAATCACAGCCCTCTCCTGTGACTCAGCCATATGAAAGGAGCCAGTGAAAGGACAGGTGTGATGGGGCTGCCTGAAGCCTCTGTCCACAGGCAAAGGACTGCCAGCCGGGCTGGGGCCAGCTGGCCTGGTTTGCAGGGAAGGCCGGAGCAGAGCTGGAGGTGGGGGTGCAGGGACGCCAGCTGCCCCCACTCTCAGCCTTCCCCTTCCTGTGTCGACCCTCCCCACCCTGCTCTGCCACCTGTCTGGCCAAGCCCACTGCTCCTGCAGATAGAGGGTTTGCCCAAGAGCCTGAGTGGGCTGCTTGTGTAGGGCACAAGGAGAGGCCTCCCCATATCCATAGTTAAATTTGGCCCTTTTAAGCATGCTATTGAATGGCCTGCTACAATGGGGATCTTGGCAGGATCCCAGATCTCTTCCTTACGTCCCAGAATCCTATTCATTTGGCCACCCACCTCCTCATCCATCCATCCATCCACCCACCCACCCACCAATGCACCATCCATCGCCCATTAGCATCCATCCACTAGTCATCATTCACCCACCCACCCATCCATCACCCATCACCCATCCATGTCACAGCAAATTATTGGGCACGTACTAATATGCCAGGAGCTTCACTTGCCCCTGGAGCCAGAAAGGCTTTTAACACTGGAGTCCTGCCACCCCAGAACCTTCGTCTACTGATAAGCAGAGCATGTTTGATGCATGTCCCCTGCAGTCACAGGACTCTACAGTGTCACAAGCACAGGGCAACTGGTCAGTTGTCCCTCCACCTTCCTTCTCTTGCTCTTAGGCCTGCTTCTCAGTAGCCCTGCGGTCAGCACGAGAATGCCGCTCCACCCACACTGCCCCTCCCTGCTTCAAGGCCTGGGAACCCAGCAGGACTCCTTGCCCCGGGCCAGGATGATCAGCAGCCTGGCCCCTGCCCGTCTACAGGAGGCCTCAGCCGCTCTGGATGCTCGGCATTCCTCTCATTTCAACGAAGGCACAAAGGGCACCTCTGCAGCAAGGAGCCGGAAATCACGCCCTTGCAGGCACATTCCCGCTGAGGGGAGGCCGTTTTACTTGACAGGCTACCTTTTTGGTTTGGGTCTGAGGAGTGCCACTGCCGGCTGCCTGCTGCCCTGCAGGCCCCTCAGCCCTGCCTGGTGACAGCAGGAACTCTGCCAAGCGCCACGGACAGGGGAGGATATGAAAGGGCAGGCTGGGGGGCGGTGGGTAGCAGACGGGGAGCTGCGTGGCGTGAAGCCCCGCACAGTGACGGCTGGCCGAGAGAGAGCTGAACAGAGGCCCACGGGTGCCCCAGGTGCTGCAGCACCTGACGTGGTGTTGGCCCGTCCAGGACAAACGTTGTTCCCCAAATCCTGAAAGCCACCCAAGCCCGTTCCAACCTTGACACAAGGGACTGGGAGGAGACACCCTGCTCCCCCAAGTCAGGGTGTCCTAGGCTTGAGAACAAGGGTGGTGATGGCTGCGGCCTCAGGGTGCTGGGAGAGGCAGTGACTTACTGTTAGGAACTCATGCTGGGGCACACCCTGGCGGCTTGGGTAAGGCAGACCCTACAACTGGCCTCTTCTGGGAGGTGGATGCTATGGGTAATTGCAATATTTCCAGAATCTCTCACCGGGCCTTAGTGCATCTCCATATCAACAGATAATTACAAGGGCAAGCATGGACCGTGGATGGAGAGGTTGGGTGGAGCTCCCTCTTCTTCTGCAGCCCGGTGGAGAGAAATGCAGTCCAAGTGCTTGTAAGAAATAAACGGATTTCTCGCACTTTATTTCTCCCTTTGACTGATTTTGGTTTCAAAGGTATTTTGCCCTGGGATTTTCTCCCCAGAGTTACAGATGCTAACAGAGGGAACATTTCCCTGTGTTCCTGGGCTCTGTCCCTTGTGAGCGGCCTGTGACCTTGGGCAAGTCCCTCCACTCCTCTGTCTCATCACCTTGCCCATTAAACAGTGACGATGATAATAACAGCACCTCCCTCAATAGCATGTTGTGCAGCTTCACAGTGTTAGTAAAAGGCTTTGAGCTCCCAGGAGAAAGGCGCCAAGGACCTACAAGGGGTTATTATAAGTAATTGGCCTGCAATTGAGAAAACCTTCAAAGCCGCCAGACTTAGTTCACTTCACCCAGTTTCTCTGTCCCCTCCCAATCTCTGTGCACCTTGCTATTGCTCCCCTTTTCCACCCACCTTAATCCCTTTCTCATTCTTGTCTCACCTGCAACTTACTCTCATACTTGTCCTCCTGGCTTAAGATTCTCCACACCAAGATATATACCCAAAGTGATGGAAGCCCAGACAATCAGAACTGGCAAGGACTCTGGGGAAGACCAATCCCAACTAGTAAAAAAAACCAATCCATCCACCCATTTGTTGGAGGAAGAAATTTGTTCTATCCCTTGAGGTTCTTCTAGATGGTTTTGGAATCAAATGACATGAGACAGAGTAACAGGAGGAAAAACCAAAGTTTAATTACATATGTAGGGGAAGCCATAGACACAGGTTCCAAAGACAGTCAGGGAGAATGACGTTTATATGTCATCCTGAACCCAAGAGAAGGGGATACGTGTCTAAGACATCAAAGAAAAAGGGAAATAATTCAAAAGAATATGAAAAGAGTAAATGTTTGGAGAGCAAAGTACTTGACGGGTCCCACAGAACCAGTGGAGCACAGAGAGCATCCAAACGGCCTTTGTCACCCTCCTTCCTTTCCTTCACTCCTAGCTCACACTTAATCATATTATAGAGCTCTTTACGGTGATAACTCTCCTCCTAGAGCAGTTCCTCCATCTAAATACTTTTTACGCATCTGGGGGAGTCTGACGGGGAGTCAAAATAGCTTCCTGAGTCTTTCGGGCCTTGATGGTTTTCAGCTCAAAATAATACGCAGGTCACAATGGCACATCTTGAGGCGACCTGCCGTTGGTCCCTACACATTTATCCACCCAGCCAGCCAGCCAGCCATTCATCCATCACCCATCCATCCGTCCACTCAGCTGCGCATCCATCCGCCCACCCATCCATCCACCTTTCCATGCTCCTGCCCCCAGGGCTGATTCCGCCAGGCCTCTGTTAAGCGAGGGAGATACCCAGATGAACTCAGACCTGCCTCCAGTTCCCAGCTAAGATGCAGAGCACAGGACTCACAGGTAGGACGGACAGGGGACAGTGCCTGGCCTCACACAGGGAGCCCCTGCCCTGCCCGACACATCCCCAAGAGGCCTTTCTTTATTTTCATCACCCCGACCTCATCTCCATTTGCTCCTCTGCAGCGGTGAGGGTGTTGAGGGTCAGGGATGGGGGATGACCCCAAGAACCCCCTCCCCACTCCTCTGGTTTCTGGATATTCTCTGCTAGGGGCATATTGAGGCAGACAGCCACAAGTGGGCCCTGGAGAAAGAATCCAAAGCTGGGGGCAGTTTGGTGAGAAGGTCCGGGCAGGCAGGAGAGGACAAGCAGAGGATCCAGGGTCCTGTGGCTCCTCTACACTGACAGCTGTGGGTTCTGAATGACTCCCTGGGAGCTCTAAGTATAGTCCATTATCATCAGCTTCAGAATCCCCAGGAGCTTGTTTAAAATATGCACATTCCTGGGCCCTACCCTTTGAATCAGGGTCTGAGAGAGCCCAGGCACCTGCTTGGAACAAGTGCCCAGGAATTCTCATGCACAGTGTCCGAGAACCACAGCCCCAGAGCTTCAGTGTGGCTAATGCTCTCCAGGGAGGTCCCGAACCCCGTGACCTATCTGGGCCAGGCCTTGCCTGTGTATTGGAGATCCCGGGGCTCTGGGAGGGTGCTGGTCCTACTGGGAGTGGACTCTCCTCTTCTTGTTCTCAGTCCTGAACCCAGGGCCATTAGCCAGGTGCGATACAGAAGCACCCTTGGGTTTGCAAAGGACCGGAGCATTCTTCAATGATTCAAGACAGGGGCCAGGGTTCTGCGCCCAGCCAGCCCCAGGTGACATCCAGGGGGGCCAGGCCATCTTCAGGGCTCCATGCCCCCTCCGGCCCTGCCCTCCTCTTCCTCTGCCAGCCTCGCACAGACCCCATCTGCTTGCCTCACCCATTAGGGAGGGGAATCCACTGTGTGGCAAGCTGTGTTTTACAGGTTTTCTGGGATGTGCTGGGCAGCCTGCCAGGTGCTTTATATAACAGTCTGGAGGTGCGCTGAGCCCAGCTGCCTGCCTGCCTGCCTGCCTGCCCTCCCTCCCTCCTTCCTTCCTCCTTCCTCCCTAAATGATCCCCTTGTTGAGTGCCTACACTGTGCTGTGCCTGGCTCTGGGCCCTGAGAAAGGCCACACCTCATGGAACTGACATTTTCATGGCAGAGACTGACACACACAAGCAAGTAGTAAATCCTGGGATATGTTAGACCGAGATAAATCCTTCAGGGAAGAGGGCGAGGGACTGTGCAGGAAGGTCACAATTTTACAGTGGAGATTCAGGTGAGATTTGAGCAGGGACCTGAAGAGGGGAGGGAGCACCCCAAGCAGGTAGCTGGGGGAAGGGAAATTCAGGCTGGATAACAGCAGGGCAAAGGCCCTGGGGCAGGATCGTGCTAATGGTGTTTGAGGGACAGTAAAAAGGCCAGTGTTGTCAGATGGAGTGGCTGCAGGGACACATAGCAGCTGCTGAAATGAGAGTACCAGAGGGTGACATGTCACCCAGAACCTCACAGCTGAAACAGCACCCATCTTGACTTCCAGGTCTGCAGTCTGGTCTGGGGTCTGCAGGTGACTCCTCTGCTGGTCTTGCCAGTGGGCCCTGGTACAGCCGAGTTTGCTGGCATGTCAGCTGGGGCTGGGCCGGGTCAGGGGTGCTGGGTGGCTGGGCTTCTCTCTGTCCGTGGAGTCCTGAGGCCTCTGCCCTTTGGTGGCCTTTCCAGGAGTTCTGTCCACATGACTCTCAGGCAGAGCAGCTGGCCTTCTTATGTGGTGGCTCAGAGTGCCCCGGAGTATGAAAGCCAGGTCTCCTTGAGGCTGAAGCCCACAGACAGCCACTTCTGCCACCTTCTCTTGATTAACGTGAGTCACAGGGCCAAGCGGCCTAAGAAGAGGGGAACATGCATGGGCTTGAACACCAGGAGGGGTGGTCCACAGGGGGCCGCAAATGTGCTAGACAACCACAGGGGAGCAGGATCATAGGGGTCAAGGACCAGCAGGAGCGCCACACAGGAACTTGGTGGAAATGCAGATTATCAGGCCCAACCCGACCTGCATCAGGATCCCTGGGGGAGGATTTCAGGAGCCTGGGTGCCTGCTGGCCCTCCACCTGACTTTGGATGCTCGAGACAGCTTGGGAACAAATGGACCTATGGCTTTGAAGCCATTGAAAGGACTTTGGCTTTTGCTTTGTGTGAAGGTGGAAGCCCCTGGAAGGCTTTAAGCAGAGGCAGGTCAGGAATCACCCTTATTAAAGAACAAAGACACACGGAGACCCAGGTGAGAGCTGTGCCACCGGGCTGTGCTGGGGAGCCGGGGAGGGTGAGACGAGGCTGGGCTCTGGGTCTGGTCTGCAGGGGGAGCCAGCAGGATCCACCGCATGCTGGACATGTGCTGACTGAGGCAGAAGGTCCTGAGGCAGGATCCTGCTTACGGTGTTCAAGGAACCATGAGGGAGAACGGTGCAGCACAGAGAAGGCACGTAGTGGGTCTGCGGCGTCTTGCTGCACTGATGGACAGTGCCTGCATTGGGGTATGGGTGGGGACTTGATAATACGGGTAAAGGTAGTAACCACATTGTTTTTTCATGTGAAACCTTCATAAGAGTGTTTATCAATCATACCTTAATAAAAGAAAAAAAAGGAACCGTGAGCCGGGAGAGGACCAGGGCTGGCGCAGTGGTGCGACAGAGCAGATAAGACAGGTGTTCTTTTCGGCTTCCACAGTGGGGTGTCTGTTAGGCCCTACCTCCCCTCAGCTGCACGAGGGTGGAATGGCCTCATACGGAGCTGGGGAAGAGGCAAGTTCAGATGCAGAAGGCCCTCAAGGGTTCAGTTTGGCCCCATTAAATCTGAGATGCACACAAGACATGGGGCAAGTATATGGGCTGAGAATTCAAGGGACAGGTTCGTTCTGGAGAGAGAAATTTTGGAGTCGCATATAAATAAGTTGTGAGACTGGGTCTGCTAGGGACCGAGTGCAGATGAGAGAAAAGGGTCATGACATGAGGGGACATGAGCGAGGACACGGAGAAGATGAGCCCGGTGGGGTAGAATGGCAGCAGAGAACACTGCCTTTGATGGAGTAGTCCCAGAGTCAGCGTCACTGCTCCGGTCAGTGTGCGCGTCTGGCAATGACATACTGATCTCAACAATAAGGAAGTCAGTGGGATGGTAAAACTGGTCCCAGAGGCAGTGAAGAAATGAAGGATCATAGTCCGTGACGGAAGGCGTGCTTGGGTGACGCTGCTATGCAGCTGTCCCCGTTGGGGGTGGTCTTTGCTTGATAAACTATCTCTACAGGACAAAAAAAGAGGCACATGCTCCCCTGGGTGTCCAGCATGTCCCTAGGTGGTCCTCGTGTGGGCTTGTGACACTGTGCTCTGCCTGAGGGAGGCGGAGGTGGGGCCCAGGGTGCTGGCATGACCGAGAATGGACGCTGGGTATCAGCTGCTGTGGCTGGTTATAGAAGCGAAATCCAGGCTGGATAAGCTCAGGTCACATGGCTGGAGAGTGACAAGCCAGACCCAGTCTCAGGTCTGACACTGAAGCCCCAGGTCCTGGGCCCAGCAAGCAGCTGGCCGATGACCTCAGGCTAGGGATGTGCCTGCCAGGGGAAAGCACTGCCTACCCCTTCTCCTGGGTTGGAAGTGGGCAGGGGAGTTGTGCAAACATGCTTCCTGAAAATGCGATTTTGTCCACTCTCTTTTGCACAGCATTCATTGCTTCTGAGGAGCATCTACAGACACACATCCATGCCCCACAGTTCACTGGAGTGGGGCCTCCGCCTTTCTGGTGGGCTAGGGGAACTTGTCTGCAGGGTCCCCTCATGTGGCGGTGTGGACATTTGGGCCAGCAGACTGAGATGCACGCAGACTTCACTGGGTCTGTCTTTCAGCAGAGAAAACCATGCTGCAGGAGTGATGTGGCTCTGTGAAGCTGCGGGAAAAGGGTGTAGGCAAGATTTGCAGGGGCTTATCCGCCTAACCACAGGGTTCTGTGAAAGCTGAGTTTTACTGGAACAGGACCAAGATGAACCAGCCCTGTGATCCACTCTCAGCGACCATCCCAGGGGCAGCTCACGTGGCCTCAGCAGGAGCTCAGCGCTCTCCTTTCCTGCCTTGTCTACAGGCTGATGGGAGTTGCTTTTGGTCCAGGGGAGGCCAGCAAGGCCACGTGTACGTTTGTCTTTAAAATCCTATTTGTCCCTGTCTCTTCTTTCCATATAAATGGAGACCATTCCCGAGTTCTAGAAACCAAATGTAGTAAGAAGGAAATAGCTCAGTAAAAAACACCCAAGTTCGTCCCTTGGGTTAAACTTTCCTGAGTTTTAATAACTTTATCGTCTTCACCCCTAAAAGGACTTTCAACCACTGATCCCTCTGGGAGTGCAGAGCTCTGTAAGGTTGTTACAGACGTGGTCCTGTCTCTGACTCGGGGGCTTATGCCCTCAGAAGTTCATCCGCCCCCTACAGTCTGGGATGGCCTGATGCAGAGCCATGGGGCTAAGAATACGTCTCCAAGTGGTTACTTTCCGGCAGGAGTGGATGTGCCTTAATCAGCCAGATACAGAGGAAAGGGGCCTGTTATCTCATGGGACAGTCTCAAAGGGCTCCAAGCAGAAAGCCACACTGCCCACCCAGAACCCCAGGCAACTCTTCCACACCTCAGAATCGCTGGCAGGACTGGCAGGGGCAGTGCAATGCGTTGAGGGTCTGTACGGTACAAGGGGGAGGGAGCCACAATGCCGCAAGACCCAGCCTGCACTGCGGGTCCCAGAGCTCCTGTCTGCCTGGCTCTTCATTACTGTGCAACCCTGTATCCAGGTCAGCCACAGCACTGAGTTCTTCTCCAAAAGTCCCAAGTTAAAGGAATTAAATAAACAAAAAGCAATAATAGATTTATTCAGGTATTATTAAAGTGAAACAGTTGATAATAAAACATTACAAACAATCAAAAACCACCACCAACTGGACACTGATTAAATAAATTACGATAAATTTATATAACAGAACATTTTGCAGCCATTAAAAATGATGCAGAAGAATATTCGTGATGGGGAAATTTTCATTGTCTGTGAAAACCAGTACTTGACTTCATATACAGCATGCTCCAAATTTTGAATAAACATTTATTTGTAGTTTTTTACTAGCTAAGTTTTAAGCCACAACAACAGAACAGACTCAGCAGCAAAGAGTTGCCGCACGTTTTTTTTCTAAATGGTTTGAACCCACCGATTTCCCTTGGTTCCTCGTGGACATGGCTGCACAGGAGTCTGTTAGGAACCCGCGGAGCCAGAGAAGGAGCTTGGCTCGGAGGAGAAGGGGATCTCACAGCTACACTCGGGATAAGCCCTTCAAGGCCCCTGGTGATAGAACTTACAAGAAGTGTTTTGACCATGCAGCACTTGCAGGATGAAAGACCATCTGATGTGGGTTCAGGAAATCTGACTCAGTCATTGACAGACCGTTTGACCTCGAGCAAGTTCCTCAATCTGTTTGGTAAAATGGGGTAACACAGCTTCCCTCCCTCACAGAGCCACATGCTGGCACAAAGGCCAGTGGGGAGTGAAAGCGGCTCGAAGGTGGCTGAGGTGTGAGGGAAGCTTCCCTCTCTAGGATGGATGGCTTGGGGCTTCCCTTCAAGAAACGGTTTTGGGTTTTTTAATTATTACTGATATGTGGTTGACATAAATTAAATTAGTTTCAGGTGTGCAATATAGTGATTCAATATATATATATATATATATATATATATACACTGTGAAATGCTGCTACAGTAAGTGTCATTATCATCTTTCACCATTCAGTCATTACAATATTTGGCTATATTCCCTATGCTGGACTTTTCATCCCTGTGACTTATTTTATAACTGAAGTTTATACCTCTTAATCCTCTTCCCTTATTTTGCCCATCCCCTCCCTGCTCTTCTCTGGCAACCACTAGTTTATTCTCTGTATTTATTAGTCTGTTTATGTTTTGTTTGTTCATTTGTTGTTTGTAGAACGCTCTCCCTCTGTTCTAAACATATGGTATTGTCTTTCTTTGCCTGACTTTTTTCATTCAGCATAATAAGCTCTAGGTCCATCAGTTTGTTGCAAACGGCAAGATTTCGTTCCTTTTTTATGACTGAGTAATATTCCATTACATATATCACATTTTCTTTATCCATTCATCTGTTGATGAACACATACGTTATTTCCATATCTTGGCTATTATAAATAATGCTGCAATGAACATTAGGGGTACATATATCTTTTCAAATTAGTGTTTTTGTTTTCTCCAGGCAAATTCCCAGAAGTGGAATTGTTGGATTGTATGGTGTTTCTATTTGTGATTTTTTGAGGAACCTCCTTTTTGTTTTCCACAGCGGCTGCACCAGTTTACATTCCCACCAATGCGGCACAAATTTCCCCTTGTAACAGGTAGAAAAGCTCGGCACCTCTGCCCCCATGCTGTGTTTGTCTCCTCTGCTGCCTTAACCTTTGGGCCAAAAGGAAAAGGGCTTCTGTTCAGCCTGCAGCCCTGCACACAGGCTTGTAAATCATCAAGAGGAATTTTGCTTATGACTTGAGATTCTGCAAACAGCCCCTTATCCAAAGCGTGCCTCCTACAGGAGACAGAGAGATATGCATGAAAATAATGATTATCCTGCCAATGAGTTCTAGGAGCGTCGTGACCAGACCTAGGCTGGCAAGAGTCAGATACCTGAGGACACACAGCCTCTCAGCTCTCCTGGGACCCTCGCTGGTGCCCAGGTGTCTGCAGCCATCAGTCACCCCCTAACCTGTCCCCCATCTGCTCTGCATAAAAGAAGCTTCCAATTCACCCTGAGTGAAGATGGGGCCTTAGGACATGAGTCCATCATCTTCTCAGCCTGCTGGCTTCCAAATAAAGTCTCTTTCCTGGCCTCAGCGCCTTGTCTCTTGACTTCCTGGAATGTTACATGGCGAGTAGCACAAGCTTAGACTCAGTAACACCCTTGTCTCCACATCCTCGCCACCACTTGCTATTTCTTGTCTTTTGGATAGTGGCCATTCTGACGGGTGGGAGGTGATAGTTCATTGCGGCTTTGATTTGCATTTCCCTGATGATTAGTGAGGTGGAGCATCTTCTCATGTGCCTGTTGACATCTGTATGTCATCTTTGAAAAAATGTCTATTCCAGTCGTCTGCCCATTTTTTAATTGGAGTGTTTGTTCAAGGAACATTTTGGACCCACTTTGTCTCTGCTCCTCATACTTCAGTGTTACTCTATTAGGAAACAAAAAATCTATTTTTACCATGTTTCCTAAAACCTGTTTACCACTTTGAGGCCAAGCAGGAAAGGCTCATAACTCTGGAGAAGCTCATTAACTGACTTTAAGTCACGCACTCCAGCCCGGCTCCGTATTAGCTTTCCAACAAGCACTTCCTGAGCGTCAGGCTTCGGGCTGCCTGCCCAGCCTGTTAGGCGTGTCTGCACCTTCTCCAAGGGCGAGCATTGCAGAGCAGGTGGCTTGAGAAATGCAGTACTTCCTTTAGTGTTATTTAGCTGCACTAACACGTGTCTCTATGGTGCAGACAAAACACAAGCACGCTCTCCCTCTGTTCTGTTCTCTCCATTCCTAGGGCCAACAGGAGACCGCCCACCAGGACATGCACACCCAGGGACCCACACTCAGAAGGGCCCAGAGCTTAGTTGAAAGCTCTGCTGGCAACATCTTGAGATTCTTAATACTTTTTGAATAAGGAACCCCACTTTTTCATTTTGTACCGGGCTCTGCAAATTCCGTAGCTGGCCCTGCTGGATGCCCCCTTCAGCCTGGCTCCCCGAACATCGATTGTGTCCCCAAGCCTGCAAGGATCAAGTGTGTCATAGGAAAGAGCCTTGGAGTGGCTGGAGGAGGTAACGGGGACAATCAAGCAGGGAGGAGACCAGGCCTGGGGCACCCAAGGGAGTCCCTCTTCATCCCTGCACCCTTCCTCCCAAGTTCAGGAAGAAACAAAAAGCAAAGGAGACACGGATCTCCCGTCCTCTGATCAACTAGACAGGTGGCACACTTCTCAGCTGCCGCAGGAGGTACACAGTCATTCCATGTTGATCTCAAACTACTTTAGAACGATGCCTAGTTGATCTTGTCCTTTCCCTCTGTGAGCAGGGCCCTGTCTACAGCCAGGAAATGGAGGAGGAGGCAGGGTGAGCCATTCGGAGCCTGCAGCCTGGAGGCCCCTTTCCCTGGCATGGGGCTCTGGCCGGAGCCTGGCAGGCCCTCCCCAGACACCGTCCCTTCCTGGAGACTGAGGGTGTCATGGGAGCTTTCCTGCTAATGGCTGCTGCTCTTGTATAGGCACATTTCCTCAATGTGATCCCTGGAAGTCACTCTCAGCCATTCAAATTTAAGAAACCAGAGCTGTCAAATGGCTTATCAATTTATAAAACAGTAATTCTAAAAGCAAAGGGAAATAGAAATTTTATAACATTTTGCCATTATTTCCTAAAAGACCCACCATACAAATGTATAAATGGCTAAAGCTTCAGAATTAAATCTGATGATCTGAGACCTAGGACACTGCCCATAATTTATGTGTGAAGAAAGAGAGGACAAACCAGAGAGGTGGAGTGACTTGCCCAAGATTGCACAGCTGGCAGCGGAGCTGGGGCTGGAATCCTGTTCTTCTGGTCCTTGGGCCTGACTCGGTGCAGAATCAGCAGAGACAGAGAGAGGAAGGGCAGAGCCAGACACCGCAGGACAGCCAGCTTCAGCCCCAGAGGCTGGCTTCCAGTTAGTGGGGAGCCCAGGGCCCCGGCAGTGCTAAGAGGCAGGAGGGCAGGTCAAGGGCAGAACATGATCTGTATTTGAGATGCGGTACCGGTAACTATTAGCACATTAGTGTGTGGGTTTGGTGGCTGTTATTGTTCTCATTTTTTATTATACAACATCTTTTTATGACAGTTTATTGACATATAATTTGCATACCGTACAATTTACCCATTTAATGTATACAGTTCAATGGCTTTTAGTACAGTCGCAGTCTTAGGATACTTAGTATATGCACCCCAAACCATTCTAGAACATTTTCATTACCCCAAAAGGAAGCCCTGAGCCTTCTAGCTGTCACCCCCAGTCCCTCCTTCCCTCCCCCAGGCCCAGCAACCACTAGCCTTAATCCTGTCTCCTGCCGGCTGGGCACCCCATGTGAATGGAATCACATGGCATGTGGCCTTTTGTGCCTGGCTCTGTTCACTTAGCATGATGTCCTTAAAGGTCATCTGTGTTGTAGTGTGGGTCAAACCTCATTCCTTCCCATGGCTGGCATCTAGTCCCTGGTCTGGCTGTTCCCATGGGCGGGTCCTGCTTTTCCCAAGGCCCAAGCACGCCCAGGGAGGACCCCTGAGGGCCACTGTGGGAATGATGGGCCATTCTTGGCTGCAGTCTGGCTCTAGGCCTCTGGTGGCTTGCCCAGATGGCCTGTCGGGTCTTGCTGGAGGCTTGCCTGACATCTTACTCTACCTCAGCTACTCTGGTACCAAGGAATCTGCCGTGCTGCACAGCCCACACAACAGGACTGCTTGCACAGAGGCCTAGACTGCTGTGGCACCTTTTCTGGGCCATGCTCCAAATCAGCAGCCTCCCAGCATGTCTAGGAGGTGAGTCAGAGGAGCATTCCCAGGCACGGACCATGCTGCCTCCAAAACCGGGGAGGCCTGCCCAGCTCTGTGCTTTGTCTTCACGGCAGGAGGGGGACGTTGCAGTACTTTGCTGTGGAGGTACAGTGCTGGCATGCCCCAGATCACTCTAGAAGGTGCAGCAGTGTGACAGGCCCAGAATCCTTGTCAGGTTTATCCCCGACTGTCTAGAAGGCATGTGACTTGCCAATGCACACGGAGCGCCTGTCACCTCTTGCTCCTCAGACCCCAGCCACATGCTGTCACAGGTCTGTCCTGCGTCTGCCTGCCATGGGAGCTGAGGCTTTCTGTGCAGGCTTTAAGTTGCTGATTAATGGATCTGAGAGGGTCAGCTTGCCTCTTCGAAGCTGTTAGCACCCCCTTCCAGTCTCTACAAGGATGGTTCCCCCCAACTCCTCTGGAGCACAGTGACCCTTCACCCATGGTACAGTCCTTCTGTTTACCCTCAATAAGCTTATCACATGCCAGGGCTGTCAATCTTAACTGCTACCCCATGGGGGATCTCCCTGTGGAGGTCATCTTTAGAGTCCCTTCCTTGGACCATTTCCCTGGACCCACAGCCCGGGTGAGACCCCTGCACGTGTTCACTGGCTGTGAGCCAGCAGATGGGGAGGAGAGGTCCAGGGAGAGAAGTAAGCCACACCTCTGCCTGTCCCTCCTTGACAAGGGGCCGGTGGCTTTAGTGGCAGCCCATCAGTCCCTGTGTCATGGGCATCTGGGTGCAGCGGGATCTGGCAGGGAGCAGCAGGCTGCACTGTACCTTATCTGCGGGTGACACTGGGTTGGCGACAGCTCAGATGGTCCCTGATGCAGGATGGTGGGGCTACTCCTCTCCATACCAGCTGTTGCAAGGTCAAAGGCCTGCATGGGCCAGGAAGGTCCTAGAAGTACTCCTGCCATGTGGTGGGCCTGTGGTGAACTAGACCCCCTCCTTCCAGAGACATCCGAGTTCACATTTCATCCACCAGAAGGAGCAGACTGCCAGGGCATTTGGGCAGATCCGGCCCACAGCCCTCCAGCCTGTAAGCTTGACCAAACACCCTCACTGTGCCCTACTTGACAGCCAGTTGGCATCCCCTTGACCAGGCCAAAACTCTGGGGTATGAATTTGTCATTCCGAACTTGACTAATCAGCAGATACCCAAGAAGCAATTTTTGTACCTTTTGCATTTTTTTTTGGCAATTAAAAAACCCTTCAAAAGTAATGCATATTTGTTTTTACAAACTCAACAATCAGGAAATACTAAAATAACAAAAGTGAAGTCCTCACCTGTGTCCGTGTTACTCCTAGTCCTCTTGGAAACCCATCTACAGACTGCCCTCCCCAGGTATGCACAGGTCTATGTGTGCACATGGACGCTGGGCCACTTGGGGGTTTTACTCATTCTGCCTCTTGCTCTGCCCTTTGCTTTCCTCTTTCTCCTGCAGTACAGATATTTTCCGTGTCGGGGCCCACATACCCACTGTCCCCTTCAGCTGCTGCTGGGGAGGCTGTAGCTGGGGTGCCTCTCTGACAGCTCTCACGAACACCCCTGAGTCCAAGTCTCAGTCCTGGTCTGGTGCCCCCAGAATGGACCCAGCACCTGAGGTTTCTGCAGGTTTTCCAGGTGATGCTCAAGGTCAGCTCTTGGGGTCCACTGGGAGAGTGTCTCCGTGCCTCCCCATCCTCTCCCATCAACATATACCAAATGTCACAACCGCCAGAAGTTGGCCACATGCACGCACAGGCCGAGAGAGCCTCCTACAGAGGGCAGGGCAAGCCCTGCAGCCTGGTTGAGGAGCCATCAGCCCAGCGCTTCATCTCCCAGGGTTCCAGCCTCGTCACCGTGGGGATGGGTTTGGTGGCATCTCTGCCCCTTCAGATGATGCTGCATGTTCTCCGAAGAGTTATATAAGGTGCAAGCTCATCCAGAGGCAGGCTCGTGGGTGTGGGCCGAGGACAGAATGTGCCAGTTCTCGTCTCTCCCAGCCCTGCGCTCTGCAGAACAGCTGAGTTACACAGAAAATGTGAGGGGCACTCTTGCTACTCTGTCAAAGTCACAAGACTCATGATAAAACCTCACCCCCACTTTGGGGCCCCCACCAAAACCCCCAGGGCACAGATAAACATGCACACAACTGTGGCTTCTTTTATACTCTCTCCTTCCAAGGAGAAAACCACCACTGAGAGCAACCCTCAGTGGTACCTCAGGAGCCTGATGGGGAACTGGAATGTGGGCCGGGGCCCAGGAATTCCACGAGGTGCATCATTTGGGAGGGGACAGCCTGGGGGGCTCTGCTCTGTGGGGATCCCCACCTCTGGGCTGACCCCTCCTCTGGGGGCCCAGAGCCTCTTTCCTGCATTAGCAGAAGCAGCCTCTGCAATGTGGTCCGCGTGGCAGGTCTTTTGGGGCAAGAGTGCAGCACAGCGGTCAGGGCTGGGTTCGAATCCACCACCACCAGTTACACAGGCCACAGGCAGGCTGCTCAATTCTCCTTACCTGTCAGTTATGATCAGACCTTTCCAAAAGGAAGCTTTGAAAATTAGGGGAGTGGGTACATGTAAAAGCAGTTGGTGCCACACCCAAGGTGGGGTAAACGCCCAAGAAAACAGCAGGGAGGGTGCGATCCTCCCTGAAGCGATCTCCCCAGGAGGGAGAAGCAACTACCCAGACGTCCTGTGGCCAGAAGCACTCCAGCCCTGTCCCCAGACAGTCTGTGTCCCCATCTCCCCAAGGAGGCCTGGATGCCTCGGACATGTCACCTGGTTTCAAAATGAGCTTTGTGAGATTTGTCCACGCTCTTGAGCTTCTCTCCCCATGCTCCCTCGTGACGACCCCTGGGTTTCACAAGGGGGATGGAGAAAGGAGGGTCGCGGCCTGAGGACAAGCCAGCTGCACAGCCACGTGCCCTGGAGGGAAGTGAGCGGTGAGGGGCTGGGCAGGCTGCCTCCTGAGGAGGTGGGCGGGGCCCAGCCCAGGCTGGGGTGGCAGAGGGAGTGGCAGGGGCCTGACTGGGGTCACTAACACCAGTCTCCAACCTAAAAACCGAAGCCCCCCAAAGCCACACAGCTGGGACGGACCCCCCATGGCCCTCTGCCTGTGCACGGCAGGCCTAAGGGGGTGGCCGAGTTACAGGTCTCCACAGCAACTGTGAGGACTCTGACACGCACATGGGCACCCCAAATTCTGTTCATGTAGAAAAATCCAAGGCACTATAGTTCCTTGGGGGTGGGGGTGGGCGGTGGGGGAAAGGGGAGTGGGGGGTGTATTTCTAGGGTACAGAGTTTCAGTTCTGCAAGATGAAAAAGGGCTGGAGATGGTGGCACGAGGCCAATGTCCTCAGCACTGCTGAGCTGAGAGGGTGAAGATGCCTGTCAGTTCAGTGCTGGGGACCTGCGACCTCGGTGGCCGCCTTTCACTGCAGCCTCACCAGCAGGAAGGGGAAAGGGCATTGAGGGGTCTCTTTTATGAGGGTAGTAATCCCATCAGAGGCCCCACCCTCCCCACCTAATCCCTCCCAGAGGCCCCACTC
Organism: Manis pentadactyla; assembly: GCF_030020395.1. NCBI lineage: Eukaryota > Metazoa > Chordata > Mammalia > Pholidota > Manidae > Manis > Manis pentadactyla. Next base: position 193,472,631 of record NC_080019.1, read on the forward strand.
CTAACACACCACCTTGGGTTTAGGATTTCAGCATGTGAAGCTGGGGGACACAGACATCAGACTGTGGCAGATGGTAAATAGTATTTTGGTGTATTTTACCACAACTTTTAAAAAGGTTTTTTAGGGCAGGCAGCTGAGGTCTCCCAACCCTGTCTCCATGCTCTCCCATTTCAGTCCCAGCAGTCCCAGCCCATGAACCTGAATAGAGGAGAATGCGGCTCAAATGAAACCCATCGGCCCTGCAGAGTGGGATGACAGAGCTCCTCAGCAACAGGGTCCCCGGGGTTCCACCAAAGCCCCACCCCCAGCGAGCCCCCTCAGCCCCTGCCCTCACTGGGATCCCGCACCCGCCGAGCAATGCTCCCCGCGTCTGGTGTTGGTACAGTTGGTTCCAGCCTTGCAAGGTCCCTAACCGCATTTGGAGGTTGACAAGGTTCTGTCGCACCATGACACTGTGGGTCTGCTTCCTGCCGGGCGTCTATGAATTTACTGCCTAGGCGCAGGGACCCTGCCTTCAAGAGGGCTTCATGGCAACAGAGGGGGAATCGGCAGCAGGAGGAGGAGAAAAAACTGGAAGCTTAGAATGAATGAGCCACAGTTTCAGCAAAGTTGTATCACTGCAGCAAAGTTACTGGATAATTGTACTGATATACGTAAGGGTCTGTGTAAATTCATTTGTTCTGTTTTTCTGTCATTCATCCCACAAATATTTAGGGTATGTCTTTCATGCACCAGACACTGAGCTATGTCTGGGCCTCAGAGGAAACCCTGTAGCGCTGTCTCTGTTCCCACCTCCAGGTGGGAAAGGACCGCATACAAATGCCCAGAATGGGACAGGTGCTGTGCTGCCTGGGATAAGCAGGGTACTGATGTCAGACAACTGCGGGGGGTGGGCATGGCAGGCCATTTCGGACCTGGGGGCTGGAGAAGCTGCTCCACAGAGGTGGCACCCTCACAACTGAGGGTGAGAATGAGCTGGGAGAGGGGTTCTTCCTCAGGAAAGAGCCAGGGACAAATACATTATGGCCGAATGTGTCGATGCCTGCCATCCAGTTGGTCTACAGATTACCCGGCCACTGCTGAGCCCGCCCAGTGGGTTTCCTCCCGTGCCCGAGACTGAGGTGCTGACCGGTGGGGGATGCAGGATGCAGCTGTTTGGGACCCAGTGTGTGGCAGGGGCCCCAGAGCCCTCACCTTCCCAGGTGTGGAGACAGAAGGCATGAGCCCCTTCACTGGCTGGGGAGAAGCGGTGCCCCACTGGGGGCCCACCTGGAGGAGGAGGTTGTCCTGACGCAGGGCCCAGTGCTCGCCTTGGCAGGCTCCTCCAGGTGAGGCTGCCGGCAGACACAGGGACAGACCTGCCATGGGGGCGTGAGGCCAGGACACCTGAAGGTAAGCGACAGAGTCTGCACTGTGAAATCAGCCGGCACCCCTGCAGGAGCACAGGGACTGATGTGCTCCCTGCCAACATGCCCACGGGAGGTTTCTCCCCATCATCACGTTCCCCTGCGGGAGCTGCAGGGCCTCCAGCAGCCGCAGGGCTCCAGCCCCAGGGGAGACTGAGCTCTCAGAGGTGGTGCTGAAAGACACACACTTCCCGTCTGCTTGAACGTCGCCCATTGACTGATCTCCTGACCTTTCTGAGGCCGCTGGGAGACCATAAACAGTACAGCCGAAGCAGCAGGGGCTCAGTCAGAGGAGAGATGAGAGGCTGGGAATGCTGCTCACTCTTAATATCCAGTGACAGGATCCTGCAGCATGTGCACACGGAGGACACCTCACTGCAGGGCCCGAAGGGCTCACGCAGCACCATGCGCTGCCCAGACCACAGCATTCCCAAGCCAGCCTTGAGTCAGAGATTGGGTGTCAGGGCCAGGAGCCAGCAGCGCCTCCCTCCCTGAGCCCCTGCCTCTCTTTATGGGCCCACCTCTGAGCCTTGGGCTTGTCGGCAGAAGGTGGTCACAGATGACGGCTAAGCTGGGGGTGACTGGGCTCCAGTAAAATTTTACATGCAAGATGGGCAGCAGCTGCACCCGATTATGGGATGAAGGGATTGCTCCAGAACCCATGGGCATGTGACGTGACAGGGCACTCACCCTGGGCAGGCAATCACTCCAGCCCAGGCCTCGGGTTCCACGCGCAAATGAGACGGGGGAGGCTGATGCAGTGGGGTCCTCCTTCCATGGGCCAGCATCCTCACAGATCCCCCGAAGGAAAGAAAATGGATAGAGTCCTGCTAGAAACAAACCAACGACTTAAAAGTCTCTGGGGACGGGTAAGATTCCTCAAGGGAGGAACAACCTAAGACAGGCATAGTCGCAGGGGGGCCATCAGGAGAGAAATTGGGGACCAACAGAGGGGAGGCTTAGAACCTCACCCCTCCTGTTTTGAGAGAAATCATCTGCATCCATGGATGTTTTGTTGCCCTTGTCTAGCTTGGATTAATACTTAGTCTATAGGCACACACCTGATCATCTACATTTGCCCTCTTACAGCACTAAATTATGTTTTCTACCTGTATCTTGCATCTACCTACCACTTCAGCATTTTATTAAAAAATAATAATAATAATAATAAGGGAGAAATGTGGGATTCACATATAAATCATGTATAAAAATCAAACAAATAATCATATCTGACTTGATTGTTTATAGTTCATGATGCGTGATCAAAACCGAAAGTTTCTGTGATGACTGCCCTTGCACTGTTCACCATGTAAGAACTTATTCACTATGTAAGACCTTGTTCACCATGTAAGAACTTGTTTGTTATGCTTCAGAAGATTGGAAACTGTTGAGATATAGGCTTGGGGTTGATTAATGACTGTGCATTGAGTCCCCTATACAAAATTTTATTGTTGTTAACAACCATTTGATCAATAAATATGAGAGATGCCCTCTCAAAAAAAAAACAAAAAGTCTCTGGGGACATAGATGGTATCATAAAAAGTGGGTGTTCCTGACCTTTGTGTGCCATGAATGTTTTTCAGATTAATGTGTTGGGATAACACATGCAGCATTCTAAAGGAAACCAGTGAGATTACAGAATGTGAAAACAGATAAAATAGTATCTGCTCCTTTGTGAGCACATTTGATTGTAAGACTATGGGTTCTAATAACCACCATGTCTAAGTAATGATGAGCATAAATGATGCGTCCAGAGATGAGGCACCTGCGATGTGATGGGGAAATGTCTGCGATAGCCCCAGGACCCAGTCACGGCCCTGCTGGGACTTCTACATGTCATTGAGGGGTGGTCACAATGAGATATTATCTTTATCTCCTCATTTTTTTCCTGAAGTTAAGAGTGTCTGTAGAGAGGAGTGGGGTCAATAGGCTTTAGCAAAGGTCGGGGCATGAGAAGCACTGAGACTATCCTGAACCCTAAAATCTGAGTGTCAGGATACTTGCTGGGACAGCCCCAGTGAGAATAGGAGAGGCTGATTCTAGTGTTTGAACACAAGACAGGGGCTGGGTGGGGGGCCTGGGACCATTCAGTACCCTCCCCACTGTCCTAACAGGGAACCCAAGGCCCAAAATGAGTGTGACAGATGGGAGGCAGAATTTAGACTCACACCTGGAACCCCTGATTCTTAGTCCTGTCCTCTGGGCCTAGATCCCTGTGTAAATGTGTCTAGAACAACTGGAAGGAGAGGTCCAGCCCGGCAGGTGTTTCGGGCAAGAATAAACATTGTCAGCGAAAGCCTAGCAGGGGCAGGACCCTGAGCCCACAGCTCAGCCATGGGTCCAGGGCGCTCAAAGCCGGCTCCACCCCCTGACTTCAAACCAACGTGGCTTCCCAGGCATCGGGCTCTTTTCCAAAGGAAAATGCCCCGGGCAAGGTGCGGGTGAAGTTCATGGCAGCTGGGTGGCCCACCCAGTCCTGGTGCAAAGACCCCCAAAGTCTGTTTGTCTTCACTGTGCCCTCAACCCCCCTAGCCCTGATCAGTGTTACCTAAGCACCCCATGCCCCCCAAGGTGGCCACTGGAGCCCCCGCCACCAGGGGAGAGCAGGTGAAGGGAGGGGAGCTGGGAGCAGCTGTGGGGCGGGGACCTGAGCTCCTCCCTTCAGTCTACTGTCCCCAAGGCCCAGTGCCCACCCCCCACCCCTCAGCTCCTCAAGCCCTGCAGCCCAGGGGTCTGGCTGATGAAGTCTTCCTGCCTGTCCTGTCTTGTTGGGACCTGGAAACCAGGAATAAAAACACTTACCTCAGAAGGAAGGTGTGGGATTAATGACTTAAGGCTGCCAAGCACCCCGCTGGGTTGGCTGCCCTGAGACGGGTGCTCCGCGTGCCAGGACAGCAGCCTTCTGGCTGCCTCCTGGGGGCCTGCAGGGCCCGGCGGCCTGGACTCGCCAGTCGGGCTCCAGAAGTCCTTCCCCGCGGCCCTGAGGTTGGCAGCCCTAACGGGCTCAGCTCTGACTCAGACTTCAGGGACTTCCAGACATCCGTCCCTTCCTGCCCTGTCCAGAATGTCCGCATTCAGCAGCAAATGCTGAGAAGGGCCGGCTCAGGCCTGGGGAGCACCGAGCTCAGGGGGCTGCAGCCCACTCCACAGAGGGTGAGGGTCCCAACAGGGTGAGCTTCTGGGGAGCAAGCCAGGCCCTCCCCTCCCTGGCCCCTCACAGGAGCCACAGGACAGGACAAGACCTTCTCATGGCACGACACCTCCATGGTGACCTGGACCATCTCCAATGAAAGAGTTGTTCCCCCAACCCAGGTGCCATAAAATCATTCATGAGTAGGGACCCAGAGCAGCCCCCAAGACACAGATGGGGCCCCACACTGTCAATTTTTCTGTCACTCGCAGGCACTTCTCAGATCAAAGGAACACAGAGCTCCCGGGGAAGGGAAACAAGGATTCCCAGGCTTCTGGAAGATGTCACGACCTGCGAGGCTGCGGGTGTGACCCTCAGATGTGCAGGCAGGTCCTGACAAGGGGCTTGGGGTCTTCCTCCAACACAGCTTGTCTTTGTAGCTCAGGCTGCAGAGATGAAGGCTTCGATAGAGGTTTACTGTCTCACGTCCTGGAGGCCAGACCAGGAGTGGGCAGGGCTGGTCCCCCGAGGTCTCTCTGCCGGGCATGTGGACGGCCATCCTCCCCCTGTATCCTCACGTCATCATCCCTCTGTACATGTCTGCATCCTCATCTGCACTTCTTATCAGGATGACAGTCAGACAGTCACATGGATTTAAGGCCCCTGCCCAGTGACCTCATTTACTCAATCACCTCTTTCAAGACCGGATCTCCAAACACTCACATCCTGAGGTCTTTGGGGGCTGAGCTTCAACACATGTATTTGTGGAGACACGTTCAGCCCATAGCACTTCCCCAGCAGAACACTACACATCCCTAAGGAGACACTGCCCCCCCTCTTCCTCCAGGAAGCCTTCAGGGGCTGCAGTTCATGGGGCAAGGCCCCTCAGTCAGATGAGCAAACATCTTGTTAAGCCCCGCTGGGCAGGAAAACATGCGGGTGCTGAGGGCCAGGGGAGGAACCGGCTGCCACCTGCCCTTGGGACCACCCTTCCGGGTTCTTCGCCAGGACCTTCATTCACTCTGCACTGTTTGTGCGCCAGCCGTGCCCAGGCCCTGTATGACAGCCCCTGTGCTACAGCAGTACACCCACTCCCTCTCCCCCCAAGCTCCTGCTCCCCGGGTGCCCTGTGTCTCCCAGATTAGGGGCAAATGCTGGGAGCCCGGGTCACATCTTAGCTTCTCAGAACGCCTGCTGACAGCCAGCACCTGCTGTGGGCATCCGGCTCTCGCCGGTGCTCAGTGAGATCACAGGCAGGAGACCCCCAGCACGGCAGCAGGCCGGTCAGCCGGAGACACCACCATCTGCCGGGTCGGGGATGCAGCTGGCCCCCGTCTGTGCTGGGTGGGGGGCACATGGGCTCTGACCCAGAAGCCCCCCACCTTCCTGGGTTGGGGGTAATGTGCATCTTCCCACATGGAGGCACAGCCTCCCACCGTCCCCTCGCCACCACAGGTACACAGAGGAGCTGTTCTTCCTCTCATTTTCCCAAGAGGGAACCTGGGCTCAGAGTCGGTTATTTGTCTACTGCAGCTGTTCTCCGTGGGGGTGACTGCCCCCCAGGGGACCTGGGCAGTGTCTGGAGACATCTTTGGTCATCACAGCTAAGTGGGGCCTGCTCCTGGCATCTGGTGGGGGGCAGCCAGAGATGCTGCTCTACATCCTACAGGGCACAGGGCGCCCTCAAAGCATGACCCTGCCCCACACCGCTGCACACCTGTCGCGGCACAGATGGGTTCAGGGCAGGGAGCCATATCTCTCCATGGAGGCTGATAATAACCATAGCTACTGCTGTTTCTAGGGGTTATACTATGTTTATAACATATACAACATATATTTATGGTGACTCATTGAGCCCCCTGTGGGCACTAAGTGTCCTTTACACACAATCTTGTTTTCCCTGCGCAACGATGCTGCGTGGCACGTGCCATCACCCACCTTCTTTCTACATTCACGTGCAGGGATGGGACTGGGGCTGAAGCCTCCTCTTCTGCCCTTTGCCCTAAGTCTTGTGCTTCTCAGACAAGATCCCAAGCAGTCAGCCAGAAACTGCTAGAAGCTCAGGGAAGCCCAGCACCTCTTCCCTGAGCATGAATCTCATAAGCTGGAGAAAGGGACACGGAATCACCATGTAATGTTCTGAGGGTCAGTGTACCCCCTTTCAGAGCCCCCTAAGGCAGGGGAGCCCCAGAGAGCCTTCATGTACTGAGCGGGGTGCAGAGGCTGGGCAGGGTCGGTTTGCTCCTCGGGTGATTTCGCAGTGATTCCTCCACATCAAGGTCAGCCAGGCCCTGGAGAGGCTGTGGAGAGAGAGGGGGAGTGCTCTGTCCTGCAGGGGACCCCCAGAACCCCCAGGCTGGGAGCTGGGAGCTGGCTGTTGGGGGACAGGGGTAGAGGTCCCTTGTCTTTCTTGCCTTTCCTTTCTTTTTCCCTTTTCTTTTCTGATGGAACCACAATCAAATGAGGTCTTCACACGGCAGTCAGCTGTTCCCAGAAGCCCCAGGGCCTTTCAAGCAGTTTCCTCCTTTTAGGAAAAGAAATAGCATTTATCATGTCGGCAATGCCTGATTGGAGTGTATTTGCTGGGCCGCAGGCCAGAGACATGACTCAAGGACGGAAGTGTCTCCACCTCCTCCTCAGGACCCTCCTTCCTCTGGGGATGGGAAGGTGTCAGATCAGTCCCCCACCCCAACCTGGGGGAGGCAACAGAAGGCAGGCCCAGCCTCATGCGTATCCATGCCCGGAATCACCCACAAAGGGACCGCTGGATGCCCAGCAGACCAAAGAGAATCTGTGTCCAGCCTTGACAGCATGCCAGGCCCCAGCTCCAGGTGGGACGGAAGCCGATGGCCGTGGGTGGCAGCCAACAGTCTCTCTCTTGTCCATACTTCGGCCCCTTCTGCAGAGGCCAGCGAGCTGCCGCACTGACTTACACAGCTGCTGGGCAGACCTCACCTTAGTCCCCCTGCCACATCCTTCCGAGGCCTGCAACAGGGCAGGGAGGGCCCACCTGGCCATGAGCCCTGAGGAAAGTGAGGCACGGGCTGGACAAAAGACTTTCCCAGGGCAGGAAGGAATTAAAGCCAAAGAGCAGCTCAGATTTGGGTCCTCTCTGGCTGCGAACCCACAGAGTTCTCTGAAGAAGGACGGGAAGAGCCTGGTGGGGGGTGCTGCTAGGCAGGCCCCAGATGCCCAAGGAGAGCACACCATGGCAGCAGATGAACCCCGTTTCTGAGCCTTCCCCGGGGGCTCCTGGGCCAGCCCCCTGCCTGGAGTGCAGTCACTGGGGCTTTCTCCTGGCCTCCCTCCCACCCAGCCTAATTCTGGGCCTGGGAGGTGGCCAGCAGCAGGGCCTCCACCTGTGTGAGTTCACCAGCCAACCTGACAATGGGCAGCCCTGATAAGAGTAGGGGGCAGCCCCCGAGAGAAACCCACCCTGTGCCCAGCGGGACATGGGACTCCAGCTGGTTCGTGGGCACACACAGGGCCGGCATCCTGCAAACAGGACAGCAGGTGGCAGCAGGACAGGCAAGGAGGGTGAGGGTGACGCCATCACCCCAAGTGCCTCCCACAGAGCAGGACCTCTTGGCCAGAGCAGTCAGGGCAGGATGGAGCTGACCTCCCCCTGCCACCACACACACACTCACAAATTAGTGCACTCCTGTGTTTATAGAACAAGTGTGAGCGACCCCAGTTCCTGGTTGAATTTCCTTTCTTTTTCAAGGATGGGAACCCTTTTCAAGTGGCCATCATAGTTGTGTCCCCCAAGCCCAGCCTGGCCCCTCCTGAGCTTGAGCTGTGGACATCACCCCGACCCCGCTGCCCTCCCCACCACACTGCACTGACATCACAGCACCAGGCCAACTCAGGGAACAGGCCCAAGAGGCCCCGCACGGCCCCGTGGAAGCCACAGGGACCACACAGGGTGGGGGAAAGGACACTGAATGTATGGGCAGGAGACCGGGCTTCCCCCATGTCAGCATGTGACTGCAGATAAAAGCTTCACCTCTCTGGCCATCGACGGGAGGGGTCCGGCCTGACTGGGACAACCTGCATCTCATGTTTGGCTGTGAGCTCCTGCAGGGCCAGAGCCAGGGCTGCTCCGGACAAGCTGGGCATCTTGCTGGTCAGAGGCAAGGGTGCTACAGGCCAGGAAAACTGAGGGGTCAGCAGGAAGGAGCTGTGTCAGCCATGGACAGGACAGCTGGGCATCCAAAGGAAGGCAGATGCCATTGGCCCAGATGCTCTGTGCACACAGATGCCTGTGAGTGGTGAACAGCGCACTCCAAACCCCAGCTCACTCTGACCTAATCAGCACACTGGCTTCTTACTCTAAAACAGCAATTTGAAGGAAATAAGTAGGTATCTAACTTTTCCTGGATGAAAACCCCATTCTGTAGCCCTTAAAGAAATAATAGAAATGCAACAAGCCTCCATGGGTGACAACACTGGGTGAAGTTGGTGGTCCTGTGCCCCAGCATCCTCTGGGCCTTGGCATCCACATGTGCACGTGGAAGGCCCCCACGTTGCACTCTGCCGCCTGGCATGGCCTCTTCTCCCCACGAGGGAAAGGGCTGGGCGGCGAGCAGAGCTCTCCATCTAACACAGGGTGGAATCTGGAAGAGGACCAGCAGCAAACGATCTCTTTTCTCTCTAACTAAAACTTCTCTTTCCAGGTCAGCACGAAGAGCTCCCTGATAAAAGAGAATTCCTCCGGGCAAGATGGGCCAGGGCCAGGCAACCCGCGTCAGTTCAGGGGTGCTGGCTGGGAGACATACTTGGTGCAGTGCCCCCGCTGTCCAGTGGTGTGGCTTGAGTTGGGGCCAGAAGAAGGCAGAAAGCCACGAGGCCCCCCACTGGCAAGGGCAGCCCCCAAGTTGCAAGGTCAGCAGGAAGCAGCCAGCAATGGAAGGTTGGGTGTTGGGACATTTGTTCGGGTAATGGAGGCACAGACCGCCACGGCCCTGACAGAGCCTTGTCGGACCCCAGGGTCGGGGTCTCATTACACATTTTACAGTGTGACTCTACAACTATTTATTTCATCATTTGCAATGCACTGTTATATTTGTAATAAACCCTTTTGGCCATGATGAGCTTGAAACAATTAAAATGTTTGTTCAATCAGAAAATTAAGTTAGTGGATTTCTGTTTCTCACGCAAGTTGATATGAATGCCTAACTTACAGAGAATGTTTGCCAGAATTTATCACTGATGATGAGTGCACCGATATCACAGATCATGTAGCCAGAAGAGCTACATCTGCAAAATAAATCAGCATTCACATCAAAGTTAGGAATTATTTTAGGATTGGCAGGAGACAAAGAGTGAAGACATGCCACTGAATCCCCCAGCCCAGAATCCCCCATGCTACTGACAGCGTCCAGTTTTGGGGATGGTCATGGTGACTGAGCCATGAGGTGTTGGCCAGGTTTAGGGAAAAGGGGCTCTGCCCCATGGGCACAGTTTAAAGTTCAAGTCCCACTGCCCACCTGCCAGCTGCTAACAAGAGCAGAGGGGCAAGACAGTTAACCCTGGCACCAAGTGCTGGGCTCCAGGGCCTGTCACAGCCATCACCAGGTGCCAGCCAATGGCCATGGCCACAGGGATAGGCACTGGGGTGAATGTCCATGCTGTCCCCTGGCCCCCTGCTGACAAGCATGAAGCTGGCAGGGCAGAGGCTCTGCTTTTGTCCCCCATCCCTCGCCCCACGGTCTTGCTGGCCTGTGAGCCACCCTCACACCCTTGCCTCTGCCTCCATGACAGTCTCCCCTCCTGGCCTTAACGGCTCAGCCAGACCCACATATGCTAAGCTGTGGAGGCACCCCGGGTCCCACCAGGTGTGCATGGGGAGGGGGTCCAGGTGCAGGAGACAGGAAGATGCTGGCACAGCCTGTGGTTGGCAGATGGGGGTTCTGTGGAGGGGAAGGGCTGTCCCAGCAGCTGGGCTGGGCAGCAGGTAGGGCCAGGGTTACAGCCCCTGGGACCAGGTGGGGACGGGTGCTAGGTCCTGCCCAAGAAGGTGGTCAGCTTGGGAACTGGGCCAGGGGTCAGGCTGATGCCCACCCCTGTTACCTCAGGAACAGAGAACACGTGGGCAGCAGTGTGGGGGCAGGCGGGGCAGGCTCACCCTTCGTTTTGTGCCTTCCCAAACTGTTTGATCTTCCACTGATACATGTCATTTTTTCTGTAAATGTCATTAGGAGTTACCCATGAGAAGTGGTTTGTTTCCTTGCTTGTGTTTGTCTATGTTAAAAGGAAAACTCTCGTTCACCCCCAGGCGTGGTGATGCCCCTGGGATGGCCCTCCGGGCTCCTCCGTCCCCTCGCCCACGCTCCTCCCACAGCACCTGCTCCTTGCCTGGGAGCCACCTCCCGCCTGCGGCATGCAGGTCCTCAGGCCCTCTCTGGAGGTGCATTTTCCTAAACAAAGATGGTGCCTTTTCTGTGCAGGTTCCCCTGCCTGCTGGCCATTCGGTGCGTTTTCCCCTTGTTGCTTACATTCCCTGCACACTGGTTTTGGACCACGCAGTGTGCTCTGGGCTTTGTGAATATTATTTCTGTCTTCACAGCCATTTCATAAAGTGGCTGGTATTCCCCAACTTTTAAAGATGAGAAAACTGTAACTGTGGGAAGTTTGGAGATGGACCCAAATGAGCAGAGCCAGTAGCGGCTGCCCAGAGTCGTCCGGGCCTGAGGTCTCAAGGCCTATAGGCCCGGTGGACAGTGCCGGCCTCTGAAGACCTGTGTCACTGGTGCCACCACCCCCCACCCGGGTCACCCCTGCCACCCCCGCTGTGGGACTCCCTCCAAGCCCTACAGGCCTCCTCCCTCTTCCCTCACTGGAGCACACACGGAGCAAGGGCCTGTCCCTGGGGAAGGCACTGGGCTGATCTCTGACTTCCGGTTTCCACCCTGCAGCTGCCTGGGTCATTTTCCTCTTGCCCTCAGAGTCGGAAGTCCGGAGTATTGATCTGGTCTGTCGCCGTTCACCGGGGGTTTCTAGGATGTGCCTGCACCCACTGACAGACCATACGTTACCTACAATCTGATTTTCTTCAGCCTAAAATAGTCTCCATTGTGTGAAAACCTGATGCAAAAATGATAAAACCTGGTGTGCTTGTGGCACATGTATGGTGTGCATGCACCCATACGTGTCGTGTGTGTGTGTGTGTGTGTGTGTGTGTGTGTGTGTGTGTGTGTTAAAATATGTGTCTCTGGGCTGCTTGATGTCTGTCCCCAATATAGTTCCAAAGTCTTAACAGACAGAGCAAGCCCACCACACGGAGAGACGCAGGAAGCCCTCCGGTGACTCCATTGAGCCGCCGGCTGAGGACAGTCTCTGTTCTCACCTGTCTCCAGTCTGGACCCGACTGTTTACTCAATACCCTCAGAGTACTGATGACTTCTGAGGACAGCACAAGGGGCACCCACTCACTGGACAGCCCCCACCGTCTCAGCAGCCTGGATGTGGAGATCAAGACATCAGTGCGTCCAAACAAAGGTCACTCCCAGCTGCAGGGCAGGACTGGATGCACCAAATGAGAAGGCAAGAGAAAGGAATGTTCTAGAACAGATACAGGGAACCCTGGCCAGGTAGGAGGCCTGTGACCCACAACAGCCACCTGGTGGTGTGGACATTCATGGTCTGCTGCCCCTTGCGTCTCCCCTCCTGCATGTGGGCTCACCCCTTCTGATGACAGGGCTTCTGATACCTTGCCTGTGTGTAGGTGGAGATAGCGTGTGGGCTGCTGTCTGACATGTTTTTCTCAGACACAGATTTCTGGTTATGCCTTAGTATCTCGTGGTTGTGTCTGGCCAGGAGGACCCTCATAGTCTCCGGAGTCAGAGGTCAGACCCTTTTCACAGGCAAGGAATCGGAGGCTCTGGGAGGTGAATGGAATTGCTCCAGCTCGTTGGTGGGGCTGGAACTTTGGCCCAGGGTGTCAGAGCCCAGAGCCCAGAGCCTGTCTGCTGAGCAATGTGGGAGCGTCGTGCAAAGCGGATGAGGCTGGGGCTTCCAAGTCTGCCGGAGTGGGGACTGCAAGGCTCACCTCAAAGGCTTCTGGTGTCCAGAGCTCAGAGTCCAGTGAGGGGCCTAGCCCTGGATATGAGGCTGAGAGCAAGGCTTCTGGGAGAGGCCCTCCATCCCTCTGGACCCCTGAGGGGCCATGGGACCACCCAGATGACATGGGCAAGGTGCAGGGTGGGACCTTGGACTCCTCCCCAAATAGGTCAACTGTGCTCCATAGCGCCTTCTCGCAGCCGGCCCGCTGGCTGCACACACACACACCTCCACACTGTTTTCTCTCTTCCCTGGCCTTTCGGCTCCCAGCATGGGTCCACAGAGGGAGGAACTGGCTCTTCTGGTTCTGTGAGTCCAGGTGAGTGAAGCCCTACTCCTGGGAGTCTAAATCTGACCTGGAGATCTTACCCTGGGGAGCCAGGGGCCCCCAGCTCCTGCCAGCTCAGCTGGCGGGGGTCGGCAGGTAAGGAAGGAAGCCCAGGCCAGGGGAGAACGTGGCTCCGTCCTCTCTCCCCATGCACTACTAAAGCCTTAAATAACACTTCATGGCATTGGCCTTGTGGGGCAGGGCTTACCACTGCTGCACGGATGGAGAGACTGAGGCAGAGAAGGCTGTGTGGCCTGTTCCAGTGTGCAGACCCAGTCAGCTCAGAGCCGCTGCACAGCCGGGCCGTCTGGCGCCAGAAACACACTTTCATCCCTGATGGCCAAGTGCCAGCTGGGAAGCAGCTGCAGAGCCTTGAACGTGGTGCCCGGGTGGTGAGGGGCTTCCACACCCCTGGGCCGTTTCCACTCCTCATGGACTTAGACAGGGACAGGGACCAAAAGGTAAGTGCAGACCCTGAGCTACCAAAAAGGGAAGAAGCATCTTCTGTTCAAAGAGCAGGAATAACCTAAGACAGGCCAACAGCCCTGGCAGCCCCCCAGCCATCCTTTCATAAAGACAAACAAAGCCAACAAGAGGCAGCCCAGCCACAGCCCCAAACCCCCCCGCAGACCCCACTGCCCTCTGCCCGTGGGGAAGGGGTCCTGGCCAGGCTGGCAAGCCTGAACGGGCTACACCTGGAGATGCCACCCGTCCCACTTGGTGACCCAACGACACCTGTGGGGCAGCGTGTTTCTCGACCCAGAACACAGTCTCCACAGGACTCCCTGCCCTGCAGACAGGCCTTTGACTTTATCCTTCACGTCTCTGAAGAGCCCACTTCTTCAGGTGACATTCCCATGTGAGAAGAGACGCATGGCCTCTGGCCTCGGACATCCTGCAGCCGGGCCCTCCGGCCTCTGCCCCTCCCCTGCTGGGCCTGGTACTGACTCCTTCCCTGGCCTCTGCCGTCTGCACCCCCACCAGAAGTAGCAGAGCGCAGACTGGCACGATGCCACTTGCATGGCAGTGTCTTGGCCAGTGGGAGTCACTCGGCCTGCAGGCGTGTGGAATGGGCCCCACCTGGGATGAGAAGACGCAGGGCCATGTTGCTGAAGGGCGTGGACTCAGACAGGGGGTCAGAGCAGCGGCGGCTACTTTCCCAAACAATCTGCTGCACAGGGATGGCTGCGTTTAATCCTCACGCAACCCTGCTGGTCAGAGGGGGAAACCAAGGCCCAGAGGGGTAAGGGCCTTGTCTCGGCCAGGAGCTGCAGGGCTGGGGTGTAACCCTAGGCGGCGCTCCCTGCACTCTGTGGGGCCCCCACCTCCCATCCCCAGTTCCCCCAGTCATCCTTGGACACTGGGAAAGGGAGAGAGGGCGGCAGTGGCGAGCTGCTGGCCACCTGCGGCTGCCCTGGAGACGTGGCTGTCCAGTCGCTCCTCCTCCCTCCTCTTCTCTGCAGGGAGGCCTGTGGCTCTCACCAGGGCCTCCTGGCCCCAGGCTCAGGCGTGGGGTTACAGTCTCGGTGGCCTTTGTCAGAACCCCATCAGCGTGTACATTAGGCTCATAATCAGCCTGGCAACTTCCCAGGAGGAAGCAAACCTGTGGTGCTTACAGCCAGAGCAGGTCCCAGCAAGCCCCAGCATGCCTGCTGCTGTGGTAGGGGCAGGTGCAGAGCCTCATGGAGACACCCAGCTCTGCTGGCATCCTAGGTGGGCTCGATCCTGGCATCCTGGCATCCTGGGTGGGCTCCAGACCACCCTTGCTTGCAGAAGCTGTGGGCCTGGGCCCCGAGGGAGGCTGTGGGGAGGCTCATTCCAGTGCTCGGCTGGTCACTCTCCCCTTCGCCCGCCTCCACCCCAGAGGATGGAAAGCTAAGTTCTCAACACGCCAGCCTCCCTCTCAGCCACACAGAGTCCCTCAGTTGCACGTCTGCAGCCTCCACCTTGAGACCTCAAGTCAAGAGACAAGACCTGCGAGGTGCTGGCTCTGCCCAGAGGGGCAGGGAGGCCTTACAGTCTTCCTGCAGAGGGTGGGCCAGGCCCATCTGCCAAAGGCACTGCCAGTGGGTTAGAGGGCTGCCAAAGCCCGGGCACCCCGACCCACGGTGACAGTGGTGGGCAGGGATCTGCAGGTCCTTTCCTGATGGGGTTTGATCTCTGCTCACCCCAACAGGGCCGGGCACTGGTGGGGTTCACTTCCTTTCTGTTGCCTGGATGCACCTTCCTGGCCTCCTGTCTATCTCATGTCTTAGACTACTAGAAGTCACCATCTAGAAGTAGGTCTGCCTTCCTCCCCTTGGCCACCATCAGCTTTAAGAAAAATGGGAAAAGAGAAAAGAACATTCTGCCGAAGCACCAGGTCTCAAGCATGGCTCATGCGGAGCATGTTCATCTCACATTGTGGACATTCCACGTGGCAGTTTTTGCTCATGACGTTTGTAAACATTAATGCGCTAGAGCTTGGGGCATAAGGTGTTAACCCCTGTACGGGTCTTTCTCATTTTCAAGCCCCTTCAAAACTGGTTTCCTCCGTTGGCCGGGGATCTATCTGGTGGAGGTGACAGATTCCCCCCGCAGTGTGTGCCCGCCCCACCAGGCGCTCTCCTGTCACATGGGCGCACAGGGGCGCCACCACGCAGACGCATTACCCAGCCTTGGTCACCTGCTTCCTCCTCTCTAACACGGGTGCCGACCTGGTCGGGGCATGGGCGGGATGATGTGAGTGTTCGTGCGGTGCGGAGTCCAGGCACCACACTGGTCGGCTGGTACTAAACACTGTAAAGCTTTTTTTCCAAATGCCACAGCCCCATCTCTGTCTCTTCTCGGAACAGCCACCGTCCTTTGCTTGCACTGTGGCCACAATGCTTCTTCTCTTCTAGTGGCAGGAAGATGCTCGCCCGTGTCAGTGCCCAGAAGAGAGGCTCTTCATCCTCCTGGGCTGCAGCAGCCCGACGTCGCCCCTCCCTCCCTGCCCCCGCCTCCTTCCTCCTGCTTATTCATTCATTACACAGTCATACTTGTCTGTCATGTTTACCAAACAACTTCCATATGCCAGGAAATTCTGCTACCTTTGATCCAGAACTCACCCATCCAGATGCCTGTCCCCAGATTGCATTAGGAAGAATCGTTTTAATCTTTGCCAAAGCCCTTGAAAATAACCGGCAGGAACAAAGATGAGCTTGCCTTTCACAGTTCGGATAACCTGCCCATAAGGAGCCCACTTCTGATCAAAGGGCCTGAGCGCCTGTCACTCCCTGTCGCTCCCTCCCTCCGGCCTTGAGGGCCACGGGAATTGGTCTGTGTCCTGTGTTCCCTGAAGACCAGGTGGTGCCCCCAGATGACCCGGGATGGGTCCAGCCCCTTGTGGGAGACATCAGCCTCCATCAAACGTCTCTGCAGACAGAACAATTGCTTTGAACTTGCTTTGAGAGGGTCTGTTTCACAGGGGTGGAAGACTGCTCCAGGAGGCGCCCCGCACACCCGTGAAGACCACCCTGGGCTGTGACAGGGGGTCTTCCCTCTGTTGCTGGGAAACTCACAGCTTGGTGACCGGGTTCTCCCCAGGTGGTGCCCCAGAGCCCACCCGCCAGATGGGATCCTGGCCCTGCTCCGCCCTCCCTGGCCCAGTCCAGGGCTTGCCTGCCTTCACAGCTCCTTGCCTCTCCAGTGACGCTCAGTGCCCGGAGTTGGCATTGTTAATTACAGTAAATTATAAAATAGCCCTTAAATGGGTTGCCCACAGTCGGTTAGCCAGTGGGGGAGTGAGTGTTGTCAGCAGAAGCTCGCTGGGGGTATGGAAGAGGGTGGTGGGGCAGGAGGGTGGGAATGATTTTTAATTGGATTTAATAAGTGGGCGATTAGTCCTCCTGCCAGAAAGGGTGACCTTTTCAGTTTTCCATGGTCAATTGATCAGATCTTGCAAGAAGAATAATTACCATTTACTGAGCTATTGCTGCATACTAGATTTTAAAAATATTTCCATTGTTCAATCTTTTCAATCCCTGTTTAAGTTGGAGGTTATCTCCATTTTACAAAGGTAAAGGGGACCTCAGTTGGTTGAGAACCCTCCTTTTCTCCTGGAGAACATCCCACCCTCCTCTGTCAGCCCTGGGTTTGGGGATGTGTCACCTGCATCCCACCCAGAGGTGACTGTGCCTCCTGGCTGATGAGGCCCGTGAGCTTGGCCAAACTGCTCACCTGGAGAACAGTAGTGTTATTCCTAAAGTGAAGGACTCCAAACCATTAATTATCACATTCTTTTTTTCCACATCTGGCTAGTAAAGACCAAACATCTCCTTACATAGGCCTACAAAACCTTCTACAATGTGAGTCTAGATTCCCAGACTTCTCTCTCAATGAACTTGGCTTTTG
The DNA here is from genome assembly GCF_030020395.1 of Manis pentadactyla. NCBI lineage: Eukaryota > Metazoa > Chordata > Mammalia > Pholidota > Manidae > Manis > Manis pentadactyla. The sequence goes on from NC_080019.1 coordinate 193,489,930, forward strand.
AGCCAAGATGCCTGGAAGGGAACTGGATTTCCTTGTGTTAAGCCCTTGTTTGGCCTTAGTTATGCTGGGAGCTTTCCACACCCACCTTCATGCCTAGCTCCACCCACTGAAGCACAGCCAACTCATTTGTAAGTCCCCTCCTCCAGGAAGCCTTCCCTGAGGCTCTAAACGCAGCAGTTTCCATGGAGACGTAACACCGTCGGGGGCTCAGTGGTCCCATTCATGTACACGTGTCCTCTCACATCTAGAGTGTGTGCTGGAGAGGGGCTGGACTGTTACTTGTTCATCTTGTGACCTCCCTTAGGCCTTTGGATGTAGATTTGAATGAATATGTTTAAAAAGATGCTGGTTGGATGAATTTACATTCAGCAGGTCAAGTAGGAAGGGTGATAAAATGAAGCCCTTTAGTTATTTACAGAGCAATTGGAAGAAGACCCCCTCTCTCCCACCAAAGAGCCGCATGTACCCCAGATTTATTAAGGGGTGCAAGTGATAAGGCAATAAAGGAAAACCCAGGCAGAAGGGACCTAATGGGAAAAGTGTGCTGCTTACACAGCAGCAAGACCGGCCGTCTTAGGGAACTCAGTCTTGCCATGTGTAACTCCAGGGGTAAAATCCCAGGGCAAATACCCTTGAAACTGAAATCAAAGGGAGAAATAACATAGGAGAAACCCGTTTATTTCTTATAAGCAATTGACTTCTGCTCTTCCACCTCTCGTGACCCAGATGCAGAAGAGGCCCCACCCAACCTCTCCAGTCCAAATAAGCCCTCACTTGCCCCTGTCATTACCTATTGATATGGAGATGGACTACTCCTCTCCACCCTCTGGAAACACCTACTGATACAGAGATGCACAAAGGCCAGGCAAGAGATTCTGGAAATGTTGCAATTTTACCCACACAGTGGGATGGACACCTCATGGCTCAGTGACCTCCACAGGGCCAAGTTCTCCCAGTCTTTGCTCCACCCTCCCTGTGGCTGGCTTGTCCTTTTCCCTGGGACCCCTTCTCCTAGTGCGGGGACAGTTTCCACCGCTGTTGGCATCTGACACAGACAGTGATACTCAGAGGAGAAGAGGAATTCTTCCTTTTAAAGGATGAGGAAAAACATTCTCCCAGAAGCCCCAACTAGGTCTGTCCAGTGTCTCACTTGCCAGAATTGATCGTCTGCCTCTGCCACTGTTTAACTATTTATATTTTAGTTTTTTTAAAATAGACATTATTTTTTTGAGCAGTTTGAAGTCCAAAGCAAAATTGAGAGGAAGGTACAGAGATTTCTTATAAGCCCCCTGCCACCATACATCCTCAACTTTCCCCGCTGTCAACATCCCCACTAAAGTGGGGCATCTGGTGCAACCGAGGCCTCTGCAGACAGGTCATCACCACCCACCCACAAGGACTTTAGGGTCACTCTTGGTGGTGTGCATGCCGTGGGTTCAAACACGTGTGTAATGACATGGGTCCATCATTATGGTGCCATAGAGTCATTTCACTGCCCTAAGAATCCTCTGTGCTCTGCATATTCACCTTCCTTTAATTTTTCTTTTAAACGAAATTTCAAGCCTCTTTAAAGGTGAAGAGAACAGTTAAGTCCACATGCATGATCCTGTTCTCCAGGTTCAAGGTACCAAGATTCGGCAGCATTGGCTTTAGCCAACCTCTTCCTTTATTCTCTTCTTTGATGAAGTATTTTAAAGCAAATCCTAGACATCATGTCATTTTACCCCTACATAATTTGGTATTCATAGAGATGTAAGCTATTACAAACACTTCTTACAGAACCACAATTCCCTTTCCAAAGCTAACAAAAGTAATACTGATCCCAGGGTGCTACCTAAAAATGAGTTCATATTCAAATTTCCCCATTTGTCTCAAAAATGTCTTTTGCCAGTTGGTTGGTTGGAATCAGGTTCCTAATCATTACACATGCTTGTAAGATCTTGCAGGTCTTTTTAGGGAGATGTTACTCTTGCTTAAAAAAATGTCCCATTGACTTGAAGAAATGGGTGGCTGGTCCTGTCGAATGTCCTACTTTCTGAAATTGTCTATTTCTTCTGTGTTATGTCACTCAGGGTCTTCCTCCAACTTAATGTTCCTATAAATGGAAGCTGGCTCTACAAACATAATTAAGTTGGGTTCAAGTTCTTGGCGATATTTCACAAGTGATGGTGTCTTTACACACTGTCACCTGGGAAGCACAGACTGTCTTATCTCAGTTTTGCTGATGTTGAGCTTGATCACTGGATTCAGGAAGTGATAGCCTAAGCTCTCACCTCAAACTCAGGGCCAGCCGCCACAAAGTTTATTGTCCCCAAATCAGGATATTTTTTTCAGGAATAAATGGAGTTAAAAACAATTTAAATGATATATTTTTAAATACTTATGCATAGACTGAAGGTTTAATTTTATATTTTCAAACCTACAAAAGAATGTAATTCAAATTGATCTATATACTCATGCATCCTCCAAATCGATAGGTCTGGTTTTTGTGTGTGGTATTTTTTGTAGATGTCGACAAGCCAAATCTAAAATTAATGCAAAAATGGAAAGACCTAGAACAGTCAAAACAATTCTGACAAAGAACTGTTGGAGGAATTACACTACCTAACTTCAGGTTTTATTAAAAAGCTACAAAAAAGGAACCCAGCCTAAGGCTTCCCCATACATATAATTAAACTTTCTTTTCTCCCGGCTAATCTGTCTCATGTCAATTGATTCTTAGCTATAAGAACCTTGAGGGGTCAAGGAAATTTCTTCCTCCCCAACGGAGGACATAGTCAGCAGGAGGCTTTGACTTGCTGAACTGTGCTTGCCCCCAGGCTGCCGCGGCTGAGTGATACCAGGACATCTGACGACAGCTGGTAGAAGGTAAGATTTCTTACCATGTCAGCCTCCTGGAATCTCTGTCTGTGGATCAGAGATTCCAGCAAGAATGGTGAGAGTCTTTTTTCTTTTTCTCTCTCTCTAAATTTGGATGAGCAGGAGAAAATATTGTGGAGGTGGCTCCTTGGGCTTGGTTGGAGACTCTTGGTGAATTTGGTTGAGAACTCTTGGTTTTTGCCGGTTTATTTCCTCCGAGATATGGTCTTTGGTTTTCTTTGGATCTTTGGGTCCTTTGTAAATATGCACAGCAGGTCAAGGCCGTTGCTTAGGGGAAAATGTGGGAGCCAGGGTCCCAGAATTGGTGGGCGTGGGTTGAGCAGTGAAAGGTTGTTAAGAGCTCGCTCCCCCTCAGAGAGACCTCTCCCACCCGGTGGTAGGGCGAGCTGGTCACGGAGCGGGTTAGACGAACATCAGGGCATCTGCCAACCTCAAGAAACTTTCTGTGCAATGAGGCACATTGCAGAACATAAGGTCCCCAACCCCACAGCTCGCGCTCCTACAAGTTAGTTTGGCTTCTGAGTAGACCCAAGGCTCGGCTAAAGCTGTTAATGTGCATGTAAGTTTCCCTTATGTCTTGTTTCATATCCTGAGACCTTGGCTTTGTGACCATAGGGACACCCTCTCTGGCCCCTGCCACCTGGAGGGTGCTCGTACCAGCATACACCCGGTGGGCAGCCCCACAGGCTGTGGACCCCGGAGTCTGTTCTTTGTCCGGCTGTACCAGCTGTCAGAGGCGTTTGTCATAAGAGGTCCCAGCCACTAAAGGACTTCTGTTATCCCAACCTTGGCTGTGTGTTAGTGCTGGAAAAGTCCCATTCCCGTATCACCTTCCAGTTTAGCGGGTCTGTTACCCATGCAGTTGTTACCGGTGGAACATGTTGTGTTACCCCAATTCTTGTCTTCCTGAAGGAGAGAATTCTGTCCAGAGACCAGACAGCAAGAAAGGCAGCAAGGAATTTATTGGGTTAAAGTGAAAAGTACACTCTCAAGACAGGAGAGCAGGCTGTCTGGAAACCAGAAGCTGCCCCATTATTAGGGTTAAGGTTGGTTTATTTTTTTCTTAAGGTGGCAGGAAGTCCTGCCCTGCTTCTTACGTCATTTGATTGACAGATTGATTGACAGATCTAACCTTTCTCTCAGTGCAGAGGCACCTTCCCCATAAGTGCCCAAGAAAAGCCCACGCTGGAAGGGGCCAAAACTGCAATGCTAATAAGATTTAGATGTTCCTTCAATAAAGTGAGGTTACTTGAGGACACGGTCTTTGGACCTTGTTTATGCCCTGTAATCAGGGAGACCCCTGTGGTTCTGGGCCTCTTGACTATCAAGGTGTCTTTGGGCCTCCTGATCAGCTAGGTGCCCTTGACTGTGGAACTGCGAACTGAGTAAGGCTTAGGGGTGGTATGGGCAGAGTCTTGGTGATGGGCTGGCCCCTTTCTCCTGTTTGTGTCTAACTAGCTGCCTATTCTAACAGGAGTCTCACATTTGCAAGACACTGGAGGTGTCATTCCCACTACACCATTCTTATGATCTGTGCAACAAAGGTTTCTGCTTTCGTAGGGTATAGGAGTGAACTTTGTGGATCATTGGGACTAAGTCATCTATCCCCTCTAGGGATGCCCCTTGCATCCTTAGTTTAAGTCTGGAAAGATCCCTCTGGGTCTTTCCACACAAAGGCTTATTGGTTTGACTCACTATTAAGATCCTACTCATTAACAGCCAGACAATGGATTCTTTAAATTGGTTATATTAGAAAGAAAAAATACAGCTTATGGAGAACTCTCAATTATCCTATTAGTATAACAACCAGCCTTAGGGATTCCCTTGACATGATAAAAGCACTGAAATTAGGTTTGCAGCAAAAATGAATATCCACATCTATGGGTAAAATTGCAGTATTTCCAGAATCTCTCACCTGGCCTTCGTGCATCTCCATATCAATAGGTGTTTCCAAGTGAGACAGGGACCATAGATGTAGTCAGAGTAGGGTGAGGGCCCCTGGATGGGGCAGGGCGAGATATTTGCAGTCAGAGCAATGCAACTACATGCAAGGAAACCCCCCTGCTAAAACTCTTATGTTGAACATTGAGCTCTAGAATCATTCTTCAGTGAAATCAGTTAATGTTCCCCAGATAAAGAAGAGTAGCACATGTTTTGTTATACTAACCATTTATAATCATGTGTACTAAAAGGCCCAGGCCTATGTGCTGTCTTTCTCCTTCAGATCTGATGAAGTGATTTTGCAAACTGGGCAACTAATTTAGCAAGTAAGCCCAGGCATAAACAACACAGTAAAAGGCAGGAAGCATTCCACCTTAAAGATAAGATTGCATTTTAATACCCAAGAAGTTAAGATGTTAGAAATTCTTAACTTACTCTTTAGCAAACAATACCTCAGCCCACCTTAGGGGCTGAGCAGGTGGCCTTGTTTCATATGCCCCCAGACCAAGATGCTGGTATCTCAGGGCGAAATCATCAGAGGAAGTTACTTGTGTTAAGTTAATTCTAAATATTCAGGGACCACTTAACATGTCCACACCCCTAAGTTTTTTTCTGTTCTTGAAAATTCCTCAGCTGCCTATAAAACCCCCTAGACAACGCACCACTACGGACTCTCTTGTCCCCTCCTGGCGTGAGCTGGGAGCTCTGTCCCTTCACTTTATCTCTAAATAAAAGCCTGTACCTTGCTCTCCTACCTTGACTGTTTGTGAAGCTCATTCTTCGGCTCCGCAAACAAAAACCCCGACATCACAAGGGGTGGAGAGAAGTAGCATCTCCATATCAATAGGTAATTACAAGGGCAAGCACACCAAGAGGTTGGGTGGAGCCTCTTCTTCGGCAGCCAGGTCTCAGGAGATGTGGGACAACTGCTTGTAAGAAATAAATGGGTTTCTCCCACTTTATTTCCCCCTTTGACTGATTTTGGTTTCAAAGGTACTTTACTCCAGAATTTTCCAGAGTATCTGGTGGTAGTGGGCAGGACCTCTGAACCCGAAATCTGTCTAAATGGGTATGACCCTTGGGTGGGCTGCCCCTAGAGATAGTGGGGACATGCCAAGTGGCTGCAGCGGTAGAGAGTGCAGCTTCACCCAAGAGCCCCCTAGCTGGGGAGCCCCTTGTGGGAAATTGGTCTAGGGTAAAGCACCTCCTAAGGGGGTAGGGCCTTCCCCAGAACTGGGGAAGGGTGGAGACCCCAGAAGCTGTGGAATTAGCCCTCCGTGAGATGGAAGACTGCTTAGAGGCCCTGAGTGGTCATGTAGCAGCTGGGATTGTGGGATCTCTTTTCCTCGAGATAGTGAAAAGTGTTATCAAGGAGAAAGAGAGACTTCGGCAGGAGAGAGACACACTTCAGCATCGCTTGGAGGAGCTGGGCAATGACCTATGGGATGCCGTTAAGAAAGAGAGACAGTTACTGAGAGGACAGGTCACTCTCCTGGAAGATATGTTAGCAGTGAGGGAGGGGGCAGCAGATAATCTGCATTGCAGGAGGTGGCCATGGGCGAGGGGGAGGAAAGAGCAGTGCCTTCAGCCCAAGATGATAGAGGTGTCAGGAGAGGATGAGGGGGTGGGCCCGAGGGCTGATCTGCTGCGGAGGCCACTGCCTGAGGCACCGGGCCTCCCCTGTATTAAAGGCCCCACCGGTTGTAATTTAAAAAATTAAAGTGCAACATCCACGGGCCCCTCAGAGGAGGAGCCGCCCCCTCCCCAGTAAGGGGAGCACTCCGTGCTCTGCCCCTATACCCAGGATGAGCTGGTGGATGTGAGCGTCCTGTATCAGCAGAGGCCGTCAGAACCTCTGCCTACAAGGCTTTTGCCTCTCTGGGATTTAGGAGTGGAAAACATTGTTATGTCGGGTTCTGAAATGCGTAGACTGGCTTCCCTGATGACTCTCCCTTCCCTCCTACAGTGGTTGCAATTTGTCCATCACACCTCAGGGAATCAGGTACTTCTGGACTGGCTGACAGCAGCCATCAGGGCAGTTTGGCCTAATCAGGGTGATTTACCTGACTTACTCACTAGCTGGGAAATGTATGCAGAGCTCCAGCAGGTATTACAGGAGGTGGGTATGAAAAATATCATCTATAATATGGACCCCAGGGCTCTGATGAGGAGGTGTTCACTGTAGGAATGAGAAACCTGGTGCTCCCTATAGCTCCCCCATCTCTCTTTGGGTCCCTAGTGAATACTTTTGCCCCCCACATAGGGCAATCCATAAGTTAGGCTACTCACACTTTAGCAGATCTGGGGGAGGTTGAAACAATAAGGGCACGGAAGGAAGTACGGGCCATGACTGAGAGGAGAGGTGCAAAGGCCCAGTGAATGTCTTGAAGACCCAGATGTGGGTTGATTTGATAAAGGCCGGGGTAGGGAAAGAAAAACTCAATGGGCAGCCCGATAGAATATTGTTAGAACTGTGGCACCAATTGAAGCCAGAGCAGTAGTTCCAGCCACTGAGGTCCAGGACACAGAAACTGGAGTCAAGGCCCCATGTCCACCTGTGTCCTGGCAAGACTTACTAGGGGATAGTAATCAGGATTCGCCTGGGCCCTCAGGCCTATAGGATGACAACTGAGCATCGTGGTTTGACTGAGGGGAGTATCAAGGTCCCCACCTTGAGGGACGTGGTGGGGACCAGAGGCCACATGTAGAATTAGCAATTGATTGATCCCCCATGAATGTACAATGTGTCCTGACACCGGTGGATGCAGGAGCTGAGTGTTCTCTGATTCATGGTAACCTGAGCATTTTCCCGGGACCCCTGCTGTGATAGATGGCTATGGGGGGAAGGCAATTGGAGTGAAGAAAGACCAAATCCCATTGGGGACAGGGTGTTTACCCCCAAAGGAGTATACTGTGTAAATTTCTCCCATCCCAGAATGTATTTTGGGGGCAGGTATCCTGCAGGGCCTGTGGTTACAGACCACTGCAGGTGAGTTCAGACTGAGGGTACATGTGGTAAAGGCAGTTCTGAGAGGACAGGCTAAGCACCCACCTGTAGCTCTGCCTGTACCTCACAGGTGACAACTATTAAGTAGTATAAATTGCCTGGGGAGCACAAGGAAATTGGAGAAACTCTCCAGGAGTTGGAGAGGGTGGGCATCATAAAGCCCACTCAGAGTCCTTTTAATTCCCCAGTGTGGCCAGTAAAAAAGCCAGAGATTCCTGGCATATGACTGTGGACTACAGGGAATTAAACAAAGTCACATCCCCTTTGCATGCTGTTGTCCCCTCTATAGCAAACATTCTGGACACCCTCAGTCATGAACTAGGGATGTGGATCTTCTAATTATGTTGTGGATCTCTTAATGCTTTCTTCTCTATTGACAGCACAGAAAAGCCAGGAACAGTTTGCCTTCACATGGGAGGGCCAGCAGTGGACATTCGCTGCCCTCGCACAGGGATACCTCCACAGTCCCACCATCTGCCACGGGCTTGTAGCCCAGGACTTGGCCTCATGGAAGAAACCACAAATGGTGAGGCTGTATCACTACATTGATGACATTATGCTCACGTCTGATTCTCTTGCAGATTTAGAAGGGGCAGTTCCTAGACTGCTGCAACATCTACAGGAGAAAGGATGGGCTGTGAACAGCACCAAGGTTCAGGGACCTCATTTGTCTGTGAAATTCTTGGGGGTTGTCTGGTCAGGTAACACTAAAGTCATCCCAGAAGCAGTCATAGACAGTCATAGAAAGGCCTCCAGGCTTCCCCCACCCCTTTCACTGTGGCAGTAGTACAAGAGGTTTTGGGTCTTTCGGGCTACTGGAGAGTGTTTATCCCACACTTGGTACAAATTCTGAAGTCCTTATACCAGTTGGTATGAAAGGGCATCAGGTGGGACTGGGGTGAGACATGTGCAGCTGCTTTTACTGCTGCCAAGCAGGTAGTCAAGGCCGTACAGGCTTTGAGTATAATGGACTCAACAAGGCCCTGTGACCTAGATGTTCACGTTATGGATGGGGCCTTTGGCAGAGGCTTGAATGGACACACCAATTCTGGTCACAACTATGAAAAGGAGCAGAGGTCTGTTGCACCTTGGTAGAGAGACAACTGGCTGCTGTGTACCACACCTAGCTGGCTACGGAGCCCTTCACCAGAACAGCTCCAACCCAGGTAATAACCACCTATCCTATTGCGGGCTTGGTGCGAGACTGGACCCATAGGCCATGGAGTGGTGTGGCACAGAAGCCTACACTGGCCAAATGGGGTGCATATTTGTAGCAGCACAGCACCCTCTCTACTAGCCCCTTAAGTGGAGAACTCCAACACTTATTGGGGCCAGTGACCTATACCAGTGGAAAGCAGGAAGAACTTGCTTTTGAGCCATAGGTAGCCAAGTCTTTACTGGGAAGGAAAAGCCCCTATACCTGAAGATGCTTGGTACACAGACAGCTCCATTTGTGGGGAGCCCCTGAAGTGGAGGGCTGTGGCTTTCCATGCCAAGACTGAGGCAATATGGATGGAGGATGGAGAGGGGAAGAGCAGCCAGTGGGCTGAGTTGTGGGCAGTATGGCTCGTGATCACCCAGGAGCCTTCCTCCATAGCTGTCTGCACTGACAGCTGGGCCGTTTATCAGGACTTGACCCTGTGGCTGCCGACATGGTACCATGCCAACTGGTTGGTTGATCACCGGCCCCTTTGGGGGCAAGAGTTGTGGCAAGACCTGTGGGCCTCTGGTGAGACTAAGACTGTTACCATGTATCATGTGACTGGCCATTTGCCTTTGGCATCCCCAGGGAATGATGAAGCAGACACACTGGCCCAGGTGCACTGGCTAGAAGGAAAGCCTGCCTCTGATGTGGCCCAATGGCTACACCAGCATTTGTTGCACACAGGGCAAAAGACAGTGTGGGCTATAGCCCGTCAGTGGGGCTTGCCATTGACCTTTGAAGAAGTCAGCTGAGCCCGGAAGGAGTGCCTTGTGTGCTCTAAGAGGGACTTACACCAAGTCCCACAGCAATAGTAAAGGGGCCAGTACCTCTTGTCAGGTGGCTGATAGACTATATTGGGCCTCTGCCCATATGAGAAGGATATCAGTATGCCATGACTTGTGTGGAGAGTGAGTGCTATGGTGCTTGAATGAGAAATACCAAAAGGAGCCTTGAGCCCTGTGGACATGCTAACACACACTGCTGCCTCTTCTATACAACTGTATGTGCAAACCAAGGAGTTACTGAAGCCAGGGTACGGCCAGCAGAGCAACATCCTGCTGCCAGCCCCCACTGCATTAAACCCTGGAGACACTGTTGAGTGTACATGGCCCTGGACATTTTGACACATGGACCGGTGATGGCTGGCCTCCTGTGTATCCCTGGAATATGGACAGAGTGGCCCTCAAAGATCACGGTAGTGTACCCAAAACGACCAGGAGGTAAGAGCATCTTGTGGGGAAGTTTTGTTTTATCTTTATGGCCAGTGCATGTACCTCCCATAGCCCTATATATTGACCCACCTGTAACTCCCACAGGGAGGGGGGTGAAAGTCTGGTATACTAGACCAGGACGAGGTCCCATTCCTGCCACTGTCCTATCACAGGACCCCTCTCTTGCATGTATCCTACCTGATGGACAAGATTTGCCTATGCTGGTGTCATTAAAACATGTATCTTATTGCCCTTAAGGTTATTTTCTTCTACAGTCCTTCTGGCCTGGACCCATCCCCTGGCTGCAGCTGCCAGGTCATGATTACTCTGAACTCCCTACCTGTTCAGCTGCTGACTGCCTGTGAAATGGACGAGCTATGGACTTAATCTGCATAGGACTTTGAACCCAGCTGAATCTCCCAGCTTGAGGATTATCATGATTTTATGTTATTAGTCTGGTTACAATGCTCCAGTTTTCTCACCCAGGGGCTATTTGCAGAAGATGGGGAATGAGTAGACTGTAAGGAGAGATTTCTGGAGGGGTGGTCTGTGGGTAAAATTGCACTATTTCCAGAATCTCTCACCTGGCTTTACTGCAGCTCCACACAATAGGTGTTTCCAAGGGGTGGAGAGAGGTAGCCATTTCCATACCAATAGGTAATTACAGAGCAAGCAGGGGCTTATCTGGCCAGAGGAGGTAGGGTGGGGCCTCTTCTTCTGCAGCTGGGTTGTGAGACCCACAGGAGAGCAGAAGGGGACTGCTTGGAAGAAATAGATGGGCTTTTCCCACTTCATTTCTCCTTTTGACTGATTTCGGTTTCAAAGGTATTTGTTCCCAGGATTATCACCCCCCTCCGAACCCCCCGAGTTACCCGTCCTGCAGAAGATCAACAGAAGGCCAATGTGCTGGGGCAGGCAGAGGGAAAGGGGTTTCATGATGCCCCTTCTTTTGAAAATCCAGACCCATTGGAACAGCGTTTGCCTTCTTGCTCATCTCCTCGGCTTCCTGCCTGCCCAGCTTGTGCAGGTTGTCGGTTCTTTGGTTATCTTTGGGAGAAACACTAGATCTAGTAAATATCTTTTGCATCCCTTTTGAAGGCGCTTCCTGCCAAAAGTATTTACTCTTTGTCACAGCTGAAATCTAACTATATGCTAAGAAGGACTGAATAATGAAAATATTTTTGGCCAAACTGAAAATTTTCAGCATAGGTGGATGGATATTTCAGCCCTTGTTTTGCAAACTGAGCCTTTACAAGACCAGGAATGGAGAGTCTAAAAGCATTTCAAAGCCCGGGTTATCTCTACCTAAAAATCCAGGCCTTGCCTATTCATCTTAAAATGTTTCTAAATATATATTGTAAGTCTAGGAGAGGAAATTCTGGGACAAAACACCTCTAAAAACCAAAATCAGTCAAAGGGAGAAATAAAGTTAAAACCCGTTTATTGCTCACAAACTGCAGTCCTGGGCCATCTTTCTCCTCGGCTCTGGAAGCCAGCAAGCAAGCAAGCCAGCCCCCTTCCCTTAACCTCTCAGGTTCAGACACGCCCTCGGTTGCCCAGGTAATTACCCAATGACATGGAGATGGACTTCTCTCCACTCCTGAAATATGCAAATGCACTAAAGCCAGGTGAGATATTCTGAAGATACTACAATTTTACCCACAGGCCACCCCTCCAGAAATCTCGTCTTACAATCTACTCGTTCCCCCTCTTCTGCAATGGTCCGTGGGTGAGAAACTGGAGCACTGTGACCAGACTAATGACATAACAATAGCAATAAAATTATGACAATCCTCAAGCTAGAGGATTCAGCTAGTTTCAAAGTCCCATGCGGATTAAGTTCGTAGTTCATCCATTCCAAAGGCAGACAGTAGCTGAGGGTTCAGAGCAATCATGTGGCAGCTGCAGCCAGGGAGCATATCCAAGCCACAAGGACTGTAGGAGAAAATAACCTAAGGGCAATAAGATACATGTTTTAATGACACCAGCATAGGCAAATCTTGTCCATCAGGTAGGATACATGCAAGAGAGGGGTCCTGTGATAGGACAGTGGCAGGAATGGGACCTCGTCCTGGTCTAGTATACCAGACTTTCACCCCCCCTCCCTGTGGGAGTTACAGGTGGGTCAACATAAAGGGCTATGGGAGGTACATGCACTGGCCATAAAGATAAAACAAAACTTCCCCACAAGATGCTCTTACCTCCTGGACGTTTTGGGTACACTACCATGATCTTTGGGGGCCATTCAGCTGTTATTCCAGGCATGCACATGCGGCCAGCTTCCAGGCCTTTCTGCAAGGTGCCAGAAGGGGCAGCCATCACTGATCCATGAGTCAAAATGTCCAGGGCCAGGTCCGTTCAACAGTGTCTCCAGGGCTTAATGCAGTGGGGCTGGCAGCAGGATGTTGCTCTGCTGGCCATATCCTGGCTTCAATAGCTCTTCTTTCGTTTGGACGTACAGTTGTATAGGAGAGGCAGCAAGGTGCGTGAGCACATCCACAGGGCTCAAAGCTCCTTTACGGGGCTTCTCATTCAAATGCTGCAGCACTGTCCATAGGCAAACTGACCAACCTCATAGACTATTGGTGTCTGACTTCAGGCCAGATTTCAACAAACCGTTGTACCTCTCTATCATGCCTGCCCTGTTAAGAGTATATGGTACATGAAATATCCACTTTATTCCTAATTGCTGCACCAATCCTTGCAACTCATGTCCAATAAAGTGGGTGCCTTGATTGTTCTCAATCACCAGCGACCGGCTATAGGCTGCAAAGAGACGCTCCGGCCCCTCTTGGTGGTTTGCTGATCTGCACCACATGCAGGGGACTCCTTCCGGGCTCAGCTAACTTCTTCAAAGGTCAATGGCAAGCCCCACTGATGGGCTACAGCCCACATTGTCTTTAACCCCACATGCAACAGATGCTGATGTAGCCATTGGGCCACATCAGAGGCAGACTTTCCTTCTGGCCAGCGCACCTGGGCTAATGCATTTGCTTCATCATTCCCTGGCGATGCTAAAGGCAAATGGCCAATCACTAGATATACAGTAAGTGTCTGTGCCACAGCACTCCATGGCCTTTGGGTCCAGTCTCTCACCCACCCCAAGATCGGATAGGTGGTCATTACCTTGGCTGGAGCTGTTCTGGCAATGGGCTCCGTAGCCAGCAAGGTGTGGTACACAGCAGCCAGTTGCTTCTCTATCAAGGTGACCTGGATCTCTCCTCCTTTCCATGGTTGCGACCAGGCTCCAGCAGGAAGCAGGAGCAGCAGCAGTGGCAGCAGCAGTAGCCTTAGGCTCGGGCCACTGGCTGGGGTCAGCATGGCCAGTAGTGTTGGTGGCACCTCCATAACCACACAGGTGTAGACACATGTCCCTCAGTGGGAGCACCACTTCTCCCCATCATTTCTAGGAGCAGCCCTCCCAAAGGCTGCACCCATTATGACAGATTTCGGGTTCAGAGGAATCCTGCCGACTGCGCCAGGTGTAAGTTCGGGGAGAGCAAATCCCAGGGCAAAATACCTCTAAAAACCGAAATCAGTCAAAGGGAGAAATAAAGTTTAAAACCCATTTATTGCTCACAAACTGCAGTCCTGGGCTCTCCTCTTTTGCTCTGAAAGAAGCCAGCCAGCAAGCAAGCAAGCCCCTCCCCTTAACCTCTCAGGTTCAGACACGCCCTCAGTTTCCCAGGTAATTACCCACTGATATGGAGATGAACTCCTCTCCACCCCTGAAGATACGTAGATGAACTAAAGCCAGGTGAGATATTCTGGAAATGTTACAATTTTACCCACATACATATATATTTTTTAAGTAAGACATTTGAAAACAAGATTGTCTTGGACTTGAGGAAAGGAAACATTTAACTATTAACCATAGATGTTTGATAATAGGCAAATATATGCCCCCCAGGACTCAACCTTGAAAGAAAACTTACTGCCTCCATACTTTTGTGATGTCAATTTTCTACCCCCATCTTCTCAGGGAGAAATATGTATAAAATACATACTTGAGTGAAAAGTTTCTCATCAGAGGGAAAAAATGAGAGAAAGGAAGAATTTAGAAATTAGAAATTCGGTAAATATAATTTTCAAATATTTGTAATAGAAAATCCTTGTTTACAGCCGTTTGTGTATGTTTGTGTATGTGTCCTCTGTTGTAAGTGGGAGATGTTTCTCTGCCTCTGGATGGTACTGCTAAAGTAATTGGTTTGAATACCCGAGCTTGTAGGAATTGGGCATTACAAAACTCTCAAATTCTGATAGACACTAACACAAATGCTATTCAAGTTCATGTGGTTTAGATAATCTTCAGTGAACTTGAAAGGGTATCTCGCAGCGACCCTCCTTACCCAGAATGACTCAGGAAACACGGGCCCACTCAAGAGACTATTATCTGAAAGAGAGAGTGGCTGCCCCAGAGGGAGGAGGGGTGGAGAAAGAGAGAGAGAGAGAGTGAGCAGAGAGCAGAGAGAGAGCAGCAGAGAGAGAGAGACAGAGAGAGAGCAGCAGAGACAGATGGGGTGAGGGAGAGAGAGTGAGCAGCAGGACAGAGAGAGCAGAGACAAAGAGAGGGCGGGCAGCAGCGTGGTGCTTTTTATTGTGGCGGATCCGCTAGGCCTGTTGCTTTGGGGGAGGGTCGGGATGTTTAGAGATAAGGCGGGGTAAGCCCAGTCAAGCCCCAGGCAAGCCCCGGCATAATTCTCACTGGCTTATGTGCTTGGGACCATGGGGCAAATGGAGGATAAATTACTATATTCTTACAGAACTAATGCTACTTTAAGGTTTAATTAAAATAGACATGTCTTTAGAGTTCCAAACATCAGAATTAAAATCTTTATTCTGTGTACATTTACTTAGAAGTCATTTAAATTGATGTCATCTGTAAAATCTTTCAAAAAAAGGCTTGTAGGAATGGCCAACTTTGAAGTGTAATGACGTTTTCTGTGGATAATCAGACATGGCTGTTAAGAACAAATAAACTAAATAGGTGTAGTAGGTAATTATGTGTTATGGTGTGTGTACATAAAAACATCTTGAAAATCTTTTTGGTAACCTGAAATCTTAAAGTTTTTATATGTTAATATGTTAAGTTCTTTGAGCATCTAGGTCATTTCCAAATAAGATGAAATAATGAAACATTAATTTCTGAACATAGGTTTATCTACTTTTGGCTTTCTCATTACAGAAAACTAAAGATAATTTGGGGTCTGTTAGTAAACATGCTTTACACTTATTGAAAGATTATTCTACAAAGAAGCACATGTTTCTAGAAATTCTGAAACGTATTCATAAATTTGCCAGTCTAAAGAATGTGTGTAATGGTTCACAATTGTTTACTTAGCTTTCATTGAAAATTAAGGTTTCTAAGGGTTTTAAGTTCTAATTAAGACCACTTGGCAGAATAAGGGAAACATCTCTAACTGCAAGAAAGGAGGATGTGTGCTTTAGGGGAAGAAGGTCTGAGGAATGGAAATGTGGTTTTGTTAAGAGCAGAGAAAATAACTTGTCCTAAAGTCTGGAAAAGAGGGGAAACAGGACAAACTCTAAAAGTAAAATGGAAAGTTGTAGGAGATTTCTGTGAAAGGAACCTTTGAAAAGGAATTTAATGTGTGGTCACACTCTCTAAGATTAATGAATTTTAATGTTAAGTACATGGCAACATTAGAATTTTGTTTTCTGTTTGCCAAAAGGACAAAGTTTCCTTGAAGTATTGGTCTGCTCTCAAATTACCAAGAGATTGTGAAAGATTTTCTAGTTGTTTTATCAGAATAATTTCTTGGGCTTCATTCTGCTTAAATCCAGTCTTTGAGTTCTTAAGAAAACAAAATCTTAATATTAAAAGAGCTGCTTTGCTAACTATATAACATTCTCTTTTTGCCTTTAAAGTCTTTTATTGTCACTTTGGTTAAATGAGTAAGTATTGATTTTATAATTGTGAGGGAAGAAAGGAAGCAAACTCCACAGTCCAAGCAGGTTTATTGCAAAACCTTTTCCAGAGTATCTCGCCTGGCTTTAATACATCTGCATATCAATTGGCGTTCAGAGGTGGAAAGTAGTATGGCTTTAGTGCATTTGCATCATTCCTCAGGGGTGGAGAGAAGTTCATCTCCATATCAATGGGTAATTACCCGGGCAACCGAGGGCAACGGAGGGCGTGAGGGCGTGTCTGTACCCGAGAGGTGAGGGGAGGGCTGGTTTTGCTTCTGCTGGAACAGGACAGAGAGAAGGCCTTGGACTGCAGTTTGTGAGCAATAAACAGGTTTTAAACTTTATTTCTCCCTTTGACTGATTTCAGTTTTTAGAGATATTTTGCCCCGGGATTTCCTCTCCCCGGACTTACAGACCCCTCTGTCCTGGCCAGCAGAACAAAAGAAAAGAGTCTCTAAAGGTCAAGAGGCTTTTTATGGCCAGGGCTTTGGCAGGCTCTTTGAGGGGAGGAGTCAGGGGAAAGGTGGTCTTGTGGCTTGCTGACGTGTCCTCTGGAGGATGCTTGTAGCCTAAGTATGATGACACCTAGGTCTCTCTGAGGTGGTGGGTAGGCTTATTCAAAAGGCAGTACTCAGGTCCGAATTCTATCAATAATGGTCTGTGATCCTATGTAGTTCAAATCTTTTGATATTTCAACAACTTCCCAAAAATCAGATTCTAAAAAAGCCCTTTTCACCTCTACTCTGAGATTTTCCGAGGGCCCTTGGAACATGCCAGAGAATTTTCTTACAAAAGAGAGATATTTAACAAAATTAGGCTTATTTATTTGGTATCTTAAATTATATAGGAAGCATTGTCAAATAAATGATGCCTAACCTTAGATTATATTGGTGTGGGAAAATGTTATTTAAATGTGTTCTAGAAATTATATGAAATTTCTAGAAATCTGATGTCCTCGTATGTTTTTAACTTCGAATGTCATGTGTCATAGAAATAACCAAATTTCCTTGTCAATTACATTATGATAACCTCTCATCAGATCTTTAACCATGGCCATTTTCAAGTCTTTTGTGATTTATAGACAGTTACTGTTTTAGTCCAGAACTAGCGAAAAAACTAGATTCAATGAGGTAGAACATTCATGATCTCAATTTTTAATGTGAAACTTACAGGGAAGTCTCAGAGGAGGAAACCATAGGGACCAAGGGCAGGCTGCCCCAAAATGTGCCATTGTGACCTGCAGATTACTTCAGAATTGAGAATAATCAAGGCTCCAGTGAACAATCAAGGCCCAAAAGACTCAGGAAGAAACACTGACCTCCCAACTCCCCAGCTGCGGAAAAAGAATTTAGCTAGAGGACTTGTGTGAGGAAGAGCACTATCTATAATGTAATGTGAACTAGGTGCAGTAGACAGGGAGGGGATGTGGCCGTATCTGTTAAAATTCCCCTTTGTGATCCCTCATTGTTTCTGTGTGGCCCATCAAGTATATTGTTTATCCAACATTTACTCTTTTCATATTCCAGGAATTGCTTCCCTCTTCCTTTGAAGTCTCAGGCCCCACCCCCTTCTCCTGGGTTCAGGCGACATATAGACCTCACTCTCCCTGACTCTTTGGAACCCGTGTCTATGGCTTCCCAGTATATATGTAAGTTAACTTGTTCTTTCTTCTGCTAAAAAAAAAAAAAAGCTACAGTAAGAAAGACAGTGCTTATTGGCAACAAGATAGACAAATAGATCAATGGGACAGAATAGAGAATCTGGACCTAGACATTTGTACAGTTCTACTTCAAAACTATTTCTCAAATTACATATAAATTTAAATCAAAATGGATCATACATCTAAATGTGAAAGCCAAAATTATTAAAAAGTGAGAAGGTACATGAGAAAATCTTACTGACTCTGAGTTAGGCAAGGATTATCTTAGATATCACCAAAGCATGACGTGTGTAAGAAAAAAATTGACAAACAGGACTTCATCAAAATTAAAAGTTTCTGCTCTTTGAAGGGCAAGTTAAGTGAAGGAAAAGACCAGCCACAGGCTAGAGAAAATACTTGCAAATCACAGATCTGAGAAAGAACTAGTATTTAGTATATATAAAGAACTACCAAAACGCAATAATATGAAAACAAAGAAGCCAATTAAAAAAAAATCATTTAAGTAGGTAGTTCACCAAAGAAGATATAGGAATGGCAAATAAGCACACAAAGAGTGATCAACAGCATCAGTCATCAAGAGAAAGAAAATTAAGACTGCAATGGGCTATCACAACATACAGCTCAAAATGACTACAATGAGAAACAGCCCTGCCAAGTGCAAACAAGGACTAGTACCACTGTGAGTCATTCAGACTGATTCACAAATGACTGATTTGAAGGCTATGCATTTCTAAAATCTGACCAATGACAGACCTCAAAGGGAGAGCATACATACTGCCTTGATTAAGTGCTTCCTCTTGGTAATCTATGTTAGCTTTCTCCCAGAAATTCTGTAGTTGATTTACTCTAAGTCTACACATGTCAAAATGTTTGCACATTTTGACATCTGCAGCTTTTATTTCAATTAGAGGTATAATGCAGCTTGTTAAGACTCATTAATGAGTGATGTGTTCCCTACAAATAATTTCAACTATATTTCTGCATCATACTTTCTTAATTTAATAATAGCACATTTTACCATAATGCTTTGTGACATCAACATTTGTATTTGCATTAGCACAACAAATACAAATGATAATGTTGTTGATATTGAATATTTAATTGAATTTACACTTAGGTCTTGCACTATCAAAAACATCAAATGACACATCTTCAACAGAATAAATGTTCAAAACTTTACTTTTATTTCATGATTTGAATAAAAATTAAACAATTACTCAAATTAACTTAATTGGCTTTTCTATCTGAAGCATCTGATAACACATAATATATTCAACTGACATCATTTAACTGAAATTCTGCCGATGGACCCAACTCAGTAACAGCTATCATTTCAGCTTATAAATGCGCAGAAAGCCTTAAAATTAATTAAACTAATTAGAGTTGTCATTTGAGCTAAATACAAAGTCATGTGTTTGCACATCATCTCAAGGGCCAAACCACACACCCATTCTTGGGACAAGCTTGGGGTTTCTGAAGCCCAAAGGGGAGGCTCTGTTCCATGTGTTTTCTGACTGTGGTCCACTGAGAGCCTATGGCAAATTCTCCTTGACCAAACTCTGGCCCGGCCTTTCTGAGCCCTCTTCTCCGTATGGACTTAAAAGCAGCACAGACACAGGTCTACCTCGAGCAGGAGGTGTTGGGGAGACACTGCCAACAGACCTGCCGGCGAGCATCCTTCCAATTCTGTACCTGAGCCAGGGGGGTGTTCAGAAAGCCAGAGACCTGGAGGATGCCACGAGAAACCCGCAGAGGTACTGGCCTCTGCGCTCATATCCACTCCGGGCCCTTGGCCTCCACGGGTAGAACACACCGAGAGATGTGCTCTTTCTGTCCTGCTGTGATGACACATCTGTTTGGATTCAGGTCTAGGCAAAGTTGTCCTGCATTCAGACTTGAACATCACCCTTCATCCAACGATGCAGACAGAGGCCTCTTTTGGCCTAAGTTTTCACTTGTTAAGGAGCTATTCCAGAGACCCACGGGCACGACTGGACGCCACGCTCCATGGCTGCATCTGCACTCCAGTGGTTCGGCCCCTGTCAGCCTTGTTGCTATTCTCCTCGCTCTGAGGGGGCAGAAGACAGAATGACGAGCCCCCACCATCGTTCCCAGAACTGCGCATTTGTGCCCATCCAGGGCAGCAAGGACTTTAAAACAGGTGAGATTCAGTTAAGGACTTTGAGATGGGAAGTGTCCTGGACTCCCCAGGTGCACCCCAGATCATCACAATGGTCCTCACAGGAGGGAGGCAGGAAGGCCAGCCTCTGAAGAAGGTAATGTGACTACAGAAGCAAAGACTGGAGAGGCAGATAGGAGCTTCTAGAAGCTGCAAGAGGCAAGAATCCTCACCCAGAGCCTCCAGAAGGAACCAGCTCTGCCAACACTTGGGTTTTAGCCCCTTTAAGACTCATTCCAGACTCCTAGCTCCAGAACTGTGAGAGAATAAAGTTGTGTTATTATAAGCCACTAACTGTGGTGTTTTGTTAAAGCAGCCACAGGAAACTAATCCAGTGGTCATGTTTTGAACATCGAGTTCTAACAGGTGCCTAATGGAGGTAAAGCTTTATCCACCGGCAAGGGTGGACTAATGGCGACATGGTGGAATCCTTTCTATCCAGGTCTGAAGCCATTTTTCCCTCTTGCTGACAATAAGTCTTAGAAAAAGTAACTGAGCCCCCACACCTGGGCCCCTCCCCTGTAAGCAGCGTGAGCAGTCCCTGTTCAGTGGCCTCTGGCAGGATAAAAATTCAGATAATAGGTTGGAGTGTTACTCGGTGCCAGATGCCTTTCCAAAGGGCACTTTGTTGAAAGTCAGGGGAATACGAGACGCAGGCAGCCTACCCGAGCCCTCAGGCTCAGTGATGGGCTGTCTGCACCTGTCACTCTCTGAGATGCCGTGCCCCCATCTTCGGAGAGCAAAGGGCCCCGGCCTGGGCTTCAGCAAAGATCTTACCCCACAAGCCATTTCCCTACCATGGTTTCCCACTTCTCCACACCCACCAGCTCCCTGGGCAGCACAGGCAGCGACTGTGCCTTCTGCTCACAGAGGCAAAGCTCACACCAGAGAACGTTTGCATCAGGCCAGGTGCAAAGCTCAGCCGTCCTGGGCACAGACCTCCCCACAGTAGTTGGACCATCGCTAGTCTGCGGGCAGCATCCACCCCAGGCCCTCCCAGAACATCCAGGCAGTGGGGGGCTCTGCTCAGGCACCTTGACCTTTCCAAGGACCCCTGTCTGCTTCCTCCCCTAGCCCGTCCCTTGGGCAAGAGCTGGCGGCTCCCTTCCTGTCTGATGTGGGCAGATGCGCACCATCCATCCCACTCCTCCAGCACCCACCACACAGCTCTCAAAATGCCTTTCCCAGCTCCGCCCTAGCCTGGGGCTACCGCCTTGCCCAGGGGTGGTGCAGGAGGGACTGTCCTCCAGACCTGGGAACAGTGAGTAACAACCGCCTGCGTTTACTCAGCCCTGCTCGGTGCTCAGCCAAGCTTCTGCCTGCCTTCTTCCAGGCCACACAGATCCTGTTTCAGCAGCAAGGGGCACGTCTGGCTAAGGTTGTAGATTGGTTGGTGGGATGTGAGCCCAGCTCCAGTCCGGAGCCCAAGCCTGTGAACGCTTGTATTTTCTTGAAGAGCAAGGGCTCTTCACTGTTTCTCTGTTGATGAGAAACAGCATCTGATGGAAAAGCATCTGCAGGAATATTTACCTCTGCCAGACCTTCTCCGCGGGGTGGGGAGGCACCTGTCAGAAGTGTCCTTGCCCCAAAGCAGGGGAGTGGCTGCTGTCAAGAGCCTGACATGTATGAAGCGACTACTGTCCTCTTCGTGGGAGTAAACGGAGCCACCCACAGGAGAGCAAGCAAAGGCTTCCCATCCCAGGAGAGCCAGCCCCCTTCCTCGTGCCGGGCAGACTCACAGGCAGGCAGAGCTGGAAAGCCTTACAGCGGGAGAAAAAGAGGGGGCTCAGGTGTGCCCTGACTGGAGGCTGTTGGCCTGGGGAAGATGGGGCCGGCGGGCTCACTGGAAGTGGGGCAGCCTATGTGGGGGGTTAACGGAGCATATTTGACTTTCTCTGGTTGATCCTAAATTAGAAATGAGGACAAAAGTCAGGGAAGCCGGCACTCACTGACCGCCCTGGGAAGACTGCTGCGGAAGTTGTGGGTCACTCTCTCCTGTCGCGTATGGTCTGGCCGTTGCGTAGGGGAGCAAAATCTACTTATCTGCACTGTTACGTTCTGTTCTTGAGGCCTGAAAATTAAACTGACACAACTCATTAATGGGAGAGAAAGTAGCTGACCATGCTATGGTCACAGTTAAAGGCTTATACATCTGACTTAGTAGGGAAAGGAAGGAGGAAGAAACAGCTCCTCTGAGCTTCTTTTTCTATGGGAAAAACATACAGGTTTCTCTAGGAAAAACAAATGACCTTTTAGCAGAAGAGACAGCAAATTTGCGATAATGTCTGTTGAAGCAGGTAGGAGAGGCTTTCTGTCTTCCTCAGGGCTGCAGCACTCCCCCAGAGAGGACGTGGGTAGTGGCCCCAGTTCTTGGAAGTTGTTGCCTTTAGTCAGGTAAGGGGAGCTCCACGGAGGCTTCTCTCTGCATCTCTTGAATCTCCAATGTCTTTAGCTCACAATGATCTTTATGACAATGCTGGGGTTCCAGGGGCCCCCACATCTCTTGTAGAGGCAGTCTCGCACCATCTGCAGATGAGGGAACCGAGGCTTGGCAGAGTGAAATGCCTCCCCCAGGCTGCCCATCCGATGGGTGGCAGAGCCGTCCTCCCCTGGTGTGCTCTCTACCAGGGCACCCGTGCATACAGGGGGCACCCGGCACCGTGCAGAGAGGACTTCACAGAGGAGGCTCCCATCTTTCCATCCATTGTCTGTTAACAGGCACTTGCTTGATACTTGAAATCCAAAGGTCAGTATGACACAGTCCACACTGTAAAGGGAGACAGAATCATAAAGAATTATGGATGTCATAATATATTAAAAGCTCCAATAATTTCTTGGGGAAAGTATCTGCCCACCCATCTATAGCCTAGAAAAGCATGCTGCCAGCACATTCATCCAGCAGTGATGAGCGCTTTCACCAAGCTCGTGAGATGGCAGCAATCTGTGTCTTCCTGTTACTATATTCTGTGTTTTCCAAATTGTCTACCTTCAGAATTTATTATTTTTATAATGGGGGTAGGAGGTTTTACAAAGTCCTTGGTATTTCCTTATTGCCTGAAAGTCTGATTGGTTACCCGGTCAGCCTTCCATGCCTCTACCCTGGGCAGCTGCCCTCCCCCCGCCCCAGGACACCAGGCTTTCTCGCCTCTGGTCCTTGCTCACCTTGCATTCTGTCTGGAGGGGTCTGACCCCCATCTTTGCTTGGGAAAGTCCCCCTTATTCCTCAAATCCCAGCCAAAACGTCTTCCTTCCTCAGTCTCTGTCCACTTCTCAGATTTTGACACTTCCTGTCTTCTTCCAAAAAATGCGCTTTGTAATGGATGCATAATACTCCCCTGTGGAAGCACCATAATTTATTTCATCAGTCCTTGATTTGGGAATACTTGAGTTATTTCCAGCATTCGTATTGTATTATAAGTAATGCTGTAATAAGCCTTTGTTGTTCACAATACGCAGTCGTATCTCTGTTTTCTCACACTAGATTTCTCAAAGTGAAAACTTTAGGTCAAAGAATAAGAACATTTTTAAGGCTCTTCCTACGTATTTCAAAACTGTCTTCCAAACAGGTGTACAGTTTGTGCCTGGGCAGCGGTGTGTGTGTGTGCCTGCCCCACACCAGCTGCACCAGGAGAAAGCCTCATCATTTCAAAAATGTATGTTGGTTTCATAGCTAAACATGCTATTTCTTCATTGTTTTGATTTGCATTTCTTTGACTGTTAGACTGAGTTTTTCAAAATAAGCTCATTTTTTACAAGTATTTAAATAGTGTAGTGGCTAAAGGCTTCAGAGTCCAAGATGGGCTCAAATCTTGGCTCTGTTGGTGTAGTGGGGGGATTCCATAACCCCTCTGAGCCTCTGGGACCAGCAGCAAATAGGGAGTCGGGCTGAGGCTCACCTCCTGGAGCCCTTCAGAGGACTGAATAAAGACGTGTGCAGATAACAGCTCAGTGCCTGGGACCCAAGCGCTCCATAAACATTGCCATTACTGTTATCAGAGCCCTTAGACCTTAATGTTTTATGTTCAGATTGTATGTTTTTTGACCGTTTTTTAGTGGAGTATAGTTTTCATATTATAAGAGCCCTTCTATACATTAAGGAGTTCAACCCTTTCTTGCCTTATTTATACAGATATCATTGCAACGTTTACCACTTATTTTTATTTTGCGTGATTTTTATTCCAGGAGATACTTATTTTATGTAGACAAACATACTCGTATCTTCACTTATGGTTCCTCCAATTAATTTTATGCTTGCAATTCCTTCCCACAACTGAGATCAATTAAATATTTTTCCCTCCATTTTTACAAAAATCATTCTTATGCTTATCTCTTACATCCACAGAAAGACTATTTTGGTCTCAGTTATCAGGGATGAGCTAACCCAATCCTTGCACAACACTACTTAGAAAATAATTCTTTATGGATTTAAAAGCAGAAGGTGACATGATTCAATAAGAGTTCAAATAGCTTGCTAGCTCCAGTGGCCAGAAAAACAACAGCAATTGTACAAGTGGCCAACGTATACGAGTGCTAACTGTGCAAGGCCCTCTACACACACACGAACTCACTCAAGACTCAGAACCACAGGAGGAGGAGACTGAGGCACCCTGGAGTTCACTAACTTGCCCAAGGCCAGGGCCAGGGATGGAGCCAGGTAAAGGTGTGCTCAGAGTTGAGGAGACAGGTTTACCCAAAGCAGTGGTCTCCATGAGGGACAGTGGGGCCCACCAAGGCAGGAGCGGGAGAGGGCATCCTGGTGACACATGAGTCTGGGATTGACAGCCAACTGCCTACGGGGCACCACTGGGAGGAGAAGCGCTGAAGAGTCCCATCTGAGCGTGCAGCAAGGTGACCCCCTTCTGCCTCATGGCTGCTCCTGGCCCGGGCTGCATGCGCGGGCGTAGGAGCCACGCAGTGGGCCTCCCAATCCTCAAACGCGGTAGGCACTGACTAGCAGGCTGGACTCGTCTTTGTCCTTCCTCGCAGGCCACTCACGTGTTCCTCTTCTGCCTCCTCTTCTCTCCTGGGCACCCTCTGCTTGTAGGAAGCCTAGCTCTGGCCTTGAGCTTCTGCAGAGGGATGTCCAAGTGACACGCCTGGTCCTACCTGGGCCATCGGTCACTTCCAAGGGAGCTCATGGTCCCCGAGTTACAAAGGCCACTGGCTGGGTGTCCCCTGAGGGGCTCTAGGGCTCCTGTCATTGACCAGCCCCTCCAGCAGAGGACAGCCTTGACCAGGCCAGTCACCAATGGGCATGACATGCCCACTGTTAGTCTCCACTCTGAAACTTCCAAGCATAATGATGAGTCCATTTTCTGAGACTTGCGACAGCTACTGAGTTGAGGGTGAATCTCCACAACGTGCCACAGCTGTGACCACTGTCACATCACCTCTCAGCAGTGCGGCAGCCAGGTCTCAGCATACAAGGCAAAACAGAAATTGCCCAGATTTCCACTGCTCCAAACAGGGCGTACATTTAGAGATTTGGGCTTCTGTGAGGGTGAATTTGGGGTCCTCTCTCCACCTCTAACTGCCACATGGACAAGTTTCTTCTCTGTCCTCTGCTGACTCTTTCCTAAATTCGGCCACTGAAGCTCCCAGCTCAGGGGATTTGGGAAGACTGTGATAATGTGCCTGCAGGACTGGGTCAACAAATACCAGCTTCCTAAAACGAGGTTTCTTTCCTTTCTTTCCAAGTTACCAATTTGCGAAGTTCATTTATCCGCCATGGGATATTTCACCAGAAATGCACGTAGGCTGGGGAAATGCGGCCTGGCTTGCGAGCCCACCCGGCAGGTCCTCTGCAGCTCATCGGTTGCAAAATTCCTGTGTGCTTAGAATTCCTCATCTGCCACAAGATCCTGATTCCCATTCCACTTGCCTCTGCAGATGCCCGAGTTCCATCCAGTGCCCAGATCTCTGCATGGCCTAGTATGAGGGTGCTCTACAAGTAGAGACGGCACTCTTGGCACCCGGAAGTGGTCTGGGTGTCCTTGTTCCTCCCTTCCTGGCTTTTCCCAGCACCCCTGTCTCTTTCCCGGGCTGATGGGGACACACAGGTGTCTTGCAGATGGTTCCCCTTCCCTTTTCTGTGTCTCCTCTGACCAGGCAGCCAGGCTTCTCTGGCCCACCCCCTTCGCTGCCGTGGAACCCAGGGGCTGTTCTGTTAGCCTGTCTTAGCGGATTGCTCACTAATAATTGTGTTTGAACTTCAGGCGTGTCACTCACCTTGCATTTCCTGTTGAGGGAGACACTTGTTCCATGACCTC
The DNA here is from genome assembly GCF_030020395.1 of Manis pentadactyla. Taxonomy (NCBI): domain Eukaryota; kingdom Metazoa; phylum Chordata; class Mammalia; order Pholidota; family Manidae; genus Manis; species Manis pentadactyla. The sequence continues at coordinate 193,516,209 of NC_080019.1, forward strand.
AGCTGTATCCATCAGCAAAGCCACAAACACCCACTCCCCCACCCGCCTCCTTTTCTGGCACCACCACCCCCATCCCCACCACTCTGGCCTGGCAGACTTCCTGCTGGGGCCATGGCCTATTCTGGGGGGAACCACACAAAATGAACTGGGCCCAGGAGACAAAAATCAGGGCAGGCCATTTGTGAGGTTGAGTCAGTCCCCAAGTGGCCAAGATGGAAGGCCGTGGGGATCCTGAGAGCTTTGGGGTTTGGCATCTGAAGCCCTTGGGGAGCCACCTTTGGAGGCAACATGGAGGCGCCCCCCACAAGTCAGAGCACATGGGCCTCTGGGTTTTCAGCTGCAGGCAGCCATAGTCTGAGTCTTTCACACCAGGAAGTCCAGCCATGCCAACCTCCCCCCCACCCGCCCTGCCCCACCTCCCCCCAGCCTCCAGCCCGTGTGGCCTCTTGCAGGAGGGATGGCCTGTCCCCACTACTCCAGCACCGCAGTCCCCATGCCTCTTCCCATGTGCATCCTCAATATCCCGCTTGTCTGCACAGGAGACCCACGTATGCCCCCCTGGTGTCAGGTCCCGGCAATGTTGCAGCAACAGCGAGCTTGAGTGAGAGCCTTAGGGCTCCCAGCGGTAGAACGGGGGTACTATTTCCCTTCTGGCTCTCATAGGGGCCACGGGACAGAGGGGCGTGGATGTATTTGCCAACTCAGCAGAGGGGCTGCCGCAGAGGGCGGCTTCCTCAAACACATCACAGCAAACAGAACCTTCCACTCACTGCCTCTGGCCGGCTCCTGGATGATGCTCAGGAAGGTGTGGGGACCAGTCAGGCAGGTCCCCAGGAAGCTGACAGTATTTGCCTTCAGTCGCTGGGCTGGTCCGCAGCCTGCTGGCACCACGCCCCATGTGTCAGCCTCCGGGAGGCACACCGGCCTTTTCCACTGTGTCTCTTATTTTATTTACCAAGTTGCTGTGAGCAAAGGCAGCACGCAGAGCAGGCACCTCCGAGAACCTGCCCTGTGGGAAGGCGCCCCCCGTGTGCCCGGGATCTCATGCTGCCTCGGCACTGACCCCACTGGGCGCTCACCCATCCATGTCTTCAGTGTTAATTCGTTTTGTTCTCACGTAGCCCGAGGGGTCGGAATTCACTCAGCAACGTCTACTGAGTGTGTGCTTCTACAAAGTGCTGTTCTAAGTGCTGAAGACACATCAGTAAACAAAACATATAAAACCCCTGCTCCTATGAGCCTTACATCCTAGCTAGGAAGACAGACCCCACAGACACACATACATATAGAATGTGCTGGAAGGAGCTACGTGTAGTTATGTTGAGCAGGGACTTGATGGAGGGCAGACAGTGAGCCAGGGGGATGTCATCCCCACTTTACAGAAGAAGAGACCAATGCACAGACAGGTGAGGACTTTAGCCAAGGTCATGAGGCTCATTATTCAGCAAAGTCTGTCACTGAGCCCAAGTATTCTGACTACAGAATGTTGTGTGTCTTTTGCTACAGTAAAAACAAAAAAAACCCCCACAGCATTCACAGGAGGAATAATTCACCACACCCCGAGTCCCCAGGTGGGTGCCCATCCATGTGTCACAGCTCGTCTCTTGCAGCAAAGAGCCAGGAGGCAGGGACACCTGCAGGGGAGGACCATGATGGGGATGAAGGCCCTGGGCGGCCTCCCAGCCACTGCCACCGACACACTGGTACTCAGGCCTGGCAGCTGGTGGGGGGGGAGCAGATTAGGCCCACGGTGTGGCCTGGGTGCCCTCCCAATGTCCAGCCCAGGCTTCCCAGTTCCAGATTCTAAGCTCTTTCACTCGGCCCTGTGGCCGAAGCCCCTCATAGGAGGAGGCTGTGCGGGGCAGGGCCCACAGCCTGCAAGCTCCCAGCCCCTCCCAGTTCCCGGCTGTGGCAGGGGCTTCCCCAAAACACCTGGCTGAGCCCAGCCGACAGTGTCAGCCTGTCTTCACTATCCCCATGCAACACCATTTTTGCAGGCCCAGGGAGAAGCTGCCCGGCCCCTGAATAGCCCCTGCGGGAGGTGAGTGATCACAGACATGCCCGCCAACTCGCAAAATGACCCTGAACACACACCCCAGAGCTCACAGGGGCAGCTCAGGAGGCCATGGCTTATTGGAAAAATAAATTTTATTAATAATCACAGTTGGTATATTTACTGAGCTCTTAATATATTATGCCCCATGCACTGCAAGTACTTTGCTAGTAATATTTCACTGAATTCCTATAGGCACCCAGTGAGGAAGGCCCTGCCATCGCCACTTCCCAGATGAGAAAGCTGAGGTTTCCAAAGGTCAGGCGACCAGCCCAGCAGCAGCCGTCAGTTGGGATGTCCCCTCTGTGGCCCCGTCTCAGGCTCCAGCACAGTGGTCTGACCTGCACTGTGAGGGTACAGTGGATTTTAGAAGTAGAAAAAAGGGGTTCATAGCAAAGGGAAGCAGGGGCTTCAGCTAGATGAAACCGTTGTGAGTTAAAATGCACAATAAAAAGCAAGAGAAACCCTTCAGCCATGGGCCCAATAGTTATCTGTGTCATTCTTAAACTAGTCTGGAAACAAAGCTCAAATGGGAGCCTCAGGCATTCCTTTAAGAATGGCAGCAACCTCTTGCCCAGTGGGATCCCACCCCCAGCCCCCAAATTAGGCCTCTGGAAGTACCTACCCGCACTGGGTTGACTTAGGTCAGGTTCTGGGGGGTCTGCTCTGCCCTGGGTAAGCTCTGCAGAGGTCACACAGCTGCCAGCCCTCCAGGAGAAGGCCACCCACAGGAGGGCTGGGCCGCCCCAAGCACGCAGCATGCCAGGAGGAACATGCGGCACAGGGCCACAGGCAGGGAGGTGTGGGCTGAGCAGATGATGCTGACGAGAACACAGAGATGTGCAGGAATGTACAGGACTTCTCCAAGGAGTTTGGCGACAAGGGAAGAGGGACAGTGACAGGAGTGTAGCTTCTAAGTTCAGCATATTGAAGAGGTTTTTCAGAGTGGGCAAGTCCTGAGCAGCCATGAGGGTAGAGCAGCTGGGGGGGTGTTGAGTTGTGTCCCCCCACAAGAGGAGTCCATTTCTTAACCCCCGTCCCTGTGGATGGGACCTTATTTGGAAGACGGGTCTTTGCAGGTGTGATCAAGGTAAGATGAGGTCACACTAGATCAGGGTGGGCCCCAAATCCAACAACTGGCAGCCTCAAAAGGAAAGGGAGATTTGGACACAGACACACAGAGGGGGACGATGTGAAGGGACGTGGAGAGGAGACGGCCATGTGAGGACGGAGGAGAGCCACCTGCCCCCCCCAAGGATTGCCAGCACCCACCAGAAGGAGGAGACGGGTGGGAAGGAACCTCTCCTGGAGCCTTCAGAATGAGCACAGCCCTGCCCACACCTGGATCTCAAGTGTCCGGCCTCCAGAACTGTGGGAAAATACATTTCTGTTGTTTAAGCCACCCAGTGTAAATTTGTTGTGACAGCCACAAGAAACTAATGCAGAGGGTGAACAGCTTGGCTCTGATTTCTTGGAGTTGGACACAGGATTGGATGTGACCCTGTGGTCTGTCTGAGCAGAGGAAGGAGCCTGCCCAAGAGCAGGCCACCCCTTCCCTTCCACCCTCTCCCGGGGGCAGCAGACCTGAGGAACCCCTCTGGGGCCCTTGCTGCAGGCGATCCCCTGTCCAGTGCCAAAGGTGGCATGTTGGGGCATCTGAGCAGGGCAGGAAACAATGAGCATGCAGCGATTCCCTGGTGGGAGAAAGCTCCCAGCTCCTCTGCTGCTTCAACACCAGCATCTGGGCTCCATCGGGAAAGAAAACAGACTGTGAAGCAGACAGTCAGGAAAAGAAGGACAGCGTTGCACGGACAGTTTCCACGTTCCGCACTGTCTGTGTTGCCACTTGGACATGTTGGAACCCCTCACTTGTTAATTGGTAGCTGGCTGTGCAGCAATAAATCCACCTGCACCCACCCATAAATCAGTCAAAGGCAGGAAAAGACGCTGACTTAGTCACATATGCCTGTACTCAGACTCCAGCCAGTTCAGTGGTTGCTGCCATTGGAGCCCCTGGACACAGCAAAAAGGAGAATCTCAGGAAACCTAGGGTGCCTGCTCAGGGGTCCCCACAACCTGGCTTGAGTTTCTAAAACCAACCAGAGAGAGTGCCCAGATGTGCTTGTGCAGATTATTTTCTGAGAGAGTACATAACTGTCACCCTATTATTATTTCTTTCTTTTTAATGCTTATAACATTAAAAGGTCAGATAGTGTTGCAAGGCTTGTGATAATAAACGGTGGCTGTCACCGCGCCCCTGCCCACTTCCAGCTCCCTTGAGTCAACTACTTCTGAATCTCTTCACTGCTTTTTTTTCATCTTCACCTCCACATTTTCAGCTAACATGATTACTCTACTATTTCTTGGTTTTTCCATTTTGGCTGACATACCCACCACGCACACACTCAACCTCTTCTACCAAACCCGTCATCTTCATAACTCACTTATATCACACTCTTTGGCAAAATCAACATTTAGTGTTGACATTGTTATGACTCCATATATGTTGCAGCTAAGCCACTTATACCACTAAGATTACTTTTTCTTTCTTGCAACTTTTGTTTTTCCTGGAGTTAACTACTGCCTCATTTTTTCCATATATTTAATTTTTCATTTACAACTTAATAATCATTCCCCCAAATTATCTGACAAAGCTGAAAAGTCCCCTCAGCAAAATCACACACATCAGGTAATCATTCATTTTTGTCTTTTATCTGTTATTGGCTTGTTTTTTCCCTTCTGGAGCTCTCTGTCTTCCTGTTTGTGTCTGTACTGGTGGGCCTCCTGGCTTGTGGCACAGCTCTACCCCTTCAACATCAGTGAGAACCTCTTTATATTTTTCCATGCTAGATATAATGTTTCCTGTGCCCCTTGTCCTTCTCTTTCTGGGTTTACTTCCTTGCTCAAGTAGAACATGTCCTCCAGTAACTTCCTGAAAAATGATGCATGTGAGGTACAATTTTTAAATTTTACATATCTTCAAATATCTCTGTTCTAGCCTTATAATTGATTGATGGTTTGTATAGATAAAGAATTCCAGGTAAAACTTCTTTAGGATTTTTATGGCATTACACCATTAGCTTCTGCTCTCCAGTATTACAATTGAGAGATTCTAATCTTTTCAAATTATCTCATTATTTTTCTTTTATAATATTTATAACCTTTTTTCCTAAATTCCCAGTGTTTTGAAATTTCAAGATGATACCCTATTTTCATTTATTGTTTGGAAACCTGGTTAGCTCTTTCAATCAGGAAACTCATGTCCTGCAGTTCTGGGTAATTTTCTTGTATTGTTTCTTTGATAACTTTCTCTTCTTTCTGCTCTTCCTTGAGTCACCAGGTCTACAGCCTGTCTGGTTTAATTTCTCGGCCTTGTATACACACCATGAGTATTCTTCAGTTGGGATGGGACAGTTGTTGGCTCTGTGGGAGACAGGAGGAAATTTTAGCAACTAAGTATTTCATACAGCGTGCTTTCAGTGTTTCAATTCTTCACTATTCAGCCAACCCCTCACTCCCACCTTCAAAGATTCCCTCCTGACTCCAATTCCTCAGCCATTCTGGAGCTCTGTAATGCAAGTTGCTTGCATAGATTAGTGATGATCCTGGTAAGCAGTTTTGCTTCAATTTGCACTGGTCTGCTGTGCCAGTGTATCACTTACAGATTATATTTGACGGCATGTGACAGAACCCCATTCCACGGATCAACCAAATAGTATTTTAATTTTATTACCAAAAATAAGCAGTCCCTGGCTGTTACAGCAGCCCCATGATGTAGTCCCTGGGCCAAGTTCCCCCCATCTTTCTGCTCTGCCATCCTTCTCATCTGGCTTTGACTCTTGTGGTAGCTCCATGGTTACAAGACCTCCCCAGGCCCATGTCCACATTCCAGTCAACAGAAGGAGGAAAAAAGAAACAATGAGCAGGAAGGAGTGGCTCCAATGTCAGAAAGCATTTTTCCAGAATCTCCAGCAGACTTTTACCTACACAGAACCATGTGGGTAGCCTTACAGTCAAGGGGTGTTGGGAAACAAGTTAGTAAGGAACATTGCTGTCCCAACCAAAAGCCTGACAAACTTCAAACTAGATGATTGTGAACCCCTCAGTGCAAATAGTCTGTGATGTTTCAGTGATTCAGGCCAACATCCTCCCTGGAGGTAACTCCAGAAGTGGTTGTCAGCTTGGCAGTTAGGTTTCTCTGGGGGGAGCCCCTCCTCTGCTGCTCTCACACTCTGACCCAGGCCTCCTCCAGCCCAGGGAACGAGGACGGAAGGTCGGCCTCATGTGAGTGCACACCCACTGGAAGAGGGCAGCCCCCACATGGGAAAGATGCTGAGCCACTGGCATGCATGGGACAGCACTGGCCCCACCCTCAGAGCCTGATGTCCCCCAGGGGACCACAGCCACCATCATAAAGGCCAACGCTGGTTAGTTACTTATGGGTAAGTGCTGTGTGTTCATTTTATAAGACCACCTTAGAGGGGGTATGGCATCATCTTTGTGTGTGAGAAGACATGGCAAAGCCAGGAATCCTATGTGCTTCCTTCAGCTCCTCCCACCTGACCCTCCTAGAGATCAGAACCCGGCTGGACAGAACATCTTTCCCAAGGTTTGGGACACCCACCCTATGGAATCACAGGAGGACAGGGGCCAAACCACCACATTCACTTCCCACTTTCAGCACCTTCCAGGTGTTTCCCAAGTGCATTTAGGAGATGACTCAGCCCGCAAGGGAACCCTCACAGGGATTTCAAACTGGAAGGAAAGTGCCAGCCACAGTGTGGATGCTCCTTCTCCAACTGGGGTGGGGGTTGGTTCCTGCTCCTCCCCAACCCTGAGTAGAGACTGTCCCCAGGCCCCCAGATGGCCAGTCCAGTTGCTAAGAACAAATGCCATCACAGTTCCCCCAGCAGACAATGGAGATCGTGTCACTTCCATGATCTCTCCATGCAGCCTCCACTTTCGAGACTGGATGGTGAGCACTGGAACTCAAATGTTTCCCAAAGGCAGGTGGGGCAAGACCACGGTTCTTGGTGGTCTTGGCAGCTAAGTCCTAGGAGAGGAGCTAACCCAGTGGGTATTTTTAACCACCAGAACATTTCAGTTCATGTGTTTGTTGTTTCTGAGCAAACCAAATCGGTGACAATATACATAAAATGAGTCTATAAATTTGGTCTACAAAGGGATTTTTCTTTGTAAGCAAGCCTTTTGAGTCCTAAAAATGTACTCGGTTTCTCAAAATTTTGATCGATGTACGACTACTTCATCAACTAGAACAGATAGCTGGGTATAATATTACTCCTTGTTCAAGGTAGTATTTGAAAAGCTATTGTTGATGAATTAATTTCTTGTATTAGTTTCTTAAGGCTGCCTTAATAAGGGACCACAACCTGGGACTACAGCAACAGAAATTCATTCTTTCACAGTTCTAGAGACTAGAACTCCCAAATCAGGGTGTGGGCAGGCCCACGCTCCCTCAGAAGGCCCTGGGAGGCTCAGTCCTGCCTCTTCCAGCTCCTGGCGCCACCAGCATTCCTTGGCTTACAGATGCGTCACCCCAGTCACATGGCCACCGCCTCCTCCCTGGGCCTTCACATCATCTTCCTTTCTAAACTGCCCCTTTTCACCAGCCAGTCATATTGGATTAGGGCCACCCATGACCTCATTCTAATTTGATCACCTGTTAAGTCCCTGTCTCCAAATAAGGTCATATTCTGAGGTAGGGGAGAGTCAGAACCCCAACATATCTTTTTGGGGGTACATAATTCAACCCATAGCGCTGCCCATTTCCTAAAAGAGGAGCAGCAGGGAGAAAAGTTGGGAAGAAAAGAGGGAAGGTGGCAGGGGCAGGGAGGGAGGGGAAGCCTCTCCTGCCCGAGGCATGCCTGTCTTTTTCTGTGTTTGTACTGCAGGCAGACAGGAGCCAGGGCGCTGCAAAGCAAAGGCTGGACGCAAAATCATGACAGTGCCAAAGCTGGAGCGGCATGAATGTGGGAGAGCTGGCACCTACCTGTTCATGCTTTGTCTAGAAAGTGATTTGGATCTAGTGCCAGTGCAGCCGTCTCTGTCTGGGTCAAGTTCTAGGAGGGAGCAGCAGGTCGCTGACCCTGGAATAGCAGTCTCCACTCTGGGTTCCTGGGGCACAGGCCAGGAGAGGCCCCCCAAAGCGGAAAGCCAGCACACCCTGCGGTCGGCACCCTTGGCAGGTGGGCACCTTTGCTCAAGGCTAAAGGCGCTGAGTTCCTGACTGGCTGCTGAGCACAAGCCATTTACCTCTCGGTGGTGAAGCGAACCTGTTTTACAGTCCATGAATCTGTGGGCTACGTCGAGGGCTTCTGAGCCATTAGCCCCATTGAGTTAGGAAGCCTCAACCCTCAAAATTGGTACCTGAAGAAAACACATGCAAATGAGGCCAGCTGGGTCCCATCTATCTTTCCTGTAGTAATATAACTCAAAACTCGTGGTCGCACTTTGAGCGTTCTCTGTGCTGGAGCAGCCTTGAACCTGTGGACGTCTCAGCCTGCTGGACACTCGGCTATGTTAGAAATGCTGACATCTGAGCATCAGCAGCCTCATACCTGTTGTTTCTTCCCAACTGGGCTCTGTGGGTCATTGCTGATGTGGCCACATGGAGAGTTTGTCCCTCCGCTTATCTGTCTCTGATATTCCTTCCGTCTTCAGTTTTCCTCCGGGCCATGGCACCTGACTCCCCTGAAGACCTCTGCTCCCTGCAGGCATTGTGTTTCCTCCTGTAAGAAGCCCCCCAGGCTGGCCAACAGCAGATGTCCGCACCTGTTTCCAAGAGTGGAGCCTGGACAGAGGACCACATGCAGGCAATAGTTAGGCGGGGACCCCAGGGAACCAGAGAAGGGCGAGGGAGGGGAAACCAATTCGAGGACACAGTGGAGAAGGGGGAGGTCACTGAGGCAGTATTCTGGGGCCTCTGATGGGAAGAGAATCTCTGAGAATCGTCAAGGGAGGGTGGATAGGGAGCAACCTTGTCCATCCATATGGGTCTCTCACAGTGAAGGGGGCTGAGTCCCACCTTTTCAGATGTGCTCAAATGCTGGTGGGCTCCAGCGTAGGAGCAGGGTGTGGAAGGTGAGAAGGGGGTGCTGCTGGTATCAAGGAGCTGGGGCCCACCCAGATCCACTCCCCGCAGCCACAGCTGGGATCAGAGGGGCACACGATACCCATGACAGTTACTCCCCCCACAAATGTCAACCAGTCTGTCTAGGCAAGTGACCCTCCAAGCAGCACCTGGCCCAACAATTGTCTGGGGCGGTCGCCTGGGCTCAGCGATGGGGGCAGGGGGCAGGGTGGCCCACTGTAGCGGGAGTCTGCATGGTCTCAGCGGGCAGGGGAGGCTGTGGGGAGCAGGTGAGTGCAGGACGGGGAGCCCATGGGTGGCAGTGAGCTGTGAGGGGCCCTGAGCCCCTTTGCACCCTGACTCCCAGCTGTGCTCCAAGCGTGCATGCCTGTGCTTGGACCACCCTGCCCACCATAGCTAAAACAACCAGTGCCCCGGCCACCCCACCCACTGCCCTCACTGGGCTACAGGAGTGTCCGAGCGTCTCTGCCACCTGCATTTGCACGGGGTCCCTTCCTGCTGTGCAGGGGTATCCCTCACCACCCCCGCCGGCACTACCCAGGACCGGGCTCACCAACACACTGGTCAGGCAGCGACTGCCTCTTGCCCGGCCCCTCCCGCATGCACTCTGCAGACTCACCAAAGTGGGAAACTCCCTTCCCGGGCCACACGATGGACCCCAGACATGTGCGCGCAGTCACTGGCTACCCCCAACCAGGGGGGCAGGGGCTTCCTGCCTGGCTGTTCCAAATGAGGGCCCACTCGGTCTGTGCTTACTAAGAATACTCATTTGTTGCACACCTACTCTGTGCCCAAGTCTCCTAACCCAGGACTTCCCGCAAGGTGGGCATTGGTTAGCCCCATGCTCAGAGGCTTAGCAGCTCCCCAAACCCGGGCAGCCAGTATGAGGCAGGGCAGGTCCCCAACACAGGGTCTCCCTTTCCCTCAGGGCACCCGACGGACACTTGGCTTGGCTTTAGGTGTCCTGGGACACATAAGGCAGAGGGAGCACCATGTGAATGCCTATGAGCGTGGCCCGCCATAGTGTAGGTATGCACGTGCGTGTGCTCTGTGTGTATGAATCTGTGCGTGTGCGCACATGTCTTTAGTGGGACAAGGGAGAGTTGCACATTCTCAGAGCCACCTCATCAAAGCACTTTGGTTCTCATTCAAACCTAATGTGTGAAAGTATTGTGAACAGCATGCCGGCTGGCCCCGGCCATCAGAGGAACCTTTACTGACTGGCGTCACAGGTAATGGGGGTGATGCAGGTGTGTGTGCGTGACCGTGCCTCCAAGCTCAGGCCCTGCCTCTCAATGAGGATGTTCACAGGTGTGAGTGGAGCATTCCTTCCACATCTTTTCTCAGCTTGGTGACCTGGGAGCCACTGAAATCCTCCCAAGAGAAGGTCCTGGAGTTTCCCTGGGGCCCTCTGCCTGGCAGAGTTTTGGTGGACAGTCCTGCTTCCTAAGCATCCAGTTTCAGAACAGTCAGGTGCATTAAGGTACATGATACACTGCGGTATTCTACAGCGTTTTAGTTCCACACGCAGAGAAAGCCTAGGGGGCATTGCAGGCGAACAGGGGCTGTCTGCTGAGCAGGTTCGCCCTGCATCTCTCCTTGGACCCATACTCACCTCCCATCACAGGGGCTGAGCCCTGCAGGCCACAGGGGGTGCCCGCCAGCTGCTTGGGGCCGGACTGAACAAGGGAAGGCACTGGCCAGAGCTGGGGGCGGAGGAAGGGAACAGCACTCTGCTAGCAGGGGCCCCGCAGTGGCTGCCGCCGCCTGGCCTTAGGGTGTTTGGCGTTTAGGGTTCTCTGGGGAGAGCCACCTCCTCTGCCGCCCCCACACTCCCCTCTCCAGCCCAGGGAATGCGGGCGGAGCTTGGGCTGCAGCCCCACCACAAAGGCTTCCCGTGTAGCTTCCATGCGTGAGAGGGGCTCTTGGGCGCTGGCAGCACCCTTTCCTTCGTCTCTCATCTCTGGGCTGCCTCTGCACCCAGGGTTGGCAGGTTTAGGCAGGGAAAGCACAGATGCCCAGTTGAACTTGAGCTTGAGTTTCAGAGAAACAAATATTGCATGGGATATGCTCATACTAAAAAGTTACTTGTTGTTTATTAGAATTCACACTTAACTGGATATCTTAAATTTTTTCTGGCAACCTTACTGCCACCTCTTACTGTTTGATTTTCTGTCATCATGCAGCCAATTCCCCACATTAAACACATTAAGTTTTAAACATTTAGAGCAGTTTCTGATTTTCTAGTGGGGCCCTGACTGAATCATACTTAGGAAAAAAAAAAAACCTGGACAAAAATACACTAAATTGTTAATAGCCCTTATATCTGGCTAGTGGACTCACAGGAGGTTTTTATTTTATTTATACTTTCTATATTACCTAATTTTTTTCAACTAATATCTATTCCACAGAAAATATTTTATAATTACAATACTGGGTCCAGGAAGGAACCATAGCCCCCTGCCTACCCAGTGCCCACTGTGGTCTGTCTGTGCACAAGGCCATTTCTTAGGGGGCTTTGCACCCTCCCAACCCCAGGGGCTACCCCAGTGACAGAGAGGGCAGGGTCACTCAGGACAGATGGAAACCTGGCACCTGACCCTGTCCATCACCAGGGTCCCCCCTACACACCACAACGGAGTCCTGAATTCCCCCTACGACCTCCCACAGGAATGGGGGACCTCTTTAGCCAGAGGTTCCTTTGCCAAGTCGGTGTGGAGGGATCGGTGTAGAGCGATCAGGGCACAGGGCCCAGCTTCTCCCCAGGGCTCCTGGGAACCCCCACTGACAAGGCAGCACCAGACCGTCACCTCCCTGACCAGCGGGGCTCAGCCTCCTGGCCTCAGCGTGCTCACCTCGGGGGCCTGTGACTGCACCTGCCCACCTGCCCCCCGGCGGCTGCAGGGCCACTATCCCCAAGTCCAGGTCCCTGTGCGCTCCCTCGGGACCCTTTCCATGGCACCCGCGGGAGCACCCCAGGGTCACCCAGAGGCGGCGAGGGCCGAGGCCCCCACCCTGGCTCTGTGGTCCTGACTGGCCCCATGTGGGAAGCACCAGCAGAAGGCAGAGCAGAGTCTCCCCGAGAAGCGCATGCCCCCTGGCAGGGTGAGCCATTCCTCTGACACGTAACACCCACCTGCCAGAGCCTCGGGCAGGAAGGCCCCTCAGCCCAGCAGCTTGCCCAGGGCCCCTGGGGCTGGTGGGCCAGGAGAGATGTCACCCTGAGGACCACCTTGGAGGCCTGGTCACAGGCGTGATGGTGGGGTGGGGGATGAGGAGGTGAAGGGGCACAAAGGAGGGAAGGGAGGGGATGTGGAGGGGGCGGGAGGTGCCCTCCCAGACGCCAGCGCCCCCCGCAGTGGGCCCCAGGTCCCCAAAGAGCAGCCGCGATGAGAACAGTGAGGGGAAGGCAGTTTGGGTGCGGGTTCCTGAGCTGGGAACTCGTGGTGAGAGGGCCACGGGGGTGCCAGGCGGTGCTGCCTGCCAGCTGACACCGAAACTCCAGTGAAGGCTTCTGCTGACAAGGGATTCAGGAAGACTCAACATGAACAGGGGGTGACATGGCGACGAGAACAAGGTGTGCTGCCTGTCGCAGGGCCCCACTAAGCAAGGCGGCAGTAGGTTTCCTGCTGTAAGGAAGTGAAAGGAAAACAGGGATCCTGAGGCCCAGGGTGGATTATTTTCTTAACAGATCCATTGCCTAGAAAAGAGTCTCAGGGAAAGAAACAAAATGTGAAGCTGTGTCCTTGGGCATCTGCGCACACCGGCTGGGGAAGACCAAGGAGGGGCAGCCCTCCCCTCCCGCCCGGCTCTCCTTGCGCGGAACCACGGCCCTGGATCCGGCTCATATCCAGGCCAGTGGGCAGCTCCAGTGGGCACCTCCTCCCAGACGGAGCCGGGAAAGGTCCTGGGGAAAGAGCTCACAGCTCACCCCTCCCTCGATCCCTGAGTCTGTGTGGGAGCAGCTGGTTGATTCAGGCCTCACTCCTGGGTCCACTCCAGAGAAGGGGTCAGCCCCACCCCATGGGAACGACATGGACCAATGCAAGTGTGTGCCTACATATGACCCCATGCATGTGTGCATGTGTGTGCAAGTGTGTGCCTGCATATGACCCTGTGCATATGTGTGCAAGTTTATGACCCCGTGCACGTGTGTGTATGTGAGTGCAGGTGGGGAAAGGAGACACAGGCTGTCTGCTACAGAGCAGACACTGTAGACACTTCAGGAAGTCCCCTGCCCTGTGCTTCCTTTTCTTCAAAGTACTTAGATGTCCAGGAGTAGCTGTGTGACTCAGTCTGGCTAATGAACAGTAAGATGAAGTAGCTGAGCACTTCTGGACAGGGTAGGAGTTCCTCATTAAAGAATTATAAAGAGAAGCCTCTTTGCCACCTAGCCTTCCATCCTGCATTGATGTTGTCCTGAGAGGATGTGATGCCTGGAGGCGCTGCAGCCATTTTGCCACCATGGGGAAAGCCAAAAAAACCTCACCAACTCAACATCCTTCTTCCAGACTTCATGAGACTATTAAAAGTATTGCTCTGAGCATTAGGAATTCTCTTACTTATGGCCAAAAGCATTCAGAGCGTGGACTCTAAGGCCAGAGCCGTTCTGCTGACGTTAAGGGCCAGGAGTTCCTGCTCTCTGCACTGAGGCTTTCTGAGTACAATTTGGCTCTGAGACCCAGCCTGACACCTTCATATCGAGGTGCTAGAAATGAAAACTTTGCTCTCTGAGATTCCCTTATCTCCCCACTCCTAAAGGGCCATCACCTTCTGTTTGTAAAGCAATTCCTGGTTGCCATGGAGACCAGGACACCTGCAGTGAAGTGGAGCTTTCCTGGATCAAGGTTCAGGCTGGGGTAAGGAGTGGGCAGGCAGATTGGGCACTTCTCTTTAATGACCTAATTATTATCATTAACACACAATAGGCTTGTCACCAATTCTTCCCTAAGGTTGGGGAGACAGCCTGCCAGGGCCACGGTCCTAGTCTGCACAGGTCCTCTCCTCTGGCACCTGGGTGTGCGTCAGCAGGGGTGGCCAGGGCATCCCTCGGGCAGCAACAGAGTGCTGGCTCAGCACCCCCAGACATGCGGGGCTGGGCCCACGGGGAAGCCTGCACCCAACCTCACCCTCCAAGCATTTGGACCAGGGTCCAGAGCTGGAGGGGCACAAGGTCTATTTCTAGAACTCTCCAACTTGTCTGCCGGCCTCCAGACAGTGCAGCAGGCAGGCAGGTGGGCAAAAACACCTCAGAAACCTCCCACTGAGTACACCAGGGTCCCTACCTCTCTTCTTACCACCGAGGCCCAGCTGCCCCCACCCAGCACCACTGTCCTTGTGGACAGTGGAGCCTGGACGTGGCCTCATCCAATCTCTCCTCCAACACCTGTTTATAACCAGCTTCTGATAGGGAAAAACTTACAAGGACAGCCGTCTAGTCCAGGTGGCTCCCTTCTGCTGCTCTAGTTAGCAAGGACAGCAGGAATTCCTGTTTCCCCCCCACACCCCTTCACTCCCCGCTCTGCCAGGCACTCACTCCCTAAACTCAATCCCCCTTGCTTGCTTGCTTGCTGTGCATGTAGAAATGTTGCAGATAAGGAAGCAGAAAGATAGATATTGCTCCCCTCGCCTTTGTTCAGGGCTCAGACCTTGGGAGGTCACTCCCCTCAGAGCCCGCAGGTGTGAAATGAACCTCAACACTCCAAGACCTCCGAGCACCACTTGTCTGCTCTCAGGTGGTGGACAGAGCAATGCGCCCTCCCCCCCAGAGACAGTGCCATCCGAACCCCTGGAACCTGGGAGGCCTCTTTTATGTGGCAGCTGCAGTTCAGTTGGGGACCTTGAGCTGGGGAGATGCTCCTGGATTATCCAAGCAGGCTTGATGTCAACCCAAGGGTTTTATAAGAGGGACGACGGAAGTCAGAGGGGCTGTGAGCGCAGAGGCAGAGCTCGCCGTGCTGCGGTGGCTGCTTTGAGGAGGGAGGAGAGGCCACGAGCCAAGGAATGTGGGAAGGGAAGCTCCTTCTAGAAGCTGGAAAAGACCAGGAAAGGGGTCTTCCCCAGGGGTCCAGGAGGAGCACAGCCCTGCCCACACCCTCATTTTAGCCCAGACTTCTGACCTCCAGAACCAGAGGATGGCGAATGCGTGTTGTATTAGCCCCTGAGTCTGCCATCATGGTCAGCAGCCGCAAACGGGAATCAGCTTGGCTTCCTTCTAATTCTCCCTCCCTCCCTGGGCACGCACTTTGCCAGTCTCACCACTGCCAGACACACCTCTCCCCCCTGCCAGCTTCGACCTTCCAGCCTCCCCAATCAGTGTGTCCTCTTGGCCTGGTGACCCAGTTTTACACCTAGAAAGGCCCCAAGACCCCCTCCTCAAGTGCCTGGATCTCCAGCTGGGGGACTCAGAGGTGGAAGACGGCAACTGGGGGTAGCCTGAAACCTCTGCTCCCCAAGGGCAAGCTGACACGGCTCCCTAAGATCTGGCTTAAAGACCAAGTCCAGGAAACCAGGCCCTGCCAGTGCTGTGGAGGAGGCCTGCACCTTGCTGGGGAGCCCCAGCCCCAGCAGAGGCCTCAAGCATGAAGACCAGGCTGGCCGCATCTCCCGGGCCCTGAAAGCCAAACTGTTCTCTGCACCAGGCCAGTAGGCCTGACAGAAAGTGCAATCACTCTCACTGGACAAACAGCTGACCCTGCTTCCATCCCATCGCCAGCCCCAAGTCCAGCAAAGCGCAGCAGCATGCATCTCTCCTGCAGGTTCTGGAAAACACCGCCTCAGTGGAAGCAGCACTACTCTCACTGTCGTGAGCTGGAGAAAAAGAGCAAAGTGGGCTTAACGCATTAAAGACCCCGCAACACAGCAAAGCGGGTTTGCACTTTGAAGGGAGGACGGAGGAGGGAAACTGAGTCCGCGGCACGTGGGATCCACGGCCAAGCCTGCAGAACACAACGTTCACATCCCGACTTCATTCCAGTCAAGCAAGCTCTGTCAAGGCAAGGAACGATCTTAATCTGAATGGTGTTTGAAATGTTAGGCGGTGTTGACTAGATTTGCCTTGCTTTTCATTGATGTAAGAGCTGCACGCGACAGTGACTTCAGTCGGCATTGATAGTTTGCGGGAGCATCTTTTGATGTGCTGTCCTTCCCTTCCCTGGGAGTCCACAGGGTCGCTGGGGCTGCTGTAGCAAAGCACCCCGGCCTGGGGCTTACAGAGCAGACATTCATTCTCCCCCAAGGTCAAGCTGTCCCTGGTTAAGGGGTCTCAGGGTTGCCTCCTCCTGGAGGTGCCCAGGGAGAATCTGGCCGCGGCCTCTCTCCCAGCGTCTGGAGGCTCCTGCGGCCCGTACTGTTGTGTGGCTCATAGATGCATCCCCCCGGCTCTCTGCCGCCAGCCTCCCAGGGCATTCCTCCTGCGGGTCTGTCCTGTGCTCTTCCGTCTGATCTCCCTCAGCCTCTCTCTTACAGCATGCCTGTCGCTGGATTTAGGGCCCCCTCCACCCCGATGCTCTCATCTCGAGATCCTTGAATTAATTACATCTGCAAAGACTCTATTGCCAAATAAGCCACCTGCACAGGTGTGGGGTTTAGGACCTGGACGTACCTTCAAGGGACACTTCTCACTACAACGAGTTGGAGAGGTGATGACCCAGCCCACCCCTCATCTTCCACAATTAATATACCATACAAGTCACCCATCGAAAAGGTACATACAGTTCAATAGTTTTTAGTATAGTCAGTGGTAGTTAATATATTTAGTATGTGCAGCCATTGCCACAGTCAATTTTAAAGCATTTTCACCACCCCCAAAAAGAAATCCCCTACCCTTCAGCTAGCACCCCCAAGTCCCCCAGCCCCTGGCCACCACTGATCTACTTTCTTTCTCGATGGGTTTGCTTCTTCTGGACATTTCATAGGAAAGAAACCATGTGATCTGTGGTCTTTTTTAACCGGCTTCTTTCACTTGGCATAATGCTGTAGCCTGTGTCCATCCTTAAATCCTTTTATAGCCAAACAGCATTCTGGTGTGTGGCTAGACCACATTGTGCGTATCTGTGTCTCAGTTGGACACGTGGGCCATTTCCACCTCCTGCCTGTTCTGCGTAGTGCTGCTATGGACACTTGTGTGTAAGTTCTTGTGTGGACATAGGCTTTTGTTTCTCTTGGCTATAGACCAAGGGGCAGAGCGGCTGAGTCCCAGGGTGAGTCCGTGTTTAACCTTTTGCAGGACAGCCAGGTGGTTTTCCAAAGCAGCCGCCCCATTCCCCGTGCCCACTAGCCATGTCAGGGGGCTCCCACGCCTCACCCTTGCTGGCATCTTGACCACCCTGATAGGCATGTAGTGATACCTCACTGTGGTTTTGACCTGCAGTTCCCTTCTGACTACTGACATTGAGCATCTCGTGTGCCAACTGGCCATTTTATATCTTCTTTGGAGAAAGCATTGGCTTTTCAAAATAGTTAGGTGGACCTGGAGGTGACAGGATGTTGGGGAGACAGGTGGGGCCTGGAGGCTGGACTCATGGGCTTAAGTGGGTCCTCTGAGCTGGCTGGGTGTTGTTCAGATCACAAAAGCCTTCCATATTGATCTCCTGCTGCTGTGTAAAGATTAGCACAAATGTAGCAGCTTACAATGGTGCCCACCTATTGGCACACAGTTCTGGGTCCAGTGTGGCTGTGTTCTCCATCGGGTCTTGTCGGGGTGAAGTTCAGGTGCTGGCCTGGCTGGGCTGATGTCTGGAAGCTCTGAAGAAGAACCCACTCCCAAGCTCACCCAGTCTTTATGGCTGTAGGACTGAGGTCCCAGTTCCCTTGCTGGCCACACTGAGGGCCACTCTCTGCTCCTAGCAGCACCCACATTCCTCGCCCCCTGGTCCTCAGTGCCAGTGATGAGAACGCCCCTCCCTCGAGTTAGTCCTCCACACTTCATCTTACCCCCTCTTCTTCTGTCCTCTTGGCCCAGAGCTAGAGAGCTCATGTGCTTGGGTCAGCCCACCTGGGTGATCTCCTCTTAGGGTCCACTGATTTGGGACCTTAATTAGACCTGCAAAACCCCTCACTGCAGCACCTAGATTAGTGTGTTGACTAAGTAGCTGGGAGAAGGTGCGTGTGCACTGTGGGCCGGAGGTCCTGCGGGCATCACAGAATCCTGCCCAGCACGCCTCCCCTTCCCTCTCCCTCAGCGGAGGGTTACTGGGCAAGCAGTCTGGCTATGCCTTACCCTAGGACCCGGTCACAACACGCAGAAGGATGGCTGCTACTCCAGCTGTGCTCATTTTCAGTGTAGACAGACAGGGTGGAAAGAAGACTCCAAATATATCCAGTTTGCACTTGGACTCCTGGAGAGTTAGAATTTCAGGAAGTGCCAAACACATGCATGCACATGCACACGCACACACACACACATGCACGCACATGCACATGCCAACCTTCTTTCCCATTTCTCAGTGAACCCAGGTAAATGTGAATTTCAGATAAGTAGCAAACAATTTTTAGTATAAGTATTCATAAATAATAAAGTATAAGTATAAATTATAAATATTAGTAAATTATTCATAAACATCTATAAGTTCTATGCAATATTTAGGATACACTTCTGCTAAAAAATCATGAAAAAATTTTAATAAAAAGTTCAAATATAATTAGTAAAACTGAGGATTTTAAATTTTAATAAAAAATAAACTGCATCATGGATAACATTTTAGTTTAAGTGTGTCTCGTGCAATATTTGGGACATATTACACTAAAAAAACGGCTGTTTATCTGAAATCTAAATGTAACTGGGCGTGCTTCACCTTTTGCACTGGCTACCCCTGCTAGAAGCTACGACAAACTTGGGGTGCTCGGCGGTTGCCGCACCCTTCGGGAGGGCTGGCTATCTTGCTGCCTGCAGCTAGTATGCAAAGCACCCAAAGGTGTACACGCCAAGCTGGTGGCTGGACAATGAACGACACTATCTGAGATAATGGCTGGCAGGTGGTGACGGGTGACCTGGCTCTGCCACAAGATAGCTCTTACCTTGGGCCTCAGCCTCAGCGCCTCTACAGTAAGGTGTCAGGTCTCTGCCAGGTTGGCCCCCCATTGTATTTCTCAGGTGCTATGACTCACATGTAGATTTAGTCAGGTGTTATTCTGATGCAGGAAGGGTGCACGGTCATGAGAGGCCCCAAGTGCTGGGCAAGGTCCAGCTGGGCACACCCGGGGATGCAGCCCAGGATTGGCCGAGCCTTGAGGGAAAGGAAACACCAGTTTGGGGCACATCTCTTCTATGGGTGAATGCTGGGCACCCCAAAGGCAGCTCACAGTCAGTCCAAATCTGTTTTCTAGCCACCCTACTTCTTGACACACGCTGGCCTCCTTCTGGGAGGGCCCTGGAGCTCAGAATTGCTGTTCTCAGTTCCCTAAGAGCCCACCTGGATTGATCAAGTCAGGGGCTTCATGGAGGGTGGGTGGGGTCTCACAGCCCAAGGTCCAGGCTGGTGCTGCCTGCTGGTGTCCAGGACCTCGGCCACTCAGACCTCCCGCTGTGTCTCCTGAGTCCGCGTCATACAGCGGCAGGCCCAGGCCATGAGCAGCCAGCCAGCCTGGGCCTCCCCAGAGAGGTCTCTCCATCCAGCCGGGGCAAGGCCTCCCGGGCCCAGCAGAGGCAGTAGGGAGCGGCGCCTTCCCCAGAGGCTGGAGGGCACGTGCCTCAGAGCCGGGCCGGGCACCAGGCAGACCTGACCTGCCACGTGCACAGCCATGAACATGACATCGAAGCAGTTCCCCAAGCGAAGGAATGGGCACCACCCTGCAGGTGGTCTAGGCTCAGACCGTCCTCCCTCCCTCCCTCTTCTTCACTTTCTTTCTCTTTTCCTTCTTTCTTTCTTTTCAAAAGCCACACAACAAGCAGCAAGATGAAATCCCATGTGCAGAGAAGCCACGCAGGAGACTGCTAGACCAGGAGAAGGGCCTACCTCCACTTTGCCCAAGGCAGAGGAAGTGAAGGGCACCCCAGGGGGAACTGTCAGAGCAAAGGGGGAAAGCAGGGAGGGTGGTACACCCTCCAGACTAGGCCAGCCCCCTCCCAGGGCCAGAGGCTGGAAGGCCAGCTGGGCAGGGGCGCCGAGCCCTGAGCAGCTGAGGGCTGCTCATTGGCTGGAAGATGCGAAGGTCCCTGGTGGTGCCCCAGGAAATGCTTCAGACAGCGGGCTGGAGCCTGGTGGGAAGGACAGAGAGCAGAGGGCAAGTTCTAGAAGTTTGCGGGCAGAGAGGCAGCGCTGGGCAAGGCTGAGGGAGACCACAGGGGTCCCAGCCCAGGTGGCTGGGGACACTGGGGACAGCAGAGGTGAAGAAAGAAAAGGCAGGCAAGGGGAAGTGGGGACAGGGGGCAGATTATAACCTCACAGTTCCCAGCCA
The DNA here is from genome assembly GCF_030020395.1 of Manis pentadactyla. NCBI lineage: Eukaryota > Metazoa > Chordata > Mammalia > Pholidota > Manidae > Manis > Manis pentadactyla. Next base: position 193,536,770 of record NC_080019.1, read on the forward strand.
TCAGGGTCCTGCGTGCCCAAACACTGCAGGCACGTAACAGGACTTGGCCCAGGCTCTATCCAGGTGCAGAAGGAGGCCGAGGCCCACCACTGCCCCTGCTCCTCAAACGGGACAGATGGCATGGCGACGTCCCACTCTTCCCCAGGGAGTGGTGGTGCTGGCCTCACATTTAAGGATCAAAGGCAGGGCAAATCAGCCCTGGCTGCAAAGCCCTGGCTCCCGCAGGTCCGAGGGACAGTGGGACAGCAGGGTGCCCTCCCCTGGGCTGAAGGTGGCAGGAGAGGCCGCTGTGAGGACACGGGGAGGCCACCTGGAAGGGGGCAGTCCCCTCATCCCAAGAAGGCCGTGCTCAGGTAGGTGGAGGTGACGATTGTCTGCGGCAGGTCCCAACAGGCTGCCTGGGGCTTTGATAAATGAAGGGAAGATGTACTGGATAAGCAGCAGCAGTTTCTGGAGACTTGAGCACAGAGTCTGGTCTCCTGAGCACAGAGTGATTGTTAACCCTTCTCTTCCCACTGTTCCCTCCAGATAGCAAATGTGGCCCAGCCTCAAGTGGGACCCCTAGGCCACCCTGCATCCCTGGGGAAGCTGGCCCCTCTCCCTGGGTTTGCCTGGATGCCAAGTGGGGACGATGACGCTCAACCAAACTGAAAAGCAGGCTCAAGGGGAGCCTGCATTGAGTGGCCCAGGGCCGCTGGTGAGAAGCAAGTGCTAGTTAATTTTATACCTAGGCTTGGCTGGGCCAGGGTGCCCAAACATTTGGTCAAGCCTTATTCTGGATGTTCCTATGAGGTTGGTTTTGAATGAAATTAACATTTAAATTGGTGGACTTTGAGTAAAGCAGATTGCCCTCCACAGGGTGGGTGGGCCTCATCCAATCAGTTGAAGGACCACAAGCACCAAAGCCTTGCTCCCCAGAAGAGGGAAGTCTGTGCACATGACCCTCACACCTGAACTGCAACACTGGCTCTTAGCTGGGTCGCTGGCCTGCAGGCCCACCCTCCAGATTTGCCACCTTCCATAATTGCACGAGACAATTCATTGAAATAAAGCCCTGTACATATTTATACATGTAATATATATCCATCCACATCCTATCAGTGTTTCCCTGGGGCACCGTGATGAACACAGGGAGCATTAGGCCATCCCAGCTGCTCCTTCCGCCAACTGGCAGAAGGCTGAGCCCTTGTTCCGTGTGCTGGTGACAAGCATCAGGCACATAGCAGTACAGGCCCGGCCACAGCTGACAGAGTCCTTCTGGAGGGTCAGATTAGGGCCAGATCACCCAGCAGACCCTACAAGCCCCCTCCCCTCCTGCAGGTGCCAGTCCCACCTCTCCGACCTGGAAAGTGCCCTGGCTGGAGTACGGCAGTCCTTGTTACCCTGGCTAATAATCACCGGAAATTCAGCCCGGCCCCATGCGCCCACACAGTGCCTCACGCCACCCACGTCTTTGTGCCCAGATCTTCCCTGCCTTCCTGGGAGTTTTGCCATTTTAGAAACTCTTACAGAAAGTGAACTGGCCCTTTCCCACGATGCCATTTGCTGTGAGTAGAGACTCCAGCCATGCAGGAGGTCCTGTTATGGAGACTTGCCTGGGAAGGGAGCCTTAGCAGCCAGGATGGAAATGGCAGGACAGGGAAGGGGTGGGGAGGCCTGGATGGCACTGGCCACAAGCCCGCTTCTGCCCTGGGAGCCTGCCCCCAAGAGCGCGCCCTGCCGGTGCAAGAGCCCAGCATGGGCCTCATTCACACATCCCTTGAATGCTGGGCCACAGACAGAGACAGTTCTGAGCCACAGCCCAGCTGGCTCCAAAAAGGGCCCAGAATTAACATCTGAGGGCAGCCCCACACTGCTCCCTGTCTCCACCACCCCCACGCTGGCCAGCGTTAAGGTGACCCCCCCACGCTCCAGCTGTAACTCACCCCGTTTCCTTGTTCTTCCCCACCAGCAAGGTTCCAAGACCTCCAGCGGCCACACGGGGCTGGCTCCCCAGGCTGGGGGCCTCCGGTGCCCTCCCTGTCACTCCCCTGGAGGCTCGCTCCCTCCTTTACCCCACATCCTTGGGAAGGTGAATGGCGGGATGGAGGACAGTGGGCTGGGTGACGCGGCCCTTTGTAAGGAGGAGGACAGGAATGGCAGGAACGCAGCCCTGTGCACTGAACACCTATCAAATGACAGAAACGAACCAGTGAGTGGGTAAGTGAGCAAATGACGTCTTCACACTGCACAGCTGCGTTCCACAAGTTTAAGAACCATAAAGGCAACTGGGCGAATCATAAAATAAGGCAAGAGTCCACATAAGAAATGGGGCACTGGGCTTGGTTCCAGGGCTGAGCCTCATCGCCGCCCACCTCTGTCTGAGGGAACAGGTACATCTGCTCCTGTTCCTTAGGGTACTGGCAGTTGCAGAACTTGCTTCTGTGGAGCAGCCAATACTGTTTTTAGCTCACTGAAGTGACAGGCACACGAGATAAAATCAGCCAGTTTACAGTGACCCATCTGAGGCATTTGGCACATTTGCAATGTGCAGCTACCGCCTCTGTCTCACACCACATTCCTGTCCCTCCAAAGTGACACCCTCAGCCCATCAGCAGTCTCTCCCCATCCCACCTCCCCGCAGCCCTGGCACTACCAGTCTACCTTGTGGGTTTCCCTGTTCTGGATATTTTGTGGATATGGAATCCTACAACATGTGGCCTTTTGTGTCTGCCACCCCACACTGAGCATAATGACTTGGGGGTTCATCCATATTGTAGCATCAGTATTTCATTCCTTTTTATAGATTAATAGTATTCTATCGTGTGACGGACCATGTTTTATTTTCCATTTTTATGCTGATGGGCACTTAGGTTGGTCGCCCGTCGGGCTGCTGTGAACAGTGCCCCCATGAGCGTGGTGTGCATGCACCTGTTTGAGTTCCTACTTGCCATTCTTTTGGGTGTAACCACCAATAGTTTTTCATAGCTCACAAGACTCTGGACCCCTTGGTTTCCAGACATCACAACTTGACCAAAGGGCACACGGGTCAGGAACAGCAGGGCCAGGCCTGGGACCGAGGTCTCCCAGCCGTGCACCACACATGCTCCCGGGAAAGGCTGCCGTCATGTTACCACGGCCCCTGCGGAAGGCAGTGAGGTGCCTTAGCTCCACTCACCTTAGCAGGTTGGGCAACTCACAGCAGGCTAGACCGCAGGTGGTGTCATCAGAGGCGGGGCCCAATCACCTGACTGCCCACCACATGCAATAGTGGGGTTTGCCCGCATGCCAGGAAACCTGGTGAGGGTCTCAGCACGAGATCAAGGCACAAGCTCCCCACATTCAGAGGCAAAGACCTTGCTTCTTTGGAAGGCTAATCCAGAGCCTGGGCCAAGGAGAGGGAGCAGGAGAAGCAGGTTCATGGGGAGCCCCACCCAGTCACTCAGCATCAAATAAACACGGGTTATTCCCACTTGCAGTTACAGGCACGAGAGGAAATTTCCCCAGTAATGCTGCCTTCCCAGGAAGCCTTGTGAGGCTTGGAGGTTTCTTTGCTTGGAGAGCTGAACCCAATGTGCATTGACTGCATAGTCAACTGACTGGCTCTAAGTCAGTGAGGCAGGCGTTTGGGTCCAACCAGGTGGTACACCAACTGGGACATCGCTTAGGCACGTCTTCCCTCCGCCGTCTGTCTGGAAGCTGTGAGCTCCTCCACCCCTAGCCCGGCCACTGGCAGTGGGTGACGCTGAAGGTGTTTGCTGAATTGATGTTAAAACTCAAGGCAGCTGCCCTGAAGAGTGGAAGCTGACTCCCTTGATTCCTGCCACTCAGGATCCCTCAGGGAGAAGGGCCCCCACCACGGCGCCTGCCCTCCTGCTTGCTCCGGGGACCCTCCCGTCAGCAAACAAGCGTAGGCAGCGTTTGCAGGCTCTTTCACGTCAGTTTGTATTTTATTGGATCAGTAAGACTACGCAGTGTAAAAGTTGAAAGCCCATGACAAGAAAACAATACGGCCATCCCCTGCCCACAGCTTGCCCAGCCCCCTGTCCAGCTCCCACCCATGGGCAGCCCAGTGCAGCCAGGCAGCCCTTTCTCCTTGTGTTCATCTGTCACATGCTGACACCTTTTCTGTTGGATGTCTTGGGTACTCGTTTCCGACTGTGGAAGATGAGTACGTAGCTCATTCACAACAACCCGGCCATGCCCAGGGCTACCCAGAGCAGCTACATCATCACTTACAGTGATATCAAACCGCATCGCTTATGCATCATGAGCATCAAGATGAAGAGACCCACACCATGCCTGTGGGGACTACAAGGAAGACTTTCCTGTTTCACAGCTAGGAAGGGGGCATAAGTTGTGAGAATCCTTCTAGATGACTAGCTAAACATACAAGAAAGGGAATGAAATCTCCAGGGGCCAAAAGAGAAGAGCGATGTGAAGAACAGCATGCTGAACATAGCTGCCTCAGTGAGAGCACACCTGTCTCATCACCAGGGACGCATGGGTTGGACATCCCAGGGTCAGAAGGTGGCGGCCCAAGGCAGGTTGGCTGTATAAGTGATACCCTTGAAGGGCCCCCATGAGGGAATGTAGCCACCTCCCAGCAAAGGGAGAAGACCTGAAAGCGTGTCTATCTCAGCCTAAGCCATGGGTGAGAAAAAAAATCCCCCTTGTAGTGACGGGCCTGTCCCCTTCAGAGCCCTGAAACTGGCATAAAAGTGACGACAGGCTGGCAATACAATGGCCAGTCATACCAACCAAACTCTCTCAGTAAGGACAGATCGTCAGCCCAGGCACAAAAGAGTCCCACAGGCAGAGCCCTGACGAAAATGAGCTCACAATCCAAAACCATAAAATGCAAGGACACGACCCACCAGCAGACCCAGTAAACAGACAAATGGGAGCCCTAAGAACCTCAGGAGATAATGGCTTGAAACAAACATATTTAAAATTATTACAGATGGAAAACAAGGGGTTGAACATAAGACACTACTGAAAACCAGGCAGCTTGGGAAGGAATAAAGCAGGACTTCCAAAAATGGAAAATACAATGAGTGAAATAAAGATCTCAAGGGATAGTTTGGCTACAGATGAGATGCAGCCTCATCGTCCCAACACCAGCTCCACTCAGCAACTAGAGGGAACACCCCCTGGTTAGGGGTCAGCTGTGCACAATGTAGCACAGGGAGATAGAAAGATGAAAAGATGAACAGGAAGTTGAGAATTAAATGAGAAAATTTGAAGGTTCTAGACTGAAAATCACTTTCTGAATGAAGAAGGTGCGCTCCTTGTCTCCTAGTTGCCTGTTGTTGTCTAGAGGTCGGATGCCACCTGATTAGAGTCCCCTAAGACCTCTGGAGGCTTTCAGGACCCGCCCCCCGCCACATCCTCACGTTGCTGGTGGGCTAGGGCTGGCCCGGCTGCTCCTTGGACGGCTGCCCTGCCAGTCATCGCTCCACGCACCCGGGGACCTTCTCCAGCTGAGATGCGCATCCTTCAGTCTGGGGGGGCCCTTCTTTCTCTGTTTCTGGGACTCCTATCACTGCGATGTTGGACCCCCTGGAATTATTTTAAGCTTCTTCCCTTCTTTTAAGAGTTTGATTTCTCTTATCCCACTAAAATTTTTCAATTTCTGTTCTCCCAATGTTTACACACACACACCTGCTCCTGTTCTGCTTTACATTTCTTTGAAATCTCCTTTTTCTCTCTGGAATAATTGTAGATGTGTAAAAGTTTCCTCCTGGTCCTTACTCGGTTCCTCTGGACTTTCCCCCGCTGGTTGAGTTGGTTTGTCTTTGTGTCCGGTGGGCCTGCTGTTTGCCTTCCAGACAGGAGTTAGGAACGAATGTTTGGACACCCCATGCACAGGGGTGGGGCGTTCAAAGGGTGAGTGTCTGCAGCATGACGGGCGGGAACCTCAGACAGTCAGGGCTGCAGGCAAATCTCTGAGCTTAGAGGCACCAGGAGCTACGGAGGGGGGAGGGGCTGGCGGGCTGGGGCTGACACTGCTGTCACCTCTGAGTACATAGACTCGCCCTAACTTCCTCCTGCTGAGTCCCCCCTTCCCGCCGTGGCCCTGGGAAGACAAGCTCAGGCCAGCTCCAGGGGGGCCCTCTAGGGGCTCGCCTCCTGTCTGGAGCTCACAGAGCCCTGGGGTGGGGCACGTGGCCAGGCCACACCGTCCTCAGCAGCTTGGTACCATCCAACACCATTTGCTCTCTGCTCTCCCCATGGAAACTGTCACCACCTGATGGCAGAAACGGGGTCTCACAACGCCATGTGCCCTCCTGGGCCCCATAGGGCAGTCCTCACAGAGTAGGGCCCCTGGGGCTGGCCATGTCCCTGGGGCACAGAGAGGCAGCCAGGACCGGAGAGCGCTCCCCTCCAGGCAGCCAGCTGGCCCTGTGATAGGCTGGGCTTCACTGTGCCCAGCCTCTCCACCCACGAACCCCAAGGAAGAGCACGAGGAGGGCCTGAGCCCCAGCCCACAGAGGAGGCAGCTGCCGTCCCATGATCAGCTTTCTCCCCCAACACCACCCAGGGCCCCACCAGGTGCCACCCCACCCAGGGCTCATTTTTCTGGTGGCACAGCCGGTCCAGGCAGTGACACAAGGAGGCAGACATGGCAGGGAGACCTCATTCCTTTTGGTTGCCACAGAGGGACCGAGGCTTGATGAAACTTGAAGTGGTGGCATCTGACCCAGACTTGTCACATAAAAGGTGGGGGTCGCCCAGCACCCAGAATCCCCACTGTCTGGGGCAGTACCACCCGCACTTTGGAGAGTCGTTCTGAAGAGTCACATACAACCATGCACATACTCTTTTAGCTGCACGTTCTCCCACGTGTGAAACGCGAAGCAGAGGATTTCCTGTCCTGCAGCCTGCTTATTCCTGCTGTGTGTTTTTCTCTTCCTAAGCCAGCACTGAACATATTTTTTAAAATTTGAGCTTGTTTCTTTCAGCACATTTTTAATATAGGTTTCAGCACTTGCCATTGGCCAGGCAGGCACCTTATTAAAAGGCTTTGTTAACCCTTTTATCACTGTGGCCCCAGCAGTTACCTGGAAGGCTCTGGAATGTTCTTTACCTCCCAAGCTGGCAAAGGCAATCACCTGAGCAAGGGGATTGTTCCTACAAGCCTTTCTCCATTATTTGGTGGCTTTGTCCCTTCATTTAGGTGGGCTGTCCCTTAGGTCGCACTTGAGTTAGGAATGCTGGGGCACCCCTGCTCTCCCTGGGAGGGACCCTGACTCTGTGAGGGACGATGATTCTGTGGGGACCATAGCTCTTTGCCTCTTCTTCCAGGCAGAGCTCAGTGACTGGAGATGACCCCTTTTTCTCACTCCACATGTGGTTTGGGGCTTCACTGAGGGAGAAGATAGGAAGGCAAGGGAGGGAAGGTGAATGGGAAGTGAACTTGCCCAGGGTCAAGAGTCTACATTTTCAAGAACTTGGCCACCAAAGTACAGGCTTAGGGGCAAGGATTCTCTCTCCTCTGAATGTCAGCTTCTGCTAACGCCTGCTCCCTTCTGCTGCCATGTCAACAGGAGGCTGTAATGACAGTGTCCGCCACACCCACTCTTGCAATGAACAGCTAATGCTCAGCACAGTGAAATGCCCCCAGCAAAGGAAGGCCCTGCAGAACTGGAATCAGCGCCAGTGACCTGGAAGGAGGTGGCAACTCCTGGCTAATCAGCTTAGCTAGTGGAGCTCAGTGGTTATCCAGTTGTTTACTGAGGAAGCCCTCAGGTGTACAGGTGCATGTGCCACCAGCCATGTCCATGGTGAGAGCGCCAGGAGGCTGACTGGCTGTGGACCCCTGCCCAGCAAGTACTTCAGAAAGACCCTGCACTGGGGTCCAGATTTTCCTAAGATTTGCAGAACGGAGTCTTGAAACAGTGGAACCTGAGGGGCATGCCATTTGTGGTCAGGTGGCCCACACTCTGGCTTCAGGCAAGGAGAGATGGGCATTAAGACAGGCTAAGGGGACTTAACGTTCTCCTTGCCCAACTGTGTGGAGTGTGAATCAGAGGCCAAGTCTGAGTCCTTAGTTCCACTACTTGCCAGATGGTCCCCAACCTGGTCAGCAAAAGGGAATGTTTGGTGCCCCATCCCCCTGGTAATGATCTCACCCCAGGCTGCTGTGAGCAGGAGCCTGTGAACTCGGGTGTCAGGGCCTAAGGGGGCTGCCCTGTGCCTGCTCCGGCTCGGGAGAACTTCTCTTCCAGCATCGATCATCTCCGTGTCTCAGAGCTGTCGAAGAAAAGCCGGCACGCCTCTCTGACCCTGCTCAGGGCTAGGGCCCAGGACGGACTCGCTGGGGAGTCCTAAGGCGCCCTCAGCCCTAGAGCAACAGCACAGCATCCAAGGCTAAGGATTCACTTCTCTTTCCTCCCAGGAACAGTGGGGCAGTTTTTTCCTAAGATGGAATGTCTAAGGGAAAAGTTTGGCAGCCCTCAAACCATTAGATGCTCCTGAAAGAAAGTACATGGATCAGGGATCAGAGGAAAAAGGAAAAGTTATCTATGTTTTCTGGGTAGTGAGGAAGGAAAAGTGTAATATTTGATGATCACTCTCTCAGGACAAGAAGGGAAATGATGTGTGGAGCCAAGGGGGCAAAGGTCAAGTGGCAAAGTCTTAGTAAGAAAAAGTTCAAAAGCTCAACTCCTGGCAATAAAAGGCTCTTAAAAGGAATTGTTATTCCGTGGGGCCAAAAAACTCAGCTGCACACAAGGCTGGGAGGAGCCTGGCTGGCTCAGCCTGTGGGGGGCACAGAGCGAGCAAGAAGATCTTTTACACACACAAGGACTGAGAAAATGTGCACACACTGAGGATGATGGGAACCAACCTATCAGAGGAAGCAGATACCACTATGAATGAACTAGAATAAACCCTGGCGTGTTGGATAGTAATTGAAGGCACTGGTGTGAAATCATGGTTCTTATGAGATGGAGATATGTGTAGATACACGTAAGTCACACCCACCCTCAAACCCTAGATCTGTCTGCTGAGCCACCGACACCTCAGGAACAATGAGCACATCTAACACCCAGTTGCTGGTTTCTAAATACCGTTCTCCACTTAAAGAAACTAGTTTCCTTGGAGAAATGGCTGCCTCTGAGCCTGTGGTGTGCAAGTGCAAGATGAGCCAGGGACTCTCATGTGTCAGGAAGCAAGGAAGTACTCAAGAGTGACAGGCATCCATCAGAGACAGAAGAGCCAGTGGGAGGGCACTCAAACTGGCCAGACAGGGTAATTTGAACATCAGAATACTTGATAATGGAGAAGAACCCATTGATTAAATAGGAACCTGTGACTGCACACTGATAGAAATAAAGAATTAGAAAGAGGGAAGGGAAAGCTATACTTAATACACAGCATCATGTCTGTGGTATTTCTGCCAGGAATACTAAATCAAATCCTGAGAATTAAGACAAACCTCTACTGAGGACATGCTGCAAAATAACTGGCTCACAAAAAGCAAGGTCATGGAATTCAAGGCTGAGGAGCACAGGACTGAGGGCCCAAAAGTCAGGACAACTGAACACGGCAGGTCCTGGGCCGGAAGCGGACACGGACGAGTTGCTTCTTGCTGCTGTTGGCTGTTTTTCTTATAAAGGACATTTTTGAGACAATCAACAAAATTTGAAAAGGACTTGTGGATTAGGTGGCAGTATTGTATTAACAATGACCTCCTGATTTCGATGGGTACACTGGGGCTATACAGGATTAAGTCCTTGCTTTTAGAAATTACATACTGAAGTACTTAGGGGCCTGGGGCACATTGTCTGCAAACCGCTCAGACATATGGGTGGAAAGCCAGGCAGATGGCTGGCTGGCTGGGAAGATGGGTGGATGGGTGGGTGGATGGATGGACAGCTGGGTAGATGGGTGGGCAGGTGGATGGCAGGATGGGTGGATATGCAGTAGATGAGGAAGAAAAGAGAATGACCAAGCTAACAAGATAAACATAAGCAAATGGGAAACCTAGATCACAGGTACACCAGAGTTCTTTACACTATTGTTGGAACATCTGTAATTTGAAATTATTTTTAAATGTAAATTTAACAATGAGAGTTACACACTGAAAAAGACATACAAACTTTGGAGTGGGGAGCTCCCTCCACCAAGACATCTCCCCGCTGGCTCACACATGTGCAAAGGCCCGGGCTGAGAAGCCCAGGGCCACCCTTCCACTCCCTTCATCCCCCCCAGGTCACAGGTTAATTCAGCACCCCTGGGCTGCCGTCTGGAAGGCATCTCCACACCACAAAACTGCCTCCCATCTCTAGTTTCCAGAAATCAGATTATTTGAGCTCGTTTTTATAAGAAAAAGTGGAATCTGACGCAAAAAAAAAAAGAGTACTTAGCTTTATTGACATCAAACAGAACTTTCCATCCTCCACACATTCTATACAATAGCATAACATAGTAAAAGCACGAGGCATATTAAAACATAGCCAGTTCTAAGCAGTCTGGGTATTTCCTGCCCACAGATTCACATTAACATACATGGTACATTAATATCAATCTCTGTATTATACACCGGGCTACAGGGCATGTGCAAGCTCATGCCCTGCAGCATTCTCTAACACACTTAGGGAGTGCCACACGGGACACACAACAACAAGGGAATCGGGTTACAAAATAAAGTTTTTCATACCCAAGTGTGCAGCTGTCTCTGAGAGCCACCTCGGGGTCACACCTCAACCACCAAGGCTCCTGCCCAGCACAGCTGTTTGTAAAGCGGGTCAGAACACCCGAGGCCCAAACAGCAGCACACACACCCACCTTACCGCAGCCCAGAGCTGGGAGAAACCAAGGGTAAGGGGGTTCATCAGCTAGGCGACCCTGGTTTCAGCCCACAGCTGAGGTTATCATGTATGAATTCCTTAATGACTTTCTCACATTTGGCTCTAGACCTCAAAAAACATTTTATGCAACAAGAAATTAACGAGATCATGCAGCAGTCAGGAGACGTGTGTCACTGCCATGAGGACTGCTGGCAGGACAAACGTATTTGGACATGAAAGAGCTGCTAGGATAACTGTTTTCCAAAACCAACCCTATTACTTTATATACTCATTCCTCAGACTAGCCTCTCCAAAGATATGAACATTCTTAACAGGCTTAAAGCAACAGCTGATATTGTGTTCATCTATCAAAGATATTCTATAAAACAAGAATTCCACTACAATTTTCTGAAACAGGCTGCTTTGCCCGCCACTGCCCACGAGTAAGAATCACACCTCCTCCCACACCTGCTGCTCCAGGCTGGTGTGCTGCACACAGTCACATGTGGCTTGGCTCATGACAGGGCGGACCCAATCCCACTGAAGCTCGGGGTCCACCTTATGCTGAGCAAGGCACCCACAGTAGGAGCAAAGACCACAGCAAAATGATTCCGACACATTACCCGACACCAGGCACGGAGGGAAAAGTGGGCTGGCAGCCAAGCACGTTCTAATAACCAACTTCACTCGGAAGGTAACACACAAGCAGACGCCCAGCATGGATCAAGAGTCAGCAGCCACCTGCCTCTTTGGGGCCTGCTTGGTCAATGCCCGCCAGGCCACTGACAAGGCGAGCGATGCTGACCAGCTCAGCATCGTTCCATCCCCACAGCAGAACACACTGGGACGAGAACCCCGTGTGGGGCCCCGGTCTCCATAGGCAGCAGGCTAGGTCTTGCTCCGCCGGAGCAGCGTGGCGGCTGGGCTGTGGCCACCCTGGAACTTGAGACTCTGCAGGTTGACATGGGCCCCGTGTTTAAGCAGCGTCTCCACGGTCCTGGCATGCCGGCCCTGGGCGGCCAAGTGCAGCGCGCTGAGGCCCTGCTCATCGGACAAGTTGAGCATGTCAGCACTCACCAGCTCCTCGACCACATCCGAGTGCCCACCGGAGGCAGCCAGGTGCAACGCTGTCTGGTTCCGGGGTCCCCGGGCCAGCACGTCGGCCTTCGCCTCCATGAGCAGCTTGACAGTTGCCAGGTGCCCATTCCGGGAAGCCAGGTGCAGGGCAGTGCAGCCCTCCGAAGTCACCGCCTCCATGCTGGCACCCCGATGCAGGAGCAGCCTGGTGGTGCTTGTGTGCCCCGTCTCTGCGGCGACATGCAGGGGCGTCTGCAAGAGCAGGCTGCAGAGGTTGACATCAGACTGCAAGTCGATGAGGATGCGGGCCACTCGGTAGTGCCCTCGCTGGGCGGCTAGGTGCAGGGGCGTCCTCCCGTCCAACGTCTGGGCGTTCACGCTCACCCCTGGCTGTTTCGCCAGCAGCTTGACGATGGGCAGGTGGCCCTGCCAGGCGGCGTAGTGCAGTGGCCCCCAGGCATCCTTCCCCTGCAGTCCCCCATCGACACCTCTGCGCAGCAAGATGCGCACGATGCTTTCCTGCCCATGCTGGCAGGCCACGTGCATGGGCGTGCGGCCCTCGCAGTCCACCTCATTGATGGAGGCATTCTTCTCCAGCAGCAGCCGCGTGCTACACTCGTCCCCGTTCTGGGCCGCGAAGTGGAGGGCCGTCCACTGGTCCTCATCCGCGGCATTGACGCTGATCTTCCGGGCCAGCAGGAGCTCCACAACACCACGCACCCGCTTCTCCACAGCCACATGGAGCGGGGTGGAGCCCTTCTTGTTGGTCAGGTTGGGGTTGGCGTTGTTGAGGAGAAGCCACTTGACACACTCCTCCTGCCCGGCCTCCACAGCCAGGTGCAGCAGGCTGGCGCCGCCATCCAGGACCAGGTCGACGTCCTGGGGCTGCAGGATCTTCATCAGCCTGCTGGTGTCCCCGGTCACCACAGCATCCACAAGTTTCTTCTTCTGGACATCAGTGGTGCCGAGATCTACGGGAAAAACAGATCCAGGGTCAGCCTGAGGCCGCCTGTCCATGGGCCCCAGCTTCTCTGAGGCCTGGCCGGTGTTGTAATGTGGCCTACGCCTCCCCACTGGCCTCAAGGAAGCTATTTCCCTTAAACTGCTTACATGTGGTTGGTGTTACTTCACTTAATTTTAGGTCAAGTGGGAGACCTGGGAGTATACCAAGGTGATCTTACCCGTTTGCAAAAAGAAAGTCATTCTGGCTGTCCCGTAGCATCATGATTAGATAAAGGGTGTAAAACTCAGAGCCCCTGGCAGTGCTCAGAAACAGCAGGGACCACTACCATTCCTTCAAGGCGGGCAGACGGAAAAGACCAGACGACACAGACGGGGCAGGAGCCCCCAGTGTACCTGGGAGCTGAGCGCTCCCCTCCAAGAATGGCCCAGGGCCCACCAGCCTGCTCCCAGCCAGCCTCCTGGTGGCATCTCCTGTCTCATCACAAAGGGCATTTTCTGTGGTCACCCTCAAAGGACTGAATCTCCCATTTCAGGGGGACTATCATTCAGGATGAAAGGTGCTGCTTAACAGAAAAATCCAGCACATTGTCTGGGGCTCTGGTTCACAGGGAACAACTCTCCCTGTTCACACGGAACTCGAAGGGGCCTCCACAGCGGGTGGGGGGGGGGGAGGGGCAGACGTAAGACACCGGAATCAGCCCAGTCTTAGCGCTTTATCACTGGCTCCTGAGTGGGGCCAGCAATGGATCCTCTCCAAGCACAGCGACAAGATATCTGAGAGTATCAGACCCAGAGAGAAATTTCTACAACATATATACTCCATGGCAGACAGGGCATCTCTTTCTGTTTGACCACTGCTGACCCTGGTCAAGTTGTAAAGCTGGGCCTTCCTCTCCTGTGTCTTTGCTCAGGATATTTCCTCAAATCAAAATACCTTCTTTTGCTCCAAATATGCCAGTCTAAAAATCCACAGTGTCCAGGAAAAGTAGTCCCTGCCAGGAGGAATGCCCCAATCGGCCAGGAAAAATGAACTTTCCCTCCTGCTGGGGTCTGCACCCTTCCCACGCCTGGGGCCACCCTGCATGGCCACAGACCTGAGTCAGGCCACCGTCCTTGGTTCATGGGCTGCAGCAACTGGACAGCAACAGCCCCATGCCCAAGGACCAGCCTGTGGGGCAGGCGCAGGGGAGGGAAGTGCCTTCTAATGAGGAAACCGCCACAGCTACCCCAGAAAGATCAGACGGGCTCCGTGGGGCCCTGCCCTGACAGGCCTACACACCTCCGAGGGGGACTCACCACTACAGTGCATGGCTACAGCAAACAGGGAGCTCAAGAATCAGAAAGCACGAGGGTGCCTTCCCTGCATGATGGGAGAAAGGGGGTACAGGCTGCCTCTACAGGTCTGGGGTTCAATCCATCCACTGGATTCACTCGAGAAGAACTCGGGGTTCTCAATCTGCAACCCAGAGGACCACACACCTGACGTCGAGACCCTCCTGCACAGCAGGGTCCGTGGCCCAGTCCCCTCACACAAAGTGACAGCCCATGGAGCTGCTCGGCTCTGTGTTCAGTGGGCAGTGAGTATGCGCTCTGCTCAGAGAGCTCTACCGAGACCACACCCAAGCCCAGCTCGCTAAGGCGCAAAGAAAACAAAGAGCCATTGTCCAGTCGAGAACCCTGGTGCGATTCCTGCTGGTGGCTCGTGGACTCCCACACTGCCAGCCCCAGCCCACCGTTCCGCTCAGTGACTCCCAGGGCACAGGGTCCTCACATACCTCCCGTGGAAGGCTCCCGCTCAAAGGACAGGGACAGAGACCCCCTGGAGGAAAAGGCAGAGTCCACTGAAGACACCCCCGACAGCCGCTTGCCGCTGCCTGCCGACGGAAGCCTGGACTCGGAGGAGCTGCGGCTGAACTCTTCAGGGCCCTCGAGGGTCTGCGAGATGCCCGAGTCCAGCTGAGACAACAGCTCCGAGAGGCTGTAGTCGTTATCAAAGGTTGGGGCGGAGGCTCGCTTCAGAGGTGTGGACACAGGGGCCTGCAAAGCCAGAGGGAGGTGGATGAGGCCACCCGCGGCACACGAGGAGGGCCGAGGAAGGGGGGCCCACGGGGGTCCCCAGCAGGCCACACAGGGAACTTGACCTGTTACCGCATGCACGGCCCTGGGAGCCCAGACACCGCCCGGGCCCACGAGCAGAAGGCACTGTGAGGAAAGAGTGACCTGATAAACATGGGAAGCAGAACAAGAGTAGCTGAGACCTGGGTGCCGGCTGCGCCCGCCCAGAGCAGGTTGGCACTGTTAAAAAAAAAAAAAGAGCAGGCAGAGCTGTGCTGGGAACCCCATGGTGCCAGCACCCTGACACCTGTTTCTGAGCCTCCTCTGGGACCTGCATGTGGCACCCAGGTGATGGGCAGGGCCCAGCCGCAGGGACAACACGGCTTCCACCCAACGTGTCCTGACCACCTCTCAAAGGGTCTCACTGGCAGCTACAAGAAAGGCACCTTTCTGGCGAGTGCTTAGAATCTGAGGGTCATTCACGACCTTCCCAGTTCACTCCCATGTGTCCCCCAATCCTCACCTCCTCAGGAACTGATCTGCTCAGATTTGGTCGCCTGGGCCCCAAGTCACACCCACGTGTCGGGTGCTTTTCTTCCCTTATCAGGGGCCCAGTGGCCTGCCCTGGCACCTCTTCTCCCCAACCTGACCTGCACACCCCTTTATGTTCAGCAGTGGGCAGGCCATAAACATTCGCTTATCTCCCAGCCTCATACCCCAGCCTCACCGCTGGCATGGGATGAATTGTGCAACACCAGGTAACACATTATCTAGTCGGTTTATCAGGCTTCGCTTTACAAGCCTGCTATGGTCTCACTGCCTTCACACCGAGTGAGCCCTAGCATTTGGAGTTTCTTATCCCATCTTACATAACCTGCACAACACTCATAAAACAAATCACTTATGAGATGAGCAGTCAGCAAGTGGCCAGGTCTCCAAGCCAGGGAGCAAAGACGTCCAGACCACCAGAGCCCCCCAAGTGGTGCCCTAGTTCAGAGGACACCCGGCCAGCAGCTCGTCAGTGTCAAGTGTGGGCCCACTCTGCTCATTCTTAACCACAGGGAGGAGGTGGGGATGTGATGAAGTCAGGCAGGAATGAATCCAGGGCCAACCTGCCTTCCTGCTACTGAGCTACAGTGGCAAGCATCAGGAGGGCTGGCCCAGGAGGGGCTCAGAGGGCGGGCCGACGTCTGGAGCAGGAGGTGTGGGGGGAGCAGAGGACACAGGCTTGGAGCTGGAGAACTCCACCCAGCGGTCAACACACTGCACCCGAGGCGGCCCCCCTCACCTGGCTCCTGGACTGCAGTGGACTCCTCACATCTACATCATGGGCCGTCTCCTTCACCTCTTCATCGGGTTTTTCACACAGGTCCTCGGTTTCAGAAGTAATTTCTTTTGTGGAGAAAACAAAAACACTACATCACTCAGACAATGACTTCCACATACATACGCTCTACTTAAAACGTGTGACCTCAGGCAGGGACAGAGGCAGCACCGCAAAGCATGACGCCCCCCAGGACTCATTCAGCACTGCAATGTGCCGGCTTCTGGCAGCTCCACCCTCCCTGAGCCCATAGCCCATGCCCTGGGGCCCCTACAAGAGCCAGACCTGCACCTGCCGTCAACAGCCGCCTACAGGGTCCGCCAGACTCCAAGGGGCAGCCACAGCGCCCCAGCTCCCGAAGAAGCTGCCCTCAGTGAGCGCCCCACCTGCCAGGGCCGCCACGCTCGTGCCCTGACCTGCTGGAGCGGCCTGCGCCCAGCATGAGGCCCCACTGTCTCCCGGCGCATCTCAGATGCAATGACCAGTGTCATCAGAGTCACTGTCCTGACCAGACCTCTGCTCCTGGGGACCACACCCCCAAGGGGAATGCAAAGAAAGCCTCAGGCCACGACAGTCTCTAAGACACACGCCTGTATCTGGGCCTGGAACACCAAGTGAGGGCTCCTCAGCAGCATGCCCAGCCCAGGGCCGGAGCCCCGAGGGGGCAGCGGGAGGGGACCTCCGAGTTCCAGCTGCCCCATCCCAGCCCAAGTGCTGGATGGCCCCAGGCAGGTGCTGCAGCCCTCCTGTTCGTGCAGGGCTCGCCTTGGTGCACCTGTCTCTGCTCAGTGTTCCTTCCCGGGCTGTGCCCCAACCCCATCCTGGTTACCAACTCCCCCTGTGACACCAGGCAGTGACGTCAGGGGAGCCCGAGGTGGGGATGCCTGTCCAGGGCACTCACCCTGGAAGGTGGGCCGCTCTCTGGGGTCTCCATGCCAGCACCGCTGCATGAGGTGTACGAGGCTGCCACAGGCGCGTGGCCGGGCCTTGCAGACGGGCGGCAGCTCCGGGCGGTGCCCCTTCACCACCTTCACCATGATGTGCAGGATGTTCTTCTCGTCTGCAAAGGGAAGGCACACGAGTGAGGGCCGCGTGCAGGCAGGCGGCCATGCTGCTTATCTCCTGCATGCAGAGCCAGAGAGCATGAGGGAACTCTCAGCGCACACTCCTGGGCGCTACCTGTACTCCTTATCCTCCCTGCACATCTGCCCCGCGGGCTCTGGAAACCACCTATGATGCAGCAAATGGAATCCATGCATCACAGAGCAGATCTTTCTGGGCATTGATTTGAAAGGAAAACAGAAGTCAAGGAGAAAAATAACTGTTGAGACATGTTCCCAAGAGGCCTGCCCACCAAGAGGGGGTAGCACCTGGGACAGTGTAGGCACAGGGTCCGGCCCCCACAGACCTAAACTCCCTACAAGGACAGAAATGCCTTCCTGAATTCCAGTGCCAAGTCCTACCCCAGAGCACAGGTGCCCGGGTGGCCTCTGCCGTGGGGCAGCTGCAGCGGTGGCGGCCAGTCCTCTCAAGTCCATTCCCAAGCGACTGCTGACACAGCGCCCCCCCATCTGTCCTCCTTCCAACCCCTCCCCAGGCCTGCACAGACTCATCCTCATCGTCCTGGTCACTGACCGAGGGGCCCACTGGAAACCTCAGTGGGCCAGGTTTTTTTCTCTGCTCAAGCTAAAACCCCACTGCCCATCCAGCTGGACGCCAAGCCTCTCGTCCCCACAGCCACCCACCACCACCACGGCTCCGGACACGCCCACGACAAGGGAACTCTGGGAGGCAGCAGGTGTTCATCGGCAGGTGTGTGGGAAACTGGCCCAGAGTCAACGACAGCTGCCTAGACACTACCCTATGTCGTGTTTCATGTTCCCGTTAAATCTTGTGCATCAGCTATTTTAGGGATCTACACATTATTTCCATGATAACTCAGACTTCCAAATCCCAGCAGGTCCTCTCAATAAGAAGGAAGTACACTAAGCACCTGGAAGATTTTCTGCTGCCAAAAATGGATGGAAAAAGTTGCTAAATGCCTTTTGCTCCTGCACCTTGAACTCCCCAATTATCCAAGCAATGAAGCACGTGGCCTCAGTTCTTGACATTTTTATCAGATACCTGCCCAGGTGCTACAGCTATCATGCCTGCCGCAATAAGAGGAGTTCAGACTGCAGAGCTCCAGGGAGGAGGAGGAGGAGACAGAGAGACAGGGAAATGGGTGGAAAGACAATCATACACACATTAGCCCATCCTTTCCATTAGGACAAGAAAGTTTCCAGGACATTCTGAGCCTTGCAACTCCCCCTTTTCCACACACCCCCTCCTAGTCTGCACCTTACCAGATATGGGACTCCCAGAGCTGGGCCACCCACTGACTCTGCTCTACATTTTTAGGTATTATTGGTCAAACCACAAAATATCATGAGTAGCCCAGATGTGCCTACAGGAGAAAACAGTATTTCTCCAACAAAAATAAAGACTACTCAGTTTTTACAGTATGTCAGTTTATTACCACTGAGGACAGGAATCTAACACCGGTTGCCTGGAAGCGGGAAGAAATGCCACAGGGCTAGGCCAGGTGTGTGACCTGGGGGCACAGCTTTGCATCAGATCCACTCAACACTGGCTGCTCAGCAACGTGAACATGCTCCACACAACTGAACTACACACTTAAAAGTAGTTAAGGTGGTCAATTTTACATTATGTGTATTTTATCACCATTAAGAAGCCCCAAAGAAAGAATAAGCCAGAAACATCGACAATGGGCAAATAGAGAGAAAAAGCAGATTAGCAGCCGCCAGGAGGCATGGGGGGTCCTTTCCCAGTGAGAATTTTCTGCAACTCGATAGTGGTGGTGATTGTGCAACATAGAGGATGCACTTAATACCACTGAACTGTACACCTTAAATGGATAAACTGATGACGTTTATGTTACGAGTATTATATCACACTCACAAAAGAATTAGCTATCATCTTAAAAAAAAATCCTTTCTAAATAGACACCTTCAGATCTGTGCCTTTCTGCATGTACTTTATGCCATAAGAGTGCTTTGTCTGCACAAAGGGAAGCCTGAGATGAGGTGGCCTCAGGTGTCCCGGCGGACACGACCTGTGGGCAGGACAGAGAATCCCCAGCTGCCTCCTGCTGGCCTCCCGGCCCAGAGCAGCCCCACCATGGAGTGGGGAGCACGGGTGCTGCTCCAGCAGGGAGAGGGCCACCAAGCGTGCCCCCCGCTGTTCCAGCAAGCGGACGCACAGCCCCAGAGACACACACACTCACCTGCAAATGGTTTCTTCTGTGTAAGGACACCCCAGAGCACAATGGCAAAGCTGGAAGGGAATGGGGCAGGTTAGTCTGTGAGCTGGATCCTCAAATGAAGTTAAAAGCTCCCCCCAACAGCAACAAGCCTGAAGGCCATTCCAGAGGCTATGAGAGAGAGGACACCTAGGTGCTGCTCATGAACTTTCTGAACAGGCAGACGCTGTTACTGTGACGCACCACGCCGACAGCTGAGGGGTTAAACAGCAGACACACCACACCCCTGCCAAGTGAGCTCTAAGTTCCAATAGCAGGGGAGATCCCCAGGAAGGAAGGCCACTCTGTCACCAGGCCACCAGCTCGTGGGGGCCGTGGCCCACATGTGCTTATTAATTCACCTGTAACACCGTCTTGTAGCACTGGGCAACCAGTTGCTGACTACAGCTCCGCCTGGTGCCAGTGACTTGGTGAGATTTTATGGGGGGCCGTTGAAGACGGGGCACAGACAACAGGAAGCAATCAAGCGGGACTTCCCAAAGCCCTTTCTGGGTTACTGGAAGTTAAGTGTGTGTCTATGTAATACATAAAATTACTCTGGATACACCAAAAAAAGAGCTCAGTCTGATGATCTTTTAAAAACAACAAAACCAGGAGTCCAAACACTGAGCCACCACCCTGCACTGAGTTGGTAGCGGCTGTTAATAGAGACGCAAGAGTTCTCCATTGAACACTAACTGAAATCTGCAAGTTCAAAAGTTGAAACTCTCAGTTCTAAAATAAACAGAGACTCTTATTTTCCCCAGACTCTACAAGCTGTGACTGGCGTCTGAGCGCCATTCCCTAACAGACGAAGAGCTCCGAGCCCAGCTAAGCACAGGCACTGTGGTTACTGTCAAACCAGTCTGCCAGGACTCCAGGTGGTGGCGATGACAGGGCAGGATTTGAGGGCTCTGGGGCTCGGGGTCCGGGTCACCGTGTGTAAGACAAGGACCACGAACAGGGGCTTACGTGCTTCCCTGCACCTCCCTCCCTCTTTTCTTCTCCAGGAAGTCTGAGTGCTCAAGATTTTTACAGTTTAGAAGAAAAGGCACCCAATGACTCAGGGGTTGGTACCTGGTACATAAATCCCAGGGACGCTGGGTGTGGACTGTCCCTAGCAAGTCTGTGCTCCTCTGTCAAAGGTAAGTGACGTGAGGAAGCATAAGCTGCTGGGCCAGAGGGAACGGATTTCGGGGAGCCCGAATCCACACATGTACAGACACACAACCCCTTGCCGCAACGTGCTCTTTCAGCAGGTAAGCCAGGAAACCCATGTTTGGTAAGAACACCAAAGCTTTTCCAGTGCAGGAGCCACCATCTGGTTACACAACTGGCTCTCATGGTCCCAACCCTTCACATTCTCATCCTCAGCCAGCAGCACTCCCAAGAGGCAAGCCTGTACACCTGAGGGAGCCTGCACCCATGGGCCAAAAACCCCAAACCCTTTTCTCTGGACTGAACCCGAGGTCCCGCACCCAGGGCCGGGGGCTGCAGCCCCGTCACACACCTGTACACGTCATGCTTGGTGTCAAAGAGCCGGCTCTTCTCCCGGATGCGCTCCGGAGGGAGGTAGGCGATGGTGCCGAACAGGCCGTCCATGCTGAGGTCGTGGGAGTGGGACAGCCCATTGCACTTGGCCAGCCCAAAATCAGAGATCTGTAACAGAGTAGGCAGGCCGCCGTTAGGCTTCGCTGGTGCCCCGCCGAGTGAGGTGCCACGGGCTGCAGTCTCAGGGCATGTGAACATCTGCCCTCCACACCGTCAGACTGCAGGGTCCCCTGCTGCCGCTGCATGGGTGCATTCAGGCAGAGACACCACTTATGTGCCCCCAGCAGCCAGGGGGGCCCAACAGCTCAGGAAAAACCAAGTCTGAAGCCACTAAGAGCTTGATGGACGGGGACCAGATGACGCATTAACAGAGGGATTCACGGGGACAGAACTGCACACTTCTTGCTGTCAGGCACTACCTGCCTCTGTGGCTGACTGCCCAAGTCGGCACAAAGGGAAAAGCAACCCTGGAGTTTTCAGGTGACACGCAGAGAGCGAGGCCTGGTGCTAGCGCAGCCAGTTCTGCAATCAGCCAGCTGGGAGGCGGGCAAGTGGCTGCAAGCTCTTTAAGGGAAACCCATCTTCAGAAGCCCTTTAAAGCAAACAAAACACTGCACAGCCACGGCAGGGCATTCTGTCCTCCACCTGGAACGTCTGGGGATCAGCAGACACTTGCCAGCTCCTTCACCAGACACATGGCCCCCCGAACAAAAGGTCTGATACGTGCGCCAGGACCTGATCACCGCAGCCCCACACCTCCACCTCCTCCTCATTTCCTGTGGACAAAGGCCCTGAGGGGGTGTGAAGCCATTCACTCCATGCACCCCCACGCAGGGAGAGTGAAGCCGTCACAGGCTCTGGGGCCAGCTTCCCCAGCTCCCCTCCTCCTGGTGTGAATCCCACCCGTCAGCGCTGTGTGATCTTGGGCTACACTCACTAGCATTAAGGACTCAGGATCCACGTGGAAAACAACCCCTTTGTATTCTCCTTCAAGGCTTATGGATTTTTTTTTAAGCCGCCTAATTACCTCTACAGTTCCTCCCCGAACACACCCATAGAGTGACGGGAAATGAGGCTGAGTCAGGCCTTCACTCTGGGCTCACCATGCTGAGATGGGCCAACGGCCTGGCGTCATCGCCACCGAACACGGGGAGATTTATAACTTGGTTCTTCAGTGATCTCTGACCACACCTGCGGGGAGGTGACAGGAAGGAAGCCTGCAGGGCCCGACCCGCCCCACCCGCGGCCAGCTGCACCAGGTCCTTGCCAGTGAGGCCAGCCTGGCCATTTCTGGGCTCCTGACAGCTGCCTTCCTCCGGCCCTCAGGGAATTCCTCGTTCTGGGAAGGAAACCCCAAGTTCCCCAGAGCAAACCCATTGGGGTGACCGTGAAGACCCCTGTAAGCAGCTCGAGGCCTGGGGAAGCGCAGAGCGCGGCAACTCGCGAAACACGCTAGGGAGGGGGAAAGTTTCAGCCCAAACTCAGCAGCTGGAAGGAACACTTTACATTCCAAAATGAAGGCAGACTGGGGTGCAGGGGTCTTGGCACCCACTGTCCCGTTTGTAGCCTTTTTTCTCTATTTCTGCCACTTTCAGATAGAGCCAGCCACTTCAACACATACTTGGTGAGAGAAAATAACCTTAAATTCTATGTAAAAAACAGCATCAAAATGCAAACTCAGAAATCAGAGTTATCTGATGGCCTGGGCCCCGCGGGCTTCTCGGCTGGCTCCCCAAGCCCTTCCCACCCAGGGCCTGACTGCCCGCTTCCTCAACAGTGGGACCCCATGGAAACCCCCATGAGCCGTAACCTTCACACCCAGCCCGCTGCAGCACCTCCCAGAGCTCAGAGCTCACGGCTCCCCGGAGGCGCGATCCCACCCCTCTCGGGTCCGGCTGGCCAGGACCAGTGAAGGGGGTGGCCAGGGCCATGTAGCCTCGGAGACAAAGGCCATGTCAAACTCGGGAGAACAGGACCCCAGGGAACCCTCTGAACAGTCTGCTCTGGGCAAGGGGGCCAGAGATAGCCTGAGATTTTAAGGTGTTACTTCACTTTCAACTTGACATGGGTTCAGTACCAATGTTAAAATTAGTATTTTAATATTAATACTTAGTATATTTAACATGAATACCAAGTATTAATTTTACGAGTATCTTTAACATGCTTTGCAAAGGAGGTAGGCAGCTGCTGTGTGACTTTCCCGTCCCAATCATCCTCCCCAGGCTGAGAAAGGAAGCCTTCAGGGGCACAGGGGGAAGGGACGTGGCTGACAATTTACAATCTTATTTCAAGATTCTGAAATTACTGTTGTATTGCTTCAAATAATCACAGACTGAAAACCGCCCAGAAATCCTGTGGCCAATCACTCAGCCGACTTGGATCCCAAAAGAGGCCCCCACTGCCCTGCATGCCCCGATTACTAAGCACATACGTCCTCTGTCTGGGGTTCATAGACTAACTCTGCTATAGGGGGCTGCCGACAAGTGGCCGTGCAGGACCCCGCAGACAAGTGGCCATGCAGGACCCCGCAGCATGCCGGGGAAGCAGGGCGGGTCTGCCCCTGACCAGTGCTCCCAGCCGCCCGGGCGCTGCGGTTCACTCTGGGGTCCCTCTGCTCCCTATCAGCTGGGACCTATCCACACAGGCTGTTCCCCACTCCTTACTCAGCCACCCTAGGCTCCTTATTATCCACTGCTAGGTTTTTAAAAGAATCTTCACCAACTCTTACTAAAACTGCCACAAAGCACCGGGCCTGCCAAGTAGGGGTTTATAACGGAGAGGAAAAAAAAAGTATTCAAGGGAGGAAGCTCATGAGCTGCCACAGCACAGACAGCAAGGAAAGCAGCCTACAGTGTATCAGGCAGAGCACAGCTCTCACCACCTTACTGAGCAGGTACTACATGCCTACTGTGGACCCAGCACTGGGGACAATCCCTGGATGAACACCAACACCCCCACTGTGGAAAAGATGACTCCTGTCCACAAAAACACCAGCTCCAACAGCCCCACCCTCCCTGAGCACCTGCATAGGCCAGGACAAGCCCTCCAACCACACAGGTGTGGTCCGTTCTCCAGGGGCATAGCCGGGGCAGAGGGCTGGGCTCCCCAGGACGCCACACCACTCAGGAGGAGAGGCCCCACATGCTCTGATGGCCTAAATCTCCATCCTACCCTCACCTCAAAGTTGCAGTTGCAGAAGTAACTCCAGCCCCACCCCATGGTGCCTGGACACCTAAAACCTGCTGCCCACTCTGCCCTTGTGTGACTCCCACATGCCACATGCAGGTCATGAGCACCTGACAGAAAGCGGCAGTCTGCAGGGGAAAGCAAGGGTTCCAGGGACACAGAACCCGTTCTAACCCCCTGCTTAATGACCTACAGTGGGCAACACCAGCCGGTGACTTAATCCGAGCCTCAGCCTGGCAGGGGCCACCACCCATTCTGTACCCCCATGGAAGGTCCGGCAGCTCCTGCAGGGGGGGGGGGGCCTGGCCCCAGCAGGGACCGGTCACTATCTTATCTCCCCTTTCTTGTACATATCCAAGTTTGAGATAGAAGGCCTCACTGTTACGTGATGCCCACTGGACCCCACTTCCCTAAAACAAGTCTGATGCTAGTGGGTGATGCAGGGTCCACATGGGAAACCAGCATGAGCAGCCAGAAGGAAAGAGGCCTCCCAGGAATCCCAGACTCCAGGGGACACTGGGAGCCACCAGGGATCCCACTCAAACCAAACCATTCCCTGCTTCATGTTACCAGGAGGGCACTGCCATCTTCCTGCCAGAATCTTATTATTAAGCAATGCCTACTCAAGGGGCAACTTGAATTACTGTCCAAAGTGAAATCGACTTCTCCACCAGCCCCAGGCTGGCTCAGCCAGGAGCACTGTGCCCACTGAAAAGTCTTACAGGCCACTTGTCACCGTCATGGGTGAGGAAATAGAGGCCCAGAGAGAGCTGGGGGGCAGGACACACTGGACTCAGGCCCCTCCTACTCCTCAGGCCACGGGGGCAGGGGGTGTCCTGAGAGCACCATGCAGCCTGGGACAGCAGTGTCAGAGCACGTGGCATGACCCCCGCCCATGTCCCAGCCCACTGCTCCAGGGACCTTCTCACTCACTCATGGGCCAATCTGCCTTCCCAAATGGAAGGGAAAGGGAAGTGTGTTTTACGGGTCAGCATACAACCCTGGGCCTCCCGAGTGTGTGAACAGCACCTTGTGGAGAACCTCATGCCATGTGCCCCCATGGTGTGGACAGCAGACCCAGGCTGCTGCCTTCCAAAGGAGACATACTCAACGCAATACAAACCTGGTGTCACTGACTGCTGACTGCAGGGGGCCGGTACCTGGTTTTTAGTTGTTACATTATCCCTCAAACTTCCCTGTGTTCCATAAACCTCTCCCAAAGACAGGTGGGGGGGCAGAACTTAGGCCTTGCATTACTGGAAGAGGCTCTTCCACTTCAGCCTTCTGCAGCCTGCTTTCAGAGCACCCCCATGCTCCCCCAGGCCCCATCCCCTAAAACCACTGAGGGGAAATGCGACCCCAAACCACGGAGCCTGGGGACTCCCACGGAGACAGCTGATCCTCGGTCTGACTTCTAACTTGATTTCACAAGGCATCCGATAAGACCCCAATGTGCAAATCCACAATCTCTTTATCCAGGGTGCCCACAATTCAGACTCATGCTCCAGGATCTGGGGAGTGACCCATGCTCTTCAGGTCCATTTCCCAGCTACATGCTTTGTGGTGTCTATACCAACCACAAGCCGGGACCACCTGACCAATTCTCCCACGAAAGGCCTCTGCTTCCAGTTCTTCCCTCCAAGAGGGACAGTCCCCCTTCCACCCCATGCCCATCTTTATACCACATTCCCCCTGCCATCACTGTCCTTGCCACAACAGCCGAGGGCCCCCACATGGGACACCGTGCAAGTCCCCACCTTGACGTGGTAGTGGGCATCCAGCAGGATATTTGCAGGCTTGAGGTCCAAGTGGAGGAGCGGCGGGGCCATGCAGTGCAGGAAGTTCATGCCCACTGCGGTCTCGTGGATGATGCGGAAGCGCAGATCCCACGGCAACGGCTCAGAGGCCAGCAGCTTCTCCAGCGAGCCCGTCTCCATGTATTCCATGACCAGGCCAACAGGCGCTTGGCATATACCATACACAGGCAGAATATACCGGAACTTGGCCATCTCCATCTTCTTGGCTTCCTCCAAAAGTTCCATACGCTCCCTGAAGAAGTATGAAGACATGAGGAACACGCAGTGGCCACCTAGCCACTAACATGAAGCACCACTGCCAAGTGGCAACCAGCTCCACAAGGCTGAGAAATCACCAAAAAGCACACACACGTGCAAGTATGTGTATGCATGCATGTGCAGAGAGCTCACTTTAGTGTCCCATAACTAAATTCTGGGCTTTCTGAAGTCCTTGGTCCTATGGCTACACAAACACATTTATGCATCACGAGTTTATCCTAAGTGAGGAAGAGAGAAATTCTCATTATTTTCTGCAGACCCGGGTATCTCTGAACCAGCGCACGCTCTGGTGTCACAGGGTGAGGAGGCCCCCGCTGACAATCCCTCTCTGAGATGAGGGAAGAGAAGTTTATAAGCTGTAACAAATTATCCACAAAAGAACCTGAGTCACCTTTGTTAAGCCCACCCCCCACCCCCGCTGGCCTGGCCACCCCTGACCGCCCCACCCTACATCAGTGAGAGGTAGCCTGAAGCCAGGGCCTGCAGACTACTGCCCAAGAACCCCTTTTTAAACGTCGTGACACACACGTAACATACTGGTTCTCACTGCTCAGTGTCTGATTCAAAGGCGTTACCTACAGTCAACAACACTGTGCGATCACAGTGACATCTACTCCCAAACCTCCATCGCCCCCAACACCAAGTGTGCCCATTGATCAATATGCCCTCCCCCACTGCCTCTTCCCCACTCCCCATCCCTCTGAACATGCCCGCCCTGGGGACCTCGAGTGAGCGGAATCCTGCAGTGTTTGACCTTCTGTGTCTGGCTTATCTCACTCAGCGTCATGTGTTCAAGGGGCATCCGTGCTGTACCGTATACCCGAACCCCACCCCTCGTTACAGCTCAATAGCACTCTGCTGTATGAACACACACATTTCACTCATCCATTCACCTGTCGATGGGCACTCGGGCCATTTCCATCTTTTGCCTGTTGTGACTAATGCTGTGCTTAGCCGTCTGAGAAACCACCAGACTGCTGTGTACCGCCTGCCCCATTTCTGTGACACCATCCACATCCCCGTGGGACGGGCTGCCTTTGCGCATGGAGGCAGCGAGGTGCGCTTGCAAAGGCCCAGGTGGCAGGACCTGAGGCATGTGCTCTCCAGCCCCCCACGGGAATCGTGCCAGCCCCAGTCCAAGGTCACTTCCAGGTGCTGCCTGTGCAGACTGGAATCCCGGTGTCACAGTCTATGTTAGCATTACGGGTCAAAAGTCCAGAGTGCACTCAGGACAAGGGCTGAATGCCATGAGGACAGAGCTTGACTGTGTACAATCCGAGCCAGTGGTTCTCACGCACAGGCTCAGACGTGAGCAGCCAGGAGGCTTGCAGAGATGCAGGTTTCCAGGCCCTGCTCCCACACGGGCACCAGGGGCTCAGACAGGATCTCAGCCTCTCTGCCCAACCGTCCAAGCCCTGCAGCTGGGGGCTGCACCCCACATAAGCACATGCCAAGGGGCTGCAGAGTGGGTGTCCGGGGACAGACGCTGGGGATAGACCAGTGATTCTCACAGAAGGGCAACTTTGTCCCTGGGAGACATTGGGGACAGGAGACATTCTGGCTGTCACAAATGGGGGTCTGCCACTGGCATCCAGTGGGGTCGAGACCTGGGGCATTGCTCAACCCTGCAACGAATGAGACAGCCCCCCAGGCCAAGGCCCATGTGGCCCCAAATGCCAACAGTACCACGTCTGAGAAGCCCTGACAGAGACCAAGCTAAAGCACATGAGCCAAATTTAAAATAAACCGCTTCGGTGCGGAATCATCCTCGTAAGTACTCCCAGCATTTAATTTTAATCTGTTTCTACGGTCAACTGATATTCAACCAGAACAGGAGCAAAGAACAAAAAAGGACAGTCTCTTAAAGCCACAATGTCGCAACACTGCCGGACAATGAATTCGGGCCCCTCTATCACACCACTCACAAAGACCACATCAAATGGATCACAGATGGGAGATCTGAAAACACAAAACTCCCAGAGGAAAATGTAGGGGGGAAGCGCATCAGTACTGGTCGTGGCCATGATCTTTTGGGTGACACCAAAAGCACAAAGTAAGCAAAAACCATCAAAGGTGTTATATCCAACTCAACAGCTGCTGGCAAAGCAAAAAAAACCGTGAACAAAATGAAAAGGCCTCCTACAGAATGGGAGAATTTTGCAAACCATGTATCAGACAAGGGCTTAACATCTAAAACACAAAAATAAAAAAAAATAAAACACAAAAATAATCTGGTTTAGAAATGGCCAGAAGAACTAAATAGATATTTTTCCAAAGAGGTCAATGAAATGGGCAACAGGCACATGAGAAGATGCTCCATGTCACTAATCATCAGGGAAATACAAGCCAAAACTACAGTGAGCTACCCCCTCCGCTGCTAGAATGGCGGTCATCAGGGAGACAGGAGACAGCAGATGCTCCTCGGGAGGAGGTGCGGGAAAGGGAGCCCCGGGCACTGTTGGCAGGAATGCAAATCAGTCCAACCACTATGGAGAACAGGATGGGGGTTCCTCAAAAACTTTAAAATATACCTACCATATGACTCAGCAATCCTACTTCTGGGTATATACCCAAAGTAAATGAAAATAGGACTTCAACAACACACACGCAGTCCTGTGTTTATCAAGCACTATTCACAACAGCCAAGATATGGAACAACCCAAATGCCCCCATCAGAGGAGGGATAAAAAAGATGTGATACATATACATGATGGAATATTATTCAGCCATGAGAAAGGAGAATATCCTGCCATTTGCAACAAGGATGGAGGCTGAGCACATTACAGTAAGTGAGATAAGACAAGGGAAAGTAATGGACACCACATGGGAACCTAAGAAATCAAACGTTCAAAAAGAGAGAGAGAGCAAAATAGTGGTGACCAAGGGACCAGAGGGCGGGGTTGGGGGGATAACACTGGTAGCATTTAAGGGTCAAGCTTGTAACCAGTACAAAATGAGCCACAGAGACCGATTACAGAGTTTACTGAACAGACAATATTATAAGTATATAATGTAATAAATACCATCCCAAAGACAACCATGTTACGATGTATAAATGTATAAAAGTAACACAATAAACACCTTAAATGTATACAATATGACATGTCAAATTTATCCAATAAAAAAGTTTTAATCTGTCTCTTGGAGAATGGGTTCTGGGAGGCTGCTGAGAAACCTGCTTTCTAACAAGCTCCTAAAAGGAAAAGCCTAGAACCACACACCCAGACCTACGCTATGGGAGCTGGAACTGAGCAGTTCCGGCATCCACACCCCGCCACACAGGCAGCAGGCTGGGCAGCCTGAGGGGCTCCCCCAGAATGCAGATTCCCACACAAGCAGGCCTGCCCAGACCCACAGCTGCGCATTTGGCTGCAGGGGTCTTGTGGAGCTGGAAGGCACCTGGCCACCCCACTGACTGCACCTGCTCCCACTGCCTAGCCTGCAGAGTCTGAAACTGTACCCACAAAACCAGTCCATTTCTTATTAATTTGACCTCCTCTCTGAGTCTATGTGCTGCCAGGTTTCCCTTACAGTTAGGAAAACATTTCGCAGAGGGAAAGGCCAGCCAGCCAGCATGAGGAATCCCGAATTACACAGCTGGCCAAAAGCTGCAGCAGCCAACTCTGCCTCCGGGAAGCAGGACATGCTCTAGATGGCCACCGGCCCTGGCAAGTTGGCTGCAGTGGGCAGGGGGAAGCCAGCAGACACAGGGCACTTTCTGAAGGACAATCAGTGAGAGCTGATGACTGAGTGGATGTGGAGTTACAAGATCCACACCCCAGATCTCTGCCCGGGGTCACTGGGCATTCAAGGAGTAAAAGCACAAGGTGGGGGGCAAGAGTTTGATTTTGAACAAATTCCTCAAGGAGCAAAGACTCCCACTAACCTTAGAAACCAGTCAGCTACTATAAAACAAAGGTTGAGTTCCGTGTGGCTTGCTTTCTTAGTACGCTGGTTGAATGGCCAGTTAAAGAGAGCAAGCTAACCAGGGCAGTGCAGTTCTGGCCTGGCTGAAGAGCCGCTCCCCCCTCCAATGGGAAGGATCTGGGGCCAGCCCCTCCCTGCAGCAGGGCCAGAGACGGCAGGGCCGGACCCCAACCAGGGCCGGTCTCCAAGGCAGGAAGGGCTGGACGCCTGCAGTGTCACTCAAGGAGACAGGAAAGGACACCCCGGGGGGGAAGCCCTGGTTGTCACCTCCACTGTGTGAGTACCACTTCCAGCAACTCTCCTCACCGTCCCAGGGCCACCAGCTGCTGCTTCTGTTCCTGTTTTGTTAAGAATCAGTTTTGTGACTTGTCGGACCCTATTGCTTTTACCTTCTTTCACAGTGACTGGCTTGCCACCTACCCCCTCCCAGCGTGCATCCCTGGCAGGGCACTGTGGCTGCTCAGCACTGAGACGGGTCCTGCTGCAGGATATGTGGGGACCCACTTGCAGTGTGGCACGGTGCTAGCCTCCCCTCCTGGTCTGCAGGTTCTGAGGCACGGACTGCCAGATGTTGATGGGCTGGCCTTTAAGGAAGTCATTTTCCACTTTTCAGCTGACATTCAGAGGGTGAGCCCAGTGCCAAAGCTGACTGGTAACAGATGGGACCTTGAGAACAAAGTCAGTTACTTTAAGGCTGAGTATCTTGCTAAGTGGAAGCTCTGAGCCAATCTGCTAAAAAAAGTGTTTTCTTCCATTTGCCCAAAGGGCTTCATACCTAAGCCCAGGTGACTTCTGATTGGTGAGCTCATCAGTGACTCTGCTGGCAGCTGGTCACTCTTCCCTCCCCAGCACACCGAGTTCAGCAAGTTCCTGCTCTTTCCCCTGCCCCAGGCTCTTTCCATTGAACACAGAGACCCCATTTACCTTAGTTACAAAAAAATTAAAAATTAAAAAAAGCCACTACTGCTGGTTGGCTCCAGAAAGCTCACAGCTTGACTAGTCTAAGAGAGCCCATAGTCTCTTTGGAATAAATGCCAGGCAGGCTTTACACAACTGACTGCACATTCAGGACATTTCATTGAAGAAAACCAACTGTCCTGGTAAAGAAGTCGGTTCCTGGACCCTTGTGACAGCTCAAACCAGATAGATGCCTTAGGGCAGGAAGGACCCTGCCCATGTCCACACCCCCTGGGAGAGGCAGGGGTTACAGGAAGGCCTGTGGATGGACATTCAAGTGGCTGCAGAGGCCGGCTGTTTTGCACAAGCCTGGGGAGTGGGGTTGGCCAGGGTCCCCTAAGGCCTGCACTGGTTGTGTTCACAAGAGTTGGCACAAAAAAATGTTCATCCAGTTTATATTCTAGTAACAGCTAAGCCCATATCCAAGTGACCACATCCTCTAGGACTTGTTCAACTCTTCTGGGATACCCGCAGGGGTGCTCTCCTCCTCCCCTGGGACACCCCCAGTGGCCATCACCAGCTTTGGGAAGCGATTGGCATCCCTGGTGGCATTTGCGATTCAATAAGCCTGAAATGGGCCCTCAGAAAAGACAGAAAATGCTTTTTCACTCGAAGAAACCAGCAATTTTTTTTTTTTTGGTCAATGGCAATTTTTTTTTAATACACTTTTTCCTAGAAGCAGAGTTTCTGGTTTATGTTGACAAAAACACTAAGAAACTGCAGACCTATTACTGCGATTACTATTATTATCTGAGGGCCTGCAGAGACTTTTCAAACCAGTCCCAGAGCCAGGAGCTGGTAAGGGGCTGGGAGTGCACTGACCTTAATGGTGCCGTCTGGGTCATGGCCCTACCACCATCAATCCCAGTCTTTACTATCAGGAGGGAAGTTCAGGGCCACGCAAATCCACTGACACAAATCCTAATTAAAACGACCTAAAAACTGTGATGTGCTAATCATGTTTCTACAATTAGCATAATTCAGTAGGAGTGGCAGCATATTTCTCTAATGTAATCATTCCAAAAAAATGTCTCCTCCTTTGCCATTTGGGGAAGGGTTGCTAATTCTGTCTCCTACCAGGAATGGAGAAGGTGCCCCCACCCTCAGGGCCCCCTTTTCGTCCCAGAAGGAAGGTCTCTGGGCATAGGACAAAGCTGGGGTTCAATTTGTTAACAGCACTTTCTCATTAGCACTCATATTAATTCCCTTTTTTTCTCATTGAGAGCTGGCCGAAATGTATCCCACAGAGACCATCCGGGTTGGGAGAATTATCAGAAATCCCGTCAGACTGATCATTTCTAAGACACTTTCTGGAGAAGGCATGGGTTTGCCTCCTGACTCAGGAATTCCAGAGATGTCCAGAGGCAAGGGAAGTGCGGCTTCCCTTCGGGAAGCACACCCCTTGGAAAGGGGGAAAGGAGGAGACCCAGGGGGTGCCCAGGAAGGCAGGGGAGGGGAAAGATGGGGGTGTGGTGAAAGGCGTTGGTGACAAAGAGCTCCTCAGAGGGAGAGACCTGGGAACCACCTTTGGGAAAACGGTTTAATCATTTGTTAGCTGATGCCTCTCAGCTAGGCCTTCTTGCTGTGCACCAATCCAATTATGCTCCCAAGGTGCCTCCGAGGGGTTCCCACGCTGCTATTTTTAAAACTGACAAGAAATGGGCTTGTCTGACTGTCAGCTCTGTACTTACAGACCTGGGGTTTGCTCAGACTCGCCCAGACTAGCTGGTGCCCAGGGTGCATTAGCTGCTGCGGTGCCAAGCCAGGCACTGTTATTCAGGGCTTCCTCTTAGCCCGAGGTGGGGATGGGGGAACGGGGCCTTTGGATCACCATGTTCTCACCTAGATGGTAACACGCCCATCCTTAGACCCCACCTGCTAATGAGGGTCAGCCAGGGAGGTTGCATGTCTCCCCAGGCACACCCATTGCTAGGAAATCAGATCAGTGGAGTTTCCTCTTGAACTCCCAGAAGATGCCCTTGGAAGCCCCCCTAGCAGGTGTTTCTCTGCCCCCTGAGGACCCTCAAAGGATGTCTGGGGCTCGGCAGCCCCCAACCTTCCCATCCAGAGATATCTGCTTGCAAGGCCTGGGGCAGCCTGCCCCTCCAAGAGGAGCCCCAGGCAGGTGCTGGGGATCAGACCCTGCTATGGCCAAAGAGAGGCATAAAGGCTGGGGCCAGGACACCTCAGGCTTCCTGGAGAGAGAAATAGTGGACATAAATTGGCCTGGTGCACACCTGTACCTGCAGTGCCTCCTATGTAACACGTGGAGGGGTCACAGTTGACTCCAATCCTGGGAGAGAAGAGGCCCAGACCCTCATAGTAGGGGTGAGAGATGCCATCCTTCAAACAGAGGAAAGACTTAGCCAGGAGCGGTACAGAGCTGGGGGCTGCACCCAGGAACCCCAGGAAAATCCTATTCCCCACTCCAGGCAATAGCTTGCCAGTAGCGGTGTGGGGATGGAGGGTGGCTTATCCAAGAGCAGAAGCCAGGGTGTAGATGCAGCCCTGCAAGACTGCGGTGCACCCAGCCCACCCGCCCTCCGCTAACCAGCGGCAGTGACACAAATTCCTACCGAGAGCCTCAAGCTCAATACAGTCAATCATTAACAGAGAGGAGCTGTCTTTACAATGAGCAGGGCTTTGACCATCTTCTCTGAGAATTCCACCTTTGCTGCAAATATGCAGAACCCCAGCCTGCTCTACCTGGCCAGCAAAGTGCAGGTAAATCACTTCCTATTGGGCAATGCTGACCTCGACCTGGCCGTCCCAGTACGCGCCACCACTTGCCCGATTCGGGCAGGGCAGGAAAGGTTTCCAGTCAAAGGACAAAACACTTTTCTACCATGCTATGCAATTGCCCAAGTGTCCCGCCTCAAGTGGAGAAACCCTACCTACACTAGGCCACCCAGGAAACAAGGGCCTGGTTGCTGGAAGTAACAGATTCTAAGGATGCAGGGTGATGAGTCAGCCTGGGGACGTGTTGTTTACTTTGCTCTTACAAGAAATGTGTTCGCTGATGACAAAAACCCACTTCAACCAGAAGACTGCATCAGACAAATGCCCCCCGAGAGCGTAAGAGCACCCGCATGGCAAGGGTCTTGCCTTTCAGGGTCTAACCACCGGCTGGCATTCGAGGTGGTTTGGCCACCACCAAAATAACCAGAGCGCCGCTCCCAGCCTGAGCCTTTCCCAGCTCCCCGGCCCGGGGAGGAGCATCGCACCTTTGAGTTAGTGACATTTTTATCCCTTTTGTCACCACTCCACTGAAGTTTCTAAGATAAACGCCAAGTTCAAGGCTTTTAGCAAAAGCTCTACTCTCATCTCGTAGGCCAGAATGAAAACGCACCGGCAGCCGGTGCGGGAGAGGAGCTCTTCTCCCCAGGCCTATTGCTACTGCCTGTAACAGCCCACACTCCAATCCCAGACATGCCTTACTCCTGGGGACGCATAGAGCCACCCCAGAGACCAGCACCTGCCACCTACAGCTGAAAGCTGGTTTGGAGGCCCCAACACTCATTAGCGGAGGATTATAAACCAGGTCTCTGAGACAGCAAAGGCTACGCCGATACGTAGAAAAAGCTGCTTTTCCGAGAAAAGGTGTGTGTGGGCGCGGACGTGTTGGGGGCTGATTGTCTAAGGGGGATTTTCACACAGAACATAAGCACAGCACAACTTCCACGTGGAATGCAAACTTCAGTAAAGTGTAAGTATTTTAAGTGTGCTCAACCGAAACTCGCATATAAATTATTAAATGCAACATTAAATAGTTTAAAAAAAAAATAAGAAAAGCTACTTCTCAAGACCCTCCCGTCCCCACCCCCAAAATTATGCACAGACCGCACCCGACCCGTCGAGCTTAGTAAGGGCGGCTTTGCGTCCTTTCCGACGGTGTCTGCATTACCTTGAGCGCCCCGTTAAGGAGGCAAATCCTCCCTCCGCTTTTGGGCCGGACAACTGGAGTGCAGGAGGGCGCTGTGGCGCGGCCAGCACGCGGGTTAATGCAAGCGCCCGCCGCCCGGGGTCGGCATCGATATGAAGTCAAGCTAAAACGGGACCGTGCTACGAGGAAGCGCTGAGCGGAAAAGCCCCTGGGCCGCTCGAGGGACCCCACGGCCAGGCCAGATCCCGGCCCCAAGTGCCGCGGCGCCGAGGAAGCCTGGCCACACCAAGCCAGGGCTCCCGACCGAAATAATTACCGTCTTCACCACTCTGCGCTCCACCGAGAATTACTAAGGAAGTAGAACGGAGTCTAACTCACAAAGCCCAGATATCCACAAAAATTCTTCTAATCGGATGCGGACCGCGGCGCCCAGGCGGGTCGCAGGTCCCAGGCGCCGGGCGAGCTGGCTGCCCCGAAAGCCCGCGGCGTCGGGGGCAGCCGGGCTGCACCACCGGCCCCTTACAAGGCCCGGGAAAACGCGGGCCCCGCCCGGAGCGCGCACCTGGGCACGGAGCTCGGCAAACCATGCCCCGCGCCCCTCCGCCGGCGGCTCCCGGCCTGGCCCGGCGCCTGGTTTTCCCTCCGAGCGCTCCAGCCACCCAGGTGGAGAGAAGACCGCCCGGAATCCACGCACCCCGTCGCCCGCCCCAGCGACGCGGCGCCTCCCCCGCCCCGGGCCGCTGACCTGTCGTCGACGTGCAGGCTCGGCGAGCACTTGATGGCGAGCCACGTCTT
The DNA here is from genome assembly GCF_030020395.1 of Manis pentadactyla. NCBI lineage: Eukaryota > Metazoa > Chordata > Mammalia > Pholidota > Manidae > Manis > Manis pentadactyla. Next base: position 193,572,639 of record NC_080019.1, read on the forward strand.
CCAGTGGACGTGGCGCACCTTGTACACCTGCCCGAAGCCGCCCGAGCCGACCTTCTCCCAGCCCGCGAACTCGCCCGCGTCGAAGGTGCGCAGCAGCCCCAGGGCCCACGGGCTCCCGCTCTCGCCCTCCATCGCGCGCGTCTCGCAGCCGCCCCGAGCCGCCGCGGCAGCCCAGGTGCCCAGGTGCCAGGTGTGCGCCCGCCCGCTGACGTCACTTCCGCCGCGCGCCCCGCCCCGCCGGCTCCGCCCCCGGACGCCAGGCTGCAGACCCACCAAGGCACGCCAGGAGTCCCTGCGTCCTCCCCGGGACGCCGCAGGAGCAGGGCAGGGGGCGCGGCTGCGGGCCTGCGGGTGTGCGTGTATTTAGCTCATTGTAGTCACGCGCCGTTGTAAGAAATAACTCGCTGTGCCAAGTTTCTCCAGTGGTGTCAGTTTGCCAAAGTTTGCAAAAAAAATACTGTAACTGTATATATCTCACAACCAGGGACTGACTTTGATACAATCCACCGATTTTATTCAGATTTCCCTAGTTTTACTTGTCTTCGCGTGTATTAAGTTCCGTATGTTTTCACCTGTGTAAGTCTGTTTATCCATCACTACAGTCAAGACGGAGAACATTCCATCACAAAAGGACCCCTTCTATGGCTCTTTAATAACTGAACCCCGAGTGTTGGTCATCCCTAATCTTTCCTCTACTTCTAAAATTTGTCATTTCAAAATATGTTGTGTTTGCAAACACAAATCATATAGCTTGGGATCTTTTGGAATTGGCTTTTGTCTATCAATATAAACAGAATATATTTCCCTGGAGATCTTTGGGGTTTTTTTATACCAAAGTTTCTGCTTTGGAAATAACTTTTTTTTAAACTGCCACAACAGCAAATCAAAAGTCTGGTTCAAAGACAGCAGGGGTTCCTCAGTCCTACCCTGGAAAACAGATTCTTTTGACATGTAGAATAGGTTGCTTGAGAAGGAAAGATGTTTTTCCACCTTGGAGGGGAAAAAGAATTCCCAGCCTGAATGCACCCCTCTCGGAAAGATATCTGGGTCAGAGGTGAAGGGTAATTGCAACTTCCACACCTAAAAACCACTCCCTCCTGTACAGTGAGTGAAAGTGGATTCTAGGCCAATGAGATAATAATGGGGGCAGGATGCAGAGACAAGTAGGGAAGCATTCTAATGAGACTTCTGTGTTTTTGTGTTACCCAAAAAGGAGAGGCTGACCCTAGGTGGTGTATGGAAGCCTCACACTTAACTTCCACAGGCCTTACCTTCTACTGCACATATGATAATCTTATTTTACCACCAGTAATTAGCCCCTTTCTGCTTTGTAAACAGCCCACTGCCTCCCCTCCTTCACTGGGCTGTTACTGTGCTCACAGTCAGAAGAGGGCAGGCTCATCTTTTACCACATAATCTTGAAGTCAAACTGCTCCACAATAGAGTGCCAAGTGGTTACGTCAAGCCTGTTAGTAAAAAAATGTAACTAACATTTAAATTAACATTTTTTAAATAATTGGGATTTTCAAATATAGAAAGATAACTTGAAAGTAAAGTAGTCATTATTTTGGTGGGAAAAAAATGAACTGACTAGAAAATGAGTCATTCATGCTGTTTCTGGGATTGAGCTCCAGGCACCTTCCTCTAGACTCCTGGTAGCCTCATGAAGCTCCGCAGCTTTAGGTGACTAACAGTCCACCCAGATCTAGTAATAAAACACACCGATTTCATTTATTTAATCATCTGCTTGCTTCACCTGACAAATATTTATGGAGTGTCTGCTGCAGGCTCCGCTGGGATCCTGCGCCGGGTAACCAGAGCCACAGAGGCCTCAGCAGCCAGCCCCCGCTGCAAGCGTATGGAGCACAAAGATCCCAGCCAGAGCTGGGCCGACTGGCTGGGCTCCTCCTTGAACTTGGCTAAATTCCTCACACAGGCCACTCAATCCATTTTTTTTAAATTAAGGTATCACTGATACACACTCTTATGAATGTTTCACAAGAAAAACAATGTGGTTATTACATTCACCCTTATTATCGAGTACCCCCCATCAGTGTGTAGTAAGATGCCACAGAGTGCCTATTGGTCTTCTCTGAGATACACTGTCTTCCCTGTGATCCCACACATACCATGTGCACCAATCATGATACCCCACAATCCCCTTCTCCCTCCCTCCCCCACTCCTCCCCTTTGGTAAACACTAGTTCCTTCTTGAAGTCTGTGAGTCTGCTATTTTGTTCCTTCAGTTTTGCTTCATTGTTAATACTCCACAAATAAGGGAAATCATTCAGTATTTGTCTTTCTCTGCCTGACTTATTTCACTGAGCATAATACCCTCTAGCTCCATCCATGCTGTTGCAAATGGTAGGATTTGTTTTCTTCTTATGGCTAAATAGTATTCCATTGTGTATATGTACCACCTCTTCTTTATCCATTCATCTACTGATGGCCACTTAGGTTGCTTCCATTTCTTGGCTATTGTAAATAGTGCTGCGATAAACATAGGGGTGCATCTGTCTTTTTCAAACTGGGCTGCTGCATTCTTAGGGTAAATTCCTAGGAGTGGAATTCCCCGGTCAGATGCTATTTCTATTTTGAGCATTTTGAGGAACCTCCATACTGCTTTCCACAATGGTTGAACTAATTTACATTCCCACCAGCAGTGTAGGAGGGTTCCCCTTTCTCCACACCCTCGCCAGCATTTGTTGTTCCTAGTCTTTTCTATGTTGGCCATCCTAACTGGTGTGAGGTGATATTGTGGTTTTTATTTGCATTTCCCTGATAATTAGCTATGTGGAGCATCTTTTTATGTGCCTGTTGGCCATCTGAATTTCTTCTTTGGAGAAGTGTCTGTTCATATCTTCCATCCATTTTTTAATAGGGTTATTTGTTTTTTGGGTGTTGAGGCATGAGTTCTTTATATATTTTGGATGTTAACCCCTTGTTGGATATGTCATTTACAAATATATTCTCCCATACTGTAGGATGCCTTTTTGTTCTGCTGATGGTGTCCTTTGCTGTACAGAAACTTTTTAGCATGATGTAGTCCCATTTGTTCACTTTTTTATTTTGTTTCCCTTGCCCGAGGAGATGCATTCAGGAAAAAGTTGCTCATGTTTATATTCAGGAGATTTTTGCCTATGTTTTCTTCTAAGAGTTTTATGGTTTCATGATTTACATTCAGGTCTTTACCACTCAATCCATTTTTTCATCAGTAAAAGGAAAACAAAAATCCTTGCAGCATTGGTGAAGACAGGGTGGGTTCTGGCCCGTCTGGGATGATAGGACAGTAGTAATTGTTATTTATATTTCATGGTCACTGGTCATTGGCAGGTAAGGTTAATATTTGCAGGTATAAGAGTAAGTCACAGTTTCAATATTTTTATGATTATTTTAGCTTTTTTTTTTTAATGTGAGGGGATAGTAACCTTTATGGTTACTCAGTGGCCATCCAACAAGCCCCAAAGATAGTTTAGATGCAGAAGATACCTTACCATTTTTGACAGAGATAACTTGGTATTCCATTAAGTTGTAAGACAAAAGTGCCTAAGGAGAAGGAAACATTTAGTTTTATTGTGTTGTGCAAATATTCCACATATATACATAGCAAGTAGTAGTGACAGACTAGATAAAAAGATTTTAAATGAACACAAATCATTTTGTGGAAATGATACAATCATTTGAAAGGTACAAAATAAAAAGATCTGTCATTCTGGAACTGTAGATATTTAATCACTTGTAATAAGCTTTACAAAAAGGCTAACGTACCATTTTGTTTGAGATCAAGCATATGTAAATTGAAATTTAAAGCTTTCAAGGCCAGCTTTAAAATACAGTAAATCTAATCAGAATATTATTTCAACTTAAATTTGCACCTTAAAGAGCTGCAGTAGTTTCTTTAATAAAGAAACCTTGTCCACCACTTTGTAAACGTTCATATCCTCTTAAAGTGATTGAACCCACCAGTGTCAACAGTGTACCTTAATGAAAAACCTTAATCAAGGCATGAAGTTTCTCAGTACTAAGCTTTAGGTAAAAATAAAAGTGGACCGATTGAAGGAAATTAAGAGCAGAAATTGCGTCCGTTTGGCATTTCGGACTTGAGAAGGTCGGTCGCGTAGACTGACGCCGCCGCGTCTGCGAAGGGCCGGTGGTCGCCGCACGACCAGGACGGCGGGCCCCGGGCCGGAGGGTCCGCGGAAGGGAGCCCCGAGGGCAGGAAGCCCTCCAGAGGCGCTCACCCCGCCCGCCCGGGAGCCCGGGAGAGTTCGGGGCGGCCGCGGGGAGGAACGTGCAGGCCCCGGGCCTCCTGCGGGCCCTTTCCTAGGAATTCCCATCCGCACTTCCCTCCGCGGCCCCTGCCTGCCTTCCCCTGCTTACCAGTGGCCAATGTCCGGGTCCCCCCGGGGTACCCGGCTCGGAGGAGATGGCCCCCTCTGCCCCGGCCATTTAGCACCGGCGCAGACCCCGCGAGCAGCCTCTGCCTCCCCGTGGGGAACGGACCCTCCCTGCGCCCAGGGGCCGGAGGGGGCGAAGGCTCTCCAAGGCGGCCGGCCCCCGCAAGGCGGGAAGAGGGGGCTCTGCGCAGCGCGGGCTTGCGGTGACTTCTGGGGTGTGTCCTCCCCAGGGCGGCGCGCCGCCCTGACCAGGCCCTCCGGGGCCAGTGGCTCACCAGGTCCTGGCGCCACCAAGGACGGACCCGGCCACCCGGCCGGAGCGCCCCCGGGAAGGGCCGCAAGCCCGGGCCGCCCGCCTCCTCCATCGCTGCAGTTGGCTCCCCTCCTCCCTCGGCCCCCTGCTCGTGCTACCCCTCCCCTCCCTTCGTGCCCCTCCCCTCCCCTCCCCTCCCGTCGGCTCTCCCCACTCAGCGCGCAGTCCTCCCGGCCCCTCCTCCGGGGCCGCCCTTTTCCGGCCCGCTGGCTCCTCCCCACGGAGGCCCTGCGAAGGGCACCTGCTGCAACCTGCCTGTTTTTGAGAATTCCCTGCGTGATTTGAATGTTACTTGCTAAAAGGACCTCGCTGTTCACTGCTGCGGTTCTGCCCTCATTAATTCTGGAGGGTACCAGGAACAGACTGCATGCCAAGGACTTCCTCAGCCACCCCAGTGCTTGCGGGCGAAGGAACCAGAGGAGTGGGTGGGGGACCGACCCCCAACTTATAGCTTTTCTCAAGAAAATATGTTCTTGGACACAAACCCCCGTTTTCGAAGCCCCCTCCTTTGACTCAGTGGCCCCACGTCCGTGCCCAGCCTTCAAGTAAGATGATTCCCTGCCCCGGGGACCTGCTGCCAGAGGTTCTGGAGAGAGGAGGCTGAACTACACTTAAAATATGGCCCTGCAGCTTCCCTCTTCCCTCAGCCCTCCCTGCAGCCCCAGGCCAGGCCCTCTGCCCCCCTGCACTGCACACTCTGCCTTTCACCCTTAGGCGCTCTGGTCAGGCCCCCTGTCTCAGCTCTCATCTGTTCAACAAAAGACTCTGACGTGTTCACATCCTGGCCAGACCTGTCCTCTGAGAGCCAGATTAAACCTGGCACCCGCCCTAGGATGTCTCTGAGGCACCCCAGCACGTTTGAGATGAGCCTCTGATTTTTACTGCCAAACTCATTCTTTCCAGAATCCCCCATCTCTTGAGAACAAACTGCCTTCTCTTCTGAAGGCCAGGAACCAAGAAGGGCCTGAAGAAGCTCATGTACCATCCTCTCCTCCAAGAGGAGCTGCCCACCCTAGACATGGGCAAGGTGCCTGCCCTGGCTGTGCCCCACAAGGGCCCAGACTGGCCCTCAGAGGGCCTGCTGACTACACAGGGCCAGGAGTCAGTGGGGTCAGGAGCTGCCCACCGCATGGATCAAGCTCTACATGCCTGCCCAAAATGTCCCCAAACATCCCCAAGCCCACCTTCCAACCCCTGCGCAGTCCCTCCTCCAGAACGGCCCCCTGCTGTGAGAGCATCCTAAGGCCCAAGGTGTAACCCGGGAAAGCTGTTTGCAGGGGCTGTGGGCGGAGCTGGGCATGGAGCTGGGATGTCCACCCAGGTGCCCAGAGGCCGGCCTCTCTGCCACACGCAGGAGGCAGAAAGAGGGCCAGAAGTCTGAGATTTCCCAGATGTTATTTGGCCCTCCAAGTTGTTGTGATGGTATACTTGTCAAAGCAGAAGGACAGCCCACTTTATTTAACATTTTGTTAGCTTAAACCATAATTTTTAACAATTTAAACATGGGGCATATAGGCCTCAATTTGTACCTTCCCTAATAATGTCAGCGGTCTGGTCCCAAGACAGTATCTTTTCCTCCTACGTATCTCCCGATGGAACTCTGTCTCCCATGCCAGCCCCTGGACCCATCCCAGGCATTTCCACTCTGCGCTCTCCATGGGGCAGCAGGAAGTTTTGAAAACCGATGGAAACAGGCCCACCTCTCTAGCTATCCTTTTGTCTCCGCTGCTCTCCTGGCAGCCCCGCCTCCCCCACCAATTCTCTCCGGCCCCCAGGGCCTGTGCACAAGCTGTCCTGTCTGTCTAGAAAGCTGAACTGAGGCCTGGTTTACTCCCACACAGCCCATCTCTCTATCTTCCCCTAAGCCCAAGACTAGGTCAGACTCCTCTGATACAAGCTCACGGGGCATATGGCTGGGCATGTCATCGTGTTTATTAGGAGGCTGCTGATCAACCCTGAGCTCCCCAACTCTGGGCCCCCTGGGGGCGGGCAGCACCTGTCCTGGCTCTGTTCAGGCCACACTGGTCTCCTCCTTCCTCAGACCCTCTGTGAGGGTGGCTCCTCTCTCGGGATGCTCTGTCCCCAGTCTGCTGTCAGCCTCACCTGCCTTCACCAGGTTTGTTCAATGTTACCACATGGCCAAGGCCTTCCCAGCTGACCTGTCCCAAACAGCAGCACTGATTCCCGTCCTACTCGATGCTGCCCCTTGGAGCACCTCGGGGGTTCATCATCTCCTGACACTCACCCTAATGCACTGGGTGACTCAGTCACTCAGGTGAGGCCCGCTTAGGTTGTCTCCAGAGCACCCCTAAGTCAGGGGTTCCCAACCTTGCCCTGTACATGGCACCCTTAGTATCTCAGGAATCTCTCTATAGCCACCCTAGGCCCAGAGAAATGTTTAGCAGGTTCAGTTATTATACAATTAGGATTGAACTTTAAAAGTATTTATGGGAAAACAATCTGACAGTTCCTTAAAAAGTTAAGTATGTCAGTCATTAAAAGAAATCCTGCCATTTGCAACAACATGGATGGATTTAGAGGGTACTATGCTCAGTGAAATAAGCCAGGCAGAAAAAGACAAATACTATATGATTTCACTTATTTGTGGAATATAAAAACAAAGCAAAACAGAAAGAACAAAACAGTGTTAGACTCACAGACACTGAGGAGTGACTAGTGGTTACAAAGGGGGAGGGGACTGTTGAACCACTGTGATGTACATTTGATAAAATAAAAAAACTTTAGAAAAGGTTAAGCATGTAATTACTATATGATCCAGCAATTTCACTTATGGGTATAGACCCAAAAGAATTCAAAACAGGAATTCAAACAAAAACTTGTACACAGATATTCATAGAATGTTTCACAACAGCAAAAGGTTGAAACAATTTACGTGTCCATCGATTCACAAATTGATAAGAAAATGTGGTCTCGCCATACGATGGAATATTATTCAGCCATAACAAGGAGTGAGGTCCTGACATGTGCTACAACTTGAATAGCCCTTGAAATCTTTATGCTCAGTGGAAGAGGCCAGACACAGAATGCCACATGCTGTACCAATTCATTTATATGAAATTTCCTAAATAGGCAAATCCATGGAGACAGAAAGCAGACTGTCCGTTGCCCGGGGGTGGGGGTGGTAGGGGAGAATACAGAGCAACTGCTTAGCGGGCATGGGGTTTCCTTCCGGCAGGATGACCACTAGGTATCAATAGTGGCTGCACAACATCATGAATGTACTAAATGCCACTGATGGTTCACTTAAAAATGTTAAAATGATAAATCTTATATATATTTTATAATAAAAAAGGCTAATTTTATGTGATGCAAATTCCCTCTATTTTTGAAAACAAAAAATTAATGGTCTAACAACTTAGTAGCTGTTTTTTAAAAAATGATCCATACACATCAAAAAAAATTTTTCTTCCTAAATAAGCAGTTACACGTTAATGGGACAGTCATGCCTGTTGGACACCGGACAACTTCTCAGACCTAGGAATTGAACCAGCCATCCTTGTTTCTTGTCCACACTGATTTTCATGTGGTAATTGCTTTTGATCACAGCAACCACCAGAAGCCTAACTTTGCAAAGATATGACATCATCAGGAATGCAGGAGAATCTAATGTTGAAAGGGTGCATTATCTGGAGCTAGCAGTCCACATGGTTTCTGACAGATTTCACTGGTTCCCTCCAAAATTTAAAATATCCTGCTGCCCCCTGTGAGTTCTCAGTGCTGCTGCAGGGCACCATGGCACACCGTGCGGGAACTGTGGTCCTAAGTATATGCCAAGTTAAATTCATTGCAAAGTTAATACTTCATCTACATCCTTAAGACGTCCATCCATTATTTCTTCTCCCTTTCTCCTTTTGTTGGTAATCAACCTTTCCTTCCAAATAATCTTGCAATCATCTGTTCAATCAATGTCTTCCCGAACACACCCACTTCTGGGAGCTTCATTACCCGTGTTGGAGAGCTCCTGGAATTCACATCCCCTCTCAGTCAGCAGAGGCAGCAGGGGCCTGAAACATGCTGGCTGGTCTGCATCACAAAGCACAGGAGCCCGTCAGGAAATGAGACTAGAATTTTTAAACTGTGTCACAGGCAAAAGGCAAGCTTGTCTGTCCCATTGCTCTGAATATCAGGTCCAGGTCCATCCTTGATGCTGTTACAGAGCTGCATGGAAAGAGAACCCTTAAAATCTCTTCTCAGTACTGTCCAGACCTCATCAAATGCATGTTACAATGACAAAACATTTTGAAGTACTAGGAAAACCTAAAACTTTGAAAACGAGCTTGAATTATTTTGAGAGACAGATGGGCTGAAAGCAGAACCACTTATCTCCAGTGTCCTGGAGCAGCTCCAGCCACTGCATTTGTTCATCTAAAAGGAATTTGAGCTGAGGAACAGGTAGTGAAAACGGTGAGCAGTGACGGTCTGAGAGCTCTAAAATAATCTGGGCAGGTGGAGAGAGCAAAGGGGCGTGGACCCTCACACTCACAGTGTGGCCTAAAGAGCCATATTATTTTGCGTGGTGGGCAGGGGCCTGGAGCTCACAGCTGAAGACAAGATTTCTACTCTGGGTTGTAAAGATCAGGATCAGAACTTGTGTCATTAACGGTGCTCTTAGTGACAAAGGGGACTGGTGCACCTTGTGTACAGCTGGGAACAAGGCTTGGAGGGGTCCAGAAACAGTGGTCCCTTCCAGCAGCTGCAAGTCTATTTGGGGAAGTTTTCCACAGCAGAGATGGCTTCAAAAAGCAGGTCCGCAGAGCCCAACAACAGAGTGGGACCAGAAAATGACCAGCAGTTCCCAGTTTATTTGTACTAGAGATGCAGGGGAAGATCCGACACGTTAAATGGCCCACTGGGAAAAGCTAGGCAGCCTCGCTCACGGGGAGCTCCCAGCCTTGCAGGTGGGGGTGCTGAGGGCATGCCCCCTCTCAGCCCCCAGAGTGCCAGATCACCAGTGGGGCAAGGAGCCTACTAGCAGGGCAGGGCCTGCATGGGGGCTGAGGCTATCCAAGGTGGTGGGGCCCATGGCAGACGGTCCAAGGCCAGTGAACAAGCCCAGAGATGAGGTGCTGCTGTGTATAGCCAGCCCCATGTACTCATTCCTGGGTCCATGGTAGAAGTTGCTGCAAAAATGTCAGAATGCTTCACTAACTCCTCAAGGGGAGAGTTAGACATTTTGTCAGGGCCATTTTACAGCCACAAACTGCCTACGGGTCTTCACAGCTGTTTGAGGATCTTGGCAGCCTAAGTAGCAAACATATCTGCAAGGATCAGAGGACAGAGGTAAGGAAAATGATGGTAGGTATCAAGTGGATGGTCAAAACCCTGAGACTCCCCAGTACCCGTGGGAGTGGCTGGGGAGGAACTTAGGGGCTAGGTGCCCAAGGACCGGGTGAGACCCACTGTTATGGGTTGAATTGTGTCCCTAAAAAGATATGTTGCAGTCCTAAGCCCCAATACCTGTGAATGTGACCCTATCTGGAAATAGGATCCTTGCAGATGATCAAGTTAAGACGAGGTCATTAGAGTAGGCTCTAATCCAACGTGATTGACGTCCTTGTACAAAGGGGACATGTGGACACAGAGACAGAGATGGAGAGAAGACGGCTGCCTCTACAAGCAGGGAACATCGAGGATTTCTGGGAAATGCCAAAAGCTGGAAGAAGCAAGGGACGCCCCTCCCCTGGAGCCTTCAGAGGGAGCAGAGCCCGGCCAACACCTGGATTTTGAACTTCTGGCCTCCACAACAATGGGAGAATAAATTTCTGTTGTTTAAAACCACCCCATTTGTGGTACTTTGACATGACAACCCCAGGAAAATAATACACCCACCTAGATCAGTATCTTTGTCATGGTTAGAAGGATCTTAAATTTGTCCCAAAACAAGAAATACTAAATTTCTCTGTTCACTCTGGGCCTCCTGGCCACCTGACTGTAGCTGGTCAGGAAGCTCAGATGGGGTCTACGAGAGCATTTATGTGTCAACCTGATTGGCCACAGCGTGCCTGGCTATTCGGTCAAACTAGCAGGTGTTGCTGTGAGGTGTTGTTAGATGAGATTAGCATTCAGATCAACGGACTGTGGAGAGCAGACTGCTCCAGTGTGGGTGGGCCTCGTCCAATCAGTTGAATGCCTGAAAAGAGCTAAAAGGGACTCCTCCTGCCTCGTGGTCCCTTTGGATAGAAACCCTGGCCCTCCCTGGGTCCCAAGCCTTCTGTTCCTCAGACCAGAGCCCAGCCACGGACTCGCCAGGCTCTCCAGCTGCCAGTTCACCCTGCAGATCATCAGACTGTCGGCCTCCAAAATCATGGGAGCCAATTCCCTATAATAAATCTCTTGATATATATATATCCAATGAGTTCTGTTTCTCTGGAGAACCCCAACTAATACAGGGCCTTAGAGGTTTCCCATTTACTCCTACTTTGTAAAGCCAGGCCAGTCTTTTTATTGGCAAACTGGTAGACTCACAGTTTTGCAGGTGGTTTTGTGTTTCATATTTTGTTTTGTTTCGTTTTTTAAAAGGCATTTCTAAGCCTCTCCAGTGACGTCTGATGCTACTGTTCAAGGTCAGTAAAATGAATAGTCAGGGCAGGAGACTTCACTTGTCTGGACAGGTCCTCCGTCAAAAAGAAGTAAAGACACCAGGTGCTCTCTTTCTGAGCTGAACTGCGTTGCATTCAAATGATCTTAACACAAGGCACGTGCAGGCCGGGCTGGCCTCCCCTCTCTGCTGGTGAAGGTAGAGGGTTCCTCCTTTACTGCTTCACTTTCCCACCACCCCGGGTGCTCTGCCAACGGGGGCTCTCCTATCGCCGCTCCAGATCAGACATCCAGCCAGGACTTTGCTCCCCAAGATGTCCGTTTGGAAAGGAATGCTCCTTGAGTACTGCTTCTCACACACACCCCAGTGGCTTTGCCAAATTCTCAAGGGCACGTTTCCACGAGGTGGCCACCTGCCATCTGTAGGCCGAGCGTGCTAACTGCAGCTGTGGCCGCTGGAGAATCAGGATGGCCCCCAGATGAGCCAGCAGACTCCCAACCAGTCATTCATTCACTCAGCAAATTATCTGTAGTGCACATTTTGTGCTGGGCAGTGCTGGCAGCACAGATGGCCATGGCCTGGCTCTGCCCTCCTGGGTATCTCAGCTGAAGCCTCAGTGAATCCCAGGGACCCAGCCTGGCGGAAGCAGGCAGCATGGCCCAGTGGCTTGGGCTACCTGTGGCGTCCCAGTCCGGCCTCTCCACCTCCCAGTGGGTGACTAAGCTCCCTTGCCTCAGTTTCTCCCTCTGCAGAATGAGGAAGGTGAAATCAAGGGCCCCTACTTTGCAGAACTGTGGAGATTAAATAGCCTAGCACGTCCTCAGAAGCATTTGCTGGTACTGCGTCCAACACAAGGGTGGGCTCTGAGCAGCTTTCTTCTTTCAGTCTGGGCTGCTTTCGTGGGCTTTCAGTGATGCGCTGAAAACAGCTAACCTGACGTTAATCCCATCTGGTGTATTTTCCCATGGAAGTGGACAAATATAATAATATCAAATTATATTTAATAAAAGAGCAAGCTATGGGCTTTTACATAATGAGGCCATCTCTGTTAAAATATTATACAATTTGTAAGAGCAAAAGGTCAGAAGCAACCCAAATCCCCATCAATGGGGCGCTGGATTTAATTATTATCCTCATCCACGTGGAGGAGTACTATGCAGCCACGGAGTGAGGCAGCCTCTACACATGCCTCTAGGGTGATCACAGCTCTCTGTGGACAGAGCAAGGTGCACGGAAGTGCAAAGTGGGCACTACCGTTTATCCAGGACAGGTGGGAAATAGGAAAGCAGCCAGCTCTCTGTCCCCTGTTCATCTACATCTGTCATCTATCATTACCAATCAACTATCAACTACTTACCAGCTATCTATCATCTCTCTATCAGCATCATCTGCTTCTATGTTAAAAATGAGCAGTGAGAAAATAATCCCTACGTATTTTTGAATGAAACCTATAGAGAGGATGGAGACTGGAAGGACCTGGGGGGTGGAAGCCTCTTTGCCTATGCCTCGTTTAAAGATCTAACTTTGTAACCATGCACATATCTCACATACTTACGAAACAAAATTAACTTTAAAAACACAATCCCCAAATATCCCAAATAAAATACGGCAAATGAACCAAATGTGTGTACATTTGCTGGCCTGACCAGCCAGCCAGGAGCTGTTCCAAGCAATTTTAAAACACGGGTGTTTGAAAGTCCTCCTAGTGGAGAATATGCTAAGGACACAGTGAACTACAGAAAGGGAAGAACAGTGTTGGACCCTTCCAGTGAGCTGCCTGGGAGGGATAAGATCTGAGGCTGGTGTGTGTTAAGCGATAAAGTGAATGTGATGTTCAAATTCTATCATTACGGGTCATGGGGATATGGATATTTTTGGTGTGAGAGACAGAATTAAGGAGCTCTGAATATAATAGGGAAATATCAGCACAGAAAAATCAGCAAAATTAATAAAAACCGATCATGCAAATGTGGTCTACATCAGGCTAGTTATCCATCATAATGTACAGACATATCTTGGGGGATTTTCTCTTCCTCCTCTGCACTGTCAGCCAACTAATTCTATATAAACACAAAACTCCCATTTCTACCAAAGTGATGTGTGTTTTGTTTAATGTAGTGAACCTTCAGGCCAGTCTAAGAACAAAAGATGAAATACATTATTCAGAGTTTACTTTTTAAGTTTCTTAAAATGCCACCCCACCTCCCAACTGGTCAGTTACTTCTATCCATGAGCAATGGTGAGATTATCATGATTTTTTTTTCCTATTAACTTTAAAGGTCAGAAAAACATATTCACTTTTCTATAATAACATGTCATTTAAAAGTTATGAAACAACAGTAGTTCCAAGTGATGCATGCAACTAATAACATAAGTTCTGCAGAAATCAGCATTTACATGCTTTCCGTTCCCCTCTGACTGGCCTGGAGGTCTAGAAGGTACGTGCGGTGAAGTCACGCCCATCCTCTCCCAGCCCATACTCGTGTGCTCACTTACAGAGATACACACAGTTTTCAAGCTTCAGAGAACGCAGAGGAAAGTGACTTTAATTAAAGTAATTCTTTAAATTATTTTCAAACACAGCTCTGCTTCACAAGGACTCAACTAATTTGTACTCCAAAGCTTAAACAAATGATGTATTATGTTAAGTGCTCATTTTCAAATTGTTGAGAGAACAGTTAATATTTAAAGAGTGTGGCTCAAATATAAAACCTACCTAGTGGGAAGCAGGAAAAGATCAGGCATAACTGTTGAATACATGAAAAATATTATTAAATTTTTATAAAACTTGATCCCTCCCAAAGTCTAATGGACTTCTTTACCTGTGTGTGCATGTGTGTATGAACCCAAGCCAACCTCCCTGCTCACCAGCCCCTGCTCCCCACCGAGAATGCTGGCAGCCAGATGCACCCCACACCACCACCCACCACACGGAAGACCCAGCCCTCCTGAGAAGGTTGCTGAGCACCCGAGCTTGGTGAGTGCAGACAGGCCGGCACCAGGGGAGGACAGCGTGGATCAGCTGTCAATCCCCCAGGCACTGAGGTGCAGCCCAGGTCAGAGGCCAAGGAGAGCCGCCTGCCTTCGTGTCAAAGAATTGTACTTGCTCTACGCACAGGTTCTTTTAACTCTATTAGATAGAAAATATCCATGTGCTTTTCTTCAAGATAGTACCAAGACTCAGATTACAGCTAAGGGTACACCTGCCACAGACATGCTTCAGACTTACTACTGATGCTCCTGAATTACAACCAGCCCCAATTACTTTTGTCTGCCTTTTGATCTGTCCTTAACTCCTCCCGGTTGTCACAGAAACCACAGCTGAAGGGCCATTCATCTCAGAGATGAGGTATTTCAACAACCCATGGTTGCCCAGTGGACACCCAGAACACTTAACTATAAAGAAATCAGTAGAAATGCACATGCAATACAGTTCTTCTAATTCAAGATGTTAACTTCTTGATTTGCAAAACAAAAGCCTTTGCAAGCAACCTCCGTGATATTTGTATTACTTATTAAAAGTGTACTTTAGTATCAAAGACTTTTAATGCAATGTCAACCGTCTTGAATAAATATATATATATATATTCTGTTTCCAACAAATGCAAACTACTTGTAGGGTGGCCAAGGCATGTGTCAGAGCAGTAGTTTTAAATATTTTAACCTGCAGCCTAATGGGGCCCAAATTCCTAGGGCTGTCCCCTTCACAATATGCAGGGGTGAGCGCTGTGGTCCCTCTGTGACGGGTCTCTATTTCCTTCCTTCCACTGCCCCAGGGAAGGCCCAGAGCCGAATGGATACCACTAGCTGGCAGGGGCTCTCCCAGGCAGCTCAGAAGTGCAGGGAGAAGGGGTGACCCACGCACCATGGATGGGCACAAGAAATCGCAAATAGCCACAGCTCAGAGGTAGGAATTGAGAGATAGTCATTATTATGAAAATCATACATTTTTCTCTGCTAAACTAAGCAACATGAAACCAGAAGGTAAAAAAGCCAAATCTTGTCATTTTTAAATGGTGAATTCTTCCCTTTCTGTAGGGATGCATCTTAGCAGTTTTTCCTTGGTTTTAGTAGACTCTAATAAATAAAATTATAAAAATGTGACTTCTTATAATTGTTTTCAGAATACACTATCATATATTTATAAAGTGACATATCTTTTTTTTTTTTTTGAGAGGGCATCTCTCATATTTATTGATCAAATGGTTGTTGACAACAATAAAATTCTGTATAGGGGACTAAATGCACAATCATTAATCCACCCCAAGCCTAATTCTCGTCAGTCTCCAATCTTCTGAAGCATAACGAACAAGTTCTTACATGGTGAACAAGTTCTTACATAGTGAATAAGTTCTTACATGGTGAACAGTACAAGGGCAGTCATCACAGAAACTTTTGGTTTTTGAAAAAGTGACATATCTTTTGTATTTAAATCTAAAATTCCCCATAAAGTCATCTGTGCTTAAAGGCAAACACCAAGAACCCTAACTCACCTACCAGGCGTTCTCACTGGGCGCCTTAGGCTTTGCTTACTCACAAAGTATTTGCTGCCCTCCTGGGAGGTGCATGCTCTAAAATTAAACACAAACTCATCAGTAAAGTATGATTTCATACAATATTTTTTTAAGTATAAATTCCCTATTTTTCCCCAAAAATCTACCTGGGATTAAATTATCAGTGAGGCACACATAAAAGCAGAGTTGGGCACAGGTAGAATAACTTAAAGTAACACTGCAATTCAAATTTTTTTGAAAATACAAAACTGCAATAATAAATCATCAAATATAAATATTTCAGAAGACATTTCTACCTGTCCTCTAACTTACTAATGTTAAGTACACTTTTGTAAGGACAAACTATAGGAATATTAAAGACAAATGTTAACTGCACTATTTACAATAGCCATGGATATGGAAGCAACCTAAGTGTCCATCAGTAGATGAATGGATAAAGAAGAGGTGGTACATATACACAATGGAATATTATTCAGCCATAAGAAGAAAACAAATCCTACCATTTGCAACAACATGGATGGAGCTAGAGGGTATTATGCTCAGTGAAATAAGCCAGGCGGAGAAAGACAAGTATTAAATGACTTCACTCCTCTGTGGAGTATAAAACCTCCAATTCTGAATGCCCATTTTTCCCTTTCTTAATTGCAAGTAGTGTACTTTTCAACCTTCCTTAAAAGAAGTTCAGATTGAAATATAATTAACTTGATAAAAGCCATCTTAGCAGATCTGCACACAGTGCAGCTTCCCAGGGAAAGCAAGGTCCTGAGTGCAGCCCGCAAAGACATTTGCCAGGATTCTGAGCCCAGCAGGTGTCAACCTAAACATCTGCAACCAGATCAGTCGTCGTACAGAAGTGACAGTCACATTGATGTCACCATCTTGTCAACTCAACTCTAAAAGAATTTCTTAAAGAGCTGACAAATTGCAACAATAAGGAATTCTCTGCCGCCAATCTGTCCACAACATCCGACATACACAGAGTCATCCCCTGACTTCAGATTCAAACGGAAGTGCCAATTTAAAACATATTACTGTAACCAGAAACCTTCAAACCTTCAGACTTTTAATGTCCCAATTGAATCCAACCACAGAAAAAAATATTCTGCAGGCATATTTCATTTGTTACAAGAAAAAAAACAAACAAAGCCAGCAGCTAACATTGTCTTCTCGACTCTATTGTTTCACATGATCCAAAACATAATAAATTTGGAAAACATTCCTGGACAAGGACAAGTCCGAACATTTTCCCAAGGGCGTGTGCCCCACCTTAAGGTCACATCCTTGTGGATTATAAAAAGAGCTCATCAAACTGGGTGACGTTTTCCTGGATGTGAAAAGGGGTAGCATTACTTCTTACGGGGCATTCTGTAAGCGTAAGAAAGATGATTTCTAACGTCACCAATACCTCCAGCCCTTATCTCCTGGAGCACTCTACTTAGAGCAACTGAACAGGGAAGACAATCATGACATGTACATGCAATAGAGTATGTATGATGTGAGCTACAGAACAAGGGAAGTTTCCTTTCCCCTCCAGCTGTGGTGGGGCTGTCATGGACTGAAATGGTCACTGCTAAGGTATTCTCATTGAAAGGACAAGAAAAGACAGAAACATCTGCAGCACAAGGGCAGCCGCCACAGTGCTTTGGACGCTCCACAGGCTGAAATTTAAATTCCCCTGGAAACCTGACAAACAGGTCATCAAAGAAATTAAGTCCAAAGTTTCCATGGAGTAGCATGCTCTGATAGAAAATAAAACCACAGAAATGTACGATGATGAGCTGGATCTTTTTGCAGAAACAAAATGGAGTTCAGACTGCTTGAAAACGAGCATATTATTTATATGCATTAAAAAAAGAACCTTGAGTGAACAACAGGTAGTTTCCCCTCAGCCTTAGATTTTGTATTAACACGTGGGAAAGGACCCTAGTTTTACGCAAAGGTCTTTGCACTGGATCTTTCAGAGGCCGCCTGCACGTTCTTGGTCTCCTGTGCTAAACTCGTGTCCCTGTGATGGTTCGGACACATTCAGCTTTCCCTCGTCACATCACAGGAAAGTGGTTCAGACTCATCATTGTTTTACTCCTCGCAGGAAAGTATTTTCAAAGGCTGTCACATCAGTGATGTTCTGCCAACTTTATTGCCAAAGACAGAACAACAATCAATAAATTCTAGAAACTCTCCGTGTACTTATGTCATGTTTGATCGCAGTGAAATGATTTCGAGTTTCTAAGTCACTAGACTTCAGTCACATACAGCCCTTGCCAGAAAGCCCCTTCACCTGAACACACAAAGTAAAACTTCAGGGTTTGCAATCCGTATTTGGAACCCTTGAAGGTTCAGAGGCGAGCCAGAGAGGAGAAAATATCTGGAGAAAATGCTGAAGGACTGGCAGTTAGGAGTTCGTTTGTGGGTTAGAGAAGTGAAAGGTTATTAGACCTAAGGTATAAGCGGCTCTTGCTGATCTTTACACCAACAGAACCAGGGCGAATACTCGCAGTCATCCGACACAAGCATGCTTTCAGACAGAACACTTAGATGATCATGTGATGTTGTGAAATCTCTTCCTCTGGCTTCATTAATAATAAAATCACGTCTGGAGTAGTTTGGCCACGTTTCTGTTCTTGGTTTGAAATAATGGCACCAAAGCCCAGGTAGGGGCTAGAAGACTTGAGTAGGTCTGGGGCTGGGGAAAGCCGCCCAGCCCAGCCCCAAGGCCCGGAGCTGGGGTGAGCCGTCCGCCAGCCAGAAGCTCTCCCGGCCTCTGCGCAGCAAGCTGGAGGCGATGCCAAGCCCGGGGGGTCACAGGTCTGACTGTGGCTGGTGAATAATCAGTTAAACTATTTAGACTTTGACTCCACTTGAAAGGCAGGTATGGGGCAGGGGCTTGATCACAGCCAGAGCGGGAGAGCTCGCCAATGGGAGCCACAGATGACAGTCGGCTAGGAGCCTGTAAAGGCATTTCATTTTTGTTGTTGATGCCCTTTAAATGAAAAGGGAGGGAAATAGGTCTCTGGTTAAAAAAAAAAGTCTGAATTATTTGCCACATTCAGAGACTGGTTATTTCAGGGACTTTCTGACACACCTTGAGGATGCTCTTTCGGGGGCCTAAGCACACTGGCTCAGTGTGGGCTGTCTACACCAGCGCTGTTCTTCCCTTAAGAAGAATTATTTGGCCCAAGTAGGCAGCAAGCTGCTTCTCCAAGCCCCCAGTTTCCCACCAGCACTGCCACCTGTCTAAATACTATAGGGAGGAAACCCAGTTCTGCAAATACGTCACAGATCCACTGAGACCAAACTCCCCCCCTCCCCCCATGTGTCCTGGCAATGAGGTGCCCTTTTGTCGAGAAGCCCGCGCCACCACCTCCCAGCCAGGGGACGGCCCTCCCGGGGCCGCTGGGGGACCGACCCAGCTCAAGCGGTTGGAGCCCCTGCCAGAGCAGGAGCCAGCAGCTCACGCCATCCTTCCCCTCATCCTCCCTGATAGGCTGCGTATTTCAATACACTTGTTTCCCTTCCACATCAATACTGATGCTTCCAGGGCGTACGGGAAACTAAAGTCGAGCAACACACATTTCTGCTCTTGGTTCCTAAGGAACCAGTCTACAAAATGGTACCCAGCTACAGTAAAATGACCTCTGCTTGGGAGACTAAGATACAGAGAACACAAGGCACCGGTATGTTTTTTACTATGGGGTCAACTGGCGATTCCACCACTCTTATATTTCATCCGTCAGGGTCTCTCACACCAGGGTCTGTCAACAGGGGGACCTAGAGTTAGAAGGGAAGGCCAGGAGGTGAGGGAGCGAGCCAAAGGAGATGAGTTTTGAGAACCAAAGAGGGTACAGTAGTATCTCACCGCTTCTATATTGGAACACCCATATTTACCTGAAGGTCTTTAAAAATGTACTTCAAAAATCTTAGGCAGAACACTTATAAGATTGTGGCAAATAAGCATCTTTTTTATTTGCTGTTTCCATTATGTGATCATCTAACATCATGAAGATCACTTGCCGTAAAGAAAACCATTTTCTAGTGAACAGTCCCTTGCATTAGTCATTAAGATAGTGTGAATAATCAAAAGGCTTGAATAATCATGTTTTACTATTTGTTAACAAGGGAAAAATTGTAACTTAATAAACAAAGCTGAAGAATTAATTAATAATCTTATTAGTAAGACTGAAACATTGGCAATCAGGATTTCCAAGAGTCTCATGAAGACTTAGAAACTGCAAGTGATAATTCCAACTGGATATAATGAATTCAGGGTATTTTTGGTGCTTCAAAGCTTTAGCGGCCAAGGGAGTATATTTTCCCCCAACACTTAGGAAAAGCATGGTTAAAAATAGGTGTTGGGAGTCTTTACTCACCACTGTCCCTTTGAGTTGGGCAAATTCTTTTTCTTATTTCCTGAGGCGATGAACTCAGATGTTGTTTTGCTCTCAATACAGCATGGATCATTCTCACCACCTCTGTACCTCACAGTACTAGTTACAGGGAACACACAAACCATACCTGCAACAACTTCATTTTGGTTATCAGGTGGTTCTGCAATTATTCCCAGAGAAATCTATGTACTGACCTTACAGTCTGGTAATCACACTCTTGGACATTTATCCTAGAGAAACAAAACTTATGTACACAAAAATATCTGTACACCCATGCTCATAGCAGCATTTATTCGTAATGGTCCCAAACTGGAGACAATTCAAAATGTCCTTCATTGGGTCATTGGTTAAACAACCTGTGGTATGTCCATACAATAGACTCAGGAATAAAATGAATGGAACAACATGGCAGGATCTCAAGGGTATTATGCTGAGTGGAAAAAAGTGACATTCTTAGAAGATCGGCTGTAGTGGTAAATGCACAAACAACACAGGTGATGAAACTGTATGCCATTTAACACACACACACACACACACACAGACACATGCACACAGAAACACACATGCACACAGATACACATATACACACAAACACTCACTGTCTTAGTTCATTCAAGCTGCCAATACAGAATACTACAGACTGGGTGGCTTGTAAAACAACAGAAATGTATTCCCACAGTTCTGGAGGCTGCAGTCCAAGATTACAGTGCTGGCAGATTCAGCGTCTGGTCAGGCTTGCTTCCTGGGCCACAGATACGATTTCTTGCTGTGTGCTCACACGGGACAAGGAAGCTCTCGGGGTTCTCTTTCATTACGGCACTAACCCCATTCATGCGGCTCCACCCTTATGAACTAATCACCCCCCAAAGGCCCCACCTCCAAACACCATCACATTGGGGGTTAGAATCACAACTTATGCATTTTGGGGGCATAAACATTCAATCCATTGCAATGAGTAAAACAGGAAATCTGAGTAAGATCAATGGGTTGCATCAAAGCCAATATCCTGGCCATAATATCATAATAGTTTTTCAAACCATTACCATTGACAGAAAGTGAACGAAATATAAGGGATATCTCTGAATTATTTCTTACAACTGCATGTGAATCTACGATTATCTTAATAAAAGTTTCAATTTAAAAAAGATAATGTTGACTAAAATGTAAAGAAGAGTAAGACAAATGTGTGTAATTTTTTTATGTCATTTATTCTTGAAATGAAAATATTATAGAGGTAGACAACAGATGGTGATGGCCAGGGGCTAAGGAACAGGGCAGGGGTGGGGGTGTATAATTATAAAGGGTCAGTTCCATACCTTGGTTGTAGTGCTTACTGTAATTTACACATGTGACAAAATCGTACAACTACACACACAAGTGTGTATAAAAACTGGTGAGCTCTGAGGAAGGTCTGAAGTGCAGTGGGTGCAGCGGGCCAAGGGCAGCGCCCTGGTTTGCTGTGTGACGGTGTGGAAGCTGCCCGCACTGGCGGAGGATGGCTGAAGGGCTCGTGGGACCTCCCTGAACTGGGCAATTTGCTGTGAGTCCACATCATTCCAAAAATTTTTTTAAATCACTTTGCCTACTATGCCTAATAGTTCTGAAACACAGGATCAATTTTCCATTTCTTACCTCCAATACAAGAAAACCTAAAATAGAAAATTCAAATGGTCCGCGCTGTACCTGTATATAAACACTAGAGCACATAAGGATGTGCACCTTTTCTGCCTCATCCTTCACAGCAGACTGTTTGCAACCCTTATCACTAACAAGAAAGGCTCTTTACCACATCAACAATGCTTAAATTCAGGGCCCCCTGAATTCAGCTCTTGAAAAAACCAAATTGGCACAAGTTTTCAGGAGAGCAGACAAATGACATTCATTTGAACAAAACCACCAACGTTTGACAATTGGGGGCCTACAAGGACAACAGTTTTGTGTGATCAAACCTACGCCAACGTCCCTTTGGAAGACCTCTAGGCTCTAGGGAAGACTGTCTGAAAGCTAAAGGCACATGGATTCTCAGCACTGAGTATGAAGTCCTCACTCCACCTCCCAGCAGCGTGCCCTGGGCAAGTTCCACGACCTCACTACTCTCCTTGCTTGTAAAGTGAGAACGGCCATCCCCCTGCGGGCCTGCGTGTCATCCAAGCTGCTTGGCGGTGATGCCCACCCCTCACCCTTTCCAGGCACAGGCAGGACTCGCTTCCTGTCCCCAGCGACTGGGCTGCGTGACTGTCCTCACCCATGAGTGGGGAGTGACGTGTGGCCCTTCCAGGGCACAGCTTCTTATTCTAAAGTCATTTATGTACAGGCAGCGCTGACTTGGGTCTCGTTGGTCTTTAATGCAGCCTGACAGTCTCTGTCTTTGAATCGGTGTCTAAACCGTTTCATTTACTACTGTCAGTGATGCGGTTGGATTAAATCCCCAGCCTGTGTTCCTTCTCTTTGTTGCTTCGGTTCTTTTTCCTCTTCTGCTGCTTTTGTTTGAATTGAGCATTTTTTATGATTTCATTGTGTCTCCTTTGCTGACTTATTAGCTCTAAGTCTTTGTTCTTTGATTTTAATTGTGGCTTTAGGGTTTCTGGTACACAGTCCTAACTGATCACAGTCAACCTACAATTGATATTCTAATACTTCACTTGAAGGAGGAAAACCTCACAGCGGAGAGATCCACACCCTCCCCCTCTAGCCTCGGCCCTGTTGTTGCCACACAGTTTATTTCTACATATGAAACAAACTCCAGAATACACCCATTTGATTTTTGCTAGAAACTTAGCTTTTTTTCAGCTCTACTGAGGTGAAATCAGTAACAAATAAGTTATATATATTTAAGGTGAACACCTTGATGTTTGGATATATGTAGGCGTTGTGAAATGATCACCACCAACAAGCTGATCAACACACCCACCAATTCACATAGTTTCCATTTTCTTTTCCTTTTTGGGTGGGAAAACTTAAGAGCTCCCATGTTCACTACAGCATTATTTACAATAGCTTAGGTGGGGAAACAACAAAATGCCTGTCATCAGATCAGTGGGTATAGAAAATGTGGTATATGCATGCAACAGATTATTATTCAGCCTTAAAAAAGAATGAAGTTCTGCCATTTGGAACAGCACGGACGGACCTGCAGGACATTTTGCTCAGTGAAATAAGCCGAACCCAGAAGGACAAATACTGAACAATCTCAGTCACCTGCAGAACCTCAAATAGCAAACTCACAGAAGCGGAGAGTGGAATGGTAGGTGCCAGGGCTGGGGAAGATGGGGAGGCGTTGGTCAAGGGGCACAAAGTTTCAATTATGCAAGGTGACTAAGTTCTAGAGACCTCATGTAGAACAGTCACCATAGTTAGCGATTAGCTTTTAAATATATTTAGTAAGAGATAAAGACTTGCACATTTACCTACCATTTCTATTACCATTTCCGGGTCCATTCCTTTGTGTAGGCCCAGGTCTCCCCCTGCTGCCTGAAGGGCTTCCTTCCAAGTCACTGTCGGGCAGGTATGCTGAGCCTAACCCTTCCAGTTTCTGTATGTTTGAAAAAGTCTTTATTTACCCTCCTTCTTTGAAAGATGTTTGTGCTGGATATAGAATGTATGTGGGCCATTTCTTTCAGCACTTCAAAGGCGTTGCTCCCCTGACACCTGGCCGTGTTATCTTGATGAGAAGGTTCCTCTGTATGTGATGTGTCTCCTTCCTCAGGATGCCTTAAGGTTTTCTTCCTTATCACTGGTCTCAAGCCGTTCTGTTATCATAGGCCTCACCGTGGGTTTCTTCCTGATTCTTGTGGTTGGGGGTCCACTGAACTTCTTGAATATGTGGGTTTATAATTTTCATCAAATTTGGAAAAATTCTATTTGTTTCTTCTTCAGGTATTTTCAGTCTCTCCTCTTCCTCCTCCCAGAACTCTTCAAGGACGTGAATGACACATATAACTGGGCTGCTCGGCACTGTCCCTAACGGGACCTCACTGCCCCTCACCCATCTCTTTTTCTGTATGTTTCATTTTGGATAGCGTTTATTGCTCTAAGTCCAATGATCTTTTCTTCTGCCTTGTCTGACCTGCTGTTAATACTGCCCAGTATATTTTTCATGTTATCACTTAAGTTCTACCTCGGAAGTTCAATTAGGTTTTTAAAATATGCCTTCCAAGCCTCTAACATGATAGATCTTTCCTCTAACTTTCTGAATATGTGGGAAACAGTTAAGACCACTCTTTTAACGAGCTTCTCAATTAATTCTATCCTTTCTGAGTTGGGTTTTAATTAGTTAATTCTGCTCCTCACCAAGGGTCATATTTTTCTGACTCTTTACATGCCTGGTAATTTTTGACTGGAAGTTATTATGAACTTTACACTGTTGGGAGCCAGATATTTAAATATTCCTATAAAATATTCTCCAGCTTTGTCCTGGGAGTCAGCTAAGTATCTTGGAAACAGTTTAACCCTTTAATGTTCTGCTTTTAAGTTCTGTTAGGACTGGGGTAGAGTTTAGGGCTCATTTCCCCTGGTATTTAGGCAAAACACTTCTGAAAACTGTCACAATTCCCCTAATTATGAGGTTGTTCACTCTGTGTGGTGGCAGTAGGTGCCTGCTTCCCACGCATGCCCTGTCGGTGCCCAACTGAAGACCCCTGGGGACGCTCTGCTGGTCTTGAGTTCTCTCCGTGCAGTTCCCTCATGCACAGTCCTCCGCTTGGAAACTCTACCTGCCTTGGCTGCGCTGGGCCCCCAGCTTCATCTCCTCAATTCAGAGACTGCGGCCCTCTGCCTGGGTGCCCTCTCGCCGTGCTGTGGCCTGGAAACTCCCTGCAGGCTGGAAGCTGAGCAGCCCCAGGGAGCACCTTGCTTTGCCTCTCCCAGGGACCACTGTCCTTTACCCCTGCTGCCACTGGTTTGAGTATCACCGTTCCACGTTTCTGTCTGGGCTTTTTAGTTGTTTTAGATAGTAGGGCAAACCCAGTCCTGGACCCCTTGGCCAGAAGCAAGGTGTTCAGACCAGGTAATTCCATGCGTGAACCCCTCCCACCCTCCCCCAATTCCCTTCTTCCTGTAGCATGACAGTGAGCAACATGTGAGAGGGGAGTGTCCTCTAAGCGACTCTGAGGAAGGAGCCCCAGGAGACACAGCCTGAGCACAGATCTGCGGGGCAGGCAGGTACTGCGGGGGGCCAGCGTCACGGCGGCTGGTGCATGCAGAGACCCTGGGAGGGCCCGGCTGGGGGCAGGCAGGGCCAGTCTCTGCAGGCTTCAAGGCTGCAAAAGGGCTACGTGGATGATGGGGCTGTGGGAGTGAGTGGGGACGGGCAGGGAGGGCCAGGTGTGGAGCTGGGGGTTAGCTGGGCTGAACTCCGTGTCCTTTGAGATCCAGGTGGAGATGAACTGGTGTGCTTTAGCTGAACAGAGAATAACGATCCACAAATGACATAGCAGATGCCCAACTGCAGCCCGCACCTGCCCGGGTATTTTAAATGAGTACAGCCTTCGATTTCTAGAGCGGGTTCCTTCAACAGAGGGCAGTTCCCTCTCAAAGAAGTGTGCCAGGTGGGTGCTTTGTGAAGACACAGGGTGGGTCCATGTCCCCTTGAAGGGATGCCTTCCCCTGTGAGTGTCCCTCTGTATGGAGCAAATGTGGGAAGGCAAACCTGCCAATGGAGAGAGAGCAGGCTGCTCGCTTCCAAGGCTGCCTGGATGTGGGGTGCTCGTCAGGTGCCCTGTGGGAATGACAGCTGCCTGTGCCAGGAGGCCATGGGACCCACAGGAGTCACAGTCCCCGGGGAAGCCTCACCTCCAAGGGAACCAGGGCTTATATCTTCCGGACAGTTCTGCTGTCTGCACCACCACATGAGTAAGATCATCAGAGCCTGTCAGTCCAGAACCAGAGGCCCTTTGACGTTGATGCACTCAAGTCAGATGTAAAAACTGACAACAGGAAAGCCAGTGCCTCTGCCATCTCCCCCTTTCTACTGGAATTTGTCTATAATGTGACTACTGTATTACAGCTTGATTTGTTAGCTCTTCATCACATCCCATGGATGGCTGTTAGCAGAGCAAATCATTATGTGGCAATCTGTACTTCACAATGAAACACAGGGCTACTGATGAATCTAATGTGTATGGCACCCAGTCCTCCTTTGGAGTGCTTGAAAGGTTGCCTTGGGGTGCAAAGAGAACCACAAAGGTCCAGCACTTACAGGAAGGTGCTCACGATCTGTTGAATGTGGAATGAACAAAGCCTGTTCTCTGGCAGGAGAATCAGTTGGTATCAGATGCACTCTAAAATATGACTAACGTTCCTAAAGACAGGTTCTCAGAGTTCATATCCTTAGAATGGGATGACACTAGGTATTTCATAACTTCAAAGAGAGGATTCCTAACAAATCAGAAAATCTAATATCTGATCAATAAAACAAGGGATCATTGCAGACCACCTGCCTGAAGACAGGCCGTCCTTAAGGTTTCCTCTCTCTCCAGCTGCCCATCTTTTTTGTGTCCATCTTCTCCTGATCTAAGCTTTGCAAAAAAATGTCACCTGCACCTTCTTTGTTGCCTTTAAAAAAAAAAACTTAAAAAAAAAAAGCTTCTGGGCAAAACTGGACAGCATATGCAGGAGAATGAAACTGGATTACTGTCTAACCCCATACACAGAAACTGGATTACTGTCTAACTCCATACACAAAAGTAAACTCAAAATGGATCAAAGACCTGAATGTAAGTCATGAAACCATAAAACTCTTAGAAGAAAACATAGGCAAAAATCTCTTGAATATAAACATGAGCAACGTTTTCCTGAATGCATCTCCTCGGGCAGGGGAAACAAAAGCAAAAATGAACAAATGGGACTACATCATGCTAAAAAGTTTCTGTATAGCAAAGGACACCATCAGCAGAACAAAAAGGCATCCTACAGTATGGGAGAATTTATTTGTAAATGACATATCTGACAAGGGGTTAACATCCAAAATATATAAAGAACTCATATTCCTCAACACCCAAAAAGCAAATAACCCTATTAAAAAATGGGCAGAGGATATGAACAGACAATTCTCCAAAGAAGAAATTCAGATGGCTAACAGGCATGAAAAGATGCTCCACATCGCTAATTTAACAGGGAAATGCAAATTAAAACCACAATGAGATGTCACCTCACACTAGTTAGGATGGCCAACATAGAAAAGACTGGGAACAACAAATGCTGGTGAGGGTGTGGAGAAAGGGGAACCCTCCTACACTGCTGGTGGGAATGTAAATTAGTTCAACCACTGTGGAAAGCAGTATGGAGGTTCCTCAAAAAGCTCAAAATAAAAATACCATTTGACCCAGGAATTCCACTCCTAAGAATTTACCCTAAGAATGCAGTTTCCCAGTCTCAAAGACATCTGCACCCCTAAGTTTATCATAGCACTATTTACAATAGGCAAGAAATGGAAGCAACCTAAGTGTCCATCAGTAGATGAATGAATAAAGAAAATGTGGTACATATACACAATGGAGTATTATTCAGCCATAAGAAGAAAACAAATCCTTCCATTTGCACCAACATGGATGGACCTAGAGGGTATTATGCTCAGTGAAATAAGTCAGGCGGAGAAAGACAAGTACCAAATGATTTCACTCATCTGTGGAACATAAGAACAAAGCAAAACTGAAGGAACAAAACAGCAGCAGACTCACAGAACCCAAGAATGGACTAATAGTTGCCAAAGGGAAAGGGACTGGGGAGGATGGGTGGGAGGGGTGGGAGAAAGGGAATAAGGGGCATTACGATTAGTACACATAATGAAGGCAGTATAGCACAGAGAAGACAAATAGTGATTCTACAGCATCTTACTATGCTGATGGACAGTGACTGTAATGGGGTATGTGGTGGGGACCTGATAATGGGGGGAATCTAGTAACCACAATGTTGCTCATGTAATTGTGTATTAATGATACCAAAATAAAAAAAATTAAACAAAAAAGCTTCTGATACCTCAGTATCTAAGGGAACATTCCAAATAATCCAAAACATGATGGGTTCTGGACTAGAGGGAAATCGAGACATAGTTGGCAGCAGGAATTCACCTATATATCCATGTATAGGGTATCAACTACATGAAATGGACAGTTTGAGCAGAGGGCCAGCCATTGAAAAGCATAGGCCAGTTTTGTCGCCATACAAACTGAGAGGACATGAAACACACTCAACTTCTCAAAACCATCTTAACACCTTTCAAAATCCATTGGTTAAGCCACCGATGCTGCCTTTGGCTGGACCACCACAAGTCACGGCTTTGGACACTGTGACTTAGAAAATCGCATAGGGCCCGTGACTGCCTCCCACACCCGCCTACTCTCCCCCAAAGCAGTCTACCACTGGGCACTGAGGTGACCCAGCATGAAGAACACACCCCGTGCAGGAGCCACTCGGGAGGCTGAGTGCCCACCCCCGATGCTCCACAGGGCAAGAGGTTTAAGGTGAGCGGCCGCACCCCGGGGGCCCCCTCCGAGGGCTCACCACCCCGTGACACAGGACACATGACCTCCTGACCTCACAGGCCCAGAAGAAGTTCTTGTGATTTATTAACTTAGAATAACCAAGAAGGATTCACAGAGCTTAGTGGCCACAACAGCTTGATCTAAGTTCCGCCCGGACACAGCTGTGCACCTGGGATCAGCTAAAAAATTAAACACTTTCCATCAGTAAATAGTGATATATATGCAGAACCGCCTGCAGTCAAGGACTTTGGCTGAGTGGCACTTTTTTTTGCTCCCCAGTTTCTTATATGCAAATTCATAGCAACTGTGTTAAGACACATGAACCGACTTTGCCACAGATAGGAACCCTTTTAAGATCAAATATGTCTACAGAAAAGTCAGGAGTATATTTGCTTTTTATTTAGAGTTCTCACTTATTATAACAAGAAGTATTATTATGCGTCTGTGCATTTTAATAGCAGTAGTAGTATACCAGGGCCACCCAACTGAAATTAGGTTCTATAAAAACATTTGATGCATTTTTACTCAGGGCACAAAAACAACTTTAAAAAAATAAAACTGTGATTTAAAAGGCCTTTATTTCATAGGAAGAGGAATAAAAGATAAATGTGAGCAGATATTTAATGTCTGGCTATTTTACTTGGTCATTCGCACTTTGTACTCAGCAAATGCAAACAGAAATTATCAATGACTTTAAAAAAAATATCTTACGAACCTTAGCCTTCTTGATGGTTCTGTGGCTACCTGGAGTACTTTTATTTGGAGAACGGAGACAATATTTTAGAAAATACACCAACCCTAGCCCAAGTTCATCTGATGAAACTATTATGTATAAAGTAGTTAATTATATACATAAATAACATAAAAATAATTATCATAAATTAAAAAGTCAAATAATCTCCCACTATTAATTCAACTTAGAAGTGAGAGATGGGAGTGTATAAATGAGCTGTGAGTGTGGACGGTATGAATGTGGAAGACCTCTTTCATGTGCTACATGGGTGAAGAATTCCCTTAGTTCATAAAGGCATATATTGCACAAAACAAATTCCAGCCCTATCCTTAAAATCCTGCTGTTTGGAATAAAGTGAAGTGCTGAGAAAGTTCATTTTGCATAACAAATCACCCTTAGCCTCACTGGCAATGTAAGATTACTCTGGCCTCATTTACCCACTACCCATCAGTATTTCTTCCAGAAGGTCTCCCAAGAAACAGAGGATCCAAGATAAACAGTAATCAAGGACAAAAGCAGGTGAATTTATCATTTCATTCTGGACAGTGTTAAACGATGTCAGGAGACTAAAACACTAACCTCCTTTCCCTACACCCCTTCCTGGTTCCCCGCCTGAGCAGCAGGAGGGCAGCCGAAAGCCCTGCCCTTCCATACTGCCTCTGAAATGGTGGTACATGTGTACGAATACGCATGTCCCAGGGAAGCAGAGACTGCTAACCAGCACATTCACTTATTAGAGGCATTAATGCTTCTACTGGTGAACTAACTTCCGCTTTCATTACTGCCTAGCAGGAAACAATATCTTTAAATTTCAGAAAAACCTACAGTTTTCCACTGTAAAGAGCCAAAGTTCATTCAATATTTTTATAGAAAATTGGTCTTAAAACATATCAACCTTTGGAACTAAATTTAAATATTAAAAAAACATGAATTTCTTCCCTGTTCTTCAGTAGAGGGGATTTGGCTAGCCTCAGCCATAATAAATACATGTGGATTGCAGAGGGTCCTGAGACAACTTCGAAGGGGCCACCAGAAGGGACACGAGGCTTACTCATTGCACACAACTGTGCCCCTTTGCATTAGGGCAGTTGTGTAGAATTGGACCTGGACCAATGGTCCTACAGTGCAAACGACTTTAGCATGTTAAAACAAAATAAAAAACAACATGGCTACAACAGACTCCTGAACACATAACATATGCACAAAATTAAGTAAAAAGCTTTTAAAACGACAATGAAAATCAATTCACATATTACTAAGAGGCCTTTTGTGCCTCAGTTAGCAACTCTGCACGGTCCCTTGGCCCTGCTGAACTTGGAGGCAGAGGAACACATGTTCCCAGCACACCTCACACGTGGTTTCAGCCCAAAGTTGTAAAACGAATTTGACTTAAGTCAAATTTCAAAGAAGAGAATAAACGTTCCTTTAACTTCTACCTGTTCATTCCCCAAATACATCCAGAAGCAAGGAGAAACTGCTTCACTCCAGCAATTGCCACCCGTGAACACTGTTTTAACACACTAACTGAACTCTAAAGGAAAAAATAAAGCAGACGCTTACGTTCCTAATCATGTATCTCTTGCCTCTTATGATCCTGCTTCTCTTTATGTTTCACTTCCCAAATCCTGGGTCTGCCTGACCAGGTTTTGCTAGGGGAGGCGGGGGTGTGCCATGGCCCAGGACGCCCGCCTCACTAAGACATGGCACGGGCCCCACCCCCGTGAACAGCTGGCCTGTGGAGTTAAGCTGACAGACTAATGGCTGCCGGGCGCCTGGGAGGGAATTCTGCAAAAGCTCAGTCACCCTTACTTACATTGTGATGCAAGGTTTTTCCTTTGTTTGGTATCCAGCAAACAGACCTCAAAAATAAACAGAAAACCTGTCTGTGGTTCTCTCTCCGGTGCTCCTTAGGGCGCCTCAATAGCTGTACATCTGCTGCGGCTGCTGCTCGGCCGGCACCTGGGGCTGCGGGGCCTGCAGCTGGGGGGCCTGCGGCTGTGGGGGTGGCAGGACGTCAGTCTGGGGCACCGCCCGCCACGTGAGCGGGTGCTGGTCACCGAGCTGGTTCCCCAGGGGGGTGATGGAGTTGACCAGCGTGGTCAGATTGATGAAGTGGGCCACGGACTGAGGGTTTGAGGCTTCTGGCTGGGGGTGGAGCTGGATGTCGTTCTGGCGATTGTGCAACATGGCAGAGCCACTGACGGTGTCAAAGGTCACGGTCAGGATCGAGTTGTCCAGCTGCAGCTGGCGTTCTGGGGTGGTTAGGTGCCCAACAGCCACCGGATGGAGATTGGCAAACTGGGTCCCAGCTGCAGTGGTGATGGGGGTCACGGTGATGTTGGTCAAGCCGACTGAGCTCGATGGAGTGGTCACATTTGGGTCACCCAGAGTCACTACCACCTGCAAGAGTCACACACAACAGAAAACAGTTAACAGTTTCTGCAAAATGGAGAATGACAGAACCTTCCCAGGCTGTACTCCGTGACGGGCGCTGTGTTAGTGCACTGGGAGGGTCCCATGCTCAGCCCAAAGGAAGAGATGCAAGACATCTTCTGGTGAAAGGCTAAACCAAGTTAACTCTGTCCTGGAAAAATTATCCTAGTGAAAAGGAGAAACAAGTCACACACAGTCACAGAGACTACTTAGCTAGAACTGAGAAACAGAGACTTCACTGGCCAGAGGAAAAGGAAGGAAGTAGTCATGAGAGACAGACAGCGGATTCTTCATCTTCCATCCCCCCTCTAAAGCACCTTGCTGGTGGCGAAGGAAAACCCCAACTCTGAAGCTAAAACAGGGCATTAAACAAATTCACAGCAGCAACGGTCAACAAATAGAAATAAAAGCAGCATTCCTTCCCATGGGGAGGGATGGAAGGCCAAATAAATGCAAGAAATGTTTGCAATTAAGATCACCCATCTCCAAATTCAGGCCAGGTGTGCAGTGTTAAGACGTGGATTAAAGATCTCGGGGCCTCAAAAACCCAAAGTGCTGAAGTTGAGCAAACTAGAAGCTTCTGTTAAAAGCGATAGACTGGCCATACGCATCCCTCCCTTGCCCCGAGCCGCCCTGGCCGGGTCATTTGGTGTGACCTGACCCCACCTGTCAGCAGATGTACCCTACCTCCACAGTAAAGGGACACATCTCGGCCATTCATAATCTCCCAAACTAGAGACAACCCAGTTCCCAGCCAGGGGGCACAGCTGTCCTTAACGTGCTACAATGTCATGCTGTTATTCAGAGCAACAAGTGTGATCTCCCTCTAAACCAAGTGTCAGGTGCGCGAGGCTAAGGGAAATGAGGGACACATGCTGTCTGCAGCCGGGGTCCGCCCACGCGCCGCGCATGCGGCAGGCAGACGCGCAGGGCTCCTGGGCCCAGGCCGCGGCCTCCTGGGGGTGCCCGGGCCCCTGCTGGCCACCTGCTGGATGCTCTGCACAGCAGAGTCAGTCTCGTCCCCCACGCCGCCCGGGAACGCAGGCTCCTTCTCCGGGTACTCGCTGAAGGCGGTGTCCTCGGCCCCCGGCGCCCCCGCCTCCTCCTCCGGCTTCTGCTCCCGCTTGTGAACTCTCCGGGGGGCTTTCACGTGCTTCCCCTCAGCCAACTCCTCCTGCTCCAGGCTCAGTTCAGGCTGCAGGAAAACAGGTTTCAGCGACACCAAGGTCGAGGGGCAGTGTCCCCATGGCGGCCAGTGTGCTCCCAGCACCCTCCCGGGCACACGCCTGGCCGGCAGCGAGGCCCTTGGGCACCGGGAAGTGGCGGCCCCAGCCTCTCTGCTCACTTGCATTTCTAAGGATTGGGGTAAGCTTCCGTTGGTTTCACTTTTTTTAAAAAGTGAAGGAAATGACATACAAGTCATATTTTTAACAGCCTCACCTAGTGCTGAAATACAAACATATCTAAAGACAAGTTTAAGCTACTGTGCCAGCCCTGGTGAGCTCAGCCTGAGGCTGACAACACTCATGTCAGGGCTCCCAGGGAACAGGCTGAGACAGACGCCCTACAGAAACAAGCTTGGATCAACACGGGCCTGACCATAGGAGCTGTACGCTTGCCTCCTTCAGGGACGGCAAGGACCCGGCTGTAGAGGCAACCACCGATGGGCACCCCGCCACACCGAGGCCAACTCCATGGCTGGGCTTACTCAGCCTCAGAGGCCACTGGGCAGTGGTGGCCAGTGAGGCTCTCCACCCTGGTCTCCCACCACCACTCCTGGGCCTCCAGGGACATCCCATGTGACTTGGTCCCACCCCAGTGGCCATCAGACCCAGAGGAAGCCTGCCAGGGCAGGGCCATCGTAGGCCTGCCCTCACCAGAGCTGGCCGTGGGCCTCTGGGGCACTGCAGGGAGGTGGGCCACTCAACAAGGCCCAGCACCGAAGCACGGCACTCAAAGCACCATTTCAAAACACAGGTATAAACACCATTTTAAAGGAAGAGAGCATGAAGTATTCCTTTTATAATAAAAGGCCATGTTTATTAAGGTATTGACTACCCATCCCCTTAAAGAGTAAGCTCACCTAATACGTTTTAGGTACTTTGCTTGTGCCTTAACTGTGCTAAGCTTTTCTGGAAACCATCTGTGATGGTAAATTTTACGTGTCAATGTGGCCAGGCCACGGTGCCCAGATGTTTGGTCAAACAACCAGCCAAGATGTTGCTGTGAAGACACTTTTTAGATGTGGTTAACATTTAAATCAGTATACTCTGAGTAAAGCAAATCTCCCTCTCTGATGTCGGTGGGCCTCATCCCAGCAGGTGAGGGCCTTAAGGAAGAAGACTGAAGTCCCTGAGGAGGAGGGAGCATGGCCTCCAGTAAGCTACACCGGCTCCTCCCTGGTCTCCGGCCTGCCAGCCCGCCCTGCAGACTTTGAACATACCATCCCCCACAACTGCATGAGCCAGTTCCTCAAAGCAAACCTGACCCTCTCTGCACACACACCC
This sequence comes from Manis pentadactyla, assembly GCF_030020395.1. Classification (NCBI taxonomy): domain Eukaryota; kingdom Metazoa; phylum Chordata; class Mammalia; order Pholidota; family Manidae; genus Manis; species Manis pentadactyla. The sequence continues at coordinate 193,606,960 of NC_080019.1, forward strand.
TCCTAATGATCCCGTTTTCTCTGGAGAACTCTTAATATTCCACTATTCTCCACAATGAGATACATCAGTGTTCAGAAAACTGAAGTCCTAGAAACTTTACAGAAACCAGGAAATGTTCCAAACTACTGTGTGGAATAAGACCAACCCAAATCACAGAGAATGAATTGACCATGAAATGTGAGGTGGGTGACAGGCTTGCCCAAAAGATCCTCACCCCATCCACATGCGCCCACCCCCGCCCCGGCCCCTCCGCAGGTGTCTGCTCACCTGGAAGGTCCCGCACCCCTGCAGGGCCGGCTCTGCGCTCACCTGGACGATGCCGATGGAGGAGGCGTCGATGGTGGTGGTCTCCGGGAGGTGGTCCAGGTCGTCGATCCTCACAGCCAGGACCTACGAGTGAGGGAGCCTACCATGAGCCAGGAACGCAGGCCATCTGCTGACCTGTTAGTCCTGCAAAGGCACCCGGTGGTTCTGGCCCGGCCCTGCTCAGGACTGGCTTTGCAACCTTGGTTCCAGAACCCCATCCAGGCTCATCCTTCTCTTTCATCCCCCTCCATCTCCCTCCTTTCGAGTTTGTGCAAGTCTTGCACACAGTGGGTATCATCCCACATCTGTCCTGCACCTCACGTCTACGGCCCCCAAGGGTGGAGTCTATTTTCTGCCTCTTTTGCTCATACGAATGTGCTTTCAGTGAATGGATTTTCAGTGTATCTTCTTATTTCAAGCCATGAACACATAAGATGCAGCACGGTGAACCTATCCTACAAGGAATCACCAAAAACGAGATACCCATACTTTAAACACTTCACTTTTTTACTTGACAAGTAAACAGATACTTTCACTTGTCAGTTTTGTGATACAGTGACCCCTGCCCCACCAAGCCACACTGAATGGTCCCCAGCGTGCCGACCTCACACTGAGACTCACGTGGTCCCTCCCACCAGGTCAGAGTGTCTTGATTCTCATTCACAAACCTAATGCCACTTGTACCCATCACTGTGTTCACCTAAGTTAGATCACAAGCAGGACAGCAGAAGGAGCACAGAGAACCAAATGCCCAGGAAGGTGCAATAACAGCGAGCTGCGAGTGCAAGGGAATCAGCTGTCTGTAAGGGTTCTTCACCCAGACGGCTTTGCAAATGTCAAATGTTTGCCAAAAAAACACCACAAATGGGAAATAGACTATACACGTAGACACGGCTTACTTAGAAAGACGACAGAATGGCACCTGGGGACTTAGTTCAAAGACTAGTGTTGCCCCTTCCCGGGGACGGAGAACAAGGGCGCCTGTTTACTGCAGCGCCGATGCTGACAGCAGCACTGAACAGCCCAGCGTGACTTCCATCAGCCGGGAGTCCAGATCTGTGATGCTCACAAGGACTCTGAGTAAAAGCCGGCTGCCACTGATGCGACCTCTGCCACTGTCACTACCACCTCCACATCGTAACCACAACAGTCTAATCACCTCCTCCACCACCATCACCCCCCAGGATAGGCTGTGTGACTCACTGACATTCTTATCCAGCAACGTGGCAGCGTTCACACATCACTGCAGGGCCCACCAAGTCCCTCCTCGCCCCTCCTTCTGCCACGTCCCCTGCTGTCTGGGAGCCTCCTCCACGTCCTCTGTTCTGTAGTTACCTTCCCTCCCATCTGCCTCCTATTCTGTCTCAGGAGACCATCAAGTCCAGGAGGGTGGGGATGCACTGTCCCCCCGCTCCCAGCGCTCCCCACCAGCAGGCCCCCGAGATGCATCTGTTTGCACACCACAGAATGAAAGGACAGCACTCCAAAGGCACGGCCCAAGGAGGGCGGGCTAAAGGTCCTGAGCATGGGGCTGGTGGCAGCGTAGCCCCGCAGCACCTCCCCGTCCTCCATGTGCTGGCCGTCCCCAGCAGGGGGCTCCTTCTGCCTGTGGGGGGAAGCCTGAGTGGGCCACGCTGCCCTGGTCTGAGAAGCAGGTGTGATGGGGTGACCCAGCCAAGTGATCAGTGAGAAGCAAAATCCGGGTAAGGACTCACTGGGCCCAAGCGATTGCTGAGCACCTGTGCGTGAGCAGGGCCTCCCTCTGCGCCCAGCAGTGCAGTCACACCCTGTCCACAGAAACTGCCCTGCCTGCTTTTTGCTGAAACACAGAACTAGAGAAACCCCTGAGTGACAGAGAAATCACTACTCCAGCCTCTCAGGAGCCTGCAGCATCTGCTTGGAACCTGAGGCATGAAAGGTGCTATGTTTGCCAAGGCTGGGCAGCAGCATGGACTCTGACACCAGGCTCCTGCTCCCCAACCCGGTTTTTCTAGGAGGAAACACTGGCTGCTTGTGAGGTGGAAAAGGAAGCAAGCTGAGCTCAGCCAGCAGATCCAGCTGCCTGAGCCCAGTGGGGACAGCCGGGAGGACTCAGGCTGGGGACCTGAGTGGGCTGTAGAGAACACATCAAGGTTCCAGAAGGAAGAGACACACTTATTATATCCAAATTAAGGCAGACTGTGCTTTGATAATTGCAAAAGTACTGCATGTTCATGAAAACAAATTATTAAAAATGGAGAAAAATCCAAAGGTAAGAAATTACATTTAACTTCAACACAAGAAGCCCCCTGTATTCTTTCTTCATGTGTTTCATTTATATCACCTAGGCGAGCATTACACACACAGACCACAGGTCTGATGTATATCATACATGCAGACGCAATACACATGTGCACGTTTTCTCACAATGGGTATTCACAATTTAGTTTTGTGAACAAGTTTATCTCTGTGAACACATTTATATAGTTGAGCATACTGCTAAACTATTACTTAATGTAATCACATTCCTCTTGCCAGAAATCCCTAAAGCACTGGGCAGACACCGCCATGCTTTCCTGGAGGACGTCCAATGGCTGGAGCGCACAACTCATGTCAGCCAGCATGGTTGCTTTTAATCTAACACCTCCTACTAATTCAACAAAAGACGGCACCTTCTGTTAACACAAACTTCTGGGAATCAGTGAGGCTGAAGGCTACTTTCTAGGCTTCAACCATGCATACTTCCTCTTCTCTGAACTGTTCCCCCTGCGTGCACGGGGCTCTTCGTGTTCTTTGCCCTGAATGGTTATCGTTTTCAATATTAAGTTTAGGCCTCTGCATGACAGCAACCTCCACGTGTCTCACTTTGCCCTCTGCTTACCCTCTGGACCCACAGAAGCACTCTGGGTTCCGTGACCACACCTGTGATGCTGTTCATGGCCTCTTTCATGGCTTTTTCACTTGGAAAGTCTTCCTCTACCTGCATTTTTTCTGTTTTTTTCACTTTGCTTCTTTTTAAAGCACACTGAGTACAGCCTGGAGAATACAGCCAATGGTTCTGCAACATCTTCCTATGTTGACAGATAGTAACCACACTAGTGGGGGTGAGGATTTAATAATGTGGTAAGTGGTGAACCACTGCGTTGGATACTTGAAACCAATTAAGATTATACATCAACTATACTTCAATAAAAAGAAGAAGAAAACTAGATAAATAAATAAATAATGCCCTTCCTGGCTTCAGGCCAAGCCAGGGTGTACTTACCTCGGTGCGGTCTGTTGCTCTCAGCCCTCAAGGCCACCCTCGGCCTGCAACCCCATGCGGAGGCTCCCCGCTCTACTCATTTTACTAGTACTCCAAAGCAGATGGCTGGCAGGGCTGTGCCGACCTTCTGCCATCTGAGCGACAATTTAATTTGTATTGTTAGCAGAACTATGTTGGAGGCCTGTCTGGTGCCTCCTGGCTGCAGGTGCTGCTGTTCGGGGCTGAGCAAATGCAGGACCCGGGCCCTGCCTCAGGGAATCCCAGGTCTGCAAAGGGAGATGGATCCTGAGCCAGCGCCTGGGGCCTGAGCAGCAGATGCTGGCACCGGCCTGAGGGCCGGGAGAGGAGGCCGCGCCTGCCCCAGGCTTACCTCCGGGTGCTTGCGCCGCATGTGTCTGCTCATGGAGGCCCTGGTGGACACCTTGGTCCCGCACAGCTGGCAGCTCTGCGCCTCTACCTTGTCATGGGTGAGCTGCACGTGCTTCTGCAGCATGTACTCGGTGACGTACTTCTTGTCACACACGGAGCACGTCCACTGCTTGCCCACTTCCCATACACACACGGAGGAAAAGACAAGCACGGGTCATGAGCAGGGTGGCCCACAGCCCACAGGACAGGCGAGGAGGGGGCCTCCCCTCTGTACATGCGGGAAGGGCCGCCCACCAGGTTGGGCCACAGGAACACGCAGCCTGGGCAGAGAAAGCAGGAGAGGGGCCTCCTCCCGTGTGGAACACCAAGCCAAGCCTGCTGCTCCAATACTTGCAAATTCAAGAGTGGATATTTGAAAGCTGTGGTGGGCTGACTTTGAGGGGGTAAGGGGCCACCATCAAGGCAGGATGGCATGGCACAAAGTGTTCTGAAAGAGGCTGCAGCGGAGAAGAGCAGCACAGCTGTCCCCACCCTGCACACCAGAGACTGCCGTGCAGGCCAGAACACTCTCTCTTGCTGCCCCCTGCTTACCTGTGTGGATGAGCTTGTGCGTCTCCATCGTGTTTCTCTCACTAAAAGTCTTTCCACACAATTCACACATGAAGTCTTTAATCCCTGCAGAAAAAGGTGTCTCCTAAGTGTTTTAATTTTACACACCAGACAGCATCTTGTCCTTGACAGGCTCCAGTGTCTACAGAGGCTGCAGAAGGGAAACTGCCGAGAGACAGCAGGCAGAAACACACACTCAACCAGAAAACCGTGCTTGAGAAATATATTCAACTTGAGAATATGACCCTGCTGCAGACGGCTTAGCAAGCAGCTTCCTCAGAAAGGGAGCATGGCCAGATCCAGCCGAGCGCCCTGGGGACTGCCATAGAGCCGGAACTAGAATCCCAATCAGTGAGCTTTACTCTGCATTAGCTCATGAGGAGGAGAGAGAAAAGCCTCATTTATGGAACTTCTAAGGTTTCGTCAGCTTCATTCCTGTCTTGAGTGTTCAGATGAGTCACTGGGTCTGGGATGAACATCCTGCCTGCTGGCGACCCGGCAGGCACGCGTGGAGCCTAGCAGCCTGCTTCACTCCCCAACCTGATGAGAAATAGGGCCCCTGGGGTGTTTTTTGTTTTTTGTTTTTTTAATTTTGGCATCATTAATCTACAATTACATGAGCATCATTATTGTTACTAGACTCCCCCCATCATCAAGTCCCCACCACATACCCCATTACAGTCACTGTCCATCAGCGTAGTAAGATGCTATAGAGTCATTACTTGTTTTCTCTGTGTTGTACAGCCCTCCCCATGCACCCCCCATATTATGTGTGCTAATCAAATTGTAATGCCCCTTTTCTCCCCCCCTCCTTATCCCTCCCTTCCCTCCTGTCCTCCCCAGTCCCTTTCCCTTTGGTTACTGTTATCCATTCTTGGGTTCTGTGATTCTGCTGCTGTTTTGTTCCTTCAGTTTTTGCTTTGTTCTTATACTCCACAGATGAGTGAAATCATTTGATATTTGTCTTTCTCCGCCTGGCTTATTTCAATGAGGATAATTCCCTCTAGCTCCATCCATGTTGTCGCAAATGGTAGGATCTTTTTCTTATGGCTGAGTAATATTCCATGGTATATATGTACCACATCTTCTTTACCCATTCATCTACCAATGAACATTTAGGTTGCTTCCATTTCCTGGCTATTGTAAATAGTGCTGCAATAAACATAGGGGTGCGTATGTCTTTTCCAAACTGGGCTGCTGCATTCTTAGGGTAAATTCCTAGAAGTGGAATTCCTGGGTCAAATGGTATTTCTATTTTGAGCTTTTTGAGGAACCTCCATACTGCTTTCCACAATGGTTGAACTAATTTACATTCCCACCAGCGGTGTAGGAGGGTTCCCGTTTCTCCACAACCTCGCCAACATTTGTTGTTGTTTTGTCTTTTGGATGGTGGCCATCCTTACTGGTGTGAGGTGATACCTCATTGTGGTTTTAATTTGCATTTCTCTGATGAGAAGCAATGTGGAGCATCTTTTCATGTGTCTGTTGGCCAGCTGAATTTCTTCTTGCCTTGGGGTGCTTTTTAAACAAAGATTTTCCCCCTAAGTGGAAACATACTAGTGGAAACAAGGTAAGTGATTTTAAAGATCAAGCCCCTTGTACACACAGGGCCCTGTGCTCATTGTGACTTGAGAGGGACAGATTGGGACAGAAGCCACTCCCAGGGGTGGGTGTGGTGGCAGGCAGAGTGTCACAGGACCTAGAGGCGGCACATGACCTAGAAAAGGTGAAGCAAGTAAGGGGAGTGCTTCTGCACGAAAAGGAGGCTGGCACACGGCCCTGACAGCCTAGACTGGCAGCCAGCAGTCAGGGGCACTTTCCCCAGACCCATGTGGCAGCCTGGGTGGCTAACCTGCCTTGTTTCCACTTTGGGGGAAAATCTTTGTTTAAAAGGCACTCCAAGGGTCCACCTTCTTATCACTCTGGGGACTGAAGCAGGCTGATGGCTTGATGCTTGCTTGCCAGGTTGCCCACAGAGGGGGCACAGGCAGCTGGGCCTGAACCCACTGACGGCAGACACAGGGAACTGATGCAGAGGTTCACGCCAGAAACTGCCACTCAGACATACTCCAAATGGGACGATCTTCCTCCAACTCTGATGCTCCTGTCATTCTTACACGCACACACATTTATCTGTAACCAGTTTTACGAAACACAAACTCACATTTGTCATTGCAGGGGCTGTTTTTTCTCCTATTGTATCATGAACTCCTGAGTAAATTAATACATCAATCTCATCACTTTTAATGGATATGTGGTTCCTTCCTGTGGATGCACGGCAGTTTGGCCCTGCCCAACCCAAGTGTGTTGCTATGTCTACCACTCCAGATAAGACGTGACAACCAGCCTGGACACTCATCTCTGGGCCCTTGTCTGGCCGTTTCTCAGGTGCACTTCCCTGCAGGGAAATAACTGAGTGCAGGGCAAGGACTCTGAGAACTGGCCGGTTGCACCAAACGCCCAGTGGCAAGTAGCACAGTAACCTGGGCCCCGTGCGCAGGGGCGCGTGTGCACAGGGGTGCGTGCAACAGAGCATTTGCAGGGGAAGTTTTCTGAGACCAAATGCTCCCCACCCCTCCTGGAAGAAAAGACCCAGGGCTCAGTGGGAGCTCAGACTGTGAAAAGCAGCGAGGGGTCTGCTTCCCGCAGGCAAGCGTGGACTCACCCGTGTGCCGCTTATAGTGCTTGAGCATGTTGACCTTCTGCGCGAACCTGCGGTGGCACTCCCTGCACTCGAACTCCTTGATGCCCTTGTGCAGCTTCATGTGGTGGCGCAGCGCATGCTTCGTCTTCATGCCTGCTGTTCAGAAGCAGGTGAGCAGACCTGCCGGCCAGCATTGCCCCCTCCAGAGCCACCCAGCACCCACAGCTCATCGTGCCTGTACCTAGGCCCCCCACACTGCTTGCACCACCTAGCCCTGGGTCCAGAGCCCACTCCGCTGCCTGTGGCCCACACTGCACCCAGGCCCCCACACTGCCTGCACTCCACCCTGCACCCTGCCCCTCAGGCACAGATCTGAGTGCAGAACCAGCAGACGGGAAGGTTAGGGTGTGGGGCTTATCACCAGTGGCCTCCAGCAGTTGTGCCCTCAAAGGCTGCCCCTTGGGGTTTGCTGTGATGTCCAGACAGCAACCATCTCTGGGGCCCGCCCGCCCTGTCAGCGCTCACAGAAACAGGAGCTCTCAGTAAATGTTCGCAGTTTACCACTGTGACCCAACCGCGTCATCTGGCAGGAGACGTGCAAGTGTGCTGAGGGTTCCTGCTGATCGTGATAACGTAAACGTCATTAAGATCAGGAGTAAGTCCACTGGAAGTTACATGCTCCGTGGTCTAAGCATGGGTGTTCAGTCTGCTTTGGTTTAATGTAACAAAGCCAATCTCTGCATAAGCTCCGCTGAGTTAGTGAAACTCAGGCCAGTGGAGAAGGGTTGACCCTGGTACACGGTGTGAATTAATGGCCATGGCCTCAGCCCAGGGTCACCCTGGTGGGCAATGCTGAGTAGGAAGGACCAGCATGGAGGCTGTGGAGGCAGTGGGCCCGGGGCACCACAGAGCAGGGCAACCCCCAGGCACAGGGCAGACTGGGTCCCAAAGGCAGTGGACAGGCCACCGCTAACTGCCGCCCAGCCAGAAAATGACCTGGCACCTAGGTAGGGAGTAGGCAGAGTCAGACGCCGTATGGCTCCCAGCCCATAGGGCCCAGGCCCCCAACAACCCCAGGCCCAGCTGTGCTGAGAAGCCCTGAGAACTGGCCCGGCTGAGCCAGCAGAGGGGCCGGAGTGTCTGAAAAGGCCACCTGCCTCCTGCAGAAAGGCGTTACTAGGCTATAGGACACGGGGGATGCGGCGGGCCTGGCACCAACTTCAGAACAGGATTTTTCCCTTACAAATTTACTTCTAATCTTTTCAACTAAAAAGTCACAGTGAAAAAACCACAGCCGATGAAGTTAGCTGGAGGGGGCGCCAGCAGCCCTGCCCAGCCAGCCATGCTGCACCAGGAAATGTGCTCTTGTGCGTGTCCTGGCCACACACCCTGGGGAGCCTCACACCTCCCAGGCCATCTGCCACCCAACCACCTCTATCTGCACAACCATGAGACACACGCCTCACTGTCAGGCCTGGCCAGTACACACCTGAGCGCATTGCTCTTAGCGGTAAGACACTCATGGCTTGTATTTGTCAGCAACAGATACCTGAGCTCCTAACATGAGCTCCACTCTGTTCCAGATGCCAGAGACTGAGCAGTGAGACACACCAAGTACCCAGCTTCCCAGGAAAAGGCACCAACAAGTCCCCTGAGAAGGGGCAAAGAAAGCAGGATAAAGCAAGGATGAGGGGTGGAGGGGTGGAGGCGGTCAGACTGCTGGCTCATCATGAGGGTCACAGGATCCTCTTAGAGGATGCATCTGAAAAAGTGACCTGAAGACGTGTGGGACAGGCAGACAGCTACTTGGGGAAACAGCATTTCTTGTGGAGGAATGGTCAGTGCAAAGGCCCTGAGGCCAGTTCTGTTAATCCCTTGGTGTTGCAAGCTGTCCCGTGCCCAGTGGGTATGTGAACAGAAGGGTGCTGCTCCTTAATGTCCTGCCTCAAACCAGCACCCTTCCCACAAGCATCTAACGGGAATGGTTCTAGATCACAAAAAAAATACACAGCCATCAAAAAACAGAAAATGCACAGAAGACACAGCAAAGCTCACCCCCCATTCCAGCCTCCTCATCACAACCAGCGTGACAATTATGTCCCCATCAATTTTAACACTATCTGTGAACTGTTTTAAAATAAACATGCCTTATAAAAGTGTAGGCAAAGGGTCTGTTTGTGTTTATACAGAGGATCAAAGCCTAATTGGGCTACCCCGAAAATGAACTAAGATACGATATGAAAAAGAACTTCCAACATCAGCACTCTCTGGAAGACTCATGCCAGAAGATGATCATCAAAAAACCCCAACAAAGATCCACGCACTGCTACAGCTGTAGATGCACTCATCCCACCAGTTCCTGGACTTGCCATGGGAATGAGGAAGGAGATATCTAAGCTGGCCTGTGTGTACAGTAAAACAACAAATTTGACTGGATCTTTACTGTTGGAACTCAATCAAGAATTAGGAGAAGTGCAAATTGTAGCGCTCCAAAATCTTACAACTACAGACTATTTACTGCTAAAAGAACATAAGGGATGTGAACATTCCCCAGAAATGGGTTAATTTGTCTGATTTCTCTCAGACTGTTCAAGTTCAGTTGGACAATATCCACCATATCATAGATAAGTTTTCACAAATGCCTAAGGTGCCTAACTGGTTTTCTTGGTTTCACTGGAGATGGCTGGTAATTACAGGTATGCTTTGGTTATGTAACTATACTCCTATTATGTTAATGTGTGTGTGCAATTTAAGTAGTAGCTTAAAACCTATACATGCTGAAGTTACTCTACAAGAAGATATGTCAAAGAAATAATCAATCTTCCCATGTTTTCTGCTGCCTGCTACTTCTATAGCTTTTCTTCTTCCTTCCTAATTACAATCCTTAAATAGAATTCGTGCCTCATATCAAATTTACCGAGTATCATAATTCTTCCAAGTGGTAAAGATACCTCAAGACAAATGCTGGGCATAGAAGCTACAGGGCATAAATATGCAAAGAAATAAAAAGCTAACCATTTCAAACAATAAGGCTTCTCTCTCTTACCAACTTTACATTTCCCTGTATGGCCCCGGAAGATGACTGGTTAGCCAGAGACGGGTAAGATTCCTCAAGGGAGGAACAACCTAAGACAGGCACAGTCACAGGGGGGTCATCAGGTGAGAAATTGGGGATCAACAGAGGTGAGGCTTAGAACCTCACCCCCCCCGTTCTGAGAGAAATCTTCTGCATACGTGGATGTTTTATTGCCCTTGTCTAGCTTGGATTAACACATAGTCTACAGGCACACACTTGATCATCTACATTTACTCTCTTACAACACTAAACTATGTTTTCTACCTTTATCTTGTATCTACCTACCACTTCAGCATTTTATTAAAAATAATAATAAAGAGAGAAATGTGGTATCCACATATAAATCAAGTATAAAAATCAAATGAGTATTCATAATTGAACTGTTTATAGTTCATAATGCATGAGCAAAACCGAAAGTTTCTGTGATGACTGCCCTTGTACTGTTCATCATGTAAGAACTTATTCACTATGTAAGAATTTGTTCTCCATGTAAGAACTTGTTTGTTATGCCTCAGAAGATTGGAGACTGACGAAAATTAGGCTTGGGGTGGATTAATGATTGTGCATTGAGCATTGACTCCCCTATACAGAATTTTATTGTTGTTAACAACCATTTGATCAATAAATATGAGAGATGCCCTCACAAAAAAAAAAAAAGAAAAAAAAAAGTATACACTTCCAATGGTAAAATAATAAGTAACCAGGATATAATGAATATAGTCAAGATATTATAACAGCTTGGTATGGTGATAGCTGGTACCTAGAATTGTCATGTATATAAATGTTGAATCACTATGTTGTACATCTGAAACTAATGTAATGTAATACCGTGTGTCAACTACCCTTCAATAAAAAAATAATTATCTACAAAAATAAAAAATAAAAAAAAAATAAACATGCCTGCCACATGCTGGAAATTTTAAGCCTCTGTGAGAATTTTGATTGAATTTGTGTCATATTTACAATTTACTTTGGGAAAAACTGATATTTTTAATCAGTTAGAATCCCCAAACCTGGAACAAGGCCTGCGTCTCTCTGGGCCTGGTGGTTTTCTTTTTTTGAAGATATGAACATTATTTTTTTTTATTAAGGTATCATTGATATACACTCTTATGAAGGTTTCACATGAAAAACAATGTGGTTGCTACATTCACCCCTATTATTGAGTCCCTCCTGTACCCCACTGCAGTCACTGTCCATCAGTGTAATAAGATGCCACAGATTTACTGTTTGCCTTCTCTGTGCTACACTGTCTTCCCCGTGATCCCCCTACACCATGTACACTAATCATAATACCCCTCAATCCCCTTCTCCCTCCCTCCCCACCTGCCATCCCCCACCCCTCCCCTTTGGTAACCGCCAGACCCTTCTTGGAGTCTGTGAGTCTGCTGCTGTTTTGTTCCTTCAGTTTTGCTTCATTGTTATACTCCACAAATGAGGGAAATCATTTGGCACTTGTCTTTCTCTGCCTGCCCTATTTCACTGAGCTTAATACCCTCTAGCTCCATCCATGTTGTTGCAAATGGTAGGATTTGTTTCTTTCTTATGGCTGAATAGTATTCCATTGTATATATGTACCACATCTTCCTTATCCGTTCATCTGCTGATGGACACTTAGGTTGCTTCTATTTCTTGGCTATTGCAAATAGTGCTGCAACAAACATAGGGGTGCAGATGTCTTTTTGAATCTGAGAACTTGTTTTCTTTGGATAAATTCCTAGGAGTGGAATTCCTGGATCTAATGGTTTTTCTATTTTTAATTTTTTGAGGAATCTCCATACTGCTTTCCACAATAGTTGAACTAGTTTACATTCCCACCAGCAGTGTAGGAGGGGTCCCCTTTCTCCGCATCCTCACCAGCATTTGCTGTTCCTAGTCTTTTCTATGTTGGCCATCCTAACTGGTGTGAGGTAATATCTCATTGTGGTTTTAATTTGTATTTCCCTGATAATTAGCGATGTGGAGCATCTTTTCATGTGCCTGTTAACCATCTGAATTTCTTCTTTGGAGAATTGCCTGTTCATATCCTCTGCTCATTTTTTAATTGGGTTGCTTTTGGGGTGTTGAGGTGTGTGAGTTCTTTAAATACTTTGGATGCTAACCCCTTGTCAGATATGTCATTTACAAATATATTCTCCCATACTGTACATGCCTTTTTGTTCTGCTGGTGTCCTTTGCTGTACAGAAGCTTTTTAGATTCATGTAGTCCCATTTGCTCATTTTTTATTTTGTTTCCCTTGCCCAAGGAGATATGTTCAGGAAAAGTTGCTCGTGTTTGTATTTAAGAGATTTTTGCCTATGTTTTCTTCTAAGAGATTTATGGTTTCATGACTTACATTCAGGTCATCGATCCTTTTCAAGTTTACTTTTGTGTATGGGGTTAGACAATAATCCAGTTTCATTCTCTTCCATGTACCTGTCCAGTTTTGCCAACACCAGTTGTTGAAGAGGCTGCCATTCCCCCATTGTATGTCCATGGCTCCTTTATCGTTTATTAACTGACCATATATGTTTGGGTTTATATCTGGGCTTTCTAGTCTGCTCCATTGGTCTATGGGTCTGCTCTTGTGACAGTACAAATTTTTTCTTGATTACTGTGGCTTTGAAGTAGAGCCTGAAGTCGGGAGCATAATACCCCCAGCTTTCTTTTTCCTCCTCAGGATTGCTTTGACTATTCGGTGTCTTTTGTGGTTCCATATGAATTTTAGAACTATTTGCTCAAGTTTGTTGAAGAATGCTGTTGGTATTTTAATAGGGATTGTATTGAATCTGTAGATTACTTTAGGCAGAATGGCCATTTTGACAATATTAATTCTTCCAATCCATGAGCATGGGATGTATTTCCACTTATTGGCACCTTCTTTAATTTCTCTCATGAGTGCCTCGTAGTTTTCAGAGTACAGGTCTTTCACTTCCTTTGTTAGGTTTATTCCTAGATATTTTATTCTTTTTGATGCAATTGTGAATAGAATTGTTCTCCTGATTACTCTTTCTGTAGTTCATCATTAGTGTACAGGAATCCAAAATGCAACAGATTTCTGTGTATTAATTTTGTATCATCAACTTTGCTGAATTTAGACATTAATTCTAGTTTTTGACTAGATTCCTAAGGGTTTTTTATGTACAATATCATGTCATCTGCAGTGACAGCTTAACTTCTTCCTTACCAATCTGGATGCCTTTTATTTCTTTGTGTTGCCTGATTGCCGTGGCTAGGACCTCCAGAACTATGCTAGACCTCCAGAACTCCAGAATAACAGTGGGGAGAGTGGGCATCCCTGTCTTGTTCCTGATCACAGAGGAAAAAGCTTTCAGCTTCTCGCTGTTCAGTATGATGTTGGCTGTGGGTTTGTCATATATGGCCTTTATTATGTTGAGGTATTTGCCCTCTATACCCATTTTGATGAGAGTTTTTATCATGAATGGATGTTGAATTTTGCCAAAAGCTTTTTCAGCATCTATGGAGATGATCATGTGGTTTTTGTCCTTCTTTTTGTTGATGTGCTGGATGATGTTAATGGGTTTTCAAATATTGTACCATCCTTGCATCCCTGTGATCATGATGATCTTTTTTTGATGTATTTTTCAATTTGGTTTGCTATTTTGTTGAGAATATTTGTATCTATGTTCATTAGGGATATTGGTATGTAATTTTCTTTTTTTGTGGTGTCTTGGCCTGGTTTTGGTATTAGAGTGATGCTGGCCACATAGAATGAGTTTGGAAGTATTCCTTCCTCTTCTACTTTTTGGAAAACTTTAAGGAGGATGGGTATTAGGTTTTCACTAAATGCTTGAGGAAAGTCAGCGGTGAAGCCATCTGGTCCAGGGATTTTGTTCTTAGGTAGTTTTATTACCAATTCAGCTGCATTGCTAGTAATCAGTCTGTTCAGATTTTTTGTTTCTTTCTGGGTCAGGCTTGGAAAGTTGTATTTTTCTAGAAAGTTGTCCATTTCTTCTAGGTTATCCAGTTAGCATATAATTTTTCATAGTATTCTCTAATAATTCTTTGTATTTCTGTGATGTCTGTAGTGATTTTTACTTTCTCATTTCTGATTATGCGTGTAGACTCTTTTTTTTCTTGATAAGTCTAGCTAGGGGTTTATCTATTTTGTTTATTTTCTCAAAGAACCAGCTCCTGCTTTCATTGATTCTTTTATTTATTCTTCTCAATTTTATTTATTTCTGCTCCAATCTTATTATGTTCCTCCTACTTACTTTGGGCCTGATTTGTTCTCCTTTTTCTAGTTTCATTAATTATGGGTTTAGACTGTTCATATGGGATTGTTCTTCCTGCCTGAAGTAGGCCTGTATTGCAATAACTTCCATCTTAGCACGGCCTTCACTGTGTGCCACAAGTTTTGCAGTGTTGAATTGTCATGTCTCCATATATTACTTTATTTGTTTTTATTTGGTCATTTATCCATCAATTATTTAAGAGCATGTTGTTAAGTTTCCATGTGTTTGTGAGCCTTTTTGATTTCTTTGTACAATCTCTAGTTTCATGCCTTTGTTTTCTGAAAAGCCAATTAATACAACTTCAATCTTTTTTAATTTACTGAGGCTCTTTTTCGTGGCCTAGTATATGATTTATTCTTGAAAAAGTTCCATGTGTACTTGAGGAATGTGTATCCTGCTGCCTTTGAGTGGAGTGTTCTGTAGATGTGTTAGGTCCATCTGTTCTAATGTGTTATTCAGTGCCTGTCTCCTTACTTATTTTCTGTCTGGTTGATCTGTCCTTTGGAGTGAGTGGTGTGTTGAAGTCTCCTAAAATGACTGCATTGCATGCTATTTCCCCCTTTAATTCTGTTAGTATTTGTTTCACATATGTAAGTGCTCCTGTGTTGGGTGCATAGATGTTTATAATGGTTATATCCTGCACTGGACTGACCCCTTTATCATTACGTAATGTCCTTATCTCTTTACTTTGTTTTGAAGTCTAGTTTGTCTGATACAAGCACTGCAACTCCTGCTTTATTCTCCCTATTAGTTGCATGAAATATCTTTTTCCATCCCTTCACCTTTAGTCTGTGTATGTCTTTTGGTTTGAAGTGAGTCTCTTGTAGGCAGCATATAGATAGGTCTTGTTTTCTTATCCATTCAGTGAGTCTATGTCTTTTGATTAGTGTGTTCAGACCATTTACAATTAGGGTGATTATCTATAGGTATGTACTTATTGCCATTGCAGGCTTTGGATTCATGGTTACCAAAGGTTCAAGGGTAACTTCCTATCTAACAATCTAATTTAACTCACTTAGTATGCTATTACAAACAGAATTTAAAGGCTTTTTTCTTTTGTTTTCTTCTTCCTCCATTCTTTATATATTAGGTATCATATTCTACACTCTTTGCCTATCCCTTGACTGACTTTGGGGGTAGTTGATTTGACTTTGCATCTGCTTAGCAATTAATTGTTCTACTTTCTCTGTGGTTTTATTTCCTCTGGTGACAGCTATTCAGCCTTAGGAACACTTCCATCTAGTACTATAGAGCAGTCCCTCCACAGTACACTGTAGAAATGGTTTCTGGGAGGTAAATTCTCTCAGCTTTTGCTTACCTAGAAATTATTTAATCCCTCCTTCAAATTTAAATGATGATCTTATCGGCTAGAGTATTCTTGTTTCAAGGCCCTTCTGCTTCATTGCATTAAATATATCATGCCACTCCCTTCTGGCCTGTAAGGTTTCTGTTGAGAAGTCTAATGATAGATAGCCTGATGGGTTTTCCTTTGTATGTGATCTTTTTTCTCTCTCTGGCTTTTTTAAAAAGTTTGTCCTTATCATTGATCTTTGCCATTTTAATTATTATATGTCTTGGTGTTGTCTTCCTTGGGTCCCTTGTGTTGGGTGATCTGTGCACCTCCATGACCTGAGAGACTAACTCCTTCCCCAGACTGGAGAAGTTTTCAGCAATTACCTCCTCAAAGACACTTCTTATCCCTTTTTCTCTTTTCTTCTTCTGGTACCCCTATAATGCAAATATTGTTGTTTGGATTGGTCACACAGTTCTCTCAATATTCTTTCATTCCTAGAGATCCTTTTCTCTCTCTGTGCCTCAGCTTCTTTGTATTCCTCCTCTAATTTCTATTCCATTTACCATCCCCTCTACTTCATCTAATCTTTTAAATCCCTCCATTGTATGTTTCATTTCAGATATTGTATCCCTTAATGATTGAATCTCAGTCCTGAATTCATCCAAGTTCTTGAATATTTTTCTATACCTCCATGAGCATGTTTGATTTTTACTTGGAAATCTCTTTCAGAAAGATTGGTAAGTTCAGTTTCACTTGGCCCTTTTCCTGGGGTTTGTGGGATTTTGGTTTGAACCAGGTTCCTTTGACATTTTGTATTTATATGTGGCAGCATCTAGTGCCCAGAAGCTCTACTCTCTGGAGCTGCTCAGCCCCTGGAGTGATGTCGGAGGTCACAGGGGAGCCACGTTGGTGCCTGGGTGGGGTGGGGGAAAGAGCTGTTTCCTGCTTTCTGGCTGCTATTCCTATCTCCAGTGCCAGAACCAGTGGGCCAAGCACACAGGTGTAAGCCTCTATGCTTTGCGTTTGTAGGTGCCGTAGGCATGGCCTCCCTCTGGCTGGCCTGATGCCAGGGCAAGGACTGGGGGTCTGTGAGCTGGTGCTGGCTGGCAGGGAGGTAGGCGCAGCAGGCTGCATATCACAGTGGGGGCCTTGGAGCTGTGTAGCCAGCCAGGGGGCTGGAGTGCCTGAAATTCCTGAAGGTTTCCAACCTGCTGGGCAGAGTGCACCCAGACAATTTTGTCCACTTGTCCTTTCTCCTGAGCAGCAAGCTCTGTGCAATCCTTGCCCCTTTAGCAGCCCCCTCACTGTTAGGAAGTCTCTCAGACTGCCTGCCTTTCTTTTGTCCCAGAGAAGCTGGATGTGGATCCCTGTTTTCCATAAGCAGCTGGAATCTCAGTCTCTTCAAGTATTCCATGTGTTAGCTTTCCAACCCCACTAATCTCCAGAGCACCATGAGTGTAGGTTTGTGCTCCCAAAGCAGATCTCCAGGGCTGGGTGTTCAGAAGTCTTAGGCCTCCACCTGCTCCCCGCTCCATTTCTCTTCCTCCCGCAGGTGAACTGGGGTGGGGGAGGGGTTTGGGTTCCGCCAGATCACGGCTTTGGTGTGTTACCCTGTTCCGTGAGGTCTGCTCTGTTCTCCAGGTGTGTGCAGTCTGGCACAGCCCTCTTTCCTGTTGCTCTTTCAGGATTAGTTGTATTATCTATATTTTCGTATTATATGTGGTGTTGGGAGGAGGCCTCTGTCTCACCTCATGCTGCCATCTTTCATTCTCCTTGGTGGTTTTCTTCACACAGGCCACACAGCTGTTTCTCCAGCTTTGTCCCAGGTATCACACGGCACATGAAGGGACTGTGACCAAGACACGTCCCATGTATCCTCAGCACCATGCCATGCACAGAAACGGCTGTCAGGAGGTGGGCCACAAGTTACTTCTAACAGCCTCTCACCGGAATAAGCCCCAGTCAGGTCTAGAATTTTCAGGAAACAATATAAGTAATAATATGCAAGAGCGTTTCCTGCAACATCATTTGTGATGACAGAAGACTGCACACACACAAAAACCCTTTGTACATAAATAAAAGGGTCTGTTTATAGGAATCCACAGGATGGAATCGTATTAGAATTTTAGGAGAAGAATTAGGGCTATATTTACCTATTCTGATATGAAGAGATCTCTAAGATGGAGTTTTAAGTAAATAAAAAGCAAGACAAGTGAAGATCAGACAAGTACTAGGGGTCATACACAAGAGCAAAATCACGATACCAGTGTTTTAACATTATGTGAAATAAATGTGTTAACGAAGTATCAATACCAGCATTTATTAAACTATTCAGAATTCATGAAGGAAATCATGAAACTAAATATTGAACACATCTCTCATATAAAAATGTATGCAACATTACAAGGTGTGGCTCTGACTTCAGAGCTACCAGGTCCTTGGGGAGACCAGGTGTGGTTTCTCTCTGCCCACCTATCACACCATCTCCCCCTGACCCTTCCCATCTTTATCCTGCTCTACAGTCTCCCCCAGCCAGGTGGCAGCAAGCAGGGAAGGGGCCCAGGACAAAGGTGGGGGTGGCAGCTGGAGCACAAGGCAGCAGAGCTATCGCTAAGTCATAAGCAGAAACCTCTAGAAATTTCCTAGGGAACATTAACAATGGCTCTTTCACAGTGGTTCTTCTGAAGAGTGTCAGGTCAACTTTATCTCACAAACCCACTTAATGTTTTGGTTGAGAGCCTCAGCAGGCTGCCCTCGCACTGGGTTACTCTGGAGGGCAGACAAAAACTGTCCCCTCTGCGGAATGGTCCTGGGGATGGGTGGGGCAGGGGAAGAGGGCACTGCCTGCTTTCCTCTGCAGCTAGGTCTTCTAGCCTGGTACGTGTGACCTTATTTGTCCCGCATGTGATGAGGCTGGTCCTGGGGCATGCCACTACAGACAGCCCTGGTGGCTGCTAGGAAGAGCCACCGTCTATCCTTCTGGACAGTTTGTCTTGGTTTTTAAACAGAATTGGGTTAAAATTTTACCCTGGTCTGTTTTTTTTCTTTCCCCTCATTTCACTTGCTGATGCGAGATGTTTTGTGAATGGGTTGGTTATTTAACTAATTTCACCTGATTAAAATAAAGGTTAGAGTTATCACTGGTCACAGTAAATCAGTGTCTTAGTATGTGGCTGGTTCCAGTCAGTAGTTAATA
Organism: Manis pentadactyla; assembly: GCF_030020395.1. NCBI lineage: Eukaryota > Metazoa > Chordata > Mammalia > Pholidota > Manidae > Manis > Manis pentadactyla. Next base: position 193,625,934 of record NC_080019.1, read on the forward strand.
GCCTGGGATTCCATGTGAGTGTGCAGACAGTACGGGGATGTTTAGAACAATTTCCTCTTCCAGGCGACCACATGTAAACTTATTTCCATACTTCTAAAACAACTAATTTACATCCTCAGTTTGTGGTGTCTATTCCTTCTGAGTCCCTCATTTAAATACTTCATCCATATATTTTTTCTAAGTAAATGATGTTAAGTCAGGGCCACCTGTAGGTGGGTCGGTGACCGCTCCGCGGATGGGCCAGCTTGTGCTGTGGCTCTCACCCGAGCCCACCCACCATGGCCACCCACCCACTGCCCTCTGGTCCAAGTGCACCCGCACCTTTCCCACACTCAGCACACAGGTACTCCCGGATGTTGTCATGCACGCGCATGTGCTCCTTCAGCATGTCCTTCCTGGCGAAGGACTTCCCACACTGCTCACAGGCATGGCTCTTCACACCTGAAGACAAACAGCAAATTTCCAACCTGCACACGCTGCCCTGGTGTTAGAGGGAAAGGCCGGAGGGAAGCTGGCCTCCACCTGCAGCTGAAATAGTGGCAACGGAGCCATCCGTCCTCGGCCTCCCTGGAGCCTTCTCTCGGGCTCTCTGGCAGTGAGCAGGTAGGCCGGCCACTCGGGCCCACCCGCCGGCTGGGGGCCAGGCTACCTGTGTGGATGAGCTTGTGCCGCTCCAAGTTCCCGATGCTGTTGAAGATACGCCCACAGATCTCGCAGGGGTGAATGTACCTGGAAGCAGACATGGGCTCAGGACAGCCGTGCAGCCTCGTGGGACTGCCAGCAGCAGAACGTACTTCCGAGGGGAGTGTTATCAGCAAAAGTGAGGCAAAAGGTGCTTTGCACGTGACAAGAGGCACACAGATTTTAGTCTGTTATGGGCTGAATTGTGTTCCTGTCAAATTCCTGTTGGTGTCCTGATGGACAGTCCCTTAGAACGTGGCTATGTTTGGAAATAGGATCTTCACAGAGGTCATTAAGTTAAAAAGAAGGTCATCAGGATGGCCCTAATCCAGTATGACAGCTGTCCTTATAAAAAGGAGAAATTTGGACAGATACTCACAGACCAAATAACATGGGAGGACATGGGGGAAAGACAGTTATTTATACCAAGGGGAGAGTCAGGGGCAGGCGCTCTCAAGACCTCAGAGGAACCAGCCCTGTTACACCTGATCTAGGACCTACAGCCTCCAGAACTGAGGTAACACGTTTCTGTTGTTCAAGCTGCCAGCCTGTGGCACTTGGTGATGGCCATCCATGCTGGCTACTGTGGCCTGTGAGGGGGACCATGCACTCACTCGTGGTCCTGACCAGGAGCCACAGCCAGATGGGGCACCAGCATTCACAGGACCTAACTGCTGTCCTGCAGGCAGGCCAAGAAGCCTGTTTATTCTGTAACATGTCCTGGGAGAGGGCTAAATACAGCCAACCTGGCAAGCGTGCTTCCCTGAGGCCCCGGCATGGGGCTCCAGGGGACACAGGCTTGCCCCCAGCACCTGCCTTTGCAAGGGAATGCACCCTCCCTCCGCACCAGCCCCCCAGCCCCGCCTCACTTCTGCACGTTGGGGTCAGGCAGGTTCTCGCGGTGGATGACCATGTGGGCATGGTAGGTGGCCTTCAGGGCAAAGCGCCGATTGCAGATGCTGCAGCCGTAACCCTTCTCCTTGTGCGCATCCATGATGTGCTTCAGGTACCCCTTCCCTCGACCGAAGGTGAGCTGCGAGCAGGTACAGTGTTCACACCAGCACACCGGCCTCGGCCAGTGCCAGCACTGCCATGCACCAAGGCACCCAGGATGCCCTCTGCAGCCCGCCACCTGGCTGGGAGAGGGCCAGCTCCTCAGGGCGGCGCCACCATAACCACCAGTCGGGGGTTAAGAGGCTGACCACAGCTGCTCCCAGCCTCGAACAGGCACGGCCCATGGGGTACCCTGGGAAGGGACACCCTCCTGCCCAGCCCAAGCCTCTGGGTCCAGCAGCCCTGCTCTCTGAACTTCCTGTCCAGACAGCCCTGCGCCTGAGGCGGCAGTCAGTTACCTGACACCTTTTGCAGCTGTACTTGTGAGGCTCAGAGTCTGCACTCTCATCAGAATTGTCATCGTTTTCTTCTGAGGAAATCCCAATCTTGCCAATAAATTCTTCCCTTTGGTGGTCATCCATCAGCGCAATGTCCTGGTAACACAGGTATCTGGTTTTCATTACATGCGGAGGGCACTCTGCTGGCTTAGTTACACTGCAGGACAGTGAGACTCGCCCACAAGGAGAAGCCAGTGCCGCTCTGCCGAGTAGGAAGGCCCACCAGCTCCCACTTGTCGCATCCCTTGTATGACAAGCAAGGAACCAGATACAAACAGTCCTCTCGGGTCCCCAGCTCACACTCGACCTTCCTGACATAAAACCACCAGGCTCCTGCTGCATCCAGATAATGCCACAATGCCTAGGGCTGATGCCCACTGAGGGCTGAGGGTGGGGGCAGCAAAGTTGGTGCAAGTTCCCACCCCATGTCCCTGGGTTTCATCCCAGCCCAGGCAGTGCTGCCTGGACTCGGGAATGCCTAACATCTGGCCTCGAGGTGGTATCTGTGGTCAGTGGGCTCTAAGGCCTCCTTCCTGTGACCTGGCCAGGATTGTCCTAAATTCTAGGAAGTTCTCTGAAAAAGACTGCAAGATGCACCTCGGTGGGCATCCAAAGAGCCAAAGAAACTAAGGACACTCAGCTGGGCGGGGACCGGCCGAGAAGCCAGGAGCAGCCCTGCTGAGCGCAGCTGCAGGGAAGGAGGGCCTGCTTGCTGGCGCCCCAAGTCTCCTTCCCACGGCTGCAGGGCCTCTGGTCCACTCTCCTCCCCGCTACCCATTTTCCGGCAAAGGCTGCCAGGGTGCCGGGTTTCCTTCTGAAGCAAAATTTAAGGGGTGGAGAGCAACTGCCTCTGAAAAGTCCGCTGTCCCCTCATCCCAGCCCCTCCTGAAGCACAAGGTTTCAGAGACCTACTTTTCATTCCCTCGACTACACCATCTCAAAGCCATTCAAATTCAGTCCCTTTCTGTCTCTCCCACTAGCAAAGAAATGGCAGTGTCCATTCGAAAGCACCCAGCCGAGAATGCACCCCTGGCTGGGGGCCACGCAGCCACAGGCACTCGCACTGGCCAGGCCCTGTACCTCCACTGGCCCTGACTTCCCCTGCAGGAACCCCTTGCTGTGAAGGCCTCAGGGCCCCCACTGCAGACAGAGCGGTGGGGGCTCAGGACGGCTGTGGGACTGGCACATCAGGTCCCAGCAGGACACAGCGAGCGGGTCCCTGGGGGTCTAAGTCCCTCCCCCTGAGGCTCTCGGCTCCCCCTGGGCCCTTCCTTCCACCTCAGGTGGGCTCATGTGGCTTGGCATCTGCACTGGGAGCCTCCCACACACATGCCTCACCCCCGGGGCTGGGAAATGCCGGGGACAGTCGCTGCACTGCAGGCAGGCATCTCCGGTGGGTGTGCTTTTCCTCTTCATCTGGACCTCAGCACCGCCTATCATCTCTCCCTGTATTGGCGCTTCTCCTGCCCGTGGTGACCCCGTTTCTTGCTGCGACCCCCAGCTCCTACCAACTCCTCACTCCCCTCAAAGGCAGGGAGGGAGCACATGCCCCCATCCCAACCCTTGTTCTTGCTCCCGGGAAGTGCCCAGTCTGGAGCCCCACAGGTAGGCTGCGGGAGACGCAGCCGAGTCACAAGGACTCGTTTGGAGAGAGGCAGGTGAGCAAGCCGACAGGTGTGTCAGGACGCTGACCCGTGGGCCTGCCGCGCCTCCGCATGACTACCCGGGGAAGGGCGATGCTGGCCGACACCTTGAAGTGGACGTGGATGTGGTCCCTGAGCACGTCCACGCGGAAGAACTTGCGCCCACAGATCTCGCAAGTGTACTTCTTGTCCCCATGTGTCAGGAGGTGCTTGTTCATGTTGCTCCTGCAGGAGAACACCTGGGGGCAGAAGAGCCGAGCATGAGCAGCCTCCCATGTGGAAGTCGTGCTACACACGTAGCGGGCTTCCCTGACAACCGTAACCAGGCCCCCAAAATGCAGCATGTTTCCCCCAAAGCTTAGTTCCAACAACTCAGGGGTTGAGACACAAATAACCACTTGGTGCTAGAATTACCATCACTCACTTCACCGTTTAAACACATGCTTTGCTCTAACACAGTCTTCACTGTAAATACTACCCAGTCACTAGGATGGGGCCTACAAAGAAGCCAGGACATCACAGAAAGAGCTGCAGTTTTCTGAAAGAAGGAATCAAAGAAGAGTCCCAGCCTCCGTGGGTGCACCAGGTTTCAGGCATGGTGCACAGCCATTCCCCCCACCTCATGCCACTTCCAGTCTGGCGTGACGACTGTGTGTACTCAATCACTCACCCAACACTCGCCCACTGGGCATCCCTCTGGGGCAAGCACTGGGCCAGGATGGGAACACTGAGGCCACAGGCCAGCTGTGGCCCTGCACCACCAGCACAGAGCTCCGCAGACCAGACAGGGAGCAGAGGCTGCTCCAGGGCCTGCCACTAATCTGAGCCTCTGCCTGACAGCCAGTCCTAGGAGCCAAGGAACCCGGAGCTCGCCTGACTGCACGCATTCAGGGAGAGAACGCGAAACATGAATGAAAGGAAACAACTTCCAATAAACAGAGGGCCAATGTTCTCACGGGATGTCTCTCTTCAAGATTTCTAGTGATCTGGGGCCAACTGCCCTACGCTCATAGCCCACGGTGCTGGGTCGGAAGCTAACTCGACAGGTGGGCTTCCTGGGAGGGACAGAGGCAGCCAACACCTCTGTCTTCTCAAGGCAGACTGGGCTGGAGACAAGAAATGGTTAGAAGCAGTAAAAAATTCAGTTTCAATAACATTCATGCTGTTTCACTGCCTGCCTCAACCCTCTGTGGGTACCTGATGAACATTTCAGAGTAAAATGTGTTTGAATGTTGGTCACAGAGCTGGGTGGCTTCACACACAGACCTCTCAAAGGCATGGAAGGGACATGGTACCAGTGCTGCCCCAGAGCCAGTGGACAGCAGGCAGGATGACCAGGACGAGGACACAGCACAGGCTCTGTCCACCCTGCCCTGTGTGTGGCTGGGCCTGGCCACCTGGGCTCATGTCCCAAGGCACCAGCTCCCTCTGTACCTCCAGGCTTGTCAGCCCCCTGCCCAGACTGTAAGTCCGAGGATCAACATGAGGCCCAAGGGCCATATCGCCCCGCTGGCCTGTTTGCTTTGTGTTTGGAAAAATTTGGAAATTTCACATAAAAACAGATTTGGGTTTTCTCTTTTGAGAAGGTCAAAAGATCTGGTGATTTAGCCATGTGCCAGGAGGCTGGGCTGAGTCACAGCTGGCAGGTGGCCCACAGCCTCTGTTTCTCTGCTCTCCAGACCTGGCAGCTGCCCAGGCAGCTGGCGTGCACTGTAGCTCCAGGGCCCCAGGGCCAGATGGCTCATGCGGACTGTGCAGGGCTGAGGCCCAGCAGCTGCACTCAAACAGCTGGCAGTTCCGTACCGGTCCTCGTGGTGACACACAGCCCCGTGGGAGCCCCTCTGGGCACCCTCACTCTATAGCGCATGCTCTACGATCGCAAGGGCTGAGTTCTAACTCTAGTCTTGGGGACACGGCTGACCTTCACCAACTCCCGAGTCTAAGGGACAAGAAACAGCACTTCCATCAAGACAAAGGAGCTTGTGTGCAAACAGCAACACCACTTATGTGGCAACCTGTCATGACCCAGACAGCAGAGCCAGGACGGGGTTCCCAGCATGAGCCAATGAGCAGTGGCGTGATGGGATGTGGCCCTGGGGCTCCTCTGACAGGCAGTGTGCTTCTGGACATACAGAGTCCAGTGTCCTCACTGACGGCCCACATTGGAGACCTCCGGGACTAATGGCACACTTTGCTCACTCAGGGAGCATCAGCATCCACTGAACATGCCACAGCATGCCTGTGGCCTTGGGGTCGGTCAGCGCTCTCACTCAGAAATACTACTGAGGAGGCCAGCACTGCCCAGGCAGAGAAAGGCTCCCAGACCTCCTCCTTCCTCAGCGCACCGGGCTCCGGTCTAGCACAGGGACACATCTCAGCAGCACTAAAGAGGACGGCATGAGGCTGGGAGCAGAAAATCATGGCAAAAGGGGAAACAGGCCATAAAGGAGAAGTCACGTATTCTAAGCACATTTATGGAGACCCACCTTGCCAGCAATGAGAAGGAAACATCAGGGACAAGAAACGCATGGGTGCACAGCTCAGATACCCAGACATCTGCTCAGACCCTGAAGATTCCCTTCAGTATTCACTGGGTAGAGCTCTGAGTCTTAACTTAAGGAAATGATGGGCTTTCCATTCCAGATCCTAGAACCAAGCACAAGAGGTACCTTGCCACACACGGGGCATCCTGAGGGCTCCTTCTTGTAGCGGACCAGATGCTCGCTGCCGGTGTCCAGGCCTTCTCTCTTCACGCGCCTCACTCCTGGGACCCCCACCCAAGCAAGAGAATAAATATACAGAACACACAAGTATCAGTCAGTTTCCCCCTCGGCCTAGTGTACTTCCAGCTGGATGAAGGGAGGGCAGAGCTGCCCGTGGCAGCAGGACAGGTGAGTGAATGGCATCCCTTGAACGCGATGCCTCAGAGCTAAGCGCTGCTCTCACCCGGCTCCTGGGGAGGAGGAGCGGCTGCACCTCCACAGGGTTCGGTCAACAGTTCTCACATATGAAACAGCTGGGAATGGATGAGGGCAGCAGATGTTTCACGTTTTACCCTGAGGAAGAGCTCCAATGAGCTGCCGTTAAAGGACACGGTTTTACCCAACCTAAGGGCTCAGGAGGAGGCAGGCACTTTTATTGAAAAGGCACAAATACTCATCCTTGCAAATTAAACTAGTCAGGATCAGGGTAAAAAGGCAGATAATAATGAAATCTCTATGGTTTTAAGCATAACTGTTCATGATTGGGATCAAAAACAGACTTGTCTTTGAGAAGTCTGCATGAAAAACATAACCTCTGAATAAAACGAAGACAGAAATTCATTTCTCATGGTCTTTGTACACTGCTGACCCATTCTGAAATATTCCTGCACACTGTGGTGCGAATGCAGAGCCAGACTTCAGAACACCCTTGCAAGCTGGACCTGAGAGACTGACTGCATCATTCTCCAAAAGATGCCCAGGGGCATAAAGCGCACCAGGTCTGAAGCAGGGCCTTACATTATGCTCCAACTTTAAGTAAAGGGAAAAGCACAAAATGGCATTACTTTACTGCCATGGAAAATGACTGGAGTTATGCGTCAGTTGTAAAATGTACGAAGCCGTAAAATGAAACCTAGGTATCTGACAATCAGGAAACCCCCAACTGCTCGAAGCACTGATGGCAGCTGGCAGTTAGGGGCCCACAGGGGCTCCAAAGCAGGGTCTTGTTCAAAGACCCACCCGGTGACGAGGGTGACCCCACTGCACAGATGAGGAAACTGAGGCACACAGCAGCTCACCCAAGGCCAACCAGCTTGCTAGAGGCCCTTATTGCACCGCCTGACAGACCACAGAGGAAAGAGCGGTGGGCCCGACAAAGCCACACGAAGCACGGCAGGTGAGACAGCAGAGTGCAAAGTGACAGAGAACGAGGCCCCAGGCTTGTTTAAAAAGTGTGACGATGCATGTGTACACACGTTTGTGTGGAATAGACTTTACACACAACTTTGTTTCCCTTTCTTTTTCAACACATATGCTTTATTTGCAATTCTTTGTAAAATGGTATTTTTCAAACTCTATGTAAAGGTGCTCAGGTCAGCAAGAGGGCAGTGGCTTTGAGGGTAGAATCAGGACGACCAAAACTAAAACGCTCACTCTAAAGAGGGTCTGTGCAAGCAGGTCTTCAGAAAGGCTGCAGTTAGGATCAGGACACACCTGCAGTCCAGGTGCTTCCCTGCCCTTGGCACCTGTGCCTCCCCATTCGGCGCTGCTGCCAGTGCAGCTGGGGGTCCACCCATGGGGTCACCCACACCCCGCACCTCCCTTCCAGTCTTCCCTCATTTCCACCCACCCCACAGATGCCCACCTTTCTCTTGTGCCTGGATCTCATAAGCCCAGCACATGGAGAGGCAGCCCCCCAATGCCCCAAGCATGCTATGAGCTGCTCAGGCCATCAGGGACCCCATGAGAGGATGAGCAACGAGGGAGAAATCACTCAGGGCCTTGCTAGCAGCATCCTCCCGGAGAATTCTGCCCCGTGAGCACAGCTGATCTCAGACACCATTCCTTTCCCTCCATTAATCCCCAACAGGACCTTTCCATGCTGGAGCCAGATGCTCAGAGGGAGATCGCCCACCAGAGGGGGGCACCAGCAAACAGAATCCCAAGGGGCTTTGCCAAGCTGTGCCCGCCCCCCTTACGAGCTCATCCCCAAGGCAGCGGGCTCACCTTCCAGGTGCCTCCGCTGGTGGTCCAGCATGACGTCCTTGCGGTAGAACATCTTGTTGCAGACTTCACAAGCAAACTTCTTGTCCCCATGCTTCTTCTTGTGTTTGGACAGGTTACTGTTGGTGGAGAAGAATCTGAAACACATCTCACACTGGAACGTCTTGTCATCTGTCCAGAAAGCAAGCCAGCACACAGCCACATTAGGGCGACGACACAGCACAGGCTCGACATCGGGCCACGGGACAACAGAGAGGTCAGGCGCAGGGTGGGGACACAGGAGGACCACGCGGCCAGGGGAAGCCCCCAGCACTGCCGCAGCCTCGGGCATCCAGCACCAGGCGCGCACAGCCGCAGGCCGAGTGCTCGAGGCCCCCTCGCCAGGAGAGAGGTGCTCACTTGGCTCATCTCCTTCCACACCAACCCCGCCAGCCGCTCTCCCCACGACACAGCCACACCTCCACAGCACTAGGGGTGACGCCTCACCAAGTAGGAGCCCTGAGCCCCTCCTGTCCCTGGCGAGCCCAGCTGTCCCTGGTGAGCCCAAATTGTCCCTGCTGAACCCCACCTGTCCCTGGTCAGCCCTACCTATCCACCTGTCCCTAGTGAGCCTAAGCCCTACCTGTCCCTGGTCAGCCCCACCTCTCCCTGGTAAGTCCCACCTATCCCTGCTGAGCCCCATCTGTCCCTGTGAAGAGCCACCTTCCCTGGTGAGTCCCACCTGTCCCTGGTGAGCCCAGCTGTTCCTGGTCAACCCCACCTGCCTTTGGTGAACCCCGCCTGTCCCTGGTGAGCCCCACCTATCCCTAGTCAGCCCCAGCTGTCCCAGGCTCTCACCTCCCTGAGGTGACCTGACCACAGCTCCCACCCCTCTCCTCTGCAGCCTCAGAAGGGCCTCCCGCTTTCCACCTGGGGCTCAGCCCACCTGTTCCACCACAGCCCACCTAGCACCTCCCTTCTCCCCCCTTCCCCAGCACCTTCCCACCCACACCCACCCACCACCTGGTCTCTCCCAACTTTAACCAGACGCTCCTGTTTCTGGGGCCCCTTTGAGAGATAAACACCCCATTATCACTCACACACCCCCACCCCGCCCCACACCCAGCACAGGCCTCAGCCAGAGCTCTCAGCTATATTCTTTGCTCTGCCCCCACACCCCCAACCTCCTCCCCACCAGAGTCCCCCAACTTTGTTCCTGCCAGGACATCTTTCTATCCGCGGGTCATTGAAGCAGGCCCAGATGGGCGCCCGCACTGCCCACCAGCCTGCCTGCGGCGCCAACCCCAGAACTCAGGCCATGAGGTGCCTGGTTGAGCTGCCCTCCCCTCCCTAGGCCACCCAAACAGGTGGGTCCATAGCGTGGCTCACAGTGTGTGTCCCCACCAGAGCAGGGGACCCTGAACACACTGTGTCACCTTCACTCCTGGGCCCTGGCTGGCCCACTGACCGGCTCCCAGAGTCAGCAAACGTTTGCCAAAAACACTAATCCCCAAGGCTGCATCTTGAAAACGTTCCCATTTTCTAGAGTGAATTTGACCGGGGTTCTCAGTCTGCTGCACATCTAAGGACCCCCACCTCCAGGGGTCTCAGCTGGGGTGACATCTGAGCTGGTCACTCTGTGGTGGAGTCAGTCTGTCTACTGTACATGACCGGCAGCCTCCCTAGCCTCCACCCACCATGTGCCAGAAGTGCCCCCTGCAGCCAGCCATGACACCAAGTGTCTCCAGATACTGCCTGATGCCCCCAAGAGGCGCTACCAGCACAGGTAAGCCTCCACCCTGCAAGTACCAACAGCACAGGTGAGCCTCCACCCTGCAGGTACTAACAGCACAGGTGAGCCTCCACCCTGCAGGTACCAACAGCACAGGTGAGCCTCCTTCCTGCAGGTACCAACAGCACAGGTGAGCCTCCCTCCCAGCAGGTACTAACAGCACAGGTGAACCTCCACCCTGCAGGTACTAACAGCACACGTGAGCCTCCACCCTGCAGGTACCAACAGCACAGGTGAGCCTCCCTCCCAGCAGGTACTAACAGCACAGGTGAGCCTCCCTCCTGCAGGTACCAACAGCACAGGTGAGCCTGCCTCCCGCAGGTACCAACAGCACAGGTGAGCCTCCCTTCCACAGGTACCAACAGCACAGGTGAGCCTCCCTCCCAGCAGATACTAACATCACATGTGAGCCTCCCTCCTGCAGGTACCAACAGCACATGTGAGCCTCCCTTCCACAGGTACCAACAGCACAGGTGAGCCTCCTTCCTGCAGGTACCAACAGCACAGGTGAGCCTCCCTCCCAGCAGGTACTAACAGCACAGGTGAGCCTCCCTCCTGCAGGTACCAACAGCACAGGTGAGCCTCCCTTCCACAGGTACCAACAGCACAGGTGAGCCTCCTTCCTGCAGGTACCAACAGCACAGGTGAGCCTCCCTCCCAGCAGGTACTAACAGCACAGGTGAGCCTCCACCCTGCAGGTACCAACAGCACAGGTTAGCCTGCCTCCCACAGGTACCAACAGCACAGGTGAGCCTGCCTCCCACAGGTACCAACAGCACAGGTGAGCCTCCACCCTGCAGGTACCAACAGCACAGGTGAGCCTTCCTCCCTCAGGTACCAACAGCACAGGTGAGCTTGCCTCCCACAGGTACCAACAGTACACGTGAGCCTCCCTCCCTCAGGTACCAATAGTACAGGTGAGCCTCCCTCCTGCAGGTACCAACAGCACACGTGAGCCTCCCTCAGGTACCAATAGCACAGGTGAGCCTCCCTCCTGCAGGTACCAACAGCACAGGTAAGCCTCCACCCTGCAGGTACCAACAGCACAGGTGAGCCTGCCTCCCTCAGGTACCAACAGCACAGGTGAGCTTGCCTCCTGCAGGTACCAACAGCACAGGTGAGCCTCCCTCCTGCAGGTACTAACAGCACAGGTGAGTCTGCCTGTCTTGCCTGAGGGTTTCAGCCCTGGGCAAGTTCAATCTTGATTAGATGAGATCAAAAAATAACAATGGAATGTTCTTGGGGTGAAAGGGTTTGTACCTAACTTTATTCCCACGGTGGCAGGTCAAGCACAAAAATCCTGTCCTCCTCAGGGCAAGTCTGCATGCAGGAAGCCAGTCTCTGCGTCCGGGTCTCAGTCTGTCCTGGGTGCTGACACCACTCCAGCCTCTCCTGCAGCCGTGCAGCCCGGAGCACTGGGCAGAGCTCCTCATATAGAGTCAATAATACCATATTACCCACACATGTGTAGCAAGCAAGCCAGGGTCAGGTGAGAATCCTGGCCAGAGGGACTTTCACTTCCTCCACACTGCCTCCTGCAGGCACTAACAGCAAAATGAGCCTCCCTCCCGCAGGTACCAACAGCACGTGAGCCTCCCCTCAGACTAACCATGTTCTGCTTGAGGGCCTGGGTGTGAACCTTTCTCTAGCTCAGTCTGGATGGTCAAGGACAGTACAAGGACCATTTAGATGCACCACACTAGGACAGGTCCTGCTGAGCGAAAGCTTGGCAAGAACTTGTGTACGCATTTCAAAGGGCTTCTCCCCACATCATAAAAATTATTGGTTTAGTGGTCTACAAAGGCACATGTTCTCTCAATGTGAATACTATAAAAAAGTGTGAGTATACAAATAATATATTATGAAAGTAGGCTGTTTCCAGGTTTATCCTTTACCTTCCATCTGAAACACCTAACCTTTGAAATTAGAAAAAAGTTATATTTCAATTCACTGCTGCTGTTATTCTACTTAAAGAAGAAAGTAAAGCATCTGATTTAACAGTAACAAGAGCCAACTTCTTTCTCCACCTTGAGTCTGTTGCACCAAACAGCTGGTTGGACCCAGTCATCATTCTCCACTGACACTCTGACCATGCAGGACGCGAGTGGTCACACGGAGCTCCAACTCTGTCAACAAACACAGCCCACTCCTCTGACTGATCCTGCATTGATGGAAAGAGCTGGTGCATTTCCCCCAGATTCCTGGGAATACTCAGTATGCAGAGCTCAGAACGCAGGTGTGCAGCACACTGGAAGTTCATCTAGAAGTTTCCAAAGGCACTTCATCCCACGGACATGGATGCTGGAGCTCAGGTAAAATGAGACTCAGAAAACCCTGCTGTGGGAGCAAGGCACCAAGGATGGGAGAAACAAGCCAGCGTTTCAAACAGGAGACCTCAAAGCAGAGAAAAGTGAACAAAGGGACACAGCACAGGATGCCTGCAGGGAGAGGAGCAGAGTTCTCTCTAATGCTGGTGTGGATAAAATGAAGGTTCCTGTGGCCAGGATTCTCACCTGGTCCTGGTTGGCTAGTTCACTACACATGTGTGGGCAATACATTGTTATTGACTCTATATAAAGAGCTTCACCCAGTACTCTGTGCGACATGGTGGCACAGCTGCAAGGCTGCAGGAGAGCAGAGGCTGGAGTGGTGGCAGCGCCAGGACAGAGACTGGGATGGCTGTGTGTGCACAGGCCCAGAGGATGGCTGTGCAGGTAGAGAGGCCCATAGGCAGAGACCAGCTTGCTGCATGCAGACTCGCTCTGAACGAATGAGATTTTAGTGACTGACCTGACACTATGGAAATAAAGTTGGGTATAACCCTTTCACCCCAAGAACATTCTACTGTCATTTCTTTGGTCACATTGAATCCATAGTGAACTTGCCCAGGGCTGAAACCCACTGGCAAGACAGCTGGTTACAGATCTCTGGGACACTGGGCAGCCAGCACCTTAACAGGAACCAGCACAACCATACAGGTGACATGCACAGATGGATGGGCCAAGAGGAAGGGAAGGGGGCTTGGAACCAAAGGCTAACCTGGCAGGTCTCTCAGCTGACTGCCACAGTGCCACCCTGCCTTTTGCTATGATTCCTAGAGAGAGGAACAAGGCAGAGACAACACAACCCCCGGCCCTGGCACCCAACGCCCAGGGAGAAGTGCGGCAGGGATGGGAGGGGGTTCTCCCCGCCGGCTGGGCTCCTCCTCGCTCCTCCTTGCCTGGCTGCACAAAGGGATTTGTATAAGAGGTGTGCTTGCCAGCGACGGTGCCAAAGACGCGCCCAGGCCCAAAGTGGCCCCCCTCAGCCACAGGCTTGACGAAGCACCAGGCTTCCATCGCACTCTGAGTTTCCATTTCACTTTGGAGATTGATGGATGACGGAGGCAGGCTCAGGGCAAAGACGGTCTGCGCAGACAGCAACAAGGCCTGGTCCTGGATGCTAGCAGGACCAGGGGGCGAGGCGGGCAAGGTGGGGAGGCGCTCTCTAAAGCATCACCCCACCTTCTTTTGTATTACCGGTGAGGTCCCAGGACAAACTCTACCCCACTGCTCACCATTCTTACTGAGGATGAACCCACTGCTTCAGTGGAGGCTCAAATGTGGGGCACATATAGTTTCTTGAGGAGTAATAGGAAGAAACAGATTCCTTCTTACTCAGGAAGTTTCCCTCTGTCTGTCCTTAGAATAAGTCATTACTGCTTGGAAGCAAACGAGTGAAGGGGCATGTCAAAGGTGACGTTACTTGTTAAATCCCTCTTTGCTCCACTGCAAAGTTCACCGGTTCCCACCCAGTCACGGGAGGGTCCGCTCACCTGTCCTGCAGTTGTGAAACTCCAGCGCGCTCTCGATGCGAAAAGTCTTCTCACAGGTGGCGCAGCGGTACCTGTACTCCCCGTCAACCTGGAGGGGTGGGTGGGGGGAGGCCGTCAGCGGCAGGAGGATGCTCCCTTGCTGGGCCGCTCCAGCAACTTCCGCGGCTGCGCGGTCACAAGGCTTTCTCTCCGATTCCATTTAGGAACGTGGAGTTTTCCCTCCAGCCGCCCCCCTGCCCTAGAAGGGGAACCCACTGCGCCTCGGCCTCCTCTCCGCCGGGCGGCCGCGCGGCCAGAGCCACCTCGACATGTCCTCGGCCGGCGGCCGTCCTTTGGAGGCTCCTCTCTTGCCAGCGCGATCACTCAGTGAACTGTCAGCTCCTCCACGACCGGGAAGAGATGGTCGGCTCACCCACCTCATTCCTGCTGTGCTTGTAAGAAACATGCTGCTTCAGACTCTCCTTGCGGCTGAACAACTTGGCACATTCCTCACATTTAAACAGCTTGTCACCTACGATGCAAACCAATAAAAGCAGATTCACTACTCCAGACGCACCTGGGGGCACGGGACACACGGAGTACGCCAGGTCTGCGGCCGGGCAGCCCCCGCCAATGCAGCCACAGGGTATGCCCTGGCCGCCCCGTCCCGCCCTCTCCCCCTGCCCCGAGGCCCTGCCCTCCCCCACACTGACCTGCCGCGCCTCCCCAAAAGCCCCGCCTCCCCAGCACTCCGCCCTCCGGCAGCCCCCAGCCCCCTCTGGCCCCGCCCAGCTGTCCCGCTCCTTCGCCCCGCCCTCCAAGGCTTCGCCCCACCCGCCCCGCTCCCATCGCACCGCCCTCCCGGCCCCTCCCCTGCCCCATCGCCCCCCTTCCCTGGCCGGCCCCGCCCGCCATGCCCCACTCCCATCGCACCGCCCCGCCCGCCACTGCCCCATTCCCATCGCACCGCCCTCCAGGCCCCCATCGCCCCGCCCATCGCCCCACCCGTCCAGTTCCTTCGCCCTCCCCGGCCCCGCCCCTCCCCCGTCGCTCCGCCCGCCCTCGGCCCCGCGGACTCACCATGCGAGCGCACGTGCCTGCTCAGGTTGCTGCTGTTCTGGAAGACCTTGCTGCAGGTGCTGCACTGGTACACCCGCCTGTGCTCCCCGAGCTGCCGGACCAGCTTCCGCCGGACGCCGTGTCGGCTGGAGAGAATTAAACTCCTCTTGAGCGTGATGGTGCTACTCTGATGGTGGGGGAACCTGCCAGGGCAGACAGACGCACTGGTGAGACAGGCAGACGGTGCTGCTGGAGAGGAAAATTAAAGTTGCAGGCATCTTGGAACGGCCTCACCCACAACTCGGGGGGCTTCTACGAGGAGACACATCTTGACGGGACCGTGTCACCAGCCAGTGTTTTCCGTACCTGCCACATGTCTGACCACGTTTACTCTGGCCTCCAGGAAGCCAGGGGGACAGACTGTACCACTGTGATTTCTTACTTGGTTTGGCCTTTACTGCCTGAACCTGATTTTTAAAATTTCTTCTCCCTATTAAATGTATTTCTGATGGTAAGCCACCAAAATCCTCTCGGAAATAAGATTAAAAAAATAAACAGGTAAAAAATCAATCAATCAATCAATAAAAATAAAATAAACAGGTGACACTATTTCTGACAGTACTTTGGTCTCAGTCTTCAGTATTTCCATAGGTTCCCAGACTCCAGAACCAGGCACATTTTGACAATTGTGAGGCACTCCAAAAAGGGACCCCCCCCAAAAAAAACCCATCAACTTATTAAACTTCAGTAAACAAATTTACCCAGGTAATACTAAAATACAAATCTTTTCCTTGTTCACAAAAAGAAAAACAGAGCAAGGTATTGAATTCAGGTTACAGAAATCCAATACAGAACTGTTTTGATCATAGCGGCATTATTCACAACAGCCAAAAGGTGGAAGCAACCCAAGTGCCCACCACAGATGACTGGATAAACGCGATGTGGTCCATCCATACAGGGGAGCATTATTTAGCTTAAGCAATAGGACATACTGATGTGATGAGCCGTAAGGACACGATGCTTGGGGGAAGAAGCCAGTCACAAAAGGTCAAATCCCAGTGATATGAGGTCCCTAGAGCAGTCAAAGCTTCAAAGACAGAAAGTGGGATGGTGGGTGTGTGGGCTGGGGGAAGGGGACAGGAGTTGGTGTTAGTTAATAAGGATGGAGTGTCAGTTTGGGAAATGTTAAAGTTCTGGATATAGCTGGTGTGAAGGCTGCGCATGAATGGACTTACCACCACAAACCTGCACACTGAAAAATGTCAAGATGATAAATTTTATATTACACTGTGTATTTTACCACAATAAAATATTTTTAACTGCTTTCACAGGGGATGTGCTAGGACACTCCAGGGCTCTAGAATGCTCCTGCTGCTGCCCAAGCACACCCACTTCCCACCACAAGAAATAAACCAGCCCCCTGGCCCCTGCAGGAGGCCTTACTTTGGCACTGAGCCCGAGTCACTGGTGGTGGCAGCCAGCTTCCCCAACACCAGCTCCACGATCCGCTCATCTGGCGTCACAGCCACGGGCTCGTCTGGTGGGACCTCGGTGATGATCTCTGCCACTTGCTCTGTGCACAGGGGACAGGACAAGCTGTGTCACCACCAGGGCAGGGGTCAGAACACAATTGAACCAGAGGACACGCCCAAGGGGCCCGCCGCCAGGCCAAAGTTGTAGACATGGATTGCAAGACAGAAAAAAAAAGGAAAAGCTAGCATATTCTGGACTCCAAACACTTATCTGCACATTTACAAGAGGAAAATGTTACTCTTAAAGTGGAGCTCTAACTCATGAGTGTTTTTCAAAACCACAGCAGTTATAACACTGTTTCAGTCCCTTTTCATACCAACCAGACATAAAACATTTGGATACCAGGTGGGCTCTTTTAACTTACTAAATCAGCCCTCCTAGAGAAGTGGAAATACTAATTTTTTAATTAGAAAAGCCATACTGAGTATGTTTAAAAGCAGATACCATTTTGTATAAGAGTCAAATGTCAAATAAGCACAGTAATAGGCATCTAGGCCCAAATCTCTGGAAAAAACGAAATGTGGGAGGATTACACAAAAACACTAAGCCACAGGTTTCTACCACTTCACCTAATGCAACTAATGTTAGTGACACCATCACTTAATAAGCGTTCTGCCCCCTTCTCTACCCATTTGTAAAGAGGTAGGGAGACTGCCCAGGGCACGCTGAAGTCACTCCCCTTCTATCAGTTCCAAACAGGACACAGACTGGGAGCTGCTGCACACCCAGAGCAGGAAAGGGCACTGCTGGGAATATTCTTAAAAGCCCCTCTGCACTGTCTTGTTTAATTCTGAGAAAGAATGAGCATTTCTTCTCACTCACAAAGGGAAGCCTGGGCTATCCCAGATGGCAGGAAGGAAACGGCCCAGTGGTCGGTAATGAAGGTAGGGGGAGCTGGGTCTGAGCATTGCATCTGATCATCAGGATGAGTGAGGCCCGCCAGGAAGCTGCAGGGAGAGCTGGCAGAGGCCACATGAGGACCAAGGGGACACAGGCCTTGCAGGGACTGCACACCCAGAAAGGGGCATCAAAGGTCCCTCCGCACTCACCTGAGGATGCTGTCACAGAGCACGAGCTTTAACCACAGCCTGGAAACAGCATACAAACCCGAGCAGACAGTGGGGTACCCACACAGCAAACGAGGAGGAGCGGCCAGACCCAGTGTGCATGAGTCTTACCCCACATGCCGCCTGCAAGATGCCAGGCACAGGAAGAATGCCAGTTATGTGAAATCCCAGGATGGGCAAGACTGAGCCATGTGACCACAAGGAGGAAAGTGGCTGGGGAGAAGGAAAGGTTCTCTGTCCTGACTGGGGTCTGCTTACAAAGGTGAGCCCTGCTTGACAGGTGGTGCCAGCATGCCCAGCCTGCATACTCTAGGACATGTGCTCAAAGAGCCAACAGACCGAAAAGGACAAAAGCTTAGCCCTGCCTCCACACAGCCTCCCCACGTTGAGTTCCCTGCCCAGCAAAGAGGTGATGCGGCCTTGAGTCCCTCCACCTTCCCTGGGACCCACCTGCCAGGACCAGCCCCCTCCCAACTCACATCCCAGGACCAGCCCTCACCTGCTGGTTCTTTGTCTTCAGCGATGTCTAGAGACTGCTCTGGTCTCAGCGCTTTGGGTTTTCTCCCCCTTCGAGGCTTTTTCTTCTGCTCTTTGGTGGCACTGACACTGTTGGGAACTGAAGGAGGCTCCCCCTGGGGTGCCTCTGGCTCCTTCTCGGGAGTCACCTCATGCTGGCCGGCTGGAGGAAGGCCTTTGGCTTGCTCCAAGTGACCCAATAGATGCTCTGCAGGAGAGGGGAGCCAAGCCACAGGTGTGTGAGGAAGCCCACCCCCACCCCCATCTGGTTTGTTTAATTGTATTTGCTGAGAGTGTGCCCTCTGCATAGGCAAATAAACTTTAGTTCCATTGCTTTTGAAAATAAAAGCTTGTCCACTGCACCAAACACAACTACTTTAAAAAGTAAATTAGATGATAAAAGCACGGCAGGATCCCCAGGCACAAGTTCTGTGAAAAACAAAAGTGTGCCTTCACACAGATGTGCCAAGACAGACTGGGGAAGGACATGTCCAAATGGCAGTGTGGTTCCCTCCAGGCAGGACATTAGAGGTAATTTTAATTTTCTTCTTCAAGCATATTTGTAACTTATAATGTGTCTGTGAATACATAACACAATACCTTAAAAAGACAGTTTCTAAAGAGAATACTGCCAAGTGCTCAATTCAGGATAAACAAAACTGTGGCTTAAAGACACTGCATGAAAGCAAGACAACTTTGCCCTTTCCAACTGAAGAATGCTTTAAAGACTTTCAGAGACCGAGGCAACAGGTGGGCAGGAATGGGCGCAGAAATCCGGGAATGGACTGGCAATCCAGATGGCAGGGCCCCAGCGAGGAGGGGGAGGGATGCCCCACAAGGGGCAGCGCCTGTGAGCACACGGGCCTTTGGTATGCGGCGGCTGTTATTCTTCATTCATTCCATATCTAGGGCATGGTGCTGGGTGAGGGTCTCAAGGAACTCAGTATAGAGAGGGTTAGAGGCTCAAAAAGTAAACACAGCTAACAGGACCTGCACCATAGGGAGGGTTCAGCCAGAGAAAAGCCAGCTAATGAGCCCACTTGGCTGAAAAAACACCACCCCTTACCATTCAGGAGCTGCAGCTCGAGGAAGGTGGTGGAGCACACTTTACACGCCCACTGGCTGGGCTCTGAGTCCACAGGGGCGCTGTTCTCCGGGATGCCTGCAGCTGCAAGGAGTGGACAAAAGGTGAGCCCCAGCAGCGGCCTTCCTGCACAGCTCCAGCCCAGAGGGGAATGCCCCTGAGGGGTGACAGTGACTCAAAAATACCAGCTCGTCCTGGTGAGCACTCTCAGCATCCCTGGCCCCACTCTTATTTTTTTATTTTTATTTCTGGTTTATTTATTTATTTATTTTTACTTTGTTATCAATATACAATCACATGAGCAACATTGTGGTTACTAGATTCTCCCCACTATCAAGTCCCCACCACATAACCCATTACAGTCACTGCCCATCAGCGTAGTAAGATGCTATAGAGTCACTACTTGTCTTCTCTGTGCTATACTGCCTTCCCCGTGGCCCCCACCCCCGCTACATTTTGTGTGCTAATCAATCGTAATGCCCCTTATTCCCTTTCTCCCTCCCTTCCCCCTCCCCCCAGCTCTTTTCCCTGTGGCAACTGTTAGCCCATTCTTGGGTTCTGTGATTCTGCTGCTGTTTTGTTCCTTCAGTTTTTGCTTTGTTCTTATGCTCCACAGATGAGTGAAATCATTTGATACTTGTCTTTCTCCGCCTGGCTTATTTCACTGAGCATAATACCCTCTAGCTCCATCCATGTTGTTGCAAATGGTAGAACTTGTTTTCTTCTTATGGCTGAATAATATTCCATTGTGTATATGTACAACATCTTCTTTATCCATTCATCTACTGATGGACACTTAGGTTGCTTCCATTTCTTGGCTATTGTAAATAGTGCTGCGATAAACATAGGGGTGCATATGTCTTTTTGAACCTAGGATCATCCATTCTTAGGGTAAATTCCTAGGAGTGGAATTCCTGGGTCAAATGGTTTTTTTTTTTTTGGTATCATTAATCTACAATTACATGAAAGACATTATGTTTACTAGGCTAACCCCTTCACTAAGTCCCCCCCACAAACCACTTTAGTCACTGTCCATCAGCGTAGTAAGATGCTGTAAAATCACTACTTGTCTTCTCTGTGCTGCACAGCCCTCCCCGTGCCCCCCACACTATACATGCTAATGGTAATGCCCCCTTTCTTTTTCCCCACCCTTATCCCTCCCTTCCCACCCATCCTCCCCAGTCCCTTTCCCTTTGGTAACTGTTAGTCCATTCTTGGGTTCTGTGATTCTGCTGCTGTTTTGTTCCTTCAGTTTTCCTTTGTTCTTATACTCCACATATGAGTGAAATCATTTGGTACTTGTCTTTCTCTGCCTGGCTTATTTCACTGAGCATAATACCCTCTAGCTCCATCCATGTTGTTGCGAATGGTAGGATCTGTTTTTTTCTTATGGCTGAGTAATATTCCATTGTGTATATGTACCACATCTTCTTTATCCATTCATCTACTGATGGACACTTAGGTTGCTTCCATTTCTTGGCTATTGTAAATAGTGCTGCGATAAACATAGGGGTGCATCTGTCTTTTTCAAACTGGGCTGCTGCATTCTTAGGGTAAATTCCTAGAAGTGGAATTCCTGGGTCAAATCGTATTTCTATTTTGAGCATTTTGAGGAACCTCCATACTGCTTTCCACAATGGTTGAACTAATTTACATTCCCACCAGCAGTGTAGGAGGGTTCCCCTTTCTCCACATCCTCGCCAACAGTTTGTTGTTCCTAGTCTTTTCTATGTTGGCCATCCTAACTGGTGTGAGGTGATATCTCATTGTGGTTTTAATTAGCGTTTCCCTGATAATTAGTGATGTGGAGCATCTTTTCATGTGCCTGTTGGCCATCTGAATTTCTTCTTTGGAGAAGTATCTGTTCATATCTTCCACCCATTTTTTAATAGGGTTATTTGCTTTTTGGGTGTTGAGGCATGTGAGTTCTTTATGTATTTTGGATTTAACCCCTTGTCAGATATGTCATTTACAAATACATTCTCCCATACTGTAGGATGCCTTTTTGCTCTGCTGATGGTGTCCTTTGCTGTACAGAAACTTTTTAGCATGCTGTAGTCCCATTTGTTCATTTTTTATTTTGTTTCCCTTGCCCAAGGAGATGCGTTCAGGAAAAAGTTGCTCATGTTTATATTCAAGAGATTTTTGCCTGTTTTCTTCTAAGAGTTTTATGGCTTCATGACTTACATTCAGGTCTTTGATCCATTTTGAGTTTACTATTGTGTATGGGGTTAAACAATAATCCAGTTTCAATCTCTTGCATGTAGCTGTCGTTTTGCCAACACCAGTTGTTGAAGAGGCTGTCATTTCCCTATTGTATATCCATGACTCCTTTATTGTATATTAATTGACCATATATGCTTGGGTTTATATTGGGGCTCTCTAGTCTGTTCCACTGGTCTGTGGGTCTGTTCTTGTGCCAGTACCAAATTGTCTTGACTACTGTGGCTTTGTAGTAGAGTTTGAAGTCAGGGATCATAATCCTCCCCACTTTATTCTTCCTTCTCAGGATTGCTTTGGCTATTCAGGGTCTTTTGCAGTTCCATATGAATTTTAGAACTATTTGCTCTAGTTCGTTGAAGAATCCTGTTGGTATTTCCCTGGCCCCACTCTTGGAGTTTGACACACAGGCCCTTGTTCGTTCCTCCTAAGTACCCACATTTCATGGATGAGGACACTGAGCATGGAGGGTGGAGGCACAGCAGCCTGCTTCAGGGCCTGTCCCCAGGCACGGAAATGTGGCTCCTTCCAAGAAGCTAGTCCTGGGGGCCAGACGCATCTCTTCATGAGACTCCAAGAAAAAAATGCATCCTACAGACAAAACTGTCCTCCTTAGCCTCCCACTGCCCATACAGAGGGCAGAAGAATGTGTGCCCAGAGCCCATGTGCAAGGACAGAAATGCTCTATAACTGTACTGTCAGCGTAGCAGCCAGTGGCCCTGGGGAGATGCATTTTTAATTTTACTTAATTTGAATTTGCATTTATATGGCTGCCTGTCCCACCAGGGCAGAGCCTCCGGCCTCTCCTCGGCACTCCATATAGCCTGGAGATGATGGCCAGGGCTCCTGGAACACAGAGGGAGGCCCTGGCTGCAAAGAGGGAATTGCAGCCTCCTTTTTAACAAAAAAATCACTGATGCTCTTGTGAGACCTGAATGTTGGGGACATTCTGAGAGTATGTGTCCCTGATTTCCTGGCCCAGCTGGGTTTCCCTGAGTCCCGTGGGGCAGCCTGGCAACACTGGCCCACAGCCACCAGTCCTCACCACCACTCTGGCCTCTCTCACCGCACAGCCTGTTGATGCCCATGAGCCATCACAACTGGTCCAGGGCCACTCATACAGCAAAACTCCTAGGTCCTTAAAATACCACCCAGAATTGCGACTGCACATATGTACAGTCCCAGAACAGAGCACAACTCTTTCTGTATCAAACACTAGCAATCAGGCTACAAGGAATAGAAGAAAAAGAGGAAGGCCATTGCTGTAGTGGTTTGCATGCATTTTCTGAGTCTTCATAAGATAACAAGGAAGAAATACAAATGCAATATGACATTTTTTGTTATACTAAAACCAGAGCTGAGTCAGGAGCAAGTGCCTAGGCGGCAGGTGTTTGGGGTGCCCCATCCCGGCCTCTGCTCCTCTGCACTTGCATGCTGGGAACCCACTGGTTGAAAATTATCAGGAGATTGTGGACAAATGGGAGCTGGAGCCCAATTCCTGCTTCGCACTCACCTCTGCAAACACATGTGGGAGCTTACAGAAAAGCACACCAGCAGGTGGGAGTCTCAGGGAAGGAAGCTGAGGAGTGGTTAGCTGTGAATCAAGGCCACTTCTTCACTGCAATGGGCTGTGGTCTCCCACAATAAGGTTTCCACCCCCACAAATGCAAATGCAAACCAACCTGGAGCAAGGACCCGGGAGCTCTGCTGCCCACATGGCGGGACTAACTAGGAGAACTAGTCGTGACTCCTGCTCCCTCATCAAGGGAAGTGCTCTGCTTCCCAGAAATGATCTTTAAAAGATTAAGAATTTTTAAGAAAAAGAAATAGCCAACAATCAGAAGGCAATTCTTGACTACCAATCACTTAAATGACCATCGAAGCAAAAGGCCACACATTACAGCTACGAAAATGAGGCCACAGAGACAGAATTAACAAGGAAACACTGAAGACAAGATGGTAAGTAAGAATGAGCATGTAAGTAAGAGGAAGCAACAAAATGGCCTCAACTATATAAAAACTCACAGGTTTTCAAAAGACTAGAAGAGAGATGGCAGAACCCACAGGGACATGAAGTAGCTTGTTGGTCACAAGGGGGTGGAGTGCAAAACCATACAGAGAAAGAAGTTCTAGATCCTGACTATGGTGGGGCTTACACAACTGCACACTTTAGTCAAAGCTCTCTGGACTGTACACTTGAAGAACTGGTAAGTTTTGTTACATGTAAACTATTATGTCAACGTGATTTTTTAAAAATACTATGTTAGTAATAAATACAGAGTCCTTGTTAAAACGGTGATGTTACATGTGATTCAAAATAGTTCCCCAAATGGTATGAAATGTGTTTCTATTTAATCTGCTGGTCACGACAGCTGATTCTGAACCCGACACGCTCACCCATTATGACCATTCGTGCTTCTTGGGCCTTCATATGTCCAACAGGCCCAGGTTTGTGTGAAGAAGGAAAAACAACAACAATGTGAGCTCAAGAAAAATTAGAAAAGCAAATGCACTACCAGAAGAAAACAGTAAAAATCAGTTTTTTAAAGAAGCATGTCACTGCTCTTTCAGGTGGAAGCCACCTTTTCTCTGTATCTCCTGCCACCTCCAAACTGGCCGGTCACCACGACAGAGACGCACGCAGAAGCAAATCCAAAAAGGAGACAGAATTAAGCCGGTGAGGCTGGGCTCTTCTGATGCTCCCCGGAAAGAACCTGAATGATTTACAGGGAAGACCGCTCCCTGTCGTCAGCCCCAGCACATCCTTCTGGAACACACTCATGGAACCCCGGCCCCACTCACCGTGTTCTCCCCACCCACCCCCGCCCCTGGCTTTGGCCCAAAGGCACAGTGGTGGCCACACAAGGCCCCTCCCCTCCACCGTACAGCCCGTCTCAAGGGCACGTCCAGGCCTGGGCCAGGATGGGGAGGCCTCAGTGCTGAGGCCAGGGGAAGCCACCTCCCCGTCTGTCGGACCTGGGTGATGGGCACCAGGCAGCCGCCACTGGCTCTGTGTTCTGGGTCTGCACAGGTCCCGGCTTCCACTCCAGACTCCAAGAAGCGGGCAGGGGAGTGTTCCCCATGCGCAGCTACGGTAGGCGAGGAGCTCAAAACGCACACTGGAGAAGGTGCTGGAGGTGGGCAGGGTTCTAGAAGGTGCCCTGTGTCAGGAGGGGGCTCCTGTGGAAGGTGGGGACGGGCTTTGGGGAGGGGCTGGGTGGGGTGCGTGGTGAGTCATTACTGATTCGCCTGCAGATGCCGGTACAGTGGCGGGAGTCACTGGGGCCCTAAGCTCATGGGGCTGCGGAAGTAAGCGCCCACTGGCGGGTAAATGCTCCGAGTGCTCATTGGTGGCAAAAGAAACAAGGAACCCAGCTGAGTCGATCGTGGTCAATGGCTTCCCTACATTTCTAAATCCTTGCCACTTGTCCCCAAACGGAGAGTGAAAACCCTAAGATGTACTTCTAAAATTTTAAAGTACCTAAGTCACTTCTTTATTTTCCCAATTCAAAAGCTTGTTTAGGGTGACGGTGCCTTCCAGTTCCGCATGATCTTGGCATAATTAATGGTGTCCCATGTTCTTAGAAGGCCAGAGGAAGAATCACACAGTCACCCTAGCATTCCAGAATAAGAGCTATTAGGAAGCAGCTGCGTTGGTCAACACAGTCCCAGACTAATTTCATCAGAATCTATTTTCTCAAACTCAGCTCCAGCTGAAAGAGTTTACCTATAGGTAAAAGGCAAATAGAACAACTTTAACTCTGATAAGGAGTGGCAATCTTCACTTTGAATTTGACCTTGAGAGTCAGGGAAGGGTGTGACATCACCCAGGACACAACTCCAAGGTCAGCCTCTAATAACCCAAACCCCAGTGCACAGCCTTGGCTGGTCCCGGAGGGACACTCCGCTCACCAGCTGCTCAGGTCACAAGGAATCAGGACACGGGAAACCAGGTCAGGAGGGGCTCTGAGAGCTCGGACAGCACAGGGGCGCCGGCCTTGCCAAGCTGGGAAGTGAAGCCTGATCCAGCAGGGCACCGCCGAGCGGGGCCTCCTCAGGTGGGGGGCCAGGCCATGTGCCTGGTTTTAACAAATCCTACAGGGTGGGGCTAGGAGCAGCCAGGTGACCAGCTACGGGTCTCTCCAAATCCTGTCTGCCCCAAAAAGGTCACAGTCTTCCTCTGAAAATATCTCTGGGAAGGGGGCAACCCTCAGCAGCAACCAGAGTCGAGTGCAGGAGGCTGGTTCCCCACTGACACTGCCCAGGGGCATCCACGGAGGCTCCACACTCCACCACCCCAGCCAGCCTGCAAGGGGTTGAAGAGTGGTCCCCCGAAATTCACGTGCACCTGGAACCTCGAGCAGGGTCTTTGCAAACATCATCAAGTTCAAATGGGATCACCCTGGATTACAGGGGCCCTCAATCCCGTGACTGGTGTCCTTACAGGGCGAGAGCACAGAGGCCACACAAAGACAGGCAGGGCTGGGGGATGCATCTACAGGCCAAGGAACACCAAGGGGTCCCAGCAACACCAGAAGCCAGGAGAAAGGCCTAGAAAGGACTGTTCTTCACAGCCGCCAGAAGGAACCAACCCTGCTCACACCGTGACCCTGGGCTCAGGACCCCCAGACTGAGTCAGTCCATCCCTGTTGTTTAAGGCCCTGTGCGTGGCGCTGTTCCCGCAGCCCCAGGACTCCTCCCCACACACACTGCCTGGTGCTTAACCAGGAGGGGCCCATTGGGGAGCCTTTCACTAACCACAACCTCAACAAGCACACGTGACAGACCAGAACCTCCCAGGTGTGCAGACTCACTTGTAGAGCTGTTTTGTATCACATCATGTTCATTATAAAAAAGAAACCATTTCCTTGCCAGAATTCTGCCCTTTTAGGGGTCAGAAGAAAGTGCCTATTTCAGCCCCAGCAGTAATTGTGGCTGCCCCTGGGAGGTGTCAGGCTGGAAACCGCCGCTCCAACGAATCACAGCTGCCAAGCGTCACGGACTTCCTATGGCCTCAGGTTGCACATGGTGAGTGGGCAGAAAGGAGTCAGACTCCAGGCACTTGACAAAGTGGGGCTCAGGCCCTGGGCCAGCAGGTCACACATTCTGGATTGTTCTTCCAACAGGAACACTGCCTTTGGGCAGCATTCCTATACGACCTTCACTAGGGCTTTCTCTGAACACACACGCACACACACACTCACACAGATGCATGTCCTGGGCACACACCCCAAATCCGGGAGCTACAAGCACCATCACTCGAGCCAGATTTCAGGTTCGAATCCTGCCTCCTGCATTCCCAGCTCTGTGACTGGGGGCAGGTTCCTTAGCCTCTCTCTGTGCTCTTGTCTCCGCTGTCCAAATATAGGGACACTCATCCTGCCTAGAGGACGGGAGGATGAGTTACTCTGCAGAGCCCTGGGGCCAGAGCTGAGTATTAGCGTGTGGTGTTCAGTGCCTAGATATGCAAGGGTCGAACTTCCCACCAGCCATCTGTGTAGGGCTGAGCTTGTCCAACTGTCTATCAGCCCAGATATTTAACAAGCAGAAAACAGACCCAGGCATGGGGGTCAAGACCAGCCCCTCAGTGCTTCCCACACCCACCAGCTCACAGGCATGATTCCCTCACTGAGGTCAGTGACTGTGGTGACCAAGGAGCCATCAGTACCCATGCACAGCATGAAAGAGGCAGGGGACAGGGCAGAAATCTGGGCATGTACCGTGGGCACTGGGGCAGGCCTGCTTCAGCATGGGCTTGTCCATCTTCTTGGCGTAGAAGGCCGCATACCACACCCGCAGCTCAGTGCCGGCGGGGATGTCGCGCGACGTGGTGAAGTACACGTCGCTGCCGTGCTGGAAGGCCGTCAGGTTCTGGTGCTCGGGCTCTGCCGCCGGCCGCACCAGCATCATCCAGTTGCAGTCATCCTCATTGGAGGTGTCGAAGCACACGGGGTGCCTGTCCTTCTGGAACACCTGCAGGTCAGCACAGCCGCCATGGACGGCAAGGGAGTGGGTTACCCAAGTCTACACAGCAGCATGCATGTGCGGGGGCTCCTGAGCAAGCAGTGCAGACAGAGGTGTGTGGAGCCCGGCCAGGCTCCCCAGAGGACCCATCTGTGGTTTACAGTGGGTAGCAGGGTCACTGGGGGACCATGTGGCTTACACAGACCAGGCTGGTCACAGGCAGAAAGCAGCAGACACAGCAAAAGGCCCAGGTGTCATCGGGCGGCCCGGTGGGGAGTCGGAACACCTGCTCCAATTGGGAATTAGGAGGCCTAAGTTCTGCTTGTGATCCAGGTGGGCACCTGAGTTCTACTGCTGTCCCAGGAAGCACAAGGAAACCTGAGTTGTACCCTTGGGCTCCACATGGGACCTGTTTTCTGGAATTATCAGGACCCCTAAGTACCATATGTATGGCCCAGGTGGGAACTGGGACATCTGAGGTCTATTCATGGTCCAGGCATAGAATCTGGACACTCAGATTCTCCTCAATTTTCAGATGCGCCATCCGAGTTCTATCCCTGCTCCGGTGGCGGGAGGATGCCTGACTTCGGCTCCCGGTGTAGCTTCCATTGGGACACCTGAACTCTGTCCCCGGTCCAGGTGTCATCTGGACACCTGATTTCTACACATGGCCCAGCTGGGATTTAGGTTATATGAGTTTGACTTGTAGTCCCAAAAGGCATCAGGACATCTGAGTCCTTCTCCTGGCTCTGTTACAAGTGTGTCTACTGACTTCAGCAAAATTCCTCAGTCTTTATAAGCCTGCTGTCATCTGTAACATATCATGGTTGCTTTTTGGATTAAATGCGGGAAGGGAGCTGGGGGAGAAACAGATATTTTGAAGTTCAAAGTAAGTGCATGAGTACACGCGGTTCTTGTCCCCTATTTTCCGACACAATCATTGCTTCCTTCTGTAGGAAGAACTCTCCCTCATCCTGAACTTTTCCTGTAGGGACTTCCCATTGCTAACAAGCTAGAGGCCACTCAAAGGACGGAGCCCTCGGAAGTGAAGGGAGGGTGCAGAGGGAGCCACCAGGTGCCTAAGGACCCCCAGCCATGTGGGGTCATGCTCCCAGTGGGCCTCCACCCCCCCACTGGGAGGCATAAAGCTGCCCCCAGGCACATAGTTGCTCAACACTGAGGGTGTGCTGAAACAACTCAAAACCACACGCAGACCTGGAGAACCCAGTCACTGAAAGACACCAAATGGGCACCAAAAAAGACTTTCCCAAAGGGCATCAGCCCAACCACATGCTCACAGAACTGTATGAATCGACCAGCCCCAAGCCTTTGTGGGGCCTGGCCTTAGGCCTCTTTGCATGATTCCTTCACATAAAATAGACTTTCTTTTTCTTTTCTGTAAACAAATCAAATGCCACTCTTTTCTCCCATTTTGCTGAAGTCTGCCTTGTAAGCTGAATTTTTCAAAGGGTTGCTAAAAATTTGAGGTTGTCTATTTCCCCTCTGACCTGAAACATTTGCCTCTGTAGGTTAGCTGTTGGGCTGCAAGCACCCTGTTCCTCACTGGTGTATTTCACAGATACACAAATGTTCTGGGCAGGGGGCTACACCAGGGGTGGGGACAGAACCAGAACAACACTGGTGTCCCTGGCCTCATGGCCCTTCCACAAGTCTTATGTTAAGTACCTGAAGTCCCTTCTGCAACTAACATTCATTTGTTTTTTCTGTTTCACATAAAAGCTATCTTTTTCCAGTCTGATGTGCTTTTTAGAGCTGCCAAAGTTTGTACTGGTGCCTAATGGCTGCCTAAACAAAACACCTTCCATTTGAAAGAGCTCTGCAAAGTACCATCTACTCTGCATAGGTGTGACAATAGCTATACAGACATACTCCTGCAAAAAACCCAGAAATCACCATGCTCTAATGCCTGCAAGATTGACCTAGGGTGTCCTGGAGAAGTAAAGGCAACAATTTGGGTCTCCTCTGGCATATGTAATACACTCTCAAGTTTTGCAAAGTTGAAAATCAGAAAATGCTAACTTAGCTTTGATGCTTTTGTGATATAAAAACAAACTAAAAAAAGAAAAGAAACATGTCTTGAAAATTAAGAAGAACTATAATATTTAAAGCTGTTTCCAAGATATTTATAAATCACTGAAACTCAGTGGTTATAGCTCCCCATTGGCACAGGAGGAAGGTCGGAAAACATCCGGTTGCTAATGTGCTGGCACCAGCCTCTACCTTCAGGGGAAACGCAGACTCCTTCTCCCATTTGGCAACCCTCCTTGACTCAAACGGACCAAACTGTGTCCGCTTCACGAGCTGAGTTACGGCAAACACTCCCTCGGCTCCGTCATCCAGTCGTCTGATCTCCAAGTTGGAAGGAAGGGATGACCTAGAAATTGAATAAAACAAGAAACTCTCAGCTCCTGAGCACCTGTTGGCTGAGGGGAGTGCCAGAGAAAGACAGCAAAGTGCCCCACACTCAAACCAGGGAAGGGTTTCCAGCTAGGTTGAACTGGGGAAGCTGCAGCCTTTTTAACTAAACTAGGAGAATGGCAAGGATGTGACACTGGAGGAGGAAGGCATGTGGGCCAAGATCCCAGCATGAGCCGAGGCGTGGGGGCAGGGCAGACCCCAGGGCACCGGGATGGAGCAGAGTCCCTCCCAGGAATGGGCAGAAGGATGGCTGAGCCCAATCACAGAGGGCTACTCTTCCCACCAGACTTCTGTGGGCAACAGGCAATTACTAGAGGCTTGGGGGACTATCTCTAGGCAAAAATATTAATCTCCTTGTTTTGAGAAGTTAAGTCACAGTGAGAAAAAGTAAAGAGGCAAGGAAAATACGTTGGAAACCTAAAAATAATACCGATAAGATAACAAGTTCAGCGCCTCCGTGTGCCAAGCGCTGTGTCCTGTGTGATGACGACAACCTCACAGGGACACTGTTATCCTCCCCACTGCACAGGTGAGGCCACCAAGGTGTGGACAGAAGACAGCCTCCTCCAACTCCAGACAGCTCCCACATGGCAGACGTGGGCTGTGAACTGGGCAGCTGCTCAGAGCCCTTGCACTGGCCTGCCAGGTGACATTGCCCCTCCGGGAAACACAATGGCAGAGCCCCCGAGGCTCCTCACAAGGCCTGAGGATGTTTTTCCAGAAGCCACGATGACTTTGCCTTGTTACCGGCACTGATGGCCCAGCGCCCCCAGCCCCCGAGCCCGCCTTGCCCTCTGCGGGCATCTGTCAGATGGCAGGCCTCGACCTGGCCACGGAGAAAGCTGAATGAGCAGGCCCACCAGCTGGGCCGCGGCGCCCGCCACACAGATGACTCGGCCCGCCGGCCCTTGCGTGGCTGCCGTGCTGCATTCCCGGCAGCGCTGCTCCTTGGGAGTGGGACGTTCACTCTAATGCCTCTGAAACTCCTCTTGGCGCCTCCTGGTGGCCGGCTGCGTGGTGCACAGCGGGACAGAAATGGCGGGTGCCCTTGGGCGTCCGAGGACGGCCTTTCTCGCAGCCCTTCTTTCTCCTTCCTCCCTCTTTGCAGACAGAGAGGCTGCCAGGCTCTCGCCACAGTCCCCGACCCTGTCTGGCAGGCAGGACTGTGAAAACAGCCTGAGGCGCTCACTCACCTTGCCCTGCTTAACACAAAGGAGTCTTTGACCGTGACCACAGGGCCCAGCTCAGGACACTCGGAGTCGTGGTACTGGCCGCAGTCCTCACACCCTGCAGGCAGACATCTGGGCGTCAGAGGGGACGGCAGGCAGAGATCTGGGGCTCCAGGCCCGGGAAGCGCAGACTCCCTGCCTGCCACGGGTGACCGGCATGCCCCCCACCAAGAAGACCAAGCTGTGCAGCACATTTCAAAGCACAATCACCTGTATGTTGATGGAGAACATGATCTCCCCAAGGAATGAGAATAAATGAAAACTCACCAATTTAGCCTGTTTATTGTAAATCAAACATCTTGTAAATCTCTTTCTAAACCATTGGTCTACTTTACTGAATCAGCTGCCACTCCCTGCAAAGGGCCCTTTGCCAGGAGGTCTGAGAAAATTGGCTCTTCCACAACCGCACCTCTGCAGTGCGTTTCTCATGTAATAAACTGTGTTTCTTAAAGCAAGCAAAATAGCTTCAATTGTAAAAGAAAGCGGTGCTACATCATGAAAACACAACGTGGACAAGGCTTTGCCCAGACAGCAAGCACTGCGCCCACGTGCATCTGAGGACAGGCCACTTACAGACGAACATGATCTCCTCGCTCCCATCGTCGGCCATCTCCGACACCTGTCGGGACACCAGACAGCGCTGTTAGTGATGAGCTTTCTGCCAAAGGAATTTTTAAAGATGACTCCTGCTAAAGGCCCCCAGGAGCCTGAGCAGGAACTGTAGCTTGTCTTCAAAGGCAACATGCAGTGGGGTCTCCTTTACTGTGGGATGGGGCTGGGGGCTCTGAAAGGTTTTCTCGCCTAACATAATGCCGTTTTTAATGAAGGCGACAGATCGGAATGGCCCTCAGACCAGAATGTCTCTGTGACCTCAGGCTCACATCTTTTTATATCATCTGTAAAGTAATACCTCACCATTTTTAAAAAAGCCCGTTTTCACGTACTACTTCTTTTTTCCCTCCTCTGTCGCTGGACAGCAAAGTCCTCAAGGGCAACAGCAGCGCATGCAGCCTGTCTGTCTGCAGCACCAACCTGTGCCCAACACACAGCAACACGTGGTGACCCCTGCTTCTCCGGGGACTAAAGCTGCATGAAGGGGACTCTCCTGCTCCCCACAAAACCCCTTCCATCCGGCCCCTTCTGTTTCCTACTGACCCTTAAGGTTCACCTCAAGAACCACTTTCAAGCGGGCTGAGCCTAGGCACCCCCCACATTTGTGGGGTGATCTGACATCTTAATTATGGGGCCCTGGATTCCTGACCGTGAAGCAGAAGTAAAAGTGCTCGCCTCATGCAGTTCGGGAGGGGTGCCAAGTGCGATGCACCCAGCATGTACCCCTGGGCGATCGGTCCCCCTCTCTGCTCCTACCACCCCATATAGGCCAACCCCACAGCCTTGCAGCCCACCCTGCGCGAGCCCAGTGTGCCTGGCAGGTCCTGCCTGGGAGAGGCGTGCAGGCGGCACTCCAGGAGTGCCAGCCCCATGCGCCTCGTGCCCCAGCTCCGTCCCGGCAGCCTGAGCAAGGAGAGGTGGGTGGTGGCAGCCCAAAGGAGGGCTCGTGCCTGCACAGGTTTCCAGGAACAGGGAGAGCTGGGGGAGGTGGGGGAGTATCACTGGGGAAGACGACTCAGCTCCCAGGATACAGGGCAGACACGGGGCTTCCACTTGCCCTGCAGTGCCAAGGAGACGTCACCAGGCGCTCGTCCTGATGCAGCACAGCATCCGCTCTCTTTCCCCGGGTCACCTGTTTAGATTAGAAGGCGCCTTACGTGGCCCTAGCAAGTTTAGCTTAGGGGTTCCTGCTGGACAGGTACATGCGTGTGGTGAGAGGCCAGTCTGGAGTGGGGACCACAGGTCACCAGCAAAAGGTGAAGAGGGACAAAGAGGCAGAAAAACACAGAGAAACCTGCTTTACTGAGTTACTGAGTTGCTCGAGTGCCCGAGGAGCCTGAGCACCCACCTGCCGCTGGCAGGAGCCCACCTCACAGCCAACACCGCTCACGGCCCAGGGGGCCTGCAGAGGCAGTGGCGGGTTCGACCCACCCTGCAGTGGGGCCACGGCAGAGCACGGGACCTGCTGCTTGTCAGAATCGGGGTGCGGGTGGAGGGGCCGCCCTCGGTCTTTCCTTGTGGGAGCCTGGATCAATCCACTCAGGCCTGGTGCGCCTGCCTCTCCTGCTGCAGCGCTGGCCTCTCAAGGGGAGGCGAAGCAGACCGTCTCCTGTCCCCCAGATGTCCCCAGAAAAGCTGCTCCTCCAAGCATACCTGCTGGGAGAGGAAACCAGCTGAGACTTTTTCAAAGTGGCCACAGGAAAAAAACAAGCAGAGACAAGAAACACCTCCAAGTTTTATCTTTTTAATTATACTGTATTCTTGTCGTATTTTAGAGTTTGAGTACCAAGAATAACATCCTTTAGTAGTAGCATGTGGTCCCTGAAACATGGCCTCTGAAATGGCTCTTTAAGCCCAAGAACACAGACCATAGCCACCCTGGGCAGCAAGTCAGGCCTGAAGGAAGGGAGCATCTTGGAGACTGGGCTCTTATGGCAAAATTCCTTTAGGGCTCAGAATATTCCTTTGAAGAAAGATGGTCCAATCTCCAGACTTTTGCAGCATAAGAGAAATTCCAGAATAAGGGGTATACATAGTGGTATTTTAGGAAAAATGACAGAAAGACTTAAGTGTAAGATTCAGCCATTTTAACTACCAATCTTGGGAAAATTTACCTTACACCAGTGGTTCTCAAAGGGTGGTCCCTGGACCAACAATAGCAGCTGGAATTTCCCAGAAACA
This sequence comes from Manis pentadactyla, assembly GCF_030020395.1. Lineage (NCBI taxonomy): Eukaryota > Metazoa > Chordata > Mammalia > Pholidota > Manidae > Manis > Manis pentadactyla. The sequence goes on from NC_080019.1 coordinate 193,659,823, forward strand.
CCCAGAAATTTCTCAGAAATGCATGGGCTTGGCCCTTCCCCAGACCCACTGAGGCAGACGCACTGGGATGGGATGACACCCTCTGGGTTTTCACAGATCTCTAGGTTACTGAGGCAGCCCAAGGCTGAGAGCCACTGCTCAACCTTAAATCTTTTTAAAACTTAACATGCCAAACTACTAAAAAACCTACCTACCATAGCCACGATCACTGGGAAGCATAGCAACAGATTCAGGGACCCACATTATCATCAGTCGGTGAGGTTCAGAGCATGACCATCTGCGCATAAGTTGGCAGGAAATGGGGAGCAAGGGTAGGTGGACAAATGCTCTCCGTGACACCTGGACTCACACGGCAGGTCCCAGGATGACAACTGTTAAAAACAGTTTGGAAAAAGAAGAGGAGGAATGGAGAGGAATCAGTCTATCTGACTCCAGGCTTGATTATAAAGCTACAGTAAAGGCTGGAGTCCCGGTGAAGGGACGGAGATGCAGCAGCGGAAGCCGCCAACAGGCCCGCACAAACATGCCCACCTGACAGCTGACAGAGGCGGGCTGCTGCCCAGGAGGGGAAGGCCACTGCGGCCACAGCACCAGCACACCCGTGGGAAACACGGGATCACGGCCTCACATCTTACACAAAGATCACATCCCCATGGGACATACCTGAAACATTAAACAGTCAATTTCTTAGAAAATCTTCACGATCTAAGGCTAAGCAGTTTTGAGATTTGTCACCAAAAGCATAGTCCATACAAGGAAAATTAAACTGGGCTTCATCAAAATTTCAAATTTTTGCAAATTTTATAGAAGGAGCTATTAAGAGAGCTAACAGTTTGTTGAGATCTGGCCTCAAGTTGGACACCAATTGTGTACAGGGCTGATCAGTTCGCCTACGGACAGTGCTGCAGCGTTCGAATGAGAAGCTTTTGAGCCCTGTGGATGTGCTCACACACCTTGCTGCCTCTCCTATACAACTGTACATCCAAACCAAAGAAGAGCTATTGAAGCCAGGATATGGCCAGCAGAGCAACATCCTGCTGAAACTTAAAGGCTTCCCACTGTCCCTGGGACAAAACCCCACTGCATTAAGCCCCAGAGACACTGTTGAATGGACGTGGCCCTGGACATTTCGACACATGGACCAGTGATGGTGACTCTTCTGGCACCTTGGGGAAAAGGCCTGGAAGCTGGCCTCGTGTGTATTCCTGGAGTAACAGCAAAGTGGCCAAAGATCACAGTAGTGTGCCCAAAACATGCAGGAGGTAAGAGCATCTGATGGGGAAGTTTTGTTTTATCTTTATGGCCAGTGCATGTACCTCCCGTAGCCCTATATATCGACCCACCTGTAACTCCCACAGGGAGGGGGGTGAAAGTCTGGTATACTAGACCAGGACGAGGTCCCATTCCTGCCACTGTCCTATCACAGGACCCCTCTCTTGCATGTATCCTACCCAGTGGACAAGATTTGCCTATGCTGGTGTCACTAAACATTTATCTTATCGTCGTTAAGGTTATTTTCTCCTACAGTCCTTGTGGCCTGAATGCGCCCCCGGCTGTAGCTGCTGCGTGATTGCTCTGAACCCTGGGCTCCTGCCTGCCTATGGAATGACGAGCTATGGCCTTAATCTGCATAAGACTGTAAACCTTGCTGAATCCTCCGGCTTGAGGACTGTCATAACTTTGTCTCTGTTACTATTGTTATGTCATTAGTGTGGTCACAATGCTCTAGTTTTCTCGCCCAGGGACCGTTGTGGAAGAAGGGGAACGAGAAGATTGTAAGGCGAGATTTCTGGAGAGGTGGCCTGTGGGTAAAAGTGTAACGTTTCCAGAATAACTCGCCTGGCTTTAGTGTATCTGCATATCCTTGGGGGTGGAGAAGTTCATCTCCATGTCAATGGGTAATTACCTGGGCAACAGAGGGCGTGTCTGAACCTGAGAGCTTAAGGGGAGCGGCTGGCTTGCTTGCTTGCTGGCTTCTTCCCGAGCAGAGAAGAAAGAGTGCGCAGGACTGCAGTTTGTGAGCAATAAACGGGTTTTAAACTTTATTTCTCCCTTTGACTGCTTTCGGTTTTTAGAGGTATTTTGTCCCAGGATTTCCTCTCCCCGGACTTACAAGGGGGTAAAAAGACAAGCGGAAGACTGGGAGGCACTTTTACAAACCATGTATCCAAATCTAGAATACGCAAAGACCTTTCAACAGTGAAAATACAATCCAATCAGAAAATGGGCAGAAGACAGAGAGAGACAGTTCGTGAAAGAAAACCAGAATGGCAAATAAGTGAAAAGATGTCGAACATTAGTCGCCAGGGAAACGCAAGTCAAATCACAACGTGATCTCACTACACGTGCACCAGACAGGCAAAAATGCTGGTGAAGATACGGAAAACCTGGGGCGCTTGCGAGTGGCTGGTGGGGACGCAAACCGTGTGGCAGATGCTGGTAAGGTAAACATGCCCGGGGTCTGTGACCCAGTGACTGTGCTTGGGGGCCTTAATCCCAAAGAAAGAGAAACTTACATTGCACAAAAGCCTATACAGAACTGTCCCATAAACATCTCTTCCTAAACCTCGTTTGACTTCTTGGTTGCTCTGGACAGGCCCTACTGGCTGGCTGCTCTCCTGGAGCGCCTCCCCCGGGATCCTCCTCCACCTGATCTGGGCCCTGGCCCTCCTTGGGCTCAGCCCAAGCCCCTTCTCATCTCTCCTCCAGCTGGATCCTCTCCCTCAGCAGCCACACCGCTCCTGAGGCTGACACGAAACCATATGGGTGCTGGTGACTATTCGGAATCCTGCACGTGTATCCAGCTGCGCAACCACACTTTGTCTGGAAGGCCCCTAGCAGTTCAGTGTGCCGGTTTTCACAGACCTGGACTCTTGCCCCCTCATAGCCCTAGACGTGGACTCTACCAGCTGCCTCCACCACCTCCCCTGGCCAACCCCAGCTTCTCCCACTTGGAAGGCCCCGAGGGCCTCTGAAAGGCTCTTCCTGCCCCGCTCTGGCTAACCAATCCTTTCCCGCACTGTGGACGGGCTCTTCTAAAACATTAACCCAATCAGACTACTTGCCAGCCTGAAACTTAAGGGCTTCCCACTGTCCCTGGGACAAAACCCAAACGCATCAGCCCACCTACTGGACACTGACCCTCTCAGGCCACGGCAGCCTTGTTTTAGTTCCCAGAAACATATTCTCTGCACTTGGAACTTCCTTGGCTCTGCTGCTGGCTGACATGACTCACTCTTTACATCTTCGCTTAATTGTCACTTCTTTGGGAAGGGTTTTCCTGACCCGCCCGTTTCGCAAGAGCCCTGCAAGTTCCCTCCACTCTGCTTTTGAGCACTGCAGTCACCTAGGTGTGTATGACTTATCCACTGAACCTAAGGACCGAGAGGGAAACACCCAACAGCAGGAGCTCAGTGCCTGCAGAGAGTGTGCCACCGTGAAACCTGCTAGAGAATCAGCCACTTCACCCGGACTTCCCTCCATGCCCTGCGGCCTCCCCGCCCCCGCCCCGGGGCCGCCCCCCAACTATGGAAGCGAGATCCCCTCCTGGGGTACAGCCGCTTGCCCCAGTGTACTTCCTCTGCCCGTGTCTTCCCCACTCACCCACGACCCGCCGACCCTTTCAAGACAGAGCCCAGCCTCCCCCTCCAGACACCTTCCTCTCCATCCTTTGCTCTCCCCTCCCTAAATCCCCAAATAAAGGTGACTCTTCCTATTAAACAGTCAGTCATCTCAGGCTGTCATATAAGCCACAGACGTCTGGGTTTTTTCCTAAATTTCTAACAAAAGCTTGATGTTGATCTCTCTATTCACTCCCTTTTTAAATTAGTATGTAACTTGGTATGTAATACTCCACATAAATGAGCCTTGATATCTTTTGACTGGACTCCATCTGTACCTCCAGGTAATAAGAGTTGGTTGGTGTGGGTAAAACCATAATATTTCCAGAATATCCCGCCAGGCTTTAGTGCATTTGCATTTCCTCAGGGGTGGAGAGAAGTTCATCCCCATGTCAATGGGTAATTACCTGGGCAACCGAGGGCGTGTCTGAAGCTGAGGTTAGGGGGAGGTCCTTACTTGCTTCTGCTGGAGGAGAGAGAGACAGCCCCCGCCCCGGACTGCAGTTTGTAAGCAATAAACGGATTTTAAACTTTATTTCTCCCTCTGACTGATTTCGGATTTAGAGGTATTTTGCCCCAGGATTTCCTCTCCCCGGACTTAACATCTGGCATACTCAGCAGGACCTCTGAACCCGAAATGGGTGTGACCTTTGGGAGGGCTGCCCCTAGAGATGGTGGGGAGATGCCCAGAACCCCCCTGTGGATGGTGGGGAGGTCCCAGTGGATGCAGTGGCAGAGGGTGCAGCTTCACCTATTATCCCCCCCGCTGTGGGGCTTCCATTAGGGAGCTCCTAGTGGGGAATTGGTCTAGGGTAAAATACCTCCTAGAGGGGTGGGGCCTTCCCCAGAACTGGGGGAGGGTGGAGACACCTGAAGCTGCAGAATTAGCGCTCCGTGAGTTGGAAGGCTGCTTGTGAGACACTAGGGGGCCAAGTAATGGCTGGCTGTGGGTAAAACAGTAATATTTCCAGAATATCTCGACTGGCTTTAGTATATCTGCATATCAATAGGAGCTCAAGGGTGGAGAGAAGTATGGCTTTAGTACATTTGCATCATTCCTCTGGTGGAGAGAAGTTCATCTCCATATCAATGGGTAATTACCTGGGCAAGGAAAGCTTATCTGTACCCTGAGAGGTGAGGGGAGGGCCGGTTTTGCTTCTGCTGGAGCAGGAGAAAAGGGCCTGAACTGCAGTTTGTAAGCAGTAAACAAATTTTAAACTTTATTTCTCCCCTTGACCGATTTTGGTTTTTAGAGGTATTTTGCCCCAGGATTTCCTCTCCCCAGACTTACACTGGCATTGTAAGGTTTCTTTTCTTTGAGATAGTTGAAAATGTTATACAGGAAAGAGAGAGGATTATCTAGAGGGTTAGGGAGGAGAGAGAGTGACTTAGGCAGGAGGGAGACACACTTCAGCATCGCTTGGAGGAGCTGGGCGGTATACCCTATGGGATGCTAAAGAGAGTTACTGAAAAGGCAGGTCACGCTTCTAGAAGATTCCTTAGTAGCTGCGAGCAGGGAGGCAGCAGGAAAAGCCACGCTGCAGGAGGCCATGGGGGAGGGGGAGGAAAGAGTAGTGCCTTTAGTTCCAGAGATGGTGGAGGATGGGGGAAGGGTGAGGAGGGGGCGGAGCCATGGGCAGATCTGCTACCCAGGCCACCGCCAGAGGCACCAGCCTCTCCAGTATTAAAGGCCCGCCCAGCTGTAATTAAGAAAATAAAAACCAAACTACCGCAGGCTCCGCAGGGAGAGGAACACTCCATGCTCTGTTCCCATACCCAGGATGAGCTGGTGGGCATGAGCGTCTTGTATAGGCAGAGGCCACTGGAATCTCTGCCTAAATGGCTTTTACATCTCTGGCATATGGGGGTGGAAAACGTTGTGTCGGGTGCTGAGATGAGTAAAAGCCTCCCTGACGACTTACCCTTCCCTCCAGCAGCGGTTGCAAAATGCCCATCACGCCTCAGGGAATCAGACACTCCTGGAATGGCTGACAGCAGCCATCAGGGTAGTTCGGTCTAATCGGGGTGATTTACCATATTTTCCCAGTAGTTGGAAAACATATGCAGAGCTCCAGCAGGTACTGTGGGAATTGGGTATGAAAAATATCTATGACATGGACCCCCAGGGACTGATGAGGAGGTGTTCACTATAGGAATGAGAAATCTGGTGCTGCATACAGCTCCCCCATCTCTTTGGGTCCCTAGTGATTACTCTTGCCCCCCACCTAGGGCAACCCATAAGGGAGGCTACTCATACTTTAGCAGATCTGGGGGAGGTTGAAACAATAAGGGCACAGAGGGAAGTACGGGCCATGACTGAGAGGAGAGGTGCAGAGGGCCCGTGAAGGTCTCAAGCACCCAGATGTGGGTTGATTTGATAAAGGCCGGGGTAGGGAAAGAAAAACTCAATGGGCAGCCCGATAGAATATTGTTAGAACTGTGGCACCAATTGAAGCCAGAGCAGCAGTTCCAGCCGCTGAGGTCCAGGACATGGAAACCGGAGTCAAGGCCTCATGCCCGGCCTGTGTCCCTAAGACTTCCTGGGGGACAGTACTCAGGATTCACCTGGGCCCTCACCCCAACAGGAGGATGAGTGAGCATCGCAGTTCGACTGGGGGGGGTATGGGGGTCAAAGTCCCCACCTTGGAGGACATGTTGGGGACTGGAGGCCACATGTAGAGTTAGCAATTCATTGGTTCCCTGTGAATGTACAACGTGTCCTGGCGCTGGTGGACACAGGAGCTGAGTGTTCTCTGATTCATGGCAACCCTGAGCGTTTTCCCAGGACCCCTGCTGTGATAGGTGGCTATGGAGGTATGGCAATTAGAGTGGAGAAAGCCCACATCCCATGGGGGATAGGGCATTTACCCCCAAAGGAGTATACTGTTTACATTTCTCCCATCCCAGAATATATTTTGGGGGTAGATATCCTGCAGGGTCTGTGGTGACAGACCACTGCAGGTGAGTTCAGACTGAGGGTACATGTGGTAAAGGCAGTTCTGAGGGGACATGCTAAGCACCCACCTGTAGCTCTGCCTGTACCTTGGCACATGACAAATACTAAGCAGCATAAATAGCCTGGGGGGCACAAGGAAACTGGAGAAACTCTATAGGAGTTGGAGAGGGTGGGCATCATAAAGCCCACTCAGAGTCCTTTGAATTTTCCCCAGTGTGGCCAGTGAAAAAGCCAGACGACTCCTGGCGTATGACCGTGGACTACAGGGAAGTGAATAAAGTCACACCCCCTTTGCATGCTGCTGTCCCCTCTATAGCAGCCTTTATGGACACCCTCAGCCATGAGCTGGGAACGTATCAGTATGTAGTAGACCTTGCTAGTGCTTTCTTCTCTATTGACATAGCACAGGAAAGGTGGGAACAGTTTGCCTTCACATGGGAGGGCCAGCAGTGGACATTCACTGTCCTTCCACAGGGATACCTCCACATTCCCACCATCTGCCATGGACTTGTAGCCCTGGACCTGGCCACATGGAAGAAACCGCAAACAGTGCAGTTTTATCACTACATTGATGATATTATGCTCACATCTGATTCTCTTGCTGACTTAGAAGGGGAAGTTCCTAGACTGTTGCAACATCTACAGAAAAAGGATGGGCTGTGAACAGCACCAAGGTTCAGGGACCCGGTTTGTCTGTGAAATTCTTGGCGGTTGTCTGGTCAGGTAAAACTAAAGTTATTCCTGAAGCAGTTATAGACAAGGTCCAGGCTTTCCCCACCCCTATCACTGTGGCAGTATTACAAGAGTTTTGGGGCCTTTTGGGTTACTGGAGAGTGTTTATCCCACACTGGGCACAAATTCTGAAGCCCTTATACTGATTGGTACAAAAGGGCATCGGGGGGACTGGGATGAGACATGTGCAGCTGCTTTTACTGCTGGTGAGTGAGCAATCAAGGCCATAAAGGCCTTGAGTGTAACGGTCTCATCAAGGCCCTGTGTGCTACATATTCATGTAACCGAAGACTGTTAAGGATGGGGGTCTTTGGCAGCAGCTTGAACGGACATGCCAACCTATTGGATTCTGGTCACAACTATGGAAAGGAGCAGAGGTCTGGAATACCTTGGTAGGGAAGCAAATGGCTGCTGTGTACCACGCCTTGCTGGCTATGGAGCCCATTGCTAGAACAGCTCCGACCAAGGTAATAACCACCTATCCCATCGCGGGGTGGGTGTGAGACTGGACCCACAGGCCACGGAGTGGCATGGCACAGAAGTCTACACTGGCCAAATGGGGTGCATATTTACAGCAGCACAGTGCCCTCTCTACTAGCCCCTTAAGTGGAGAACCCCAACACTTATTGGGGCCAGTGACCAGACCAGTAGAAAGCAGGAAGAACTTTCTTTTGAGCCCTTGGTAGCCAAGACTCCTTATCAGGAGGGAAAACCCCCTATACCTGAAGATGCTTGGCACACAGACAGCTCCAGTCATGAGGAGCCCCCGAAGTGGAGGGGTGTGGCTTTCCATCCTAAGACTGAGGCAATATGGATGGAGGATGGAGAGGGGAAGAGCAGCCAGTGGGCTGAGTTGCGGGCAGTATGGCCCGTGATCACCCAGGAGCCTTCCCCTGTAGTTGTCTGCACTGACAGCTGGGCTGTCTATCGGGGCTTGACCCTGTGGCTACCAACATGGTATCATGCCAACTGGATGGCTGGTCACTGGCCCCTTTGGGGGCAAGAGTTGTGGCAAGACCTGTGGGCCTCTGGTGAGACTAAGACTGTTATCATGTATCATGTGACTGGCCATTTGCCTTTGGCATCCCCAGGGAATGATGAAGCAGACACACTGGCCCAGGTGCGCTGGCCACAAGGAAAGCCTGCCTCTGATGTGGCCCAATGGCTACAGCAGCATTTGTTGCACGCAGGGCAAAAGACAATGTGGGCTATAGCCCATAGGTGGGGCTTGCCACTGACCTTTGAAGAAGTCAGCTGAGCCCGGAAGGAGTGCCTTGTGTGCTCTAAGAGGGACTTACACGGAGTCCCGCAGCAATGTGGGAAAATAGTGAGGGGGCTGATACCCCTTGTCAGGTGGCAGGTAGACTCTACTGGGCCTCTGCCCATATCAGAAGGGTATCAGTATGCCATGACTTGGGTGGACACGGCTACTGGACTATTGGTTCCCTTTCCTGCACATCGTGCAGATCAGCAAACCACCAAGAGGGGCCGCAGGTGACTGAGAGCAATCAAGGCACCCACTTTACTGGACATGCATTACAACAATGGGTGCAGCAATTACAAATGAAGTGGCAACTTCATGTACCCTATAACCCTACCAGGGCAGGCATGATAGAGAGGTACAATGATTTGTTGAAATCTGGCCTGAAGTCGAACATCAATTGTCTACAGGGCTGGTCAGTTTGCCTATGGACAGTGCTGCGGCGTTTGAATGAGAAGCCACGTAAAGGAGCTTTGAGCCCTGTGGATGTGCTCATGCACCTTGCTGCCTCTCCTATACAACTGTACATCCAAACCAAAGAAGAGCTATTGAAGCCAGGATATGGCCAGCAGAGCAACATCCTGCTGCCAGCCCCACTGCATTAAGCCCTGGAGACACTGTTGAACGGACCTGGCCCTGGACATTTCGACACATGGACCAGCAATGGCTGGCCCTTCTGGCACGTTGGGGGAAAGGCCTGGAAGCTGGCCTTGGGTGTATTCCTGGAGTAACAGCAAAGTGGCCCCCGAAGATCATGGTAGTGAACCCAAAACAACAAGGAGGTAGAGCATCTGATGAGGAAGTTTCATTTTATCTTTATGGCCAGTGCATGTACCTCCCATAGCCCTAATGTATCGACCCACCTGTAACTCCCACAGGGAGGGGGGTGAAAGTCTGGTATACTAGACCAGGACGAGATCCCATTCCTGCCACTGTCCTATCACAGGACCCCTCTCTTGCATGTATCCTACCTGATGGACAAGATTTGCCTATGCTGGTGTCATTAAAACATGTACCTTATCACCCTTAAGGTTATTTTATCCTACAGTCCTTGTGGCCTGAATGCGCCCTCTGGCTGCAGCTGCCATACGATGATTGCTCTGAACCCTCAGCTACTGCCTGCCTATGGAACGGACGAACTATGGACTTAATCTGAATAAGACTCTGAACCTTGCTGAATCCTCTAGCTTGAGGATTATTATGATTTTATTGCTGTTGTATTGTTATGTCATTAGTCTGGTCACAATGCTCCAGTTTTCTCACTGAGGGACCATTGCAGAAGAGGGGGAATGAGTAGATCGTAAGGTGAGATTTCTGGAGGGGTGGCCTGTGGGTAAAAGTGTAACATTTCCAGAATATCTTGCCTGGCTTTAGTGCATCTGCATATCCTCAGGGGTGGAGAGAAGTTCATCTCTGTATTGATGGGTAATTACCTGGGCAACTGAGGGCTTATCTGAACCTGAGAGGTTAGGGGGAGGGCCTTGCTTGCTTCTGCCAGAGCAGGAGAGAGAAACGGCCCTGGGCTGCAGTTTGTAAGCAATAAACGGATTTTAAACTTTATTTCTCCCTTTGGCTGATTTCAGTTTTAGAGGTATTTTGCCCCAGGATTTCCTCTCCCGGGACTTACAGTTGGAAAGTCTCAAATGCTGCATTTTCACAATTCATGCCAGCAAGTTTACAAATTTGGTTAGATTAGCAGTGAGACCTAAAAGAGAAATTTTACACATTCCCAATAAAAAGCGGTTTTAAATGTTTATATCACTTTTTCAGTATTTACAGAGCATCTGCCATAAATAAGATTCCAATGGCGCCTTGGCACCTGTGGCCCAGGGCTTGGGTGGCAGGCCCCGCACAGTCCTGCCCCAAGGCAGGACAGGTCTGGAGCTGAGGCTTTTCTCCTTTGTGGCCTCCCCGGGAGACAGCTGCATCAGCTTGTCCCTGCTGTCACAGGGGCCCTGCCTTCCCTCACTCAGACACTCAACCTGTTTAAGGGTTTCCAGTAAATGTACTTGAAAGAAAGTTTAAACAGACAATCTGTTAGTAAAGAAATCTTGCAAACCCATAATTCTGTTACAGGATATGGCAGCTTTTCAGGGAAGTGTCTGGTACCTATGAGAATATTTTCTCAGCTCAAATAAGTCAACATCATTCTCTTAACATCCAGGTATTCACGGAACACCCACCACCACCAGGCCTGTGAAGGATTATTCATTCCAGGCAGGAGAACAAATGTGAGCCCTCTCCCCTCCCACAAAATACCACAGACAAGGGCAGCCCAGGGCCTGTGGCAAGGCAGCTTGGGAAAGCTTCATGCGGGGCCCGTGTTTGGCCAAATGTGTCATTCTCCATTACTGGGGAGAAGTGCCAGCTGTCTCTGGCACAGCAATCAGCCTGCCAGGTTCAATCACAAAGTCACACACCTGTAAGGGGCTGGGACCACGGCCACACAGAGCGCCAAGCCAGTCCCATTTCTCCAACAGGCTGGTGCTCGAGGGCCCTGGGTCACCCCCTCTGCCCAAGCCCAATGATTCAGGCAGGTGGTAAGGGGACAGCGGTTCCTTTCTACAGCCGCAAACATTCATCAATCAGAACTCTTGAGAGGCGGGAAGACACCCCACAGCCACCCTCAGCCCAGAAACCTCATTGGACTATTTTGAGTTTTACATGTATTTTCTATAAAAACAGCGTTGTCTACAGAATGCCAGCCATCCAGAGACTCCCCCAACCTGCCATTAGTCAAACAGGATGTGGAGAGGAAACTAAGATGAAAACCCTTTTCTTCCAACGCAGACCAACTCGACTCCAAACTCCCCAGGAAAACAGGTTTGCAAAAGGTTCCCAGAAGTTTGAAAGAAAAGCCGGAAGGTCTCTTCAACCTCAGCAGAACGTGTGAACAGAGCACTTTGTTAAAGGTTATGTAATGTGAACTTGACACTCCAGGTCCCTCGCATAGGTGGGATCATACGGTATCTGTCCTTCTGTGACTAGTTGATTTCACTTAACGTCCTCTGGGGTCATCCACATCCCCACACGGGTCACAATTTCATTCCCTTCTAAGGGTGAACACTTGCTGGGCACGTACAGAGCCGTCTGCTTAGCCTCTCATCTGTCAGTGTGCACTGGGGCTGCTTCCATCCCTGGGCTACTGTGAGTAATGCTGCTGTGAACATGGGTGCACAAATATCTTTTCAAGTGCCTGCTTTCAATTTTGGGGGGAACATACCCAGAAGAGAGATGGCTGGATCCTATGGTAGGTCTATGTTTAATTGTTGGAGGAACCTCCATAATTTTCCTTAGTGGCTGCACCATTCTACATCCCTGCCAGCAGTGTGCAAGGTTTCTGATCTCTCCACATCCTTGCCAACATTTAGATTATTTTGTTTGTTATACAGTAGTCATCCTAATGCACGTGAGAAGGTAAAAGATTTTTTTTCAATGTGACCTGTAAAGGCTGGGATTTAGAAAAAGTTTTGAAACATTGGAAAATAAAAACATCTCAATTTGAAAAGGTAGCTAAACATAACTCAGAAAGAAAGGTGTTTGCAGGAAGGGTGTTCATCTAAGTGTGAAATGAAGATTATCTCGTTGGTTCACCTGGCTGGGCCCTCCTTTCCTGACCCCCCTGCCCACTTATGTGACAGAGGGGGACAGATAAAGGAGCAGGGTGATGAGGCTGACATCCTGGTGGCCTACTACAGGCCTGGATGACTCACCAAAGTCTCTCCTCTTCGGTGTCCAAGTGGTACCTCAGACAGAAAAGGAAGGTAACCCACACATTTAACTTTTTTGGGCTGTTTAAAGTTTTGAAATAATTACAGAATTGCAGGAAGTTTCAAAACAAGCACACAGACATCTGGCATGTTCTTCACTCAGTTTGCCCCAAGGGTCCTATCTTCCGTAACTATGTAACCTATTGCAACTTTTACATAACTATGGCACTGTCCAAATCAAGACACTAGCCCTGGTACAAAGGACGTGCACACAGTTCTCTGTCATCTTATCACAGGTGCAGTCACGTGATCACCTCTGCAACCAAAATTCAGGACTGCTCCCATCTCCAAGGAGACCCTGAGCATGCACCCCTTTACAGCCACCCCTCCCCACACCCCAAATTCCTGGCACCCACTAAGCTGTTCTCAATCTCTATCATTCTGCTATTTCGTGCAACTGTTCAGAGTTCAGTTGGTCTTCACTCTACATGAAGCCCTGAAGTCTATCTACTCAGCCTGCTGTGGACATCAACTTCATTCCTTCTTGCTGAATAATAATCCTGGTGTGAGTACCACAGTTGGCTTAACCACTCACTCACTGAACGATGCTTGGCTTTGCCCCCACTGGGGGTTATTACAGATAAAGCCACCATGAACAATTTGTGGACATTTCTGTCATTTCTCTGGGACAAATGCCCAAAAGTGCAATGAGTCATACTGGGTCATTTGTTATATGGAACTTTAGTTTATAAAGAAATTGCCACCCTGGAAACATATGAGAGATCCAGTTTCTCCACATCCTCACCAGCATTTGGTGTTGTAACTTTTTTATTTTTGCCATCTTCATAGAGGTGAAGTGTATCAAATGGGTTTAATTTGCATTTCCTTAATGGCTAATGATATGTAACATCTTTTGTGTGTTGATCTGCCATTTGTAAAATGCTCTTCAGTAAAATGTCTCTCCATGTCTTTTGACCGTTTTCTAGTTGGTCTGTCAGTTTTTTTTCTCAGTGTTGAAAATTCCTTATATATCTAGAGTCTTTGTAAGACCTGTGGTTCGCCAGTGTTGTGACCCTGCCTACAGCATTGCTTTTCATCCTCTTAACAGAGTCTTTTGCAAGACAAGGTTTTTAATTTTGAGGAAGTCCAACTTACTGATTTTTCCTTGTAAGGATGTGCTTTTAATGTCATATATAAGACCTCTGCACCAAGCCCTACCGAGGTCCTGAGGATTTTCTGTTTCTTAGGGAAGTTTTATAGTTTTACACTTTACACTTAAGTCTACTATCCAGTTGGAGTTAATTTTTGTGTAAGATGTGAGGTTAAGGTCCAAGTTCATTTTTTGCCTATAGATGTCCATCAAACTGCTTGTGCACCTCTATCTAAAACCACTTGGGCATGTTTGTTTGGGCCTGTTTCTGGGTTCTCTCTTCCAACCCACCAAACTCTGGGTCTATCCCCCCAACCAATACCACACTTGCTAGAGAACAACCACCCAGGCTTGGTCACACAGCCGCAGAGTAAGTCTCAAAATCAGGTGGGGTGGCTCCTCCGCTTCCTCCTTCTTTTCCAAAGTAATTTTAGCCCCTGTCGTTTCTTTACCTTGCCAAATAAAGTTTAGAACAATCTTATCTATATTTACAAAAAATCTTGCAGAGTTTCACATTTGTAATTTTGGTAACATTTCATTTAACAGAATACATTCAAAATATCATTTCACTATCTAATTCTTGTAAAAATAACAATTTTTTCATACTAAGTCTCAGAAATCCAGCATGTACTTTATACTTACGACCTATCTTAATTTGGATCAGCCTCATCAAGTGCTCAGTAGTCAGCCCTGATCTAGATTCAGGGAACTTTTCAAGCAAGAAAGACATTGTACCACTGAGCATACGCTTCTGTGACAGTATTAAAAGCTTTCGGAGAAAGCAAGCCGACAGGAGCTCCCTTCACAAACGTGTGTGAGCAGTCCTGAATGATGCCCTGGGGGGCGGCAGGCAGAGGCGGGTAGAGAGGAACTCTCTGGAACATTACAGGTTTCCGCCCTGGAGTCCTCATGCACACTGGCACCTTGAAGGCCCTGAGAAGTCCTGCAATACTAATCTGCTGAAGTGTGTTTAGCCCAGTGGTTCCTGCACTTACTTGGGCCAAGATCACTTCTGTACATGCTGATTAACGTGCTAGAGAACCATGGTCAGGAGCATGGACCCTGGGTGCGTCAATATCAGGGAAGGGCCTGGTCCTATTGTAAGAGGATGGGCTCCAGGGACCAGGGTGTGAGTCTGGCCCTGGCACTGACTGGATGGGAGAAACCTCAGTTAGTTAATTTCCCTCCATGGGCCTTGGTATCCTCATGTGTACACGAGAGTGTTGGATATCTACTCAGAGCCCCTTTCCAACCTGCACAGGTATGGTTTTGAAATTATAGCTCATCATTACAACCTCATAACATAGTAGCCCTCAAACATTTCCATTATAAGACCTTATCTCCATCACTACTTTGCTATGTATCTACTTTTCAAAAGTAAGCTTTCAACTTATAAAGAAATGGTGTGCTACAGCAATCACTCCCCTTTGCTTATTAGCCAGCAACGTTCAAATCTATGAATTTGGCATTGTCAGCTATGTAAACTGCTGTACCTCCCCTTTCTGCCTAGTCCTCTTTCCCATTACACATGATGCTTGGCTCCAGCCGCATTAAGTGACTTCCTGTGCGTTTTTATTTCTGCACTTTCCCTGTCCATGTTTATGCCCACCTCCTTTCTCCCTGCCACAGGGTGCACACCATGGGGACAGAATTTGAGTCTAGTAGGTACTGCCCAGCAGGCCCAGCTGGGCTCCATAACCATCTGTGGACATTCCATTGCCTGCAGGCTAATTTCCAAGAGCAACTTCATTGAATGCACTGGTCCCAGTCCAGGAACTGCAGGCAACAGCGGGTCCCAAAGGTACTTGCAGTGGCTGAGAGCCCACTCCACACGTCGCAAGACAGGAGGGCAGTGGAATGGAACAGTGGGCTTCCTGCTACCATGGTAGCCACGTCAGGAGATTCCTGACTTCAGGATCCCAGCTCCTCCATGTTTCCAGATGTGGGAAACTGAGCGGGAGGGGCACCTGAGTGGCCAGCATGACCTATGTGACCCAAACCTGTCCTTTGGCCCATCTCAAGCCTCCCTCAGGGCAGGCCTTACAATTTGACAAAGAAGGTCTTTGCTCCCTTCTTTCTCTTTTTCTTATCTAGGATCATTTCTGTTCTATTAACATGAATATATAAGGCACACACCTAAGAAACCCAAGTGCCTCACATCCCATCCTGGTTCCCAGGTTGACCCCTCTCAACTCTTTCATTTTTTCTGTTACATCTACTTCTGCATCTTAATGTAAAAGTAACATGCTTCTCCTGAGAGCCCCTAACTCCTCAACGTTGGGTGTTGTGCTTTTCATCCTCACGGGAGATGAACACTTAGCTTTCTTACACTCTTCTGCTCCTGTCATCCAACAACAGAATTTTGGTTACATCAGTGTACATGATATTATGACTGAAAATATTATGTACTCTTTGCTTAAACAAATATATTATTAATATGCTCCTTTTAACTGTAATTCGTTTTTTTATATTTGCTTTGTTCTTGTATTTTGTTGCTGTTGTGCATGATAGTGTTATTTGTTTTGTGTGTGCATTAGAGCTTGCTGCGTGTTACTTTTGCTGTTTGTGTGGAGGTTTCATTGTGTGCACTTGTGTACATTCTGGTGGTGGTGGAGGCAGTGTTGGGGGGAAGGCACCTGTGGCTACATCTTCCCAAATCCTGCAACAGCATCTCCTTGTGTTCGTTTTTCACAGAGTTAAGCCACTGACACAGTCCACGGCTTCCACTGTGTTCCTGAGCCCACCATTCCCTGTCCAGCACCCTCCATGTCTGACACAGGCTCCGTGCAGGCTCACTGTCACCCGGGCTTCCTTTGGGATGGAGCTCTCATTTCCTGGGTCCCTTTGCCCCCATTTTCTTGGTTTTTCCTTAAATCTGGACAGCATTTATGCTGTAGTGTACTTAGAATGGTACAGAGGAGGTAAATCTTTTTCGGGGACTTGGTGTGTCTGCAACTGTCTTTATACTAGTCTCACATGACAGCTGGAGTACTTAATGGTCCTTCAGCCTCCTGTATTCCACTATCTTTCCAGCAGGCACACCTTAGTATGGGACTCCTCACCCCTGGAGTCTTGTGGCACCTTTGTTTTAGCTCTGGTGATCTCACGTTTCCTGGCCTTCCTTGATGCTGAGTGCTGGCTGGGGCCCTCTCACCTGACACTCACATTCTTCAGCCTGAAGATTTTCTTGTGTTATTTCTTTTGTAATTTCATTCCTCTTCTCTTTCTGAACTTCTTGGTTTCATCAAAGACAACATCTCTATTCCTGATTTTCATGCCTGGTTCCTTAAGAGGGATTTCTGGGCAAAGAAGGGTAAGAAAGGTCTGCACTCAGCCACCTTAACAATGGAAACCTCAGGAGGTAGTGTTGACTTTATCATGCTGATTGGTGCTCTGAGAGTCATGTTTTTACTTAACCAAAAAAACAGTGAGAGTACAGGGGTGAGGCCTGATTCTTACTTAATAATGGGCGCATGTGCCAGGCAAGATGTTTTAAAACTAGGCACCCTGGGAGCTTCGATGGTGAGATTCTCATGCATGCTCAGCACAAGGCTGCATAGAGGAGGAGGTGGTAGAGAACAAGGCCCAGAAAAGTCTGACGTGCTTGGGGAAACGACCCAGAGGGACATGATGGCATTGAGACAATAGGACCACTTAGCAGAATTAAGGCAGCCTGGTCAGAACAAGGATTTTTTTCAACATCTTGACTAATATGGCACTTAAACTGCATTTAGTTTTTGGTCACAACAAAAGGCAAACTTACTATAACAAACTAGCATATATATTTTTTCAACTTATGAAAGACCAAAGGCCTCAAGAGCTACAAACCACATGGAACACTCCTTTCCCAAAGACAAACTCTGCCAAGCAGATACCATCTTCTCTCCACCCTCACCCGAGAGCCAGGAGGCAGGGGGCAAGTCCTGCCACATTATCCCATGGAGGCTCCTCCCACATGATTTAAGGACACTTGACTTATAATGAGTCACCTCCAGTCTCATCAAGAGCAGGAGGCCATTTCATAAGGGTTTCCTGAAGATACTCAAACCATATCAATGCTCACAGCTGTGAGCTGAAGATGCAGACCGGGCTGAATGCTGAAAATCAGCCAAGAGGAGCCGGTAACATGCAGCCCGGCTCAGGTAAGGAAGGCGTCCTCTCTGGGAAATCTGAGCTCCCGTCTTAATGCCAGTGTGCAGAAATAGGACACCACAGGCCCGGGAGACTCGAGGTGCTTCTTCAGATTGTATTAGGATCAGAGGTCTCAAAATGTCCCACGTGACTCTAAACCACCCCCAAGGGAGACCACAGGTCCCTCTCCACCCAAATCATCCACGATGGACTTCCCAGCCTCTATGCCCCTTTCCTTTTATTTTCCCTTCCAAAAACTTTCTTCCTCCATCTTTCAAACTCCTACCTAATCTTTAAGACTCCATCCAAATGGCCCCTCCTCTCCTCTTGGCCACACCATCAGGCACACACAGGCACACTACACCCACTTGCCCTGGGAGGCCCAATGACACCTGCACCTTCCCGATTACACACCTCTCTCTGTGGTGGCAAGTTATACCCTTGCACTGTTTATACCTGCATCACACAGAACTTACTCCTTAGAACAAACAACAATGTTTTTCTCTAAAGCCCCACTTCTGTTCCTTTTATTGGAAAAGGTCCTACCCTCCAGGTCTCCCTTGATCGGAAGGCTCACAGCCACGGCTCCACCAAAGCGCTCCTACAGCCAGGCCACCTTCTGTCTGGTCTCCTGGCCCTCCACCCAATGGCCGTGGCTCAGCTCTGGCAGGCAGGCATCCCTCCTGCCCTCTCTCCTTCCATGGCCTCAAGGTCGTCCTTCCAGCTCACTGGGAGCTCCTTCTAAGCCCCTTCCCTTCCACCTCCTGTCCAAAGCCGCCGCCACCGGGTGACAGAGGCTAGCTCCCTGACCTGCTCTCTTTCCAGACCCAGCACTGACTTGTACACCCTCTCCAAGCCCCACTGCCAGCCCAGCCAGCGGTCCTCCCCGGCTCCTGGGCCCACATGATGGCCTGGTTGCAGGCATCCTTGTTAATAACCCTGCTAACCCTGGCTAACACATCCTCCTTGCTACTATTCCCTGCCCTTCAGCTGACAGCTTCAACTGCTCATTCCAGTTTAAACAGCTGCAATGGACGTAATTTGCAGCATATTATAAATATTGACTTCTTAAAATAAAACTGTTATGTCACTCTCCTAAACACGTCTATCGGAGTCAGCACTACAGTGGGATATCCGCTTCCCATCTACTCACAGAGCACACAAATGGCTCTTCTCTGTCAGGAAGCTCACAGCGATCCTTTCTCTGACCTCCTATTTCCATCATGACATATATTAAACCCAATGTCACACATTTGTGCTTGAAATGACTCCATTGATCACTTTACTAATATGCATATAAGTCAAATTAGTCTTTATTTTCTATCACCCTAAATTTGTGCTAATTTCACCTGGACTTAGTTCCCTTCAACAATTGGAACCCCACTGATCAAAACAGCAATACAGGACATATTTTGATAAGCAGTCGTCTACCACAGAAGCTGTATTTAACGAGGCCGATGGGACTTTTTCCCCAATCAGTTCACATATCACGAACAAACATTCAGTTCTGCTCCATTCTTCATTTCCATAAACGTGCATGCAGGAAACCCCTTTCCGCAGACAAGCAAATGGCAGTGGGGGGGCTCTGCCACCACATCCTTCACAGCCCGTCAGTGACCCACCATAAATGTCCCCAGGTCGCCCCCTTCCAGTATTACGAGGCTTTCCATCTGCCGAAAGCCCGAGGACCCCAACCACAGTGCAGTACTCCCTGGACACCCACACATCTGTGGGGACCCTGAAGTTGCACACCCCGGGCCATGGCCCACATCAAGACTGGGGCTGGGGGTCACCAACCCCAGGATGACGACACGACTCCTTCCTTAGGATCAGAGTATGAAGGGAAAGTGGGAACCCACACCCTGGGCCCCAGTCCAGGGTCTGTCCTACCCTCAAGGGGCAGTTTGAAGATGCCAGTAGTCCTCAGGGCTCGATTCCCCTGACCCACCCTGGCCCCCAGCACCTGTCGTACACACCCCAGTAACTAGCTCCTCCCACCACCCACCACTGATCAAAACAGCAATACAGGACACATTTTGATAAGCAGTCGTCACTACAGAAGCTGTGTTTAACAAGGCCGATGGGACTTTTAAAAATAAAACTGTTATGTCACTCTCCTAAACACACCCTTCCCAACAGACACCCACCCAGAGGGCCCCACATGTCACCTGCCCATCTCTAAGAAGACACAGAGCCTGCCCCACCCCTACCCAAAGTCCCCAGTAGTGTCCGCCTGGCACTCAGGATGAACACTGGATGGTGGACAGCCTGCACTGCCCTCCTGGGCTTTCTTCCCTCAGCCATACTGGCCTTTCTCATCCTTGGCCTGCAAAGCTTGTCCACACCCCAGGGCTTCTGCATTTGCCATTCGTCTGCCTGGGACACACTCCCCACGATATCTCCAAGAGCCTCACTGCACCAGTCTCTGTCCCAAGGTGCCCTGCTCACTGACGTCTCCCATCCCAATAGCCGAGCATGCCGAGCCCACCCAGCACGCAGCCACACTTCAGTCCTTGCTTCCTTCCTTCTCCCCCATGCTCTGTCTACTGCCTACCTTACAGAGATTTGTTTTTGTCTACACCTCCCTCCCTCCAGAACATTAGGACCTCCAGGCAGGGCCTTGTCTCTTGTTCTCTGCAGTGCCCAGCACAGGACAGGCACCCACTGAATAAATATTTGTGAGCGAATGGCCAAAGGAATGAATACGGGCACTCATGAACCACCTGAGGCGAACTGGACAGGTCACACCTCACCAGTGTGAAGAGGAGGATGTGAAAGCATGAGTCACTGCTGACAATTCTAACCTCTGAAATCACGTGTGTCACCAACAGCTGCCTGAAATCTACAAGATGGAAGAAGTGTTCTTTTCCCCGCCTTCTACACAGATAACATCCAAAGCATGATGTGAGGCATATCCTAACCAAGCTGAGTTCTTTCTTCTTTCCAACATAATTAATCTGAAAAAAGCTATTAGCCTTGCAGTCAGGGTTGATTTTGTAATGTATTTATGTATTTGTCTTCTAGAAAAAATTGTCCCTTCTGCCTCTCAAATGGACCAGTATAGCCTTCATTGGCAACTCTTCTGGGAAAGCATGAATTGAAGAGACCAGCAGGGAAAAACTCTACGAAAGAGAAATATTACTGTTTTCCCCGTTCAAAATCCAAACTATAGCTGTCCTATTTCTCAACCATTCACAACGAGGCAATGATGTCAAGGAGATCCAGAAAAGCCGAGGGAGCAGTGAAAATGTGGAGAATGTGACAATGTCCAGGTTTGAACTGAATACCCTGGTGTGCAGACACTGGGGAGGCACCTCAGTTGTAAAAAGTGTCCGTGTGGTTGTGCTCTCTCAGAGAGTTCTCAATGTTCTTTGAGGATGTATCACAAAACCAGTTGCTCCTTTACTTTCCATCCTTAAAAATACCTTCAGGAATCAAACTGGGTTCTCCAAATTTATCTGGTGATCTGGATTTTATGGAAGTGGCTTAAGCAAAGGTGGTTTTTGTGAGCTGGCAGCTTTAAATGCACCGAGGTCCACATGTCTCTGATCACACACCTGTTTCTACCATTTTAACCTACCCTAGGGTGGAGGTGGGGGCAATTTCTGAGCATCTGTGGAAAAACCTCAACCACTGTAGTAAGAGCTTAACAAACACTTAACTATAACTATCAGGTAGGTCGATGTTTCTTTCCCTAATCAGTTTTCACTTCTGTCTTCTCAAAGCTGACCCTCGCCGGAACACCTATACCTCTCACCAGAGGCCACATGGCCAGGGCCTGCACCTGTCGGCGCCGAGCTCACCTGCTCGCCGGCGCGCCCCTTCCCAACAGACACCCACCCATAAGGCCCACATGTCACCTGCCCACGGATTACACCACCTTCCCTCTGCCATCCACGGGTTTACAGACACGGCGTGCGCAGTGCTCTTGAGGACCTGGAGGGCCCATCTCTCGGCCTCGGGGCCCGCTTCCCTAACCGCGGGGGCAGGGGTCCAGGGGTCCCCGTGCGACCCCGGGACCGTGCCCAGCACGGGAGTGACATCACGAGGGGCCGTCGGCGACGAGGGCGCCCGGGGGCGGGACCGCGGGCCGAGGCCGGAGCAGAGGAGCCCCCCGCCCGCGCCCACGGGCGAGCGAGGCCCGCGCGGGCGGCGGGCAGGGCGGCGGGCCCGGAGCGCCAGGCGCGGGGCCGGCGGGCGCGAGCGGCGCAGGGCGATCCCGGAGCGGCTCCGGGAAATCCAGCCGGGTTTTGACTCTGATCGCCCACGGCGCCCGCAGCCGGCGAATGTAACAAAGAACAGTCGGCATGGCGGCTGGACCGGGGCGGGCGGCGGGCGGCGGGGCCAGGCCCGGCGGGGGCGGGGGCCGCGCGGGGCCAGTCGGCCTGGGCGGCGCGCGGGGTGGGCGGCGGGCTCGGGGCCCGGGGCTTTACCTGCCTTTGGAATGTGCAGAGCGGGATCGGATCCGGACTCCGGGTTGCGATCCGCTCCGGAAACTGCGCAGCACCGGAAGCGGGGGGGACGGCGGCGGGACATTGTGGGAGTTGTAGTCCGCTGGCCGCAGGGCGCGGAAGAGGCGCGGGGTGGCGGGGACGCGGCACGGACCGTGGCGGCGGGAGAGGGGGAGCGGGCGGCGTGGACTGGGAGCGGGAGGTGTGGGCAGGGAGTGGACGGCGGGGACCAGGAGCCGGAGGCGTAGACCGAGGAGTGGGAGAGCGGGCGGTGTGGACTGGGAACCGGAGGTGTGGACAGGGAGTGGACGGCAGGGACCAGGAGCCAGAGGCGTAGACCGAGGAGTGGGAGAGCAGGCGGTGTGGACGGGGCTCGGGAGGCGTGGAGTGAGGAGTGGGGGAGCCGGCGGCGTGGACGCGGGCGCGGACCCGCATCCACAGGGAGACTCGGCAGCTCCAGCTGTCCTTCCCCGGTGGCGGCCGGCCCGCGACCCCGGCAGCCACGGAGCGTTGGTCCCCACCGCCCCTTTACTACCCGTCCGACAGCTGCGTGGAGTTTTCACGGGGGGTGGGGGGAGGGCGGCGAATTGGGTCTGGGCGCTGCCCCCCGTGCAGTGGGTGTGTGGCTGGGGCCTCTCTCCTGGGGAGCCCCGACCGGCGCCGGAGCAGGCAGCCGGAGGGAGGTGCGGCGTCCCAACCTAGGCGCCCTGGGCCCCTGAAGTCCACGGTGGGACCACTGCGACACCGCTCCGCGGAAAGTTCCGGAAAAATGACGTCCTGGTCAGGACAGCATCGAATCAGGCCACCTGTGGCCCTATTGCTGCTGCTCCCTACCTCCCAGGCGCTGGAGGCTTACCTGGACTTTTGGCCCCTCCATCAAATGTACCTACGGCCCCAAAATATTAAGACCAGAAGGGGCTAGAAGGGCTTCCAGTCTCGACCTGGCCTCGAATTGGGAGACAGCGAGCTGGCCTGCTGACCGCTGCCTGGCAGAGACCGTTAGCAAAGTTCAGGAGGGGTGGTGAACTGGTAAAGAAATGATTTTAAATTGATACCAGAAAAAATTTGTTTCCTTCACACATATAAGGCGATTAGGAATCAATAAGAAAAAGAAATAACCCAATAGAAAAATGAACAAAGCCAACAGCCAGCTCACAGAGAAGCAAGTACAATGGCTCAAGCATTGGAGAAGCTGTTTGACTATAATAAAAGAAAAGGCAAAACCGTGTGAGAATTTTTATTACATTAGGAAGGATTTTTTTTTTAAGTTTAATAGGATTATTTTGAAGAGACTAGACAAGCTATCTCATGCCTTCCCAGTTGGAGAATAAATTGGTGTAGCCTCCATCTGGGCCTTTTGTTAATACCCATGGCAATTCTAATTGCTCATAGCCCTTGGCCCAGCAAGGCCCACCTTCAGGAATTTGTCCTACAGGCTGATTCACCTGTGGGTAGGTCCCTAAGGCTAGGCATAGGTAAGTAGCGATGGCAGGGGCACGTCCATGGTGTGGAAGGCTGAGCCGCCTGAGAGGGCACTACCAACTGTGTGTGCTGCGCCTCAGTCCCCACCCTCCCTCCTTAGCAACTGCATTGGCAGACAGCAGCACTTGCAGACCTGCCTGATCATCTCGCCTGTGCCCTCTCCCCAATCCCCACAAGGTGAGACTGACCACTACAGCTAATCTCACCCCCTCACAGCCCCCCCATCTACTGACATTGCTCAACTCTCACGCCTAGAAGGCTGCCTCTCTGGACCTCTGCATGCTGTTGGTACTGACACATGGACAAAGCAAGTTGATTACAGAAACAACGGTTCACAGCAATAGCGACACCTATAAAAATGGAAGACTTAATCCCATCTAAAGTCACGCCTCTTATCAGTCTATACAGGCAAGGCTGGAGTTCATATTCCTAAGTATTCAGTATAATTCTTTTTAAGAAGGCTGGAAATAATTCCTTTAAAGGCAGATCTACATTCAAAATTCTAAAGTCCAAAAAGCTTTGTTGCTGAGCACATCAGATTTTCATTGTTAACAGCTAAGGCAATGCACAAGCTTTGCCTGACCCCTGAGCAGACAAAAAACCACCTGTAAAGAATGTTATTGGACAATTGGGAAAATTTGAATGTGGACTGACACAGGATAACAGTTGCACCAGCATTAATTTCCCAAGCATAACAACTGCATTGTGTGATGTGAAGACAGTCATTGTTCCTAGGAAATGCATTCTGAAAAATAGGGTAAAACATGATATCTCTTAGCAATTGATTGATCAATCAATAGACGATTGATTATAAACACATCAAAATAGAGGGTTTTCCTAATAACACTATATTCTTCCCCAGCAGAGATTCACTGTGGCATTAAGATGTAATCACTCTCCTGTGTGGCCCGATGCTCTCAGCCCCAACACTGGACTGCCTTAGACATGTACTTTCCAACTGACATGTCTCATCAGCTCTGGTTTTTTGTTAATTGAACTATGAAACTCTTTTAGCACTTGACATTTGGACATACATACTCTACGCTGCCTTTAGCTTTTGTTTTCAATCTAGCTAATTTTTCCTGTCCAGATAGAGAAGTCTAATCAGCAAATAATTTAATTTCTACTATATACAAAGCATTGCATCTTACTTTGTATTATTCTCGCCCATAACAGGGAGCAATAAAGTTCAGGAGAAACAATATAAGGCCTTAAGTTCTTGGTCTCCATGTGACATGAGGTAGTAAGAGATCATGGCTATGAACAGGGATTCTCCAAGGCAGACAGCCAGGGCTCAAATTCTGTGGCTCCACCATTGACCTGCTGTGTGATCTTGGGCTGTTACTTAACCTCTCTGTGCCTCAGTTTCCTAATCTGTAAAGCTGAAATAGGCCCTAACTCGTGGAGCTAGCTGTTCCAAGAGTATAGGAGTCACTACACATAAAATCCTGAACGAAACCTGGTACACAGCAAGTGCTCAGTTTATCAGCTATTATCGCCGTGATCCAAGTGATCAGCTTTCGTGTAAAAGACCCAGGAGCCCAGGGCACACAAGCACCCAGCTTTATGAGTATGGAGACCAATATAACCAACAGCTCTGCATGCCTGGCACCTGTAGGTCACAACCTGGCCATCTGCACTGTGGAGGTCATGGTGGAGTTGGGGCCAACTGTGACAGGGGGTCAGCTGGTGCTTCTAGGCCACTGAAGGGTTCTGGTCTGGGACTTTCTCTCCAGTGAGAGCACTTTGCTAGGCCATCCATCCTGCTGTCCAGACCTCTGATGAGCAATTTTTTTTGTTTTAGAAACTATTTCTTGACATAGACACACAGCACCCGGTATTTGTAGGGCAACCGAGGTAAAAAAAACAGCATGTGTTTTTGTCCTTGCATTCCCTCCATCAGGCTCCGTCTTGCCCCCGGGCTCGGACGAGTAGGGTAGGATGGGCACATCCCAAATGTGCTCCCAGGAGGCTGTCAATTGACACTGGCTGTCACTCACTAGGTGGGCACCCTCCTAAACCCAGGTGTGTGGGCACTGGGGAGCAAGGACAGGAGAGAATGATATGGGGCCAGATGATACAGATGCCACGGAGTGCCATGGTCATTCTTGGTGGCCAAAGCCACTTCGTGGAGAAGGCTGGCTTGCATTTGGTTATTAGCATAGAGAGCAGTGTGTGCTGGGGATGAGGGGGGCACACTCCAGAATGTCTGTGGGGGTGACTGACGTGGACTGATTTGGACAGTTTAGAAAGAACTGGCAAGAACACAGAGCGTGGCCAGAGGTGACCAGCAGGAGTCAGGCTAGGAAAGTCTGGCCCCCCAATAAGTCCATGTCATCAGTTCCTGGAGGGACAGCACAAAGTGGGCTTCAGTCCCAGGCCCTGGGACCTCAATCCCAAAGATGTGGGGCCACCAAGACTCAACCATGTTCAGACTGAGAGTCCAGAGTTGGAGCTCCTCTAATGGTGGACCTTGGCACAGGTAGCTTACTCCCCTAACAGGCAAAGCTGTGGGTCAGTCTGGACCCCCAAGAGGCCACTGCACGTGGGAAAGGGTTGCCTGTATCACGGTGGGGGCAGAACCACTGGGAGGTGGCCCAGGGGCTTCCTGGTGCACTGCTCTCCAGGTGCTCCCAGGCCTGGGACAGCGGGACATGAAACCAAAGGAAACACACTGGTGACCAGGAAGGAGTCAAGGTGCCCACAAGGCCTGTGCAGACACATCCGGGCCCCACTGCAGACCCCCTGGCCTGTCCCACCCGGTAACTGCCAGCATCTGCTCCTCCCGCCTCAAGCCAGGAGCCGGCTCTGCAGCCGCCCACAGGCCACACGGGGCCAGGCGTTAACCAAGAGTCAACAGGGGACAGCACTCCTCAGAAGGTCCCTGGGGCTCACACAGGGTCACTCAGTTACCCCGTTCATTGCTGAGGGACCTAGGCCAAGTGGACACTGACTGGTAGCACACACAATTCACCAGGACCCAGAAGTTCAGTGAAAACATTGACTTTGTAGTAAATGCTTTGAGGCCTTAAACAGGAAGCTAAGTGACATAAAAACCATGTAAGGAGGATGTTAGGAGGAAGGTCCTTTGCCAAGAACTAAGCAAGGAAGCAGAAGAAATGAGTGAAGGGTCTGCCTCCTCTTTCCCTCCAGCTGGCCGTCCATGACGGCAGCAGGCAGGGACCCCCGGGGCACCTGACCAGCGGGAGGCCGTGACACGTGACCATCCCAGAAGACACGGCATTTCTGGGACAGCAGAGGATTCAGCAAAAACCACTCGGCATGTAGTGTTCCATGTGCAGGTTTATTTCTTCCCAGACCTCTGATGTTCCAGCCACATCTAACCAACCCAGCTGCCCACTCCAGTGCAGGGCTGCACCTGATTTTAAAGTGCTTTCCAAGAATACAATCACCGTCATATAAATTCAGCACTAAACTTGATCATCAAGCCAAACCTTTCCACATACCAGAAAAAAACTTTAATTTTCTTTTTTTAAAATGTACCTTTGGTGTGACATAGGGCAAAAAACTACAAGCCTAAATTATAAATGGCACATTACTGACCAGCTGGAAGCTGGGCAAACTGGACCGGTTACTGTATACCACATGCCACCTCCTACGCAGAACAGGAATGCTAAAGAAAAGGAGCCAGAGGGAACCTGAGTTTTGCTTCACAGGATTTAGCAGAGCCATTGTCCCCGAGCCGCAAGCTTTGGTGATCACACCGTGGCAGTTCTGAGGCAGTGAGAGAGGGCAGGGCAT
The DNA here is from genome assembly GCF_030020395.1 of Manis pentadactyla. Classification (NCBI taxonomy): domain Eukaryota; kingdom Metazoa; phylum Chordata; class Mammalia; order Pholidota; family Manidae; genus Manis; species Manis pentadactyla. The sequence continues at coordinate 193,687,078 of NC_080019.1, forward strand.
CAGGGCTATGTCACTGCCAAGACCCGTTTTCCATCTGGCAGAGAGAAATATTCTGACATCCAATGTCCACCAACTTGTGCTCTGAGGTTTCAAGACCAAGAGCCGTGAGATTATTACCCAGAAAACACCCGAATTTGGTGGCAGCAATGTTAAACTGACCTTCCCCTTTCTGTTCAAGAAAATTTGCACTCTCCTTTGTAGACGTGGCCAGTAATACCAATCAAAAATCTAGACAAGCACCTCATTTGTGATTGGTGGCAGCAACTGGCCAGGGAGCTATCAGGAGGAATCAAGGGCTGGTTGTGAACTTAAACTTGAGAGCTGACTTAATAAAGTGCTCAGTCTGACCTTCTTGCTCACAGCAGGTCTTCAGCTGGAGCAATGAGACGGCTACTTGTTATTGCTACATTAAAGCACACCCCCACCTAAAGCTCCACGCACCCCTCCCTGAGGAGCACAGGTTTACCCTGAAAGCACAGGGCAGTGTTGCCAGCTCATTAATACCAACGTGAGCACCTGGTTCCAGATAGACGCACAGTAATCATAGTGTCCGTGAGGAATTGCTTTTTAAAATACCACTTTGCAAAAATAGCATCATGACAAAAACCAAAACCACAATTAAAGTCCTCAAGCTCCTAACACATATGGCAAAGATAAGGGAATAAGGTGATTTACCAATTAGTGTGTTTAGCATTTGGTGTATCATCTGAATTGATGTTTGACCTTAATGGTATTTACTTTAACATAAATACTGCACACCATTTAAAGCCAAGCTGGGATCAATAGCTTAGCAGCATTCACAGTAACAGTACAGCCCTTTCCTCGGTTTTGTCCCAAGGCTCCCCACCCTTTTCATTTTCTCTAGACTCCCTGCTACTCGGCGTCGTCCTCTTGTAACTTCAGAAAAGGCCCTAAGATGGAGACAATGTGCCTGCCTGTTGAGAATGGGCTCCAGGATCTTAAGCAAATGTACAGAGGTCTCAGGTAGCAACAGACACAGAGAAATACGCATCTCTACCTCTCCTGCGAGATGCACCTGCTTCCCACACACAGATGAGGTGCGCCCCTCTACATTCCCAGGACCCTCAAGAGGTTTCAAGTCACAAGGAAAGGCAGAGCCCTTGAGACAAGTGCTCAACAATGAACAGAATGCTCATGGACAGAGTCAATCTGGGAATGCAAAAGGCTAAAGCTTTTTTTTTGAGAGTAAGAAAACTTCTAAAATTCAGATACCTTCACACTTGAATAAACTCGAGTCCATCTGAATTTCCAAGTCAAACAAAAAACTACTGAAAACTTCCAATCAGTGTCTGAATTTCTGACACGTAATCCCCGTAGAATTCATTTTTGAATGTCACAGGGTCTGCCTGCCACATGAGAAGTACAACAATCCTTCAAGACAAACAAAACACGGAAGTGACCACCGTTCCAAAAAGACTAGTAGTAACCACTAACTAACCTGTGAGGACTAACTTGTATTGGTACATTCTGGAATGCCGGGTGCTACTTTACAATGATGAAAATGGGAATATAGGCTTTAAAAACAAGTTATGGTGAAAAAATCATTTTACTGTCACTTGATAATTCCTGGTAGACTAAGCAGTTTTAATGTGCACTTAAAAGTGAAATATTTAATGTGGTTTCTAATCTCTCCCTTCAGAAAGAGGAGAGGGAGAAAAACTCTAAATTTTGTTTTTATAAAGGTTTCTGTTTATCAGTGGCTCTATTTCCACTGAAATATCTGTTTTAAGTATTAACAAAAGCGCCTGTAGGAAGAAGCTCACCCAATATCACATCCTTAACAAAAGTCAAGTTTTCATAATAGCCTTTTAAATAAAACAGTCAAAAACCTTGATCCTGATGACCGTTGTCCTTTAAGAAGCACAACTCCTACCAGTGGCAAATTCAGAAAGAGTGAGCCAAGGAGACTGTAAATGTATCCAAGCAGAAAGGCATATGGTGGGGAATGCAGCCTCAAAGACACATGGGGATATTAAAGTTACATGTCAAGTTTATCATTTTTTCCACTGGAAATCAAAACCAGGACACCCCAAAATGTGTCAAGCACTGTTCACAGTAGAATCCTGAAGAGCTTGTAAAAGCAATCTGACACAAGTTTGGCCCATTTGTTTTTAAATTTTCATCCCTAAGACTCACACCTGAGATGTAAAATAATTTGCTCTTTTTCCCTAAAGTACTTGGTTTTAGCTATTGGCAATATTTGGCAAACCAACCTTGGATGAAAAGAAAAACCATGTGTATATGGTTACCATGTTCTACGAGCTGTCACTCACTGCTCCTAACTTCACTCCAGACTATGCACCCTTGCTTAGCAAGCCTGCTAGCCAGGAAAAAACAAATCCGTGTGTTGACTGATCCACTGGTATTAGAGCTTTTGACACTATAGAGAAAAATGTAAAAAATACATTAAGAATTTATACATCTCCCACTTGCAAACAGACTCAAAGTAAACTCAGAAAAGTGTTCAGCATAATGTGCATAGGATATACTTAGTATTTGCGTAACTTTTCAAGTTATATGGCTAACACCAAAGGCCAATGTCTTCCTACATTTGTTAGAGTGTTTCCTGTCCTTATCACAGTTTCTCTATTTACCAAAAATCCATCCTGAGTTCCAACTCTGTATTCGGAGCCAGTTAACTTTTTGATTCTGAGCAGAAAATGAGGAGAGGTGACCCATCCATTCCATTCACAGTGACAACACAAAGGGATGCCTCCTCTTTGTGACATGGTCCAGGTGAGGACCCAAAATAACACCTGTTGGAGCATGGAGTGGGTAAGATTGAGTCCTCCAAACCTGCCCCATCCACAGTCCATTATCATATGTTTAGCTCATACTGTACATCTCCTAACATTGAACCTCAACTCTTAGATTTGAGCACTGCCCACATGGCAGAGCTGACAGGTCGCCTTCGGCCTTTGGTGGCAAACGGCTTTGGCAGTTCTCTCCGGGGTGTCCTTCTAGCTGAAGACTCGCAGAATTTTCCTCCCCTTTAGAAGCTGAAATTGTTGGGTAACACCCAGATGAACAAGGCAGCTGTCTGGCAGCTGTCTGGCAGCTTGCTGGCACTCTGCCATGCCGGGATGGGCAGTAGGCATGTTCCCACCTATGGAGCCAAGGTGGATGGCCACTGGCCCTGGGCTAGGCAGAGGGGCCCACAGGGGCGCCGTTCACGGTGCTTTTGCCTCTGTGCCTGGAGAGCAGCTTCCGGTTCAGGATCTTGGTGAACGTCGCCCCCTTCCTCCGGGCCTCATCCGGCTGCTGTAGGAACACGAGGTCATTGTGGGACTGGCTCATGCCTGGGTCCTTCTGTTGATACCGTCGGCGGAAAAACAGCTTTGCGCCTTTCCTTAAAATCCCTCCTGGAAGAGCAAAGCACAGGGGACTGGTCAGGTGGGCTGCAGAGCAGATGCCAGAATGACTAGTCTAAAGGGAAAGAGCAAAGTTGGAATGACTGTCCTCAAAAATGATTAATACCCCCGGGTCCTGTCACTGTATGAGAAAAACAGCTGGAATCTGGCCCGTGCAAAACACTGCATTTTCAAGATGAAGTGCTCAGGAAAGCAGAAGCCATGAGCTGGGCAGGCATTCGGCACAATTCCCAGGCAGGCATTTACATCACGGACTTTCTGGTCAAACCAGAGGGCAGCAGGCGGTCCTTACCCTGGGCCCTCCCCCACCCCCCTTCCTTAGGGAAGGCGTGAATGGCAAAGTGGTGCCCCGTGCCCCAGAAAGAAAGGCCATGCTGTGAAAACCAAATTAAGGACTCTTGAGAACAGTCATGTTCACTTCCTTAGGAAACTTAAATGTTGTTTATTCTTTGGGGGAGTAAGATTTTTTTGTAACCCCAGGTCCTATGTATGCAGATCAGGCTAAGTCATTTGATATGTCTGTTTCTTGGTCATTTTCATCTACAAATCCTCAGTTTTGTATGGCTTGGCCTATTTGTGTAGGAGGTCAGGTAGTGGAATGCAGAAGAGAAAAAAGTTAGCAACAGTGACAGTAATTTCAACAGCAATAATTCCTTAATGATCAAATGCCAACTCTGTAGCACAGGGCAGGAATCCATCAGGCAGCCCATGCTTTCACAAATTAGTTTAACATCCCATTAACCAAGACCCAGAAGGTCAGGCAGCCTTTCCAGCAAGCCTGTGAAACTCATTACCATTTGCATGTAGGTGGTACTACCAACTGAGAGAAGACAGGCTTGCCCATCAGGAGGAGGAGCTTTACAGCTAATTTGGCACCTCTTTGATCAGACAGATACAGCGGGCACTTCAGTAGCCCTGACATTTGCAAATAACCGTCCATGTTTATTCAAAGGGGAAAACAGAGAGACCCTGTGGGTCCTTTTCTGGGAACCGGCTGCCAACCCAGTCCTGTCTATGACCCTTTGACAGGCTAACCACTGAACAGGCCACAGCTGCCCTGGCACGGAGGGCGACCTGCTACACCCTATCTGCTCTGCCCAGGCTGAGCTGCAGGATGGAGACCCTGAGTGCTCCAAGGTGTGGGCTGAATTTAATTTGGTCAAAGCTAGTGAAAAGACTTTTTTTCTTTGGATACAACCAAATATCCTATTTTAGGGGGAATCACTGGGACACTTTTTACAATTATCCGAAGCTGGGAGGCCACGCACAGGAGTTGAAGGACATGTGGGAGGGAATGAAGCAGGACAGTGCATATAAATCTGTCGGCAGACTTGATGTGCTCCTGGGTGGGCTGCAAAATTCTGTTCCCTGGAGCCATTCAGATCCTGGAAGCTGCCGTGCATCACGAAGACCAGCAGACAGGGTGTTACAACACACATCACTACGGCCAAGCAGACCAGACTTTGGTGCCTGCTGGTTAGTTACCTGGCCTGTCAAGTGCCTGGGCAGTGAGCAGGGCCCCCAGCCTGACTAGGCTGCCTCAGGGAGGGGTACCTGCTTTAGGTGAAGCTGGGTGTCCCCAAAGGGCGTGTAGATGAGGGCTCACACATGGGTCAGATGGGAAGGACAGCGCAAGGGGTCCGCTTGGTTAACCTGGACCACTCTGCTGCCACGCGCCCACCCCATCTCCCAGGCGGAAGCCTGGGGAAGGCAGCAGGCCAGTCCAGCCCACAGGTGAGCTAGAGACCTAGAGCCTCGGATGCCCAGCAGTAAGGTTCTCTCCTGGAAGACTCCATCTCCAAAGCCCACTCCATGGCTGGCCCAGCACTGGAATCCGGCCTGGGGGCTGGAGCCTGGGCTGAGGTATGAGCAAGGGCAGTGTTATGTTGGATCCTGTCCCTCCAAAATGCCCATGTTGGGGGTCCTCACCCCCAGAACCTCAGAATGTGACCTTAGAGACAGGGTCACTGCCGAGGTACAGTGTCATGGGGCGGGCCCTAGCCCCGTATAACTGGCGTCCTCATTTAAAGCAGAAATACAGACACAGACACACACAGGGAGACACCATGTGAAGATGGGGGCAGAGACCAGGGTGATGAGTCTACAAGCCAAGGAACCCCAAGGATGGCCAGAAAACCCCCCAGAAGATGGGGAGAGGCCTGGGGCAGATGGTCCCTCATGGACTCAGGAGGAGCCAGCCCTGATTGCACCTTGATCCCAGACTTCCAGCCCCCCGAGCTGTGAGACAAGACATTTCTGTTGTTTGAACCACCCCACCTGTGGTGCTCGGTTACAGCCAGCAGCCCCAGGACTCTAATACGGTCAGGAAAGGTGAAGACAGATCTGACCCGAGACAGGGTCCTGCACACCCAGCTGTGGCTTTCTGTTTGGTCCCTGGAACCCTGCACGCTGTGTGGAAGCCCAGAAGCAGAGGGGCAGACAGCAGAGAGTTGAGTCAGGTAGTGGCTTTGTAAAACCACAGATGCCCAGGCCCACCCGGTGAATCCGACGTCACAGGGTCTGGGGAGACACCTAGACATCAGCACTTTTAAACCCCAGGTCTGTCTACTGTGCCACCGGGGGTAAAAACCATTAGCCTAGGTCAGGCCGAACAGGAAGCACTGACAGCTGCTGAGAAGCACGGGCTTGCACCAGCCTAAGGCAGAGGCCAAACATGGGGACACAGGGACAGGCACGGGGGGCAGTGCTCACAGTTCTTTAAAAAGGGAACCTGTACGTTTTTAAGCAACTGCTTCAACTTATTTAAATGAAACAGCACTTTGAATGCCTAAAAGTCAAGTTATTGCCATACTAAGAGTAAACATCAAGGACTTCCAACCTGTGAATAACACTGTCAAAGTAGAAAGATTCGTACCATGTTCTTACTGCTTGCTGCAGTTTGCCCCAAACTGAAGGCCTGCTTGTTAGCAGCACCCCCTTCTCCAGCCGACCTTACACCTGCTTACCTGTGCAGTACTCAGAGACCTACAACAGGTGTTTTCTTCTTCTGTCTTCATGCCCTACAGAAGGTCTGCTGTTCTGTATAATCCGCCCGTTCATCATCAGTGCCAGAGCCAGCAATGTCCTCTGTACCCTGATGCGAATCATCCTGAAGTTCCGTGCACGACCCCCCAGGACTGCATTTCCCCTATGGTGACATACTTGTCACACCTTCTATGGAACAACATCAGCTTCTTGGACAGAGATCAGTTCAGCCGTGTGAGTGGAGGGGCTGAGGTTTGCAAATGGATAGGCTGGAGCCCTGCTTTTGTCTCCTAATAACCTCTGAGGGAGATCTTATCCCTGGCTTACAAATGAGGAAGCTGCAGTTGAGAGGAGCACTGTCCTTTAACAGGGCCCCAGGGCAGAAGCCTGTGCTCTCCTGTCCAGGTCCTCTGTGCCACTAAGTGCGGCCGCTGAGCTGTAAGGAGATGGGCCCCATCCTGGGAAGTGGCCAGCAAGTGTATGGTTTAGGACATGCCCCCAGGTGGTCACTGGCAAGGCCTCCAGCCAGAGGGATGGGCAGCGGCTCTCAGGGGGATCAGAGCAGAACCTGTCACCCTGCATGGACTCGGACAGACTTCCAGGATTATGTCCTTCAGGAGGCATGCTGGTGGCACGAGCAGGACAGAACATTCTAGTAATGCAAACCCACCTCCAGGGGCCACATTTTAACTTGTCAAACGTGAAGAATAACAAGCAGAAACAGAGGCTATTCCATTTTCATTTCTAAATAAAAATGTTAACATCTGTTTAAACTTGGCCACTCAATCACAATTCCCTCTGCGGTCAAAAACGCTGGAAGAACATGGCCACAGATGTGCTCAGTGCGGTGGACGGTGGACGCTGACCCGGCCTCCCGCAGTAGGTGTGAGGGGGCAGCACAGGCAGGCGAGCGCACTCCCTTGTCCCTGGGAAGTGACACACATGTGGAGCTGCCTCGGCTGACACGGGCCATGGTGGCCGGCTCTGCCAAACTGGCCAGGCCACCCAATAACTCCATCACACGCTAGCCCAGGAGTCGTCGTGAAGGCACTGGGTGCATGTGGTCACCCTAGATAATGTGGATGGGCTTCACCCAGCCAACCAAAGATCTTACAAGCAAAAAACTGGGGTGTCCTGGAGAAGAAATTCTGCCTGTGGACTTCGGTGTGTCCAGCCTGCTGGCCTGGCTACACATTTCAGGTGTGGCAACCTCCACGATCCCACGAGTCAATTCCCTCAAATATAGAACCACTGGTTCTGTTCCCCTGGAGAACCCTGACCGAGACAGTAGCTGACAGTTTGGTATGCCACACGGCTCTGAGCCCATGGAATCTGTCCCCTCTGCTGGTAGGGAAGCTCCCATCAGCCAAGGAGCAGGCGCCGTCTGGCTGTCAGAGCGCCCAACTGCTCTCCTGCAGACCAACTGAGCGGCACAAGCAGGTGAGAAGGCAGGCTCAGACCTCACCCGCAGCCTTGAAGACTCCTTAAGATAAAATCTGGAAGGAGGGGATGTGAAATTTAAGGCAAATAACCCAAATCTTAAATGGGGCACAGCATAGCAAAGTCTGGTGAGGTTAAAAAAAAAAAATCACAAGAAGGCAGAAGAATAAACAATGTATGAAGGAATTAAAAAATAACTATTCTAAATTACAGCTTTAATATTGCAAATATTGTTGCACATTTATTTCTGTTGTCTCCATGGGAGTCTAACAGACATAAAGAGCTCACTGAAGAATCTGCCTTAAAATCTGGGAAGTAGGAAAACAGTGATCAAAAGTCCCTGTATACACTGTAGTTTGCCGTCCAAAGGACAGCCTTAGATTTTAAGCCATTGATGGTGTGCTTCTAAAAGTAATTGCTTTTCAGAAATGGAGGGCATGTAAGGGAGCCTGTCGGTACTCATTCTGCAGGCAGGCTGTGTTGCCACTTGCGCTAAGAGGGGAACATCCTCCTCCAGCCTGAGAGGAGGCGCTCTGCTAACCGTCCCTGGGCACTTTTAAGGAGGAAAAAGGGGGAGCTAGTATCCTGGGGAGGGAAAGCTCGGAGGGGGCAGGAAAAAGGAATGGGAGGGGAGAGGCTTGCTGCTTTGTTACAATATGTGCTTTTTTCGGAGCAAGGCTGCACTTAATATATTTTTTAAAAATATATAAGACAAAAATAACTTACTGTGTAGGCAATTAACTCTGGTTGGCATAGCGATCCTCTCAAGTTAAAGGGAATGAGCAGGCGATGGAGACAAGAGGAGGTAAAAAGAAGAGTATGCAAGGAGCAAACCCAGCACGCACAACACCAGACTTCCGGAGCATTCCACGGCATGCACATGCAGTCCTCTGCAGGGCGTCTGGCAAGCTCTCCTTTTCTCTTTCCTTTTCTTTTACTTTCTATGGTTTTTCAAAGTTTCCACTGATACATTAAAACACATGTAATATAAAATTTACCATCTCAGCTGTTCCTAAGTGTACAGTTCCCTTGTGCGAAGCACATTCGCATTGTTAGGCAGTCACACAATACTTCAGGTGAAAACAAACCCAGATTGGGGAATACATTTCCTGTAGTGGCTGCAGCATAATATGTATGTTTCCAACCACTGAAATTCAGAATTCTAAATATGCAGGTGGTCTGGGAAACCTACATCAAACTCCTTGCTGGAACAGGAGGTACAGGTGGTTCCTAAGCCTGAACATAAGCTCTAGTTTAAAAATGAGAGAAAACTCCATCAAGCTGCTCCCTGTATCACCAGTTTGGAAAAAAATTTGGTGGAAAAGGAAAACTACTTGGCACCCGTAACTCACAACCTTCTAATGTTCTGACATCTCAGAGGCGTGCTGGGTACAGGTCTCTCAGGAAACACTGGGACGAAAAGCAGTTTGAAAAACACTGGCAAATACGTGCCTGTAAAGGCTCTGTCTGTGCGGCTGGCTGGGTACGTGCCATGTGCCGTGGGGTAAGGGTCCTCCCTGTGCCCCCAAATGCCAGGCCTCTGGGGGAGCACAAGGCTTTCCAGAGGTGGCCCCCTGCACATCTGCTGGCACCTAGGTCCCCAAGTGCCTTTTTGGAGGGATGTCATCCACCTGGTTGGTGATGGGAAAGGAGTAGGCTGGTCAGGACAGAGCAAGGCCGGACCCCAGGGAAGAACTCTCCGGAAGAGCAGAGGGAGGGAGGAAGGGAGGGAGGGAGTGACAGGTGATGGACAGCAGCCTCGAGCGGACTCGGTCAGGGAGGTGTGGCTCTGCAGGATGAATGGGGACAGGTCTCCGGTGAGAAGAGGAACAGACTGCGGGACCGTCAGGTGAGGGAAGGGAGAGGAGGCCTCACCTGCACCTTGCTGCCTGCCTGCCCAGCCCACTGCCTTCCTCACGCCCAGGCAAGCTCCTTCAGCCACCCTGGACCCAAGACAAGACGAGGCCAGGGTTGGGGGACAGCAGTCAGGCCCTGTTCCCCCTCCTGGGCCCAGCCTTCTGAACAGAAGCCAGGGAGCCACCAGAGGTCTGTGTGGGCCACAGCTTCCTGCTGCCCCTGCTCACCCAGACCGGCAGTGATGGTCCAAAGACCCTACTAGGGACCTTCTTCCTTTCTCCCTATTTTCTTCTCTCTTGCACTCCCCTCCCCTATCTGCCCCGCCCGGCTCTGCCTCAACAGGCGGTGGGTCATAAGGAATGGGGTGGGTGGGGATGACAGACCCCCTGCTCCATGGACATGGGGCCGCGGCCTGCCATGTCACGGCCATCTGCTCTGCAGGGGGTCAGGCGGCACCCTCCTCGTACCACCCGCCTAATGCCAGCAGCACACCCACTCCCAGCTGTAACCACCAAACTGCCTCCAGACGTTGCCAGTGTCCCCTGGGGGCACAACCACCAGGTCGAGAACCACTGGTCTGTGACACAAGAACAAAGGATCAGAGAGGCGAGGGCAGAGCAGCTCACCGTGTCCGGCCCAGAAGTGGCTGGGGTGTCGCCGGCCTGCCCCTGGGGGAGCTGGGACTTAGCGCTGTGCCATGATGCCCAGCTTGGTCCCCCAACCTGTCTTCTGTGCTGGGGTCTCCTTCCTGCATCCTGATGGGGGGGCTCGGTGGGAGGCGGGCACATCTCCGCTGCTGGGGGCAGGAGCTGGGGCTGGGTCCTGAAGGCACCCATCTAGAGCTGACCCCATACCCCTAGACTACACACTGGGTAAAACTGCACACACTGAAGACATTTAAACTTAAAGCATTGATTAAGTGCTAATGGAAAACAATCGATTACTCTAGTGAAATATTACCTCATCACAAGCATATTCAGTGAACCGGTTTATTTTCCAGGGAGCTTATCTCCCTGTGGATCCTGTTAGGTTTCAGCTGGAGGCAAGAGCCTGGAGACACACAGGAGCCATAGTGCCGGCCTCCTCGGATGCAGCCTCTGCCCTGCCCTGCCTGAGTCTCCTTTGCTCCACGTGACACTGGCTCTTGGGGACCCCCCCAGATACTCTGGGTACTTCTACTCCTGGGAGTAGGTAAGGCCAGACAGAGGAAGGGGTGCCTCTAGGCAAGGACGCAAAATGGTCCCCATGCAGAGATGACCCGGCCACCTGAACTCGGAAGGATTCTGAATATGCCTGCACCCACCCCTTCTCAGAGGCGCTGAATGGGCTCAAACTGTCAGCAAAGGTGCCTTTGTCGGGGTGGGGGTGCTGAGAGTGGGATGGATTTATGGAGGAGAAGGGAAAGAAGGCAGAGACAGGAGCAAGAAGTCAGCATGGAAACCGGCGTGACGGGCCAGCCACCAGGTAGGCGGTCAGAGGGCACGGAGGCAGGTACCTTTATGCTTCTTGGTGGCCCCCGGCTCCGAGACGCTCAGGGAGCTCTCTGACAGCTCATCCCCGTCGGGCTCCAGCGGGGGCTGGCTGCCCCATGCTGCAGCCTGACACTCCTTCCCTAAGTCCCAGGAGTCCAGCTCACTCTCCGGGGGCTCCAGGGCCGGTGGAGCCTGCACCGAAGCCTCCTCCTCGGGCGGGGCAGAGGCTGCGGCCGCCCCAAGATGGGACGAGGTGTCTTCCTGGTGAGCGCTGTCCATGGAGGCTGTGTAGTCCAGCATCAGGGCAGCATCGTTGTCCTGAGATAGCGAGGTCTATCCAAGAGAGAGAATAAGTCAGCGAGGGGGAAGATTACAAGGAAACGTGCAATTGGAGGTGGGCACGGAAAAGCCCAAAGGGTGTGGTCTAAACGCCTCGACTAGTGATTTCAGTGCCAGACACCCATGGTCCTCCAAGGAGGCAGCTTAAGAGCAGGGCCGGCCGCTGCATTTCAGGGGGCTGCAATGCACTGAATAAATGCAGGTATCCACTCAAAGAGCAGAAGGTTGGGGCCCCTGGCAGGGAAGGACATGGCCCCAAGTTTGCAGATTGGAAGGTGTTAAGGAGGCAGGTAACATCGTTCCCTAGCAGAGGGTCCCAGCTGGAGTTTGTGAGATGGAAGAGTGAGCCCTGCCTTCTAAGCAGTGGATGGCACATGGGGTGACAGGCATGAGCTCCAGGGTTCCTATAGAATTTTATGTTTCCTGCAAGTAGAAATTAACTAGCCTATACTTTGCACTCTAAGAATTATATTTGTGTGTAAAATATAAATAGACACTAAAGCAACCTCTGGAGCTAGGAGTCAGGCAAGTGGCTGCAAGGAGGTCTCGGGCTCCTCGGGGGGCTTGTCTGCTGCTCCTGACCCGCATGGCAGTTACACGGGAGGGGCAGCTATGACAACGGACACTCGAGTGCTGGCGTGCAGGAGTGCCCACTGACTCAAGGTGGGACAGTTTGAGCATCAGTAAAAATAGTAAATGCATGGACTGGATACATTCAATGTCAGTTCATGAGTTCCTAATGATCTAAAAACCTCAGGGAAAGCATAAAGGACACGGACACGAGTCTGGTCCTTTCGCTCAGTCATGTAGGAGGTGACTCAGCCCGGGGCCTGGGTGCTTCCAGGGACAGCACCGCCCCCTGCTGGCTGCCACGCAAAGTGCATCCAGGAGACCCAGAGAGGACCAGCTGGCCCCCCACGCACTCAAGGCCACTTGGAAGCTGTGTCTGCTGGGACTGGGGCACCCACCACCCAGGACCGCAGTCCACTGACAACCCTGAGGATTCCTAGGCCCCCAGTCTAATGACAACACTGGTGATTCACCGGCACCACCCTTGACTCATTCTGGCCCCTGCGAGGCAGCTGAGGAACTGATTCCTTCCCACCCCACCCTGTTATTCCCTCCAAGCATCAACCCACCCCTCCGTGTTCAAAAAACCTTCCTCCTCATCCTCTATCCCAACTACCAAAACCCCTCAACTGTCCCTTCACTGCTCTCACTTCCTGTTCATTCTGAAAAGTTAAGAGTAAGGGACCCTGAGAGGGGCCTTTTCAGCAGCCTGGCCTGCTTGGCGCCCTCCAAGGGACAGCCTCGCACCCACCATCCGCTCAGGACAAATGTCACAGAGCAGAAGGGGAGGGGCAACGATCAGGGTAAGTTCTAAAACAAGCTGCAATTCTGATTTTTTTGCCATAAACATTCACTGCAAAAAATTTAAGTGGTCTGACAATGCATGATGGAGAAAGTGAAAGCTCCGCACCAGGAGCAGCCTCCGGGCGAAGGGTCTGACATCCCCCCGGGGGGACCCCACGTCACGCCCGTCCTCCCTTCCAGGGGCCCACCAGGGCGCAGTACCCAGCAGGTGCCCCATCTCCTTCACCACAGGACGCGCTGCGGGAACGCACCACCTCGGAGAGCCCAGCCGGGTGAGGAACGTGACCTGACATTTGTGAACGAACTTTCTGGATGCTGGTCGAGAGCCCGGCTAACTGCCCCGGGGAGGGCGGCCAGGCCATCACACCGCGAACGCCGCCCCGCGGCCCACCTTGGAGACCCCGGATATGATGATGGTGCTTTTCTTCCGCGGCGACTTGACCTTCAGCTTGGAGGACTCGCTGAGCTGCCGGATGGCGACGGCGGCCACTGGGTCGGAGCCGCTCAGCATCAGCAGTTCTGCGGGCGGGAAGGCGCGGGGGCCTGTCACCGAGGCTGCAGGCACCCCGCGGTCCCCGGAAGGGCCAGGGGGCGCAGCTTGGGCTCTGCGGGCCGGCCGGCCGTGGCCCTGGCCCTGGCGGGAGGGCCGCCGAGGCACGGGCAGCACGCCCGGGCCTGACGCGGCTCTGTCAGGGGGATCTAGGGGGACCGGAGGCGGCTCCCGGGCCAGCAACTGCTGCCCCCAGCCTGCCCCCGAGGCTGTGGGGACGCAGGACCTCAGGACGCGCGCCCCTTACGACCCATCCGATTCAACGGACGTAAGTTACACCTCAACAGAGTTGATGAAAAGCAAGTAAACAAAAAACCTGTGACCTTCTGGAAGACTGGGGCTGGGAAGGCAACGCAGTTAACGCCGTTTCCCTCCCGAGACTGGGGCCACACCTCCGGGCCAGAGCTGTAAGGGCCAGTCCCGGGCAGCGACTCCCGCGCAAGCCCCCGACCCGGGCCGCGTCTGTGGAAGGCGCCGCATGCACCGGGCGCCGGGCCCAGGGCTCTGTGCGTTTCAACCTCTGAGGCAGGTCCTTCTTCCATCCCCTTTTGAGCAGTGGGGAAAATGTCAGGTAGCTGGGGGTGGCCGGGGCTCTGCCTCAGAGCTGACGCTATCACCCACACAAGGGCTCTGCTGTCGGCAGCGGGGGACCAGGGAGCCCTTCCTGACTCCCTCTCGGCCACGGGCAGACAACACGCTGTGGGCCCGTGAGGCACCGCAGCGGGAAGTAGCCGGCAGCCCCCGAGTGGAGAGAAGGGTCGGAGGAGGGCCTGGTGAGGACTCTCGCCGCGCCCAGGGTCCGAGCCGTCCTCAGGAAGCCCAGTCAAGGTGCCAAGTGTACCTGAGAAAACCACGAGGGCCCTGGCGGCATGCCGGGGGCGCTGGCTCACTGCCCACCGACCAGAAGAGGAACCCCCCCACAGTGGGAAAGTCAGCCCAGGGTCTTTTAAAAAGGGTCCTGCCCCAGTAAAGGTGCCCCACAGTATGAGGCGTGGGATGTACTTCTAGGGGCAGAAACAGAGCAACAGGGTGGCCAGCCAAAGGGGGGCGTCTAGGAAGGTGCAGCTGGGGGTGCCCTGCAGTTTCCAAAGAACCATGAAAACTCCCACAGGGAAGAAGGCAGTTCCCAACTTCCACCAGGCTGAGAATGCAAAGCCGTCCTAAGACAGCACCCTTCAAATGAGAGCTTCCAGCCCATGCGCCCCTCCTGCCCCATCCTGACCATGGCAAGATCAGAACAGGACTCAGAGGTAAGCCAGAAAGAAGCTGCCCCAACCCACTTCTCTGGGCAGAAACAGAGCATCGGGGTGGCCAGCCAAAGGGGGGCCTGGTCAAACGCACAAAGGGAGAAAACTTAATCCCCAAATTTAGATAGGGCTTTGATTTAGAGAGACAGTGACACATCTCTTTAAAGATGTTCACTACTTGAAAGTGACCATGAAAATGGCAACTATGCCTCAGAGTTCAGGGGGAACCTGCTTCTGTTAACGAGGTTTCGTGGGACAACAGGAAACAAAAATAAAGTTGCCTTTGTGATTGTGTCCCGAGTCCTACTTATTTTACGACAGTTATGTAACTGGTGTGTTGAAGAGAAAAATAATCTTCAGAAATTTCAAAGTAAGGCATATACTGTGTTTTCCTATTTAATTAAAGCATCCCCTAAAACTGAAAGCTGGGGCACTAATGCCACTCCTGGTCTTTGATCAGTGTCAATTTCCCTTTGGTCCTTCTGATTCTTTGTTCATACTCAAAACCTCCTCCCAAACTCCAAAAAAGGAAATGTTTACTTCTTAACAGACAAGAAAGGCTTATTAGAAGGGCCCAGAGCAGCTACGAGGGGGAGCACCATGTGCCTTCAGTCACCTGTGTCTGAAGAAGAGAAGGTTTTGCTGACAGGAGCGCCGTGGCAGGACATGGCTTGGATGGAGATGTCCTTCTCAATCACCTTCACCTTGACGGGTGTCTTCAGGGGAGACTCTGCAGGGAAAATCCTGATTATAGTGGCCCTCCAGAAGGGTTGTGAACAGTTCTGGGAAACTGAGACCGTACCCCTCATCCCATGTCTACTTAGCACAGCTGGAAAAGGCGAGCCCCAAACCTTAAGGTTTTTTTTTTACCCATCTCTCTCTTATTTTTTTTTTCGCAAGTGGGTGGGGTTGCCCCAAAGGGGTTTTGTAAATCCAGGTTTAAATAGAATCTCAGAAACATTTTAATTAAGACAGAATTTCACTTTCTGTTTTGCATTCAAGAACTGTGCCAGGCAATCTATTCTGGGAAGATAATACTTTTGCATTAAGCAGAAATTCAGTATAATTAATTTTTTAAATAATAATGTCATACACTTATACAAGTTGTCTCCAAGGCAGGAGTTGTAAGGACAAGTACAGAATTCAGCTGGATCTAAAATGACTGTGCATCAAGCCTTCTGATAAATGACTTTTCACATAAACTCTACACTGACCGCTTACATCCAACGCTTCAAGATAGCAGGCTGTGGCCCTATCAATGTAATGCAGTACTCAGTTTAATGAGGTATTTAATCTAATACTTTAATTTTCACTTCAGAATATCCTACAGGGTTGAACCTTGCTGCAACTGGTCCTGTATTTATTTTGATAAGAAAGAAAGGTTACTGCCTAAAGTAGAAAGGAGTCTTGCCAGTTGCCATTCTTTCCACACCGTGATTTTTTTCCTAATACTCAATCCTGCAGCCTACGGTGTGCTGCGGTTTACAGGGGCAAAATATTCACAGGCAGAGTGCGGCTCTAGTGTTTCTGCAGGAAGACTGTTTCCCATTTTCTCACCAGGGCTCAGCGGGGATGCCCTCCCTGTGTCGAAGCGAGGTTTGCTTTTCACGGCAGTGACAGTAGTGACCACAGTCCCACACGGCATCACCATGCGGTCTTTTTCTATCTTTGCAGCAGGTACAGGTGGAGCAGTCTGCCAGGATTTCACTTCACTGGGTTCTATGTAAGAGAACTGCAGAGAAGGCTGGTTACAAGTCATAGCCAGTGGGAAGACAGACACCCTGCCATGGTGCACCAGCTTCCCTTGCAATCACCGCTGATTTCTTCAGGTAAGGTCACTTAGCATCAGAGTTGGCTTATAATTAACCTGTTTTCCCCAGAATCCTTAAGGGGTGAGGAAACCCATGCTTAAATCCAACCACTCAACTTGTAGTGACGGAGACAGAAGGTGGAGAACACCAAAATTAAACAGCCCTTTCTGGATGAAGCCCATGTGAAAGGCTTCATGCAAAGTTCAGACACGAACTCAAGATGATCACAGGCAGGCAGCGGCCCACCCAGGGCTAAAACACATCGTATGAAATAGCAGCTCTTCTTAGATGAGCCTATTTTGTGCAGAAACATGAGTAAGATGCTGACGGACACAAAGATGCTCCTCATCTCAAGTGGGTCAAGCTGGAACTTGGCCCCTGTAGAGAATGACATCATACCTCTGCAGTGGCAGAACCCAACACCGAACTGCCGCAGGAGGACCTGCTGGTCAAGGTAAAGCTTTCTGGCCCAGAAGGCTGCTTCTTAAATAAATCTAAAGGGATAGTCGTCATCGCCAACAGAGCTAGAAAGACAGAAGACAATCAGGGAGCATTGTGGATGTTTCCACGGGGTTCCACCAAAGCAAAAGGGTCAGCGTGAATTGCTGCAGTGAGAACAAAGTTCTGATGTGGGACCCACTCACTTGAAAATTGTCTCATTCAGAACATTTTAGAAACCTCAATGTCATAAAGACAAAGGCTGAGGAAATGTGCCAGTCCAATGGAAGTTAATGATATGTGGCATATCTGAGGTAACATCTGAGCATAAAACAGCTGCTCTAAAGGCATCAGTGGGTCACCTGACGAAAATCAGAATAGAGGCCAGTAGATCAAAGAAGCTCTCAGTGTAGATCCTGGAAGCTGATAACCATGCGTGTATACAGAAGAGAATAGCACCTTCTCAGGAAATGCACACTGAAGGACCTAGGGGTAAACTTACCCTCAAAATGGTTCACACATTTACCCCCATGTGTGTGTGTCTGTGTGTGTAGACAGAGAGCGAGGGTACCCAGTAAGTGTGAGCATGAACAATAAAGGAAACCGGACAGAATGTAGAACATGTGTGTCTAAGTTTTACAGTGGTTCTTTGTGCTGCTTGTGCAAGTTTGAAATTTCATAGATCCCATCAGGTTGGACTGGGATGAAATTCTGACGAAGCCAAGAGGAGCGGCGGCCCAGAACTGGATGAGGCGGGGGCTCCTTCCCAGATGGCCGGCCCCACCCAGCCTCCCTCGGAATGTCGGTTCTCATCCCAGGACCTCACGACTGCAAATCAAGGAAATTGCCTCAGAATTCCTGCTGATAACTAGCAGCTAGAATTGCTTTTCCCTGGTCTTTTTGGCTTTGGGAAGTAACCAAATGGCTTGCTTTCATGGTTGGATAAATCAGGTAAGGGTCCCCCTCTCCCAATGTTGGTATATTTACAAAGATTTTTAAAAACCTTATAAATACTGAAACTTGTCAACATGCACACATGTTCAATGCAGAGAGCCAACTTCTCATTGCTGCTCTCTTGCATCTACAGCATGTGCTATGGCTTTTTTCATGAGGAAAAGCCAGCTGAAATCCAAAGACAGAAAGTAGGATGGTGGGTACCAGGGGCTGGGGGGCAAGGACTCGGGGAAGAGTTTAACGGAGGCAGAGTTCAGTTTTGTAAGATGGAAAGAGCTCTGGAGATGCCAGGGGTGAAGGTTGCATAATCACACTGATTTTTACATTCATAAAAGGTAAGGATGGTAACTTTTATGAGTACTTTACCACTATTAAGAAAAATCTACCAAGGCTAAGAGGATTGAGAAAACTGCTTCCCTAAGCAAAGAATGTTGAATAAACTATTTGGATATTGCTTAAAAAAAAAAAAAGCAAAAATCTGGTTGAGTATTTTTTCCCAAAATGTATAATTTTGTTAATAACCAAAATGGACTTTCAACCAAAGTTCCTTTGAGAATACCTGGAAGTGACTTGGGGAGGGGCTGGCCTCCCCTGCTGGGTCTCCCTTCTCCCAGCCTCCCAGGACCCTGATTAGGGCAGCTGGGTGACCCCCACAAACAGCAGGACCTTTGTCCACAGGCTCGACACACACCTTCTGAGGATCGCCCATCCTCTGAAATCTGCAGGTACAACTCCTTGGATTTAGCATTCAGCTCACTGCAGGAAGGAAAAAGAGCTGAGAACCCTTAAAAATGCTCAAGTATTTTCTGAAACAGTATTTTCTTCTGATTATAGAAAGGAATGCAAACCACCATCAGTATTTTAAAAACTATAAAGACCGTATTCAAAATATAAAGATTACCTGCAACCTTACTATCCAAAAATAGTTCCTGTTAACAGCTGGGGACTAGTCTCCTAAATTATCACTAATACTTTCTGGATGATGAAGGAAATATTCTATATAGATGCCAGCAAATACAGTGGCCACCAGCCACATATGGCTACTGGGAACTTGAAATGTGGCCTTAGTGCAAACTAAGGACTTAACTGTTTGATTTTAATTAACCAATAAAGAGCCACACATGGCTAGTAGTTACTGTTACCAAAAGGTGTAGCTATATAATTATCTACAAACAAAATATAGAATATAATGTACCTCTCTCCTCCTCTATAACCTATTTTTTTCACGTAAGATCTTTCCCTGTCAGTAACTACAGAGCAGTACTTTCAACAGGCATTTAGTATTCCACTATGTGGCCTTATGAGTTTATTTAGCCAATTCTTCAGTAATCAATCCTTAATAATGGGTCAGTAGTTTCAAATATTTCATAATTATAAACAAGCTCAGATAAACATACATATCTCTTTGTACACACAGTGTGATTATTGCCTTAGGAAGACTGTAATTGCCTGTCACAAAGTGTATGCATTTAAGATTTTCTTTTTTCTTAATATATGTATTGATGACCCCCAGAATGGTTATTCTAATTTACACATCCAGTGGCCATTCTCATTCTGTTATTCTTTACCAACCTGTAAAGTGAAAAAAGGATCTCTTTTGTTTAAGTCTGCATTAATTTATTTCTGAGACTGAACATCTTTCCAGAGGTTTCCACCTAGTTCAGGGATTTTGCCCAGTTTTCTAAATGAGTGCACAAATTTTTATTAATTATTTATAAAAGCTTTTTAGCTCTTTATAGTATACAGGGGACATCTTCAATTAATTTTTCTAATTATTTAAGTTTCAGAAAGCAAGCGGTTTCTCTAATTTTATAGTTACCACTTTACTGAAATATTATACAGTTTTTCTACTATTACTTCTCTCCTATGTTCATTATTATTTCTAATAGTTTTGAGTAGTTTAGATACACAGTATCTTCAAGTAATGATTAGTTTTACCTCCTCCTTTCTAGTACTTGCATATCATATCTCTTTCTTATCTAACTGCATTAACCAGTACGTCTAGAACAAAATAGTGGGTATCATTCTCTTGATTTTAGTGGGACTGCTTCTGGTACTTATCTGTTATAGTGATTTTTTAAATCTTATTAAATAAGTACCCAAAAATTTTGTTCTAATTACATTTTAAAAATTAGGAATGGGTATTGAATGTCACTGAACATCTTTTTGGGCACATGTGGAGATAAGTTTTCTCCTCTGACCTAGTGACACATTTAATTTCATGAACAGATCTGCTCACATTAAGCCATCCTTACATTCTTGGTAAGAATTCAGCCAGTCTTAGAGTACTATTTTTAATGTGCTGATGGATTCTATTTGATACGCTACTTAGGATTCCTATGTCACTATTTATAAATGGTCTATACTTTCCCCTTTTTCTGTTCTCTTTGTCAGATTTTGTTATTAATCAGAAGTTTCCATTTTGCCTTGGATGGTGTGTATTTCTACGGCAGGCAGGAGGCCCAAAATGGTCTCTTGTCACAACAGGATGTAGGTGGGAGGAAACTTGACACCAAGCACCACCTTCAGAAAGCCTTAAAATGCCTTTTAACTTAGAAAAATTTTTTTTTGGTATGAATAGTATTACAAAATGATTTCAGGATTGAATAGGTGTGGCTTTGGAAACCCAAGCCTGTGATGAACTAGGCTATACGCACAAGGTGAATTCTTCTTCCCAGGTGAGGTCAGTAGTGTTTTCTGCAAGGGCACTGGAAAACTTCTGAACGGGATCATTCAGCTGAACTACACACAAGGGGTTAGCATTGCCTACAATCGAACAAAGGGACATCAAATGACTTTTTATTTTTTAATAGCGATGAGACATTTTTGCATACAAAAGAGAGACTGAATCAAACACCTAGGGTCCTGCTCACCCGCTTCTGAGAGGGCATTCTTTCTTTCATTCGCTGTTTACAGACCCGCGAACCACTGCGTCTGCGGGTGAAAGCATCCTACCCACGCTTGAAACTGGCCAGCCTGGAAATCCGAGGTGCCCATGCTCCTCCGAGCGGGGACCCTCCCTGCGGGCAACATGATCACAGCAGTGATGTGGCCCTCACTTTTGGACAAGACTGCTTGCAGAGGAAGGGCATCTGGGATGACCCCTATGTGGGGATATCTCACCAAGAGCCCATTTCCTTACTTACAAAGATGTGTTTTTATACCTGAATCAGCTCAAAGACCTTTTCTGGGATATCCGATCCAAGTAACAGGACATTTTGCTAGTCAACAGTCGTTTCTACCTGAGGCGGTGTTTGCCCCTCGGCATGCAGCCAGGAGTGCACCGTGCAGTGAGTGCCCATGGGGATGTCCCGGCCCTTTACCACATGCCAGGCAGGTTAGACGCTCTACACACACTAGCGTACTCATCCTCACTATCGCCTTCAGGGGGCCACTCGGGACCAGGGAGCCCCGAGAGCCCCTCGCAGTCACCGAGCGGTGCGGTCTCAGGCAACTGCGAGGGCTGTCACCCAGAGGCACCCACGGCGAGCTCTGCAGTCTCGGGTGTTAAATGAGGCCCGCCTGTGCTTCGGAACAGGAAAAAACTCCTTGCAAATAACGGTAAGTAGCCCCTGACATTCTGGGACAACAGAAGAGCTCATTCCTATTGTCAGCAAAATTGAAGCGTGGTGGAAAGACATATCCTGTCCGAGGCTCCCGAGTGCCCAGGGCCTCAGCAGTGACGCAGAACCACCCAAGGGTGGCTGCTCTGCTCACCCTCCCTTGGAGGGCAGCTCCTCCCACACCAGAGGGCCGGCGTGGGGGCCGCTCAGGTGCACACCGGTCAGGGTCGCCTATCAAGTTTACAGGTTGGTACTGAAGGACAAGGAGAGCCCTCCACACCACGACGGAGGCAAAGCTGCCTGAGCGCCTTCCTCCCCTTAGCCTTCCCCGTGTGCAACCAGGACCGTACTGTAACTGTCTCACAGCACCGCAGGGTTCCTCTTCACTCAAAGGCAGGGATCACCCTGCGGTCCCCACTGGAGGGAGCCACAGGTGACACCAGAGGCTGCTGGGCCCCCCTGGCCATCTGCGGACCCCTGGGTCACTGCCACCTACCCGAGGCACCGGCGCCCTTCAGCAGCGAGGCTCGGATGTTCTTCACCACCAATCTGAGTTCATGAGCCCTCGGGGGCTTGGGAGGGCAGGGTTCCTGAGGAGGGGGTGAAGTGTTCTGCAGGCTCTGCAAAGAGACACAGAGCAGTGAGTCAGGGAAGAGGGGATGGCTGTCCGATACCCATTAGAGAGAATCCGGTGGCTTCCGGCAGTTCTGCGTGGGAGCTGACCCAGGCCTGCTCGGTGATGGTCTTCCCTCCTCGTGGAGATGCCTGCCGGCACTCATCAACCAAAACCATCTCCCTGCTCAGGAGCCTTGTGCATCCCAAATAATACAACTGAAGTCGCAATGCACTTTGCTGTGCATGCAGCCTGGGAGCAAAGCTTGCCATGGGTCCACACCCAGGCCAGGTGCCTGAGAGGGGGATGCCCTCTCTCCAGGCTGCAGGTGCCCACTGCCCACCAGCACGGAGCAGGACACCAGCCAGACATGAATGTGTAAGGCCACCAGCCTGTGACCACCACTTCCCATCACCAGGCAGACCTGCCACCAATGTAAGGAACAGCCAAGTATCATTCGGGTCTTGCACTAGAGAGGCAGAAGCAGATGGGACCAGCTTTGGTCATGCTGTCCTCAAGTCGGCATCGAGGCGTTTCCAGCAGAAAGCCTCCCCAAGCCTGAAGCACCCCTCCTGCAAACCGGCCTTTCCCAAGGTGGCTCCTGCCTTTCACTTATGGCTGTGAGCTCTCTTTAGAAGGACCTTCTAGGTGCAAACATTAGGGAATCCTGGAAAGGCCTCTCAGAGACATCACGCACCTCTGTGCAGGGAGAGCCTTCCATGGGAGGATCCAGGTGCTGATTTGATCTCAAGATCTTTTCGGGGGGAATGCTTGCATACAGCGTTCTGTAGGCCACAGTTTAGAAAACACCGTTCTGACCCTGGGCCAAAGAGGAGCTGTGCGAGCTGGGAGGCCAAGAAGCAATCACAAGAGCCTTCAGGTCAGGGTCCATGAGAAATCCACACTGGGATGGAGATGGAATGTTTTTTCCAATTGTGTATGTGTCATGGTTAATTTTGCATGTCAACTCAGCTGAGCCATGGGTGCCCAGGTATTTGGTCAAACATTACTCTGGGTGTGTCTGTGAGGGTTTTCCCATGAGATTAATGTTTAAATCATTAGACCAAGTAAAGCAGATTGCCTTCCCTAACATGTGTGGGCCTGAACAGAACAAAGTTCTGCCCTCCCCTATACAAGAGGGAATTCCTTGTGCCTGCCTTTGCCCTGGGCTTCAGCTTTCTCCTGTCTTTGGATTCAAATGGAAACTGTCTGGAGCCTGCTGCCCTTCAGAATGAAATCACACCATCCTCCAGCTTGCAGGCCCGCCCTGCAGTCTTGGGACTTCTCAGCTCCCATAATTGCATGAGGCAACTCCTTATGGTAAATCTCTTCTTATATATTATTAACTAATACATTTCATATATAAACATATAGTTGGCTCATGTGATTATGGAGGCCATTATTATATAATAGGGTATTTATATATATATACATATGCAATATACACACATAATCTATAAGATACACATATCCTATTGGTTCTGTTTCTCCGGAGAACCCTGATCAATACAATATGGATGCTATTTTGGTATATGAATTCTAGATATTTACTTAAAAGTGGTATTTTACTTTTAGTAGTCACCTTTTTTTTTCTGAATCCATGCATTCTAAAAATACACTACTATTTTGTGAAGTTTCTCAAATTTTGACATTAAAAATACATTTTCATATTCAAAATGATCACGCCCCTCTGATCTAAAACAGATCATCAGGATGGAATTATTAAGAGAGCAGCTGAGACTCTGCTCTCACCTCCTGGGAAGCCTGGCCTGGCCTCCAGGGGCGCTGAGCCCCACCCTACCCTGAGGCCGCCGGCCCCTGGGAAGCCTGCACAAACATCCCCCTAACCGCCCCCCATGTCTGCAAATACCATCCACTCCTCTCTCTGCAAAGCCCGCCTCTTCCATCCTAATAATCTCCAGTACCCAGGGCTTATCACAGAACACCGATCGACTGACACTCATCTGACAAACTGAAGAGATTTTGTCTCCAGACTCCACCCCACGGCCGGTGATGCCGGCCCTAATGAGAACCAGAGGCCAAATGCCTGCATCATAAAAATCATATTAAAAGTTTTGTTTTCCATCTGACTTTGCCAAGAGCTGTATGATAAAGATGGATCTCTACCATGCCACATAAAAATACTGGAAATAAAAAAAACAAGTTTATTTTTTTAACTTATTTTTTTAACTTATTTAACTTATATAGTTTATATATATTAACTATAACTATAAATTCATATTTTGCATAATCATAATATAAAGATCAGCTTGTCACTGGTAGAATTAATTTACCTCAAGCCAAGGTTTTTAAATGTGTTTCCAATGAAGATTTGAGAGACGCAGTCTGGTGAGGCCAGCCAGGGCAAGCACCCCGGGCACCAAGTCGGCCAAGGTGGCACCTCACCAGGCTGGTGCAAGAGGGCCCAGCACGGGGGGAGACAGACAGTACAGAAATGGGGCCACAGCGGGATCCCCTCATTGTCCCACATGTGCCCAAAGGGGATGGCCCTCCAAGGGGCAGACGCCACTGGGAGTAGGGCCGGCCATCAGCTGCCCCTGGGCCTGGCTACGCAGCCTCAGTCAGTGCAGAGAGCCTCACTCTGCTGCTTCAGGGGCACATTCTCACTGCTGCCCGGGTTCCCTGGAACCTCAGTCCTGGAAGGGTGAGGCCTAAGACAACAGGCTCTGTGTGGAGAACCAAAGCCAAGATTTGGCTCCTCAAAAGCAGGGGGTCAGGGCCAATTAGGGTCGGACTATGCTGAGTGACATAGACGCCTCTTCCTCTTCTTTCCACTCCAAGGGCTTTGAATTCAAGACTTCATCCCCGACCATGGTTCTTAAGGACCTGCAAGCATTGGTTCAATCTTGCCCTGCCATGGGGTGGAGCAAACCTGCAGATCCTCCTGGGGAGGTGGCCCAGGACCCCAAGAACCACCTACCTGAACGTCCCTGATGTCCACAGACTTGGTGCTCAGAAACACTGAGGGAGAGGTGGAGCTAACCAGCTGCTTCAAAATATCCTTGAGAGCTTCCGACACTGCATTTGCCTCAACCACCTGGTCCTGCAGCAAGAGAAGGAAGTTGCCAGATGACAGCAGGACCTGGACGCGAGGAGAGGCTGGGCAGGCACACTCAGTGTGGCTCGGGGTGCAGCAGCTCCGGGTGGCACATTAGGGCAGGCGATGCACGCTCCTACCTGGAGAGCAGACTCTCCCTACTCACCTCAGGAGTAATTCATGCTGCTTATTTCAGGAAATGGGAAAAACAAACCTATGTGCAACACAAAAACGTTTGTATTTCTCTGTGTATCCCTCCACTCTTCCCCCAAACACATAAACATGTATTTTATCTTTCCTGAATGTCTTTTAGTGTTTTTTTGAAATTAGAAAGTGTTCAAATAAATGAAAAAGCCATCAAGAAAGAACAGGAGCTTGTGGACCAACAACAAAGCTAGACAGCTTACGTTACTATAGACTCAACACTTAAAACCCAGCAGAAAAGGGTTCTTGTGTTCTAGAATGTTCACAGCCCCACTGGAAACTACCTAAGTATCCCGTCAGAAGCTAAACAGATAACTAACTGCGGTGCAGTCACACAATGGAATCCTTCCAGCTCCGGAGGACTTGACTTCCACCAGGACCACAGACCTACCAAAAACCTTCCAGCCCGAGGGCTGGACTCTTTGCAGAAATCCGTCTGTGGTGTCCCTACGATAACTGGCTGGCCAGGCCTTGTTACAGCGAACTCAGCCTAAATCTGCCCTCTATTAAACTCCAGCTCTCTGCCAGGAATGCTGAGAATAATCAAAATAGTTTAATACTTATATCACTCTTTGGGTGTGTCAGGCTTGATTCTGTGCACTTGTATGTATTAACTAATTTAATCATCACAACTGCCTTGAATATCATAACCCCCATTTTACAGTTGAGGAAACTAAGGCCCAGAGAAGTTAATAACAGGTGTAGGGTCACACAGCTCATAAGTGGCAGAGCTGGGAAACCTTGGCATTAAGGATCCAGGGTCTGCACTTCTTACAACCACTATGCCATCATCTACTCTTCGATAAGTCTTTGATATACTTATCTTTTAAAAAATTGAGATGAAATTGAAATAACATAAAATTAACCATTTTTAGGTACACACTTCAGTGGCACTTAGTGCATTTACAGTGCTGTGCAAACATCACTTCTACCTAGTTCCAAAATATTCATCAATGTCCCAAAAGCCCAGGGCCCATTAGCAGTCACCCCATCCCTCGCCACCCCCAATAGCCCCTGGCAACCACTGCTTGGCCTTCTGTCTTTATGGATCTGCCTGTTCTGGGCATTTTATAGACATGGAATCATACAGCATGTGGTCTTTTGTCTGGCTTCCTTCACTGAGGATCATGTTTTCAGGATTTGCACATAGTGGAACATGTGTCTGAACATCTTCTTTATGGCTGAGTAATAATACTCCACTGTGTGGACAGCTTCATTTGTTTACCTACTTAAATCTTTTTTAACCCCCACAATTTCTCCTCACTTTACAGAGGAGGAAACCAAGGGTGAAAGATGAGTTTAGGCGCTCAGATGTCAGAGTTCATCGCCTGCTCAACCCCCAGAGCAGCAGACTTGGGAACCTTCCTTAAAGACCTCCCCTGCCCCCAGGCCACACCGCCCACCAGGAGGCCCAGTGGGGCTGCCTTGAGTCTACAGAACCGCTCCACTGGGGAAGTCATGCTTCTCATTAATAAAAGAGTACACCGGGCCCTGGCGGGGAAGGTGGGAAGAACACACACCATACACCGTCTGGGTGAGAAGGGGAGAAGCTGTGTGCAGGGGGCGGATGGGACAGAAGGACGGGGGTGGAGATTAGGCTTCTAAGTGTAACATTTCATGTAAATTTGACTTTGGAACCATGTTAATATTTTGCAAATTCAAAAAATATGTAAGTCAACAACAATTGGGAGCAAAACCTAAAACTAAATATTAAAAGAAGCAAATGCACTTAACTAATGTCGAGTTGGTAACACAACCACACGGAAAAAAATTAATTCATGTAGTTCTGAATACAGAACTCTATCCCCTCAGCCAAATACATTCTGATACAAAGGCCAGGAGAACAATCTCAAACTTTGGCAGGTTTGATGCCAGTAGTGGTGTTGGGGGTGCAGTTTACAAAAATGTTTTGTGTATATTGTTCTCCATTGTGGGAGAAAGGAGATACAGGTTTCGGAAGGAAGTGGAAAAAGGAAATGACCTGGCATCAAGGGAAATACTTAATATGCATCCCTCATATATCAAAACAGCCAGGCAAAGGGTGCAATTCTGATGCATGCAAGTCAAAGGATTATAATGCAAACTTACTCGTAAAAAAAAACAAACAAACTGTATCCATCTACATCAAGGCACGACAGGTTAACATTTATGAACTACTGCAGTGGTACCTCAGCAGTCAAACAAGAGTGTGGAGTATCATAAAGCCACTGCTGAGGAATAACCTAGGCACTGAAGCCTTTGGACTGATGATTTTGCAGGATCTCTCCAGCAACTGCAGGCATGACACCATGTGACTGACATGCTCACTCCCTGCCCCCAAATTCATGGTCTTCAAACATGAAGACCGTGGAAAGCAGGGAGAAGACTGCCTCCGGACTTAGATGCAGTTTCAAAAGCCATGGACGGGGTCTGCCCTTGGGAGCCAGCCTTGTAGACTCAGCCCGAGCTGGAAGCAGGCGCTGCAGGCCAGGAGAGAGGACTGAGGACCTAAGGATGGGGCAAACGAGGACAACCCAGGTCTCAGGCCCTCCATGGGCCTCGACCTCAGCTGCCCAGGAGAGCTTTAAACACCTGCAGGGGATGGGGGCCCGCTTCAGGAGTTTTAAAGCTGCCAGGTGACTCCAGCTGAGGGCCCTAAATCCATGGGGGCCCTCCAGTCCTGCCCCCACTGCCCCTGGATGAAGGAGGGGCTGCACACGTCACACACGCTCACGGACTGACCTCGCCCGGCACTCTGGGCTGGACTGCGACGGCCGTCTCGGGCACACTGATGAAGGACCACTTGATCTGAATGTCTTCCTTCTTCTCCTTCATGTGGAGTTCCAGCTGTGAAAAACCCAGTTACCAGGAGGCTGCCTTCTCCCTGTGCGCCGCCAGCCTTTCTCTGCCTCCACGACCACCCAGAGAGGAGACTCAGCACAGGGGCCTGAAGACTGGGGTCAGGAAAACTCTGCAGTCTGTTAAATGAATGGTCCTCTGTGCCCTACCCGTCTCTTCTGGGACTATCTCTAAGGTGTAAAGGATGAGGGAACAGAAGGGAGTGGATGCTCAGCCCAGCCCCACAGCTGGCCGTGGCCACACATTCCCTGAGGGCTGTGTCCAGACCCCATTCTCCTCCTCTCCGACTGGGCCTCCACATGACCCCAGCTGGGCTCGGCCTCTCACATGCTCCATCCGACTCTACCCGGAATGATGCCCCTCCAGACATCCACGCTCCAGCCCTGTGACCCTGTAGATGTTTTACCTTACTCAGCAAAAGGGGCTTTGTGGCTGTGACCAGGGAAGACCCCCGATCCTGGGTTATGCCAGTCAGCCCAGCAGAATCACACGAGCCATTACGAATGGGACACGAAGGCAGAGGAGCAGGCCAGAGAGGAAGACGGAGGAAGGATGCCAGGCGCCTGGGAATGAGGTGCCTCGAGAAGCTGGGAGTGGCCGTCAGCACTACGACCAAGGAGCTGAGTTATACCAACAACCCAATGAGCAAGGACACACATCCTCCGGAGCTTCCAGAAGGGATGCTGACAGAGGCCCTGGCTGGATGCTGGACCTCCAGAACGGCAATAATACACTTGTGCTGTTTTTAGCTAAATGTGTGATTTGTTTCAGCAGCCACAGCAGGTCAGTACACACCCACCCTTCAGTTCTTCAGCCCGATGCTCTAAACCAAAACCCACCCCTCCCCCAGGCCCAAGGAATGGGAAGAATGGGCAGCTTTAGGCTGTATTTCTGACCGCTGGGGACTCTCACCTCATGCTACCAACAGGGTGAGAGAAAGGATACCCCATGATTCTGGGTAATTCTAGAAAAAGTGAGCTTTAATTTCATGGCTCCAGGGTCCCTGAGTCACCCCCACCGGCAGGTGGAGGGAGGCAGTGAGACCAGTTGCTGGTCCCTTCAGGCACCTTCTATGGAAAGAACAAAGGAGCTGAACACCCCTGCCCTGCCTTCACATTAATAATTTACCAATCTCCAGCTTTGTGAGGTGATCCACAGACTGACAGGATTTCAACTGTGTTGAGATCAAAGATACAATCGTGTCACTTGTGTCTGAGCTGCATAAAATGGCACATAAACACCACCTCAGAAACGTCACACACGTCACACATGCTTGATGAGTGTTTGTGGTCCTTGCTGGACTCGGTCCCAAGCAAGCATCAAATGTGGGATAAATGTGTCCCAGCCACTGCCATTATTTTCTAGCTACCCTGTCCAAAATACTTGGGGAAGCAGGGAGTCGTTACCATCTAACACATCCAGGAAGCCAACCCTGAATGCCCCCGACTCTTAAAAAGCGGGTGTCACTGGGGTGCAGTTGAGAGGGATAGATTTCAGGACAAAGCTGGCCAGGCATCCAGGCAGCTGAAAAGTCGTGCTTGCCCGGGTCACCTGAAACCGTGTCTTTGTAAGGGAGGCATATAGAAGAGCATCGTCCCCATGGCTGAGAGTCCTGTAGGAGGGGGGCTCATCCCCAAAACTAGCACTAAGCACAAGGACAGAGGAGAGGAAGTGGAGTAGAATCAGCAGTGACCCCTACCACAGGCCAGAAATTCACACTAGCTAAACGGGAGCTCCAGGGAACTTCTGCTTAATGTGAGAGATGCATCGTCTGGCTGCTCAGACACCCGGGAACGTCACTAATAAGGCTTTTACCACCAGTATATGTGTCTCTCTATGTAACTGCTACATATATATAATCATTGATATTATACATATCTAATAACAATGTGAAATATAAAATAAAAAATTATAGATTATAAGTCTATTGTAAGTCTATTTTCAGAAAAATAATGTTAATATTTTTTTAACTTATAAATTTTAACTTACAGATACAAGTCTTGAAAGTTGACTTTTTCAAAAACTAAAAAGAGACCTGCCCAGTGCGGCCCCTAAGCTGGTTTTCCGGGGACAGTAGGCTTCTGAGGCCTCCAGCCTGACTCTGAAACAGGGCCCCTTTCCTCATCTCGGACCCCAGTTACCTTATTCTATCCATCAACAACTGACCTGCTGAACTACGTGAGAAATCCTTTATCTCCCAAATTCGGTAGACGGGCAACTTCTGAATCATTATATACATACACAGATGTGTGTATACATGTTTGTATATATGCATACGTGTGTGACATATGTGGGTATAGGTGTAGATGCACCTGTGTGTACATGTTTGTGTGTGTGTGTGCATATGTGTGTATATATACATATACATGATATGCACACACCTTTTTTTGGTTTCCTACAAACATGATATAACATGGAAGGTTATAGTCTGGAAATTATAAAGTAAGTGATTAATAAAATCATGGGTATTCACAACCTCGTGATCACACCATGCTCACCCAACAGGTGTACAAGAACTCTTTCCCATGACCACACACCTGCCCAATAGTACCTGTAAATGTACTGGCGAGAGCCGTGCAACATGCAGCTGGCGTCTGGCGTCCGCGGCCGAGGCAGGCCCCGCGCTGACCAGGAACTCGATGGCATCACCCACCACGTGACAAGACACCACCTGAATGAGGGACAGGACTGTACTTTACAAATCAGCAGAGACAAAATTTCAGAGTTTCAAACTGGGATAAATACCCAGACTCACATCTTTTCTATATGTAGTAGTTTGAAAACTAGAAACTGTATTTCACATCTTTTCCCTCCTGATGGATTTCTCAGAAGCTCAGAAACTCAGAAAGTGTTCAATTTCTCCAACCAGCTGATTTTAAATTCCCCAGGCATGTCCACATTCATAGGGAGTAAAAGCCACTAACCATCTTTTCTCACTGAAAATGAGACTTAACAGAAAATAAGTTTTAGATATGACATGGAAAAAAATTCTAAAGTGTACCCACAACACAACGAATTGTTTCTATAATTTTTAACCTATTGTGGTTTTCAAAGACATGGGGAAAATTCCAAGAACATATGCAGTATTAAACAGTTACAAAATTAGGCAGCCCTAACAAAACTAGGATCACAGAATGAGCACATTTAGGGGCCTACAAGGCAAAGACAGGTCATTCCCTCGAGAATAAGGCAGACCATCTCCCGGGATGAATCTCAGAGCGCTGTAGAGGGATGACTGTGACAGCTGTTTCCCCACAAAGAAATACCTACAGAATCCCTCTAGAGACCAGATCGGGGTCAAGCCCTTCATAGGGGTCACCCACCCTCCTGGCGGAATGCCAAGCCAGCCCAGTGAGGGATGACTCTGGGGCCAGGTGCCAGGTGTGTGCAGACTGGGAGGAGGGGCGGTGGGGAGGCGCGAGGGGACCCAGCAGACGGCCCGCGTGTCTGGCCAAGGTCAAGACATCAGAAGGCTGAGATGACAGTAAGGCAGGATGGAGCCCCACATTCCCAGGGGACCTGTTGACCCCACATTGGAGGCTGTCACACAGGAAGGAAGAAAAAAATTATTTAATTCTATGGTGGATTTATTAGAATCTAATATATCATGTGGAAAGATAATCAAAACAATTCCTCAGTCGGGGCTGCTATTCGACAGTTTGGGATGGGACGGTCTGCCCCGTCCCTTTCTCACACCTGGCTAACTCCCTCCTCCCCACACCCTGCTGCCCTGGGCCCAGGTCCCCCCACTCAGGGCCTAGCTGCCCCCTCCAGCAAAAACCTGTACACAGGGCCCCCAGGAAGGAGTGACCTTGACGGCACAGAACTGAAAAGGAAATCATGCCTTTGCTCACTACCAGCAAAAGATTGCACCAAACTTAACTTCCACCCTTTCTTATAAGGCTGCTCTTGGAAGACTGATTTGTGATTTACATGGGTCCGTGACAGATCTTCATCATGTTTCTGCATCTCCGGGGTTCACAAAAGGTTGGAACAAAAAAATGTTTGTTTAAGAAATGTCGTCTATTCATTTTAAAAATAAATGCTCTATAAACAATCCTGTTTGGAAGGAACTTATTTTAATGCCAGATGAGTTAACACACACAGTGACCCGGCACAGAGACAATTCGCTGTTCTTTCTCTCCATCACCCAAACCTTCTTACCAGTTAAAGTAAAAAAAAACAGACAATCACTGGTTTACTCCTATACTACCAATGACTGGAACCTTCTTTCTATAATAAGCTAATTAGAATTGTAGCAAGAAAACTGACAGTTTCATTAGTGCCTTGACAAGCAAGCAAGAATCTGCTTGCCCTTTGCATCCAGTTCCACAAAAGCTTTCCCACAACTCCATTCCTTGGTATGCAAATGGCCCAAGCACTGGATTAAATTAACAAACAAATAAGCAAACAAATGAAGATGTAGAAAGACTTTGAAACTTCTGGGTCAAGACTCCCAAGGTCACAATTACTCTTCAAGTCACATCAACAAAGTGCCGTCACTAAAAATGGAGTAGTCACAGGTCCAAACGCCCTTTCACAGAGACCCCCGCACCAGCCTCCTGCCCCTGGACCCTCGAAATAAAACCCACCGCACAGATCAGCCCTGGCCTCCCTGTCGTGTACAGCTGGAAAAGCTGATTAAAACAGTCTGAACCTGCTGCAACATTGCAGTATAGCCATCACACAATGCCACTCCTGACCCCATGCATCCCATTGGAGGGACAATGATCAGGGCCAAAGCCTTTTCCAGGCCAGCCTCTGCCCCTGCCACCCTGAGAATAATAATGTCCCATTTGTTAAATGGCAAGAACAAAAGAGAAAGGTTTTACAAATAAGTAATCTTCTTTCGGTGCATTACGGTGTTACCCACAATGGGAATTAAATTCTCTTAACCCCAGCAAACAGGGGCGAGGCCTTCGCTGTCCCTCGCGGAGCGGCAGGAGGCAGGATCCCTGAAGCAAGGTTAAGTGTACCCCTTCAGCCAGCTGCCCTTCCTAAGTGGCCAGAAGGTGGAGGTTTGACATCGACTTGAATACAGATGAACAGGAGCAGACTCTGATCGTGACCCTAGAAACTCCCCACCCGAGCATTAACTCTCTATGAGGATTCAACTGAGCTCCTCAGAGTCACCCAATTACATGGAGCTGTTTAAATCCGCCTGCTAAACCCTTCCTGCTTGCCCTCCCTCTGAAGCTGTCTGGCAGTTAACACTGGATTCTCAACGCTAAAAAGAAACAATCTCTTATCTACGGTGCAACTTGGAGAACAGAAAGGAAGCCACAGCCCCAGGGCAGGACTCAGCCCCCCAGCTTTATTCCTGAGATGTTTTTCCAAAGCAAGCACAGTACCCCTCAGTTACATAAACCATTTCAAAATCATGCCATAGGAGGCTGAACAGGCTATATCCAGATAAAGCGCCTTCCCCTCTGCCTAAAAGGGTGTTTTCTGGAGGGTGGGCTTCCTGTGGTGAGGATCCCAAAGGTAGAGCCCCTGAGCCAAAGGCACACCTGGGCTGACAGGTGGAGGGGCCGAGTGTCCCTGGTCCACCCCGGGGTGGAGAGGGAAGGCAGCCGACGGAATTACCACCACCAGATGTGAACATGAGTACGTCTCATCATACCTGGAACGGCCACATGGAGGGGCCTCGGTCCCTGTTTTTGTGTGCTCTCTCCAGCTTCGAGATCTTAAACAGCCACACACTTATGCAAGTAGGTCTTATCTCGAAAGCGTATTCCTTTCTTTAGATGTGGGGCCAAAGCACTCCAGGCCTATGTTCCAAGTTGGGCTGTTGCTGGCCACCGGGGGAGCCTCAGGTTCTGCGATCCTCAAGGCCCCTCCTCCCCGGTTCCTTCAGGGAAGCCACTCATACAGCCTCAGCTCTTCTTAGAACACTCCGGAGAACTGCAAATAATTTAATTACTCTTGTCTCCAAAAGAACTGAGAGCACAGCCGCGAAAACGCATCTGAAAGGGTGACATCCCGGAGCGTCTTCCACTGTAAGCACATCACAAAGCATCCTGTGGAAAGAACTCCACAGGAAGTGGAAGCAAAGCCCCTGCGCCCGTCAGAGGCCCCAGAACCACAACCTAGCCTGGCCTCTGTGAGCATCGGGAGACAGCAGTTCTGCTATTGAATTGCAATCCTACCTGGAACAGAAACGCAGTTGTAAAAGTAAAGCCCACGAGCACTAACTTATCAGAACATCTGTCAGTTCATCCTAACAGCCCGCTTGTTCACAATATGCGGCTGGAGCTGTGTCGCTCTCCAAAACCAGAGGAACAATGTGCAAAGATGCCAGCAGCAGAACCCAGGACACCAGCAGAGGCCCAGCGTGGTCCTGCTTGAGGGGCAGTGCCTCGTACAGAGGCCCAATGGGGTCCAGCTCAAGGGGCGCTCCTCGACCAAGGGCTTCAACACCCCAGCCCTGCAGCGCGCTGTCCCTTCTCTTGTTGGGACTGTTCAGAGTGACAGCAAGGCTTTTCAGTGACCTTACAGGGCCCAGGGGTAGTGCTACTACACAATGTGGTCTCACAGGGGCCTTCCTTAGATTGGAAATCTGTTTGTCAACACGTTTTCTTCCGCCAACTGGATATATAGAAGAAACATACAAGACATTTCCTTTAAATGAAGGCAGGAGGGAACGGGGTCTTCTCCAGGCTGGCGGGTAGTGCTCCCCGCCTGGGGTCAGGTCACTGTCACACGGCCCCCATGCCACCGTTCTGCATTCTGACACACCAACAAAACCCAGCCTGGCCCCTGCTGTGTCCAGGCGAAGTCGGGCTGTTACCCGGGCTGACTCAGTCCAGGGCTCCATGCACCGTGACCCAAACAAGTAAGTGGCCCTCCCTGGAGACACTGCTATCATTTGGGAATGACTCCACACTAGGCCTCAGGGGTGGGGTGTCCAAATGAGGAATCTCCACACCTGCCCTTCGAAAGACCGCAGTTCAAAACAATTTCACAACCTGCTAGCATATCAGCATAAATACTAGGTTAATGGGGTACCTGGAATCCCATGTCACACATAACAACAACAAAAAAAGGTCAACAGAGCTGCTGTCTGCAGGTAGAGACAAACACGTACCGCCCAGGATGCTGCCCTGCAAACTGAGGGTGCCGCCGAGGCCTGGAGAGCGCGGAGGGGACCCCAGAGGCCCTCACACGTAGACAGTTAGTCCACAGGCACACAGCAGGCCACCGCCGCCCAGTGCCGGCCGCAGGGCCCCCCTCACAGTGCGCAGTGAGACCCAGGGAAATTCCCTGCAGTCACCCGAGTGCTGATGGCCGCTCTGGTTTTACAGAACCAAAGGCTGGTTAGCGCCTTTCAGTTCTCCTTCGCCGTGCCGTGGGGCAGGAATGAAATAATAGTGAAAGTGTAACAAACCATAGCCACCACCCTGACGAGCTCACTTCTGGAGGCCCTGGCTGCTACCACACAGTAGCTCTCCGTCGCCTTGGCCAAGGGACCTGGCCTGCTTGCCTCGGTTTCCTACTCTGTCCAATGGGTATATTTGTGGGGCAGAGGGGTGCCCAGGGCTCGCCACACCCTATAGCCTCAGGAGCTATGATGCGCAGGCACCTTGCGGGGCACACACAGGCTGTTCCCTCATTCTTTCCACTCCAGGGAGGGAGTCACAGCTTACGCACAAAGAACCTACAGCTCAGGGAGACAGAAGCGCCCAACCAGCCCAGAGCCAGCCTGTGTCTGGGGCTTCTCAGCTGGCCCTTTCTCCAGGCTGGGTGGCTCATTACCTGGATTTAAACTCAAACCTACACTGGATCCTGTACCATTAGAAGCCTCTATTTATTTACAAATGGCACTGAAAACAGAGGTAATTAATGCCTTTCACAGGATACCTGGCCTCAGGCCAAGAAAGTCAAGGTCACTCACTGTCTCCAAAGACTGCTCCAGCACAAAGGGCAGAGCTCGAGGGCACCAGCTTGCTTTCCAAGTGTTACATTCAGAGACACTTAACCATGCTTCCTAAAGGCAATGTGTGGCTTTCTCAGTCAGTGTCCATCATCACGCCGCCAAGCCCTGATTCACGTTCATTGAATTCACCTTTATAGACCTCATGCCTCCTCGGACTGGAGCACGGACCTTTAGAACCCATGGCTGTGCCATGGAAGGGCGACTGTTACATCCTGTAGAGGAAGAGCTGGCTCTCAGGCCACCTGCAATCCAGAAATAAAGGTTTTCTTCTTTTGAATTGCACATTCTGGAGTAAACCTCTCCCTCTGGACGTGAGGAAAGAGAATGTAGGTAAAAACTTGTTGCTCTGATGTAAAATAATTACAGTCTGGGAGAAATTAATGTGCTCAGCAGTGTTGAGCCTGGAAGAGAAGGCAGAGATGGCCCCGGAGAAGAGTTTAAAGGTGACAGCTGCCTTTGGGGCAGAGAGCCCCACTGGGGATGTCCGGGTGCCTGCGCACAATAGCCCTGGTGACTGGGATGCTTCCAAGCACCAGGAAAGAAACCCTGCCTGGCAAGCACAGTCTCCCCAGTCCTGGAAATTCCCTTAGGAAAATGCCACAACACCTGCCTGGTTTGCTCCTCATGACAGCCTGATATTTGGTCTTTGTCCCTAGTTCCTAGCACGCAGATACTAAAACCCTTGGAGTCTGCAGTGATAAGAGTTTGCTAAGGAGATGACTGGTGGCCAGGGCCCCTAGATAGCTTCAGGATGGGGGCTGGTTATCCGCATAACCAAGACAAGATTAGAGGTTGGAATTTTCAGCCCCATCCCCAACCTCTGGTCAATCATCAGGGCCAGCAACTTAATCAACCGTGCCTGTTGTTAAAGAGAAAACCAACTACAGGCCCAAAGATGGAGTCACTCATGTTAATGGCCCTCTGTCAGCAAACCAAGACTTACTACCTAACCTAATGATAGGTTCAGCAACCCCCACACTCAGCAACATGACCTTTAACCAGTCGTCATGGAATTTCCTGATCAGCACTAGGAAATTTACTGATAGACCCCTTCCATTCCCTTTAGGAGAATGACCTTGCACAAAACAACGGATTCTCTGCTGATAAATTTCCTTTTTCAACTCCCTCTCTACTTTAAAAAAAACTTTCCTTCTCTGCAGCTCAATGGAGCTCCCTTCTACTTGCTAGATGGGATGCTGCTCAATGATAAATCAATTAGTAAAGCCAATTAGATCTTTAGATTTATTCAGGTGAATTTTGCTATCTAACATTATATAACGAAACCTCCATAGAAACCCCTGAGCAATGGAGTTTGGAGAGCTTCTGGGTTAGTCCCCATGAGGACCTGCCAGGAGGGGGTGCACTCCAAGGGGCCAGGGAAGCCCTGTGCCCTTCCCGGCATACCTGCCCCACGCATCTCTTCCACTTGGCTGTTTCTGAATTGTAACCTTGATTATAAACTGGTAGTAGTAAAAAAACTGTTTTCCTGAGTTCTGTGAGCTGTTCTAACAAATTATCAAACCTGAGGAAGGGTGGGAGCCCCTGAATTCATAGCCAGTTGGTCATAAGTACAGGTGGCCCAGACGGGATTGGCATCTGGTCAAAGACAGGACTGCACACTAACCGCCTGGTCCAGGCTGGACGTGGCCCCATCATTAGCTCCAGTGCCATCCATGTGTCCCCTGTCAGGGCTGTTAGATGAGAAAGACAAGGCCTGACGCGGTGCAGTGCACTTAGACAGGGGAGGGATAATGACTTGGAGATCACACATTGTATTTCTTTTATAACTTCTGTTTGTGGGCCCAAGATCTGTTAGTTTCTTCCTTCTCAAACAGACAGAGAGAACGAACACATGACCACCTTAACATAGGATTCCGTGTTAAGTCTGGAGCCCAGGGGCTGGGAGGAGTAGATCCTAGGACACCACTGTCCTGCCAGTATACTCAAGACCACCAGCTCCTGAGGCAACAGGAAAGAGGGGCCTCAGTGTGTCCTCACTTCCATTTAATACAGGGGTGCCAGGGAACCTGCCATCGGGCACACACCGCAGAGAAATTCTGATTAACTTGGCTTGATTCCTTTGCAAAAGGGAAATGTGCTATGTCAACCAAGACACTTGGTTGTGCCAAGAGTGGAGAAGGCTGTGCCATGTACAGGATCTGGGCACCCAGGGTGTCCTGACAGGGGGCACTCCCACTGGTGGGCAGGCACCTGGGCTGCTGAGTATTTCTGTGACATTTGACCTCCAGACTCACTTTCCCACCAGGCTCAGAGGCCTGGTGGGGGTGGGAGGACCTGTCCCAGACAAGTTGGCCAGCTTGCCCGACGCCACCATGACAAGGCAAAGACAAGTCCTCATTTGGCCAGGAGAACATAAAGGTCAAGAAGGAAGAATTTGTAAAACAAAGCAAGATTCTGTGTGCACAGTTCCACTTGTCTGGGGTACAGGAAAAGCTTCTGGGAGCACACTGTGGTGCGCGGGGGTGGGCGGCAGTCCCATCTGGGGGAGCAGCAAAAGGAGAGCACAGATTTTTTTTTCAACTTTACACACTTCTTTTACTGCTTTCAGCTTTTTAATGAGCATGCACTATTCCTTTAATTATATTAAAACACAATTTAATCACTTTCTAAAGATACTTTCTGGCATGATATATCAAGACCTTTAAAAATTCTAGTGCTATGTCCACATCTCTGCTCCCTCCTCTATACCTCTGGGCCAACCCTGAACACTTGGTACTTCCCTTGATTGGAATTCTGTCAGGAAAGTACGAATACAAAGGGACTTCACC
Source organism: Manis pentadactyla (assembly GCF_030020395.1). Lineage (NCBI taxonomy): Eukaryota > Metazoa > Chordata > Mammalia > Pholidota > Manidae > Manis > Manis pentadactyla. The sequence goes on from NC_080019.1 coordinate 193,725,938, forward strand.
CCTCCTTGTCAAGAAGAGAGAGGGCTCTGGCTGCACAGGTGGCGGGGGTGGCGGGAAGGCAGTCAGGCCTGCAGCGCTCCATGCCCCAACCCCCAGCCTGTAAGCTCGGGCACAGACTGTCTGCTCGCATGCACTGTGCTGGCCTCAGCATTCTGCCCTGTGGCCGCCACTTCCTAGAGACTTCCCCCCACTTGTTACAGGAATTATATAGCTGGGTAGCTCCAGCACCGGCAAGGAGATGCTGCCTGCACTCTGGCCCAATTCTGGAATGCCTGGACCAGCTGAAGGGGGCATACCTACACCATAGCAATTTCACACCCACCCTGGAGATGCCCCCATGCTTGGGGGGGCAGAGTGAGGAGACAGTGAACACTCAAGTTCACTGCAGGTAACAGAGAGAGAAAGCAACCTAAAAATCCACCAGTAGGAGATGCAGAAAGCAGTCTGGTCTCTCCAGAATCCCGACCTGTAGTTAAAGCAGATAAACTAGAGCTACATCAATCAACCTGGGTGCATCTCAACATCACCACATTCTATAAAGAGAAAACTGGTTTTAAAGTCATACGTACAAAATGATAAATGTTTTAAATGCACGAGCAATGCTCTAGCTAAGACAGGAGGGGTCACACAGGTGGGTTTCCAGGGCTGGCAGAATGCTCTCCTTCTCGACCTAGGGTCACACAGGTGTCCTTTCCCAACTGCGAATCATATGCATTTTAACTCGATAATAAAACATAGATTGATACAAGGGTGGGCCTTATATTTAAGAAAGTTTCTTAGGATTTTTTACGGATACTTTTCATTAAAAAAAAATCTTTAAAGTTATTTATGGTTATTTGACCACTCTCATAAGTAATTTCAGCCTATGAACTGCTAGCAACTGCAAAATGAACTCCACATAACATCTAAATGACTCAAGCTATATAGACATCATGTTGAATACTTATGTGTACACATACAGAGAGAAGAATTTTATTGAGACAGAATTCACATACCATATAACTCACCCATTTAAACTGTACCATTACTTGGTTTTGTGATATATTTTCAAGTTGTACAATCACTACCACTCTAGAACACCTGTCACCTCAGAGACTGTACCACTAGCTGCCACCCTCCGTCCCCTCAAACACTACCCACACCCAGGCCCTGGCAGCCACTAATCTACTTTCTGTCTCTATTGATTTATCTATTCTGGATATTGATATAATTTATATTTAATATAATGGAATCATATGTGGCCTTTTTCCTGGCTTCTTTCACTTGGCGTGGTGTCAGCAAGGCACCATGGGCAACAGGCTCTGGGCACCTGGGGTGTCCTATTCCCCATTTCCCCGGAGCCAGGCAGCTCCTGACAGGGGGCACTCCCACTGGTGGGCAGGATTTTTTACAGATGCACTGGAATTTCATTCCTTTTTAAGGTCAGATAATATCCATTATGTGGACACACCACATTTTACATAGCCATTCATCAGCGGATGGACCGGACGTTTTGTTTGTTTCTGCATTTTTAATAATCCTAAAACAAAACATACTTCCCCACCCCAGCTTTAAATTTGCTTCCTTGGCAAGGAAAGGTCCACCGCAGGCGACCACGCCCGCAGCTCACCTTCTCCCAGGCCACCCTGGCTGTGCTGGAGACCTGCTGCACGGCCAGCTCCAGGGGCTGCTGCCGCGGATCCTCCTCGAAGGACAGGAGCAGCGGGCCCTAGAATGAAAGAAAAGCATGATGAGGAGACGCATGCACAGGACTGGTCTCACTTTTTAAAAAATTATACAACTCCCTTAAGTTAATTCTATGCTCCTAGTAGCAGCAATGGCCAAGGCTAGGAGCACACCTACATGAACCAGCTCACAGTGGATGGTGCCCAGCACAGGTCCACTTGTGGAATGAGGAGAGGAAACAAGAAACACTGGGACAAAACTAAAGATGCTGCCACACAGACGGTAAGGGGGCATGAGGTGTTCTTGTTTACAATGTCAGGACAGACACACGGCCCTGGGGGCAGCTGCCTCACGCTGCACCGCCGGGCTGCAGTGCGGCCATGTCCCACCAAGCACAGCAGGTGCATGGGCTCGTCACCCCTCTTCTGGGCACATCTGCTCTCTGACTTCAGTGCATCATCTCTCCCTGCTCTACATGCTGGCACTGGACGTAATGTGCCCCATTCCCTCACCTACCACCTGAGTGGTGGTGGGCAGTACCCCCAGAGGCCGGCCGCCTTTCCTTAGAATTTGAGATTCCTTGGCTGGAGATGAGGTGGCCTAAAACTGCAGGGAGATGTTCCTGAGCCCCCACTTCACAGCCCCTGCAGCTGCCGGGCTCCTGGCCTCCAAGGTCTCCTGGTTCAACTCTGCCTTTGCCCCAAGCCCTCCAGGAAACTCCTCCATGGCTGGTCAGCCTAGTGAGTTTTGGTTCTAGCAATCACAAATCTCCAAGTGAGAGACGTGCAATTAAATTATGACCACAAGGCAAGAAGACTGATATTTTATAAAAGAAAAGTCTGGGCTTGGATTGCCGACCAAGACTTGGCCTTTTAAAATAAGTTCTCTTGCAAGGCCACTTAGACCCACAGTAGGAGCCTGGAATGAAGCTCGTGATGGATCCTTCCTGACATGCTGCAGAAAAGACACCATAGTCAAGCATGTTCTGATAGGGTGGTTAATAAAAAATTCAACCCCACAGCTTCCCATCATTATCTCATGTGTTTCAGAGACAGCATTATGGCGAGCTGGTCCAACTGCTGGGCATGACCAAGGGTGGGAGAATGGAAAAGGTACAGAATGACATGGAAGTCCCCCTTGGCAAGCACAGGACAAATGAGCAAGCAATGAAGAGGTCATGAGGCAATTTCTGAAGAATCCCCAAAGATGAAGAGAATACCTAAAGGCACAGAACACTGTCATTTACGTGCTTCTAATGTCACCTTAGATGTTTTAGCAACATCTATCTCACCCCCTAAAATCATCAAGGGAGAATTAAATCTATTTCTCAAGACTGATGAAATCATGGTTCCGGAGCTGTTCTGCTGACATTCTCCATGGCTGAGGCTGCCTGGGTGTGACCTGCTAGCTAGGGGCACGCCATGAGCCCGGTGATGACATTGCTTGGTAAGCTGATGGGCTGGCTGATGTACAGCACCCAGACAGAGCCCAGGGCCGGTCAAAGGGCAGGAGTTGTTGAGCCGCTTCCTCCAGCTGAAACAGTGCACCTTCTCCACCAGCCCAAAGATACATGTTGCCTTAAGCAGCCTGGCTGCTGCCTGTGTAATTTATACTTCTCACCTAGGCACTTTTTCAATTAAAAACCCTGAAAAGATTCTGCTGGGAAATTTCATGCCAAGGGATGGTCTCACAAAAGAAATAAATTACTGAGTTAAAATAAGGACACAGAATCCCTCTCCCTCTTCAAGGCCCAACCCAAGTCTCAGAAAGTGTGCGGTGCATGGAGCACACAGCCACACACCTGTGCCCTCTGTCGGTGTGTGGACAGCCCCCACTCCAGACCCCACCCAGCTCAGACTAAAGCCAGACTTTACATCCACATGGAAAAGCAATATGCAAGGATCCCCAGGAAAACATGCTAAAAGGAAAGCCATGAGGATGAGCGGCCCTGCGGGACAGTCACACAGCACACAGAACCTTTAGCATTCAAACTGTGTGGTACGGCACGTGAATGCACAGACCAGTGCACTAGCACAGGAAGTCCAGGACAGACCCGGGTACACAACAAAGGGGCATCCCGCATCACTGGGTAAAGATGGGTCCTTCTCTAGTCAGGATGTGGAAGAAGCCCCAGATGGAACACAAGCCCTAACAAAAGGGCCTGGATTACCAATAAACAGCATAGCCACCCTGAAGGGACTGGAAACCAGACCGAAACTAAGAACCTGTGCAAACAACATCCTGACTGCAAACACATGGCCAACTGGTCAGCAAATGCGTTTCTCACAGGGCACAGGTGGGCAATTCAGAAACCACTGTGTAGACCAGAAGCAACCAAGTAAGGACACACATTACAGACAGTACCAGATGCCTCACTTGTGGAGAAGGAAGTAAAAAATATGAAAGGGGAGACCATGGTGCTCTCTCTGCTGTTGATCTGGAATTCAGGGTGTCACATAAAGTCACGGCTTTAAGATACAGACAGATACAGAACTCTAGACAGGTGCATTTCCGTGTGGTAACATACACGTTCATATTGCCTAGCTTTGTCCACTAAAAGAAGCAGAGACCCCAGCAACAGCGAGCATACCTGATGCCCAGATCCTGGTTTCTAAACATCTCTCCAATGAAAGCAACCAAGGCTGCTTAGAGAAGTGGCTGATCCAGGGCTGAAAGAAGGGGATTCAAGATGAGTCTAGAACAAACATTTTGTGGAACTATAAAGTAAGGAAGTATTAATACACACACACACATATGTGTGTGGATTCCATATGTATCAATTGAACACGAGGCTACCGTCAGAACAGATGCTCCCAATGGCCAAAATGAGGGCAATTAAGCAACAATACCAACAGTGATAGTACTGGATTATAACTCACTCAATAAATATCCTTGAGTCCATACTGATGTAAATAATCAACTAACTATATAGATGGAGGCAAGTAGCAGCTCCTCCTTGTAGGAGAATTCCAATGAATAAATGTAGGTAGAAGTAGAGAGGAAAATAAAATCATCATTAAGCAAACTGCACAGAAATCACTGTTGCAGACTAGATACACAAATGGAGGCAAACCAGTGAGCAGAGCTTTGAGTTAAGAGAAGTTGTATGTACTGTGTCAAAGTATCTCCCCAAGATATCTGTTAACTACAGAGGGAATGACTGAAGAAGAGGTATAAGATAAAAGAGAAACCACCTTGACCAGGGGTATCAAGGCCAATGTCCCCAGCAGCAAGTTCCAGGGACATAACAAACCCCAGGACACAGGGGGCTAAAAGGAGCACATCACCTCTGCAGTCTGTATGACCTCAGTCCAATCGTGTAAAAACACCAAGTGAAGGGACATTTGGTAAAATGACAATCAATACTCTTCAGAGTTGCTGTAAGACCCAATGGCCTTATTCCGGTCTGCGCTTCCCCCCCAGTTTCTTACATTGCCAAGGTTAAGAAACACAAGCGAATACTAGGAAGCTGTTTCACTGGCAGGAGACGAAGCAGCAGCCACAGCTCAATGCCAGGGGGGCCCTGAATGGGACCCTGGAACAGTAAAAGGATGCTGGTGGAAAATCAGCAACATTCAAGGAAGGGCTTCGGTTTAATTAAAGGCACTGTGCCAATGTTAATTTCTTGGTTCTGATCATTGTGCTATGGTTATGTAAGGCTGGCTGAGGAATGTATGGGAACTCTCTGTATTATTTTTGCCACTTTTCCATAAACCTTAAAGCAGCAAAAAATTTAAAAGTTTTGTTTTTGTTTTTTTAAAGGGAGACTTTACAAGAAAGCAGCCATATGGGCTCTGTTTACTAAAAGCCTCACACAGAGCTCATCTTATCCTGACTGGACTCTGTTTTCCAGATTGAACCCAAAGTTAACTTATTCTACAAGGAGCGCAGAAGTCAGGATTTGCCAAAGGTCACACAGCCCCAGAGCTGCCTTCCAGCCTAAGCAGTGAACACATGCTCCTCCAAGCTGTGAAGAACAAGTTTCCTCCCTCCTCACAGCCCACCAAGGGGGTGGAAGCCGGCTTTGGCTGCAGTTTAGTTACATTAACACTACACCCACTCTTCCTTCCCCTGAATTCCTGTCTCACTGGGCTCCTGAATTGGAGCCCAGGGATGGGGCCTATTGACAATTTGCAAAGTCATCAGTAAAACTCCTTGAACGTTGATTCTTCACAAAGCACATTAAACAGCTAGCTTTTCCTGGGCGGGGCAGGCTCCCAAGCATATCAGGTCTGTGTCCTGTGGGGCAATGTGATGCCCACCACCGCTGTTTCTCCCCATAGCCACTCTTTTCTAATAGGGCCTGTCACTCAGGTCCCCCCTGCTGCCTGCTCCAAGCCCGCCTCATGCTGGGTGCTGTCATCTGGGCCTGGACACACAGGGCTGTGGCTCCGCTCACAATCCCAGGGCCAATGTGGGGACAAGGGCAGGCTGCCGGGGGGCCTGGGGGCTGGGGGCAGCATCCTCGCCACTGGGGAGGACCAGGGACCTCGAAGCCTGAAAGATTTACTGAAGTTAAATTAGGAAAAAAGTTGTGTCTGGGACAAAAGAACGGGCCTGTGGGAAGGGCCCACACAGGAAAGAGCCCTCAGAATGACAGCAGCTTGGTGGTCACGGTGGAGCATATAGGGAAGGGCCGGAGGGGCCGGGAGGGACCAGGAGGGGCAGGCCCAAGGCCCTTTCCCAAGTGCGTGTGCACATTCCCACCGAGTTCCTGAAGTGCGGCCCAGGCGCCAGCCAAGGACTTAGGGTTTTTGTGAGCAACACTGTAAGTGCGTCATATAATAAGAAAACTGAGTCTTTTCACTTTGTTTACTTTTTAAATTGCTGAAGTTCATATACAAGTCAGAGCTATTAATAACATGTTCTAAGTTCACACGGCATCTTTTTTTTTTTTTAATGGAGACTACTAAGTATCCCACAAGCTTGGTCATTTGCATTTAGGACATTCATCTGAAAAAGCCCTGGGGCAAAGACTGAAGAAGCAAACAGCTTGGGGGACCTCCAAATCCAGGACCCAGCTGCCTTGGGTGGCCGATTTCTAGACAGGTCCAAATGCCACAGAACCTGCCCCTACAAGTGGTGTAGACGGCATCAGCCTTGGAGGAAAGCATTGTCCAGCCCCCAGGTGAGTGTCTGGGGTGTGGACCACCGCTGAGCAACTGTCACTGCAAGCCACTTGGTGGATGTCCCTGTGAATGCAGGGCCACCAAAGGCAAACCTCAGCTGCTGCCTCCGGATAATAAAGCATCAGTTCCCAGTCTGGCGACTGAGCCAGTTCTGGGGTCTTTCCGTTCTCCACACATGAACCGCCACCAGAGCTACTGGAGGTGGGAGGTTTGTATGAGTGGCAAGGCACTGCAGGGTGACAGGTCTCTTACTGACGGACACGGCTGCTCAGGGGCAGGTGGGTATCTAGTGGCTCCTCACTTGTGAGCAGCTAATCTGGGGAACTTGTAAAAATGGGGCATGCTCCCTGCACCCCCGCCAACCTACTACGTGTGTGAGGGGGTGGTGGGGTGCATGTGTATTTTCCCAAAGTTCTCCCGGCAGCTCGCCAGTACCCCCCCAAACACCCGGCATCTGCCTGACCAGCTGGAGAGCAGAATTGGCTTCCTCTCATGTCCCTCCAACTCACTGTCCTGTCCAATTCCAAGTACCTCCAGTGCAAACAGTGTAATGGTAGGGGCCCCTCTGACACAGAGCCTGCACCGCCAGTCACTGGTCACCCAGGATCAAGGGAGACTCCACGGTTATGGATCAACCGTCAGATCCCAGGAGAGCCTGGCCCCACTGCTCAGGAAGACACCTTGAAGAGCCATACCGTTTCATCCTCTCATGCTAGACCACAATTAAAGGAAACCCGGGTCTCTGCAGCCCGTAGGGGCACATGACTGTAGACACGGTGGGTCATGAAGACACACGGCCCAGGGTCTAGGCTGACCTGGCAGTTTCTTCAGCTCAGGGGCTTCACTTTCCCTTCCCAACAGGGCTCTGCCAGAAGAGCATAGAGTTCCTTTCAGTCCTACAATACCAATCTGAGGTACAGCTGACTGAGAGGGGTCACTGTCTCCGCTGGCTGGAGAAAGCCACCTCACACAGGACCTGCTGGATGTGACTGAATTACTCCCAGTACGCCCCCAGCCCCCCCAGGGACAAGCCAAGAAGTGGACTCCCAGGCCATGGCAGAGAGACAATGGTGGAGGGGGGACAACGCTAAGCTGTCACTCACTGGGCAGAGCTGGGAGTGTCAGCCCCAATCGGGGATTAATGGGAATCAGGTCGGAGGGAGGGCAAAGAGAAACTTCGGCAGGGCTGGCTGCCAGGGTCAGGACAAATGAACTCCAACACCTGCTTGCCAGTGCTGTCGCCAGCACTGCGCTAGTGACGGCCCAGGACAGGGAGGATGTGTGACAAGTCCATATTAGGGAGCCAGGTTACCCAGATCCCGCAAAACCTTCCATTTGAATTCACATCAAGAAACACTTTCAGGCACCAGAGCAAGCACAGCAACACCCCACACTCAGAACCAACGTACCCCTGACACCGTCAGGACCAACCTACATTCACGCTGAACTGTCAGAGAAGATGGTGCTGCTTCGAGCTTGAACCCGGTACAGTATTGCCACTTCCAGGCAGGAGTCTGGAAAAATTGATGTGGAAAACTCTGCAGTGCATGGCCAACAGCAGGTAAAGAGAAATGCAAGCAGGCTCCACCTCTCTACTCCCTAACACAGAGACCTCCCTGCTCCCAAAGAATCAAAAGCCTTGGGCGAAAGGTTTTCCTGCAGAACCTTCAGGTATTTCTTCAGTGACCTCGGCTCTTTCTGACCAACCATAGGCAAGTCCCAGAGCTGGGATCTCCCTCTTTCTCCCTCAGTACTCCACGCACTGGGTAGCCTGGATGCATCACATCTAAGGCAATCCTATCTCTGAAACCAACCAAGAAATGCCCAGAAAATGAAGCAGAATGGTTTCAGCAGGACTGTCAGAGATGGGGTCATGCCTCTGTGCCTGAAACTGCCAGGAGTCCCAGTGTTAGAACCAGAAGGATCCTACAGGCCAATACTCAACACGCACTCAGACTTACAGAGAACAGGGCAAAGCTCATGCCCACTCACACCACCAGCCCAAAGTGACACCAAACAGCAGGGTGACAGGTCTCTTACTGACAGACACGTTAGTAAGAGATCCCAGGCCTGTGTCACCAGGTCAATCAGGGGTCAACAACAGCAGCTTCATGGGGAAACAAATTTGTGTTTGCGCCTGTGAGGTCACATGGCTTTAGGGCTCCCACAAGAGATGGGGGGGGAGGGTTCGCCTGAATAGACGTCCAGCTCTGGACAGCTTAGGCACAGATTCTAGGCACCAAGAGAGATGGCAGTCAACTGACCTTGAAGCCTTTTTTCATTCAAAAGGTAACAGTTATTTTGCAATAGTTCAGAACATTGTCTTTAGAGTTTTGGGATTTATGCTCAAAGGTTTTTCGCTCTTTAAATCCATGGCTATGTGAGTCAAGGCCAGGGCACAAAGTCCAGGCAGAGGGCCCGCAGTGGAATATTTTGGAGACTGATGGGCCCAGACATGCCGCATTCACTGTTTCCAAAGGGAATGGCCCTGGGCTTCTGCACAGAGCAGTATGGGCAGGAACGGGACAGCAACGAGGGTCAGCAAAGGCTGGGAGGTACTCCCTATCCACCAAGGCCTCATTTCTCCTCTGGAACGCCTAGAAATAGACTCTAGGAGCTTGTCATTAAACTAAGATGCCTTAAAAGTAAAAACAAGCCACCAAGTAACCAACCATGGGAAGAACAAAACCACAGGAGGCTGAGGCCGCAGAATTAAGTGATGAGCCCCTGGGCGCTGAGGTAGGAGGTAGCTGGGCTCCAATCCCAGGTCTGTCGCCCACGGGCCCTGTGACCTTGGGCAGGTCACTTTATCTCCGCGGGCCTCAGTTTCCTCAGTTGTAAAATGTTGGCAAAGCCTCTGTCTGAGGAGCTGTGAGGACTCAGAGATGACACTTCTACCTGAGGCCCACAGTACAACGTCTGCCAAGTGCCTGGCCCTCAGTGAACAGTCACCAATTTTTTGCCAAGGAATGCAAACCTTTCGGTTCGTTTCTATAGATGGAAGCATATTTGGGTCACAGTTATTCAATTATCAAGTGCAAAAGTAGTAAGTGTCCAGTTGGGCACCAGAATCCACTCGGGACACAGGAAGAGTGGGTTTTGAGTTCGAGGGGAATGGACCCCTCTAGCAAGTCCCTCTGGAGGAGCTCAGGGCCTGGCACCCCTAACGGGTAGTGAATAAAATCCAGCCACTGCGCCTGATTTCCCATCAGGGCTCCCTGGCTCTGCGGGGTCTTTCTCCCAACTTTCAAGGATGCTCCGCCGCGAGGAAGGTTCACTTCGCTTCGGTCCAAGGCTGTGGCGAGGCTCCAGGGAAGAGTTCCACCCCGACAGCCGGCGCCCCGCCATCAGCCGCACCCCGACCCCGCAGCGCGACCCGCCCTCACAGAAACTCACTCCTTTCCGTTTGGCCTCCCGGTTCAAGGCGGTCACCCAGGCGGCCTGCCACTGGCTCCGCCAGCTTTTCAGCGTCAGGATCCAGGAGAGCAGCGCGTCCGACTCGGGGCGCTGGCCCTCGCCAGGCTCCGCCGCGCGCCGCGGGGGCCGGAGGCGCGCCCTGGCCAGCGCCCACTGCGCCAGGTACAGGCCCACCGTGCCCAGGGCCACCACGAAGAGCGACACCAGGACCAGCCACTGGACCTCACCGAGCCACGAGCCCAGGAGGGACATGGTGATGGCGCATACCCGGCGCGCCTCGCCCCAGCTTCACAGGGCAGCCCCGGCCGGGGCGCAGCGCCTGCGGGCAGCGAGCTCAGGACATCGACCGGCGGCCGCGGGGGCCCGCGGGGGGCGTGGAGGGGGCGCGGCGGGGCCGTTTCCGGACTACCGGCGCTGCGGGCGGGTGGGGCAAGGGAGCAAACGCCGGGTGGGCGCTGGACGGCCAGACACGGAACAGGACCCCCGGCCCGCACACCCAGCAAATGAGGACGCGGCGCTCTTCGCTCCCGACTCGGACGTCTGGGCAGCTCCCGGGCCGCGGCCGGGCGCGTTTCCTCCCCCGCGCACCGCCCCCGGCGTCCCGCCCGCCGCCCGGGAGCAGCCAGGAGGCTGGGGGCGGGGCAGGGGCGGGGCCGGGCCGCCCTGTGCCCGGTCGGCCCCGCCGCGTCCCCCCGCGGCCCGCCTCGCCAGTCCCCTTAAAGGCCCCGCGCCCGCGCCCCTCCGGCCCCGCCCCATGCGCCGCCCCCGCCTCCGGCGACCGCCTGCGGAACGCCGGGCTTGGCGTGGCGATGCGACAGCGCGGTGCGCGGGACTTGGCGGTTGGTCAGTCCGCCCCCGGGGCTGCTGTAGGGCCGGCGGCGCGGCTTCCGGCGCGCATGTGTGTGCACGCGTGCGCGTGTGCAAGATTTCTAGGATCGCCGTCTGCCCACCAGCAGGACGGTGTCAGGTTGTGACATACTCGTTAAGTCCCTAGAAATCCACTACTCGCCACTGAAGTCAGGAGGGCCTGGCGCCTCGCCTTGTGGGCCGCCATGCCCATGTCCAAGGCAGCTCAGAAAAGCGCCCTATCTTCTGATGGGTGTGTTATCTGGTGAGAAGTGTGCGTGCCCCCTGCGCTGCTCGCCTGACGGAGTGCTGCAGGACACTAGCCCGACATTCTCCGAGGCCTGATGAAAGGCCGAAAGCATAAAACAGTAATTCGCTTTTATTTTTGCGGCGGGATCAAGGGAATTTGACCTCGGGTTGGCTGGACCTCCGCACTTGGCCTCCTGTTGCCTGGCCAGGGGCTGCTGCTGGGGATTCTGGCTCCATCACTGCAGCAGAGCGGGCCTCCCGGCTTCCTCTTCAGCCTGCCCTGCCCCCGTGCTGAGTAAAGAGAGCCCTTAGAACCTGGGTCAGAGGGGAGTTTGCTGAGAAGATAGGCTAGTTTGGCAGATCCGAGATTAGAATCTGATTCGCAGGCTAGTGGCATTTATTGACGCCTATTATGCCAAAGTCCTGCGGACAGGACAGCAAACAGAACCACAGTGCTGTCTGCCCATCAAAGGCCAGAGTGAGGGGCAGCTGGCAGGGGCGAGGCGGCAGTAATGGTCTATGAAGAAGTGTGTGCAAAGGCCCTGAAGCCTGCCTGCCTCTATGCAATTCTCTAAGGCAGAGAGCCCAAGGGGGTGGTGTGAGGGTAGGAGGCAGTGGGGGAGGGGCAGAGGATGCAGTGGGAGCACCTAAGTTGTGGGAGCACCTAAGATTGTGCCCTGGAAAAGGAGAAGCAACAAGCTGTCTGAGGCCCAGACTAAAAAAAATTCAATTGTAAAGAACCACTCCCAGAAGCAGGTAGAGGCTGGGTTCAAAGGAAGTGGGAGGGGGCAGAGGGTCCCAAGGGGCAATGAGAACGGTTTAAAGTAGACCTACTGCATGGCAAGGGGAAAGAGGACCAGCCTTCACAGATGTTTCTTGCTCAGAGGCTGGAGGCCGGAGAAGACTGGAGAGTTTGCAGTGGTCAGGCGGGAGCAGCAGGAGGGCAGAGGACTTTATCCCCTAGGGCCCGGATTTTCTTTGAGAAAGAGGAAAGAATCAGGAGGCCGGTGAGCTGCAGCAGAGAAAACACGCCCTCACTAGGCAGGTCTTATATCAGAAAGCGGAAACAGACTGATCCTATCAGCTTCTAGCCAGGTATCTCATCATTACACACCGGCTCCCCATTCAGCCCACAGGCTGTTAAGGGTTGGGGGGGATCGCTCTCCTGTCCTCGGAAATCTCGTATTTGAAGGAAACTGATTATTTTCTGATCTATGGCCAGATCTATGCAGTTGAGTAATTCAAGTCCTGCTGGCCCCCTTGCCAGATGAGCAGGGATAACTCGGTATCTAGGGCCCCATGTGTCCCCATTCTGGTATGAGCACACATGCATGTGTGTGCACTGGCTGTGGCCATGTTGGCATTTACGAGACAGTCCGACCCGTGTGACTGGTGGAACCAGTCTCATTCCTCCCGCCATGTCTGGGAGACATGCTCACCCACTGGCTCACTTAAGAGGCTTGTAATAAACTGTAAACATCCACTCCTGCTTTGGAATTTGTCACATGGCTGTATATCTTTACAAAGGGAATCTAAACATACAGGTACTAAGTTACTTCTCTAGGGAAAATAAGGAAACACATAGGCTTACAGGAAAATGCAGTTAGCCAAAACATGCAGTAGGAACTCAAACGTCTTGCAAATCTATGAGGAGGACCAGGCTCCCTTTGCTTCTATGCTCCCAGCCAGGTATCCCAACTCCTGGGATCCCCTGGTGCTTTGTGCATGGAGAACATTCATCCTGCACGAGAAAGGTACCAGATGGCTCAGCCCTCCAGAAAGAGCAGTACTTCCCCACACATGCTGACACTCCCTGCTCCCAGCACACTGCCCTCTCCTCCACCCCACATCCCTCTGGCCCCAGGAGCCAGGCTGTGCATGCCCAGGAAGGACTCACCCACCAAACCTTACAGCGGGTCAGGTTCCATCTTGCTCTGTGCAGCTGGCTGTTCTTAGCTGTTCCTAAAAGGCAACCACTGTGCTTTGAAATCTCCAACACTCACATGGAGCTTCTGTGAGCAGGCAGAATGGGGATTTCGTGGCCTGGGTGCAGGGAGGGGCCCATGGGCGCTGGCCATCATTTCCAAGCCAGGCTCTCATGCTGCAGCCCAAGAGGAACCAACTTCACATCAAGGGACAGGACCACCAGAGGCAGCCACCTGCCTGCAATTCTCAGAAGGCATTGCTCTGAACTTTGGACCAGGTGGGTCCCAAGGCAGCAAGGAGGAAACGGCAGAAACTGTTTCCAAATTCCCCTTCAAAATGTTCCACAGTAACTGGTTGTGAGTACAGCCTCCATTGTTACAGTTTTCATTTTTAAAATGTTGAGGACAAGTAGTGATTCTATAGCATCTTACTACACTGATGGACAGTGACTGTAATGGGGTATGTGGTGGGGACTTGATAATGGGGGGAGTCTAGTAACCATAATGTTGATCATGTAATTGTACATTAGTGATATAAAAATAAAATAAATTAAATTAAAGGGTCAACTTTATTCAAATTAAAATCACTATACATAAATATTCCACAGAACCTGTGCAGTGTCTTTAAAAAGAATAAAACTTTAACTTTAGGCAAAAGATAAATTCTAAATAAATGGGGAGATACAGAATGTCCCTTGAGGAAGGTAGTAAGTGTTTCAAATATGATGGTTTTCTACAAATTAATACATAAATATAATAAGCTCACAATAAAAACAAAAATTATTTTTGCTAGAATTGAGGAAATTATTATAAATATTATTCAAAAAGTTACATGGGAGACATATAGTAAGAATATATTGGTGGGTAGAATATCTTGCATTTCCAAATATTAAAATTCAAAATAAAGCTAGAATAATTTTAAAGTGTTGGACCTTGTGCCATGATAGATAAATAGATACACAAAAATAGAAATCCAGAATATTCATTTCTAATTCATTATGTTATACTTAGAACATCTATTACTCATGAAATCCCACCAATACAACTCCTGTACTTCCCCAAAATTGAATGGAAATGTATTATTTATGTATAATTCAAAAAGAGACGATGTAGAAAGTTTGTGAATAATGTGCTGGAGGTTTTCTTTACCTGTTTTAATAAAGATAGTATTAAAAGCTGTGATATTTGAAATATTTAACAAATTGTGTTGGGATAATTTATTTTTTAAAAAAATGTTTCCAAAATGTTCTTTGTGTAGAAAGTATTGATTGTTGGATGCCCTGCCCAGGAACCCACTATGTGGGTACCTCATCTGGGCATTCAGGATGGATGTATTAACAGCTTTTCCTTCCACACCCAGGAGGTTCTATGATGGTGTGTATTTTTAGAAGTTAATAAACATTTCTAGTGTCATGTTTCATTTCTATAAATAAATTATACTTATTAATACCAGAAATTATTCTCTACCATTGAACCAGATTCTTATGCATTTTTCAGATACTTAACAAAAAATTGGGATATATACTTAAATACTCACAAAAACTTTCATTACATTTCCAATTAATTTTCTTACATTTCTAGAAGAGAACAGGAGGGTGCAGGAAGTTTAGAGTCTTATCTCTCATTCGGTGGAGAAGCTTCTGCTCACCCTGCAGCAACTGTCTGAATGGTCATCATTATTACTGCTGAATCGTCCAGTTGGTCCCCAGGGCTCTGAGAGGCAGAGCCCCAGGCTCTGCGGGGCTTGGGGGTCGACCTGAGTACAAATGCGCAGCTTCTCTGATGGCACTTGGGGGAAGACATTCCCAGAATTTCCTCTTAACAGAATGCTTTTAGGATCTGGCTCCATGCCCTCTCAGCAGTGGGGTCTGTGGAGACACTTGACCCGATCTTGGCTGCATTCGCACAGGCTTAGTCATTTCCACAGTCCCAAGGCTTGGGTGTGCTTCCGGTCGGTTTCCTGTCATGCCTGCGGGTGGATGCAGGGAGCCTGCAAACCCTGTCAAAGGTCGCCCTTGGCCAGAGCCGTGCCTGCGCCAGATGGAATCTTCCCCCCTCCGGTCAGCGGCCTCCAGTTATCCCACTAGTCATTTGCATGACTTACTGAAACATTGCTTGCGAAGCTCTCTGGGAGAAAAGCAGCAATTCTGCATAGCTGCCTAACTCCCCAAAGCACCGCCTCAGAGGTGCTGGGAAAAGGTTTGAGGCTGAAGATCAGACCACACGCAGACACCCTGGCAGGTGTTACTGATAGAAGTGGAAGTTTCCATCCAGCAAGTGCCCCTGCATGTCCCTGTGGTAGGGGTCCCTACAAATGCACCAGGTGTGGTGGGCACTTGGCACACATGCTGGGCAATCACAGTTCTGTGTACCAACGGCACCACAGGAGGCGCTCAGCTTGATGGGCTCACTGTCTTTTCATGGCCACACACAAAGGATGGCATTTTTCAAAGTGAAGAAGTGAAGTTCAGAGAGGCTGAGTCACTTGTCCAAGGCCACACAGCACGAGTGTGACAGAGCTTGATCCCAGAGGGCTTTGACCCCAGGGCCCATGTCCTTTCCATCAACAAAATCTACTAAAAAGAGAAAAGTGTTAAAAGCTGGAAGTGAATGGGTCTGATTTCTCAAGCTTGGGCAAAGATATGTCTAAAGAAGATGGACTGCCTTTTGTGTTCTGAGGTCCAGAAGACACGGACTCTGAAACCCAAAGGGAAGGAAGTTCCTTCAGGGTTCATTCGAGGGACATGTATGGAGCTTCTGCTGTGTCCCACGCCCTTTCTGGGGGGGGCACAAATGACTCCACCACACTGCCTGCTGGAGATGGCCAGGCAGTCAGACAGTGATCTTGTGGGTACCCACCATCAGGGCCTTCTGGGCCATCCACCGCACACCCGCCCTCTGATGCCACCCTGGCAATGGGCCATCCAGCAGCCTGAGCCATGCCCTGGTGCAGGGAGGCAGCTGGGTTAGGTCAGAGGCAAAGCCTGGCAGCCTGCTGAGGGCCAGCCAGCCTGCCAACAGCCTGCCAGCTGCCTTCCGTGGGCCACTGGGTAAAATTGTAATATTTCCAGAATATCTTGCCTGGCTTTAGTACATCTGTGTATCAATAGGCACTCAAGAGTGGAAAGAAGTATGGCTTCAGTGCATCTGCATCATTCCTCGGGGGTGGAGAGAAGTTCATCTCCATATTATCTGGGCAAGGAGGGCTTATCTGTACCCGAGAGGTGAGGGGAGGGGAGGGCCGGTTTTGCTTCTGCTGGAGCAGGAAAGAGAGAAAGGCCCAGACTTCAGTTTGTAATCAATAAACAGATTTTAAACTTTTTTTCTCCCTTTGACTGATTTCAGCTTTTAGAGGTATTTTGCCCCAGCATTTCCTCTCCCCGGATTTACAGCCACCCCGGTGAGGCAGGCCTGGCGCATCTGCGCCCACACTGGGGAGACAGAGGAATGTTACCCAAATGGCAGCCTGCATACCTGCCAGGTGGCTCAGGTAAGCCTCCCACATGATTGCCCAAGAGCAAGGTGATCTGACAATTCCCTTTAGACCCAAGGCTGAGACCTAACTTATGAAAATATTTAGCCTCATATTTTTTTATATGCTGAAAAAGCCCTTCCAAGGAGGCCATCACCTAAACTGTACGTTCTTCCCTGACTCAAGAGAATGCTGACCCACACCTGTCCACTGACGGGGGAGATCACCTGCTCGAGTCAGCCCGCCACACGGGGGTCAGTTCGCAGGGGCTGCTCGGGTGGCTGGGGGCCTGGCAGGCGGGCACTCTGTGGAAGAGCAGTGAAGGCACTGCAGACAGACCCCCGACCCCAACGGGGACTCGCTGGGGCCTGCATCAGAGGCGCCAGCTGGGGGTGGCCACCGTGGGGCCCTCTGGGGACAGGCCCCCAGGCCCCACAGAGGTCACTGCTCCTAGCCTCACAGACCCTGCTGGGCCCATCTCTGCAGTCCCATTGACCTGGCCGTTCCTGATGTCAGAATAACCAGGCTTGAACTGCAGGATGGCTGGGCTGGAGAAGGGCATGGTCACAGATGGGCTGCCCAGCCCTGCAAGCCAGAGGTGGCCACAGCTCAGCCACCCAGTGTGGGACTCCAGAAAGCACAGTTTGGGTGATTAACATTTACCTGACTTTTAGTCTAAAATTTTCCTTTGTGCTATATTTAAAAGAAAAAAAAAAAAGCCTTGCTGGGCACAAGGTAAGAATCGACCAAGCCTCTGGAGGGATATTTCCCCTTTTTAGAGTTAAAGAGCTTTTCAAACAACTCAGAAGAACCCATTTACCTACAGTATAATGTGGTAATTACAAATGATTTTTATCAATTCCAGTGGCCCACCAAATAGTCCAATAAGACAAAGTGGACAATTTTGCTGTTCTGGAAAATACTAAAGCCTGGAAACAACGGATCTAGTGATTAAAAAATGGAAACATAAATGCCTTCTCCCTACCTTGCACTTTGCAGTAATTCCTCTAACAAGTAACTCACCAGGGACAACTTGAAGGTGGCAGAGCTAAGCCCGGAGTCCCAGGGCCCCTGCACGTCCTCCAGGCTATACTGCGTAGCCGGTCTGTACAATGTGGGAAGGAAGAACAAGTCTTCACACAGATTTATTGCAATGTCTCATCTTTCCCCAATTGCGGTGGAGTCTCCATCTCTCCTTGACACTCAAGAGTGGGAGGTGTGACCTCTGAGCCCCTGAGGTCATCCACACTGTATTCTTGGTGCATCATTTCCTAGCAGGCACCCCCTTGCAGAGCCCAGGAGGGAGCAGCCAGCTGGGCAGGGGGCGCCACCTGCATCTCCAGTTTCACTTCTCCTGCTCCCCCTCCCTGTCCAGTCCATTCGACTCTCCTTGAGTTCAGGGGGCCGCAGAGGTGGAGCCGGGACCACCGGGGAGGGAAGCAGCCCAGCCCTGCCCTCCAGGCTCTTCCTCAGGTGACTGGAAAAAGCTGCTGATGGGTCCCAGGGGGAGGAAAAGGTCCCACTTCAGCCCCACCGTTTCTGTTTGTCCAAGCACAGAACGATCCTGCCTCAGGTGTGTTCCTGATGATTCATACACATTGTTTTAACTCCGCACTTCAATGTCCTGCAAGCCAGGGGGACAAAATACCCTGAGAGTGTCCCGCCCACACATCGGGGAAAGCCTAGGGAATCGCAGCAGCAGCCTTTCAAATGCACAGCCAGCTTGATGGAAAAAGTGGAGTCTCAAGGCTTCCCCAGAGAACAGAAAAAAGAAAAGCAGGGTGAGTTCCGGGAGCACGTGCCCATCGCTCTTGGGTAGGACAGCGCTCGGCTAGCTCTGTCACCAAGTGGCAGAAAGCCTGGGGGAGCAGATGAGCACTGGGAAGGTGGAAACAAGACCCTTTTAAAGGATAACTGGAAAAAGAATGCGCCTGGAGTAAAGGGTGTGGTCAGTGAAGCTGGTCTTCATTTATACTAACTGCATGATCTCAAGTGCACGCAGACATTCCCAAACGGGTGTCAGGCTGGGCACACGCGGGGTACCTGCAGGACCCCCTTTGCGGGGCAACACTGTTCGTGGTTACCCTGAACTCCCTTTGACTGAACTGCTTCATGGAGCACAGTTTCCAGGTTACAGAATCTCTGCGCCAAGTTGGCAGATGAAACCACCCAGCATTTCAGCCAATACAGCTGAACTTAGACTAAACAATAAGTAAAAATGACCAAAGACATTTAAAGGGAACTGAAAACATGAAAAAGGAATCTGACTGCCACATTTTGATTTCACCCTATGAGGCTGCAGTGTGGGCCAAGGGACATAACTCATCCCTGTTTGCGATAGGAACCTGAAGTCCAGAGAGTTCTGGGATTTACGAAGGGCCCCACATTTGTCACCCACACAGCTGAGGGCTAACAGGTGCGTCAGGAGCCCTGATGACCCCTGACTGGTGAGAACAGCTTCTGTAAAGAAAAGTGACCGCGCAGCAGCTAAGCTGCATTCCCGAGACCTCGGTTCCATCAGAGGCGCCTTTGGGAACCACTCACTATTTGGCCCAGGAAGTTGTAAAGGGCTGGTTGGAATTACGCGCTCCCATAATAAAACCATGCATATTCATTTAGAAAACAAAATAATCACAGCTGCTCTGCAACAAAAAATAAAAAGTGCCCAGGCCAGGGCAGGCCTCTGCTGGTCAGGCTCCAGATGATGGAATTATTTGTGCATAGCTGTTTGTTCAAATGCAGTAGTCCACCTTTCTTGGGGAGAAAAAGGTCTTTAAAAAAAAAAATTGAGAAGGTGTACAAAATTGAAGGAACCAAAAAAAGACTTGGTGGGCATAAGTCTTCTGGTGCCAGAGGTGTGTTTCGTGTGGGAAGTGTTGGGTAGGAAGACAGATGTGAGCAGCGGGGGAAGGGGAAGATAAGGGTCAAGTGAAAACCTGCCCGAACTCTGAGCAGATAGGCGGGTTCCCTCAGGAAGACAACAAAGGCTTGACAGGGAGAGAACTTCTTTGCCTGTGGGGCCAGGCCACACTGGACCCAGCCTCATCCCAACGGGGGAGCAATTAAATAAAACTTTAGAACCACCCCAACCACACCTCCTCCTAATCTCATTAAAGTAGAATTGTGGTTTTACTCCCCAACTATGGGCTTTTCTTTGTGCATTTTGGGAAAAGACATTCCCACCAAGAGTAATGGGTATATAACTAGAGCTGTCAATCAAGTGACTCACCCTGCCAATCAAAGAGTTGCCTCTGGGTAGGTCATGAGAACTAGAACCTCCCCTAAAAGTTCAGGGCCTTTGTCTACCCTGAGTCTGGCGGGCTCCTCCCTTGGAGTGTATGCAAATAAAACCTTCACTTTGCTTCTAGTGTGTCTCTGCCTTTCAATTCTTTGTATCAGCAGGACAAGACCACTCAACCTGTCACAGGAAGTGTGTTCTCTAGGGAAGCAGATGACACTAGGGCAGTCCTGCTCTGCGGGAACCAGGTCCTTGAGCCCTCCAGGCTCTGACCAGTGTCCATGTGTCAGCGCCTGCAGGCTGGGGTCTCCCGGACCGGGGCATTGGGGGCTGGGGACACTGTGGACACAGAGGATGCTTCCACTCTCTTAAAATATCCCCAAGAGTGTTTCCACTGTGCAGCCCCGAAACAGACAGATGTGGGAGACTGAGATGCCACCCCTCACCAAAGTGACCCCTCTCAGACAATGTAGAATAAAGGATGGCAGATGCATCCTGCCAGGGGGTGGGGGCATGTGTGGGGGGGTTATGTTAACCATGTGAAAGCCAGACTCAGAATGTGGTAAATGAGAACCAGGGGGGACACCCACAGAAGCCACCAGCAGAACCGTCCCAGTGCATGAGGCCAAGAGGCAGAGCCACCGTTCTTGTTCTTTCCCAGTATTTAGGGAGCTCTGCCCTGAGAAGACCAGGGGAAGGGAGTGCCAGTCGGGACTGAGGGGGCCAGATGAGCCCAGGCAGGGCCCTCTACCCTGTGGGACTAGCCACCAGACCGTAAGGCTCCGCGAGCATGAAATGTCCACAACAGCAGAAAGCAGAGCGAGGTCCCCAGGGGCTGGGGGACAGGCAAGGGGAGTGAGTGCCAATAGGTAAGGGTTTCTTTTTGTGGGGAGGGGAGATGAATATATTCCAGAACTAGATGGTGATGTTTGCACAACATTGTAAGTGGTCTAAATGCCATTGAACTGTGCACTTTAAAATGGTTAAAAAGACCAACTTTATGTTGTATTTGATCACAATTTTTAAAAAGAGATTGATTTGACAAGCATTGGGAAGAATTTCCCTGAGTTAATATTGATAATGTACCTTCAGCTTTTAAGGAGTTTCCGTATCAAGACGATGCGCTTGAAGAACATTTCTGGTCTTTTAAAACCACACAAGACTTTTGTCTGTTATTTCACCGAGGACCCTGCAGTTAAGTGTGTAATAAGTTCCCTTTTACTGGCAGCCAGGGTTGGCTCCCCAGTTTAACCCAAGATGTGCCTGTTAGCGTGTGTTCCCAGAGGGAAAGTCAACACCCGTCCCATTTCGAGGGCTTGCTCCCCATTGCTTTTGGGGTGGTTCCTGGGTTTGTAATTGTTCTGGTCTATATCGGCTCGCCTTGTTGAGGTCCCTTATGAGGGGGGACTCATCAAGAAGTGTAGAAAAAGGAGCAAACTTGAGCCAAAGAGTTTGGATTCTTATTGTTGGGGATGAATAATGTTCTTCGACCCCTCGAGGTTTTTCACGCTGGTCCAAGCATCAAATTGACATGAGACAGATTAACAGGAGGAAAAACCCAAGTTTAATTACATACATAAAGGGAATCCAGACAGACCTGAGATTTCAAATGCAGTCGGGGACAATGGGGTCTATATGTCATCCTGAACTAAGGAGAAGGGGGAAGGGCCTGGAGCTTCAAAGGGATTGGGACACAGGTCACAGGAGTACGAAAGTTAATGTTTGGTACACAATGTTTGCTGGGCCACACCGAAACAATGGGGCAAGGCAAGGAACTCCAACAGACTCAGCCACAACCCTCCCTCTGCCACCTCTAGTTGGCATCACAATGTTGTGATCTCTGGTGATAGCCGCCTCCTCAAACAGATCCTCCGTCTAAATTCTTTCTGTGCAGTTGGGGTGGAGAGACGCCATACTTTCTTCCTTAGTCTTCTGGGCCTTGATGGCTTCCAGCTCTGAAGGACTCTGCATGTCACAAGGGCACAGTTCTGGGTGGCCTGCCCTTGGCCCCTACATTATGAAAAATAAAATTCAAGCAAGAGCAGACATCTGCTGGTGAAGAAGGTGCCCTGGACCCTCCTAGCTTTATGGACATTGTCCTAGATTCTCTGGGATCACACAGGAGCTAAAATTCCTTAGTCACCCCGAGAGAGAAAGAAGACACATGGAACGCAGGCCAGGGGTCAGAGGACCAGACTATGACAACCTATGACAACGATCTCCAAAATGAAACTGCATGGAAACATTTAATTTGTTTTTCATTTCACATATTCATAAGTCCAGCTTTTTAAAAGACAAGTCAGCGCTTGCTCTCCCTTTGATTCTTGCAGCCAGCCTCGATTCCCACCGCACTGCTGGCATTTCTCACGCTGTTGGTGCTGCTGCCCCAGGCCAGCCTACCCCGGGGTGTTTCGTGATGCCCGATGCCAAGTGATTTGGTTGCCAAGTGATTGGCTCCAAGAGGAGCCAAGTGATTCTAGACTCTCGGTGGGCCCGCCAAGAACGGCCTGAGGCCTTGGCGGCGTTCCTGAGGCTGTCTCACCAACGGCTGTGGGGTCCAGAGCTGTCCACTCCGCACACTTCTTCACCTGGGGGCGGATTCCAAGGGCTCCACATCGATTATTTCCTGGGCTACCAACATGACAACTGGACCCTCAAAGCAAACCCGGCTCTTTGTTCACACTCACTCGCAGTCAGCACCACTGGCTGGGGGGCACAGGGGTCGATGACTGAACCATCAGGACGGGCTGCAGCCATCAGCAGGCAGCTGCCAGGCAGCCCCCATCTGGGCCGCTCCTGCGTGGAGCTGCAGCCTCTGCCTGCTGTCAGGTGCCGTGCGTCCCACCTCTACTCTCCTGACCTACTTGCTCAGCTCTGCTGTGGCCCCAGCTGTGCCCAGGTGGAGCCTGTAAGCACCTTGCCTCAGCAGCACCAGGGACCTCACCCTGGTTTTCTCTGTCACTTCCACGTGGGACACACATAACCCTGGAATGACGGAACATTAACATGCTCTGGATAAGCCTTGACCAGCGGTGACCGGACCCAGGGGACCACTGCTCCCCTCTTGGTGTCCTGCTTCTCAGAGGCCCCCACCTGTCCTCGGAGGGCCTTCAGCAGGGAGGCTCCGCGCCCACAGCCTGACTGGCTTGCTATGTGCCACCCACACTGTGGAGTCCACTTCTCCCTGGTCCAGCAGCACACACCCCCGCCACCTCTCCCCAACCCCTGTTCCCCTGGATTCCGGAAGAAACCCAGCAGGGAGCAGCCCCTGTCCTGTGGACACCCAGCTAAGGCCTGCATGAGGGGCTTCTCCCAACAGAGGGATGAGCGGGGGTACGCTGGACCCTTAGTTACCAAACAAGGCAGTAAGTCTGACAGTATTTCACAAACCACCAGGTGCATGGAGGAGAGTGCCAGACTCCTGCGGGGGGCGTGGCCAGGGAGGTTCAGCTGGGTTTTGAGTGTAGGTAGAAATAAACAACATTTTAGAGGAAGCAGGAGTCAGAGGGATAGAAGGTCTAGGTAGGCGGGCAACGGTTCAAAGGCCAGGAAATGGGGGCCAGCTGTGCTCTGGCCGGATCCAGCTAGGTGAGGGGTGCATTTCCCTGGACCTGAGATGAGCTGGGAAATGAAGACAGCGCCCAGTCTAAAGTGGCCTTGTCAGGAATTCACCGTAATCCTAAGAGGATGGGGAGCCATTCAGGACTGCACAGGGAGGAGTCCTCAAGCCTGCATGTCACCTACAGCCTCGCGTGGGCCGTGGGACCAGTGGCTTTGGCATCACCTGGGAGCTTGTTAGAAATGCTGACTCAGGCCCCGTTCCAGACCTGGGGAGCCCAAGCCTGCATTTCACTAAGATCCCTGGGGATTTTCAGTGCACGTTAAAGCATGAGGAGACACAGGCCTGGAGAGATGCCAGTCCCGCTCGCCAGCTCCGAGGACAGGGATTCTCCGCGGCACCGCCGTGTTGACACACCTGGGCCCCAAGAACTGACCTGATGGAGTCCACAGGCTCTGTGCTCTTGCTGGGCAGCTGCCACGCCCCACCCAGTCCCGGTGAATGTCCTTCGTTGGCCTTCAGCTGTCTTTACGGAGGAAGTCAGGAGCCAGATGGGAACAGAGACGGAAGCCCCAGAGTGGAGAAGGGGGCGCGCTGCCTGAGCCAGCCGCTATGGCCCCCAACCTCTGGCCTCACTCAGAAGTGGCACTGGGAGGCCTGGTTCTGCCTCCAGCTGACCGGCCGGTCTTGGGCGGGTCACTGTCATCTTGGAGCTTCCTTGAGACGAGGTGGCGTCTCTGGGGTCCTTGCTCCCAGGTGCCCACTGACCCCTGTGTCTCTCAGGCAGACCTGGGCAGGGCCCACACAGCCTGCCTGCCCCCAGCGCTGCCCAGCTTGGAATGTGCCCCCTGTCCTTGGCTGAGTTCTCCTATCTTTTTAAAATTATTTTTTAAAGTAGCCCCTGAAATCCCATAAGCCAAGTTTCTCATTTTAATTTGACAGAGCTCCCTGTCAACTGACAAAACAATTGGGAACTTGGTTCTTGGGAAATTATGACTCTTCAGTGGTTTTCAAATTCATCTGAGAATCTCCGGGCGCTTGTCAAAAATGCAGGTTCCCAGGCCCTCCTGGGAACCAACAGCGAGAAGTGCAGAGCCTTGCTGCGTGGGAGGCCTCGGCTTGAGTGAACATCAGGTCCTGGGGCCGCAGGCCCGGGACAGCAGCAGCCGCGGTATAACGAGAGGTCCCGGTGACCTGCACTCACAGTAAAGTTTGCGAGGCACGGCTCTCAATCCACTGTTCTCAGCCGTGGCTGCACATTAGAATCTTATTAGTCATCCCAAGATTAACAAAAACCTCTCATACCTGGGGCTCAGCCCAAGGAACTGGTTGGTCTGCGATGGGGCCTGTGCATCGTATACCTTACATTTGCTTTTTGAACGTCTGGTATAATATGTTTAAACAAAGTGCATGAAGGAGGATGTACCTGTGCGATGACAAGCAGCCCCTTCCCCATCAGCTCACCTTCAGAGCTGGCAGCTGTCCTTCTTTTTTATCTTTGTATCCAGCTGCCTAAGGATGATGAATGGCCATTTCCAGAAGCTTCTGTGTTCTCCCAGAACAGAAGGAGCTGTGCTGAACTTGAAAAAAGTCCAGCCTTATTTTCTTCAGGTCCAGGGCGCTGACGAGCGGTCACGTGACCTTATAGCTTCGGCCAAGAAATCTTCAAGCGTCTGCCTGGGAAAGGCTGCAGTGTGATTTCCTGCACAGTGTCCTTGTTCCTGGCCATTAGACAGAACGGAGGTTTGGTCAGGATGGGTGTGAGGCCAGAGAGGCGTTTGCCTGCAGTGCAAAATTTAAGGGAATGCCAAACATTTGGTAATAAAGATAAATACGATTTTAATGCAATATTTTAAAAAATCAAAATTATTGTAAAGCAACTATGCTGAACGAAATATCATTTTGAATAAAGACCAGTGCTGAGCTGAGCCACATTGGGCTGTGAACAAATGAAAAAAGTGCACCCCTATATATATGTTTTTCGGTATGTTTTTAAATGGTTTGGATTTTTTTCTAGAACAATAATTGAAAAATATTGAAGGATGGAAAAGTAGGTATACTTAAAGTCATAACATTATTTTAAGTTTAAATATTTTACTAACACCATAAACAGAAATTATGATAATTTTACCTTTCAGGCTTTAATGGAAACAAACTCATCCATAGTATTTTCAAGGTCTGTTTCTCTTCTTAGCTCGTTCTCAGTTCAGATAACCACAGCTGACAGCTGCTCTTGACCAAGTGATGACCTAAGATAATTTTAAAATTCATGTTAAATATTAAGGTCATATTAAATATAAAACAAAAAGTATCTAAAATGGTCACATCTAGCATTAAATATTATTACTAATATTAATATTAAATACATTAAACACCTAATGTTTTAATAGCATTAACATTATTTAAGAGGTGTCACTTCAATGCCTGGGGTCCAAAGTGCTGAGAACGGCTGAGTCATGTATCGGCATTCGGGTGGGAAGGGGATTCCGATCCCTGAGAGTCCATTGGCCAGAGCAAAATATTCCATAACTTTGAACTCCTCCTTTATATTTTCAATATCTTTGTCCCTTTGTACTGACTCTCTAATTTTTTTCTGATGTACCTGCTCGTTCCTTTGTTCTCTGCAGTCATGAAATCTCTTCTTTGACCCACTTATCTTACTCCATTCAGGGTGCTCTAACAGGACACCGCAGACTGGGGGAGCTTATAAACCACGGAAATTTATTTCTCCTGGCTTTTGAGGCTGGAAGCTCAAGATCAAGGCACCAGCAGGTGTGGTGTCTGGTGAGACCCCGTTCCTGGTTCACAGACGGCATCTTCTCACTGTCGGTACATGGCAGGAGAGGGCAGGGAGACCTGAGGGTCTCTTTTACAAGGACACTAAATCCCACCACGAGGGCTCCACCTTCATGAACTCATCACCTCCCAAAGGCCCCGCCTCCTAACATCATCATATGACTGATTACATCTCAGCATAAGAATTTGGGGAGGATGCAAATATTCAGGCTATAGCATTATTCATTGTGTTTTTAAAATTTCAAATCATTAATTTTTCTTCTCTGGAAGTTTTGTTTTTTTCTCAAATCTGCCTGTTCAGTCCTGATAATGTCCAGTCATTTGTCATCTTTATTGTTTCCGTTGAAACATCTTTGTGCACCTGGCATCCACCTGCTGTCACCCCTGCAGCTCTGGGTGCTCTGACTCTGCGGCTGGCTACCTCTGCCGCCTCCCATGCACTGGGCCTCCTCAGGGGTCGGCTGGGCGCTCTTGGCTTGATCTGCCATGATCATGAACACCTGCGTCTAAGATGCTTTCACAGGGGGCTGTGGTTTGATTCAGTTATGAGCTGGCGGTGACATGGACTTCAAACCATGTGCTGGGTCCTCTCAAGGCCGCCCTCGGCTTGGTAATTTGCTAGGACTCCTGCCAGCCAAGGGCCAACATTGAACATTTTCTAAGTCTTGTTATGGCAACACTTTTCTGTGCACCATGTCTGCCCCCGTCCCCACGGAGCCCTGCTCCCCTCCCTTGTCACTGGCCCCAGGCTCAGTATTCCTAGTGATGGCGGATGCCTCCTCCTTCAGGCAACCCACCGTCCCCTGGCTCAGGAGCTTGTTTGCTTCTTGGGAGGAAGCTGGGGACTTGAAAATCCCTCTGCTCCTTCTGGGTCTGGTAACTCATCAGAAAGTATGTTTTATCAAGAATCCAAATGTCCCTCTGTAGGAAATCTCCAAGCACCAAATTTGTCATGTGACAGAAATAAAAAACACTACATATTTATTTTTTAAATAATTTTTAGAAATCCCAGTAAGAATTCCTGATCTCAGTTATTAGGCTAAAAAAGAAACATAAATGTTGGGAAGTTATCATCCGCTGGATAACTTCTACATAAACTCTGGAAGCCCGTTTTCATTTCTCTGTCTGTGGGTCTGAGTGCCTCAGCAGGCTCGCCTGGCTGTGGGCTTCATCTGTTTCTTTAATCAGGGCTGACTTATCCAGTATGTACAGGGTGTAGGACCCCTAGCACTGTCAGGGAACTACACAAATATTTATATTTCTTTGAAAATCAGAAAGAAGAAAATGAGCTTTTAGGACCCAAGAAAGATTTTTAACTTTTAATCTAGCCTGGGTTATATTTTGCTTTATATCAATGCAGTTGTAAAATAGAATATATGTTTTTTTTTTATGGGAGAAAGTTCCCCTCAAAGTATCTAGGGTCCTCAAAAATTATAATATGGCCTTGACTTACTGTATCACCAAAAACAACAAACTAAAAAACCCGAAACACTTATTGGGAACATAATATGTTCCTAGCACTGTGTCCTAGGATTAGCATTGGAAATACGGGTTATTTCAAAGAAGAGAATCTCTAAATTCTATCAATTATAAGACTGTTCTGAAGCTCTGATAACTCTTTTAACTGTAACTCTTTGGACAAATCAAAGTAAGTTTCCAGGGAAAAAGCTTCAACTCCTGAGTTCTTTTAAGACTTTCATTAATGGTAGGCTGCAGGTATTTCCAACTAATCAAACTGAAAAGTCAGGAAAATTCCCTGAATGTTTCTAAAGTTACATGTGTGTGCAGGGGCCTAGAAGCAGAGCCCAGTACTTTAAGACCCAACAGCACTTGATGTAAATTATTTTATTTAAGTGAAAGGGTTAAGAATATTTTGCACTTTATGTTTTCTCCTTTACTGCAACATCTGAAGAACACAATATCAAACATTACTCATTATTCAATAATCTATCTTTGGTCTTTGATTTTGTGAACAGAAACTGGTTCTTGATAAGCTCTATGAATTCAACTTGGAGACCCAACTCTAATGCCTGTAAAAACCTCCTTTTCGTCACTGATGCCATTAGAATGAAATCTCTGCTTCCTTGAGCACCAAATTTCTGTTTCTAGTGGTACAAATTAAGGCTTCATCCCAATTTCCCAATGTCTACCACATGAGAGAGAAAAATGGGTCTAGTGTGTCTGTCACTTTAATCATTTTTGCCACCGACATTAAGAATCAAAGGGACAGCTCCTCCTTTGGCCAGAAAGTCAGACATCACTCCAGCCTCTTCCTACAGAGCCCATCTTTGCCACCCAGGTCATCTGAAGACTGGGACAAAGTAAAGGGTCATCTAATGGGCAGATTGTGACCCATTATCTGATTACAAATTTCACAGAGTGGGTTGTGACTGAGGTTTTTCACTATACATGAATTAAAAAGGCAGAGGTAGATTTACGGGGGAGTGAATGAAGCTTGGGCTCCAGGGCGCCTTACCTGTACAGGCCACGTCGGAGTTGTGAATATCTTACTATGGCGAATTTTATAGAAGCATGACCAAGCATATCCCAAAGACAAGAGAGGTGTCTGTCTCTTTCCATTCTGACAGCCCCCCACCATATTTCTTTCATGATGGTTGGTATTGAGGTGAACATAGGCTCTCTGAGACCTGACTAAGGGTGAGTTGAGGAGGGGATAAATTTAGTTTGTATTTAGAGTGATGTGTATGTGATATTTTGGTCAAGTTTGAGAAACTCTCCATTCAGTTCTTTCATGACTGGAATTTGGAAAAATCTTCCATGGGGAAGTTTTTGGGGTAGCATCCATGTACATCCAGCACTAGTTGCTAGAGGTCATGTTAGCTAGCCTATTGACCACTAAATAACAAGTTTCAGTTCCGTTTCTGACCAACATGAAATAATAGAGGCTGAATTTACTATACTGCATGAAACAACTACATGCCAGACTAAATACGTAAAAAAGTGATTTTCAAAATATTGAACATCAGACACCAAAGAACACTGGCCACTGAGGAAGGAGAAAGCAGTGAGGTGGCCAGTGGACAGCCTGATTGAACAGCTGGAGCTGGGAGGCCAGGGAAGACAAGGTGGCCAGGGCTCTGCGGGCCAAGTACCCAAGAGGACAAGTTTGCAGCAAGAGAGGCCCCTCGGCTCTTCAGCTGAGTACCGACCCACACACGTATGTGAGGAGACGTCCTGAGGACAGGAGAAGGACACCTGAAAGGATTAGAGGGAACAATGCCTAGAGCTCACAGTGCTTGAAATAAGTCATGGGACTTTGGGTAGGGGCGTGCTTGCCTCAGTGGTGGAGCAGAATTAGTAGCCCTACTGATCTGATTTCACTTAACACAGTTTAAAAGCAAAACCTAAAAGAACAGAATTGTTTCCAAGTAAGTTAATTGTGCCCCTCAAACAAAGCTCCAGAACAATTATAGAAATACAAAAACACTCAGTACCCAACAAGATAAAATTCATTGTCTGTCATCCAACCAAAAATTACCAGATATGCCAGGAGGCAGGAAAATGTTACTGGGAATGAGGAGGAAAAGGAATCATTGAAGGCAACCCAGAAATAGAACAGCCGACAGAATTAATATACAAGGACATTTTAAAAAGTTGTTATAACTATATTCCATACGTTCAAGAAGCTAGAGGCAAGATCAAACATGTTAAGTATAGACATAGAAGATATAAATAAGATCCAAACTAAACTTCTAGAGATGAAAACTACACCAGCTGGTTAATGGCAGATTAGACTTTACAGAAAAGAAAAAAATTCGTGAATTAGAAGCATAGCAATAGAAACTATCCACAATGAAACCCAGAGAGAAAAAAAGGGAAAATTTTAATGGAGCAACAGTGATCTCTAAGCCAATTTCAAATGTCTTGATAAATATGTGATTGAAGTCCTTGAAAGAGAGGGCAGGAAAGAAAAAAATTTGAAGAAATAATGACTGAAAAATTTCCAAATCTGATAAAAAAATGAAACATCCAAGAAATTAAATGAATCCAGGTGTGCTTGGGCATGCATGTGTGCACGCATGCACACACACACACCATAAAAACTACACCATGGTACATCATAATCAGATGGCATAAAAGTGGTAAAAGAGAAAAATTTAAAAGCAGACAGAATGAAAATGATACATTACATATAGAGGAACAAAGATAAGGACAGCAGATTTCTCTTGCAACCAGTTTAAGCTGGAAACAATGAAGCAACATTTTGAAGGACTGCAAGAAAAAAACTAGCCAGAATTTGATACCCAGCAAAACTATTTTTCAAAATTGGCAAAACACTTTTTTAGACATATACACATGCTGAAAGAATAGCACTAGTAGAGTTATACTATAAGAAATATTAATGTTAATGTCCTTCAGGCAGAAGGATAATGATACCATATGGAATTTTGTATCTCTAGGTGAAATGAAGAGCACCAGAAATGAAAACTTATATGGGAAAATATAAAGACTTTGTTTCCTATTAATTAAATGTCTTTAAAGTTTTAGTTGACTATTTGAAGTAAAAATAACAATGTATTGTGGGTCAGGAACTAGACAGGGATGCCCACTCTCTCCACTGTTATTTAGCATAGTACTGGAGGTCCTAGCCACGGCAATCAGACAAAATAAAGAAATACAAGGAATCCAGATTGGTAAAGAAGAAGTTAAACTGTCACTATTTGCAGATGACATGATACTGTACATAAAAAACCCTAAAGACTCCACCCCAAAACTACTAGAACTGATATCGGAATACAGCAAAGTTGCAGGATACAAAATCAACACACAGAAATCTGTGGCTTTCCTGTATACTAACAATGAACCAACAGAAAGAGAAATCAGGAAAACAACTCCATTCACAATTGCATCAAAAAAAATAAAATACCTAGGAATAAACCTAACCAAAGAAGTGAAAGACTTATACTCTGAAAACTACAAGTCACTCTTAAGAGAAATTAAAGGGGACACTAACAGATGGAAACTCATCCCATGCTTGTGGCTAGGAAGAATTAATATCGTCAAAATGGCCATCCTGCCCAAAGCAATATACAGATTTGATGCAATCCCTATGAAACTACCAGCAACATTCTTCAATGAACTGGAACAAATAATTCAAAAATTCATATGGAAACACAAAAGATCCCGAATAGCCAAAGCAATCCTGAGAAAGAAGAATAAAGTAGGGGGGATCTCACTCCCCAACTTCAAGCTCTACTATAAAGCCATAGTAATCAAGACAATTTGGTACTGGCACAAGAGCAGAGCCACAGACCAATGGAACAGACTAGAGAATCCAGACATTAACCCAGACATATATGGTCAATTAATATTTGATAAAGGAGCCATGGACATACAATGGCGAAATGACAGTCTCTTCAACAGGTGGTGCTGGCAAAACTGGACAGCTACATGTAGGAGAATGAAACTGGACTATTGTCTAACCCCATATACAAAAGTAAACTCAAAATGGATCAAAGACCTGAATGTAAGCCATGAAACCATTAAACTCTTGGAAGAAAACATAGGCAAAAACCTCTTAGACATAAACATGAGTGACCTCTTCTTGAACATATCTCCCCGGGCAAGGAAAACAACAGCAAAAATGAGTAAGTGGGACTATATTAAGCTGAAAAGCTTCTGTACAGCAAAAGACACCATCAATAGAACAAGAAGGATCCCTACAGTATGGGAGAATATATTTGAAAATGACACATCCGATAAAGGCTTGACGTCCAGAATATATAAGGAGCTCACACGCCTCAACAAACAAAAAACAAATAACCCAATTAAAAAATGGGCAGAGGAACTGAACAGACAGTTCTCCAAAAAAGAAATACAGATGGCCAACAGACACATGAAAAGATGCTCCACATCGCTAATTATCAGAGAAATGCAAATTAAAACTACAATGAGGTATCACCTCACACCAGTAAGGATGGCTGCCATCCAAAAGACAAACAACAACAAATGTTGGCGAGGCTGTGGAGAAAGGGGAACCCTCCTACACTGCTGGTGGGAATGTAAGTTAGTTCAACCATTGTGGAAAGCAGTATGGAGGTACATCAAAATGCTCAAAACAGACTTACCATTTGACCCAGGAATTGCACTCCTAGGAATTTACCCTAAGAACGCAGCAATCAAGTTTGAGAAAGACAGATGCACCCCTATGTTTATTGCAGCACTATTTACAATAGCCAAGAATTGGAAGCAACCTAAATGTCCATCAATAGATGAATGGATAAAGAAGAGGTGGTACATATACACAATGGAATACTACTCAGCCATAAGAAAAGGGCAAATCCAATCATTTGCAGCAACATGGATGGAGCTGGAGGTTATTATGCTCAGTCAAACAAGCCAAGCGGAGAAAGAGAAATACCAAATGATTTCACTTATCTGTGGAATATAAGAACAAAGGAAAAACTGAAGGAACAAAACAGCAGCAGAATCACAGAACTCAAGAATGGACTAACAGGTACCAAAGGGAAAGGGACTGGGGAGGATGGGTGGGTAGGGAGGGATAAGGAGGGGAGAAGTAGGGGGGTATTAAGATTAACATGCAAGGGGGGGTAGGAGAAAAGGGAGGGCTGTACAACACAGAGAAGGCAAGTAGTGATTCTATAACATTTTGCTATGCTGATGGACAATGACTGTAAAGGGGTTTATAGGGGAGACCTGGTATAGGGGAGAGCCTAGTAAGCATAATATTCGTCATGTAAGTGTAGATTAGTGATACCAAAAACAAAGAAAAAAAAAAAAAGGGCAGTTCCTGTGTGGTAACCTCCAACGAGTTCTACACAAGGGTATAAAGGGCATATAAAAGTGTAGGCAAAGGGTCTGTTTGTGTTTATACAGAGGATCAAAGCCTAATTTGGCTACCCCGAAAATGAACTAAGAAACGATATGAAAGAGAACTTCCAACATCAGCACTCTCTGGAAGACTCATGCCAGAAGATGATCATCAAAAAACCCCAACAAAGATCCACGCACTGCTTCAGCTGTAGATGCACTCATCCCACCCATTCCTGGACTTGCCATGGGAATGAGGAAGGAGATATCTAAGCTGGCCTGTGCATACAGTAAAACAACAAATTTGACTGGATCTATACTGTTGGAACTCAACCAAGAATTTGGAGAAGTGCAAATTGTAGCGCTCCAAAGTCTTACAACTACAGACTATTTACTGTTAAAAGAACATATGGCATGTGAACAGTCCCCAGGAATGGGTTGTTTTAATTTGTCTGATTTCTCTCAGACTGTTCAAGTTCAGTTGGACAATATCCACCATGTCATAGATAAGTTTTCACAAATGCCTAAGGTGCCTAACTGGTTTTCTTGGTTTCACTGCAGATGGCTGGTAATTACAGATATGCTTTGGTTATGTAACTATACTCCTATTATGTTAATGTGTGTGCGCAATTTAAGTAGTAGCTTAAAACCTATTCATGCTGAAGTTACTCTACAAGAAGATATGCCAAAGAAATAATCAATCTTCCCATGTTTTCTTCCGCCTGCTACTTCTACAGCTTTTCTTCTTCCTTCCTAATTACAACCCTTAAATAGAATTCGTGCCTCGTATCAAATTTATCGAGTATCATAATTCTTCCAAGTGGTAAAGATACCTCAAGACAAATGCTGGGCATAGAAGCCACAGGGCATAAATATGCAAAGATGTAAAAAGTTAACCTTTTCAAACAATAAGGCTTCTCTCTCACTTACCAACTTCACATTTCCCTGTATGGCCCCGGAAGATGACTGGTTAGCCAGAGACGGGTAAGATTCCTCAAGGGAGGAACAACCTAAGACAGGCACAGTCGCTGGGGGGTCATCAGGTGAGAAATTGGGGATCAACAGAGGTGAGGCTTAGAACCTCACCCCCCCTGTTCTGAGAGAAATCTTCTGCATACGTGGATGTTTTATTGCCCTGGTCTAGCTTGGATTAACACATAGTCTACAGGCACACACCTGATCATCTACATTTGCTCTCTTACAACACTAAACTATGTTTTCTACCTTTATCTTGTATCTACCTACCACTTCAGCATTTTATTAAAAATAATAATAATAAAGAGAGAAATGTAGTATCCACACATAAATCAAGTATAAAAACCAAATGAGTATTCATATTTGAACTGACTGTTTAGAGTTCATAATGCATGAGCAAAACTGAAAGTTTCTGTGATGACTGCCCTTGTACTGTTGACTATGTAACTTATTCATTATGTAAGAATTTGTTCTCCATGTAAGAACTTGTTTGTTATGCCTCAGAAGATTGGAGACTGACGAAAATTAGGCTTGGGGTGGATTAATGATTGTGCATTGAGCATTGACTCCCCTATACAGAATTTTATTGTCGTTAACAATCATTTGATCAATAAATATGAGAGATGCCCTCACAAAAAAAAAAAAAAAAAAGGACAGACTTCCAATGGTAAAATAAATAAGTAACCGGGATGTAATGTATAGCATAAGGAATATAGTCAAGATATTGTAACAGCTTGGTAGGGTGATAGCTGGAACCTCGAATTATGTATATAAACGTTCTACCACTGTGTTGTAAACTTGAAACTAATGTAATGTAATACTGTGCGTCAACTACCCTTCAATAAAAAAATAATTATTAAAAAAAAAAAAAAACAATGTATTGTGGGACACTTTAAATATAATGGCACAAGTAGGTTATAAGTAAAGGATTTAAAAACGATACCATGCTAAAACTAGTCAAAAGAAAGCTTGAGTAGTTATATTAACACCATGTAGGTTTCACAGTAGATAAATGTCATTTTAAAAATGATAAAGGGGTCAATTAATCAGTCCTGTATATTTATGCATCTAATATGGAAGTGTCAAACTACATGAAGCAAAAAACTGATAGAACCCAGAGGAAAAAGAGACAGTCTCCTGCCTCCCTCCTTCCCTCCCGGCCTCCTGCCCCACCTCCTATCTGCTTTCCTTTCTTCCTTTGTTGAAAAGCCATTAGGTAGATCCACATGAAGTGGGCAGTCAGCCTGAGGGGTTGGAGATTGGTTACACAGGGACAATGGCGTCTTGGGAGCCTGGTCCCTCACCGTCAGAGAGGGAAAGCATGAACATGGGAAGGGGGAGCCATGAAATGAACCACAGGGTGTTGGATTGGAACTGAAGCTCTCGGTGTGGACTCACAGATTTCCACATGCATAGATAGATCTAGAAGATTCAGAAATAAATCCAGATGTGCATGTGTGTATTTCTTTCCCTTTAAGCCTGTGCACTGAGGGCCTGGGAGCATCCACACCCTAGTATAAGTGAGCCCACTTCATGCCCAGATCTTTGTTGTCCACACAATATTCTCCACTAAAAGGAATCAGATTCCTTAAGAGAGAGGGTTGATTTCACGGCTCTGTCCGGGGAAGAACATGATGAGTTGGGAAATCCTGTGTGAGACAGTAAGAAAATAGTCAGAAGAATAAAGGGGACATGTCAAAGGTCAGAGAAGCCAGTTTGAAGCTCCCACTGGCTAAATCTAGGATAATTTCAGCATCAAAACTTAAAACATGATAGCAACTGATTATAATCCATTGGACCAATCTTTGGGAGACCACAGCACACACACATGTAAGTAAGTGAGAACAACAGTACATTTTTCCTGCAGTCTCGCCCACAAATAAATGAAAATGGAATGAAGGTATGGGAAAATGTCCATTTTGCAATGACTACAAAAATAAGTTCAGGACGCAAACAGCAACAGATGCTAAAAATTAGTGGGTAAAATTGAGATGGGGAATGGGATTTTACATAGGCTCAAAGTATCTCCCCACAAAATACTAACTACAAAGTGGGGAAAAGCAGAATGATGAAACACGGCAGAAATGATCCAATGATTAAAATGAATTCCATCGGAAACAGGACCAACAGGTGTCCCATGCCACCCATAGAATGAAATGAGAAGAACACAGCCTCTGTGATACTTGCGTACAAAAATACGTAATTTGGATCTGATCAGGAGTAAACACTGGGCAAACTCCAGTTAAGGGACACTCTATAAGATGTCCAAAATCTTCAAAATTATCAGGAGCATTAAAATCAAAGGGAGACTTGAGGAATATTCTACATGGAGGGGGCTGAGTGCTGCAGTATCTGGGAATGGGGAAGAGGTGAGGGGACAGCCTGCTCTTATTTCACACTAGCACATACCCGCGCCTGCTTCCCTCTGCAGCCAGCACTCAGTGTATTCACCTCTACACCATAGTACTGGCTGCGAATTCACCAGTGCTCCTCTTAGATTTACTGGTGAGTTTATCTAGACACCTCGCCACATGGGCGTGACCTACTGGGCACTTTAGAAGTGCGACACTCAGCGCACCGCAGGCCCAGGACGGCTATGCCAGCGCGAGTGCATTTGTCAAGGCCAAGGGACTCGGCAGTCTGACACCAGGCGTTTGGATATTTCCATTCCTCCTTGAGTTTACTGAGAACCACACACAAATTAAAATACACTCCGAGTCTCAAACTGGCTGAATCAACTTCTGGGGGATAGATGCTGAGGTGTTCAGGAAGTTTCCTTCTAATATCAGCTGAAAATAAATGGCCTTGAAAAAAAATTTCTTTGCTGCGTCTATCAGGTACTTACTAGGCCCTTTCCCTTTGCCCAGCCCTAGAAACAAACAGGAAGAGCTTCCCTGCTCTGCCAGCCTCCACCCATTCTTGTTGTATAGACCACACAAGGGAAACCCCGTCAGGGTCTGGTGGGAACACTCGAGGAGGGGCAGCTACTCTGGCTGGGGTGAGGAGCGGGCACAAAGGGGCCAGAAATCATGCCAATTACATGAGATCTGAGACATTCAGCTGGGCAAAATGAGGTTTGCGTTACTGCGGGGTCAATGAATTGACCAAGGGACAATACTGTGGGGAACAGGGGCTGAGGGCCCATCAGGCCCATGGTAAGCTATCCAAATTTTTGCTACCACAGGGCTGGCACCAGGCTTTGAAGTGCTTGTATCACAACAGGGAATCTTCTGCCCCAGGCATAGCTCTGTGTAACCCCTGCCCTTCAACTTGAGTCTGCAGAGTTCTTTCTCAACAGAGCCAAGATTTAGCCCCTGGCTGGGGAAGCGTCTTACACAGTGGAGACAGTCTGGCCTGCCACACATCTTGAGTGTGGCCCTGAGGCCAAGGAGGAAGCAAGAGGACTGCCTACATTGTAATATGTAATAATAAATAGGAAGTTACAGATGAGAATTCTGTTGTTACTCAGAAGGGCAAATCAAAGTTTTTAAAACAATACTTGGTGGCAAATTGGATACAAGGCTCAAACAGGTTAGAAAAAAAATTACATGGTTTATTCCTGGTGCAGTGTGTTCAAGAAACTGCTAGCTAGGGGCTCCCAAGAGAGACGAATTTAGGCACATGGCAAGGGAAACAAACCCATTAGAAGCACTGCGTGCAGTTCCCAGGTGGAGTGAAGCAGCCTGCGTTGGCCCAGTCCGTCTCTCCTTTCCTTCTCTGGGTCCACAATAGACTTGGTGGTGTTAATCTAAAATACCTATAGCTCAGCTCTTAACCGGGAAAGCCAGGTATTACTGAAGGGCTGCCTGAAAATGAGCTGCTACAACCTGGAAGCCTGTTAACATTATGAAGTAAAACTAGCTGACCAATTACTGTGCCAAAATGACAGTGCAAGGTGCTTAGAAACTTTTTTATGCATTTACCCCCACCATCATTTAAAAAACTACTAATCTGAACAGTAAACAAAATGGTGGGTAGGCAAAGACCACGGCTTATGTTGTTTTATTTATCATGTATGTGTGGCGTCCAGGTAACTTGCAGCTGGTAGAGAAGATTAGTTCTCTCACAACTCCTAAGTGACCGTTTGTATCATCCAGGAGGCAGGGCTTGGTCTCTGCCTTCACAAGCTGAAGTGCTACAGAGCATTATCACCAAAGTCCAGACATACCAATGAGACTGTGACTCAAAACAAAATACAGTACAAATTTATTGACTCCAATCATTCTTAGTCAAGATTTAAGCCAAATGAACAGATAATGCCTGCGTACAAATAAGCAATGGATTAACATTAGATAGAAATTCTATTTTACATGAAATTTCAGCCCTCACAGCTTACTCCAAAATAAAATTGAACAATGATTTACTCTAAGGCATATGACAACAAAATAATTATAAAACCATGTTTGTTTTTCTTTTAACAGTAAGTATTTATTCAATGAAAATTTTGAAAAGTGTTGCATTAATGTCACCTTTTGAAAATTATTAGCCAAGGATAACTGTGGAAAATCTGGACAGCACTAGTAAATGACTGAAGAGCACTGGACTTAATTACTGTGAAGATTTGCAGAATACTTTGGTTCCTGCATGACTGAAGGGAGGATTTTTAAGACCCGGCATTAACTTATTTTTTCTCCTCCAGAATCTAAACCCTGACCATTCGGTTTTCTCCCCAGCCATGTGGAAGTGCTATGTGCTGGATAAAATGCCGAAAAACACTTAACAAGCATATTACAAATTAGGCAAACATCAAACTTCTTAAAGTGCTAAAGCCACAAGAGAAAACCCTATTTTTAAAATAAAAAAGCCAGTGTTAAAGAAGTTGTCAGCATTATTTCAATCAATAATGCTTTTCACAATTACTGCAAAAAGCATCAGTGAGATACCAGAAGCTGATACTAACTTGTAATATTCCAGTATCAGTTAGTGCAATTTATGAAGAAACCTGTTACACATGACAACTAATTATTTTTGTACTAAGAAAATTCAAATTACTTCCTAAAGTTCTAGATCATGGTTTCATCACACACACACACACACACACACACACACACACACACAATTTGAGGGAACTAAGGCTGCCTTTAGATCAGTTCATTCTTGTCTCTTCCTCACCCTGACTGTCCAAGTGGCTGGGGACACTCCCTGCCTCCACGAATGGGCACATTTTATTCTTGTCTCAGCTTCTACTCTCATTAGCACCAATGGGTGCTGGGTGTGGGTTAGATCATCACCGATTTAGTACAGGGTACTGGGGCCTGTTTAGGAAGAGAAGGCTGTAACAATCCATCCCCAAAAAGAAAACCAAGAACCATGCACATCTCCACACAAATCCAAGTAACATCACAGCTGAACTGTTAGTTGTATATCTTGATAAAATTAAATGCATACTAACCACAACTAGCTCTACAGGTGAATATTCTATTCATTTTGAAATATTATTATAGAAAAAACGCAGTTACCTCCATTGCTTACTCTTGATAAAAATGCATTTACGGTGTCTCCCTTGCCCAAAGAAAGTGATTCAGTAACAAGCTCTTAGATTAACAAATATATTAAAACATCTTACATTCTTTCCACAACTGCAAAAAAAGTAGGCATCCTGAATACTTACAAAGATAATTAACTTTCTACATTTTCAAAAAATTACTTACAGTCAGAAAAAACATTTTAAAGATTTAAAGAGTTTCAATTTGTCTTACACCAAGTATTTGCCTACTGGCTGCAATAAACATTCTTAAGAAAACTATTTATTGAATAAAGCAATTTGCATGTCTCTCATTATTTTACTTAACATTGAACATTGAAAATAGTTATGAGTGGAAGCATACTTTATTTGTTTGACCATCAAAATAAACTCTTTCAGCCTAATGCTTATAAGATACAGTATAAAAATTAATAGAAAAACCAGAACTGCATTATAAATGTTTTTGGTTCAAAATTTCATTGAAATCTTATGTTCCTTGCCTAGACAAAAATGTGAGCTAACAAGACAAAACACGGGCAAGTTTTAAAATCCAACAGATATGCAGAGACTATATTTAGGTCAAAAATATTTACTGATTAACATTATAAAAAAAAAACCTTCAAAAATGTAGCATAAAGGTTCAAGCCCAGGGATAGTGAATTTACAATGCCAAGATACAGTGTATCATGGAATTTTTACAGATACTCTAACTGCTGTTAAATGATTACTCTGAGGGAACTGACACCAAGGTGTTCAGAGTAATTCATTACACAGGAATGAATTCAATGAACAATAATCCATCCTGTTTCACATAAAATCGTATGCTGTAGTTTTGTCTTCAAAATGCATAGATTTCTTCAAGAAAAAATGAAGATGGCAAAAATCGGTAACTGCAACTTATTTTCCTTTCTCATCAAATTTAAGAACCAAAACAGCAGGTAATCACTCAAATATTTTGGGACTCTTGATAGTTCTTAAATAATAAAAGGCAAAATTTCATATGTATTTCTATAATGTAAAAAGTCAATTAGTACTTTATAAAAATGTTTGTTTTTCCATAGAGTATCTCTCCTACTGTCAGTATGGAATGTGGGTGATAAGACGGCTGAGTCCCCAGTTCTTTTCTGCTAGAGCACAACTTTAAGCACTCAACAAATTATTTCTTAGTCACAGTAGTTGATGTTTCTATTTAAAAGAATAGCTTGTAAAAAAAAAACAAAAACAGATTGGAATCTTAATCCATTATTACCTACCTTAAAAGGATCTTGTAGTTTCAATAATATTTCTGTTTTTATGTACCTAACCTCCTCTTTACAAGTGAAATAAACATTTTCCCTTTTGAAACACCCCACTGAGATTTGGATAACACCTACTGAAAGGCT
This sequence comes from Manis pentadactyla, assembly GCF_030020395.1. Taxonomy (NCBI): domain Eukaryota; kingdom Metazoa; phylum Chordata; class Mammalia; order Pholidota; family Manidae; genus Manis; species Manis pentadactyla. The sequence goes on from NC_080019.1 coordinate 193,766,847, forward strand.
TTTAATTACAACTTCTTCAAAATAGAAAAAAAAAAAAGGGGGGGGGGCAGCCAAAACACTATGGGCCCCAAAAAAGTAGCAGAACTAATTCAGGACTCTTAATGGTACTTTAATACATTTATGAAATATGAAGCAGTGACTTAAAGCAGAATGATGTCACTATGGACGTTTTACCGCAGTAACCCCAACAAATTCTAACAGAACTCACCACCAGACAGAGGCAGGAAACGCATACTATATGTAAGATAGTTTTTGAAAAGAACATGGAGACTGCACTGTGGTGTTTCTCCCTCAGCTTAAAATCTCTAGAAGTCAATGGTAATTCGGAATTTTAGGTGGCTGTACTGACCCTGGGGCTTGAGATCTGTGTAAATATCTGTCCTGACCTCTGTGATACGGACGCTGTTAAATTCAAAGTTAATGCCACACGTTATTTTTGTTTTCTGTCTCAAATACACTCAGACTGTATTGGTGACAGCTTAAGTCAGAGGAAACCAAACATTCAGTCCTTCCATGCTGGTCTGAATTTAAAACTGTAATACGCAGAGAGCATAATGCAACCATTTTGATTACAATGCCTAAAACTACTGAAGCTTTTGTAAACTGACTTAGAGGTCTTGCAGAAATCATAGTATTTCCACTTCCCAAGTCTTCCATTATTAATTACATTAAATGACCCAAGAGCAAGTTTTGTTATTTTATAAAAAACCTAAGTATTACTATTGCTGATTTAAATTTCTCACATTTTCATACAAAAAAAAAGTTCTACATGACCACAAAATACCAAATATTTATTTTTCTCAAGTGTTAGGATAACTTATGAAAGTTGAGGTTTGTCATTTTTTTATTGCTAAAATATTCTAAACTCTAAATCAATACTGCAAACTACTCCACTTCTTCCTGATACATTTTGGACTGAAGAACATGGCTAAGATTTAACTAGAACGTGGGTGCCTGATACAATCAAAAGAAGAAATACTTTAATAGCATTTCGCTAATTGCAAATTAGCAAAAAAAACAAAACAACCTCAAGTAAAAGATCACACTGCCACCATGGGGTGAGGAACCATGCAGACCACCAAGGTCAACCAAATTTCAAGGGGAATGAAGTCGAGTCATCCTGTGACTGTAAGGTCCAGAGAAGCACAATATTTTTTAGAGTTTTTCTAAGTTGAATAAGGATATACTAATTAATATCAGTTTACCTCAAGCTCATATTCAAGCATGACAATTTCCACCCTTTATTACTGTTAAAAAATATTGTTTCTTATGACACATTTCACAATTTAGGTTGAAATCTGGAGACTGTCTCCCATTTCATTACAGGTGGAGAGGGGTGGTGGTCTTTTAATTGTGGGTTTGCTCGTGACTCCAAAGACTAAACGCCGTCTTAAATGTCCTATGGCAGAGTTTACACATGAACTGTCTCTTAAATGTGATTGCGGAAAGGGGAGGGGCGTGGTAGAAAAGGGTGTCTGACTCCTGGGGCACAAACAATTTCTCTGCAGCGGGAGCCAGGTTTTCAGACACATCGGTCGGGCTGTCGGGCTCCAGGGGCTGGATCTTGGGCAGCGGCGGGGGCGGGGGCAGAGGTGGTGGCGACGGAGAGTTTGTGGGAACAGGGCACACTTCTGATTCCTTACGAGCAGAGTCCTCTGCAGCCTGAGACATGTGGGACTGGAAGTGACTCCAGAGCCGGAAATTGGTGCGGAAAGCTTTGTTGCAAACATGACAGATGAACGGTTTCACGGAACATAAGAGCTCCTGGTGCCGCTCCAGCTGCTTGTGCACCGTGAATGTCTTGCCACATTTCTCACAGGGCCACAGGGCGGCATCCTTGCTAGAACTTGCTTCTCTGGGGGCTGCACTGGCCTCGGGTGCCTCCTCCTCAGGCTCCTCTGCAGGCTCCTCCTTGACCTGGATTTTCAGTTGCTTTGAAAGGCTAAGGTCTTCAGGGAGACAGGAGGAATCTTCTGAGTCGAAGTTCACCTGCTCTGAACAATCACTGAACACGTCGTCTTTGGTGGTGACCACATGGTTCACTTTATTAGGCTCGGGCTGTGCCTGGGGCCTAGAGGTACCAGTTACTTCCCCATTGTGGTCCAGAACGGGTAGAGAAAAGTTTTCGGATGGCGCCATGGTGTTCTGATTATGTACTTCAACCTGGTGCCGCCAAATGCTGAAGGAGGACTTGAAGGTGCGCATGCACTCGAGACAGGTCAGCTTCTTATATTCACACTTACTCTCGTGTTCATGCTTTAGCTCGGGCGAGAAAAACCTAAGGCTGCAGTAAGGGCAAACGGTTGCGTTCCTGCATAGTCGCTCGTGGTTTCCTTGCTCTAGAAGAGAAGAGAGCTTAGCATTACAGAGGCGGCACTGGAAAACCTCCTTGTTTGCTACCGGACTCACAAGAGGCACATGCTCTTTAGGCTTAGCAACTCTATTCACTCCAATGGGTTTCTCTCCCGGGTGCATTTTTATGTGCTGTTTGAACTGAGAGAGAAAGCGATAGGCTCTTCCACAGTAAGTACAAATGTATGCTCCCTTGGCTCGCGATCTCAAGTTCCTCTTGATGGCTTGTGCTTGGGAACTGCTCTGCCCCTGAAAACTAGGCTTGCTGCGCCTTAACTTAATGATCAGGGCCTTCTTAATCTCTCTCTCTCTCACTATGTCAATCAGCTTTCTTTGGAATTTTTCATCCAAAACGGCATGTGAGCTAGAGGCTGGTGACGGGTTCTTTACTATGCCGTGCTGGGTCTGACAGTGTGTCCACACTTTGAAGTTTGTGTGAAACCGCTTGTGACAGATGTCACAAGCATAGGGCTTTTCTGGGTTATGGTACATGTTAATGTGCCGGTGAAGGCCTGCTGTTGATCTAAAGATCTTAAGGCAATGTTTGCATTTAAATTTTTTGTTTGGTCTTGTTCCCTCCAACTCACCAAATTCATCTTTATTCAAGTCAGAATCTGGAAAATCTGCATCGAGGGGAGTAGGGCTTGAACCTTCCTCAAAATTATCTTCTGACCCCGGAGACCCATGCTCATCCGCCTTTAGCTTCTTCAGCGGCAGTCTTCGGTCAGCCTGGAACCTCCTTTTTGCTGGGAGTCTGCTCATGTCTTTTTGGTCGTCTTCTGTTTTCAGAGAAAGGTCTCTCGCGACAGATGAGGCCCCTGCCGTGTCTCCCACGGTGACTCGGATGATGTCCAAGGGCTCAGACAGTGGGCTGCGGGGTTCCATCTTGATCTGAACCTTGGTCACTGGGGTGGCACCCTCCCTCTCCGTGGACTGAGAAGCACTGAAGGACCTGAGGCGGTGCGGCTGCAGGGCTGGGGGCCGGTCATCCAGGGCTAACCTTTCACCACAGTCTTTTGAAGATGACTTTTGAGATAAAGCACAGAACACATTCCCTGGTGCATTGCTTGACACTGAGGACGACCCCTGGTTAGGCTTCACATCTATTGAGGGTGAGTAGACAGGAACCTGGCTGTCCATTGACAATGATCGTCGGAGGAGGCTCTTAACAAGAGGGCCACTTCTGTCCACACTCTGGCTTCCAGAGACGGCTCCGCTGGATGGGATTACCAGCCCCAACCTGGAGTAGTACAACAAGTTTCTGTCCTCGCCTGGACCACTTCCTTTGTTAGTTTCTTTCAGTACATAGGGAGTCTCTGATGAGCTTCGAAGAGATAAAACGGGTGGCCGTGGTCTTTTCAAGGCCAGCTCCATGACTTTTCCCTTGGGAAGCTGGCCGCTGAGCCCTGCCCTCCCACCCACAGCCTCTAAATCTTGTGGGGGCTTGGAAGGCAGCACCGTGTTCCTCTTCACCAGGGTGCTTCTGTCAGAGTCTTCCAGAGATCCAGAATGCTCAAGGGCCTTTGCATAGCCCACAGGACCATCTTTGGGCCAATTCTTTTCTGTTAATGACAAACAGTGAAGTGGCTCAACTGGTGCTGGAACATGAGGCTTACTGGTGTTGGTCTTGAGCGCCACGCCAGGTGAGGGCCGGGAACTATGGCTCAGGTCAGGCAGGTTTGCAGTGACAGTTCTCCCCTGTGCTTCATTTCTGCTCTGACAAACAATGACGCTTCTCTTTTGAGAACTGTTTTCTTCATCGTCTATGAATACTTTTTTTCTGTTGGGACACATTGGAAAGGGGGCTTGAGGTGTTTTAGAAACGATGTTAGTCAGGAAGGAAATCCCAAGACTGTAGCCTAGTTCCTGCACAGCAGCGAGGCTGCTTTTCTCAACAAACAAAGATGAAGAATAAATGTAATTCAAAACATTATCAAAAGCATCTGGTTCGCAGAAATCAAGCTGAAATACAGTTTGTGACTCATTTTCCTTATTTGTGAATAAACTCTGGAAATATTCACTGCTGGCAGCCAAGACATTTTTATGAGCTCGAAATTTCTGGTCTCCGACAATCAGAAGCACATCACACAGCTGTCCTTTGAGGCGCTCCTCATTGAGGGCACTTAGGAGAGAAATGGCGTGCGCTGGGTTGATGTAATGCAGTAATCCCTCCATCGCTTGGGTTTATCTGAAAGACAAGAGTGTGCAATTATTATGAATAATGTGGTGAAAAGTTCTCCATGAGATGAAATGATCCCCAAGGGCAGGACACTGTCTTCTCATAGGTGCCGATATTTAGCAGACTACAGGCAGACAAAAGTTTTTTGGATGAGTCATCTTATTTAAATAACATAAAATATAAAGAAACAAGTCGTAAAGATCAAGCAATATATGGGGACAAATAACAACAATAATTCAACACCGTAAAATCTGTGGGAGACAGAGAAGACCTGTGCTAAGAGGGAAGTATACTGCAATACAGGCCTACCTAAGGAAAGAAGAACAATCCCATATTAACAGTCTAAACTCACAATTAATGAAAGTAGAAAAAGAAAAAATGAGACCCAAAGTCAGCAGAAGGAGGGATATGATAAAGATTGGAGCAGAAATTAAAATCAAGAAGAATAAAACAATAGAATCAATGAAACCAAGAGCTGGTTCTTTGAGAAAATAAACAATATAGATAACCCCCTAGCCAGACTTATTAAGAAAAAAAAGAGAGTCTACACACATAAACAGAATCAGAAATGAGACAGGAAAAATCACTATGGACACCACAGAAATACAAAGAATTATTAGAGAATACTATGAAAAACTATATGCTAACAAACTTGATAACCTAGAAGAAATGGACAACTTTCTAGAAAAATAGAACCTTCCAAGGGTGACCCAGAAAGAAACAGAAAATCTGAGCAGACCTATTACCAGCAATGAAATTGAGCTGGTAATCAAAAAACTACCTAAGACGTGCCTCATATCGAATTTACCGAGTATCATAATTCCTCCAAGTGGTAAAGATACCTCAAGACAAATGCTGGGCATAGAAGCTACAGGGCATAAATATGCAAAGAAATAAAAAGCTAACCATTTCAAACAATAAGGCTTCTCTCTCACTTACCAACTTTACATTTCCCTGTATGGCCCCGGAAGATGACTGGTTAGCCAGAGACGGGTGAGATTCCTCAAGGGAGGAACAACCTAAGACAGGCACAGTCGCAGGGGGGCCATCAGGTGAGAAACTGGGGATCAACAGAGGTGAGGCTTAGAACCTCACCCCCCCTGTTTTGACAGAAATATCCTGCATCCGTGGATGTTTTGTTGCCCTTGTCTAGCTTGGATTAATACTTAGTCTACAGGCACACACCTAATCATCTACATTTGCTCTCTTACAACACTAAACTATGTTTTCTACCTTTATCTTGCATCTACCTACCACTTCAGCATTTTATTAAAAAAAAATAATAATAATAATAAAGGGAGAAATGTGGGATCCACATATAAATCAAGTATAAAAATCAAACGAATATTCATATTTGACCTGATTGTTCATAGTTCATAATGCGTGATCAAAACCGAAAGTTTCTGTGATGACTGCCCTTGCACTGTTCACCATGTAAGAACTTATTCACTATGTAAGAATTTGTTCACCATGTAAGAACTTGTTCGTTATGCTTCAGAAGATTGGAGACTGACGAGAATTAGGCTTGGGGTGGATTAATGATTGTGCATTGAGCATTGACTTCCCTATACAGAATTTTATTGTTGTTAACAACCATTTGATCAATAAATGAGAGATGCCCTCTCAAAAAAAAAAAAAAAAAAACTACCTAAGAACAAAACCCCTGACCAGATGGCTTCACTGCTGAATTTTATCAAACATTTAGTGAAGGCCTAATACACATCCTCCTTAAAGTTTTCCAAAAAGTAGAAGAGGAGGGAATACTTCCAAACTCATTCTGTGAGGCCAGCCAGCATTACTCTAATACCAAAACCAGACAAAGACACCACAAAAAAAGAAAATTACAGACCAATATCCCTGATGAACATAGACGTAAAAATACTCAACAAAATATTAGCAAACTGAATTCAAAAATACATCAAAAAGATCATCCATCATGATCAAGTGGGATTTATTCCAGGGATGCAAGGATGGTACAATATTAAAAAATCCATCAACATCATCCACCACATAAACAAAAAGGACAAAAACCACATGATCATCTCCACAAATGCTGAAAAGCATTCAACAAAATTCAACATCCATTTGTGATAAAAATTCTCAACAAATGGGTATAGAGGGCAAGTACCTCAACATAGTAAAGACCATATATGACAAACCCACAGGCAACACCATTCTTAACAGCAAGAAGCTGAAAACCTTCCCTTTAAGATTAGGAACAATACAAGGATGCCAGTTTCTCCATTTTCATTCAACATAGATCTGGAGGTCCTTGCCATGGCAATCAGACAACAACACAAAGAAATAAAAGGCATCTGGATTGGTAAAGAAGTTAAACTGTCACTGTTTGCAGATGACATGATATTGTACATAAAAAAACCTGAAGAATCCACTCCAAAACTAGATCTAATATCTGAATTCAGCAAAGTTTCAGGATACAAAATTAATACACAGAAATCTGTTGCATTCCTATACATTAAAGATGAACTAGCAGAAAGAGAAATCAGGAAAAAAATTGCATTCACAATTGCATCAAAGGAATAAAATACCTAGGAATAAACCTAACCAAGGAAGTGAAAGACCTGTACTCTGAAAACTATAAGACACTCATAAGAGAAATTAAATAAGATGCCAATAAATGGGAACACATCCTGTGCTCATGGATAGGAAGAATTAATATTGTCAAATGGCCATCCTGCCTAAAGCAATTTACAGATTCAATGCAATCCCTATCAAAATACCTACAATATTCTTCAACAAACTAGAGCAAACAGTTGTAAAATTCACATGGAACCACAAAAGACTCCTTACAGCAAAGCAATCCTGAGAAGGAAGAATAAAGTGGGGGGATTAGGCTCCCCAACTTCATGCTCTACTACAAAGCCACAGGAATCAAGACAATTTGGTACTGGCACAAGAACAGACCCACAGACCAATGGAACAGACTGGAGAGGCCAGATATAAACCCAAGCATATGTGGTCAATTAATAAACGATAAAGGAGCCATGGACATACAATGGGGAAATGACAGCCTCTTCAACAACTAGTGTTGGCAAAACTGGACAGCTATATGTAAGAGAATGAAACTGGATTATTGTCTAACCCCATACACAAAAGTAAACTCGAAATGGATCAAAGACCTGAATGTAAGTTAGGAAACCATAAAACTCTTAGAAGACAGCATAGGTAAAAATCTCCTGAGTATAAACATGAGCAACTTTCTCCTGAATGCATCTCCTCGAGCAAAGCAAACAAAAGCAAAAATGAACTCACGGGACTACATCAAACTAAAAAGCTTCTGTACAGCAAAGGACATCATCAGCAAAACAAAAAGGCATCCTACATTATGGGAGAATATATTTGTAAATGACATATCCGACAAGGGGTTAACATCCAAAATATATAAAGAACTCACATGCCTCAACACCCAAAAAGCAAATAATCCTATAAAAAAAATGGGTGGAGGATATGAACAGACACTTCTCCAAAGAAGAAATTCAGATGGCTAACAGGCACATGAAAAGATGCTCCACATCACTAATATCAGGGAAATGCAAATAAAAACCACAATGAGATATCACCTCACACCAATTAGGATGGCCAGCATTGAAAAGACTAAGAACAACAAATGCTGGCGAGGATGTGGAGAAAGGGGAACCCTCCTACACTGCTCGTGGGAATGTAAGCTAGTTCAACCATTGTGGAAAGCAATACGGAGGTTCCTCAAAAACTCAAAACAGAAAAACCATTTGACCCGGGAATTCCACTCCTAGGAATTTACTCAAAGAAAACAAGTTCTCAGATTCAAAAAGACATATGTACCACTATGTTTATTGCAGCACTATTTACAATAGGCAAGATATGGAAGCAACCTAAGTGTCCATAAGTAGATGAATGGAAAAAGAAGAGGTGGTACATATACACAATGGAATACTATTCAGCCATAAGAAACAAACCCTACCATTTGCAACAACATGGATGGAGCTGGAGGATATTATGCTCAGTGAAATAAGCCAGGCGGAGAAAGACAAGTACCAAATGATTTCCCTCATTTGTGCAGTATAACAATGAAGCAAAACTGAAGGAACAAAACAGCAGCAGACTCAGACTCCAAGAAGGGCCTAGTAGTTACCAAAGGGGAGGCATGTGGGAGGGCGGGTGGGGAGGGGGGAGAAGGGGATTGAGGAGTATCATGATTGGTACACATGGTGTGTGTGGGATCACAGGGAAGACAGTGTAGCTCAGAGAAGACAAACAGGGACTCTGTGGCATCTTACTACACTGATGGACAGTGACTGCAATGGGGTGGGGTGGGGACTCAATAATAGGGGTGAATGTAGTAACCACACTGTTATTCACGTGATACCTTCATAAGAGTGTATATCAATAATATCTTTAAAAAACCCAAAAAACTAAGTAACTTAAAAAATAAAAAGTCATGTGGTTTATACATATCATCAATCATTAGAAGTGGAATTTTAGGGACTGAACTGTAACACTGACATTTTCATACTATCAAAAGGCTGCTAGAACTTGGCAGATATATAAAGGAGCAATATTTGAATATAAAAGTTTATTATTTAAGGTTTATTATTAACAAGGCTTATTCGTAAATAAAGGTTTACTCTTATCCATTTGAAGCTTGGTTCTATTTCTTATTAATAAGTTCAGGGAGTAAGTGTGAAGAATTGAAACCCTTAGAGTCTCTAATTCTCAAAAGAAATCAGTTTTATTAGTGGATAGACTTACTTACTGTGGATTAAAAATGGGATGCAAAGTAGAGGTCTTGCCATATCTTTAAAAATAGATACGAATTTTGGAAAGAGAAAAATCACCTGCTAATCACCTTGGTATAGGCATTTAATAACGTGTTTAACAAAGGTTAGACTTGTTAAAGAATGCATGTGAACACCTTGCAATCTCCTAAATAGTATGTCTTACCAAATCACATTTTCAATAATAGCACACAGGAAACTCTGGCCTGGATCTAAACATGATTATTACTATTCTAAACAAGGGGATTTGAATAGAGATTTCACTGAAATTCTCTTCATATCTAAAGGCGAGACACAGACCTAGTGGTGAGTGAGGCTCTGGCTGAGGCGGAAGTGCCAGCTCCTCCATCAGGGACAGGCCTGTCTGAACGTCGGGGTCCCTCACGTGGGATGCAGGTACTGACTGTGCCCTCTCCCCTTTGGGGTTGTCACAGAGATCAGGTGAGCCTGCATCTCATACGCAGTCAGCATCTAGTCCAGTCACCAAGAAAAAGGGCCCATATTGACCCCACTGGTACTCTTGACAGAGATAAATCCATTTCATAGAGACAATGCCTGACGCTCCAAACCTGACCCTTCACTTACGCTTCTGTTATGGTAACATCTCATTTCTGGTTTGGCTTTCTAATGCATCTTTTCTTTACAGTAGTTATGATATACATTAATTTATATTAAGTTATCATTCATATACAATCTTATGCTCAGGTTTCACATGAGCAACACTGTGGTTACTACATTCCCCCCTATTATCAAGTCCCTACCACACACATACCCCATGACAGTCACTGTCCATCAGCATAGTAAGATGCTACAGTTATGACATTTATTTTTAATATTAAAATGGATTAAAGTAGCTAAGACTATTTGTGACAGTTTTATGATTCTCTAGACGGCAAGTTGCAGATGTACCAAATTTAGCACCAGCCCATGTACAGGTTCTTCCCTGGCTTCAAAGGATCAGCCTTTGCCAGGCACCCAGCATCTGTACTCTCCAGGAGAGCCACAGAGAAGAGTCTGCCAGGCCACTGGCCTGGTGACCAGGCGTGAGCTCTGACTTCCTCAGTTCTTATCTCCTTTTGTATTAGCTAGCTCAGATGCTGCCACGGGGAAGTCAACAAATGCAGAATCGAAAGCCTGGACAAGTATTTTTCCAAAGGGTTCTTAAAAATTTAATGGTTTGAAACTAGTAATCAAATAAGATGACTAGGACAAAGCAGAAATGTCAGAATGCCTCAAATGTAGTGAGGCTAAGATCTTGTGAAACTTCTGTTCCTGTTACATGCACACATATCCACATGGAGGCATACACTGGGTTGAGATGTACAATATAGTCAGTCTACCTGTGGGTCAGTCAAGAGGGTTTGGAAGTCAGTGCTCTAGGCTAATCAGACTTTCTGAGCCTCAGTTTTTCCTGCTGCAAATTAGGGTGAAGAGCAGCTATAGTACAGTGCTACTGTGAGAATTAAATGAGAAAATAGTAATTGCTACCATTTATTCAGCATCTGTGACACACTACAAAGTGTACCAGAAATTTCACATCATTCATTCATTCATTCAACATGACAGCATTTGAGAAGGCTTGAAGGTGCTGCGGATGGTCCGCGAGGATCGCAAGGAGTGCTACAAGCCGAGGAAGGAGCCAAGGTAAGGGAACGGCAGGGCTGGAGAGGAGCTGAGGGGGCGTAAAGACGGCAGTCGGGGAGCGTGAGGAGCCACTGCCGGGCTGTGGGGCTGCTGGGAGAAGCATGCTTTCTATCAGGAGAAAAATGGGCCACGGATGATCCTGAGGGCAGGAGGGGCGGCAACCCGGAGGGCTTCTGAAGGATCGCTCTGCTGGGAGTTGAGGACAGACCGTGGAAGGTCAGGAAAGGATGAGGGCTGGGAGGCCAGGCAGGGGTCTGCTGCGACAAGGCAGCTGGGACGTGGTGGTGGCGGGATGAGGCTGGCGGCAGTGGAGGTAAAGGCAGTTATTCAGATTTTAATGGGTTGACTGTTGAAGATAAGAAGGCATGGGGTTGAAGACGTTCCAAGGATTCTGCCAGACAACTGGAAGGATGGCCTTACTTAAGATGAAGTTTGATAGAAAAACTGATGCAGATTTTTTTTCAGTAATTCAGTTTTGACAGTCTCAATGTGAGAAGCCTATTCACTAATGCACCCCTTATGGGCATCCTTTTCCCTACAAGCTTCCCTGTGCTTCCTGGGGCCACTTCCACAAATATAAACCTCACATCTGAGCTCTGGTCTCAGGGTTTGCTTTGAGGGGAACACAAACTGGGACACCAGAGGAACTTGAAACCACAGGTACAGGCTAAGGAACTGTGTGAGGACTAAACCAAGTGAGATGGAAAAAGTCCCTGGATGTGGAGCAAATGCTATTCCACACACCATCCACATCCCATTCCTATATGGCAAAAACCAGCATTTTCTCACTTTCATTGTTCGGAGTAGTTTCCTTCTTTTGCTTTCCTCAAGTTATCATGAGCCCTGTTTTATTCTAAGTGCATGCTTCTAATCCCTCAAACCACAGGCTTCTGTACTCTTTGAATGAGAACATCTGGGACCTGGAGAAAAAATAAGTCACTCAGAGTTGAGTTGTAAGAGACACAGTCATGTCCCTGAAAATCATTTGGGGTTTAAAACTATTCATTCAACTACAATCTCCACTGCAGTCACCAATGAGACTGTTGCCTGAGAAGTGGCTAAGCATGTACACATTCCTGATATACCAGTGCAGAACTCTACAGTAAATGTTTTCCATTTTATTCACTCAAATACTAATCAGACAGTTAAGAATACCTACTATGTAAGTGCTTACTCTGCCACATACTACTGTAACATTTTTATACATTAACTCAATATTTACAGGGTTAGGAGGTAGGTACTGTATTATCCCATTTTACAGATAAGGAAACTGAGGCACACTGGATCAAGTAACTTGCTCAAGGTCACACAGACAGTAAGGAGCAGACTGGGATTCACACCAGGAGCTCTGGCTCCAGAGGCCACGCTCTTGATCCCTACAAAATACTGCCTCTATTTCCTCTTTTCATTCTTACATTCACATCTAAGTGAGGCACTGTCTTCACCTGTTTTATAAATTAGGAAACTAACGCACTGACAGATGAAGTAACCTGCCTACGGTCACCTATCTGTCAGTTAGTATGGCGATTCTTGGTCATCCTATCACACGCTTCTCTCGGCTGGGCACCCACTGAGTATGTGCTGGAAGTGGCTAGACACGGAAGACATCAGTGTGACAGGCAGGTCCTGCCTAACTCATTTTAAATCTTATGTGGGAACAAGACAAGTCAATCTGTCATCATGTTGCAGTGTGCTAAGTGGCCATGGACCGTGTGCAGAGGTACAGATGGAGTGCAGGTGATGGTTCTGGATGCAGGTGAGAGGTCAGGGAAGGCATTCTACAGAAGCTTCTTGAAGGAGCCCAAGTTTGAGAATGTGGGAGGGGCCAAGGAGAGTGAAGGGCATTTCAAGTATGGGATAGTATGCCCAGTATCACGGACTAAGACAGGCACCACCTTTACTGGAGCAAAGGATACGTGCACGGACGGGTATGCGACGTGGCTGGAGGCATGAGGCCGTGGGGGCTAAAGGAAGGCCATCCGAGGATCACAAGGAGAGTGACCTCCCTTACTCTAAGCACCCAGGACAAAGGCCCCAGATGCCTGGAAGGATGGGAGAAAGCATGCAGGGCAGTGTGGCCTCCTCACTTTCAGGTTGAGGCCCTTGCTTTTATCTATCCTAGCCTAGCTGCAGACAACAAACATTTCGGGTTTTTGTGTTTTAATGACACTAGGTCTGTTTACTGAGTTTAACCACTAAAAATATAAAATGCTACATTAAGAATGCAGGCAAAAAGGTGGGGAATTACAGTGAATTCCATGAGATAATCCAGCAAAACCATTTGTGGCTGGTGGACGCACAGACTAATTCTCAAGCCCTTTGCCGTTTCTGCTCAGGTAAGGCCAGTACATCTCATCTGCTGTAGGTACTTCCTCCTCCATACATCTGCTGGCTCCTTGAACTCCAATTTCTCATGCATGCTTTCATTACGAGTAATCAGGGCCTCCGACGTGAAGAAGACAGTGCGTAGTAAGTTTAAAGCTCCTGTGTATAAATACAACTGCCATCACGCCTATGCCTGCTCCTTTCTGTCGCTCAGCTCTACCTGACTCGTGGGTACGGGGGCCCCCACAGCCACTTCAGTCGTAATAGAAAAACCTTGGGGAGTTCTTTAAAGAAAAGTGGGTGAAGTGTGGACAACAAGGCCTGTTTAGGATTGACAGAAAAAGCTGGGAAGAAATCACCCAGGAAAGCCAGATTCTGAGAGAGGGCTGGCTTGCTTACCACTTGATCCTTGCTCACAAATATCTTCCCACAGTCTGCCTGAATTGTTGCTATTTCATGTTGTTTCCTGAAATTTCAAAATAGGAGAATCTTTATGGTTAACAATTCATGGAAGTCATAGCTCTGTGGAAAAAACTTTCAAATCAGTCTACTTGCCTCAAATCCTGGCTTTGCCACTTACTAGGTATATAACCTGAAGATCACTCGACCTTTCTGAGTACTGGTTTCCTTGATCTGTTAAATGGGCTAACACTACCCACCACACAGGATTTTTATGAAAAACAAGAGGCAATATGTTTGTAAGCTCCTAGTATACAGTGTTTCCTACGTGGGGAGCACGTACTTTACTTCCGTCCCCCCTTCCTTTCCTGAAGTTCCTGCACTGCTACAGACCATGTATCTTGAGAGGGGCTGGTGCAGACGAGTGAGGTGACCGGCTGCCTTTTCTCTGGCAGTACACATTCCTGTGGTAGGACAGACATGTACAAGTAAAACATGATGGTTAAGACTATGAGAATACTGACTTCAGGAAGCAGCTAACGGGGTGGGAGGGCCAGTGAGCGAACAATGGGGACATCAGGGACGATCTGAGGCTCATCACTCACTGGGCTCTGATGATACCAAAGGTTCCATTCTTCACATTTCCACTACAGACACTTGCTGTGACAAGTGTCTGATTGTGGCGAAGCTTAAAGACTCCTGAAGGCTGGCCTTGCCTGAAGTTCCAATTCCCTAGAATGGCTACAAAGCCCTCACAACTGAATTCAGAAACTTATTTCATACCAGGACCTTAAATTCCTCAGGCACTAAATGGTAAACGGGGCGGGGAATTCATATCTTCATATAAATTAAATTCAATGCAAATAACTTTCTCTTTATACCAATATTGTATCAGTTGGAGTTAAGATTTTTAAGGGGATGGAGGGAAGACAGGCAATTTTGGAATACAGAGTATTCTGGGGACATAAACAGAAGCAAGCACAGCTAAGTGCTCGGGTAAAAGGTCACTAGGAGGTGAGTGAGGGGCCAGAAAGGAGCTAGGAAGGGAACAAAGTAACCTCACCAGACTCCCAAGTTTTGGAGATTACAACTGAGGCTGGTGTTAGAGCAAAGGAACATTATAAATTAAATTTGCTTTAAGACTAGCCCATAAAACCCTGCCAGTTTCATATGAAAATGTCTCTTTACATCCAAAACATTAACCTAAAACTGAACGCTGGGCACCCAGTCCTTTGGGATGTTGGAGATTGCTTAAACCATCCTAACCATGACACTGGAAAAAGGAAGGAACGTGTGTAACACAAAGCGAACACCTAGTTAGAAAAACAAAGCATCTACATTTGACCCTGGAATGTAAACACACACACACACACACACACACACACACACACACACACACACACACACACACACACACACACACACAAACACACACACACAGACACCCCCTCAGCCCTGAACCCTCACCTCTGGATTTAGGCTGCCCTTTCCATTTGATTTCACTATTAGATGGAGACAGAAAGTCGACTCTGAGTTTAGGTCTCATTGTTGTCACTCGGTGACAATGCAGTAATCCAGAAATTATCTAAAGCTCCTCAGATTTCAGAGTCAGCACAGCTCATCTGACCATGCAAACTTTGGTAAGGTCTCTCTCTTAGATCCCATCTCACCCCATTTCCTTTCTCTCTAGAGGTCTGATTTGGGGTTAAGGGTGTGCTGTCTGCTGTATCCAGCCAAGTGATTCTACTAGAACACAGCCCAGGCTCTTCATCTGTGCCTTAGCCAGCAGAGCAGCCTCTCGTTTTGTCCTGGCCGCCACGCCCTCCCCTGCGGAAGGAGGTCCCTTGACCTGGCTTTGGCTGAACCACTCTCACCCACCGAATACAAGCTGATGCACTGCTCTCCCCTAGCTCAGGGGTAGGTACACAACTAAAGCAAGCCAATCACAAACCTCCTCCCTGGGATATGGGCCTGCACAGAACAGAAGCAGCCAGTGAGTGGAGCAGAGTGGCCTGCCAGTGCCTGCTACACATTCCTATCAGTTACCTTGCTTTCTGTCCTTCCTGGCCCAATTCTTTAGCTTTTCTTTATACCTTAAGAGCAACCTGGTGTCTTTATGATACATTCCTTTTTCTATTCAAGCTAGCGTGTCAGTTTCTGTTGTATTAAAGGACTCTAATACATTTCTCTATTTATCCTTCCTGTCACACCCTCCCAATCCATCCTTTATAATATTGATGCTAGACTGAGCTTCCTAAAACAAACTTTTGATCATTCATTGGATGTATACATTAAATATTACTTACTGCAATGTATTTATTGAACTCCAATTATGTCAAAGCATGGTTAACCATACCTGAAATAGAGGGGTGCACAAAACAGACAAGGCTTCCACTATCTAGTGGGGTAAATCAGGTGATAAACAAGGAAACAAACAAGAAAGATACAGCAGATTGTGCTAAGTGTTATTATGGAAACAAATAGGGTGCTGTGACTGGGTGGAGTAATTACGGGTTTGGAGAAGATGGTCAGGAAATGCCTTGATATGACTTCTTAGCCGAGTCTTAATACCTTAGTGAAAAGAAATAACGAAATAAAAAAAACCCAGTGGTTCTCCACTTGGTTAAAAGGCAAAAATTTAAAAATATGGACTCAAAGGCTCCATAAATCTGGCTTCAAACTACTTCTTAAATTATCTTTGCTTTTATTATTCCCTCATGGTAACTTCCTGCTTTAGACACTGTCTCTGAGACACAACACGCACGCCTTGCTTCCTCCATTACCTGATCTGCAATGTCCTATCGTCAAACCGTCTCCCCAGAACTCCAATCAGGTGAACATTCATCATCTTTCAAAGCCCAGCTCAAGTCCAAGTCCTCCATTAAGCCTTCAGCCACAGGCTGGGTTGTGTCTCCCTTTCCCCCCAAATTAATAAACTTAAGTCCTGACACCTAGTACCTCAGAATGAAAGCACACTTAGAGATAAGGTCTTCAACAAGATAATTGCTTACAACAGGTCTTTAGGGTAGGCCCTAATCCAACATGGCTGGTGTCCCAAGAAAAGGAGATGAGCACACACACAGAGAAGACAGCCACCTACAAGCCATGGAGAGAGGCCTCAGGAGAAATCAACCCTGCTGACAGGTTGGTCTCAAGACTTCTAGGCTGCAGAACTGGGAGAAAGTAAATGCCTGCTGTTTAAGTCCCCTAGTCTGTGGTAGCTTGTGAGGGCAGCTCAAGCTTCAGTTTATAAAGAGCAGACACCTTCCAACTCCTGTATTACACGAGTGGCACCACTTACGTAGTGTTGTTTGCTGTTTATCTTCCTAACAGAACTGTAAGGTACCTAAAGACTAAGACTCTAAATTTTTTTGATACTCTTCACAATACCCAACAAGGTACCTTGCACAACAAGTATTTCTTGATGTTTTCTGTGCTGACTCCAGTTAAATGCAAGGGTAGAAATGATGCCTTCTTGTGTGTTTTCCTAAAGTAAAAGTAGTTCCATCACTGCCTTTAGAACACTACCTTGGTTTTCTATTGCTTCATAGATAAAAACCCCAACTCTATGGGATACAAGACTGGCATACAAAACTCTTAATATTCTAGTCACAATTCATCTCTCCACCCCTACTGACACTGCTTACCATCTACCCTACAAACTTGCACATCCAATTTCCACCTCCTAAAATATCTTTGCCTTTTTTTTTTACATGGCCAACTTCTAACAGATTCATCTTAAACACTGCTGTCTACAAAGCGTCAGTCAGTGTGCCCCTAGCCAGTAGCTCAGTCATCTAATTTACTACAATACTTCATCTCTTTGGCAACAACACAATGATTTTGAGAGATCTGCTTTTATACCTATCTTCTTCATGAGAGTCCTTTAAAGGAAAAATCTTTGTTTTCATCTGTGTATCCCAATGCTTAGCACAGGCCTGGCAGCGATCTATTGGACAGAGAGAAACCACCACATTTGAGGCTCAGGACCCGACCTTGCTCACTTTCATTGCTCCAGCATTTGTTAGAGCTCAGCAGGTGGCATTACTTTGCTTTTGTATGAGCTCTTGTGGCTTTAATTACCATTGGATGATGGCCTCCCACATCTGTGTCTCTGCCTAGGCTTCTCTGTGGAAACAAGCCTCTCAGGGGCTCACTAAACAGGGCCATAGTGACATCCCACGCGTCCAGGATACTTGCCACCCACCCCCTCACCTGTACCCCTACATCTGCTTGCTCTCACACATTCCATTCAGTCTGGTGTGTTTCCAACAACCAGGTCTCCCAAACCAGAAACCTCTTCTCTTTTCTTCCCAGCCAGTCACCCCAATCTGTCAAGCCTCGCTCATTTCTCAACAGCTCTAGAATCTGCTCTCCCCAGCCCCATTTGCTTTGGGGATAAAACTGTCCTTTTGGTCATCATCACCTCCTCATGCAGAGACTTCCTCGATAACTTAGCCCCTCTGCTGTTTGTTACACAACAAAATCTAGTATCCCCTGCCAAAAACACTAAGTTCCTGGAGGGAACCTTTTCACCTTTTATCTGCACAGGGCAAAGCACATTATACATTCAACAATAGTGAAAAGAATGAATTAAACATAGATTTTAAGTAAACCAGTACCCCTAACTTCTACTTCAATATTAGCGGTACTTAAATTTAATGTAATAACTGTTAGTCATTATAGATGAGGGATCTACTCCAAGCATCAAATGGAAAGTTTTAAAAAGTAACTGTCAAGAAGAAATCTTTCTAAAATGGATTAATCCACTTTCTTGTCTTTTTAAACAAGGTGTGCAGAACATAATGCAGGCTCCTTATTGCTGGCTGACTGTCGTCTTTATGAACAATCACTGGACTGCTGTAATACACTGATGACCCCAGATGCTGGAGGGGAGCAGCGCCGCTAGCTCTTGCACTGTGTGGGGTCTGATTAAAGTTACCCCTCTCCCACTGCGAGGCAATCCCTCTAAAAAAACACCCCACCTCCGATGTGCTGCTCGGGTGGCACCCTTCGGAACCACGCGGCCCTGTGGCTGGAGTGAATAGCAACCGGGGTGAAGGACTTTGCCCGCGGGGCTCTCCTGCGGCCCAAGAGCGACCTTCCGTAGTGTGCTACTGAACTTGTTCCAGGTGGGTGGTCTTGGCGACAGAGAACCCAGGAGGAGACCGCGGGGCTCCGGCCAGCGGAGGTCCTTGGGCCGGTCTCCCGAGCCGCGCGCGGGTCGGACCCACCCACCCCGGCTCCGGCCGCGGATTTCGGACAGGGCCTTTCTCAAGTGCGGAACCATGCGCACCCCCGGAGAGAAGCCGCGGTCGACGGCGGGGGCTGAGCGCTGTGGTGGGCGGAGGATTCGGAGAGGGGACACGAGCGCGCCCCGGTGCACACGTACGGCGGAGGGCGCCAGGGAGACGGGCCGAGCAAAGTCAGCTCGGGCGGGGGTGGTGGCTCCGGCGGCCGCCAGACATGGCGAGGGGGCTGGGGGCGCAGGCTACTGCAGGTGCGGGGGCCCGCTGCCCCAAGCTTCCGCGCGCGCTCGCGGGGCCCGCAGAGACCACCGGCCTCCACGCGTCTCGGGGCAGGCGCAGGCGTCCCCGGCCGGAAGGCGCCCCAATCGCTGGGCGCAGGGCGCGTCCGCGCCGGGGCACCTGGCCGGGCAAGGGAAGACCAGTGAGGGACGGAGCGTGCGCAATGGCGAGGGTGAGGCCAAGTGCGGGCAAGGAGCATGCGCAGTGTGAAGGCACAAACGGCTACGTGGGAGCCCGGGACATGCTCGGTGAGGGCCAGGGCCCCGCGCACGCGCAGAAGCGCTCGGAGCCCGCAACGCGCTGGAGAGAAAAAAGAGAGAGATCACCTCAGAGTTACGTCAGGAAAGGCCGCGTTTTGCGGGGAGGCTGTGGCCTCCCACGGGGCCCCGCAGTTCTCCTAGGGCGAGGGGCGTGACAGTTACTCACCGGCCTTCAGCCCGGAGGTAGACGCCGGGCCCCTTTCCGCTCACACTCGGCTCGCGCGCGCCGCAGCCGCCGCTGCCGCTGTGATTCCATCCATCTTGAATTTGACGTCATCCCACACCAGGGATGAGGTCATCGCAGGCCGAGCTCGTCACGTGCGCGGCGCTGTGATTGGGCGCCCGGCTCCTGGAGGCGGGGCGAGGGAGGTGCGCTGCGCCGGGGGCCGGGCGAGGGCGGGTCTGACGGGAGCGCTGCCGCCGCCGCGTCCGCCTTCCGCGGGTCGGCGCGCGTCTGCCCGCACCAGTCTTCCGGCGGCCTGGCGCCGCTCGTCCCCCACGCTTCCTCCCTGCACCCTTTCCGCGCGTCTGCCGCGTCCTCCCGGCGCCGCCTCCTCCCCTGCCCGCACCCCGCGTCCCGCGGGCGGCCCCGAGGGAGGCGGGAACCCGGCGCCAGGGCCTCCGCGAGGACACGCGTCCCGGTGTGGCTGCCGCACGGTTCGGCCTCCGCACAGCCCTGAGGGCGGCTCTCCCCGACGGTAGCGCGCGGGGCCGGGGGCGGCGGCGCCCGTGGTGCTCGGCGCTGGAGGCTCGCGTCGGGACGGTTCGGCTCAGCGAAGTGGCCCGGAGCATTAACATTGCCTCCCCGGGAGGTGGCCCCGGCACCCCGCTTGCGAGTGAGCTGGAGGAGACAGGCCCGGGGTGGTTCCGGTGAGCAGGTCATGACGGCCGCCCGGTCCTCGACTCGTCCGCCGCGTGTTCACAAACACCGTCCCTTTAGCAGCACAGGCTAAACGGCCACTTTCTCTAATGCCAGTTCTCCTGTACTTCTTAGGCTGTTCGTTTTCTTGAACGAATACAAGTTCATTAATTGCAACGCTCACTTTGAATCAAAACCAGAATATTAGTGTAACAGGAATGCCAACGTCTAAAGAAAGGGTTTGTTAGACGAGCTAAACGGAACATGTGGGTCTCCCCAGAGCCAGAACAGATCAGATGGGAGTGGGAGGAGATGGCCTTCATAAACGATAATTTTAGGACAACTAAGTTTCTGGATTTTTAAAATCGTGTTTAATACTTCAAAGATGTCTTTTCAAATAAGTGTAATTTTTAAAAGTCGAATTTATGCACATGAACCCTGGGTAAAATAATTTACGGAATGTTTGAGGCGTATGTATAAGAAATACTGCATTCGATTGATAAAAATTAAAAACGTGTTGGCTGTTTTTTAAGAGGACTCTCAATCACCAATTTTAATAGGACTCTTAATCTCAAAAGAAGAATCTTGAGCCAAAATTTTTTTTCCTATAGGTATTTAAAAACATCAAAAAGCATTCTTATATTTTGAACTGAATGGTGGTAGAGCAAAAAGTGGCCCTGTGCTTAAAAGAAGGCAGCATGCCGCAGGGATTTACATCTTTTAAGGGCCTTGAGTTGCAGGGGCCCCTGTGGTTAGGGTGGGTGAGCGCGCATTGTTATCCCCAGTCTAGCTGCCTGCGGAAGGCACCAGTTGGTGTTGCCACTTGAAGCCGTGTAATCAGGCTCTCGTCACGTAACTGAAACGGACCTGCCGGCCAGATCCAGCAGAGACTCTCAGTCTTTCAGTTGTGACCCTTTATCAACTCCTTCCTCAACCCTGCTTGCCTCGGTGATACCTCACTCGCGCCCTGAATTTCCTTCTCTTACCTGGCCTCTGGTTCTGAGCCTCCCTGCCCAGCACAATCCACCCACCCCGGCACACTAGCCCAGCTGTCTGGGCCAGGAACTTGGGCACCCTCGCTGCCCCTCCCTCATCTCCAGTGGTCAGCCTGTCACTGTCTTAGGTCCATCAGCCCCCTGAATGTTTTCTCTGATGCTGGAACCACTTTCGGCCCAGTAGCTCCCAGATGGCTCTCCTAGCCTCCAGGTGTTTCCCTTTTAATCCACTCACTTGCAAAGTGATCTTTTTCAAGAGCAAAATGTGTCATGCCACTCCCTTACTTAAGTTTTTGATGCCTCTCAGTTGCTCGAAGGATAACATTCAAAGTCCATAATGGGACCCACTGGACAAGGACTTGGCCAGCCTCTAATCTTGCCTGTCCGCCAACACCCACGCAGGCGCACGCACCTCAACGAGCCATGCTCTGGGCATCTTGTGCGTTGTCTCCTCCCCAGAGCTATCCCACCTCCCCTCTCTGCACGCAGGGTTTTACTTGGGTAATCCCACCTTGTCGGCTTTCGCTACTGCCTCCAGGATTCCACCTCCCTCCCTGTCACCTGCTCAGCCTCTGCCTGGGTTTGGTGGAGCTTGTACACACTGTGCACGTGCTGTTGTGCTTTCCTGCCAGGACCCCTTCCCTGCCGTGGGCCTCACCTCTGCCTACCTAGAGCTGAGAACTGTGCGGGACCTCTAGTGGGAGTGCCACGCATTCCGGCCTCTGCTGCTGCAGTGGCCACATGGCTGCCTTCTGTGTGTCAACTCTCCCTCTGCCTCTCTCTTAAAAGGACACTTGCAAACAACTGAGCACATTTGTTCAGTGTGAACATCAAGTTCATGTGATTCTGAGCACAGAATGAATAGATGGTAAAAAATGCCAACTAAACGTATCTGACCCAGGAGCTATTTTTAAAAGACCAAAGATGTGACTGTTTTTTTGTTTCCTTCCTTTTTTTCTAAATCTTGGAGACTTTAGAGTTTAGTAAGAGTCAGCCTTGTTGACCTTCATCTTGAACATGAGCCATCTTGTGAAGACAAATATGAACATGCATGTAAATTGACTTTAAAAGTACTTTCTGCACTTAAACACCCCCAATATCCATTTTGATATTTAGTGTATTTTATGCTATAAATCTGGCACATTTAAACAATAAACATTTGGCCCAAAATTTATGTTAAAATGCCGATTTTAGAGCTAGACCTGATAAAACATTAAAGAACTTAAGGTTTGCTTAGGAAGCACTCTCATTAAACCAGGTCAAATGGTTTCAACTGTCATCTCCATGAGAGAGCAGCCGTCTCCAGCCACCCCCAAACTCCTTTAAATGTGACTCAGTTGATTTGGTACACTGACTGGTTCCCTGATATCTGCAAAATTACTACTTCTAAATAGATACCCTGCTCCTTTTAGGCTTTCTAAGGTAGGCAAATTATGTCGAAATTCCAAAACTTTGAAAACTGATAGGGGGTGATGACCAGTGACCAAGAACTACATGATGTCATCTGAGATTTCCCCAAGTCTGCCTATATAATTCATTTGACATATTGCTGACTATCATAAGTCTGGAATTTTCAAATAAGGCTTGGAAATATTCCCCAGATTTTTGACTTACAAAAAAATTAAATTTAGAAAATCCAGTGTTGGAGTATGCGATAGGAAGGTAAGGGTGAAAAAAATGTTTGGGCAATGCCTCTGAAATGTGATTTCCTTTTCAGATTTGGGTGTCTCCTTGCAGACTGAAGTGATTGATTTAATCATGATGGCATGGCTGTCAAGATATTATTACCACTATTGTCAGCAGCCTAATAATTACTCTACAGGTAAGCACTGAGCTCTTTCTCCTGGGTCTGGAAGTTAGCTTAGTTCATCAGAATTCTGTGTTAAAACTAAAATCCTCTCCTGGTGCTGCAAGAAGAGGGCCTCACTGCTTTTGTTGTCTATTGTTGGTCTCTCCTGGGCTTAGGTGCAAAAAATCTACACGGCCATCGAGACAATTATGATTTAGTAAGAACTGTCACTTGTTTCAGCAGGTATAAGCTAATCGCGAGGATAGCATTGCTCAGATGATGTTTGAAATGAGGCCAAATATGTTGTCTTGCCAATGGGTTTCAGCCCCAGGCAAGTTCACTATGGATTCAATGTGACCAAAGAAATGACAGTAGAACATTCTTGGGGTGAAAGGGTTATACCCAACTTTATTTCCATGGTGGCAGGTCAATCACTAAAATCCCATTCGCTCAGAGAGAGTCTGCATGCAGCAAGCTGGTCTCTGCCTCTCCTCTGGGCCTCTCTGCCCGCACAGCCGTCCTCTGGGCCTCTGTCCTTGGCGCTGCCACCACTCCAGCCTCTGCTCTGCAGTCTTGCGGCCTTGCAGCCGTGCCACCATGTCACCCAGAGCACTGGGTAGAGCTCTTTATATGGAGTCAGTAACAACGTATTGCCCACACGTGTAGTGAGCTAGCCAACCAGAGCCAGGTGAGAATCCTTCATTTTATCCACATATGTACAAAAATATGAAGAGGCAATGAGCAAAACTCATACCAGTGTCTCATCACCAAATATGCTATAGAAACAAAATGTCATAGCAAAGCTGAGCTATTGTGGAGAATGTTAATTGAAACTGAAAGGCGGTCAAGTCTGAGGCTTGATAACAATCATACAATAAACAAGCTTCCCTCGATGGCTGAGAAAGCAGGGTTTAATTCTGAAATTAAGAAAGATGAAAAATGGCAGTGCTATTGTTAGAGGGCATGAAAACATGAGCTGTAGTGGTGTTGCTAACCATGGCCTGTGCAGCTGAGACGAAGCCACTACAATACACATGGTGTCCATTTTTCTCGCTTTATAAAGATGGGCACTGAGAGGCAGATACTTGATGCTGAGAGCATGATAGTGAGGTTATCAGTCCTGGGTTCAAGTGCCAGCTCTTGGACCTAATAACTGGATGGCTGCGGGCAAGTTACAACCTCTGTAACCTGCAGTTTTCTTGTCCACAAATGGGGGCATTGCTGATCTCCACAGTATCGTCTTCCTCCAGGGCAGGCTAGCTGCAAAACCCTAGTCCACCTTTCAAAGGCCAGGTTGGGTATTGCTTCTCTGATCCTCCCATGGTGCAACACCTGGGTCCTCGATCAGCCTCTCCTGAAGGCGGTGCTGGGCTGTGGGCACCCACGGCTGTCGCCACGCTGGGCCAGTGAGTGCTGCAAGGCCACAGCCCATGCCCCCTGGTTTGTCTCATGTCTCAGTGTGGGGGTGCTGGGCAGGTGGGAGCCTGGCCCCAGGGCAGGGCTCCATTGGTATTTGTGGGTCAGAAGGGATTTACCTTTTGTAGAGCAGAAGAGACTCTCTGGGCTCCCTTCTAAGTCACCTTCCCTTCTCCGGGGCACTCACAGTAACTGATGACTGCACGTCCTCCCCCACCAGGAGGTGGGACCAGATGGCCGGTTGTAGCAGGGTTAGAAGCACAGGTGATGTTTGGCTCCTCCTGACTGTTCAGTGACTTGACTCAGGTATTCCACGAGCATCTAAGAACATGTGCCGGGTGGCGGAGGCCTACTGTGCTGGCTGTGGGGAGTATGGTGGGGCCGTGGGGAGCTCTGGGGGACCGTAATTCTGTGCTGTCTGTGGAGCTCTGTCAGGTGCACCGTGCTGGCTGTGGGGAGCACTATGGAGCTGTGAGGAGCTCTGTGGGGTATACTGTGCTGGCACTAGGGAGCACTGTGGGGCTGTGGGGCACTCTATAGGGACCTTTGTGGGGACACAGGGGCCAGGGTACACTCTGGAACTGGGGGCTTTGGGACCCAGCTGGAGCCCAACAGTGGTGAGGGCTGAGGTGGACAGGTGGGGCTCCCACATGCAGCCCCAGGGTTTAGCATTGTGCCTGGCATGGAGAGGGGCTTCATGCCCACAGTGACTAGATGAGGGATGGAGGAGGAGGAGAGTGGGAGGTGAGGGCAGGGAGGAAGCTGGAGCGGGGTGCACTCGGGTTGATGTTGGGGGCAGGATGGGGTTTGGATTCAGCAAGGTGACCAATGCAGGCTATGATGGCTGCAGGCAGAGCAAGGCAGGCGTGGGCCTCATGGTCAGAGGTGTAAAGTGGACCGGCAGTCTGCCCCTTGCACAGGGTGGCTGAGAGCAGGCAGGCCTGGAGTAGGCATGGGTGGGGGCAGGAAGCTGCAGGAAGCTGGGCTGGGAAAAGGAAGGGATTGGCAGAAGCAGAGAGAGAGCAGGGTGGCTGATGGTACTGTCAGGGCTGATCTGGAGGTTTGTGTGGCTCTGGGCCATGACTTGCACACAGTAGGTGCTTACTGAGTAGCTGCCAGTGAGCGAATTCACGTCTCCCCATGTCTCCCCTTCAAGTCCTCGCATCATGCTAGGTGGCCAACGGTCTCATCAGGAGTAACCCTGGAGCCTGGGAAGGAAACCACGGCTGCGGAGAGGATGTGTGTAGATCCAGAGGCTCAGCTGAAGGGGCGGACAAGGCCGCACCCCGGGTGGTGCAGGGGCATGCGGCCTGCTTTCCCAGAGACTGGGGGTCGCCAGAGCCCTCTGTTCCCACTGCACCTGCATTCAGGTGGCTTTCTGTCTGGAAGTCAGCCGGGCATGGCCCTCAGGGAGGCCTGGGGCACTGCTCTGCTGCCTGCCTGAAGCACCTGAGAGGCAGGTGTGCAGTCTTACTGTGGGTTGAATTGTGTCCCCAAATCTGTCCACTTCCTGACTCCCCGAACCTGTGAGTGGGGCCTTATTTGGAAATTGGGTCTTTGCATATGGAATCTAGTTAAGGTGAGGTCAGACTAGACAGAGTGGGCCCAGATCCAAGGACTGGTGTCTTTATAAGGAGAGAGAGATTTGGACACACGTTTGTGCTGGGAGATGCCCAGTGGGGACAGAGGCAGAGACTGGAAGGAGGCAGCTGCAGCCAAGGAAAGCCGGGGATTGCCAGCTGCCACGAGAAACTGGGAGAGGCACAGACGGATCCTTCCCTAGAGTCTTCAGAGGGAGCTTGGCCCTCCCGACACCTCGATTTTGGGGTTCTGACCTCCAGAACTGAGTCCACCTCGCCCCCCATATGTGGTCATTCGTTACAGCAGCCATAGGAAACAAATACAGGCAGTGTCAGTACTTGGGACAGGGGCTCTGGGTTCAAGTCTAGGCACATTTGGGTCCTGCCAGGGTTGAGCTGTGTGTCCACGAATGAGTTACTTAACTTCTCTATGCCTTGGTCTCCCCTCAGGCTGTTGAAGGATGGCATTACCCGAGCCTAAGCTATCAGACAGTGGCTGGGTGCCCAGCAGGTGTGAGCACCCCAAGAGTACCAGTTAGGTGTGAAGGATGGCATGTTTCAGAATCTAGGTTCCTGGCAAGCTCATTACTCTGAGGGCATGTGCTTGTTCTCTGCCTGCCTGTACTCGCTTCTGTGGTACCGCTGTAGGCTTAAACTATAGAACTTTATCCTCTCTCAGTCTGCGGGCCAGAAGCCCACAGTCAGGGTGTCTCCGGGCTGTGTCCCCTCGGAAGGCGCTCGGGTGGGGTCCTTCCTGCCTCTCCCAGCTTTGTGGGTGCCAGCACTCCTTGGCTTGTGGCTGCCTCACTCCGACCTCTGCCTCCTGGTCACATCACAGCGTCCCCGTATGCCAGGGCTCCACCCTGAGGCCCCCATGCTGGGGCAGGTGCTTAAATGAAGTGTCAGGGCACCTGGGCCTCCGAGGAGCTGGTCGGGTGCAGGTTGTGGAGAGAACAAGGCCCTGGACCGCTGCCCGTTGGGGTTTCATGACTGTAGGTGCCTCAGGTTAACTTGGCATCATACAGGCTCAGCTGCTGCTCCTGTTTTTATTTTCAACACTGACATTTTTTAGGACAGTTTTAAGTTCACAGCAAAATTGAGGGCAAGTACAGAAAATAACTGTATACCAGCTCTGTCCTGCACAGCCTCTCCCATTGTCAACACCCCCACCAGGGTGGGGCCTCGCCTTGACCGATAGACCTGCACCAACACTGCTGCCCAGGGTCAATGCTCTCCTTTAGGGGCTCCCTGGGGGCTGCACGTCGTGAGTTTGGGCAGATGTGTGGTCATAGGTATCCACCATCATAGGATCAACATTCCACACCGTACAGGGAAGTTTCACTGCCCTCAAACCCTCTGCTCCTCCTGTTCACCCTCTGCCTCCTCAGTCCCTGGCATCCACTGATCTTTGTACCGTCTCCATAGTGTTGCCTTTAGCTTCTTTTTTTTTTTTGAGAGGGCATTTCTCATATTTATTGATCAAATGGTTGTTAACAGCAATAAAATTCTGTATAGGGGACTCAATGCACAATCATTAATCAACCCCAAGCCTAATTCTCAACAGTCTCCAATCTTCTGAAGCATAACGAACCAGTTCTTACATAGTGAACAAGTTCTTACATAGTGAATAAGTTCTTACATGGTGAACGGTGCAAGGGCAGTCATATCACAGAAACTTTCGGTTTTGATCACACATCATGAACTATAAACAATCAAGTCAGATATGATTATTCATTTGATTTTTATACTTGATTTATATGTGAATCCCACATTTCTCCCTTTTTTTTATTTTTTGTTTTTAATAAAATGCTGAAGTGGTAGGTAGATGCAAGATAAAGGTAGAAAACATAATTTAGTGCTTTAGCTTCTTTTTTAAAAGAGCATTTTAAATGGAAGTCACTTGAAACTTACAGGAAAGCTGCAATACAGGAAGAGTACAAAGAATACTCATGTACCTTTGACCCCAGCCCACCCATCTCAGGTTTGCTCCATCTGACATTTGTCTCTTCTGTGCATGTCTGCATCAGTGTGGGTCCGAGTCATTTGAAAGCAGATTGCATACATCATGAAACTTCCTCCAAAATCCTTCAGTGTGTTTCCTAAAAATAAGAATATGCTCTCCCATAAGCACCAGTGGGATTCTTGGGGAGAGATCAGTGGAAAGTCCCTAGCCCCATGGAGGACATGCCCCTCTACTCTTCCATTCTGATCCTTCCCTCTGGGAACCTTGTCCTGCCCTCCCTCCCCTTTCTGGGCCTGCCGCACTTCCTGTCCTGTGCCTCTGACTTCTCACTATCAGGTGCACCCTCAGCCTGGGGCTCTGCAGGACTGCCCTATATAAACTCCAGGCAAAGGGGACGGCCTTCGCTCTGCTCATGGTGGATGCTCACAGAGCTGCATCTGCCCAGAGCAGCAGTTTATCATCCACACAAAGGCATATCCATATACAGGCCAGGAGTGCTCAGTAAACAAGTGTTCTAGAAGGTGGGAGTGATCCGCAGCGTCTAAATGCTCCAGAGTCAAGGAAGAGGAAGACTGAGAATTGAGAGCGGTGTTGAGCAACAGGGTCGTCACTGGTGACCTTGAGACTTGTTTTGGGGAAGCCGTATAGTTGACAGCCTGATTACATTGCTTCAAGAATTCTGGGAAAGGAGTTAGGATAGCAGGAATGTGTGTATGGGTGGGGATGTGGCACAGAGAGCAGGCTGGTGTCCAGGTAGTATATGAAGGTCAAGGATTTGTGGCTTTACATGTGGGAAAGAGTCTAACTGTTGAGTGATTATTTTTGAGTGAAACAACAGAGAAAGCACTTAGGCCTGAGCTTGGCACATATAAGGGCTTAGCGACCGACCAACCAACTGTGGGCTCTTACTGTTAATAGCCACACATGCAGAAAGGTCCTGGGCTTCCTGCATACCTGAGGCAGAGATCTCCATGCCCTACCCAACCTCCAGTCTCCAGTATTAACAATGGGTAGCCCAGTGGGTGGTGGCCTCTCCAGGGGATGTGTCTTTAGCTTTGAAAAGAGAAACCTTTGTTCCTGCAGAGCTGGCCTAGGAATGGATCTGAGCAGCTGAGACCCCAGAACTGGCAGAGGTGGATGGCCTGAGGACCCGGGCTGTCTGGTCTTCAGGCTGAGACACTTTGTGGGGAGCAAATTATAGTTGGCCTGGTTTAAGGAGAAAAAGGAGTCTTCCATGAAGCCTAAGACATGGGGCCCGAGAGACACAGGCACCCCCATTGCCCATGAGGGTTTGAGTTAAGAGTTCAAGTATTTTGAGTACGTGCCTATGGCATGTGGCCATGGCCTTCCTCCCACTGCCTCCATTACTGGGTATGTGAGGTGACCATAAACTCTGGACACACAGATGAGATTTTCTGCACTTCTCCAGGTTGAGATGGCCTTGGTGACATACTGTATAATCAAGCCCTGCTTCCAGGCCTGATGGACATCCTGTGTACCGGGTGTGCACAGATAGCTGCTGGGATCATTTTTGTGTCTATTCATCATTAAACATCTTTACGATTTTAGCAGTGGAGGCTTACAAAAAAATCCTTTTTCATGTAATTGCTCTCAGAAAAGAGCCAGCAGTGTTACTCATTGTCACCAAAACCCAGATGGTATTTTGATTCTGCACTCAAATTGGCTTCTGCATTTCTTTCCAGGCCCTGTAAGCGCCTTAAAATTTCCATTTCTCAGGTCAAGCTGTTCTTTGATCAGTTGGAGAGTACAGGACACATGCATTTCTTGGTCTCTCCCAAACTGAGACATTAAAAAGCATACGTAAGTGTACACATATTTTGAGAAGAGGAAGAAGGGCACCCTCTCCCTGGTACTCCATCACAGCTCATGCTTTGCTGCGTGTCGTGCAGAGGCTGAGGAAGGTGGGAGCACTGAGCTGTCTTTGGCTAAACCAGGGCCAGAGCACGTGACCAGCCTTCCCTGTGGGCCAGGCTGGCACACGGCAGGCATGGGCCTCCTGGTTAGAAGGGCACAGTCGCACCCCACTAGGCTGGTCAGTAAATCAGTTCCCCTTGGTTCCCAAGAAAGTCACGGGACCAGGCGGGGAAGCGACAGAGTCAGAATCACACCTCTGACTCCAGGGCTCTTTGCTCCAAGGGAAGGAAAGGCTGGAAAGAGCCTGCTGCCTGTCCCTAAGCTTCTGTCCTGTGATGAGACAGTGGCAGGTTGGGCCGGGCCTTCAGGGGAAGGTGAGCTCGGAGGTAAGAGGCCGCCATGCCAGGCCTCCAGGAGTGGGCTGACCTGGCATTTCCCCAGCTCTGGATGTCTTGGCTGATGCTGGTCTTGGTGCCACCTGGCCCCTAAGTTGTGGAGTGTGGAACATTCTCCTTTACCCTACATTGTGGCTTCTGTCCATTTCCTTCCCGATATTTGCCATGTGTGGAATGCTGGCATGATTCTATGATGCCAGCCTTCGACTTCAGGTCTTCAGGGCCCGCCAGGTGAGCCATGTCAGCATTCCGTGGATTTGGAGGTCCGCCTACTGGCTGGCTTTCCATAAGGAAGCCGAGACGATGGAGCTGACTGAGCAGCCCTGGCTGTGGCAGATCGGAAAGCTCAAGAGGAAGCTCAACATCAGTGGTAGACTTATTTTAGGATAGATGGTCCAAAATGGGAGCCCCCATGCTTATTTAGGAAAACGCTCAACCAGAAAATGACAGATTCCCTAAAATTACTCCATTTGTTTTTCCAGAAGCCCCCAAAGCCTGGGAGTGGAATGCCTTCATCTTTTGAGGCACTGAAGCTCCATTTATTACAACTTCTGGGAACCAGTCATTTGATGCAGATATGAATATTCCTGTGCTCTGGTGAAGTAGAGAGGATTATAGGAAATGATTTTCAGAAATACTGAAGCATATGTAGTTCCATTAAGTTATTAGCATGGTCATACATTGAGAATGGTGACAACAGTCAAGGCTTTGGATTACATTCCCCCTCCCAACTTCTGTGTTGAAACCTTTACCCCCAGCACCTCAGAATGCCAACTTATTTGGAGATACAGTCTTTAAGCGGGTGATTAAATTAGAATGAGGTCATTAGGGTGGGACTTAATCCAGTCTGACTGATGTCCTAAAGGATGTGAAGACCCAGACTCACACAGAGAGAAGACTGCGTGAGGACACAGGTCAAGGAGAGAGGCCTCAGAGGGAACCACCCCTGGCGACACCTTGATCTTGGGCTTCCAGCCTCCAGAACTGTGAGAAAAAACGATGTTGTTGAAGCCACTCAGCAGTATTTTATTGTGAGCCTGAGCAGATTAATTCAGGGGTGGGGGAGGTGGCAAAGCAGTCAGAAGCAGCATTTGACTTCAAGTACGAGTCCTACAAATGCTGCAAGCTTCAAGCTCAGGGTTGCATGCACAAAGTAAGTGCTGGTAAATATCTGCTCACTACTGATTGGTTAGCAGACGGGGCTGAGGGTGCAGAAACTGCACCACAAATACAGGCAAGTGCTCCCCCCACTGCACTTGCCTTCATCAGCCTCCTCAGACACCTTGGAAACTGCTCTTGCCGGCAGCTACAGCTCTGACTCTTCACATTTACTTGGGAGACAGAGGAGGGTATATCATGACAACTGTTTTCTCATTAGGATAGTGAGTACTTGTGAGAGATTGCAGGTGCACACCACAATCCCCACCCTCCCCTTCCTTCTGAGTAATAGAAGTCCAATTTTATTTGGGGTGGAGATTGCCCATCTCAGGGACTGTCTTTTCCAGCCTCTGGGCCCTCTTGGCCCTCATGTGGTATTCTGCCAAATTCTGGGAAGTCTCCTTTAAAGGGAGGGGCTGCCTATCTCACATCCCCCTGCTGCTTCTTTCTGTTGCCTGGAATGTGGATGTCACAGCTGGAGTTGCAGCAGCCATATTGTTTCTTGAGTTGACTCTTAGAAGCCACATGTGGCAGAAGAGAAAAACAGAAGAAGCCTGGGGTCTGATGACTTCATGAAGTTGCCGTTTCTGCCTGGAAATGCTTGCTTTCAGAATTAAATCTTCCTGTGTTTAAACCACTGTAGTCAGATTTTTGCTGTATTCAGCTGAATCTAATCCTAACATTTTCCATGGATCAAGATCAAATGAAGACATTTTAGTACAAAGAGGTTTAAAAAAATACATTTTAGTATAAAGAGGTTTAAAAAAGTACATGAGCAGACACTTGGTGAGCAGAATACCTCCTTTTCTGCTAGCCCTGTGGGATCTGAGAACTCAGATAAATGGGGTGCCCTTCTTGTTCCCACATTTACAACTTCACTTTCTCTTGGCCCTGATGGAAAGGAAAGCCCTGAATACACTCCTTTATCAGCAGCCCCAAAGCCCTGCCACTTGCCACCCTTAGGACACAAGGCGTGCGGGCAGAGCAGCAGGGCAAGCTGCGGAGGGAACAGTGAACGTCTTTTCCTTTCCTTTGTGTTTCCTGTTCTTGGCTTTTGCTCCATCTTTATCCATGTTAGCATTTCCATGTGTTTTCTCTGTAGATGAGTGATTTTGGAAGTCCGTTGGAGCTTGGCGGATCAGAAAAATAAGTGGGGTGGTGGAAGGGTGAGAACGGGCTCACCTAGACAGGGGCCCAAGGTCCAGGGCCTTCAGTGCTGACTCCTGTCCCCAGGCAGATGCAAGCCTCGTTGGAGGTCGCGGGTGAGGGGTCAAACAGACCCCAGAGGCATCCTGGAGGGTCAGCAGCGAGGTTCCCTGTGGCTGTGGTGCAGAGGCTAAGTGCGGGTACAAATGGGAAATCTGGCCCTGTCACAATAGGAGTGCTCCTAGGCCACAGGGGCGGGGCCAGAGCTGCGAGCCAGTCACACTCAGTCACCTGTTACTGATTGACTGAGGTGTTTGTGGGTGAACAGGATGACCTATTTCAAAATAGCAGTCTCAGTAGACGCAGCTGGACTTTCATACCTAAAGACACGCTCCCTCCCCCTCTCTTAGGGTTAAAGTTCTTACAGATGCTCAAGGACTAATCCAGGGGTCTCCAGAGGCTGCTCTGGTCAGCCATACCCACACGGGGGTGGGGTGGGGGTAGGGGTAGAGGGGTGGATGATGATTTAGAGGTAAGGTCCTGGGAGGCAGCCCTGGCCTCGGACTTCCCTTTGGAGGCCACTGTCCTGGTTGAGGCTCAACACAGAGGTGAGGGGTTGCGGGGGCTGGCTCCATCTCTGGCCTCTCATCCAGGCCAGCACAAATTAGACCCCACAGCTCGCCCTGCGCTGATGTGGCGAGAACTCTGGCCCTCAGCCATTCTAGGACTGGCATAACCTGATAGGCCGGTGCTGTGCCTTTGTGGGAGGGGTTCGCTCTGGACCGGCCTTCTGTCTCCAGGGGGGCACCTGGGCTGGGCCTCCCTTCCCCTGGCCTTTCTCCGTCCTGTGTGCTGACCTTACCCTGATTCCAACGTGCCACCTGGGCCTTTGGTTCAAAGCTTATTTGAAAACATAGTCCCATGAGTGACCAGTTGTTACCAGTTTTCAGAGTTTAAATATTTAAAAAATTTTATGCATAGCTGGTCATGGGCCTGCTGAGCTTTTTCTAGAACAAGGATGGTGCCCAGAACCTCCCTGTCTTTGGGGAGGGGACCCCAGCAGTAGTTCTCAGCCCCATCCTGGCAGGGGAGCTTTCCCCAGACCTGCCCAGGCACACACTAGACCAGTCTTCATGGTGCTCTGCGGCTCCCGGTATCCCCAGGGCTGCGGGCCCTTGCCCGTCAGCAGTACAGGGCACTGCCAGGGTCAGGTGGCCGGGGTCTGCAGCCAGGAGACCTGAACTGATCTAGGGTCTTCACTGCACGCAGCCTCAGGCAAGTCCCTGCTATGTGCTCGGGGTCCTCACCAGTCCCCCAGGGAAGACGGGAGCCACTCACACCCTTATCGCGGAGACCAGAATCGAGCCAAGGTGGGTGCGCAGAGTCACGCCGATGGGCCTGCGCCCACTGCTGCCTCGCTGCCGGTGGGGAAGCTCCCCAGGCTCCCTCCTGCCGTCATCTTGCTTTCTTTTCCTAGGCTCCCCGCACTCCTTGCAGCCCTGTTTCTCTTCAGTGGGTCCTGCCTGTTTCTGCCCCCAGGTCCCCGCTGATGAAGGCCGCCCTTGCCCGCTCACTTCGATGCCGTCCCTGCTCCCCCGGGGGAGACGCTCGCGGTCCTCAGCTTTCCCCTTCCTGCGCCTCTCTGCCCCATGGATGCCTCTCATTCCCTGAACGCAGGCCCTGCTTCCTCCGGGGCCTCCCCCAGCTTACGCTTCTGTCTGGTGTGGCGGCCAGCTCGTTTGAATAGCCCTGTTTTTTTCAGTTTCCTTCTTGAGTGTCCCCCTGAGTTCCAAACCTCTGCTAATGTGACTGTGGTTCTCCCTCCACGTAGTTCCATCTGCAGGGCCAGAATGTCCCTCGTGGCCGTGACCTGGTGGGTCAGTTCACTAAATGGTGCTCAGAATCTGCCGCCCACTGTTCCTTTTTCATAAACTGATCAGACCCTTGAGGGCCCAGACTGACAAGTCCACATCAAGTACCTGCATGTGTGCACATGTGTGTGTCATAGTTTGTAATTTGCACACTGTGAGTTGCTTCTCCCCTGTCACCTGCCAATGTTTCATTCCCTGTGGGTTGGATATGGCACAGCTTTAGGTAAGATTCTCACCGATTTCCCAGCGATTTCCCAGTGAAAGAACAGAAGTAAAACCTTGGTTTCAGTGGGATTTGGTTCAAGTGAGCATTGTGCAGTGCTCTGCTGGGAAAGGTTTGCTCCAGGAAGTTTATAGCTGTGGGCATTGCACCCAAAACGTAAACGGTGACATTTTGATCAGGGGTTATGCAAACTGATTCTTGAATTTATAGATTCCTGAGTTTATGTTCACAATGTTAGAGCTCTTGAGTGGCGCATTTCCATGGCGTGATGCAAGGACAGTCGAACCATTGTGTTTAAGTTCAACAGTCACTCTAGAGGCCCATGCAGCCTCTGTGCTGCCCTTGAGCCTCCTGCAGGGCCCTGGGTGGGTGGAGGTGGTGAGGCAGGCTGGGTGGACTCATCCCACGGTCCTTAGGGCCAAGACGGAGTTTGTGCACAGGCCCCGAGGAAGGGCAGACTTGCTGAGAGCTTCCCACACGACTGGGCTGATGCACAGGCTCTAGGCAGCAGGGCGGACCCCACACGTCCTCAGACCTTACACTAAGAGGGCAGTGCTTTCATGATTTCCAAGAGATGAAAGGATTGGGCAGCTTCACAGGGAACTGGGGTGCTCCCTGCAGCAACTGCCTAGGGAGACAGAGGAGGGGGACACTCACGGCACCACCCCAGAGAGGTTCTGAAGTGTTTCCCTGAAGCCAAACACTGTGCTTTTGTGGGAAAGCATACTCGGAAGTGGGGCTGCAGCACTTGGCTCTGCAGTGGAGAGGCGGAGACATCAGCGGGTGACTGGGAGACAAATCCGATGCACACACGGAAGAATATTCAGCCACAGAAAGGAATGAAGTGCAACAGTGTGGACGAACAGGCCAGACACAAAAGGTCACCTATTGTGAGATGCCACTTAGGAGAAGTGTCCAGACAGAGACAGAAAATAGCTTCATGGCTACCCAGGGCTGAGGGTGAGGAGCCAGCCTGGGAGGAGGGGTTTGTAATGAGCTAAACGGTTTCTTTCTTGGGTGTGTGTGTGTGAAAATGTTCTAAAAATGACTGTGGCGATGGTTACATAGCTCTGTGAATATACTAAAAATGATTGGATTTTACACCTTAAATGGGTGAATTAGATGGCATGTGAATTACAGTCCAGAAAAGCTGTTACAACAAAAAGAAAAAAGAAACAAACAGAAGTGGGCCAGCTCCGGTGGCCTGTCTAGGTCTCATCAAGGCCAACGTTGGAGCCCTCTGGCTTCCTGGACTTGTCACCACGGCTAGCCAACCCCCCCTGGTTTGTTTTAGAACATGTTGGCCCTACTGGCTAAATTCTTGTGCTGTCATTTAATCTGAGAGAGTTGGCCATGATGTCATGTTGCTATGGTTCTTCCAGGTGGAAATGGTGGAAAAAGAGGCCCCGGATCCCTGGAGGCAGATTACAGGTCTGTGAGCAGTTACTGCCAGGTCCTGTTGTGCAATTGAATAACTGGGTGACATGCATACAACAGAGGCAACTTCTCAGCATCATGGTGGGTTAGGAACATGAATCCACACGCCAACAGGTTAAACCTGTCAGTCCCTGCAGTCCTTGGCCCGAATCTCATTCTTTCTATTGCCACATATTCTGGATCTTAGAGAATGGAAACAGACATGATGGCTCTAAATTCTAAGTCCTCATCAGATGGGACACTACTCCTTTCACAGTGACATTGGAGGGGTGGTAGCCCAGGAGGTGGATGTGACCTTTCAGAATGTGTCTCCAAAGTCCCGCCTATACCCAAGTTGGAAAACCTAGGCTACTCGCTGGCTAAACTATGAGCCGCCTCCCAGGTCCGCACACTTCGCACCCACTGCCCTTTCCTTCCCTTTGGTCTGGCCTTCCCTCCCTGAGGCTCTGCTCTGGCTGTGATGACGCGGCTCCCCTTGGGTTCACCTGCCACACCTCCTCTCAGCTCTGCAGGATTGGTGCGGGGTGCAAGCTCCCCACTGCTTTCTCTATTCTTCTGTCTTGAGAACAAGGACATGATCCTTTTCATTCTTAGGGGCTATGGCAGACAGAAAGATGGCCCCCCAAAAGAGGCCTGTGTTCCAATCTCCAGTACCCATGAAGATGTTCCCTTACATGGCAAAAGGGCCTTTGTATTAAGTGATTAAGTTAAAGATCTTTAGAGGAGACGGTGTTCCCGGATTATCCAGGTGGGACCTAGATGTGATCACAGGGGTCCTTACGTGGGAAAGGGGAAGGCAAGAGATCAGGGAGATGTGGTGAGCGAAGCAGAGATCAGGGAGGAGAGGACGCTGTGCAGCCGGCTGGGAGCTGGAGACGGGCCGCAAGCCAAGGTGTGCAGGTGGACAGCAGACGCTGGAAAAGGCGAGGAAGCACATTCCCTCCTATAGCTTCTGGAAGGAACGCAGTCCACCAACACTTTGGTTTTAAACTTCTGACCTCCAGAACTTTAAAGTAATACATCTCAATAAATGCGGTGTTTTAAGCCACTACATTGGTGGTGATCGTTACAGCAGGGACGGACACTGGGGTGTCACTATCTGCCAGGGCAGGGCAATGGGAAGTCTGAGCGACAGGCCCTGAGTGACCAGTTCTGGCGGGCGCTGCCTTCCCCGGTGAGGCTGGGCCCAAGTCTGCTTTACCACAGCTGCTTCCCTGACTGTGAAAGCTTATCCACGGGGTTCCCAATTCTTGCAGAGGGGGTCAGTGTTGCCCACCCCTGGGCAGGTTGCCATGGGGGCCCCGTGAGCCAGGCTTGACCTCAGTGCAGCTTGAACTGGGGTGGCCTCCCTGCCTCTTCCCATGGGATTCTCACACTCGCCAATACCTGTCCTGAGCATGGCCCTCCCGGCCCCCGCCTGAGATTCTGAGTTCCCCCACGCTTTCCTAGGGCAGCATGGCTCCAGCCTCTGGGACCCACCTGGCCCTCCGGATTTCCTAGGCACCGGGGCCTCCTCTGCTGGTTTCAGGTGGCTCTGGCCTCCGAGAGGGCCCCTCCCTGTGCATGCTTCAGTCTGGTGGAGCGCTCTCACCAGCTGGATAAGGGGGCTGCCGTCTCCTTAGCTAAGGCTCAGCGTTGCCATCCATGGCCTGAGCTGAGTCTTGGTGAAGCCTCCCTCCCTGGCCCGTGGAGATGAAGCAGGAGACAAGTCCCCGCATCTGGCTGCCTTAGAGTGCCTGCAGCCACGCCTCCAGGCTCCTGCCCTTCTTGCTCCCAAGTGGAGGCGTCTTAAGTGTTTCCCACTAGACAGCCGCTCTTGAGTTCTCAGGCCATTTGAACACCACATGTCAAACAAGAGTTGGACGAAGGCTCCCTGGCTCAGGGTCAGCGGCCTCTGCCTCCTCAGGCCCATTTTGGCTCAGTCTTATACCACACGCTGGATATTTTGTTGACCACAAGCTTGGTACTCGGGGTGGGGGAGTCTGGCTGTTATGACCTTCAGGGAATTTATAGTCTCATGGAGAAAACAGATGATAACCAAGTGGGAAATCCTACAGGTGCTTAATTCCGTTGTGATTAGGGGTATGAGGAGGGAGTTACACCTGTTATACCTGGACCTCACCTGGCATCCATGAGTAAGTGACATGCAGGCTAAGCGTTGGCAGTTGAGCGGCGGTGGAGTGTGTGTGTGTGTGTGTGTGTGTGTGTGTGTGTGTTGGTGGGGGGCAGGTGGTGGATTCCAAATATGTGTGAAAGGAACAGCATTGATCCACTCCCTCATGTATTCACTTGGGGACTTAATTAAGGAGCACCCCGATGCCAGGCTGGAGGGTAGAGCATTTGGTGCAGGAAGCAGCCATGTGCCATGTGGACCGTGGGGTCGGTGAATGTTCATGTCCAGAGGGAGGGGAGGTAGTAGCTTGGGCCACATAGGGGCTGGTCAGAAGAGGACCTGTGACATGCATGTGCCACCGGAGGCGGGATGAGGGGGTGGGGGATGAGGAGGGCACCTGGGAGGTGAGTCTTTCCTGACATCTCTGATGGGACCGCTGGGCAGCACCCCAGTTCTCTAGACCCACACACACGAAGGCCGTGCAGTTTTGGAGGACAGAGCCCAGTGCCACTCCTCACGGCGGAGGCTGCCAGCACCCAGCTGTGCACCTGGGAGGCCCTGGCTGCTCAGGGGAGCTCTGGGGCACACCGCTGGTGTTCTGCCTGCCCCTCTTTGCTGAGGATGGAGACGTTCTCTGGCCTTGGCTGTGAGCCTGTCCTGCTCAAAGATGGGCTGACAGCCAGCGAGGTGACGTCTTGGGAGTGACCAACTGTTGGGAGAGGAGGGTGGAGAAACCCCCTGGTTCCCTCTTGCCTCATTGGTGCCGTTCTACAGTATACTCTCCCTCATCTCCCAGCAGAGCCCAGAGGAATGGACCCTCTGAGGAAAGTCCCTGTTCTCTCTCCTCTGTGCTTCCTGGACTACCACCCAAACCAGCTGTCTGCATGTAGATCCTTGGTCTATTATGAAAATAGCAAAATGCAGGCATTAATGAAAGTCCTCCTGGATTACTGTGGTCAATTATATCCATTCACTGGAACATTAATATGGGCACATGATTCTTTAGAATGAGAAAATATCATCCTAGCAGTAATGTTCTGTGATACATTTCATTCTCTCACAAAGAGTCCAACTTATTCATTGTGATCTTCGGATAATACAGGCAGACCTTGTTTTATTGCACTTCACAGATATTTCATGTTTTACAAATTGAAGGTCTATGGCCCCCCTGCGTGGAGCAAGTCTATCAGCACCATTTTCCCATCAGTGTTTGCTCACTTCATGTCTCTGTGTCGCATTTTGGTAATTCTCTCAGTATTTCAAGCTTTGTCATGATTATTGCGGCCTGTGATCACTGACCTTTAATGTTACTATTATAATGTTTTGAGACATCAAGAGCCATGCCCATACAAGATGGCAAACTTCATTCATAAATGTTGTCTCTTCTGATGCTCCACTGACCTGCTGCTCCCCCATCTCTTTCCCTCTCTTTGGGCAGTATTCCCTGAGATGCAGCAATATTGAAATGTAGGCTATTTAATAACTCTACAAAAGCCTCTAAGTGTCCAAGTGAGAGGAAGAGTCCCAGGTCTCTCACTTTAAATCAAAAGCCAGAAATGACTGAGCTTGGTGAGAAGGTAGTCAAAAGCAGAAATCAGCAGAAAGCTAGGCCTCTTCCCCCAAATACTCAGCCAAGTTGTGAAGCAAAGGAAAAGTTCTTGGAGGAAATTAGAAGTGCTCCTCCAGTGAACACAAATGATAAGAAAGTGAAACAGCCTCACTGCTGATATGGGGAACGTGTGGTCTGGGTGGGAGAGCAAACCAGCCACGACAGCCCTTTAGCCAGAGCCTCATCAGAGCAAGGCCCCGACTCTCTTCAAGTCCGTGAAGGCTGAGAGAGGTGAGGAGGCTGCAGAGGAAAAGCTGGAAGCCGGCTCAGGTTGGTTCACAGTGGTTGAGGAAAGAAGCCTTCTCCATGGTATAAAAGTGCAGGTGGAGGAGCAGGTGCTGATGGAGAAGCTGCAAGTCACGCAGGAGATCCAGCTCAGGTCATTCGTGCAGGCGGCCGTGCTAAACGGCAGATTTTCAGTGTAGATGAAACAGCCCCTGTTGGAAGAAGATGCCATGTGGGACTTTCATAGCTGGAGAGGAGAAGTCAGTGCCTGGCTTCACAGTTTCACAGGACAGGCTGCCTCTCCTGTCAGGGGCTAATGCAGCTGGAGACTTTCAGCTGTTGCCTGTTCCCCATTCTGAAAGTCCTCGGGCCCTGGAGGTGATGCTAAATCTACTCTGCCTGTGCTCTGCAAATGGGACAGCAAAGCCTGGGTGACAGCATGTTTGTTTACAGCATGGCTTACTGAGTATTTCCAACCCACTGTTGAGACCTGCTGCTCAGAAAAAAGATTCCTTTCAAAATATGACTGCTCGTTGCCAGTGCACCTGGTCACCCATGAGCCCTGATGGGGATGGACACCAAGATTCATGTTTTCACGCCTGCCAACTCAGCCTCCATTCTGCAGCCCATGATCAAGGGGTCATTTCGACTTTCGAGTTATTATTTAGGAAATATATGTCGTAAGGCTCTAGCTGCAGGGAGAGTGATTCCTCCAGTGGATCTGGGCAAAGTAAACCGAAAACCTTCTGGAAAGGATTCACCATTCCCGACGCCATCGAGAACATTCGTGATTCATGGGAAGAGGTCAGAATGTCAGCATGAACAGGGTTTGGAGGAAGTCGATTGCAGCCCCTGTGCCTGACTCCGAGGGGCTCAGGCCTCCGGGGAGGAAGCAGCTGCAGGTGTGGCGGGAACAGCAAGAGAACCAGGACCAGAAGCAGAGCCTGAGGCCCGGGCCGCCCTGCCGCCTCTCGGGTCAGACCTGCCCGGGTGAGGAGCTGCCCCTGCAGAGGAGCCGGGAACGGGCTTTCCTGAGATGGAATCTGCCCCCCGGGAGGGTGCCGTGAGGACTGTGGGACACGACGTCCGCTGAGCCGAGGAAGCGGCGGCAGGGTCTGAGGACTGACTCAGTTCTGAAAGCAGGTCCGCTGTGGGTCACACGCTCTCAAACAGCATCACCCGCTCCAGAGAGCGTGAGCACCTGTGAAAGGAGTCATCAATCAGTGCGGCAGACTTCACTGCTGTCTGATTTTAAGAAACGGCCACAGCCACCCAGCCGCCACCACCCTGCTCGGTCAGCAGCCACCCACATGGAGGCAAGACCCTCCCCAGCAAAACGAGTGTGACTCACTGAAAGCTCAGATGGCAGTTAGCATTTTGTAGAAATAAAGTATTTTTAAATTAAGGTATGTTTAGACATAATACTATTGCACACTTAATAGACCTCAGTATAGTGTTAATATAACTTTTATGTGCACTGGGAAGCTAAGAAGTCCATCTGACTCACTTTATGGGGATATTTACTTCATTGTGCTGGTCTGGAACTGAACCCCAGCATCTCTGAGGTGTGCTGTAATAAATGTCTGGAGCTAGGTTCTTTTGACATTTAAAAACTCACTTCTGAATTAATTTGCCTCAACCATCGGCTGCTGTTTGCCCTCGTGAGCCCTCTCCTCCCCGCTTCGGGTGGTCTCCATGCTTCCCAGGGCCCCAGAGGTCTTGGTCCTGCCCGTTCCAGGGTTCGTGGGCAGGCTGGGCAGCGGGGAGCCATTGGCTTGCACATCTGCTTGGGGAATGGATGAACTCGTGTTAAATCCAGTGGACTGTGCAGTACATTGCTTTGTACACTGGGGGAGAAATTCTCACCATTTTTTATCCATAGGAAAGATACCCACTGTGCATCTTAGAGTTTAGAAGGTATGGAAAGAATATCAAGATAGAATACCAGACCTTAGGAACATTATTACAGCCGAATGGAATGTATCTTAAGATTCTGAGGTCGTCGGCACCATGCCTTATTTCCTGAGCAAAGTGCCCTATCCTGGAGACAGAGATCCCTCCCTGCAGCTTTAGGTCATTACCACAAAGCCCAGATGAAAGCCAGGTGTGAGGTCACCGGCTGGCTGCTGCCCAGGGCAGACTTGCAGCCAAGTGGCTGACCAGTCAGTGGCCGATCTGCCACCGGGCTGTACTATTGCTCTCATTGCTGCTTCTCCTGCTTTACAGAACTGGGCTGTGAGAGAGAGGGTGTGGGACGGGGGGTGGGGGGTTGTACAAGCGCATGGAGAGACAGCGGGGGTGCCTGTCCAGGGGATTTGGGAAGATATCTAAGTGTTTTCTTTCTCCTGTAGTAACAGTGGAGGGTTGGGTTGCTCTGGCAATGTTCTTGAGGACATCCCACTGACCTCTTCTGTAACACCTGGTACTTGCTTGTCAGATGTCAGGAGCAGGCGCAGGAGGCTGTGGGGTTTGTGCCGGAATCTTCGGCATTCAGACCTCTGCTGATCGCCTCAGTGCTCCTGGGCTGACATCCTGGCTTAATCTTTGTTCCTTTTTTTTCCCCACACCAAGCATGCCCTGAACTCACTGCTTCTCTAACACAGTTGTGCCTTATCAGTCACCTGGAGGTCCTATAAAACCAAAGATTCTGGTTCAACTGGTCTGGGGCCAGCTCTGGAGTCAGCTGACTATCTAGCTCCCTGTGATGCTGCCCCCAGTCCAGGGACCATACTTTGAGTAGCCAGGCCCTGAGCCTCCTTTGACTCTGGGAGACTCCTAGACCTGGCTCCTGATACTGTTTCCTCGGCAGATGGAGCCGCACTCCCATCAGGTGCTGGGAGAGCCTTGTGCACATCATGACAGGTCTGCATGCAGACGTAGCCACCCTGACCTAATTGGCCCGGATGCGGAGGGATGGTGATTCCTGTTTGCAAGAAGCAAAAGGCTGAGTAGCCCAGCAGCTGGGAATATGTGGGTGGGAGACTGTGAGACCCAGGAGCAGAGAAAGCCCCAGAGGGAATGCAGAGCTCTGCGCACTGAGGGTGGAGGACAGCAGGGGCATCTTGAACAGGAAGAGTGAGGGATGGCTCGGGGAGCTGTGTGGGGTGTGGACGGACTCAAGGCTGAGCCCTGGAGAAGCGGGCAGATGCTCCTGTTCCTCGAAGAGCCAAGGAATCCTAGCTTGAACTGTCACCACCGTACTGCAGGGTCTATGACGTGGTTGGTGGTCCAGGAAAGCCTCTCAGTCACCACATCTGGAATGAACGGAGTGGAAATAGGGCAGTGTTCTGGAATGAGCAGGCCTGAGCAGGGCATGGAGTGGGGTCAGGCCAGCTGGGAGGTGAGTGGGCACCTGGGTTCAGACGTGGGCTTCCTGACTGGTTTTCCTCTAGCTGGAGTTCTTCTCCCAAGCAGGGCACTTGTAGGATGCCTGGTGGGGAGAATGATCATGACGTTGGGGCTCAAGGTCTGGATCTCAGGGGGAGAAATCGTGGGGCCTTGCAGCAGGCCCTGACAGTCCCCGGCTAGGGAATCCAGGGGAACCTCCCATGGCTTTGCGGGTTGAGCTGTGCTAGGCTCCCAACCAGGCAGCTAGCCTGGCTGGGGTTTTCTGCTCCAGATCCTTCGGGCTGAGCTGCTGCCTACTTGGCCCAGGGCACCGTCTCCAGGAGCATTTTGCTGACTTGCAGACAGGGTGTGCCCATCACAGAGGGTGCCTACTCAGGTAGAGGGGTGCACTGGGGAGCAAGGCCGGGCCTGAGAGCTCAAGGGCGTCCCCAGGTCCATGGCCCTCATGGTCCCTGCTCATCATGTTGTCCCTGAGATCTCCAAGGAAGGGACCGTTTTCTATGGAGCACAGGGAGGAGCAGCCCCTGAAGCCTTGGTTCTGGCTGTGGCCTTGTAGTTGCCCATTTAGGGCAACATTCCTGCAAAACTGTGGGCGGCTGCCTTGGCTTTGAGGCGTCTCC
Source organism: Manis pentadactyla (assembly GCF_030020395.1). Lineage (NCBI taxonomy): Eukaryota > Metazoa > Chordata > Mammalia > Pholidota > Manidae > Manis > Manis pentadactyla. The sequence continues at coordinate 193,810,931 of NC_080019.1, forward strand.
CGGGTGACCGCATGGACAGGACCACCTTTCTGCTTTCCCGGATCAGCTGTAAGGGGATTAAGGTGGTGCATCACCATCATCATCATTTATGCATTTTTTATTCTGATACATAATTTCAGCCTTAGAAAAAGTTGCAAGAATAGTACAAAGAAATTCCTATACCTTTCAACTGATTCACCAATTGTTAGCATTTTGCCCCGTTTGCTTAATATCATTCCTCTCTGGTGTGCTCCCTATAGGGATATCTTTTCATGTATATGTATCATAATATCTATCTCTGTATTTATCTTACATATGGAATAGTCTTTTTCTCTCTGTCTTTTCATAGATGTATAGTAAAATCTCCACTTATGATTACATGTCTTTCCTTATACATATGTACTATAATCTATGTATTTTCTTTTTTATCCATTTTTGGTATAATGTCTACCTACATACCATTTCATATGTATACATAATATATATAGTATAATCTGTCTATATATCTTCATATATATAACCTTTGTGGTTTGGTTGGTTGTGTCCTCTCAAAACTTGTATGTTGAAACCTAACTCCTGTGTGAGGGCTTTCAGAGGTGTGGCCTTGGGAGGTGATTATGTCATGAGGAGGAGTGTCATGAATGGAGTTAGTGCCCTACATCTATCATAAAGGATCTCACAGAGCTGCCTCGGGCCCGTGAGGACATGGTGAGAAGACAGCTGTCTGTGAAGCAGAAAGAGGGTGCACACCGGATGCTGGATCTGGACTTCCCAGCCTTCAGAACTGTGAGAAATAGATTTCTATTATTTATAAGCCAGTCTCTAATGTTCTGTTACAGCAGCCTGAATGGACTAAGACACACTCTCTCTCTATATGTGTGTATGTATGTACAAGAATCTGTATTCATATTTTCACATAAATACATATATTTGCCAATGTATTATGTTTTATATATATATATATATATATATAAGACATTCTCTTACATCACTGTAATACAGGTATCAAGATCAGGAGACTTAACATTACTACATCCTCATCTGTAAGCCACCATCCACAGTCAAATATAATGCCCCCTTTTTAAAGTTAAAAACATGTAGATCTGGTTAATAGTTAGCATGAATATCTGACACTGTTCAGGTACTACTTTCATCATCAATATATCTGAGCAAATAAAAATTATGGGAGACAGTTCCATGGAATGAAATGGCATGGAAATGAAGTCGGTTTGTGGATCATAATGATGCAGGGGGAAAGTATTATTTGCTTAAACAACTTCCTTTAACAACGTATAAATAGAGTGAATGGCACAAATGTGGCTTTCATTTAGACTTGGAACTCACCAATCCTTTCCATCAGTCAGCAAACAAAATCCCAAAGCAAGCACCCGGTCAGCCTTAGGCTGCTGACATCAGGGAGCCAGGGGCATGGGACCAGTTTCAGGTCTGAGGTTCATGAAGCACTGTTGTCCTGCCCTTGGCCCTTCTGGATCTGCTGTATAGATGGTAGTGCCTAACTCTCGTTCTCAAATCTGATTTTAAAAGGCAGATTTCTGGCCATGCTCTCTGGCTGTGAATCTAGGTGCTACAGAGGAATGCAGACATCCCATTCGAGGCCCTTGCTGCCAGGTCTCCACTGGATCGGCCTCTTTCCATAGCTGCATCCCAGTTCCCTGTCCAGGGCAATGTTGGTCACCCCAGAGCCCTCCTGTGGGTGGCCTGCCTCCGGGACCAGGAGGTGCATGTGAGGCGAGGTGAGGCTGGGCAGGATTCATCCCAGAGCATGTGAGTCTGGGCCGAGGCCTCCATGGGGGAGGTTGCTAAGGACCATGGGCAAAATGGAGACCTGTTTTTAGTCTGCCTTTTAGCCCCCAAAACCTTTTTAATGCTCTTTACACTTTGTACCTAACAGCCAGATGTCCAGAGGCTTCCCGGTGACTAGGCCACACCCACAGGTACCTGAGCCTGGCTTGTGCCGCTTGTTAGATTTCTGGGTGTTGGAGGTCATCTCACCCTAGACCTGTGCTTTATGAGGGATGACAAAGGGGACTTTCTAGGATACCCATCCTCATTTGCAGGAGAGGAAGGTGAAGTGCAGTGTGTGGGAAGGTTGTCCAAGGTGACCCAGCTGGTGATGGCCAGGCCAGGTTGTTTTGGAGCCACCCCAGAGGTCATCACCTCAGAGGACATCACCTCAGGGGTCACCATCTCAGAGGACATCACCTCAGGGGTCACCATCTCAGAGGACATCGCTGAAGAGGCCATCACCTCAGAGGTCATCACCTCAAGGGTCATTACCTTAGAGGTCACCACCTTAGAGGACATCACTGCAGAGGCCATCACCTAAGAGGTCATCATCTCAGATGTCATCACCTCAGGGGTCACCATCTCAGAGGTCATCACTGCAGAGGTTACCACCTCAGAAGTCACCACTCAGAGAACATCACCTCAGAGGACATCATTTCAGAGGACATCACCTCAGGGGTCACCACCTCAGAGGTTATAATCCCTGAGGTCACAGGCTCAGAGGTCAGTGCAGCACACCTGGTTCAGAGGGCTTTGGTGCTCTGTGAACAGGCATCTGTTACCCCATGGGTGACTCAGACAAGGTGCTGAGTGGCACCCAGCCTATTCAGGCGGCATCACCTCATCAGCCCTGGTCTTCCAGGCACCATCCTGCTCTGAAGCTCTTGTCAGCTAACACTGGCAGGCTCCAGAGCGACACTGCCTTGGGTCTAGTTTTCTGTAAAAAGCACCTGATTCCCATCAGGATGCAGTTGGAATCAGATGATCTGAGTTGGGAGCCTCGTTTTTGTCAGGAAACAACTACACGAACACCTGCTCCTCTCAGCTCGTGCAGCCGCTTTAGGAACTGCACGGAGCCGGGACGCCCAAGCCACAGTGGTGGGCCTGGATCTCCGTGGGCGCCCCACGGGCTCGGTAAGTCACACAGAGGGGAGGCAGCCTTTGTAAGCTGCTGTCTGTGCCAGGGCTCCTTGCCGCTGACCCCGAGAGCGAGGGCTTCTAGGAGCCAACACTTTATCCTGAGCATTTTACATGAAAAGGTTCAAACATACAAAAAGTTGAAGACTGTGATGGGGAACACCCCAGTTCCACAGTTAACACTTACTGTAGGAGCTTCCTCACATATCTACCATCATTCACCCTCCTTTAACCCCCACGGTCCTGTTTTGATGCATTTCGAAGGGACCTGCCGACATGCATGTGTCTCACCACGGATACTTCATCATAACATGGCTCAAGTTCCACATCCGTTCACAGTTCTTTTGTTTTTGAGATAAAATTAAAACACATGGAAATGCATAAACTTTAAGTGTATATACATTCAGCTTTGACGTGTGTAAAAACCTCCCTCAAGGCACAGGACACCACCAGAGCTCCAGAATGTTCTGTAATGCTCTTCCCATACTCACCGTGGGTCTGTTTAGCCATTCTACAATGTCCTAGAGCTCACTGGGCACTCGAGTGTGTCTGGCTTCTACTCTGCGGAATGTTTGTGGGATGCATCCATTGTCCGTGAGTCATCAGTGGCTTGTTTCCTCATTACTGAGTAGTGTCCCAGTGTAAGAATAATCTGCGGGTTGTTTGCAGTTTTGGCTGTTAGGAACCTAGCTGCTATGCACACTCAAGGGCACATCTCTTTGTGGGCATGTTTTCATTCATCCTGGGGAAATGTCTAGGATTGGAATTGCTTGGTCTAGGGCAGGTGCATGTTCAGTTTTATAAGAATCTTCCAGATCCTTTCCTAAGTGGCTGTACCATTTCACACTTTTACCAACACTATTTGTGAGCTTCAATCCTTGTCAGCATTTGGGTTGTCTTTTTAAAGGTTAGCTACTCTGGAGGGCAACTTCAATAACCTTTCAAAAAAAACATCTTTGAAGGCCTGTTAACATTTATGCAAATCAATGGACCAGGAGCCAGTTCACCAGAATGTGTATAGAATCTAAAATTTTTCTTTACTGCTGCCATGATCAGCCTTTCTCTGCTCAGCCATGGGCTTGGGCTTGTTGCCACTCCCAGTGTTTCCAGGAAAGGATCTGGGACCAGTTCACATCTCGGTGTGACTAACTGTCTGACTTCTCCCAGGAGAGCTGCAGCGCTTCAGGCAGAAGTCTGCTATTTCTCCATTTGATGTAAGGGGAAACTGAGGCACAGGTTGCAGAGCTGCTAAGCAGCCAAGCCAAGGCTTGAGCCCTAGCTGACTGCAGAGCCAGGTGGCCTCCACTGGTTCTTCCGACACTTCCTCGGGCCTTGAGGCCCTTGGGGTCAGGTCAGCCTTCAGGAAACCTCCAAGCCGAGTGGAAGTGTCCTTTGGGACATGTCAAACAGAGGTGCCCAAGGGCCCCCCTTGACCGTGGTGAGCAGAAGACCCACATGGCTTGTGTGTGGAGGACGCCGGTTCAGGTGGAGCTCATCCTGTCTGCAGCGTGGCCCCAAAGGCTTCCAGATCTGATGGCACTTCGGGGATGGTCTGGTAACATCTCAGCCCCCTGGAGGATCCCTGCTCCAGAGGGCGCGGGGGAGTGTGCTGCCCAGCGGCCCCTCTCCCAGTCCCAGGCCTGAGCCCACACCAGCACCTCCTTCCCAAGGGCAAGGCCACAGGAGAAAACATTTGGCCTCTGGAGGCTCATTAGTGATCTGGGTTCGGATGATTCTGCTTCCCCAAAGCTTCCTTCCCACTCATGGCCAAAAACTTTCCTGTGGCTCCATCTATGCCTGCTGCCCCCAGCCAGGCCGGCCTACCCCGGGGCAGCTTGGGGCCTCCCAGTGCTGCAGCTCACAGATCCTCACGCGGGCCTGCCGTCTGCTCAACACTGTCGGTGTCTGCGAGCTCATTCCCGCACCTGGCAGCCGTCGCTGCCCGACCTCTTCCTGCACTGACCTCCAGCCATCATCCCTTGTTCTGATTTTTGGATTTCTACCAAATAAAAGTATGCTTCCTCCACATGACAGGCCTCGAACACTTGGCATCAGCCATCATGCCTGCCTTCTGCCTTCTCCAGGGGCCTCTTCCCACATGGGGGCACCAGGCCTGCTCTGCCCTCACCCAGCCCTCCTGAGTGCATCTACATTCCATCAATATTTTCTCCCCCTGTACAGATGGGTACCAGGAGGCTCCAAATGCTAACTGGTGTTGGCAGGGTAGAGTGGTATCCAGGATGGAGGGGGCGGCGTGACGGTCAGCAGAAGGTGGGTCCAGCCTTGCTGTGCACCTCCCCCTCCTGCCACAGCTGCAGGCAGACCTGGCTCCCTGGGGGCAGAATGTGTGGTGAGGGGACAGGCTGGGTTGTGAGTCTGGGCAGATAGGGGGATGCCAGAGAGCTTGGGACAGTGGGAGGACCCCAAGGAAGGGTAGAGTAAGGCCACTGTGCCTGCTTCCAGCCCTGCCTGGGTGTGCAGGAGCTGTTTTGATGTTCAAGGGCATAGCGTGGAACCACCTGGACCAACTGGGGCAGGAAGTCCTGCCACTCTGGGTTTTTTGTGTGGGGGCCATGCAGGGCTGAGGGGAGATGCAGCCATGAAAGGGGCCTTGCCCCTCTTGCCCCTCCTGGGGCTTGGGGTCACAGGCAGTGAGAGGGTCTCTTTCTGGTTCCTCCCTACAAAGGTGTGGCCCCAGGTTACCCACGTTCTCTGCTGGTCTCCGCACACAAGGCCTTGATACGTGTGCACGTCCCAGGCCAGAGCTGGGCTCACTAACTCACTAACTGCAGGCTGCAGGGGGCGGGGGCCCCCCTGGGAACTGAGAGACAGTGTGTGGAGGGGGCCCTGACCTCGAGGCAGTGACCATCTTTGGAGTTTTCCCTCCCTCCCTTCTCTCCTCCCATTCTTCCAAGATGATCAATCAGATGACCAAAAGGCCACTTTACATCTGTTTTATGAGAACTGAGAGAAGAACCAGAAATGACTGTGTGTCTCTGGGATTCAGCCCCACTGGTCCTGGGAGGGTGTGTTCAATTCCTAGGTTGACAGGTGGGCATGCAGGGCCTGTGTGGCTGTGTTGCCGATTTAAGCCTGTTTGGGTGTGGCATGACCGGGGAGGTCCGTCCCCCAGGCCAGGCTGTCCTGTTGATGAGGTTGTCCCTCCCATTTGACTGACAGGGCCAGGGTCAGGCAGGTCAGAGGAGAGGAGATCGCAGCCTGGAAACAGCGTGGTTTCAGAACACCTGCCCCAAACTCTGCTCCCACAGAGGCCTGCCTAACGGTTTCCTCACCTGATTTTCTCACAAGAGTTTGGGACATGTTGAGGACAAATCACTTAAATAATTTGTATCGGCCTTGGCATCCAGAGGCATCATGTCTGTGAGCACATGGGTCTCTGCAGAATACTTTCCCTCTTTGTGGTTTGCCTCCGAGGCAGCATTGACCCAAGGGCCTGTGCTGAGACGTCTGCAGACCACGAACACGCAAAGGCTCAGCCAGGATCCGGCTTGAGTCCACACGGTCCTTTCTTTCCTTTCCATGTTTAATAGTGTCCTGGGGCTGCCACAACAAATTATCATGTTTGTGACTTCAAACAACAGAACTTTATTGTCTCAGAGTCTGGGGTACAGGAGCCTGCCGGCAGGATGCCAACTGAGCCTGGCGCCCTCTGGAGGCTCCAGGGAGACCCTTCCTACCCCTTCCGGCTCCTGCCAGCCGCCAGCCCTGCTAGCGTTCCCTGGCTCGCAGATGCACCTGTCTGCTCTGTGCCTCCTCTGTGTCCTCTTCTGTCTCTCAGAAGTCTGGTCCCACTGGGGTCAGGGTCCACCCCGATCCAGGATGGTCCCCTTCTCAAGCCTCACCTTGATTGCAGGTGTAATGACACTGTTTCCTAAAAGTCACATTCTGAGGCTCAGAGTGGACATGACTTTGCAGGGGACACCATTCAACCTCTTGCATCTGCTCTCCTTGGCCATCATCTCCTTCTTCCCACGACACTTGTTCTTTTTCCCCAAAACACAAGGCAGTCGTTGTATATGCCCTGTCCCCTGACTCACTCAGCAGCCACCCGGGAAGCCGTGCTGGAGAGGCTGCACTATCGTTTTCCTTCTGGGGTGGAGGGATGCTCTCCCTGGCCCCCGCCAGCCCGTGAGCCACTCCAGGCTGGGCTTTCCACTCGGGCGTTCCCATCTGTCTGTCTGATTTACACGAGCCCCAGACCGTGAAACACTGCTTGGTGAACATTCATGACTCTGCAGGGCTGGGATTGTGGAACCCGGGCCTCCCTTCCTGGGAAAAGTCTTGGCAAAGTGCTGTCGCACTAGGGACCTTTCTTCACATACTTTGAGGTTTTCCAAAAGGGTATGTTTTTCCTAACATCGCTTCCAATGTATTTCCAAACACAAACCTCCTGCCTTTTGGAAAATAGAAAAGAAGTTACTCATCTGGAAGGAAGTGCCCAGTGTCAGGACTGCATTACCAGACCTGCAGGGGAACCTTGGCCACCTTGTCTGCAGCCCCAGGAGGGCACCATCTGCCTTGGGGCTGGTTTCCTGCAGAGATTTCTGCATTCTTACTGGTTTAAGCTCCCAGGCTTGGGTTTCCAATGGGCTTTTTGCTACTCTGAAAGCACCCCCTTGTCATGCCAACGGTGTGACGAGACAGGGCTGTCCCCACACCGGCCGCCTGCACACTGGAGAATTGGGCAGTTGTGATGACAGAGGAGGGGAGGGTGGCTTCTCCGCCTTTCTTTGTCCTGGGCACAAGAGTCAGCCTTCTTTTATCAGTGTTTGTAAAGTGGTCTGATTTAGAGGGAACCGCCACCCCTTTAAGAATTTTATATACATAATAATAGTGAATTTAAGTATATTTCTAAGACCATGTGCCCCATGGGGCATTGGTGTTTTTTCTGGGAATGACTCCCTCTCTCTCTCGGGTCCCTTGCCAGGAAGCAGGTGAAAAAGCTGCGGGTTTGTGACCTCCATAGGCAGAGGGTGCCACCAGCCTGTAACACCAGAAGGGAGCATTTTCCTGATGGTCCGAACACCAGACTGGTTATGCTTATTCTGGGTAGTGTGGCTTACCTGAAAATAAGGTGCCCTCATGGCAGAGCTGGCCATGGCGACCGCCCCTTTGCACACTTGTCTTGGTGATCCCCTAGCGTGCATGTGGGCTGACCCAGGGACATTTGGTTAACAAGCACTTACTGAGCACCTTCTATCTGCCAGACACTGGGCTGGGTACCAGGAGGAGGTGGCTTAGCCTTGATTCCTCCTGCTGCCCACCGTCCATCAGGGGAGAGGAAACCTTCACTCATGTGGATACCGAGGATAAAGGAACAGTGGGCAGGAAGGTGTGGGAGGCGTTAGTGCTGGGGCCGGGGCTGGCTGGGCCAGTGCTTCTTTCCTTGTTGGTCCAGCCCAGAGGGCCCCAGGTGTGATGCCTGACCTTGGCCTCTGACCCCAGGCTTGAGCCTGAGCCCAGTTCCTGCCCTCAGTGCTGCCCCTGTGTGCTGGTTGCTCAGGGCCCTCCCTGTCCCACCACAGCCCTTGGCATTCCCTTCTAGGGTCAGGAATTCCTGGGCCCGGGGGCCAGGCCAACCACCCATGGCCAACTGCCCTGAGGCCAGCCACCTGCACCCTGCCCTGCTTCTCTGTGGACTGTGTGCTCCTGATCCGTGCTGTCCTGGCTGCCGCACCATCACCTACTGGCCTCAACCCTGCCTGGCTGCTGGGCCCTCTTGGAGGGCCTGACCTGGCCCAGGAAAGTGTCCGCTGCCTGTACCTCCAGTGAAGACAGTGCCGGCCAGCTCCCACCTGGATCTGGCGTGGCCAGGCCCTCACTGCTTGTCTCTCTGTCCCCAGACTGGCCAGCAGGTCCCATGCATGGACGGTGACTACAGTTGACATGGCACATTTCCAGCACATAAGGTCATCTCAAGGTCACTCTCACAGTTGATCCTCGAGGACACCAAACTCAAAGCAGTGCAGATTGCGTGCCAGGGTCTCTGAGTGAGTGGCTCCAGGGCTACCTTGGGGAGGTGCGCTGTTGTCTGTCTGCAGATGAGGACATGGCCGAAGAGCCTACCAGGCTGCTTGGCAGTGAGTGGTGATGTGGGACTGCAGTCACATCCCTGAGGCCCAAGGGCCCATGGGAGGTTCTTCCTCATCTTCTGGGGTGGCCAGTGGGTTCCTCTCGCTCTGTGCCCTGCTCCCTGGAGTTGAGCGCCTGTGCATGCCTCAGCTGAGCCACCCACTTGTGAAGGGCAGCTTGCTCTGAAGCTGTAATCTCAGGCACAGGGGTGGAGGTGTGGAGGTGGGTGGACGGGGTGTGGATGGGGAGCCCCACCTGCTTCTGGCAGGTTCACCCAGCGCCAGCTTTTCCTCCTCACAGGGCTCTGGGCTCTCGATAAGGCATTCCAGGGCTTAACAGCCCTCATTATCTGACCCAAATACTTCCTGCTGAGATCAAAGTATACCTCTTTGGCCTCCGGCCTGAGTGACTATGGCAGTCACCCACCGCTGCAGGGGGTCAGTTCCTTGCAGGAGGGAACCAGAGGGCCATGCCGTGCCCGCCAGCACTCTGTCTCAATGCCCACTTCAAGAGACGTGCCACTCTCAGATGCCATGCTGTCCTGGGCTGTGGCTGGGAGGGACAAGTGGTGGGTCGAGGTGGGACCAAACATGGTCCCTCTGAGCCCCCCTCCTGCTGCTCCCGGGGGAATGGGAACCCAGCCCCTGCACCTTCTCCTTCAGTACCAGCAGTCATCCAGGGCCTGCTGGATCCCATATTTAGCTGTGAAACCATGTTTAATGCCCATCTTTCTGACTGCACTCTGCGAGATTCCTAGGGCAGCTGTGACGAAGCACCACAAACTGGGTGACTTCCAACAGCAGTTCTGGGGACCAGAAGCCCAAACCCTGGTGCCAGCAGGGTTATGCTCCCTCTGTGGTGGCCGCTGTCCCTGGCATCCCTTGGCCGTAGTTGTTACCATTCTGTCTCTGCCTCTGTCATCACACAGCTTTCTCTGTGTGTCTTCTATGAGGACAGCAGCCATTGGATTTAGGGTCCACCCTGAGCCAGTATTAACTCACACCTGCAATGACCTTATTTCCCATGTACCAGGGAGTAGGGTTTGAGGATATCTTTTATCTTTTATCTTTTATTTTAATTTTAATTTATATTGGTATCATTAATCTACAATTACATGAGGAAAATTATGTTTACTAGACTCCCCTCATCACCAAGTCTCCCCACCACACCCCATTACAGTCTCTGTCCATCAACATAGTAAGATGCTATAGAGTTACTACTTGTCTTCTCCTTGTTGTACAGCCCTCCCCGTGCCCCCCCAATTATACATGCTAATCGTAATGCCCCCTTTATTCCCCCCAACCCCCTTATCCCTCCCTTCCCACCCATCCTCCCCAGTCCCTTTCCCTTTGGTAACTGTTAGTCCTTTCTTGGGTTCTGTGATTCTGTTGCTGTTTTGTTCCTTCAGTTTTTCCTTTGTTCTTATACTCCACAGATAAGTGAAATCATTTGGTACTTGTCTTTCTCCGCCTGGCTTATTTCACTGAGCATAATACCCTCTAGCTCCATCCATGTTGTTGCAAATGGTAGGATCTGTTTTTCTCTTATGGCTGAGTAATATTCCATTGTGTATATGTACCACATCTTCTTTATCCATTCATCTACTGATGGACATTTAGGTTGCTTCCATATCTTGGCTATTGTAAATAGTGCAGCGATAAACAGGGGTGCATCTGTCTTTTTCAAACTGGAGTGCTGCATTCTTAGGGTAAATTCCTAGAAGTGGAATTCCTGGGTCAAATGGTATTTCTATTTTGAGCATTTTGAGGAACCTCCATACTGCTTTCCACAATGGTTGAATTAATTTACATTCCCACCAGCAGTGTAGGAGGGTTCCCCTTTCTCCACAACCTCGCCAACATTTGTTGTTGTTTGTCTTTTGGATGGTGGCAATCCTCACTGGTGTGAGGTGGTATCTCATTGTGGTTTTAATTTGCATCTCTCTGATGACTGGTGATGTGGAGCATCTTTTCATGTGTCTGTTGGACATCTGAATTTCTTCTTCAGAAAACTGTTCAGCTCCTCTGACCATTTTTTTTATTGGATTATTTGCTTTTTTTTGTTTGTTGAGGTGTGTGAGCTCTTTATATATTTTGGATGTCAACCCTTTATTGGATCTGTCATTTATGAATATATTCTCCCATACTGTAGGGTACCTTTTTGTTCTATTGATGGTGTCCTTTGCTGTGCAGAAGTTTTCAGCTTGATATAGTCCCACTTGTTCATTTTGATTTTGTTTCCCTTGCCCAGGGAGATATGTTCGTGAAGAAGTTGTTCATGTTTATGTCCAAGAGATTTTTGCCTATGTTTTTTTCTAAGAGTTTTATGGTTTCATGACTTACATTCAGGTCTTTGATCCATTTCAGGTTTACTTTTGTTTATGGGGTTAGACAATGATCCAGTTTCATTCTCTTACATGTACCTGTCCAGTTTTGCCAGCACCATCTGTTGAAGAGGCTGTCATTTCCCCATTGTATGTCCATGGCTCCTTTATCGTATATTAATTGACCATATATGTTTGGGTTAATATCTGGACTCTGTTCTGTTCCACTGGTCTGTGGCTCTGTTCTTGTGCCAGTACCAAATTGTCTTGATTACTGTGGCTTTGTAGTAGAGCTTGAAGTTGGGGAGCGAGATCCCCCCTGCTTTATTCTTCCTTCTCAGGATTGCTTTGGCTATTCAGGGTCTTTTGTGGTTCCATATGAATTTTAAAACTATTTGTTCCAGTTTGTTGAAGAATGCTGTTGGTATTTTGATAGGAATTGCATTGAATTTGTATATTGCTTTGGGCAGGATGGCCATTTTGACAATATTAATTCTTCCTAGCCAAGAGCATGGGATGCATTTCCATTTGTTAGTGTCCTTTTTAATTTCTCTTAAGAGTGTCTTGTAGTTTTCAGGGTATAGGTCTTTCACTTCCTTGGTTAGGTTTATTCCTAGGTGTTTTATTCTTTTTGATGCAGTTGTGAATGGAATTGTTTTCCTGATTTCTCTTTCTGCTAGTTCATCGTTAGTGTATAGGAAAGCAACAGATTTCTGTGTATTAATTTTGTATCGTACAACATTGCTGAATTCAGATATTTGTTCTAGTAGTTTTGGAGTGGAGTCTTTAGGATTTTCTATGTACAATATCATGTCATCTGCAAATAGTGAGTTTGACTTCTTCTTTACCAATCTGGATGCCTTGTATTTCTTTTTTTTGTCTGATTGCCATGGCTAGGACCTCCAGTACTATGTTGAATAACAGTGGGGAGAGTGGGCATCCCTGTCTTTTCCCGATCTTAGAGGATGAGCATATCTTTAGGAGGGACACAACTTAACCCACAACAGACTTGAAGGGTTTCTGTGTGTGGATCAGCCCGGCCCACTGTCAAGTCCCCAGGGGAGTCCTGGGGGGCCCTCATGGTGTCCGTGAAATGAATGAACAAGCCGACAGTTGAGTCTGCAAACAGGTTGTAAGTGAGAAGCACCGACATCAGGAGCCGTGGAATTTGGGCCGACAATTTCTCTCTCATAAGCAGGCAGGGACGGAACCTGAGTGACTCCATTTTGGAATGAACCTCCCTCCGGGGATGTGCACCCAACCTGAAAACACATTCTTAGAAACATTTCCCAGAGGAGGATGATTATATTACGCAGGGGACAGGCATCATTAAATGGCACATGATCACCTACAAATTGGCCGAGTACCTGATTCAGCACAAGGTTTAGGTTAACTTGACCTGTGGTGATATATTATTAACATTCTTTTTTTCTGAAAGCCTCTGTCCTAGGGCATCAAGAGAAACCTTTTGGCTAACAGACTATGAGATGATAAACTGCCCTCTGTTAAACATCAAAGGAGTGCCTCCCTGGGGACATATGGGTGTGAAAGCGCCAGGGAAGATCCATCATTGTCACTCTGAAACCCCCACATTCAAAGTCTGCCTTTATAAAGCCCATGCCACCCCCTTTCCCGGGGGCCTGGTTTCTCTCTTTCTGATGCTCCCTTGTATGTGGGCTAGCGTTAATGAACTCCACCTGCTTTCTTTCTTTTGCGTTCAGTGTTTGTTTCTACAACACGGTGATTCAAGAACCCGGTCTTTGGGGTCTGTACATCTCCCCTACATCCTTGTGACTGTCCTCTGCGTCACCCTCCCCCACTCTCACTTCCTGTTTCCTGCCTTGTCTGAGCTGTTTCTGAAGCTGAAACCATGAGGGCTAGATGGACCCACAGAGCAGGTGCGTTTCTTCTGGCTAAGAAGCATGGACATGTGTTCTCCTGTGCTCTGACCCCACACGTCCCCAGCAGCTCCCTGTGTCACTCTGGGACCTCTGGGGTAGATGGGTCCTGGGAGATGGCAGATGTGAGAGCTCTGAGGGTGCATGTGGCCTCGCCCTGCTCTGGAGGCCAGGCTCCGGCTTCCCACGCCCGGTGCTGTTTCCACTTGTCTGCAGGGCAAAATCCTACACAGATGCACCTTTAAGAGGTCGGCTCTGGCTTTGATCTTGGGAGCTTCCTCTCCACCCAAGAGGCTCTGAGCTCATTTCTGGAAATCAGCACGTCTCAGGGGCTGGGTGGTTGCTACTCCAGTGGTGGCACCAGCTCCTTGCATCACACCGGCTTAGTCTCCTGGGGCTGCAGGAACAAAATGCTGCCAACCTGGGGGCTTGACCAGTAGCAATGGATTGTCTCACAGGACTGGGGGCTGCAAGTCCAAAATCAAGGTGCAGCAAGGTGGGTTTCTATTGAGGACATCAGCGTCCAGAGAGCAGAGTTCCTGCTGTGACAGAACCAGAGCAAGTGAGGAAGAGAGAGACAGAGACAGAGAAAGGGAAAGAGACAGAGGGAGAGAAGGAGATCTGGTGTTTCCTCTTAGGACACCAATTCCATCGGATCAGGGCCCCACCCTCATAGCCTCATTCAACCGTAATTACTTTCTTACTCCAAACATAGCCACTGGCGTGAAGGCTTCAGCCTTGGGATTTGGGGGAGATGCACACATCCGGTCTACAACATGCACACAGGTGTTGTTGGGACGATCGTCTTTTCCAGGAGAAACACAACAAGGACAGCTGCTGTGTACAACTGCTGAGGCTGTGTGCCAGGCAGAGGCAGAGGGGCCCGGGCCTGGGGGTCCCCGGCTCCCTGGGCTCCCTGGGTTGGGTGTTCCGGCACCTTCCCCCTTGTGCTGCTCAGGCTGCCCAGGAACACCCGCCAGGATAACAGCTGGTGAAAACCCAGCACTCTCTCTGGGCCTCTCCCTGCAGAGGCGCAGCAACCAGGGGGAGTGAGGCTGCGCAGGTGAAAGCGGGGCGGTTTGCGGGGAGCAGCAGCCAGTGAGCAGCTCTGTGGGAAACCAGCCACGTGTGCTGAGAGGACAGAGCCGCAGCTCTTTTATGCCAGGGGAGGGAGAGGAGCTTCCTTGGTGGGGTGAGGCTCCAGAGGCCCTCAGAACACAGGCAGCCACCTTCGATCTAATCTCAGCCCTGGGCTGGGCTGTGCACAGGAAATGCCAGGGAGCAGGCCTTACCACTCACCTTTGGAGACGGTCCCAAAGCCTTCCTCAGCTCTGCAAACTGCAGAACTACCCCCACCACCAACCACCCTGAACCCCCCACCCCTGGCCTGGAAGGCATGGAAACCTGGCCCTGCTATTTTGCACTGATCTGTACACTTCCTGAAAGGACTAATGTGACTGTCTGCGCACGGGTTCCACATGCACCGAGTGTCTCTCCTTGTTTGCCCCAGATGAACTCTGTCAGTCCCGGGGGCAGAGGAGAGGGGTTTGGGGCAGAGGGGAGAGCACCAGGGCTCAGAGGACAGCTGGGCAAGCCTCTGCCGGCTGGCCAGCAGGTGAGTCCTGCAGCCGCTGTAACCAAGCACCATCGACGGCAGGGCTTAAGGTAACTGGAATCTCTTCTTCACAGCTTCGGAGGCTGGAAGTCTGAAATCAAGGTATGGGCAGCGGTGGTTTCTTCTGGAGGCTCAGAGGGAGAATCCCTCCTTGCCTCTTCCATTTTTTGCTGTTGCCACCAGCCCCTGGTGTTCCTTGGCTTGTACACATCATTCCCATCTCTTCCTCTCTTCCCCTCCGCATGTCTCCAATTCGTCTCTCCCTTCTGCTATAAGAACAGCAGTCATGGGAATTAGGGCCCACCTGAAGTCCCGGATGAGCTCTAACTGATCCTGATGCTAATTACATCAGCAAAGATTCTGTTTCCAAATAAGGTCCCATTTACAGCACCCAGGGTAAGCACTCAGACATATCTTTTTGGGGGGCCACCATTCAGCCTTGGCCAAGGAAACCTCACTTCCATTTCCTCGTTGGCAAACTGCCCAGGGTCTGGACTGGGTCAGGGGTTGTCAACCATGCTGACCCTTGAGATCCTTTCAGGTGCCCACCCCTCCCCCAGAGATTCGTAGTCCGTTTTCTGGGTGGGGGGCACTGGTATTTCTTAAAGAGCTTCCACTGGTTGACAGACTCATCCTGGTTTTCGTGGGGCTCTCCTGGTGTTTGTGGTGAATGTCCCACAGCCTGAGAAGCGCCTGAGTCACGGGCAGGCAGGGGTGGTGGGTTGTGCTATCCTGCAGGCAGGCAGTGCTGAAAGCTTCTCAACTCGACCCGTCTGCCTCTGAGACTCCAGGTGGGGGCATTTAGGGACCCACTGGGAACGTCACTCCAGCTGCCACTTGCTTGACCCTCCACCCCCATCCCCCATGGTGGTTTTGCGCAAAGGAGGGTGTGTGTGGGTGTGGGCACAGACCTGCCTGCAGTTAATGCCGATGTCCCCTCAGAAGCAGCCTGGCATGGAGCAGCAGAATGTGCCACCAGACCACACTTTCTCATGCATCCCCTTGTCACCCAGAGTTTCTGGACCCCTTCTTCTGCATGCCCTTCCCTGAGTGGTTTGAGGGTGGCTCAGAATGTTCTGCCCTGAGAGGCTTGAGGTCACAGCCAAGGGAAGCCACTGGCCACAGCCTCTCCTGCTGGGCACCGAGGTGAGCTCATGTCATGTTGGACTCCACTCCCCCAGTGCACAGCCCAGGTGCGGGGCAGGGAAAGGGAGGGGTGAGCTGTCACCTAGAAGGGCAATAGCAAGCAGGAAGAGGAAGCACCTAAGGACATTCTGGAGAGCTAGCACAGTGGGCACAAGCGCTGGCACCTTTGTGGATGGGGTCATGCTGTGCACCTGGCGGGACACAGACAGTATCCTTGGTGGGGCACAGGCTGTGGAAGCAGGGCCTCCCCTACCTCCACCAGGTGCCCTCAGCAGTGCTGCAGGGTAAGGCGCCTCATCCCCCGGGGCACAGTAAGGAAGGCAAGACTTCATTCGGGGCCTGAATAGAAAGTGTGTCCTGATCAACAAGGCATGTGTTTTGGGGCTCATTTGCTTCTCATTGTATAGAGATCATTCTTTATGGTTGTTCTTTCCATTTCCTTCTTTCTTTTTTAGGGGGTGTATGTGTCTGGGGGTATGGGGAGTGGGGACACGGGCACCACCTCCGGACAGACCTTTGATTATTTTTCTTCCTCCCAATTTCTTCCTTATAATTCCCTGTGTCCCACGCAGCCCCTGCTCAGAAACCAGCAACACTGACAGAACTCATTGCACATAGAACTGATTATAAATCATGTCTGTGGCCATATCCATAAGAAAGAAATCCCCCCATTCTCCAGTTTTAGATCTTGGGTTAATGGTAATGTTAACTCTATATGAAGATCAAATGTAACTGGTAGAATTGTGACCCCATGCACTTGCCATCCTACAAGCAGCTTTGGTGCAAAGACTGCCACCTGAGAAAAAGCTGGGTGGGCTCAGGTGGAGGGGAACCTCTGCTGCGTGTGACGCAGCAGCCACACAGCAACAGGCCGCCCAGGACAGTCTGGATTTGTGACATCCCTTTCCTGTGGTCCTTTTTAAGATGCTCAGGCTCATCAGTCATTCCTGAACAGTTCATGGCTCAGGGAACAGCCGTGAGCCCAAGCGGAGGTTGGCTTTCATTTCATTCAGTCTTCAGTGTGTTTTCTGAAAGTTTCTACTGTTTAAAGCTAAAATTAAGAAATGCAAACGGATGCTTGAGATGATTAACTGTGTCTACCTCATGGTGCTCTGGGTGCCCAGGTATTTGGTCAAACATTATTCTAGGTCTATCTGTGATGATGTTTTGGGGTGAGATTAACATTGAGTTGGTATGCTGAGTAAAGCTGATTGCCCTCCTCAGTGGGGGTGGGTCTCATGCAGTCAGTTGGAGGCTTGAATAGAACAAAGGCTGGCCCCCCGCTAAATAACAGAATTCCTCCCGTCTGACTGCCTTTGGGTGGGGTCACTGGCTTTCTCCTGCTTTTTGGACTCTAGAAACATTGGGTCTTCCTGGGTCTTCAAAGCCTTCAGCCTGGAAGACCGAAAACATGCTGAAGACTAAGTGACATGAGAGCGGACGTGAGCTTTGGCTCCCGGCTCTCCTCCGGGCCTCCAGCCTGGCGGCCTCCAGGCCTTCAGGCAGACGCATGCCACCAGCTGTCCTGGGCCCCTAGCTCACTGGCTCGCCTCATAGATCTGGAGACTTGCTGGCTTCCAGAACTGTGTGAATCAGTTCCTTCTAATAAATCATATATATACTATGCGTCCGTTTCTCTTGAGAACTCTTATGAATATAGTGGATGTTTGAGAATTTAAAAACGTAATTATTGTGTTTATTCAGTCACTTGTTCCCTATTCTTAGGTGTGTGTGTGTGTGTGTGTGTGTATATGCTGTAAATGTTAGTGCCAATGCCAGCACTCGGCGGGAAGATTCCCTGCTTTGGGACAATGTTGTTTTCCAGGAGTAATTTCTTACTGATGCTGACTCCTGATGGGGTGGGGGTGGACCTGCTTCAGGCATACCTTGTTTGGAATCCTTCAGCAGAAAGACTTCTAGTAGTTCACACTGTAGACTTGTTATGAATGTGATTTAGTTTAGATAATATTGATCTTGCTTCATTCTTTCATATCTATGTGATAATATCCATTAAAGAACAGTCCTGGTGGTCCCAGAAGTGCTGTGTCTCCACTGTCCTGAGCATGATACATGAGCGCTGATGGAGGCTGAGCTTTTCTCCTTCCCACTACCGGGAGTCAAGAGCCAGGAGCCCAGAGGACTGCGAACAGCTCTACCCACGAAGATGGGCCGTCCAGTCCCGGCGCACTGCCCTTCTTGCTAGGCCATGCCAGCCCCCCGCTGCCAGCTTCTAAGACACTTATCTGGATGTGTTTTTGTTTCTGCACTTGCATTAGCCTCTCTATGAGAACAATTAATTCTTTATCAACAGCATTATTTATTAGGACCAATTTCATTTCTGATCATGGTACCTGTACTCTTATTAATAGATCCTAAAACGCACCCATAATGCTCAGAAGCCCAGAGTTGGAAGGGGCCTTGGAAGGCATCCCGTCCATCTTACCTGGTATTTGCCCAAATCCCCCTGCAGGCTACTTCGTGCTGTTCACATGCAAGGGCAAATGCAAAGGAAAAACAAGAGGTGTAGTTCTCTATGTGGAAAAGAAGGGAAGATATTTCCTTCCTCTCCTTTTTCTTTGAGTGTGTACTTTAGAAGACTTGTAATTTAAAAATGAGCAGAGGACCAGAGTAGGCATTTTCCCAAAGAAGACATACAGATGCCAACAGGCATGTGAAAAGGTGCTCAACATCACTAATCATCAGGAAATGCAAATCTTACACGAGTCAGAATGGCTAGTATCAAAAAGACAATAAATAATGAGTGGTGGCCAGGATGTGGAGAAAAAGGAACACTTGGGCACTGTTGGTGGGAATGTAAACTGGTGCAGCCACTGTGAGATCAGGATGGAGGTTCCTTAGAAGGCTAGAGCTACCATACATTCCAGCAATCCCACTTTTCTATATTTTTTCAAAGAATATAAAAAACACTGATTTGAAAAGATATATGCACCCTTATGTTTACTGCCACATTACTCACAATAGCCAAAAAATGGAAACAACTTAAGTGTCCATTGACAGAAGAATGGATAAAGAAGATGGGGTACATATGTACAATGGAATGTTACTCAGCAATAAAAAAGAATGGGAAAACCGAGATGCAGAGAGGGACAGTTGGGCAGCTGCCTTCCCCTGGTGGAGGCCCGGGCCCTGTAGCCCCACCCAGCAGCCTGCCATGTGTGGTCGCAGGTGTGCCTCCAGGGCCCCTGTGCATGAAGGTCCTACCTCTGCTCATTGTCCCACCTGCTCTGGCTCGAGCTCTAGGAAGCAGGGTGTCCAGCAGGCTCCCTGGGGCCTGGAGACCGTGGACTCTCTTTCCATCCAATCCCATTCAGAGGGCAATGGTTTCCAACATGGAATGTGAAAAAGGGGTGGAAAAAAATCATCTGCTCTGTGATTTTATAATGTTGAGGATTTGGAAAGCTAAACATAGAAAGAAAAAACACAAAGATGAAAAGTGTGTATGTGAGAGAGACAGGCTGTGGGGAGAGGTGGGCGTGGCGGAGCCTGGGGAGCTCCAGGGGTCTGAAGGCTGTCATGCGGGAGTGGGATGGGGGCTCGCCGCCTAGCTGGAGGGCTGCCCAGGTGTGGTGGGCCCAGTGCCGCAGTCAGCCTCAGTTCACTGTCAGGAGGAGTCTTCTGGGGGAGTCGCCCACCCCCAGGATGGGCTGCTTCCTCAGGACTCTGGGCTCGGCATTTAGAAGGATTTTGTCCATGTCCTTGAGCTTTTGCATGCACTTGAGTGGCCCGAACCCTTGGGGCCCACCCCAACAGCCTGCATTTGCAGGGACCCCTCCCCAGTGGTTCCGATGTAAGTGGTGCTCACCATACCGACCAAGGGTGTGTGCCCTTGACAGCTGCATGAAGCTCCTCTCTAGCCCTTCCTTCTAGCCTCCACGACAGCAGTGTTCCCTGGAAATGGCCCCACCCAGAGGCCCCAAAAACCCAAGGCACTTCCCAATCCCCTCATCAGACCCCATGCCAGAGACCCCAGTCCCCAAGAACCCCCGAAGCTGGAACACTGGGTGGAGGTCTCACTGCGGGTCCCCACTCCCCCAGGGCAGCCCTCCGATATGTTTCCACCACCTCTCCTCTTCCTGTGCTGTCCTCCCCCAACCTGAGGCCCTGAGAGTTCCCTCCTGGCCCCTCCACCTGCCAGATGGCTTGGCCTGTGCGCTGAGCAGGGTTCCAGGAAGAGGCTGTGCGTAGTGAGTGATACCACACATGCCATCTCCATGCTGGACCACTACACGGAGCCCCACAGCAGCTGTGCACATCCGTCCCTCGGGACACGATTGCTATGTCCCAGGACTGGGGTATGTCCTGTCTGGCCTGGTAATGCCAGACATGATTTTGTAGTGGAGTCTGTTGAACCTGTGTTCATAGGACCACATAACTCAGAACCTGAGATGAGAAAGGCCCTTAAGAGGTCAGCTTACTGAACCTCCACCTGTGGGCAGAGAAAGGAGGCAGGGTCCAGCTCAGGTGCCACCACTAAAAGCATAGTCCACACCCACAGAAACACTGGGGACAGGGCCCGGGACAGGACCAAGGCCCGGGACAGGGTGAGTGTGCAGGCATGTGTCTGCATGTGCACATGCATGTGTGAGCATGCAAGGTTGCATGGTAAGCGTGCAAGTAGGCGTAAGCACACATGCATGTCCGTGCACACACAAGAATGAGTGTGAATGTACCTACATGCATACATGAGTGTGTGCATGCGTAGCCTTAAATCTAGCTTTTTGTCCCAGCTGCTTCTCCTAGATCCTTCGTTCTTGGAAACCATGCCAGGCAAGTGCTGGATTTTCTGCATGGAGGCACTGCCTGGGAAGAGTGACCCTGGGGCTCTCTGCAGGATGGACCTGAGGCCCCATACCCCCTGGAAGTGATGGACACGACATTTGGGAGGCATGTCCCTCTCCCTGCTGGGTTACAGGCTATTTTCTCCTCAATGTGTTTACATGGAAAAGGCAAGTGTGGAAAATCCCTGTGGCCATCATGCAGAGAAATATGCATAAATAATAAGTGGAGGGAATGACTTACTGTGGATTAAATTAAAAACAATGTGTGATTCTCCTTTTATGCCTGTGTGAAAAGAGGTTTGAGGGAGAGCCAAGCTAGAAACAGATGGTCAGTTTTGAGGGTTTTAAAAGTCATACGAACTTTATTATAGAGAGAAAGCATATTACGACAATGTTTCATGGACAATCCCAAATCAGCATAAAGTGCTCAGCTGATATAAAGTCTTGCCTTTGCTTGATGTTCTGGTTACCACAGTGATGGGGCAGTGGGGGAGTGAGGTTTGAAGAACCTGGGCTTTGGGGTCAAATCTCCCACTCAGTACCTTTATCTGTATATTGGGGGTAAGGGACTTACTGCACAGGATGATTCTGAAGATGACAGGAAAGCAGGGCCCAGGGCCAATTTCTAGTTTTAAAACATAACATTACCTTTGAATCCACCTTCCTATTTTATGGAAACTTTCATACATTACAGTAACCAAAATTATAAGAGATGTTATAATGGATTCATCTTGCATTTTTAGATGTTCAGATTTACCTAAATTATAATACTTTCTCTATTTTTTATTAGTGCTAATTAAATTTTATTTTCTTGAATATTATGTCATAGCTTTAAAATGTATTCTTTTCCTATTGAGACTCTTTTTTTTTTTAACCTCCCTTCCAGCACAGTTTATACATCAGTCCTGCACTCCTGGTTTCCTGTAAAGGGTGTTGTCTTCAGGGAAACTCCTGCAGTCGCCCCTTAACTGTGGGATCATTTCCAGCTCCTTTTATGTACTCTTGTCCTGGCATCTGTTGTTTAGTCATTAACCACCAAATGCAGCAGTTAGTCCTCTTAGAGTTTAATCTCCTGGGAATCAAAGATGTAGCAACGTTGATGCGGGAGTCAGGCTGGAAGGTCCCTTCTGGAAGAACTGTTTTGTATTTTGAACACAAGGGAATTCTACTTCTGGACCCTTCTGTCAAGATGGATCTTTGTTACCTTACTTGAGAGTTTTCTTGGTAGGACTAGTAAGATCATCACCCAGTGTTAAAATTGTGCTTCAGCTTTCTTTAGCAAGCCCTGGAAGGCACCCCAACCGAGGAAAAAGAAGGCAGCGTCACCTAGGAAGTATCTGGAGTGAAATTTTAAAATCCTTTTCACATACAATGTGATGCTGCTGAAATAAAGCACAGGTAGCTGCCACCCAGTCCACCCCCAGTGTTTCCCTTTATTCCTCGGCCCTTTCTGGGTTGTGCCCACTTCTGTATGTCGTGCAGGCTCGTTGTCTCATATGAGGCACTGCCTGACCCCACGTTGTGAAGCAGTCTTCATGCTCCAGGAAGTCTTCACAGAGAGCCTGTCAACATCCGTGTGGTGTCACGGCCAGACGCCCTGTAGTGCTTTCCCCGGTCTCCCCAGTGGCTCACTTTGATGCCTTTCCAGTTTAGACCCTGATTGGTAATGACCGTTTCTGAGACTGCAGCTTGTGGCCCTCGGGCCAGTCCTCAGGAAGAAGTCACTGGGTTAAGTGCACCAACATTTTTATGCCTTTGATCTGTTTTGTCCCATTGTATGAAGGATGCTTTTCTGATGAACCACTTTGATTGGGTGCTGTTTTCTCCTGCCAGCTTCCAACAATAAGGTAAGAGAATACTTTGCAGGTGATGGAGGGAATCAGATTTGGGGCTGAAATGTGTTTTCTGAGCAACCATGAGATGGGACACAGCGATGCTGTGTGATAGCTGGGTACTCAGCTTTCCTGAAAGATGCCATCTGCCTGGAGCGAGAATGGGCTGTGACATACAGGTGCCCCGAGGGACCCTGCTGTGGCAGCGGCAGGCATTAACGAGCAGGCATAAGGGGCCACTCCCTGCCAGCGTGCCCTCTGCAGCCACAGCCACTGTCCTTGGCACCAGGAGCAGAAGGGCCCTTCTTCTGGACCCAGGAGGCCTGGGCCCCTCTGTGCTGACACTCCGGAGAGGCCCAGAGCCACACTGCTGCCGGCCGACTATGCTCCGGACCCTCGGGCTAGCCCTGCTGGCTCTGGTCAGTGCCGTGGGCATGAGCCAGGCCAGTGGCTTCACAGGTGAGGGGTCCGGGCTGGGTGCGGGTGACACGGGAGGAGCAGGGGCTCTCCGGGAGCAGGTCTGGTGAGGACAGTGTCCTGCCTAGAGAGCTGGCGTCTGCTCCTTCTGGCCAAACTTTCTAATAACCACAGGAGAGGTGGTGTGTGTGCCTCTGCTGCAGGTCTGCAAGCCACTGAGAACAGTGCAATCCTGGAGCCTCCGAGGTGTGGCCTCCCGAGCCTTGGTGGATTACGGTCTCAACCTGCAGATGGGGCGGGGGCCCAGAGTGGTCAGGGACTCGTGCAAGGCCACACAGCCAGTGGAGGCAGAATTTGCACCAGGTGACCCCAGCCATTGACCGTGCTTTCCCCTCCCAGGCAGGCAGGGTCATGAAGTGGGCTCCCACTTCCAGCTTCTCTCCACTGTGGCTGCTGCCGGCCCTGCTTTTGTCTTTGGTAAATGAGGATAAAGTGGCTGATAGTGGAGTGAGGGGCCGAGCCAGCATCGGTCCAAAGCCTTTCTGAGGCAAGCGGCTCCTGCTGAAAACATGTTACATTTCTGAAGCTCCAGATTTCAGAGAATTGCGATTGCAAATCTTTTAAATCATTTTCTTCTTAAATTCTGTCTCATTCACTTGGGAATTCATAGAGACCCATTCTGTGCCTGTGATCAACTTCAGTTTTGTACTAGTGTCAAGTTTTTTCACCCATAGGCAGGGTTTTGGTTTGTGACTTTTTTTCACTTGATTTTCCTGGGGAGTGAGTAACATGTAAGCCACACAGTCAGTCAAAAAATGACTGGGAACATCGCAAAGCGAGAGGTGGTCTTAGGAGGTGGCTCATGAGCCCCTGCTGTGCGTGTGGGGCGAAGGAGCAGAGCAGGGGCTGTGTCTGGGCTGCTCATCAACTTGCTCTTATGTGCCAGGTGCTGCTTTTACAGACCTGATTCACTTGATCCCCCTACAGCCCCAGGGCACAGCCAGCATGGCTGGGGCACCCGGAGGACAGGAGGTGGGGGTTGTGAAGCTGGTGAAACGTGGGTCTTCTGACTCCAGACTGCTGCCCACGCAGGGCACTAAGGTTTCCCACCTCTGGGACGAGAACCCAGGACCCCCAGTTACCATGCTGGTGGCTCTAGAAAGGATTGATGAAATGGCAGGGTCTGCTAAAAGGTTTCTACTCTGGGCTTGGCCAAAAGCCTGGCTTGGAGGGATCTCGGTGGCCTCCAGTAGAATGAAAAACAAACAAAAACAAACATTGCAAGTGCAATTTCAGAGGAGGTTAATGCGTGTGTGTGTGTGTGTGTGTGTGTGTGCGTGTGCAGGGGTGCTCTGCTAATGATCAGCTGGGACCTTGGCCTGATAGATGGAGCCAATGGCCCTCTAGAGACAGGGAAGTGTTACCTTCATTACTGCTTCACAACTCTTCTTGGGTTAAAATGGAAAACAGAATCTGGGCCCACCTGCTGTGTTCTCGGAGCAGGCAGCCTTCACCTCTGTCTTGTCCAGCACTGTCGCTCAACTACTGACCTCATCCTCTGTGGCCACCCTCTCCAGGCCCTCATCCAGGTCACATCTAAGCTCTGGGCCAAGCTGCCCTGGCCTCGGAAGCCGATTTCTCCTGCACCACCCCACATAGGCTCCCATTCCTGCCCAAAGCTTCCCGTAACCCACCCACCCCACTGTGAAGGTGGGCAGAGGCTGTCTCCATCCCAGAGGCCCTGCCACTGCTGGGGTGACTGGGAGGTGGCCATCCCCCAGAGAGGCGGTCCGGGCTCATTGCCATGAGTGGGGTCTGTCTAGGTGGTGGGACTCGGCACCAGAGGGAGGTACTGCCTCTCCCATCAGCCTGGGCTTGGCAGCTGGGTAGTTTCTGCCTAGGGGACCCCAGCCCCATGAATCTTGCATTCTGCACGCTTGTGGGGTGCTGAGGCCAAAGCAGGGAGCCTCCAGCATGCTGTCCTGGTGTCAGGGGGAAGGTTACCTCTTCTGCCCCCTCTGGGTTCCTTCCCAGAAATCCAGCTTCACGCTGAGGGCTGTACACTCTAACACTGACTGCCTACCCACTGGCTGGAGTCTCATATTGCTTAGAGCTCAGAGGCTGCGTATGTGACAATGTGAAGTGTATGCAGACCATTTGTCCACCCTGTACTGAGAGCCCACGGGTGCAGTGCATCCTGGGCCGGCTGCTGAGGGGCACCCACAGCCCAGCTCTAGCTCCCAAGGGCTCATTGACAAAGAACCAGGGGCTGAGGGCTTAAGCACATTTATTGGCTCAGTCTGGAGGCTGACGTCTGCAATCAAGGTGTCAGCAGGGCTGGTTCCTCCTGAGCTATGAGGGAGAATCTTTGGGGTTCCTTGGCTTGTAGACTCATTCCCCCAATCTCTGCCTCCATTCTCACATGGCGTCTGCCTGATTGTACACCTGTCTCTGTGTCCAAATATTCCTTTTTATAAAGACAGCAGCCATTAGATAAGTGTCACCCCATCGTAGTTTTGTTGCAAAAACCCATCTCCGAACAGGTCACATTCTGAGGTACTGGGGGCTAGGACTTCAACATAGGAATTTGGTGAGGATCAGGAGGGGACCTAATCTAGCCCACAACAGGCCCTGACACAGGGGGCAACAGAGGGCCCTGGGCAGATGGGCAGTGGTCACAACCAAGAGGCACAGTGCTGGTGAAGGTAGTGCATGTATAGGGCTTGCATAGGCCTGCCCAGTGTGTCCTACAGGGGGACGCCATGCCCTTATCTCATCATGTCACTGACAACAGTGACAGGTGGACTGAACTTCACCATCTGTGAGTTTCTTGCATGTGCTTGAGATATTTGTTTATCTTCCATCTCATGCCACTAAAGAGTGCCAGTGCCATCGGTACTCGGCATGCAGTGGGCACTCAGTGTGTACTTACGGAGGGAACTGGTGCGTGCTCATTTCACCAGGGGCTCAGCAGATGCAGGTGTGCACAGGACCCTCCAGCCTGTGCAATCAGCCAGCACAGAGCAGAGGACAGATGCGAGCCGCAGATGTCGGGTCCTTCTGTGTCCCCTCCGCACACTGCCAGACCTCCGGGCTTCAGGAGGCAAGGGTGGGGCCTGGGCATGTCTGAGCTCTGCAGTCAGGGGGACTTCTTGGCATGCAGGCCACTGTCGACACTTCATTCCTCAGTGTTTGACCGGCTTCATGGCGCACGATGGCCATACTGAGGGGTCTTCCAGGACTGGGGGTCTTGCCTCCCTTGCTTTTGTGGAAGTGGAGGGCTTGTGGAGAGCCGCTCTATGGATTTGGTCTGGTCTCTCCCCACTTGTAGACAAAGGCCTGTCCTTGCTGAGCTACTGGCTATGTGACCACAGCGTGACTCGAGCGGTCCAGAAAGTGGAGACCACCTGACATCCCACCTGACCTATGCACCCTGTGGTGGCTGCACCCGGGCAGACACTGCCGCAGGACTGTTTACAGGACCCAGTACCTGGCGGTGCAGGTCTCTGAGTCCAGGAACATGGCTGAGTGCTGTGAGGGCTGCGAGCAGCTGGGTCTCTACTGTGTCCTGCGTGAGTCGGTGGTGGGTGGGGGCTCCTTGCTGCCCTGTCCCTGGGCCTCCTGATGGGTCTCGGGGGGTTCAGTGTTCACACCCACCAGCCCTGAACACGGATTCTCAGCCCTGAGTGAGCATCAGGGGCGTCTCCAAGCACAGCGCACTGGCCCCAGCCTTAGATTGCAATCCAGTGGGTCGGGGGAGTGCAAGCTCCCAGCTGACGCTGCGGGCCGGGGCACCTGCTCTGAGAAGCTCTGTTCTGGGGCAGGGCTCTCAGACCTGACCACACACCAAAGGCCCCCGGGCAGCCTTCCACACGCCGCTGCCTGGGACCTGCCCTCAGAGATGGTGAGGCAGCTGGTCTGGGGCACAGCTGCAGCGCTGGGAACTGTTTAAAGCTCCTGGAGCTTCTAACACGCAGCTGACTTTGAGAGCCACATTGCAATCTCTTCCATATTGGCAGCCAAGCTTTTCTTTTTAAAAGCTGTACTGGAATGCTTTCTTCAAACAAAATCCTACTCTGAACAATGTGTGAAAGGGATTGGGTCTGCTTGGAGCCCTCAGTCCCAGGGGCCCCCAAGTCTTCTTACTTCCTTGGTGTGGTTTGGAAGACATCTGGGGTGGTTACCAGGGAGGCTGCTGTGGTTCTGCCAGGGCCAGGTACAGAGATGGCCTGGCAGCTCAGGGTTGAGTGCTAAGACGACACTACTGTCACCAAGGCCACCACCACCGATAGAAACCCGATGCCGCAGCTGAGCCCAGGTGCCTGCTGTGGATTCCCTATGTTCCCAAAGGGCACTGGCGGGGAGTGGCTCTCCCCCCGCAGGCCTGCCCAGGTGCTGGGTCTGAGTCCTTCCTGTGCCGACACCAGCTCCCTTCCACTTTCCCTGACCCCAAGGGCCACATATACAAAGGGGCGGCCAGATTAATTGCCGCCCCTGTCCTGAGGGCACCTCTCTTCTTGGAGAGCCTGAGCCCCACTGTTAGGAAGGCCTCAGGGCACACAGCCTGGGCAGGAGGGTCAGGACATGGGGGCAGAAGGCGGGTGACACTCTGTTCTATCCATCTTTCCCCGAGAAGGTCACATTTTCCTACCTGCTGGCTGTTGTGGGGACTCATGGAGTCACCCCCAAAGACCAGAGTCATGCCAGTTGCACCCATGCCTTTCTGTAGGGGCTGCAGCTGAGCGGCCAGTTCCCACGGGAGAGAAGGCAGCAAGGGTGGGCGTGCCCTCCCAGACACCTGCTGCTCATCTTTCTTCCCTCCAACAGACCGGCCAGCTGCCAGGAAATGCCTCTCAGGGGATGTCAGCCTCACTGTTAGAGCGTTAGCACCTTTCATTAGGACCTCACCGGGTGGGGACAGGGCCAGAACACTCTGGTTAGAGAGTGTCGGGGTCAGGCTGCTCCGGGGACTGCCAGTAATGGTGTGGCTGGTGTCGGGAGGGTGGGGGCGTGGTGGGGGACACACTGCAACAAGGAAGGACCCAAGGAAGGAGGGGGAGGGCCTTCCCGAGTGCGTCCTTTGTGACAGGCCACCGAGGGAGAGCCCTGGTCACTGACAGACAGGTGCACCCCTGTTCTGCCGACTGGGACACAACTTGTGGCAGGCAGGCAGCTTGACCAAGATGGCACAAACCTGGGCCTGGGTCTCCCGGACCCATCAGATCCAGTCTGCCGCGTTTGAGAAGGGGCCGGGTGGGGGAGGGCACCGAGAGCGGCCTTGTCCTGCTGGGTGCCCAGGCGTGGCTGGCGTGAGACCGCGCACCTTATCCAGGGTTGCTGGGCTCCCAAGATCAAAGCTTGAGTGTTTGATCAAAGCTTGTTGGGAGGTGCCTTGTGACGGGCTGGCTCTTCAGAAGGGAAGTTTGAGATCAACAAGTGACCCCGAGATGCTGGGCGATCTGCACAGAGTGAGGCAGGGCCAAAGCCTTGGGGAAAGCCTGAGACCTTGGGGAGCACAGGAGGACT